>NC_135477.1:165646910-166846910 GCF_052094955.1 Ictidomys tridecemlineatus
GACCAGCATCAAATCAGAGTTGTTTGTTGGCTTAACCAGAAAGACTAAAAGGATTAAAAGGGGAGAGATGCCCTCACTTATTGGCCAGTGCTATTTAGTTCTGTATAACAGCCAATCCCCTCTATAATAGCACACCAAGGTAGCCAGCACTCACTTAGTGACTTGCCCACCACTGCCAGTGACTCAGTGACAAACCTGGGCAGGAACTCAGCTTAGATGTCCTACTGCCCATTCCATCTCTTTTCACTATGCCCACCACCAGCAGGGTAGGTAAGTCCATCCACTCTGGATGTACTCACCTTCTCACCCTGACCCTCAGCAAGGTCTGAGGACCAAAGGACTGCAAATCCCCACTATGTCCTCAGACTGGGTACAAACCCTCATCCTTACCCTCCTCACAGGTAAAGAGCAGTGGCCACCTGGAAGGACCTGGGAATTCATACAGTGATACTCTGCTCTGCTTGCTCCCTCCCCTTCTGACTAAATGCTCCTAGACTGAAGAGAACCCAGGGAGGGCAAAGTAGAAGGATATGGATGGGGAAAATCCCTGAGACAAACAGATGTAGAAATCATTTCTTCTCCCTAAAACCGTGGAGAAAAAACTAGCTGTTGTCTCCAGCTAGAATCTGCTCACGTTCAGGGTTCTTGATCTCTGTTAGGTAGAGTGGGCAACAGCCTACGATCAACCAGTGACTTCAAGGTGCATCTGCTAAGAGTTGTGTGCTCCATGATAATGAGTCCAACACACAGCAGTTATCCATCTCAGAGACTGAGTGTTGACACAACCTGGATCCTGCCCAAAGTCCCTCAATTTCCCATCACCACCCTAGGAGAAGGGACTAGACAGAAACCAAGATTTTCCTTTTTAAAACTGTTTCTTCTGGAACATGAGTCAGAAGCACCTCTGAGGACAGCAGACTTGATTTTCCTGGCACATAAGACCCCGTACTCTCCAATGCACAGTTCAATCAGACACTCAACTCAGAATGAGAGTTTCCTATGGGGACACCCACATCACCCTCAGACTGAGGCCTCTGTTTCTGGAAAAAAAAAAAAAAAAACCCCACTCTGGAAAAGACTTTAGCTTTAGCCAGCACTTCAATTCCCCTCCACAACCCACATTGTCTCCTTGAGTTCTCTGTTGCGATTTTGTTTTGAGTCAGGATGTTCTGTGGTGCATTGTACAGCAGCCGGTCCCTGAGCACACACTGCTGAGAAGAGCCGCCCCCACAACCATCGCTTGCACAGTATTTGCCTTGCCAATTATTAGTACAATGGGCCAATTCTCATCCTGTGTCGCTCTTGGGGAAAATATGCAGGCTAGGGAACTGGCCTAGTTTGGAAATGGAACAGCAGAAACTGCCAATTAACATGAGTTCCTTTTTTGCATCCCCGAAAGGGGTAAGTCTCTAGGGAGAATTTATTAAAGGCATGAACCCAGTCGCTCAAGGAACTCCATAGATGCCTCAGATTTCTTGGGGCTAGGATGAGTGTCAAAGGTCACTTTTCCTATTCTGGGTGCAGTGCTTGAATCTCTTTCGTGACCTTGTCAGCTTCTTCCTAAATATGTTCACGTTTGAGGAACTCACCATGACCTATCTGTTTATTTGAAAGGTCTTCCTACCAGTAGCTTCCCAACTTTGGTCTTAGCGAAAGAGTGAGTCTAGCCAACTCATCAGCCTCCATTTTCCAGGAAATAGTAAACCACTCCAGGAAATCATTCTTAGACCAAAAGATAAGTTTGGAAAAGCACAGGGAAAAGGCTATGCTAGCAGAACGACCAATGGATAGAAGGGTAGCTGAACTTTTTTGCATGACCCTGAAAGGGAAGGTTATAGAGTCAGCATGTAGAAGGCTTGCAAATGTCAGCATATTAGAAAACACATGGCATTTCAGAGGAATGAAGAGAGGAACCAAAGCTTCATCCTCTGCTTTGTAGGAGTTCATACTCTTACCAGAGGGAGAAGAAGGATTGGAAGTATTTGGAGACATTGAACCTCAGTCCAAGTTCACCAGCCATGGGTGATGAGCAGCACCAGTGGGAGGGACTGGGCTCATGTTCAAAGGCCTTGGCTTCTCCATAGAACTCTAAGCCTCTATGGCTCAGGCCTAGCTCAGTCCTCCTCTGGAAAACTTGAGCCTGCGGAGTCTTGGAAATCTTGAATATTCTTGGAAGAGATGTTGGCTGAGAAACACAGAGGGAATCTGGGACAATCCCCCAATATGTGGGAAGAGCAAGGAGAAATAAGGAAAAAAAATCTTTTTTTTTTTTCCTTTCCACATGAGGGAGGTGGTGAATCAAAGACAACAGGTTAAGGAGAACAGATGAAGGGGGCCTCATCGCCATAGCAACAAGCCCAACGATTCTGAAAGACGGGATTTTTCTCTTTCTTTTCACCTGTCACTCTCCTTAGTACTGTCACTCTCTTTCCCTGCTCCTGGCGAGAGACAAGTTGTAACTTTTTCACTCCCACCAACAAGCTGCCAGGCTTTTGAGGAGTGCAGCTGCTATAAGATGGGAGGAGAATAGGGTTCCCCAAAGGAACACTGGGAAGAGTCAAGTCCTGTCTCTTCCCTTTCCCTGGTCATAGCTGGGAAGCTTGTAACTTGCCTATGAAGTGTGATCATCACTGTTTATACTCAATACCACAAGGAATCAGAGTTCTAGTCCTCAAATAAAAGGGGTTCTTGCTCCTGCCTCAGGATGGTCCATTGTTTTCCAACAGAGTGAGTCAAAGAGAGTCAGTAACAGAAGACCTTGGACTCCTTAGAAAGTTTTAAATTTGATACTATCAAAAATCTAATGGCCCTCATGAAGGAATCATAAAAACTTGTGTAAATGTAAACACCTCAACTGTGTAAACTTAGACTATACCAACACCAGCCCTTCACCCCACACCCTATTAAATGATGCCACTTCAGAGAGTTGGGTTCCATCTGCTATTGGTGGTAATGGGGCTCATGTTATCCCTGCAATACAGAAGTCTTCCGTACTGCCTGCTGCCATAGAATTGTGTTAGCATAAATAAGGATCAGTGACTGTGTGTCCTGTGAGGTCCAGAGTTCCCATACTCTCCAGCTGGCCTCTTTGTCTGGGTTGTGTTCTCCTGAATCCCCACCTCCCCCAACACAGGTCACCATCTCCCTGGACCAGAGACCTTCTTCCAAAGTGAGCAATGCTCTCCACCTCCAGGCAGGATGAGATGTTCAGTCATTGGACCCTTCTCTTTGCATAGTTATAGAGAACATGCCTCTTCCCCCGGCCCCTTCCATTTGAATGTCTGACCCTACTTCCTTCTAGACATGCTGGAAGTATAAATTCCATCTTCTATAGTCAGGAAGACAGGTAGCCTCTTAGGGTCTTTGGAAGATAGTAACAAAAAAAAAAAGATGTTTACCACTCCCTTATCTTTAATGGCCAACCGTAACTTAGGTGAAATTGGGAAAGACTATTAGGAAGAAAATAGCTTTCGTTACCAAAGGAGTACTTTTCACCTCAACTACTGAACCGCTGATCCATTTGTAAAGGCTCCATCCTTCTCGTCTACCACCTCTTCCATCCACTCCCTCTGCACAGAGCTCTTTGCTAAGATGTGAGCAGATGATGCATCAAGATGCCTCTCTCCCTGTGGCCCCCTCCAAATAGAAAAGTTTTATAGGAATTTCTCAAGTCTTCCAAGGACTGGGAAGAGTTACTCTCCATAGGAAGAATGACATACCTCCTCAACAACAAACAGGGAGACATTCTGAGTGCTCTGAAGATGATATGAAATGGAAATTTACTTGTTCAATCAACTCTTAAACCAGGCACCAAAATCAGTTTGCACATATCTCTTATCAGACCATTATCCTGGAGCGGAAGAATTTTTGCCCCTTTGAATAATTATTCCCACTGCTTCCAAAGCCAGACTATGCCTTGCCAAGTGTAACCTATATTCAAGAACCATCTGCTTTAGCAATACAGGAAGCCACCAAGGGGGTGTGCTTCAGATAATCCTACAGCTCTGCTGCTTCTGGGGTGGGAAGACATGCTGCGATTTGCCAGCTGCAGTCCCCAAACTCAGCCCTGCTGAATCCTGTACAATGCACCAAGTAGAACTACAGCAAAGGACGTAGACTTGGTAAAGACGAAATTCCTACCCACATGCCCAGATCCTAATAGGCAGATGTCAGAGGAGATCCCAGGGTCACACAGTCCACCCCTTGTGTGGCTCCTATAGCCCACATGAAAAGGAACACACAGAGAGGTATAAAAGTCACACATCCTATTCAGTGCCACCAACTAGACAATGACAATGTGTATTTGTGCCAGTGAGCCATGCATTTCATTTTAATTTAATGAGACACTTGTTGTATATTAACAAACAGTATAAACAAAGGCATTAGATGTCTGGAGATGGGGATCCTTCCAAGACTTAAAGATATTTTTTTGCCTGTATCAAGATTTTGAATAGCCACTCCCTCTGCCTGAGCCATTACTCTCCACCATGACCAACAGTTTTGTTTGGTTGGTCCCACCTCTCAACACTTGGGAAAGTGTTGTCTCTTATTTGCCCACTTTTGAACGCCCTGTATATGACAGGACTCAGAGATGGTCTCTCTGACCAATGGACTTCCTCAGACTCCACTGGGTGAGTTCTATCCCCTCCTATTGGATGACAGTACTGGGATTCTGTCTTCTAGGAATTAAGCACCTTGCTCTGTGACTCTGTTCACCCAAAGCCAATGTCAGATCTTCCCCCATAGGCGACAGGGATTTTTAAATTCAGCCACCTAGGTCTGCCTACAGTGTTTTTTCAGCAAACACCTCCAGAAAAAAAATGGCACCAATTAAGCATAATTATTAGGATTTAATGGAACCATTTTTCTATCTCAGTGTCTCTCTACTACTGCAACAGTCTCCCCTCCCCAGGTTTTTTTCCCCCTAAATTGGGACTGGGAACATCAAGTTAAAGTTGCACATCACTGGGTCTTTATTATACTACAATAACTGTCTTATTAAATTGAAATCAAATGCACATCTAGGGGAAAGTTCATTTTAAGTACCAACTCTCAGAAAAAAAATGCATGGAGACATAAGCCATGAGCAATTTCAGTGTGTTGCTGAGCAACAAGGTATGGGTGTAGAGACCACACTGAAAAGGAAGGAAAGAATGGGGTAAGCTCAAGTGTTCAGATCTTGAAAGAAGATGCCCTGAATTTCTCGTGGCATCTCCCACCCTAGGAGAGGCATTGAGGAGAAGGGAAATATAATTATAAATTTTACATCACCAGGAATGCTTGGGAAATTATTAAATATATACACACACATTTTTCTCTTGGGGAATGTTTTAACATTCAGCCAATAAGCTTTTTCCAACGATTACGAACGTTAAGAGGGTGCGGGGTTGAGTGTATGTGTGTAAATATGCTGTTGCTTGGATGGTCTTTGCCTCTTGACTCACTTATCTCTTCTCCCCTCCCCCTCCTCCCCTCCTCCTCTCCTTAGGACAAGACAAGTGCACTGAGCCTCAGCAATGTGGCGGGCGTGTTCTACATCCTGATCGGAGGACTTGGACTAGCCATGCTGGTTGCCTTAATCGAGTTCTGCTACAAATCCCGTAGTGAATCCAAGCGGATGAAGGTGGCATCGTCTTCCCAGGCCTTTTTCCTAACCTGTTCTGTGATACAGCTGGTTTTCTTGAGAGTGTCCTTGCTAGAAAGGGTGGGGAGTAGTGGTGGTTGAAGTAAGTCAGCCTAAGCTAAGGGAAGAGAGTTGTCAGGAGGCGGTGACAGGACAGAGGCAATTGCGAGAAAGAAAGAAAGATGGGGTATGTCAGGGAAACCACAGGGCTCAGGAGAGCAACTGCATGCTACAGAGATGGTTTGATGAGGTTCAAGGTTAGACAGAGGTCTGAGTGGGCAGTTGGCTGAGTGAGAGATAAGAGTGATCTCTGCAAAAGCTGCAGAGAACAGAAAGGTAGTTCCCCAGATAGGGGAAATTATGTCTAACCTCTGCTCTGTGCTGCTCTTGCCGTGCTTGGTAAACGGGGTCTTAGCCTCCACACTGTGAGATAGATACTGGCCAGGAGGATCGTGAACAGAGAAAGGTAAGCAAATTAGTTAGACGATCCCTAACCGCATCAAATACAGCTTCAGGCAACTGGAGAAGGGAAGAAGTGTGGAGGATTTGAGAGCTCTTGATAAAAACATGAAAACTCTCCAAGTGGAAAGAAACCAGGCTAGTTCTATGGCGATCCAAAATAAACAATAAAAGTAATGAGTATAAGTGATTGAACACAGATGTTAATACATTGTACAGAATCTACCTTTCTAAAAGAAAAAAGTTACTCAAAAGTGAGAAGGACAATCCAAAAAAGGAACAAGCTTCCCATCATTGAAGGTATACAGTAGAGGGTGAAGAATTCCGGGTAAGGATATTGATTTGAACATTCAAAGGGGTTTGGATTAAATGACCTTCATAGCCCCTCATATTTCATCATTTAGCCTCAGTAAGAAAATATTTATGGTAGTTAATCAATCATGTGACCCATTCCATGAGCAAAGAGTCCTGAGGAACAGAGGACTAAAGTGTAATCTGAGATCTTCAGCACCTTTGAACTTCAACAAAGAAGGAATACAGAAACATTACTCCACCACAAGGCAACCTATGGTGTAGCTAGGAAGTTCTGTAGGAATTCAAAGGAAGGAGAAATTGAGTAAGGTGTCTGGAGAGAGGAGAAATTAAGAGAAATTAAGGAGAAATTCAGAGAAGGCAAGAGAAGTACAGTCACTCAGGACCACATTTGAGCGGTAGTATGTTGGCCTAGGTTGTTACCTCAACAATATGATCCAAGATCCAAGGTAGGATTTGCTTTCCTGGAATGTGTCTAAGAAGTTCACTTTCCCAAGTTTAGTACACACTCACGGATCACCTGTGTGGTAGCCTCCTGTTCATCCTGTCTCTGCATTAGGCCATCTGTCCTATGCATACATCCAGGGTTACCCTTAGAGAAGACATTTCTGGACATTCCATTTGTAAATTCTGTATTCACTTATGTATAAGAGGAGGTGGGGGTAGAGAAAGAGGACCTTCTGTCCTGGCAATCAGACCTTCTGTCCTAGCGTGGCAATATTGCCTTAGCACATCTCAGCACACCTCCTGCCCGCCTTGCTGGCAATCAGCTATGCTCACAACCTGCATGCTCCATCCACCCAGTGTGTATTTCTCATGTGCCTTTATGCAGGCTTATCCTCCAACCTGTCCCATAGGGCTCACTTTAAAGGGTAACTTCCTGGAGATGTAATAACAAGGATCAATCAAGGGATAGAAGCATGATTGTTTTTGGCCCAAGGACCTAAGCACACCTCAGTCCTGCCTTTGACCAGCTCACCCTTTCCCAGGTTCTCTCAGAAAAGGAAACCACAGCAAAATCATTGACTTCGGACCCTAAGTCCAGCATCAACCTGTAAGAAGCAAGGCTAAACACAGCAAAACCCAAACAAAGCCTTTTTTGACAATTCCATCCAAAATACAAGCCTAAAAGCTCTACTTTGCAAAGGCTGCTCCAATGGCAAAGAAGGAGACAGGTTAAGAGTTAGGTGAGCTACAACATTTACCATCCCCAAAACCTTCCCCATGGACCAGAACTGAACCAGAAACCCAGAGCTGGCCCAACACAAACAAATAGGAATCCTTTCTCATTGACCCCTGGGACACTGTGCAATGTGGTGGTCTGGAGAGCAAGCTCAGGAGGCTGAGTGCTGGGCATCAATCCATCTGCTTCATTTCTTAACTGTGGCATCTTGCTCTAGTTTTAGTAATTCTCCGACCCTCAGTTTTTTTAAAAAAAAAATGAAGACAATGGTAGTATACACCTCATAGAATTATGAGAATTATGAGAAATAATGAAGTTAAAGGGCTTGGCAAAATGCCTAAGCCAGAGTAAGCCCTCAATAAATAACAATAATAACAATGATTACTAGCATTTATAATAATCATCATTATTAGTGGGCAATAACATCTTCTTTAAAACTTTCCTTTTATTGCCCCTAATTTCATGTGCTAGGTGCTTTGAGCTATAGAGACTATGAGTTCCTTAAGTTAAGAGGGTCTGTCTGATTCTTTTTGTACATTCCACCCACTTAGAGTAAGTATTGGTAAAAAATTAATGTGGAATTGTATCCAGAGGAGAAAAACCTCTTGGAGGAAGAGGCAAAGTATGGGAGCAAGCCACTCTTAGGTTAAATAAATGCTACCATCTAAGTTACCCATCCCAGGAAGCACAAAAACACCATCCAAGGTCATTTTGACCCCATCTGTTTGTGCTCATAAAATATGATGTCAGTCACCCTCCCTTTTACAACCAAGATGTTCAATCTCAGGAACTCTTGGAAACATTAATTCAACGTTTTTTCATCATAGTCTCTTTAATTAATTCCATGGGTCGGCATGGCTTCTGCACAACTCACTGGAGCTCTGAATGGGATTTTCTATCTTCCAACTGCAGAAGAGATGCTGTCTTTATTCATCAACCCAACCCTTAATTTTTGAAGTTCCATCTACTCTTCACTGCAACCATAGTACCAGCCACAAAGACAAATAAGGCACATGACCACCCTTAGATATCCCTGATCTAGCTGTCGAGGTGAACCATGGTCCATATCCCTTGCTGAGCATTCTTGAGACTCACTCCTCTTTTGAAGATGCACTGCTATACATTAAACAATGCCCCACATGGAGGAGGATATGTTCAGGAACACATCAAGCCCAGCCTCTCTTCTCGGGAAGCTGGGAGGTTGGTGAGGAAGACAGAAAGTAAACAAACATTTACCTGTCCAATGAGTATTACTGAGAAATACGCTCCATGTTGTCAGGTACAGAGCTGAGCTCTAGACTGATGGGAGAATGGGAACAGGGCAGGCAGCGTAGCTTCCCTGAGAAATCAATGCTTAACAGACCTGAAGCATGAGAGGAAGGAACCAGGAGAAGAGAGCTTCTAGCAAAGGATGACTAGGGTCAGAGACCCAAGCACTAAAACTATTGCCCAGAAATGTAAAGAAGGCCAGAGAGATCGGCACCCAGAAAGACTGAAGGAATGGGTGTCATGGGAAAGATGGGGACTCAAGAGGGAGACTTCAGGCAGACCAAATATTTAGAATAATTTGATTTGTCCTAGAGTAGCCAAAAATAAACAATCTCACACACATTCTGTTTTAAGTGAAGTCTCAGATCCCCTGCCCTTCTCCTCCGCCAGGAAAAAATGGACTGGCCTCTTCATCTTCAGCTGATGAATATCCAGAATAATCAGATTCCTTCTTATTCACCACCTTGCTCCCAAAGGAAAATTATCCCCAGCCTCTCCCACCCCCCAGGAGAGCTGCTGACCTTTCAAAATTATATGTGGCTGTGCTAACATGGGAAGTGTTTAAGCAACAGCAATTGAAGGCTTACACATTTTCCTTGAATTAATGAGCAGCTGAGAGACTAGATAACAGAGGGGGAGCATCCTCTGCTGCAGGTGGTCACTCTAGTTCTTTGCATATGTGCCTGGGTGAGGTCATTACTGAGGTTTGAGTCTTTATTAGGATATTCTCTGACACGCTGAGGCTGGGAAGATTTTTCTTAACAATACAGATGAATGAGAGGCTGTGATTGCTGCTAGAGAAATATGCCTCTAAAAAGCCAATTTGGGGGCTTTGAAGTTGGATTTCTCACTCACCTTTTTCTCCCTAAGTGTCCGTTTCGAAACAATATAAGGATGAGCTTTAAGAATGGCTGGTGTATGGAAGAGGGAGAAGAAAGGATAACATTTCTCAAGGTCAAGGGCAGGAATTACTTCAGCTAATGGGAGCTTAGCTATAAGGAGTAGGAAAAACCTCATTTAGAAGATCATCTACTTTTTCACCGGGTCAGATGACTGTTACTTCAACAAGTTGGTCGTATGCAACCAACGAATGAATGGGAGAAACCAGATCAGTTCAACCTTGCTTGCATTTTAGAATCAGCCAGGAGCTTTCAAAACTCCAGATGGGCAGACTGCACACTATACCTATTAAGTGGTCATCTCTTGAGGTAAGATTCAGGCCACAGGGTTTTCCCCACCAAATACCCTAGAGACTCCAATGTGCTATGAAGTTTGAGAACTAGTGTTCTACTGGATTTTCAGCATTGCTTTCCATTTCCATTCACTCTTTTCATCTCTTCTCCTGAGATTCCAATATACTCCTTTACTAGAAGAGAAGCCTGTAAGAAGGTGGGTCCCATCTGTAACAGGGATACGAAGTCACTGACCTCTGAGAAATGCTCATCTTCTCAATGCCATTGATCTTGTCCTTTAAGATAAATTCATGAAGTTCCACCAACTTCTAATTAAATATTATGGGAATGTGTGAGCATTGTGAAGACAAAGTCCAAAGTCATCTGTGGGAACTTTCAACCTTTTTTTTTTAATTAAAGGAATGTGGCAGAGAAATATTATGAAGAATAAACATTCCAAGCTCAGCTATAGAAAGTTCCATGTTTTCTACCCATATACCCTCCCCCCCCCAAAAAAAAGTTAGTTTTTTTCAACATTTTTTTTTAGGTGAGAATAAGGAACTATTAATTCTTCGTGTTTTCAGTTCACATTTCCCTGTGTAGCATCACAGTGGTATTTATCTGGCCTTTGACTTAGAAGAATGCGATGCCAATGACACTTCCTCTGCCATGGAGGACTGCCAAAGGAGAATGTAAATACATCAAGTCCAGGGTTTCAGGAGGAGACAGAACCAGTGTGGGTGGAGTATCACATGGGGTAAATCTGTCTGAATCATGAATTTAAAAAAGAAAGAACATTTTAAAACATTGTTAGAATTTTCAGTAATAAAAGAATGGCAGGGGGAAAAATAGGTCAAAATTGCCTGTTATATCTCTTCCTGACCCCAGAAGATGGACTGATTTCTCTGGAATCATGGCAAGGGAGAAAGACATAGACATTTTTAAAAGGATCCTAGGTTGTTGACTTTTCTTAGACAAATTCAAGAATATTTCCTATTAAACATCTAACTGCATGGTAGTCCCTCTAACAGGTAGCCGGGGTCCAGACGATAAGGCCTTTGGCCTGCTCTGGTGAGGTTTGTCTTCTTGTCCTAAAAAAAGACAAATCTTACCCGCCTGAAGCAGAATCATTACAAAAGAATGTAGAGCATGTGACCATGACATCAGAGGGGCCAAGCCTTGCGGTTGGAAGGCTTAAGAGGCAGACAGGAACAAAATAAGCCTTGAAGAGTGGGTGGGGTTGGTCTTAGAGAAAGAAACCTCTCAACCCAGAGACAACTCTTCTCCTTTATTTTAATTTCTACCAAGAAATCAAACCCCACTTTATACATTCTATGATTGTCTCTTAATGGGAAGTTGGTGGTAGACATAAAGAAAGTTTTGACTTTCATGCCATCGTTTCTTTCTTCAAAGGAATTCCAAAGGAAATCTTTGATCTAATAGGCTATGATTCTAGACTTAGTTTGTGGCCTTGAACAGTCCACTTAACACATCTGATTCTGGGGAGATCCTTTCAGTCCTTTCCAAATCTAGAATTCCAAAATGCTAGAAATCACAAAGTTGGTCTGATGTGTCAATCTGAAAGTTCAGGTGACACATGTGAATGGGAAGGAGATGCACACAGATAATGATCTTGGAAATGCACTCTCATTTTCTTCAGCACACACCCCTTTCCAGTTACATTTTTCATGCTGTCTTATTCAAACAAATCCTACATTCCCTTCACACATACTGCTAGAAATAGGATGGTATTATTTTTTTCTGTTAAAAAAAAATCAGGTAGTTTTTCATTTGAACCCAACATCCTCAGTTTCTTTTAACATTTCAAACCATTTTTTATGAGGTAGCACCATTATCAAAAAAAAGAAAAGTCTGTAGATGCTGAAAAATAGAAAAGTCTGTAGATGCCTAGCTAATCATATCTTATAGACATGGAGATTTAAAGGTCTGAAAAAGTAGTAAAGAGATGTGCACAAGGTCATACAACTGATAGATGAATTTTTGTCAGAACCAGAGCTAGAATCCAGATTTCTTAAACATCATTCCAGGAGGTTTTCCAGTTGGTGGTGATGCTGTATTTACCACCATCAATAATACCGTGGAAATACTCCACCTTTAAGAATCACAGAATGTAAGAACCAGAAAGGAACTTAGAGCTCGCCTGGTCTAACCCACTTCATTAAACATTAAACCCAATGCACAAGGAGGGGGAAGAGAACTGCCCAGAGCCAGCCACACACCAGGTATGTGAGTTGATGGGAAGCTTAGCATTATGGACAGGAGAGCAGCTGGATGGGGAGGAGAACTGGGATTCTATTCTAGGTCCAGACTTGACTCATTCCCCTTACCAACCATTGCCAAGGACCTGGGGAAGAACCCCCGGTCCTCCTGAAAAGGGTTTCTGTTTGATCCCACAGCAATCCATCAACGAAGCCATACGGACATCGACCCTCCCCCGAAACAGTGGGGCAGGAGCCAGCGGCAGTGGCAGCGGAGAGAATGGCCGGGTGGTCAGCCACGACTTCCCCAAGTCCATGCAATCCATTCCCTGCATGAGCCACAGTTCAGGGATGCCCTTGGGAGCCACAGGATTATAACGGGAGCAGACAAAAACCCCTTGGGGAGCAGGCTCAGGCTCCCCTGGCCCCATCCCAAACCCTTCAGTGCCAAAAAAAATGACAACAAAATGAAACACCACCGCCAACCAACCACCGCAACCATGAGGAGGACGATTCGACCGATTTTCCTGAAGAATTCACAACCCATTTTGCTGACCCTTTTCCTTTTTTGATCTTCTTTGAGTCCTTTATGTTTGCTCAGTGAGGATGATAAATAACACTGTACTGCAATAAGGGACAAGTAAACCTGTCTAACGAAGCCTATGTCTCGGAAAATGGAATTACTGGAATACTAATGAAGAAACCAGACTGTTTTTCTTTTAATTCTGTTGTTAATGTGTCTTAGTGTGTGCAATTTTTTTTCTTATTAATTAATCCATGGTCTGCAGGTTCTGTTAGGCCCCTTCCTTCTTCTTTCTTCTCATTCCCAACTCCCTTCTTCTCCCTCTTCAGTTTCCAGATTGGAGATTCAAGATTTGTTCCACCTTACAAGCAAGAAAAGGAATAAAGCAAACTTCAAACGAATTCCCCATGGGGGCTCTCCACAGTACCCTCCACTCCTTGGCCCCGAGCCTTGGATGAAGACTGACCTTGGAGAAATGGGCTGCCTTCCCCAGAGACCTAAGCACTGATCCAGTCAAGATCACATGTGAAAAGCAATTCAGAAAGAGGGTGGTGGAGAGGGCAAGGGCAGATGTGCAGATGGAGGAGGACTCGTAAAATGACTGCTGCTCAGGAAAAGGTTTCTTTAATGTGCTAGAGTCACTCGGAAGGCCATAGATAGTAATGGTATTTTTCTTCAGAGAGTCAACTTCAGCCCTGAGTTGTTGTTCTGCCATGCTCAGGCTCAAAGGCTAATGGGAACTCGACTTCCTGAACCAAGTCAAGCCTTGGAAAGAGCTGACAGCCAGGGAGATATCACCCATGATTCTCACTTTTCCTTTGCTTGACATCTCAGCAGGAACCCCCTTGTGGAGTAGACTCTCTTTCTCTGCAGAGCCTCTGATGGGAGGGTTGATGCTATGCAACTCAGTGCAAAAGACAGGTGGTGGAAGAGTTTGGGAAGAGGAAGCCTCTTCAAAGCCCACATGCAATGGAGCTTTCCATAGAGTGTCCTGTTCTTGGTTTGGGAGATCAACTATGAAGTTTAGGGCCATGCTGATGCAGAGATTTTTTTTTTAAAGTTAATAGAATTGTTTTAGCATCTGGCCAAATAATGTTCTGTCATCTTTAGAAAGAAAGATGCCCAGGGCTGAATTATTTTAAAGGGAATAGGGAGATGGTTTAAGTTGATAATAATATCAGGGGACCTTAAGATCCCAGAGACCAATTTCTAACCCCAAAAGGCTGATCTTCCTCCTAGCTAAAAACAGAAGGAAGACATTCTATTCCAATGACCAGAATCAATACACCCATGATTGCAACTACAAATCTGGAGCGAAGCAACACTGGAGAAGTGACAAGTTTCTTGGAGAGAAGCCCAAGCTGCCTAAAATTTTGGTTGCAAGTGGGAGTCACTGGCACATAGCTTTCTTGGAGACCCCAAATATCAGTCTTGGAGCAATTGGCTTCCAGCTCTCCAGCAGCCACACTCCTGGGTGCATGATTCAGTGTGTGTCATTTCTGGCTTATTCCCTTGTCCCCTACTTCCATCCAATCTTCTCTGATAGGGGTTACATTAATAATTGACAAGCCTAAAGATTTTGGAACCTACCAATGGGGTGTGATGGGCTTCATCTGTATGTTCTCTCAATGGACACCCACCATCTCTATGTCTCTCCTATTCTTCTTTCATCAGCCATAGCAAATAACTATTCCAAAACCAATGCTTCACCCCTTCAACTCCAATGTTATTCAGTTTCTCACTTGTTATTGTGGGCATGGTACATGAAGCAGCACACTCAAGGTGGCTTATCACTTCTCATTACTGCCAGCTACGGTCCCCCAGAGCCCCTCCCCCACACAGACTTTCTCAGCCCTTAGCCTACCACTGTAGAACCTGATGTGACCCACCATTAGGGAGTCTGCATTTTGGAAGAATTGGAAATAGCCCTCTACCATCAACATGCTTCAAAGACTTTTTGCCTTTGGCCTGGCAAGATACTCTCCAGCCATTGAGCCTACCAGTTATGTGATCTAATAGGAAGAGACTGTCTGTGCTAAAAATAAGAGGCTATGCCATGTGGGGGGGGGTGGGGGGGTCCAAGATCCAGCAGAAGATGCTTTTCATCAATGGATGGGTGATGGGAAAACAAGCAAGGAAAAAAGTTAACTTGTATTATGTATTTTTACTATACTTTTCTTAAAAATAGAGCAACGGGAAAACTCTGAAAGAGACTGACATTTTTCTCAACAGGAATCCATACTTAACAGTTCTGGCTTTCATTAAATTTTGCTCTTTGGTACTTGGGCCTTTTATTTAACATCTATATTTGTTTTAACTCTCTTGGCAGATGTGTGAAAGGATTCTTGCTTGATCAAACACTAAACATTTTTTGGTTCCTATTTTTCTTTCAGATAGCCAAGTATTTTTTTTTCTTTTGGTATTTGCATAAAATGAAAATATCACCGAGAATTAAATCACTGTGGATCCATTATCTACTTTCCATTTTTGTCCATTCCATTTTTGTACCATTTCTGAAGCCAGGGATCTAGAGATTGCTATTTTCTTATTGCTGAGCCTAAAACTAGTCAGTTTTTAATAATGACCACTGTGCCCAACTCACAAACAGCTCTCAGGTCACTTCAGCTGGCCTAGAACATTGCAAGTTATTCATCCAAATAGAATTTTTATATATATATAAAATGACAAAGAGTGATATTTGGCATTCAGGGACTTCAGCTCCAATCTCATCAACAACTGAGTTTGACTTGGAGTCCTCATGGTACTCTAGGGAAGTGGATGGTTCACAGAGATTGTCTCCCAGACATTCCAAAACTGCAGTCCAAGCATAGTTATGATGTGTACACAAAGTCACAGCAAGAACCAACTCGAAATCAGGCTCCCCACTAGATATCCTTGATCCTTCGATCCTCCATGACCCTTGTTCTTGCTTCAAAGCTTTTTCTCCCTCAAGTAATGTGGGCTTCCTGTAAAGGATTTGGCTCTGTTGACCCTTAGATCCTGATGATAAAGAGAAGCATCAATTATTTTCTTTTCCAAGGGATTGTGCATATTATCAAGGATCAAAGGTCTCACATAAAGCAGGAAAGCTCTAATGGTAGCAAAAAAGGGACGGGAGAAGGAAGAAAAGCTAGAAGGCTCGGGTGAAGCTCTCATTGCTCACACCCTCCTGCAGTCACCTGATCACACCTCGGGTGCCCCTGGGTGAAGAGGCACTGAACACCAGCTGACAGGCAGAGAAACATGATCTCTAATGCTTTACTATCAAATAGTTTAGATAATGGCCATAATGGCTGTAGTAACACAGTCTAACCTGTACTGAGCACAGTGCTGCGCATACTTCATACTTTGTGTATTGTGGCTGTGGCTCTCAGAGTAGGGCCTTACAGACGAGGACTCTGAGACACAAAGAAATCATGTAACTTGCTCTCAATCGAGTGACAAAGCCAGAATTTGACTTATATCTGCCTGAATCCCAAACTTTTACATCCGTAACTATTCATCTCACTGTTAACCAGGTCACAATGAGTGATGACCAGGAAAATACGAGGTAAGCAGTTGTTTACCAACCTGTTATGCCAGAGTAATTGAAAATGGGATGAGTAAAGCTTCCACCTACCATTCCTTTGGGAAAGCCTTTGGGAGAAATCACTAATCCAGACAGGATTATGAAAAGGGGGAAGGGGAAAAGAATCCCACTTTTAGCCTCTTTAAAATAGATCTAGGCTGGAGAATAGCAAGCAGACTAGAAGGAGACTGAAAACCAGGTCCCTGATTAATCCTAGAGAAGGTTCTCAGGGGCCATTCATTGTGGGGAAAAAGGGAGCTATCTTCTTCTGTGTGGCAAGTCCAGGATCAATTTTGTGAGGTACAGGATAATGCATTTGGCAGGATCCAACTAATGGTCAAAGTTACCCCACAGTAGAATTAGGTTATCGACCTACAGACAGGACAAGTCCTTGTCAAGGAGATGCTGCAGGTGTGACAGCTAAAATACATATCTTCTGATGTCCCTTCCATCCCAAATCCCTAGAAGTCACAAGACTTTCATGTCTCCTGTGTGCCACACAGAGGAAAGTAGGAGGTAAAGAAGTCAAGATCAGCCAATGCTTTTTCTTGAATCCTTTATATTCCTATTCTTCTGGTTATCTGGTAATACCCTGGTTAGGCACTCAAATGGGATCAGCAAAGCTCTGTAAAACTTGGCATGGAATAACTTTCACTGAAGTTTATATTTTTTAAAAGTCATCCTATCTTAAATAAAAGTCAAGATCACAAATGCATTCCTTGCCAAATGCTGACACGTGCACTCTAAGAAAAATATTCTATGGGGTCCATTTATATCCCACTTTACAGATAAGAAACTGGAGTTCCTGAGAAGCTCCTGCCCCAGGTTCACACCACGGGTAGAGAAACAACAGTGGAAAGGTCCTTTGTCCCTGGCTTGTCCTCCCTGCTCTGCCTTTCAAGCTTGGATAAGAAAACAAACTGAACTACCCCAAGTATCAGTTTACTCATCAAAGAGATGCAACATCCTGTCTGAACATAGGCAGTGCTTTTCAACCCAGACCACATAGTAGAATCTCATGGAAATTTTTAAATCACCAATGTCCAGGATACATCTCCAGATTTAGTTGGTCTGAGATGAAGCATAGACAATATTATTATTATTATTATTACTATTATTTCAGGCTGTTGTATTTTGAACTCTCAGGTGATTGTAATGTGCAGTCAGAAGAGAAAGTACAATTGGACCTGAATTATCAAAGAAAGCATTTATTAAAACTTCTTTGAAAATTACAAAGCACTATATTAGGGCTATTGATCCATAGCCAGAATAAGACCTAAACTCAGGTTTCCTGGTGTCCACTTTGTTTGGTGTGCTCTTTTCCTTCTGCTCTGTGCACACTCTTTATCCTGAGACTGTCTGTGGAGCAAGGGGACTATACTTCTTGTGAAAGCCAGGAATAAAGACTAAAAGATGGCCAATATTGGACCTCTGAATTATATCTCATGATTTTTTTGTCCTGAATCCGCAGTGAGTAGGAGCTTTGGCTACACAATATAGTCCAGAGTATCCAATGTATCCAATCTCCATAGTCCTGAGCAGAGGGTATAGATCGGTGATAGAGCATTTGCCAAGGAATTTCAAGGCCTTGAGTTTGAGTTCCAGAAAAGTGTGTTCACTCGTGCATGTGCGCGCGCGCACACACACACACACCATCTCCATGGTTCTAAAGGAGAAAATGTCCTTATATTCATCTGACAAAAGAAAAGGAAAAAATACAGTTCCCAACTTGAGCTCCAAGTTCTCCTTATATCCTTTAGGCAAGCTTATAATACAACATTCTGCTGGGGAAAGGAGAAGCACAGGACTCTGGACATAAGATTGTCATAGAAGTATCTCCTAAGGAAAAGGAAAAAAACCAACTTTGTCAAATGAGTCAGCCTTCAACCACAGCCAGTTATTTTCCAAACTGGAAAATTACTTGGCTGTTTCCATTATAGAAACCAAATTTCACCAGCTGCATTTTAAACATAGTCCACTGGAAGGCAGTGCCCATTGGCCTCATCTTCCATGGGAGCTCTGAGGCCTCCTAGTGACAACTCCAACTCCTCCTGCTCAATACTGCTTGCCCATTCTGTAGCACTCCAAGGAATGGGAACCAGCATTTGCTCAACACCAACTGCATACTGCGTAGGTTGCAAGGGTTTCAAATGATCTCATTTACACAAACAACCCTGCAAGGTAGGGATTTACTACCCTGATAAGAGGAAATGCAGGCTCAGAACTCAAGGTCAAGCAGCTGGCCTTTTCCAGTTCAAGGGATTTCACCATGCTAAAAGAAGCACCAGAATGATATTTTACAATATGAAGTCCATGCCCTGCATTACTACCAATCTGTGTGACCTTGGGCAAATCATTTCATTACTCCATGCCTCAGTGTCTTCATTTGTGAAATGAGGGAATGAGGAGAAATTGAATAACCTCCAAGATCCCTCTTGGTTGTAGACTTCTATCAGTGGCTCTCAATCAAGGGCAGTTTTGTTCCCAGGAGACATTTGGTTATTTATGGGAGCATGATGTGTTTTCAGAACTTGGGGAAAGACAACCCCTAGTGGCATTCAATGAATCAAGACCAGGATGGTGCTAACTATCCAACAATGCACATGGCAGCTCCCTCTCACAACAAAGAATCATCCAGTCCATGAGGTCAATATGGCCAAAGTTGAAAACCCCTGTCTTATATAATTACAGCATATGAATAGCATGTTGGGAGTGTGGGTGATGGTAAGACAAGAATGAATAATAAAGAATCGAGGATCCCACATCATTGAGTAAACTCTCAGAGAAGATGAACTATTACAAGGAAGGAGATGAGTTTAGGGATATAAGCTGAGGTGCGAAGAGTTTGCCCTACAGTATCAACTAGAAATCCTAGAGAAGAAAAGGCTACATATTCTATCAGGCAATCAGACAGCGCCAGCAACATGGCTCAGGAGAGCACAGGAGGCTCTGCCTATAGATACTGTTCATGCTCTAACCAGTCTCCCTGCCCTCTTTTTGGAAAGTGACTGCAGTAAGCACCAGCTCAGAGACTTAAAGGTGAGCCCAACCCTTCCTCAGGAGCCTGGATAAGCTTCATTTTCACCCCAGAGTGAGACATATGCATCCTTCCAACAAACATAGGTAATGCACACCCATGCCCATAGGTAGATGTGCAGAAGAATAAAAACAAATAAGTGATTGTCCTGTTTCTCAGAGAGTTAGTCTGCAGTCAGGAAGGAAAAACAAGACACATAAACACTGTAAAATACAATACAAGTTCAAAGGTGGTTAGTATGTGATGGGAAAAAAAGCAAAGTGCCCAGGCCATCTTCCACATACCCAGTGTCATCTTGTGTCCATGTGACAATCTAGAACCCTCTCTCCTGATCAATTTTCAGCTCCTCCTGCTTCCATACCATTCCTCAAACATGCCAAGCCTAGTCTTACCCTGTGCCTTTGTACCTGCTCTTTTCCCAGTTTGAAATCTTTTTCACCCAGATTGTTGGGAGGCTGGCTGCTCATCATTCATCTCCTAACTAAAATGCCATCTACCTAGAAGGGCATTTCTTCTCCACCCCATCAAGTCTAGCTCTGAAGTCATTCACTCTCCAATTACTCATCAGAATCTAATAATATCTTGTTTACTTGCGTATTATATCTCTCCCCCCATCTAAAATACTTATTCACAAGACCAATGACCTTGCCTGCCTCCACCTAATGCCTAGCCCATAATAAATCCTTAATCAATATTAGTTGAATGACTTGATGAATGAGATAGGTAGAGCTGAAAGGCGAGCGGCATCCTCAGGAGTCGGAGATCATTTCTGCCTGGGGAAATGGGAGGAGGAGGCAACAGAATTTGTGTTTGTGGTATTTGAGTTTTACAGGTATTTTTTGAGGTGGAAAAAAAGGCTTTAAAAAAAAGGGGGGGAACAGAACAAGCGAAGACCAGAAGGCAGAAATGAGTAGGGCTTCTTTGGAGAAGGACAAGTATCCAGTGTAGCCGGCACCACATGGGCCAACAAGATCCAAGAAGGAAAGCCTGGGTTGGCCATGGAAAATGGACACTGGATCCACCATGAGATAGGAAAGGCTGAGGTTTTTGAGCTAAGGAAAAAAATCTATTCACATATCAGGTATTGATTCCAACAAAAACTAATATACCTGGAGTATCTTTCATGTGCTAGGCACTATGCAAGGTACTCCCACCCCTCCTCTCAGGTACTCATGGCAATAACTCCATGAGGCAGGACTGCTATCTCAGAGGCCAAAGCAGAGCTCCAGCCACCTAGATTTCATATAAGTCGTGCCATACCCATAACAGACTACAGCCATCTGCCCACAGGACAGTTTCCAGGGAAAAGTCCCAAAAGGTCACTACCAGAAGTGGGAGAAGACCTGCCACCTGTTGATGGCACTTGCTTTAATATTCAAAAAAGTCATCAAAGAAGAAGCCAGTGGTACCACCAAAGGCATTGGGATGAGAATTCTGAGCCCAGTCTGTGTTCAATAAAAGTGAACTATGACAGATTCGTAAATCAAACCATGGGCACTTGACAAAGGGCTGCTTCACTGCAAAGCACTTGGCATCCTTGGAATAATAGAACGTTCTCCTCATTTCCTGAAGGATTGTGGGCTTTGGGGCTCATGGGAGATGTTGACTATAATATCTTATAGGGACCCCATGGCAGGTGCTCCTTGAGTGTATGTGAAGGACTACTGCCAAGTTAAGCTGCTATTTCCAAAAAGAAAGCAATACACAAATCAATCCATAAATCCCAAGCTACAGGAACTATGTGGCAGAATAATTCATAGATAGAAGCATGACAACTGACATTGGCTAAGCATATGCATTGCACTGGGCATTTTACTCACATTGGTTTCATGATCACAGTATCTTTCAGAAGAGACAGTAGCATTTCCACTGGGTGAATGTTTTGTATAAATGAATAAGACTCAGAAAAGTTTATAAGAGTTGGAAAGGACCTTATAAGTCATCTAATCATTACTTTATCCAATTATATCTTACAAATAAGTGGACTTGAGAATAAATGACTTGCTGTGGTCACATAAGTTTCTGGTTAAACCAAGACTAACTGGAAGGTAGCTCTCCTGTCTCAAAATCCAGGGTACTTGGCATAATACAAACAGATCTTCTTACAATTAGAACAATACTAAAACTAAATGGGTAGCCTTTTTGCTTCTTTCCCTATGGAGTTAGTTAAATGTATTTGGATAAATTGCACCGTGATCTGGGAAAAGTGTGTTATAGAGAGACATCTGGAAACAGTAACTAACATGAGACTAAACTTAAATAGAGGAGGCAAATGTCTAAACTGGGGAACTTCAGAATCATGCTCAAATTTTCTCCCAACCAAAAAAAAAAAAAAAAAGTCCTTAATATTTACTATATCCCCCAAATTCCTTATCTAAGACAAAGCCTTTTCTTTTTAATTTCTTTGTAAAAGTCATTAGCAGAAAAAAAATATCCGGCAAAGTCAAACTGGACCAACATACCTGCTCCAAGGGCTTTCATGATAAACATTCTTCATGGGTAGAAGAGAGGCACTTGAAGGGTACGGTTGGTGTGCAGGAAGGTCAGCAAAGAATTCAGGATGAAAAATGAGAGGATGTCAAATGAAAATGTCACCACTTTACCATTTACACGGAAAGCCTTGTTTTAACGTACACATCTAAAATATAGTCATGAAAATCAGCAGAAAATGGTTCTTCAACAGAGACGCCTGAAGTTGAATGTACGTGGAGTTTAAAGAATAAGATTAAGAAGCTACCTAAACAATTCCAGAAGAAAAATCATCTTAACAAAACAGCTTAATTGCATAGATATTCTATCTTGCCTTAAATCCTAATCAGAAAAAAAGAAATCATTTCAATATTTCTTTTTTTAAAAAAATGTGTTGTGAACTTGATCTCTTGTGTTCACACACAAACGCATCTAGGGAGGAATAAAAAGGTATTAACTTAATTTGATTAAGTAATCAACTTAATGAAGTGATTAGAAACAGTTAAATAATGATATAAAAAACTAATTTCCCAGGCATTGGAAAAACCATGGTGGTGGTGAGAAAGGAGACATTACTGATGGTAGATATCTGTGGATTTGGCAACCTGGACTTCCTTTCTTGGGGGAACTGCTCCTAATCATAATATGATCCTGTTTATACTACCAGTCTTTCTTTCTTTCTTTCCTTTTTCTTTTCCTTTTTTTTTTTCTGTACTAAAAATTGATCCCAGGAGCACTTAAACCATTGAGCCACATCCCCAGCCCTTTCTAATTTTTTGTCGTTGTTGTTATTGTTATTGTTGTTTGTTTTGTTTTGAGACAGGGTCTCACTAAGTTGCTTAGGGCCCTGTTAAGTTGCTGAGGCTGGCATTGAACTTGCAATCCTCGTGCTTCAGCTTTCCAACCTGCTGGTATCACAGGCATGTGCCACCACCCCTGGCTACACTGCCAGTCTTAATACCCTGCCTGCCCATACTCCTGGCCTAGGCAATTTTAATCCTTTTATTTCCCTGGCCATAATGACTGGCATCCTAATATTTTTTTTAAATCTGGAGGAAGGGTGAGAAGGTGATATTACTTTTGAATCTAAGCAAAAAAATATCCAAGGTTGCCTTCTGAATCACATGGAGAAAGCCCTTCTACAGCAAGAAGAACAAAGCCCATGCCCTACACTAAAATGCATGATACAGAGTCCTGTTATCATCTGAGTCTCTGGGCCCAGATGTCTAAGAGGCCAGTCTTTAGTCAAACTTCTGATGACATGAGCTAATGAACTGCCTCTCCCACCTAAGCTACTTTTTTGTTGGATTTCCAACTCTAACAACCAAAGAAATTCTAATTCATCAATCAGTGAACTATAAATAATATTAACTACATAATTAAGAAAATGAAATTCAGTTTTGGGGCCTAACCAACTGTTTCTAATGACTAGCAACTGGTTTCAAACGAATCTGTCCCAATTCAAACTGTTCCTGTCCAAATCCATTTGTGTATATGGAGGGACTCATGTCACCATTCAGTCTCTGTTTTCTCCTGTGTAGTTGGGAAAAAAAAAAAAAACAATGCTTTCCTGCTAACCTCTGGGCGCTATGAGTTAACCCATAAATAATGAAAGCTCTCTGGAAAAGATTTGGTGGTAAGGAAGCAATAAACAAGTCTTCTAAGAGATTCTTTTCTGTCCATAAAATTTTATTTTCTTCATCCTTTGGAATAAAGTATATTAGCAGAGGGTCTCTTCCTTCTCTCTGTTTCTCTCTCTCTCTCTCTCTCTCTCTCTCTCTCTCTCTCTCTCGCTCTCGCTCTCGCTCTCGCTCTCGCTCTTCCTCTCTTTGAATCATTTCAGGGAGAGAAGGGAAGTTTTATTGTTCATGTTTATTTCTGTTCTGCAGCAGAAATTGGACACCTGCAGTTGGCCATCGACTTGGCATTATCTGTATGGCTTTGGATGAAAAGAAACACACTAAATGCACAGACAGACTCCATGAGGACTTCAGGGAGGTTGCATAGATAAACAATAACATAAAAAGAGAGGCAAATTGCACTATGACACAGGCCAGCAAGGCCCAGCTGTAGTTAAGTCCACGAAAAACATATACCTTGTTGGCTCACACATAAAATTGTACTCACTATATTTGATGCTTTTCCTTAGAGTGACAGATGCTCTCAAAGAAGTGTATTTCATGATGCCACAGAATTCTGTAGACACTGGCCTTTTCAAAACTATTGTCTGTCTTGATTCTTAGTAATGCCCTGAATGGCAGATAAAATAGAGAGGACTAGTCCCATTTAATAAAATAAAATCTGAGACGTAGGAAGATAAAGAGACATGCCCCAAATCTCCTAAGCAAAAGCAAGTGAGGTAGGACTGGAACATGAACATCCTAACTTATAGTCTCTGCCCCAGGACAAATGAAGGCCTGAAGGTTGCTGGTGACATGGTAGACAATCCTTAAGGGGAATCAAACCATGCATCAGCTAGCTTAAAAGTTGGCCCTTAAAACACACACACACACACACACACACACACACACACACACACAGTGAAAAGGGAAAAGAATCAATATGGTTTGCAGGTAGAGACAAACTAAAAAAGAGATCTGACAGCACAGACGTTTTTGTTGCCATCATTAGAAATCTAAGAAAGAAAAGAAAATTCTTTTCACCAGAATGTCCTAAGGAGAACCCTCCAGATGGTTGAAATGAATGTATTCTAGGGAGTTAACCAAGAGCCTTTTGTACTTCTGTGGAAAGTACAAATATTTTTCTGCCATTGCACCTAATTTCATGTACTCTTCCCTCTAAATAAACAGTGGAAAATACATAAAGAATATCAGAAGAGTGTCCCATGGGACACCAAGAAGTCTCAATCAGGTACACAGGACTGTCTGTAAGCCAGGTTCTGTGTCTGGCATTACATATGCTCTCTCCTTGAGCCCATAACAATGGTCCAAAAGGTAGGCATCACAGCTGCATTTTCCCTTATGATACTCAGAGATGTTAACTTGCCCCATGATACACAACTGCCCGTTGCTGAGGCCAGGTTTGGATTTCAGAGTTGTCTGGCTCCCAACTTCCCTTTATCCTAGCCGGCAGGATGAAAAATGCTGAATCTTCATTAAGAGCCCGGAGTAGTGATCCATTTCTCAAAGATAGAAATTTTCAATGGAAATCAGTTATTTATCATCCTCCTGTTTCTTGCATATCTACCAAAGAAAGGGTTGTGGCAGGGCCAATTGGCAAGTGGCCTCGTTCTAACCTCAAAATAGCACGAGGGCACCGTAAGCCCATTTTATAGATGAAGAAAAAGACTCAGAGGGACTTCATGGGTTTGGCCTAGGTCAAGTACAGCCCCAGAAATCTTCCCACTCCACTATCTCATCAAGCCGAGCACATATGCAGTACTCAATAAATTAATGAATTAACAGTGAACACCTCAATTCAAGGATTGTATCTCAGCTTTCTCTACACTGACCTCTATCTTCCTTGCCACAGGAAATCGAGGCTAATTAAATGGTCAAATCTATAGAAACTCTTTCTCCCACAGCCTCTGAGACAAGTGTCAGCAACTCTACTTCCTCTCCATTTTTCTACTCGCCCTCCCAGAGCTCAGCCCTCCCACCAGAAGGTGAGATTTCATTGGTTCTTTTCTCATGGGTCCTACCACTTGCTCCTTTCCCAGTGACTGACTGAGTCTCACTCTCCCCACCCCCTGCTTCTCTGGCATTGGCATAATGAGCCATCTCTGCCCAGCTCTCTCCTAGTCCAGCCCAGTGGGACCGACCGTGACAAGAAGTGTATTTGGGATTCAAGTTGGAAGAGGGCAAGGCCACACTCACCACCCCGACCCCACAGACATGACTTCCTGCTGCTCTAATCTTATTGTGAAGATGAAGCCATGTGGGCACCAGAGTGACAAGGGTGAAGAGAGATCCCTGGGGTTCAGGACTCATGGGGTTGTCATTTTCTACCTGTTGAGATGATCAGCTGCGATTTCACAGAACCCTGGACTCTCCCCATTAAGTCAGCCTAAGGACTGAGTAGGATGGATGGGTGCTATAGGACACATGCCTGTGGCCTGCATTCTTCCAGGAACATGTAGACTCACCACTTCCTCCAGGTAGCCGGGTCCACATTTAGCCTGCTCTGACTTTTTAAATGCCGTATAAAAATTAGGGACATGTTCCCAGCCATTGGTTCTTGATTTACCCTCCAAAGTATACCCCCTCTTCCCAGAAATCTGAAGGTACTTTTCATCTCCTCCTATGCCCTCAAGATGAACATCTCTATGGGCTTCAATAATTCACTGTGTGACATGGTTTCCTGGTTCCCCAAGGTCATGTCAAGAATTAACTAAATCTCTGGGCGTCTGTCTGTCTGTGTATTCATGGCAATGTGTACAAACTGCAGCGCTGCTACACTAGTTCTAAGACATCACTATAGCTACGGCTATTTACATACTTTCGATTCCTTCTGTATTCCAGTGATGTCCCCGCTGTCACCATACCCTGAAAAATATAGTCTCCAAATACTCCAATATCACCAAACTTCCTCATTTTCAAAATGAGGAGAGCAGCTCACATTTAATGAGCACGGTTTTAAGCATCTTGTCTCACTGTGACATTTAATCCTCACAAGAATCCAGTGCCATAAAGAGATTGTGATTATCTTCATATGATAAATGAGGAAACTGAGACCAAAAGAAAATGAGAGACTCACCCAAGGTGCAAAATTATAAAGGGAAGAGTCAAACTTGGGCTCTAAATTTGTGTGACACCAGAGCCTGACCATCTAACTATGATGCTAGACAGATGGTTTCAGAAGTCATCCTTCTCAGAGGCCCTGGTCTGTCCTGTTCTGTTCATTTATTAGCAGTTAAAGACGTTGAGGAAAGAGTTTCTGTCCTCGCATGGGAAGCAGGCCAGGAAGTAGTGTAGGGAATCATGGCTGCAGAGCACCTCTGTCTTGTCACCCTCAATGTCTAGAGCTCAGACAGGACACAGAATGCTGAGGGAGTCTTGAATCCGCTCTTGGGCTGGATGTTTTGTTGAGGGAGTGAGAACTGGTGGACAGCAAAGTTATGAAGATCTGACTCGACTCTGCTTAGTCACAACTCCTCCCAGGCCACTGATGAAGTCAATCCTGGGAAGAAGGGGCCACAAAAAATCTCAGAAATGAGAGCTGGAAGGAGGACTTCATGGTATCCAAGAGTGGGGACTAAGGAGTCCTACATTCAGATCCCTGCAGGCGGATGACAGGGAGCAGTTACCAAGCCTCTCTAGGCTTCTGCTCTGCATGTACAACAGTGGACGCCAATGCCTACCACAGAGGGTCCACTGAATGACCATGTGCAGCCCTTAGCACAATGCCTGGCATGTTCTAGACCCCAGATAGAATAATTGCTAGTGATTAGGTCAAAGGAGGTATTAAGTAGCTCGATGTGACTTCTCATGCTCAAAAAGCCATTTTAGTTTGAATCAGAGAAAAAAAGAGACATGTTCCCCAAATCTTTCATGATTTTACTTTTTATCAATCCCATGAAAAAAACGAACAAATAGACACTACCCATCTTTTATTTTGTCCAAGTCCTTATTTCACAAATAAGGAACCGATTCCCAAAGAAGCAGCAGGACATGTCCCACAGTGACAAAACAAGTTAGTTGCAGTGAGTCTAGAACTCTTATATCCTTTCCTGACATTTCTTTCCAAGACCCAGGATCCTTGAAAGGACTAGGAGGAGAAGGGTGATAAACCTGCCACCTGGGACACTTGTGGCAGACTGGGCTGGTGACACGGGTCGCTCCTGCACACGACCAAGCGCCACCCACAGAGGTCAACACTGACATGGATATGCTGGTTCAGGTTTCTGTCCTCTTTCCTCCTGGACCACTCAGATGGCATCAAGGGAAGGGAACATCAAGCCCCCAAATGGTCAAAATATCCTTGATTAAAATCAAAACCTAAAATGAGTGATTCTGTGGTTAATCCATGACTAAAATCCAGACCTCCTAAATATTCCAGCCAAGAGACCTGCCAACCTCGATGATGGCTGCTCTCATCTTTGGTTACTGCCTCCATACTGACTCAAAACACCCACCTGTGGACGGGGCGCTACAGGGAAGGCTCTTCTATAATCCATGATGTCAGGAACTCAGATGGAAAGACTCAAAATCCAGGAGGGTGAAATCATCTAGTGGCTCCTTGACCTGCCTACTGGTTCCTTGACCTGCCTACTGCCTATGTGTGGCCTCTCCCTGTGACTTGGCCTTCCCCACCTGCTGCTACCAGGTAGCAATGGAGGGTCAGGTTCCATGCATGCGTGCTCCCAAGAGTAAGCCAGACTTTTTATGAGCCACTCTCAGATGAGATGGCCCTGCTTGACACGTTTCATCATACTTTATTGGTCAAAGCTCTTCTGGGTTCAAAGGGAGGGGTCATAGAGGCCACATCTCAATGGGAAAGGTGTCAAAGAATTTATCACTTTAAAAATGACCCACATACCTCTTGTTTAGCTCCCCAGATTAAAATGCCTTTAAATTTCTTAAGATTAGGGCCAAATGTTCAACTCTAAGCAGGAACCAGGAGCTCTCTACTTATGAACACTCTTATGCAAGTCCTTGACAATGGCTCCCAGCAGGGTTCTGATCAGAGTAGTGGCTTAGTTCTATGACATTGTGCATTCCTCCCTGTTTTTTTTTTTTTGCCCCAATCTCTCCCTCTACTCCATTGCTAAGACCTGTCAGCTCTACTTTGAAAAATATCTGGAGTCACTCTGCACGCCATCTCCAATGACGGCCTAGCCACAGCACACCACTCCTCTCCTTGATATCTGCTTGTCTTAGAATTAAATCTAAGTCTGAACCTTCAGGACTGCTGGTCTGTGTCCCTGGTTGGGCCTACTCTTGGACCTCACTCCTCCCTTCTCAACTCAACTCCAGCCTCACCAACTTCTCTCTTGCTCCAACGTAGGAAGCATTCCCCACCTCCGGATCTTTGCATGTGCACCTCTGTATATGTCAGCTTTTTTGCTGCTGTGACTAAAAGATCCAACCAGAACAACTTTACGGAAAGAAAAGTTTATTTTATTTTATGGTCCATAGAAGCTGGCTCCATTCCCCAGGGCTCCAGGTGAGGCGGGACATGATGGCAGGAGGGTATGGTAAAGGGAACCAGCTTATATCATGGTGATCAGGAAGCAGAGAGAGACTCCACTTACCAGAATCAAATATATACCCTAAGCCACACCCTAATTTCCACCTCCTCCAGTCGCACCCTACCACTTCATTTACCACAGTTAATCCCCATTAGGGGATTAAATTACAGATTGGGTTAAGACTCTTACAACCCAATCATTTCTCCTCTGAACTTTCTTACATTGTCTTACACCAGAGTTTTTGGGAGACACCTCTCATCCAAACCATAACAGTCTCCTCCTGGAACAGCCTTCCCACTGTCACTTGTACACCTGTCATCCTTGGAGATCAGCTTGGCATCTGCTCTGACGGCTTCCCTGAGACCCTCTACAGACACTTCCATTCCTTTCATGCCCACCTTCATATTCTGTGATGACTGTGATTGCTTATTTTATCTTTGTGTTGGTTTTCTGATGAGTACAGGGATCTCATTTTTCTTGTTTACTAATCTGCCCTCTGCACCTAAAATTCTCTCTGGCCCAGAGTCTGTCCTCTGTAAGTATCTGTAAAATGAATGAACCGGATGCAAAGCTGCATAGCTTCTAGGAGCAGAAGAAATTGAGTCCATAACTTTTTTTATCCTTAAAAAGTAAATTACAACAGTCTGCTGTACTCGTTGGTGATTTGCCGGCCGACACAGACTGCACTTCATAAAATAGAATAGAGAGAATATTACGGTTTTGATAGGGCCCTCGGAGATCATTTAATTTCTCATTTTGTAAGTGAGAAAACTGGAACCCAGAGAGGCCACGGGATTTTACCCAAGATCATATTCATTCCTTCATAACACAATAGTTCTTAATGTTTAATTTCTTTAATTAAACAAGCAATTGTCCACTGGAAAAAAAATAAAATTATATAAAAATATGTCTTCTAAAGATTGGAGCTCCTCTATTTCCACTACCTGCTCCAAGAGGGACCACTGTTTCTACTTTGGAGTGAATTCTTTCAGGACCCTTTGTGTGTGCTTATGAACACATTTGTGCATATTTACGCATCCCTAGCTTCACTACAATGATTCAAGAGCTTGGAAATTTGTTTAGCCTTAGAAATAAAAAGGCTTCTTTAGAATACTGCTGAGAAAGAAGAAAGATTCCTTTCTGTGATACCCAGGGATACCCAGGGTATCATCAGGTACTGGGCTAGTCAAAATACCTCTGGAGGATTGACCAGCCAGGATCCACAAGGGGCACGTGAATTTTGTGCACTTCAACCACTCAGCCTGCTGCTTTGGGTGCAAAGTGAAATTCTAACCCTTCCTGATGAACAAGTGCTGACTTATTTATACAAAATGATTAGAACAACTAAATAACTTCCTATACTTTTTATTGTGGTGATTCAAGAAAAGGAAAAGGAAAATTCTCAAAAGGAAAGTAGCACAGAAGAACAATAAAAAGGGAGAAAGAAGAGTTTAACAATTAGGGGCAGGGCTGAAGTCAGACAATTGGGGTTCGAATCTTGGGACCTCACCAAGCCTTCATTTCCTTATCTATAAAGTGGGGATAACAGTGCTATTAATGGCATGGTCCCAATACGTTTGCACTAGCCAAGCTTGGGTTATTTTATTTATGTATTTATTTGTTTATTTATTTATTTTTTGTGGTACTGAGGATTGAACTTAGAGGTGCTCTACCACTGAACTATATCCCTAGCTTCCCCCACAATTTTTTTTTGAGACATGTCTTATTAAGTTGTTCAGACTAGTATCAAATTTGTGATTCTATTCTCCCAGCTTTATATGGGGGATATAACACCACTGCACAGGGCTAGTAGTTATCTTTAAAGTAAACAGGTGATTATAACTAGTCTCTCTCTCTCTCTCTATTCATACACACACACACACACACACACACACACACACACACACACACACCCGTCAGATGGGGCAAACTAAACCTAGTCATCAGTCATAATGGTATAAGATCTTTAAAAAATAAAAGCTCTTTGTTACCCCAGGCTCAAGAGGGTGCTGAGACCAGGAAATGGTATGACAGAACTTGCATTCTCTTACTCCATAGCAAGAAGAATGTGGGGAAACCCCACACCCAGGCTCTCTGAGTGCAAGATGGCCCATTGGTGGATAATAATTCTTGTCCCGTCCCTAAGGACCAAGCCCGGTATGGGAGGCACAGTGTGCTGATGATCTTGATGCACAGCAGGCTTCACTGAAAATGGACCATGGGAGAGAATAATGAAAGGATGAGCGAAAAAGGCCCAGGGTGTGAAAAGAGTGCTTCAGGCTCAGTCACAAATTAACCAAATGGCCTTCTAATTTACTCTCTTATACCCTAAATTCTCTCCTCTATGCTCAGAAGATACTGAATCTCATGAATTCTGAGACACCCATTTTTTTTTACTTTTAGCATCTCTGATAGGGATAGCAGGTGAGGTTAAGTTCAGTCCAGGGTCAACATGCCCATTAGGCACATGGAACCCAAGGTCCACAGTAATATTAAGAACCACAAAGAGCTTTTAATATATTTTAAAATAAGAAGAAAAAAATTTAAACATTTAGGTCAAATAAAATGTTTTAACATCATATTAATATATTTACCTGTATACCAGTCAACACTGTCATAAAGTATAATTTTAACACTATTGAAGAAGGGACTCATGAAAGTCATAACACAACCCTGGCTCATCACTTCTAGTCCACAGGGGTGTCTCTGGAGTCCCTTTGTGGCAACCTGGAACTCCACAGTGCCTGGCCTCGGAACCACTACACTCTCCTAAGGGGTGTTACATTAAAGAAAAAATGGGCTGTTTTGAATGTCCTCAAAGTAAAGAGCACAGACAACGAGTCAAGATGCTGTGGAGAAACTCCTTTCATCTCTTTCCAATGCCAAAGACCCATGGTTCTCAACAGTTGTTGAATTTGTGTCTTCCCAACTTCCAAACACAGATCTCAGTGTTTTTCTGACTAGATGAGGAAGAGATGAGAGAAAAGATGAGAGAGGGCTTAACACAATATTGAAGTATTCTAAGAAAACTTCTCTGAGCCTTATGTGTAAATTTAGGGCAGTAGAATTACAGGGCCCTTCCACCTCTGAAATTTTTGGATTCAAAGAAAAAAATAAAGAAAAGAAATTAACTACATGAAAATATCAAAATAAATGTTAACATTTTATGAAATAGTTTTTACATTTTAGGAATCAGCAAAAATGTTATGCTACTTTTTTAATTTTTAGATTTCTTTAGATTTGCAAGCCGCTTACCAAAATCCATGCTCTCCTCTTCCTAGGCATACACCTAGACAACATGCTGCAGCATACCTTGCATGTAGCCTAGATGTGGCCATGTGACTGAATTTAGCCAATGAATGAATGCCCCGTGATTTTTTTTTAAATCCACATATAGTACTCCACATACAAACCCGGCCCCATGAAAAACAAAAACAAAAACATGCACGGTACTTAATGCTTTTTTTTTCTTAAAGTAGGGTTCTACTCTGTTAACAGTATTGAACTCATGGGTTCAAGTGATCCTCTTGGCTCAAACTCCTGAGTAGCTGGGACTAAAGGCATGATCCACCACACCTGCCTTGCCCTTTTTCTCGTACAGTTAATGGCTGCATAATAGCATGGAACCACCCACCTCACAACACCCTCAACCATCAGAACTTCTCTTGACAATTACATGAACCAGCAATCAACCTATAATTTGTTGACCCACTACCTATTTGCATTTTTTGTTACTATGATATGACATGCTCTAATTATGAAACAATAGACACTTCATTGAGTCAGATGATCAACAAAGACACATCAGAGATGAGCCATACTATTGAAACTGGAGCTTCTCTATTCCGGCAGGAAGGTGGGGTCTGCACAGCCTGCAGGCCTCTGCTGCCAAGAAACATGCTTCAGCCCTTAATAACAGGCTGTGCCCTCCAGGGGTGCGGCAGACCCCAGCAACTCAGTGCCAATTGCTTCTTTCTGGGTTCTTGTCTGACAAATCTGAAGAATGAAACACACAGAAAATGGAAGGCATGAGTGAAATGAATGAAGATATATTCAAGAATAGAAACTTCAAAGCAAAGAGGAGACTAATAACAGGTTGCCCCCTGAGTGTGCCAACCTAGGGGTCTATATAGCACTTGGGTCAGCACTGTCCATCCAAACTCATGCCAATCAGGGTTCAAAAAGGTATCCATACTATAGGCCCAAAATTATGCTAATTAGGGTTTGGAAAAAAACTAATGCTATGAACACTTGAGTCCACTCAGGTCAGCTCCACTTCCATTTTCTCCATATTCATTTGCAATCCCAGCTTCCCAGGAGGTTCAGGTTGGCTGCAGTGCTGCATAGAGTTGCAGTGCTGAACTTGCCTGGGCTGGGCTGCCCTGGGAGGAGGGGTCATTGTGCCCTAGCTTCCCATGGCAGCTCAGGCCTGCACAGGCTTGGTGGGCTCCACCATGTGGATGCACAGCACCCAGGATATCCATTTGCATTGAGCAAAGGGCAGCAGCAGGTAGTCCATGATGCAGCCAGGCCCGATGAGCTCTAGCCCACACAGGCCACGGTTCAGCCACCACTTATCTGCTCCCCAGCTCTGCTGCTTCTTCTCAGTGGGGAACAGTGGGCTGGCTGCATGGCTTGGCAATCATGGAACCATATCACTCTAAAGTAAGGGGACCTAAAAGATATTTATCAGTCCATCCAGCAGCGATGGAATAGGCAGTCTTCCCCTTGACACATGGAAAAATCAAGCCTCAATAAACTTTTAAGAATTAAGATTATATAATGTATCTTTGTAGAGTGCAGTGGAATAAAAGTAGATACCAATAAGAAGAGTCATAAATATACAAATACATGGAAATTGAACAACATGCCATCAAAAAAACAATGAGTAATGGAAGAAATTAAAAGAGAAATGAGAAAAATTGAAACAGATAAAAATAAAAACAACACGTCAAAATCTGTGAGATTCAGCAAAAGTATTATTAAGAGGGGAATTAAGCTGGGTGCAATGGTACCAACAGCTTGGTAGTATGAGGCAGGTGAGGAGGGGTTAGTGTGCCCTGCCTTCCCTCAAAGCCAGCCTCAGCAATTTAGCAAGGCCCTGAGCAACTTAGAGAGACCTTGTCTCAAAAAAAAAAAAAAAAAAAAAACAGGGACGTTAATAGCAATAAGTACATATATCAAAAAATAAAAAGGCTTCAATAAACACCCTAACAGTATACCTCATGTACTTAAGAAAAAGCAATAACATACCAAGCCCAAAATTACTATTAAGAAAGAACTAAAATCAAAACATAAATAAATAAAACCAAAAATAAATACAAAAGGTCAATGAAACAAAGCATTTATTTAAAAAAAACAACACACAGAATTTACACAGATACACACGATGATGCAGAGACTCACAAATATTTAGCAAGTCTGGTCAAGAAAAAAATAAGAGAGCAGATCCAAATAAACAAAATTAGAGATGAAAAGGTAAACTTTACAACTGATACCACAGACATGCAAAGGATCAGAAAAATGACTATAAACAATTATGGCAAACAATTGGAAAATCGGTGGGGGTGAGGTGGCAGGGGACACAAAGATTCCTGAACACATGCAACCTACCAAAATTGTCTCAAGATATAGTAGAAAATCTGAACAAACCAATAATGACTAATGAGATTGAAGAAGTAATTGGAACTCTCCTACACAAAACAAGTTCAGAATCTGATGGCCTTCTATAAAGAATTAGTTTCAATTCTTCTCAAACTATTCCAAAAATATGTAAAGGAAGGCAATTTTGTCAAACACTTTTTTATGAGGTCAGCATTATCCTTGCACCAAAAATCATAGACTCAATTAAAAAAAGAAACCTACAAACCAAAAGCCCTGATTAGCATAGATGCAAAACTTCTTAGTAAAATATTTGAGAGCATAGCAAAAAGATCAAATACCATGTTCAGTGGGATTTATACCAGGGATCAAGCATGGTTTAACATTCACAAGTCAATAAATGTAATACATCACATCAACAGAATGAAGAACAAAAATCATACAATCATCTCAAAAGATATCCAAAAAAAGAAAGAAAGAAATAGAATTGCTACTACTCAACTTCCCTTTATGATAAAAAAATCTCAATGAACTAGACACAGACAGAACATACCCCAAAATACTAAAGGCTATGTATGGAAAAACTACAGCCAGTATTGTAGGGAATGGAGAAAAGCAAAAGTCATTTCTTCTAAGATCTGGAACAAGACAAAGATGTCACCTTCTCCATTCTTATTCAATATAGTACTGGAGTCTTAAAAAGAGCAATCAGGCAAGATAAAGAAATAAAGAGACTCCTAAATGAAGAGAAAGAAGTAAAATTGTCCATGGTTATCAGTGATAGGATTTTATACATAAAAACTAAATACTCCATCAAAAATTGTTGGAACTGATGAAATGAATTGAATAAAGTTGCAGGATACAAAATTAGCATATAAAAACAACAGCATTTGTATACACTGATAATGAACTTTCTGAAAAAGAAATAAAAAGAGCAATCCAATTCACAATAAATTTAACCAAGTAAATGAAAGATCTCTATAATGAATGTTATAAAATACTGACAAACAAAATTATAGAGAACACAAAAACATGAAAAGATATCCTGTGTTCATGGATCATAAGGATTAATATTGTTAAAATGACCATACTACAGCAACTCCTGTGGCCCACATCAAGAGATGGGCTGGAAAAGCCATGTCTGTCCCTAAAGAATAGGAATAGAGAAAGAGAAAGAATGAGGTAATTTTCAGGGGTTGCAGTTCACACCTGTAATCCCAGCATTTCAGGAGCTTAGACACGAGGAGCTCAAGTTCAAGGCCAACCTCAGCAATTTAGGAAGGCCCTGAGCAACTTTGAAAGACCCTGTGCCAAATAAAATAAAAAGGACTGGTGATTTAGCTCAGTGGTAAAGTCCCCCAGGGTTCAATCCCCAGTACAAAATAAATAAATAAGAAAGGAGGCAATTGCTAGCAAAACAAGATGGTGAAGGATGCATCAGAGTTGAATTAGGGCCGTGACGAGTCCAAACCCTGTTTTAGCAGAGTTTATGGAGAAACAGGAAGAGCACAGAAGGTGATGGAGGGCTGCCCTCAGGAGATAAAGAAAGAAGCAGATACACACGATGATGCAGAGACTCACTCAGAGTAAAAATGAGCACACAAGTTGGTTTAGGAAGCCCAGTCATAGACCCTAAAATATTCTCACTCTAAGCTACTGCATTCCCTGTTCCTTCTCCCAGTAGAAACCCTCTTAGCACAGAGGAAATTTGAAAGGTTTTATCAGATTAGCTCCCTGGTTCATCAATTTCTAGCAAACTGCCCGGCCCATGTAGTGCTACTAATGATTTTCAAATGAAAAGGCTTCCTTGGATACTAATTCACTCATTCATTCACTTGTTTACTTATTCATCAATAAATAGTTGAATTTGTGGAGCACCTACTTTGTACCAACTGGGATATAACAAGATAGCCAAGACCCATACCTCTATGGAATATGCATTCTGATAAGTATTAGACATTAATAAGTGAGCCAACAAGCGAGCAAAATATTGTAGCAGCTTCAGGATAATATAGGACTTGGTGAAGTGAAATGGAAAGGATTTCTAGTAGGGTGGGCGAGGAGCCCCTCTAAGATGACATGGGAGCAGAGGGCTCACCTATGAGAAGGCACCAGCTGTGGAAAGATCAAGAGGCAGAGTTCTCTGTGTTGGAGAGGACAGGACAGCAGATGTCCTGAGGCTAGAGCAGGCTGAAAGGGACTGAGGAACAGAAGTCTAAAGAGTTGTAAGTAAAACAGGCAAATTCAGAGAATAGGTACTGGAAGAGAGAGTACCTCAGAACAGTATGGAGGTATAAGAAGGCAATATGGTAAAGTGGGAGAAAACTAAGAAATCTATTGAACGAGTTTCTCCATTGCTGTTTCCACTCCCTATGCACACAGCAGAGTACAGTTAACATTCCCGGTGTATACAACAGTGTAGCCAGAGTCCATTCTTATGGGTCCACATATAAGCCACACCAGACTTTAAGTATCTTTGAGCATCATTCTTACATCAGAACCAACTATGCAATAAGCACAGAATTAAATACCGGGTGCAGGGGAGGATGGAGAGGGGTATCCCTTCTTCTCTCAGTTCACAATCAAGATAGGTAATAGAGACGTAGATAAGCAACACAATGGTGACACAGCAGAGCCTTTCTTGTATCAGCAATAGAGATAATGGACTTTAAAACTAAGGAGAAAGATACCAGGGAACTGAGAAAGGGATCTTGGCAGAGGTGCCACCTGATCTGGCACTTGAAGCTCTCATGGAATGACGTGGTGAAGGAGGGTAATTTATATGACCCACAGAGAGAAAGCCTCAGTATAAATACAGACACTCTGCATCAGAGTCCAGTGAGGAGCAGTAGATAGGTGGAACAAAGGAGGGCAGGAAGGATCAAGAAATGGAAGACAGACAAGGTCAGGGGTCTGTGAGTGTCTGCCTCAATTTCCACTTTCTTCCTTTGGCAGCAGGAAACATTTGAGAAGGACATGGCACGGTGGAAAAGTCAAGGCTTTGAATCTCGGCACCTTCTCCTTGCATCTGTTGCAAGTGGGAAAGCTTTTCATCTGAGTCACTGTTTCCTTGTCTGCAAAACTGACACAGTAACAAACTACAGGGCAGTTGACAATGACATGAGATTACAAAAAGCAGTGCCTAGTGTACAGTAAGTGCTCAATAAATATCACTACAGCAGATGTCTGAGGAGGAGAGCTCTAACCGTCAGTGCTTTGGAAGTTACTAGTTGAAGCTGTAAGGAGGATGCACTGAAGGAACGAAGGAGATCAACTGCAGGAAGATCCTGTTAAGGGAAGGAAATCCTCAATGTCATTTAGTTTAACACTCTCATTTTACAGATAAAGAAAATAAAATTCAAGAAGGAGTGTTACTTGGTAGAACCCAGGTACTCGAGTCTCAGATCAGAGCTCTTGTCTCGCACACTGACTCCCTGACCTGTTCTATACCCGTTAGCCAGCTAACAACTTGGGTCCAACACAACCAGATTGACCATGCAGACTGTATTCAGCGACTTGAGACTTGGAATTTAAGCTAAACTAGAACAGAATGTCATTTTATTGACTCAAATTAGGATGACTAGCCATTACAAGCCATCTTTGCCCCTGTAAAGGCAACATTTTTGAACTTTGAAGCCCATGATTCATTCATATCTGAACCTGAGTCTTACTGGGGGCATGGATGAGAACAGCCCCTGGACCTGTGACAGCTCATCCCTGTTTGATGCTAATTGCATGTGAATGCTTGAATTAAGAAGACATCATTAAAAGTACATTAAGTTTAATTATGCCAGCAGCAGCAGGCAGGGAGAGGTGCAGCTTAATGCAGAATGCATAATTAGATAAGACCTAATCCATTAGATTCTTATTTGTTAAAGAAATGTGTCTCATCTGTAAGTGTCACCACAACTAGTGGCTGGGAAATGCTCCCAGGTAAGGCCATCTCCACCACCCATGCTGCCCTCAGTGGAACATCTGATATCTGGCACTCGATGCTACCCACTTCTCCAAGAGTGCCATCAATGAGGGCAGGCTTCAGACTTCAGGGAAGAGGGCCAGTCTCCATCTGTCCCTTGTGTAGTATGACAAGAATCCTGGGCTCTGTTTCCACCTTAGAATTTCCACCTTAGACACGTCCTAGCCAGGTGATATTTGGGCAAGTTCTTCAAATGCTACATGCCGAGGTTTCCTCATCTATAAAATAAGGTTATTTATTTTAATTGCTGTAACTATCTCATAGAGTCGATGTGAGAATTAAATGGGAAAAATCCATGCCAAGTGCTTTGAGCAGCCCGGAATGCACTATGTACCCAGTAAATGGCAATTGTGTCTGCTGTCATCATCAGTATTGTCACTGCCACTATACTGTCATTCTGCTTCACTACCACTGTAGGAGGAAATCATTTCTCTTTTCTGAGCCTCTATCCCCTCTTTTATAGAATAAAATGACCACACCTGGTCATCTCAAGGATATGTCTTCTTTGTTTTGTTCTGTTTTTGCTAGGAAGGTGTCCATATTTGGTCTGATTCTCAATAGGGTCCTTGATATGTTTAGAACAAAAGTGCATCTTGGGTGTGGGGATCATGGACCCCTTTGAGACAGTGATTGAAAGCTGTGAGCCCCATCCCAGGAAAAATGCACACTATATGCATGCACGTACACACAGATGAGCACTCAATTTCAAGAAGACCATGGGACCCACCTGAAACTTATTTATTGTAACCACAGGTGACCATAAACCCCAGGGTAAGAAGCTGTGCTGTAAAGTTCCCCATTGCTGCCTATCTCCATGAGCTTCAGGTTTCCATCTCCTGTCTGTGAGATGGGGCTGAGGCAGATGGCACAGCCCAACAATGAAGGTCCTGCAGTCAGATGGGACTCAAACCCCAACTCTTCCTCTTGTGAGCTGTGTACTCTCCAGCAATGTACTTGAACTTCTCTGTCTTATTTTTTTTCTGGTTGTTGGAAGGATTCAATGAGATTGCAAATGACAGAGACAGAGAGCACAGTAAATCCTTGGGAAATTTTTCCATTTCATTACTGTTATTTTTAAAAATCTTTGGAGACCTATAATCCAACTTTCTCATGTTAGAGATGGTGAAATTGAGAACCAAAGAAATATTCAGAGGACAAAGATTCAGCATTAGCTAAACGAAAAGACATTTAATAAATTACAAAAAAAAAAACCCTCTGTACACCTGGAATTCAAACAGAGAAGCAATGAAAGCAGCCAGTTCAGCACAGACAAAGTGAGCCTGGGTGTGATGACACAGATAAATGTAATAGGGTGGTTCCAGCATGGGCTTGGGGCCAGGGAGCCTGAGTTCAAATTCAAGTCTCTCCACATGTGCAAACTCTACAAGCATTTTAAACCTTAAATGAGTCATCTGTGAAGGGGCAGGTAGAACCCTACTTCCAAGATGGATCATGCTCTTGAAGCACAGGATTTGTCATGAACTCTTACATAAATAATTACTGTATTTATTAAAAGAAGTTAAACCCATTGTATTTAAGGAGACTTGTACCTTCAAGTTCCCAGAATCTATTGTCAAGGCACCAGAAGATTTTATTCTGATGATCAGAGACTCTCCTCCTAAAGAAACTAAAACCCACAGCCTTAAGCTTCCATCCACTTGCTCTGGCTCCCACAAATACTATATATTTTCCTCGTTGGAAACATTTTCTCTCCCTGGCTTTTAGGGATGTTTCTCACTTGTCTCAGACAAATAAAACATCCTGATTCTTGTTATGCAGTGTCTAAAAATCATTGTTACCAACAGGTACATTTTCTGGGAGTACTGAGTGTTTCTTGCTAAAGAGGGTCTCATGAAGAAATGTGTTTAAGAAGAGCTCAGATAGGCAAATAAAATGTATCATCCCTGCAGATCTTCTAGAAACATTTATAAAGATTATGTGCAATGATTTACTCAAGGAGAGTGTGTTTCCTGACTGGCTGTTTCTTCTTATTCTCTTTGAGCCTCCTCCTGTTGATGTTGATGGCCCTGTGTTTCTACATAATCTTTCTCTGGGTGATCGAAGCAATCCCATAACTTTAAATACCATTATAACACAGCAGCTCTCAAAGTTCCACCTCCAGCTCTGAGCTGCAGTTCCCAATTTGATTTTGAAACAACAGGACCATTTTGATGTCTTATTTATAGACTTCTCACATCTCACCATTCCTAAAGCAGGACTCTCAACCTCACCTTCTATGATAATCCAGCTCCTCCCTAGTCTTTCCAATCCCGTAAATGGTATTATCATCTAACCAGCTTAGATGGTTAGATGATAACAACCTGAAAGACATTCCCTTTTTCTTTAATACCAACCCCATTATTTTGAATGCAAAAAAATGCAGATTTTTTTGTCTCTAAATCAGATCTCAATTATGTCATTCCTCTATGTCATCACAGCTACCATCTAATCCATCAGCTCCTCCATAAACCAGTATGGGAACCTCTTCATGAGCCTTCAAGATCCTTACTACTCTTGCCCCCTCCAACTCATTCTTGGCATAGCATTAGAGTGATGAACCAAAAATAAAGCCAATATTCTCTTTAAAATCTGTAATCCCTTCTCAGCACCCTCAGTATGGGGTCCAAACCATAGTATTACTTACTAGGTCCTAGATGAATGTCCTCCTCACCTCTCCACTGCCCTTATCATATCCTACCAAAACACTCTAAGTTTCATTTAAGTTTCATCTAAGTTTTATTAAATCATCCATCCATTGTGGTAAACCCAATTCAATTAGATTGGGTACCCATCTACTATATCCCCACAGCTTTTGGTATTTTTCTAATTAAAGTACTTTTCATACCAGGTTATAGTTACTGGGGTATTTTTTAATTTTTTTATTTGTTTTAATTAGTTGTACATGACAGTAGAATGCATTTATGCACTTTGATATATCATACAAAGATGGGATATAATTTTATTCTTTGAGTGTACATGTTTCAGAATCATATTGGTCATACTGTAGTCACATATATACATACAGTAATAATGTCTGTTTCATTCTACTAGCTTTCCTATCCCCAAATCGCCTTTCCTCTCCTCTCATCACTTCCCTCTACCTAATCTAAGGTAACGCTATTCCTCCTGAGTGCCCCCCACCCCCACCTTATTGTGAATTAGCATCCGCATATTAGAGAAAACATTCAGCCTTTGGTTTTGTGGGATTGGCATATTTCGCTTAGCATGATATTCTCCAACTCCAACCATTTATTGGCAAATGCCATGATTTCACTCTTCTTTAAAACTGAGTAATATTCGATTGAGTATATGTACCACATTTTCTTTTTTTATTATTTTTTTTCCTTTTGCTTTGTTATATATGGCAACAGAATGCATTACAATTCATATTACACATATAGAGCACAATTTTTCATCTCTGGTTGTACACAGAGTAACATCCTTCATGTCTTCTTACGTGTACTTAGGGTAATGATAACCATCGCATTCCACCATCTTTCCTACCCCATGTCCCCTTGCTTCCCTTTTCCCCTTTGCCCTATCTAGAGTTCATTTAACCCCTCCCCCCCACACACACAGCATATTATGCATCAGCATCCTTAAATCAGAGAAATTATTAAGCATTTGGTTTTGGGAGACTGGCTAATATCACTTAGCATTATATTCTCCAGCTATATCCACTTACCTGCAAATACCATGATTTTATTCTCTTTTAATGCTGAATAATATTCCATACATTTTTTTATCCATTCATCTACTGAAGGGCATATAGGTTGGTTCCACAGTTTAACTACTGTGAATTGTGCTGCTATAAACATTGATGTGGCTATGTCCCTGCAGTATGTTGTTTTTAAGTCCTTTAGATATAGACCAAGAAGTGGGATAGCTGGGTCAAATGGTGGTTCCATTCCCAGTTTTCCAAGGATTCTCCATATTGCTTTCCAGATTGGCTGCACCAATTTACAGCCCTGCCAGCAATGTATGAATGTGCATTTTCCCCCGAATCTTTGCCAACACTTATTGTTTTTGTATTCTTAATAGCTGCCATTCTGATTGGAGTGAGATGAAATCTTATACTAGTTTTGATTTGCATTTCTCTAATTGATAGAGATGTTGAACATTTTTTCACGTATTTGTTGACTGACTGTATATCCTCTTCTGAGAAGTGTCTGTTCAGTTCCTTGGCCCATTTATTTATTGGGTTATTTGGGTTTTTGGTGTTAAAGTTATTGAGTTCTTTGTATACTCTAGAGATTAGTGCTCTATCTGATGTGTGTGTGGTCCCAATTATTAGGCTTTCTATTCACCTCATTGATTGAGTCTGGTTGAGTCTTTTGCTGAGAAGAAGCTTTTTAATTTGAATCTATCCCATTTATTGATTCTTGATATTAATTCTTGTACTATAGGAGTCTTATGAGGAAGTCGGAGCCCAATCCCACATGATGGAGATTTGGGCCTACTTTTTCTTCTATTAGGTGCAGAGTCTCTGGGATAATTCCTAGGTCTTTGGTCCACCTTTAGTTTTGTGCATGGTGAGAGATAGGGGTTTAATTTCATTTTGTTGGATATGGATTTTCAATTTTCCCAGCACCATTTGTTGAAAAGGCTATCTTTTCTCCAATGCATGTTTTTGGTGCCTTTGTCAAATATAAGACAACTATAATTATGTAGGTTAGTCTTTGTTCTTCTATTCTGTACCATTGGTCTACAAGTCTGTTTTGGTGCCAATACCATGCTGTTTTTGTTACTATTTCTCTGTAGTATAGTTTCAGGTCTGGTATAGTGATGCCACCTGCTTCACTCTTCTTGATAACAAATGCTTTAGCTATTCTGGGTCTCTTATTTTTCCAGAGGAATTTTAAGACTGCTTTTCCTATTTCTATGAGGAATGTCATTGGGATTTTGATTGGAATTGCATTAAATCTGTATTTTTTTTAGTATTTAAAAATAAACTTTAAGTTTTGAAATACTTTAAATTTTCAAAATAATTTATAATTATCTTCTGAATTTCTGTAGTGTCTGTTGTGATATTTCCTTTTTCATCACATATGGTCATTTTGATTATATTAATTATGCCTATCCAAGAACAAGGAAGATCTTTCCATCTTATAAGGACTTCTTTGAGTTCTTTTTTTAGCATTCTATAGTTTTTATTGTAGAGATCTTTCACCTCTTTCATTAAGTTGATTCCCAAGTATTTTATTTTTTTGATGCTATTGTAAATGGGACAGTTTTTCTCATTTCCCTTTCAGAGGATTTGTCATTGATATACAGAAACGCCTTTGATTTATGGGTGTTGATTTTCTATCCTGCTACTTTGCTGAATTCATTTACTAATTCTAGAAATTTTCTGGTGGAACTTTTTGGGTCTTCTAGATATAGAATCATATTGTCACCAAATAGTGCTAATTTGAGTTCTTCTTTACCTATCAGTATCCCTTTGATTTCTTTCATCTGTCTAATTGCTCTGGCCAGTATTTTAAGAACTATGTTAAATAGAAGTGTTGAAAGAGGGCATTCCTGTCTTGTTTCAGGTTTTAGAGGGAATGCCTTCAATTTTTCTCCATTTAGAATGATGTTGGCCTGGGGCTTAGCATAGATAGCTTTTATGATGATGAGATATGTTCCTGTTATTCCTAGTTTATCTAGTGTTTGAACATGAAGGGAGCTGTAGTTTGTCAAATGTTTCTTCTGCATCTATAGATATGATCAGATGGCTTTTATCTTTAACTCAATTGATATGATGAATTACATTTATTGATTTCTGTATGTTGAACCAAACTTGCATCCTTGGAATGAACCCCATTTGATCATGGTGTACTATCTTTTCGATATGTTTTTGTATTCAATTTACCAGAATTTTATTGAGAACTTCATCTATCTGAAGTTTTCTTTTCTTTTCTTTTCTTTTTTGATATGTCTTTGCCTGGTTTTGGAATCAGGTTGATATTGGCCTCATAGAATGAGTTTGGAAGTGCTCCCTCTTTTTCTATTTCCTGAAATAAATTGAAGAGTTGGTGTTAGTTCTTCTTTAAAGAACTTGTAGAACTCAGCTGTGCATCCATCTAGTCCTGGGCTTTTCTTGGTTAGTAGATCTGATGGTGTCTTCTATTTTGTCACTTAAAATTGATCTGTATAAATTGTGTATATCATCTGATTCAATTTGGGCAAATAATATGACTCTAGAAATTTGTCAATGCCTTTGATATTTTCTATTTTATTGGAGTAAAGTTTTCAAAATAATTTCCAATTATTTTTTGTATTTCTGTAGTGTCTGTTGTGATATTTCCTTTTCATCACCTATGTTAGTAATTTTGAGTTTTCTCTCTCCTTCTCTTTGTCAGCATGACTAAGATCTACCAATTTTATTTAGTTTTTCAAAGAACCAACTTTTCGTTTTGCCAATTTTTTCAATTGTTTCTTTAGTTTATCAATTTTATTGATTTCAGCTTGATTTTAATTATTTCCTGTCTTCTGCTGCTTTTGGTGTTGATTTGTTTTTTTTCTTTTTCTAGGGCTTTGAGATGTAATGTTAGGTCATTTATTTGTTGACTTTTTCTTCTTTTAAGGAATGAACTCCATGCAATGAACATTCTTCTTAGCACTGCTTTCATAGTGTCCCAGAGATTTCAATATGTTGTGTCTGTATTCTCATTTACCTCTAAGAATTTTTTAATCTCTTCCTTGATATCTTCTACATTGTTCATTCAGTAGTGTATTATATAGTCTCCAGCTGTTGGAGTAGCTTTTATTTCTTATTTTATTATTGATTTCTATTATGGTCTGATAGAATGCAGGGTAGTATCTCTACTTTTTTATATTTACTAATAGTTGCTTTGTGGCATAATATATAGTCTATTTTAGAGAAGGATCCATGTGCTCCTGAGAAGAAAGTATATTCACTCATTGAAAGATGAAATATTCTATGTATATCAGTTAAGTCTAAGTTATTGATTGTATTATTGAGTTCTATAGTTTCTTTGTTCATTTGTTTGGAAGATCTATCTAGTGCTGAAAAGAGGTGTGCTAAAATCATCCAAAATTATTGTGTTGTGGTCTATTTGACTCTTGAACTTGAGAAGAGTTTGTTTGATGAATGCAGATCCTCCATTGTTTGGGGCATAAATATTTATAATTTTATGTCTTGTTGGTGTATGGTTACCTTGAGCAGTATGTAGTGTCCTTCTTTATCCCTTTTGATTAACTTTAGCTTGAAGTCTACTTTATTTGCTATGAGGATGGAAACCCCTGCTTGATTCCACAGTACATGTGAGTGGTATGATTTTTTTCCCAACCCTTCACCTTCAGCCTGTGGATGTCTTTTCCCATGAGGTGAATTTCTTAGGGGTAGCATATTATTGAGTCTTTTTGGTTTTTATCCTATCTGCTAGTCTATGTCTTTTGATCAGTTAGTTTAGGCCATTAACATCAGGGTTATTACTAAAACATGATTTGTATTCCCAGCCATTTTTATTTATTTTTGGTATTTAACTTGATTTGGGTTCTTCTCTGATTTTTATTTTACCTTTAGTAATACCTCCCTCTGCTGATTTTTATCATTGCTTTTCATTTCCTCTTCTTGGAACATTTTGCTGAAGATGTTCTGTAGTGCAGGCTTTCTAGTTGTAAATTCTTTTAACTTTTGTTTATCATGGAAGATTTTTATTTCATCATCAAATCTAAAACTTAGTTTGCTGGATATAAGACTCTTGGTTGGCATCCATTTTCTTTCAGAACTTGGTATATGTTTTTCCATGATCTCCTGGCTTTGATGGTCTGAGTTGAAAAATCTACTGAGATACGAATTGGTTTCCCTTTATACATGATTTGATTCTTCTCTCTTACAGCTTTTAAGATTCTATCCTTATTCTGTATGTGATGCATTTTCATTATAATGTGCCTGGGTGTAGATCTGTTGTAATTTTGTACATTTGGTGTTCTGTCAGCCTCTTGTATTTGCTTTTCCAACTCATTCTTCATCTTGGGAAATTTTCTGATATCATCTCATTAAAGAGATTGTGCATTCCTTTGGTTTGAAACTCTGTGCCTTCCTCTATCCCAATAACTCTTATATTTGGTCTTTTAATGCTGTCCCATAATTCTTGGATGTTCTGTTCATGGTTTCTTACTATCTTCACTGTGTGGTCAACTTTTTTTTCCAGAATGAATACATTGTCTTCATGATCTGATGTTCTTTCTTCCAAGAGATCTAGTCTGTTGGTTATACCTTCATTTTGTTTCCTTCACTTCAAGGATTTCTGACTTTTTTTCAGAGTTTCCTTCTCTTTCTTGAAGTAATCTTTTGCTACCTGTATTTGGCCCCTTATATCTTTGTTGGAGTTATCAATTTGTGCCTGTATTTGCTCATTTAGGTCATTCTTTAATTCACAAATAATTTTAATTATGAACATTCTGAACTCCTTCTTTGACACTTTATAAACTCTCCTGTCCATATGTTCTTTTATTGTAGTAATCCTTATTTGTTTGGGGCACTTTATTCCCTTGTTTTTTTTTTTTTTTTCATGTTGTCTACATGTCTTCCTTTCTTGTAGTGTGGATCAGAGATATTACCGGTTCTACCCTATACTCTTGTAGTTCCCATGCAGATTGTCTGTACCTACGTTAATGTTGGGCTTCCAGACCCTGCTGGTGTTCCTCAATGAATGCTACTGCATCTAAAGATGGTGTTGGCAATAACCAAGGTAACTCAATACATAACAGTGGAGGTGCCCCAAGCCAGATACAATGTCTTATAAGGATGGAGCTGAAAGTGTGGACCTTACACTATCTTTGGGATGCCTGTTCTGAGCTGTGGTTGCTTCTAGGCCCTGTCAGTTGTTCAAAAATGTAGGGGCTACTTCATGGGGAGGGCTATGGTGATATCTTCAGTGTCCCAAGATGTAAATGCGTTAGGCTTGGGCTTCCAGTTGGGGAAGTGAACTCAGAACTACCCCAGGCCTGGGTCCCACATATGTCATTGTAGGTGGATCTGGGCTGGGCCTGGGCTCCTGCTGTGGTCTGCAGTCCTGAGTTGGAGCTTGCGCTCCGGCGGGTGTCTGCCATTGGTGGGATGGACCCAGGCCTACTGTGAGCCTGGGTCCTGCATAGGTCAGTCTATACCACATTTTCTTTAGGCATTCATCTACTGAGGGACACCTAGGTTGGTTCCATAGTCTAACCATTGTAAATTCTTCTTTGCCAACCATATATGTTGGCAGGAACAGAACCATATTGTTTTCATATTGATATTTGCATTATCTTGAAATAACAAAGTAGATATTCCTTAGGTATTATAAAGAAAAGAGGAAGTGAAACTCCCCAAGTAGGAGAAAAAACAGAAACAAAGTTTAGGATACAGACTAGAGCACCATGAGGGAGAAGCTGATGATCATACTTTGTGGGATGAGATGTTGTTTTATATATATAGAAAGGGCCAGGAACCAGAGATCCATGGATACCAGTCCTAGGCGCAATAACACCATTGTACATAGACCAAAACATATTTAACAAGATGAAATCAATGGAAGGTTTGGCTAGGTTTCCAAAAACACAGATTTGTTTTAAGATGTTCTTAATTAGCTGGGTGACCATGAGTTCAATTTTATCATTTGTAAACAGACATTAGACTAGGGCTTTTTCTTTTTCTTATTTTTTTTAATTTGTTCTTTTTAGATATATATGGCAGTAGACTGTATTTTGACATATTATGCACATATGCAGTAATACTTATTTTAATTATAATCCCATTCTTATGGTTATATATGATGTAGAATTTCGCTGTTTGTGTATTCATATATGAACATAGGAAAGTTATGTCTGATTCATTCTACTATCTTTCCTATTCTTCCATCCCCCCTGCCCTTGTTGTGAGTTAGCATCCACATGTCAGAGAGAATATCCAGCCTTTGGTTTTTTTCAGATTGGCCTATTTCACTTAGCATGATAGACTCCAGATCCATGCATTTACTGGCAAAATTCATAAAGTTATATTTTATGGATGAGTATATATACCACAGTTTCTTTATTCATTCATCTGTTGAAGGGCACCTAGGTTGGTTCCATAGCTTGGTGATTGTGAATTGAGCTGCTATAAACATTGATATGGCTGCATCACTGTAGTATGCTGATTTTAAGTCTTGGGTATATTCCAGAGTGGGATAACTTGGTCAAATGGTAGTTCCATTCCTAGTTTTCTGAAGAATCTCTATCCTGTTTTCTTCTTTAAATGTTCCTTTACAAACTTTCATTGTATGTCACAGGGGCCTTACTTGCTAAACATTTTTTATACCTCTGAATTAGTTTATGCTTTTCTCTACATATGCTTGGTTCTGCTTCCTGGTGAACAATTTCACATTTCTCAAGACCTGGTTCAAGTATCTTTTCTGAGAAACCATCTTCTCACTTATCGCTGTGCTGAGCGAATCCTTCCTACACTTTATACTATCACACAAATATACACATGCCTTCATTAGCACTTGCCACACTGCAACTCTTTCCATAATGTCATTGTTTCCATAATAGTTATACATATAAAAATAATGACCAGGAACTTCTGGATTCTAAGAAAAGCATAGAAACTTGTGTGAGACTAAATCACACTCCCACACATGATAACAACTCTGAGAAAATATTTTTAAACAACTGCCAGAAGACTTCTTAAGAGCAAACAAAATCAATCAGAAGAGGAAGGGGATTGAATCCTTAAAAGATGGCACCCTCCTTGGTTGAGATCCTCAATTATTTGCATTTGACCCTGAGGGCATTTTCTGGTCTTTGTGGTAGGCAGTTTGGCAAACAAGTAGTACAAGAAGAAATTCTAGGCTTATTGGCCTAAGGAAGAGGTAGTTATATGAAATAAAGGCTTAAAAATCTGAACAGAAATACAAGCAACTGCCATCTCTTTAAAGAAGAAAAGAGTTAGAAATTCAAATTCCACAAAGTTGTAGGGCTTTGGTGAAGACCTCAGAATTATCATGAAATGCCAGAAAACCTATGCTTTAGAAGAGAAGACATATCCAAAGACTATGGGTTTCATTCTAAGACAAAGAGTAAATCCAAAATAGATCACCCAAAGAAAGCACAAGATGAAGTCCTGAAAAGGCCAATGTGTTCCTCCAGTAATTCTAGCCAAATGCTCTTCAGGAGAAAATAACAGAATACAGAGTCTCTAAAATATACTATCCCAAATATGTAGGCTACAATAAGAAAAGTATTAGACCAGAAAAGGAATATGAAAAAGTGACTTGTGATCAAGAAAAAAAAAATCAGTCAATAGAAAGAAGTCCACAAATGACCCTGTAGTGGTCAGGGTTCAGAGAAACCAAACCACTAGGAAATAGGAAAAAAGATTTATTATAAGATATTGACTCACATGATTTTGTGAAGACTGGCAAGTCTCCAAATTCTACAGGGTGTGTCAGCAAACTGAGACCCAGGAAAGCTTAGGATTTCATTCCAGTCTGGGACCAAGGCATGAGAACCAGGAGACACAACAGAAGAGCCAACGTCACAGTTCAAGTGCAAGAGAGGAAAAAGCTGATGTTGCACCTTGAAGCCCAACAAACATGGAGAATTCTGCTTGCTCCAAGAAGGATCAGCCTTTTTGTTCTACTCTGGCATTCAACTGATTGGATAAGGCCCAAACAGGAGAGCAATCTGCTTTACTCAGTATGCCCATTTAAATAATACTCTCATCCAAAACACCTTAATAGAAACATCCAGAACACTGTTGGATCATACATGTGGGTACTCCATGCCCAGTCAAGTTGATAAATAAAGTTAACTATCACAGACCCAGAAAATGAATACAGCCCATAAAGAGAAGTTTTAAAATAATTGTGTTTGTTTAATCTACAGGATATGATCAATTAATGAATGGATAGTTGAAGAATTTCCAGTAGATATGAGTAAACTCTAAAAAAGAAAAGAAAAGGAAAAAAAGAATATTTACAATGGTAAAATATAATATCAGAAGTGAAGATTTTGGAGGGTGGTTCTGTGGTAGAATACGTGCCTAGAATGTGTTGAGGACTTCCTTTCAGTCCCAGCACCACAGAAAAGGAGAAGGAGGAGGAAGAGGAGAAGGAAAGAGTCATTTGGATGAACCCAATGGCAGATTAGTCAATATAGTAGGAGGATCAATAAATTTGAAATAGGTCAAAAGAAATCATCCAAACTGAAGGGCTAGGGTTGTGGTTCAGGGGTACAGCACCTGCTGAGTCCATGGGTTGGATTCTCAGTACCACATAAAATAAATAAATAAAATAAAGATTTTTTTAAAAAAAAGAAAGAAAAGAAATCATCCAAACTGAAGCATAGAGAGAAAATACATTGAAAGAAAACATGATGCTATTTGATCATCTGTGAAACAATATCAAATGGTATTATTAGAACCTAAGCAGATAGAGACATGAAGCAGAAAACAAATCTGATAAAATAGTAGTTGAAATTTTCCCAAAATTAATTTAAATAACATCCCACATACCCAGGAGGCTCAGCAAAACCCAACAAAGGAAAAGAAAATAATCTTGAAGAAAGCTAGATAAAATGTACCAAAAAGAAATTCATAAGGAAATAATAATAATAATGAAAGATGACTTCTCACAGAAATATAGAGAACAGAATATATTGGAAAGACATCCTTGAAATGTTAGGGGAAAAAATGAAAATCCTGTCAACTCAGAATTTTATATGACACGAAAAAAGTAGCTTTCAAAAATGAAAGCAAAAAAAACCAGACATTTTTTGATAAATAACTGAAAATATAAAGTCATCTCACTTGGACTTAAAGAAATGCAAAAAAGAAGCTATTCACATCAAAATTTCACCTGGTATCAGATGGAAATACTGATCTACAGGAAATGACAAAGAGGAATAGAAATTATAAATATGTAAGCAATTTTAAAAGGTTTTTTAAATTTTTTTCTAAAACATTTTAAAAATCTTTGACGATTTAAAACATGAATAATGACAATATATTGTGGAATTTATAACATACATATGAGTAAAATATCTGACAGAAATACAACAAAAGATAGAAGTGACTGTAAATGAATGTGTGCTTTTGTAAATTTCCTATACTGAATGTAAAGTGGCATATCAATTTAAACTACACCATGATAAATTTTTAAAAGATGTAATCCCTTTAAAAAACACTAAAAATATAATAGAGATCTAAATCTTAAAAAAAACAGAGAAGATAGATCATAAGAGCATAAATTAAATACTCAATATAGAAGAAAATGGAAAAAGAGAAAAAACTATAAACAGAGAAGACAAATAAAAAAATAATATTACAGCTGATTAAAGTCTATCAATATCAATAGTTGTACCAAATATAATTGGATTAAACATTTCGATTAAATTGCAGAAATTGTCTGACTTGACAAAGCAAGAATCATTTTATATTTATTTTAAATATAAGACAGAGTAGAAACAAAAAGGAGGGAAAATGTACCACACAAAAGGTAACCATAAGAAAGCTAGTGTGGGTTTTTAGCAAACAGATTTCATGACAACGAGTATTAACAGAGATAAACAGGCACATTTCGGAGGAATAAAGAGGTCAACTTATCAGAGAGGATTACAATCTTAAATGTAAGATCTTAAATGTAAACTGAATATCAAGCTTCCAATATCTGTGAAACAAAAATTGAAAGCAATAAAAGGAATTAGACTATTTCACAATCATAGTAGAAGATATTACCTCCCACTCTGAGTAATTGATAAAGCAAGTAGACCAAAACATCAGTAAAGATATGGTATATTGGAACAACACAGCCAACCAGTTTAAACGGATTATATTTAAAGCATTACACGCAAAAACTGTGAACACATATTTCTCAAGTGCACACAAAACAATCACCAAGATAGAATACATTCTGGGCCATAAAGCAAGTGCAAATAAATTTTAGAGGATTAAAATTATACAAAGTATATTCTCTAACTACAACAGAATTAACTTAGAAATCATTATAAAATACCTAGAAAATTCCTCTTAAATTATTCATGGACTGAAAAAGATAAAAACAAAAATAATATTAAAATATTGTGATAAAGAAATGGAAAGTAATTGAAATCACAGCATATAAAAGTCTGTGGGATGTATGTGAAGGTAAATTTATAATTTTTAATGCCGATGTTAGAAAATAAGAAATGTTTATAATAAACAACCAAAGGTTCCAATTTACAGAGCTGTGGATGGGGGGAGAGGCAGCAAAATAAATCCAAAATGTGTGGAATGCAATAACAGTTAAGAATAGAAATCAACATAATTTGTTAAAAGACAGAAGATACAGACTTAACAGAGAAGCCCAAATCTGTTTTTCTGAAAATCAAAAGTTGACAAACATCTAGCTAGAATAACTAAGCAAAAGACAGAACGCAAATGATGTCTAACAGGTCTTATCACTACAGGCCCTATAGACATTGAAAGATAAGAGGAGAATGGATATATTATGTCAATAAACTTGATAACTTGATGAAATGATAAATTCCTTGAAATGTGTAATTTGTCAAAACAAATACAAGAAGGAAAAAATAGCTCTACATCTATTAAAATAGCTGAATTATTGATTAAGTACCATTCCCCAAAGAAGTCAGATTCAGATAGATTCACTGTTAATTCAATCACACAAGAAAAAAAATACTAATTTTACAGAAACTCTTTAATATAATAAAGGAGAAGATCATCCTTTCCAGCTAATTTTATAAGGCCATAGTAAATTGATTCCAAAACCTGACAACAGTGCTAAGAGAAAGTGACAGACCAGATCCTTCATGAATACAGACACAAATTCCTCAACAGAATATCAGCAAACTGACTCCAGAAATGTATCGGTAAAAGGTAACATAGTATGACCAAGAGACTTTCCAAGCAATACAAAGTTGGTTCAACATTCAAAAATTAAGCAATATAATTCTCACACTGAAAAATAAAAAGTGAAGCCATTTATCGTATCTATCTAGGCAGAAAGAGCATTTGACAAACATTAAGACCCATCAAGAATAAAAACTCCCCACAAACTAGGAATAGAGTATTTTCTCAATCTGATTGAGGTTACCTATTTAAAACAAAAAACAAAAACCTACATTTAATATCATGGTGAAATGGTAAAATACTGGTACTTTTCAACTATTTAATGATACTTTGTAAGCAAATATTGAATAATAAGCCCTCTCAATCTGTGGGTTCTGCATCTTAAAATTCAGGCAACATCAGATCACAGATATTCAGAAAAAAAATTATCTGTACCAACATGTACAGAATTATTTTTTGTCATTATTCTCTGAATATTGCAGAATAACAACTCTTTTTTTTATGTTCATGGTATCTTTGAAATATCTTTTTTTTAATTTCTTACATACATGACAATACTGGGGTGCATTACATTCATAATTGTTTTTGCATTACATAGCATTTACATTGGGTTGAGTATTATAAGTCATATAAACATTATTTTTATTTGTTCTTATTAGTTATACATAACAGTAGAATGTATTTTGACTTAATATACATATATGAGGCATAATGTGTCCTGCTTCTGGTTGTATATGATGCAGAATTACACTGATCATGAAATCACACATGAACATAGGAAAGTAAGGTCTGATTCATTCTATTATCTTTCCTATTCCTATTCCCTTCCCTTTATTCCCCTTTGTCTAATTCAAAGTACTTCTATTTTTCCCAACCGCTCCCTCTTATTGTGAGTCAGCATCTGTATGTCAGAGATAACATTTGGCCTTTTTTTTTTTTTTGAGGATTGCCTTATTTCCCTTAGCATGATAGTCTCCATTTCCATCCATTTATCAGAAAATGTCATAATTTCATTTCTTTTTATGGGTATACAGGAGAATGTGCATAGGTCATACATAGGACTGTGTTATTTTATATAAGGAACTTGCACACCATTGGTATTGGTGATGGTCCTAGTACCAATTTTCCACAGATACACAAAGATAACAGTACTTTCAACCTAAGACAGAAAATAAAGAATGGATGTCTGTTCTTGCCCAAATCTGTACAACACTTAACTAAAGTTCCTAGCCAGGGAAATAAGAAGAAAGAAGTAAAGAAATAAAAGGCATAAAATTGGGGTGGGAAAAAGTAAAACTGTCTTTACTCACAATTTGATTACCTAGAGACTCTCAAGTCATCTACAAAATCCTAATAGAACTAGTCAGTAAATCTAGTAAATCACAAAATACAAATATGAGATGAAAAAATTCAACTCTACTTTTATATATTAACATCAAAACTGAATGATAAAATTAAATATCATTTACAATAGCATCAAAACCTGTGCTACACAGCAATGAATTTGATGAAAAGACACTGCACACTGAAAACTATAAAATATTGCTGGAAAAAATAAAGACCTAAGTTAGATCATGTTCACGGTTTGGAAGGTAATATTGTTAAGATGTCTATTTTCCATCCAGTTGACATGTACAGATTAATTGCAAGCTCAATTCAAAATCCCAAAGGCTTGTTAAAAAGAAATTGATAAGGCAATTGTAAAATTTTGAATGAAAGTATGAAGGATCTAGTTCAGCCATAACTGTCTGAAAAAAAATGTAAAATATTGTAGGTCTTACACTTTCTGAATTGAAGACTCACTTACAAAAGCTAAAGGAATCTAGATAATGGTACCAGTGTAAGGGTTTTTAAAAACTCTTTGGCAATATAGAGATTCAATGCAATTCCCATCAAAATACCAATGACATTCTTCACGGAACTAGAAAACACAGTTCTAAAATTAATTTGAAAGAACAAAAGACCCAGAATAGCCAAAGAAATTTTAAGCCAAAAAAGCAATGCTGGAGACATCACAATATCTGACTTCAAATTATACTACAGAGCTTAGTAACAACAACTGTGTGATACTGACATAAAAACAGACACAGAGACCAGAATAGAAGACACAGAGACAAACTCATATAGAGACAGTTGTCTAATCCTTGACAAAAATGCCTAAAATCTATTGGAGAAGAGACAGACTTTTTAACAAATAGTGCTAGGACAAACTGGTTGTCCATATGTAAAAGAATGAAATTAGACCCTTATCTCTCATCCTGCACAAAAATCAACTCAAAAAAGGATCAAAGACCTTGGAATTAGACCAGAAACAATACAACTCCTAGAGTGAAACATAGGGTCCACACTCCAACTTTTAGGCACAGGCAAAGACTTCTCAATAGGACCTCTAAAGCTCAGGAAATGATGCCAGGAGTTAATAAATGGAACAGCATCAAATTGAAAAGCTTTGGCACAACAAAGAAAGTCATTAGGAATGTGAAGAGACAACCCACAGAATGGGAGAATATATAAAGAGCTCAAAAAGCTGTACATCAAAAAATCAAATAACCCAACTAACAAATGGGCAAATAAATTAAACAGACATCTCTCAAAAGAAGTAAAAATGGCCAACAAATATATGAAAAAAAAAGTTCAACATCATTAGCAATTAGAGAAATGTAAACCAAAATGCCACTGAGATTTTCTCTCTCACCAGTCAGAAGGGCAGTCATCTCAGCAACTTGTGAGGCTGAGGCAGGAGGATTGGAAGTTTCAGGCCAGCCTCAGCAATTTAGGGGGACCTTGTCTCAAAACAAAACAAAACAAAAGTCAGGCATGGTGGTGCATACCTGTAATCCCAGCACCTTGGGAGGCTGAGGCAGGAAGATCACAAGTTCAAAGCCAGACTCAGCAACTTAGCAAAAATCTGTCTCAAAATTTAAAAATAAAAGATGGAGTGCTAAGGAATGGCTCTGTGCTTAAGCACCCCTTGGTTCAATTCCCGATATCAAAAAGATAAAAGTTAAAAAGGGCTTAGGATGTGGTGCAGTAGTTAAGCACCATGGGCTTTAATCTCTGAGAGAGAGAGAGAGAGAGAGAGAGAGAGAGAGAGAGAGCGCAAAAGAAGGAGGGAGGGAGGGAGAGAAAGGAGGAAGGAAGGAGGACAAAAAGAAAAGAAAAGAAAAAGAAAACAGAAATATAGGTTCTAGGACAGGAACAGACTTAAATATATGCCGATTTTTTGAAAATGGCTAAGGTAATTCAATGTGTAGAAAATAATATTTTCAAAAAGTTGCTCAAACAACTGGATATCTGTATTTTTTAAATAAATTTCTACTCTACTTCACATCATACTTAAAAGTTAACTCACCATAAAAATCATAAACTAAAGCTATAAAGTTTCTAGAAAACGTAGGAGAATATTTTCCTCACTTGGAATAGATAAACACAAATAGCACTATTAAGAAGAAATGATGAACTGAATTTATCAACTATAAAAACTTTTCCTCAAAAGACATCATTAAGAAACTAAAAGTGCAGTCTAGAGATTGGGAGACAATATTTAAAATACATTCAGTTGACAAAAGAAAAATACCAAAAATATAGAAAGAACTCTTACAAATAATAATATAAAGAAAAACTACTTCCTGATGTGGCAAAGAACCTGAATAGACACTTCACCAAAGTAAGTACACAAATACTCAGTAAGCAAACTAAAAGATATTTAACATCATTAGTCATCAGAGAAATGTAATTATATTCCTAATAAGGTACTAGGTAATTCATACTCATTAGATCGACTAAAAAATTGTCTGATGATATGAAGCGTTCAAAAGAATAAACTGGAACTCTCATATATTGCTGGTGAGAATATCAAGTGATATTTTAACTATTTTAGAAAACAGCTTAGTAGTTTTGTGTGTAGCTACTTACAGTATACCTACTCTGTGACCCAGAAATTCAATTCTTTAATAAGCAGTCTTTAAGCTGATTCCCAATAATCTGTATTTTCTGATATTTATGGTCTTTTATAATCCCCTGCTTGAATTTTTACAATATAGTCTTTTATAATCACCCACTTGGAAAACATAATTTATCTCCAATTATTTTATTCTATAGCTTTAGATAAGAGTTAATACACCCCTTAAAACACTAGACATAAGTGGTCAATTCAGCTGAGATCAATCAATGAGTAACTTATTTCTAACAATAGACTACAGCAGCATTGAGGGAATGTTGCCATCAAGATCAGATTATGAAAGACTGTCACTTCTGTCTTGCTAACAGGCTCTCTATTGCCTTCTCAGCTTGAATGTTTTGACAAATGACATTTTGGAGAGGGCCGTATGGCAAGGAATTGAGGATGGCATCCAGCCAACAGCCAGCTAGGGACTGAGCCTGCAGTTCAATAGCCTTAGAGCTAAATCCTGCCAACAACTATGTGGACTTAGAAGAAGATCTTCCCCAGTTGAACCTTCAGATGAGACCCAGCCTTACCTGACACCTTGATCATAGCTTTGCAAAAGACACTAAAGCAGAGGACTAGAGAAGTAGTACTCAGATTTCTGATCCACAGAAAGTACAAGATAATAAATGTCTGTGGCTTTAAGCCACTAATTTTGTGGTAATTTGTAACTAACATAAACTCATGGGTAGTTCCTAAGAGAAATGAAAACATAAGTCTACAAAGGTGATTTACATAATGATTTCTTTAGCACCATTATCCATAATCACCAAAAAATGAAATTTTAATCAAAAGGTAAATGGATAAATAAATTATATTCATGTAATATTCATAGTCAGTTAGTTACTTAAAGTGGTTTGATGGCTAAAAGGATCCTCAAAACTCAGTTGTTACTCAGGCAACAACTCTGATATAGTAATGCAATAACAGACATTTTTATTCTCCCATGACTACATTGGGTTGCCCACTGCGTGTGTTGTCTCCGGCTCTCCCACCATCACTGACACATGTGAGGAACTGCAGAATCAGGAAACCAAAGGTCTGCTTCTGGAGGATGTGAATTCATCAGGGAGGCAACACAGAGCTCAGTGTCCAACCTCAACTGTCAACACATCTCCAATTCTAAGACAAAGTGCAAACCATAATTCAATGATCATTAGTGGTAAATAAGGTGGACAAGGCCCTGCATCCTGCCCCAGAACCACTCACATACACCTGCTTAGAAAACATTTATCTCCAATTATCATATCCTCTAGCTTTCAATAAGGGTTTATATATCTCAGACAACACTAAAAATAAATCAGTGGTCAATTCAGCTGAGATTAATTCATGCCATGTGTAAGAAACTAAAAGAAACACAATCCTAATAGATACACAAGGATATATCTCAAAATTATCATGTAAGCAAAAGAAGCCAGACACAAGACTGCATACTGTATGGTTCAACTCGCAGGAAATTCAAGAGTAGGCAAAATCAAATCATGGTGATAGAAAACAGAAAATGATTCTGTATTTTGGAGGACCAGAAGGGGATGGGTAAGGATTTGAAGAAAAGAGAACATTCTGAGGTTGTAGGAAAGTTCTGTATCTTGATTATATATATATATATATATATATATATATATATATATATATATATATATATATATATATACATATATATATATGTATATATATATATATATACATATTCATTTTTCATATATATGCATGGAGGTCTCTTTTCTATCTTCTGCCATAGTGACCTCAGAGACCATTGGTCTGGGGCCCTGAATGACCATGTCAAACAAATTTTGCCACTGACCCATGTTAGATGAGTGGCAAAATTTATTACTCTATGAGTAATAAATCATATTATGTCAATGATATTTTGTAACTTCAGCATAGCATAGTTCATCCTACCTAATATATTCTTTTTCTCTGAATTCCCCAGGCACCCTATATATTTTCCTGTAGCAATTGCTTCTCCATGGAGAGATACTAAATTTAAAAATCTAGAGAAAAGAAATCACCAGCTTGGGACAGGGAAAATGGGAGAGTCTAAGGGAAAAGCTTAAAATCTGCATCAAGTTCCATCATGTTTTCTAAGTAAAATGGAAGGTTATGCAGTATTAAATAAACAAAAGACCAGACCAGCAGTATTCTGTTATGGCTGAATGGGTATCAATGTGTATCAATGTGTCCTGGAAAAATTAGGCAACCTTTCTGTTGACTCAGTTTCCTTGTCTATAAATAGGGCTAATGATTAGATTAGAATGTGTATAAAGTACTTTGCACAGTATTTGGCACATAAAGGTTGTATTATGTCAACTTTCATTAAGGACTGAATCCCATATTCTCAGTATTGTATATTGAATCTGTAACTACCAATGTGGCTGTATTTGGAAATAGGGCCCTCAAGGAGGCAAATTAAGGTTAAATGAAGTCAGAAGAGTAAGCCTCTATTCCGATAGAATTGGTGTCCTTACAAGAAACAGTAAGAAATACCAGAGCACATGTTTTCCTTGCCTCTCCTCACTTTGTCCTGAAGACAGAGGAAAGTTCTTCAGAAGACATAGCAAAAAGGTGCCATGTGCATATTGGAGAGAGAGGTCTCACTAGAAACCAACTCTGCTCACATGTTGTTCTTAGACTTCCAGCCTCAAAACTGCCAGAAAATAAATGGATATTTTTCAAGCCACCCACTCTGTGGTATTCTGTTATGGTAGCCCAGAACACTTAGGCAGTTTCTGATATCATCATTGAACATCCTCAGTGCATGTCTTTAGTTAGTAAATGAATGTGCCTACTATGTATCTGACCTGGTATGGGGCGTTGGGGCTTAAGGAGTGAAGGAAGCAAAGTCACCACCCTCAGGGAGATTCCATTCTAGCGAGAGATACAATGCTACGTAAATAATTAGCATGTGACATCAGGTAGTGACAAATACTATGAAGAAAACCGTGGCAGCATGAGGGTCCAGGGAGAGAGAGGAGCTGTTTTCATAGTGATTGGTTGGTTCAGTCACTACACTGAATGACAAGGAGACCTGTGAGCAGACACTTGATCAAAGCAAAGGAGACAGTTCTGAGAGTATACAGGGGTGGAGGACAGGCAGGCAGAAGAAGAGCGAGAGCAAAAGGCTCTGAAATGGCAATGATTTGCCTGATTCAAAGAATAACAAAGAGGCTAATGTAGCTGATGCAGAGAGAGCAAAGGGGATGAGGGAGGAAACTTAAGGGAAAATGTATCAGGAATTCAGATCTCACGAGCCTCACCAGCCTTAGGAAGAACTCTGGCTTTCTTCTGAAAGATGGAGAACTGTTGGAGGATTGCATGACTGGAATAACTTGATTTGACTATGTTTAAAACAGTCACTCTTGACTGCTGAGTGGCTGAATGGAGAATGGATTGAAGGAAAGGTCAAAACTGCAAGACCGTGGGCAGCTGATAGCAAGAGTCCATGCCAGAGAGAACGGTGGGCTGGCTGGGGGCAGTCACAGTGGGATGGCGGGAAGAGGTTAGGTTCTAGCTACATCTCCAAAGAGGATTGGCTGCTGGACTGAATGTAGAATAGAAGGTATTTAAAAAAAAAAAAAAAAGAAGAAAGAAAATGGGATGACATCCGGATGTGTATGAAGCAGAAAGGACTCATGTAAAGACACAAGAAAATTTGTGTTTTGCTTCTAACCTGCCTGGGGACCCCCACCCCTCTCTGTGTTGTTGTACGATAAATCTTTAAAGTGGGATTCACCACACCTGCTAGGTCTCTAACAACTACGTGAAGACCAACTCAGACTCAAAGAGCTTTGAAAATGAAGCAGCACAGATCCCCAAACATGGAACCTCCCAGGGGTGCAGTGATTCTGTAAGTCCTAAATAATATGGCACAGAAACCATCCTATCTCTGGCAATGGACAGCATGAGGCACAGTGAGTGATGACAGCCTGGAGATGAGGTTCAAGTAGCTCAGCCCAACATGTCACTGACTTTCCTATCAGAGGCTTCCCTGAAGATGGCCAAGGACATCACCTCCACCTCCAGTTGCCCCTTGTCGAGTGGCTGCAGCACAAGTGATGAGTTCCCTCGTTGCTCTGGACTCCTGGACTTCAGAGCAAGGAGGCTTGGCCTTCAAGGGGAAAATTTAAATTCAATTCAAAGTAAATCAGAAATGTCTCCCCTGTCTCCCATGTCCCCCTTCCCTGCTTGGTATCCCTGCATACACCTCTCGCCACTGGACATGAAGTTTTACTTATCTGTTAATTGTCTGTCGTCTTCACCTGTAAAACACAAGCTCCTTTCAGGCAGGAACTTCTGCCTGCTCTGCCTACTGCTCCATGCTAAATGCCCAGAGGAGAGGCTGACATACAGCAGAGGCACCATGAATCTTTTTTGGATTAACTAATGTTAATGGATAGCATTTTTTAAAACTCCTCCCACTTTTGGAGATCACATTTTTTTCTTTTATTAAAGAAAAAATGAAGTGTCTAGACATTCCAAGAATGGAAATTTACGGAAACCTGAAATCTACCCCATGTATCAATCTCCTTAATTAAAAATCCAAAGGAGAGATTCAAGATGGTGGGTTAGAGGAAGGCTGTATTCCTAGTTGCTCCGTGGCTTGAGAGTCAAGCAGGGGGAATACTGCTTCTCAGTGAGGTGGGTGCAAAAGGAGTTTCACTAAATTCACTACTGGACAGTCAGAGCATCATAGAGTCACAGAAATTTGAATATCATGAACAAAAAGGAAGGGTACATTGTAAGCAAGCTGGTTATGGCTGCAGCACTGGTTCACCACAGAGGCAAACACAATAGGCAGATTTGGTACAGAAAAAAAACTGAGATCAGAAAAGCAGCCTGTTTGGGAAGCTGAAGCAAGAGGATCACAAGTTCAAAGCCAGCCTCAACAAAAGGGAGGAGTTAAGCAACTCAGTGAGATCCTTGTCTCTAAATAAATACAAAATAGGGCTGGGGATGTGGCTCAGTGGTCGAGTGCCCCTGAGTTCCATCCCTGGTACCCCCCCAAAAAAAGAAAAAAAAGAAAAGTAGCCTGAAGTTGGCTAATCCAGAGGCTGCACTGTGAGCTGGTATTTGAAAAGTGCTGTGAGTTTTTCAACTGGCCTCAGAGAGCTGAGGCAGAGCAATCTGGAGGCAGTCAAGATGCTGCAGCGGCTGCAGAACCAGGAGGTCAGAACCAACACTGCCACACTGTCCTGGCAAGTGTCTATCGTGGGGCCCAGGGTGTACCTAGCAGAATGTAAGTGAAACAGGCAGAGAAAATTGTGCCCAGGAGGCTTCAAGTCAGAAAAATGAAGGGGAGCCCAACTCACTTTCCCTTGAAGTCTGCTGACTCATGGGAACCAGCTGAAGTGAGTCCAAGAATCTGAAGAGGCTGGTGTGAAGACACTCAGGGACTGACCCTGGGAAGGCTGTGCTCATGGGCAGCAGAGTGTGTGGAGGATTGGCCCCCTGCCCCATGAGTAGAATTCTTGGAATGCTGCAGAGATCAGAGATCGCAGTAGTGGGGAGTGCTGATCTAATCTCTCCAGAGCAGATGGGACCCAACAAAGCTCCCAACCAGCTTCAGCTAAAGACACTTTGAGAAACTTCTTTGTGGCAGCTTCCCTACTATCACTTTTAGGGTGACTGCAGCCTTGTGTTAAATGAGACAAAACATAAGGACACCTAGATATTCCAGAATGATTTCACCTTAACTTAAGCATGTCTGCAAAGACTCTGTTTAGTTTCTGTTGTTCCAAGAAAGATAACATTTACAAGTTATAGGAATTAGAACATGGACATGTCTTTGGGGGTCATTTTTCAGCCCACCATACTTACATTCAGAGATGTTTACCCAGAATCAATAACACTTCCTGCTGTTACCTGGATCAAACAAATCCTTTTTAATTATTCTCCTTGAATGTAATTGCAGGATGTAACTTAAATGCTACTACTATTATTGTTATTTTGGAAAGATAGGGAGTAAGAGAAGTGCGTGAAGAGAAATCCCTTCCTCCCTATTGGCAGAGGAGTAAACTCTTAATGCTGGTTGGGCTGGATTATTAGAAGTCAAATCTACTGAGTCAAGAGGGCAGACAAAGTGGGTAAATCATAGCTAAAATAAAGTCTGTGAACAGAACATGGTAAAACAGGCATACATCATTGCCCTCATAGTTCAAGGTAAAGAGGCTCAGGTACTCATTGGGTCAAACCAGAAATAGGAAAATAGGAAAAGCCTTTAGACCCAATTTTTTAGAGAATTCCAGTGACTTTGTATGGTGTGCCCAGTTTTACATTGTCAGTCTCTCTTTGCATAAAGGGACCCTAATCTCAGTCCAGTCAGCTTCCCTGGTAGACAACTAAGAAGGGGCATCTTTGCTTTTTCACCCAGGCTGAGCTCAATACTCTAAGGCAAGAAGGCACCAAGCTGCCCAGCACTTGCCTGTCAGGAAACAGAGCACAGGCAGAAGCACCAGAGAGGATGCCTGACAACCTGCCTCGGCTCTGCTATTACGTCCCTGTAAGGGAGAACCATAAAAAAAGGAAATCAGAAATAAAATAAGAACATCTTCAAAGCTTAAAGGTGCCCCAGATTTGTGGGCCTAGCATTTGCTGTGCAGGTTCCTATAATTGACTAAGAAATCACACAGCTGGGGCTTTTGCTCAGCTCAAGGAGATGGAAATGACTTGGAGGCCTTACTAACAGAGGCTTTTCATGTCTCTCCCCAGAGTAAGCTGAATATTTGCTGCCACACAGAGCATATTACCGCCCCAATTTGTTCTCTTTACATTCCTCAGGAGACAAGCACCCCTGGAAAATAGTCCCCTCTTACAGATGCCATCTGGGTCCTCCTACTGGCCTCCTGCAAAGACCGAACGCCACGTTCTCACTTTTAGCTGTGCTCTTTCCCTAGTCCTCACTGCCCACAGCCAAGAACCCCCACATTATTTTGTCCTTGGGTTACTGAAATAACCTTCTCCTGGCTCTCCTTCACCACCCTCACCCCCACTCCACCAAGCACAGCCCACAGCTTGTGTGTCCATTCTGTCATGTCACGTCCCTGCAAAGGACTCCCCAGCTACCAACCACCACAGCTCTGTGGGGAGTGGCCATCAGCTGTCCAGTGGAGCACTTATCTGGAAAACACTGATGCTGTCCCTTACTGTGACGAGTGCTGCTCCCTTACCTGTTGAAGTATAATTCTGTATAATTTTGGCTTCAACATCTCAGCTACAAAAAAAAATGGCAAACAATACATTAATTTTACATATTAGGTCAAATTCAAAGGTATATTTATTATAAAGTCACTGTCATTGATACTTCCTGTTATAGAAAATGAGTGTCTTTTTAGCCAGCAAAGTAGTAATTGTTTGTTTGGTTTTGTTGGTTCATTTGGTACTAGGGATTGAACCTGGGGGCACTTAGCCACTGAGCCACATCCCTAGCCCTCTTTTATATTGTATTTTGAAACAGGGTCTTGCTAAGTTGCTCAAGCCAATTTCAAATCTGTGATCCCCCTGCCTCAGCCTCCTGAGCCTCTGAGATTTACAGGCCTGCACCACTGAAGCCTGAATTAGACAGGCAGTCAGTTCAGATAACTAAATCGAGTCACTATCAGATCAAGGAGGGCAATTTGAGTGAGTCCTGGAAGATGAAGACTGCTCCCTGAGGTATTAAAATGTTAATTTCTTGGAGCCCTTCCTCCATCCTTACCAAGAACCTACCCCTATATGTTGCTAAGGTAACCTGTCCCAGGAATTGCCCCCTAAAAGGGAGTTATAAAGTTGTTAATTAATGTGTCCTGGGCTGCTCCATCCTTCCCTTCCCCCTTCAGCCCACCTGTTTCCTACCTTTTGACCAACCCACTGAGCATTTTCCAGGCTAGTCACATACACAGGAAGGAGAAAGATCAGGGGGAAAGAGTAGGAGAACAAAGGAAGCCCAGGACATATAAAAAGGCAGAACACCTCCCTTCTTGGGATACCAGAGTACCAGCTATGGCACTCTTCTCCCTCCTGGGAGAAGTCTATATTACTCCTTTTGAAATAAACCCTGATTTATATGCTTGCCTCAGCCTGCTTCTCTAATGTTCTACTTCAACATGGGAGGGAGCAGAACTCGTCACCAGTAACCAGTAACCGGCAGTATTACCATAACACCTAGCAATCAAAGTGATAATTTCTTATGACTGATGGCCTATAACCTGTACTTTTCATTTTGTGATATTGAAATAGTATACACTTGATTTTATAGTGATTTTCTTTCTTTTTTTGTGCAGTTTTACATAAACAAAGGTCACATATCTTCACTTACTATATAGTTGATTCATAATATAGTAATATTTTTCTATTTTTTACTTGTTCCAATTAGTTACACATGTCAACATGAATTCTTTTTGTATATTAAGCTGTAAAACCTAAATTGGAAGTTTGGAATAGTAAGTATGGGAAATGAGAGAAGTCAAACAACTTAAATAAAAGTTCATTTGCCAAAAGCCAGCTCACTGAATGGTCAGGGGTTCATGCTATCCACCTGAAGCTGCTAGTGTAAGGTCAGGCAGCAGCGACCAAAAGGAGGCAGATTTAAAAAGGCTGCTTAATGAGGCTTTATTGAGATTTTGTTCCTGGACAGGACCCTCAGAGGACAGAGTAGGTCTAAGGAGAAGCGTGGGGGCTGGACCGGATTGGAATTTTCATTGGGCTTAGGGCAGGAAGGGAGGGCTTGGGACAGAAAAAGGGGTCTTTAGAGTCCCTTGACCTACTGGAGTTGGTTGTGGGAGCTGGCTAAGATCCAGGATTGACCAGGAGACCCCGCTGATTGACAGGCGGTTCCATCAGTGCCTGATTGGTGTTTCTTTCCTGGGCACCGGTTGCTTGGTGCTTTGTTCCTCAGCCACTTCCATCGACCTAATAGCCAGTGACAGAGAAAATCCACTATTACTTCAAATCAAGAGTCACAAGAGCAGGTGTAGACACAGCTGAGCTGTTTTCTATGTCAGCTACTCCACACAGCAAGCTCAATACAGGATATATGCATTTTCCAAAGGCTAACAAGTCTCCCAAACACAGAGGAGGCAGCTAATTTTTCATAAGGGAAACATCAGAGGAAAATGAAAGGGGAGTGAGCAGATTATCCTCATCTTCATTTCACAGAGATAACAATACTGGAAGAAACATCCGGAGCATCAGCAACACTATTATTACATCCAAAGTGAAGAAATAAAGGAAGTAAAATCTGCAATAACATATACACACTAATGATGTGTTAAAAAAGAAAACTGGCCAGTTCTATAGCTTTTATCATTTAACAACATAATGTAATGTAATATGCCTATCCTTTCATAAAACATTCTTACTTTTAGGAAACAGAATGGATGTCTAAGAAAAAAAAAACAGGACTTATTTTCTAAAATGAAATGTAATTGTGGAAAGATTAAATTAGTCCATTTATATATTTTCCTTATAAATGGTCTGTTTTAAGAAAATTAAGTGGTTCATTTTCTTGCTTGCAGTCTATTAAATTATTTTATGAATACCAGAACAAAAAAAGATTATAGCACCCCTTGCTTTATTTCCCTAAAAATGTGTTTTGTGACCATTGGCTGAAGGTGACTCAGGAGATAGGAAATGTGGGGAAGGGGTGCTTTTTTTTCTTTTTAACTACCCAAAAAAACCAGTAGAGAACCATTGGTTGGTTGGTTTTTACTGCATAACATGTCTCAGTCACTCTTCTCAGTTCTCACATCCATGTTCACCCGTAGTTCCATTTGCTCCCTCCAATTTGCTTCCTGTCCCCGGGGAATCCTTGTCCTTGTACCTGGAAAGCCCTTCCTGCTCCTCTCCATGCCTAGCTCAGGTCCTTCTTTCTTGTGAGACCTCCCCTAGAGCCCAGCAGTTCTCACACTTCTGTGTTCCACAAGGGGAACAGGGAGGAGAATGCAGCATTAAAATGCCGAGGCATTTTCCCAGAATTTTGCCCCAGTAGATCTTGAAGCCCAAAAATCTTTATCTCACACCCCCCACTGAGTCTGAAGGGGCACAAGTGGTCCAAAAAAATCATTTAAGAACACAGCACAACCCATTGTTCACTCAGTAGCCTATTAATTAGTCTCCAGGTGTTGGAGTAGATTTTATTTCTTATTTTATCATTGACTTCTAATTTCATTCCATTGTGATCTGACAGAATATGCAGGGTAGTATCTCTGCTTTTTTATATTTGCTAGGAGATGCTTTGTGGCATAGTATATGCTCTATTTTAGAGAAGGATCCATGTGCTGCTAAGAAGAAAGTGTATTTACTTGTTGAAGGATGAAATATTTATATATATATATATATATATATATATATATATATATATCAGTTAAGTCTAAGTTATTGACTGTGTTGTTGAGTTCTATAGTTTCTTTGTTCAGCTTTTGTTTGGAAGATCTATCCAGTGGTGAAAGAGGTGTGTTTAAGTCACCCAAAATTGTGACTTATTGTGTTGCAGTCTATTTGACTCTTGAACTTGAGAAGAGTTTGTTTGATGAACATAGATGCTCCATTGTTTGGGGCATATGTATTTATAATTTTTAATTCTTGTTGGTATATGGTTCCCTTGAGCACTAGATAGTGTCCTTCTTTATCCTCTTTGATTAATTTAGATTTCAGACCACTTTATTTGACATGAGGATGGAAATCCCTGCTTGCTTCCACAGTCCATGTGAGAGGTATGATTTTTCCCAACCCTTCATTTTCAGTCTGTGGATGTCTTTTCCTATGAGATGAATCTCTTGGAGGCAGCATATTGTTAGGTCTTTTTTCTTTTTTTTTTTATTGCAATCTGCTAGTCTATGTCTTTTTATTGACAAGTTTAGGCCATTAACATTCAGGGCTGTTATTGAGACAAGATTTATATTCCCAGCCATTTTTATTTATTTTTGGTATTTAACTTGACTATGTTTTTCCTCTGATTAGTTTTTCCTTTAGCGTAATACCTTCCTTTGCTGATTTTCATTTTTGTTTCCTTTCCTCTTCTTAGAATATTTTGCTGAAGATGTTGTGTAGTGAAGTCTTTCTAGTTGTAAATTCTTTTAACTTTTCTTTATAATGGAAGGCTTTTATTTTATCATCAAATCTAAAGCTTAATTTTTCTGGATATAAGATTTTTGGTTGGCATCCATTTTCTTTCAGAGCTTGGAATATGCTGTTCCATGATCTCCTGGTTTTGAGGGTGTGAGTTGAAAAATCTGCTGAAATACAAATTGATGTTCCCTTTACTTGGTCTGGTTCTTCTCTCTAGCAGATTTTAAGAGTCTATCTTTATTCTCTATGCTAGGCATCATTATAATTTGCCTGCATGTAGATCTTCTGTAATTTTGTACATTTGGTGTGCTGTTAGCTTCTTGTATTTGGTTTTTCAATTCATTCTTCATGCTTGGGAAATTTTATGATATTATCTCATTGAAGAGATTGTGCATTCCTTTGGTTTGAAACTCTGTACCTTCCTCTCTATCCCAATAACTCTTAGATTTGGGCTTTTGATGCTGTCCCATAATTCTTGGATGTTCTGTTCATGGTTCCTTATTTTCTTCACTGTGTGATCAACTATTTTTTCCAGAACGTATACATAGTCTTCATTATCTGATGTTCTGTCTTTCAAGTGATCTAGTCTATTGGATATGCTTTCTATTGAGTTTATTTCATTTGTTTCCTTCATTTCAAGGATTTCTGAATTTTTTTTTCAGAATCTCTCTTTCTTTTGTTACCTGTTTATTGGAGTGATCAATTAACAATATGATGAAATCTCTGGGACACTATGAAGGCAGTTCCAAGAGGAAAGTTCATTGCATGGAGTTCATGTCTTAAAAGAAGAAAAAGACAAGAAATAAACAACTTAACTTTCATTACATCTCAAAGACCTAGAAAAGAAAAAGAAATCTACACCAAAAGCAGATAATTAAAATCAAACTGAAATCAATGAAATTGAAACAAAAGACAATTGAAAAAAAATTGACAAAACAAAAAGTTGGTTCTTTGAAAAAATAAATAAAATTGACAGATTCTTAGCCATGCTAAAGAAGAAAAAGAGAGAGAAAACTCAAATTACTAACATACATGATAAAAAAGGCAATATCACAACAGACACTACAGAAATACAGAAGATAATTAGAGATTAGTTTAAAAACCTGTATCCCAATAAAATAGAAAATATTGAATGCATTGAAAAATTTCTAAAGTCATATTATTTGCCCAAATTGAATCAGGATGACATACACAATGTAAACATATCAATTACAAGCAATGACATAGAAGACGCCATCAGAAGCCAACCAACCAAGAAAAACCCAGGACTGGATGAATACAAAGCCAAGTTCCAAAAGACCTTTAAGGAAGAACTAATACCAATATTCTTCAACTTATTTCAGGAAATAGAAAAAGAGGGAGCACTTCCAAACTCTTTCTATGAGGCCAGTATCACCCTGATTCCAAAACCAGGCAAAGACACATCAAATAAAAGAAGACTTTAGACCAATATCTCTAATGAACATAGATGCAAAAATTCTCAATAAAATTCTGGCAAATCAAATACAAAAACATATTAAAAAGATAGTACACCATGATCAAGTGGGGTTCATCCCAGGGATGCAAGTTTGGCTCAACATATGGAAATCAATAAATATAATTCATCATATCAATAGACTTAAAGATAAGAACTAGTGTTTTGAACATGACCATACTACAAAAAGCATTATACAGATTTAATGCAATTCCATATGATCATCTCAATAGATGAAGAAAAAGCATTTGGCAAAATACAGCACCCCTTCATGTTCAAAACACTAGAAAAACTAGGGATAACAGGAATATATCTCAACATCGTAAAAGCTATCTATGCTAAGCCCCAGGCCAACAGCATTCTAAATTGAGAAAAATTGAAAGCATTCCCTCTAAAAACTGGAACAAGACAGGGATTCCCTCTTTCACCACTTCTACATAACATAATTCTGGAAATACTGGCCAGAGCAATTAGATGAAAAAATTAAAGGGATACAAGTAGGTAAAGAAGAACTTAAAATAGCACTATTTGCTGAGGATATGATTCTATACCTAGAAGACCCAAAAAGTTCCACCAGAAAACTTCTAGAACTAGTAAATTAATTCAGCAAAGTAGCAGGATACAAAATCAACACCCATAAACCAAAGGCATTTCTGTATATCAGTGACAAATCCTCTGAAAGTGAAATGAGAAAAAAAATGCCCCATTTACAATAGCCTCAAAAAAAATAAAATACTTGGGAATCAATTTAACAAAAGAGGTGAAAGACCTCTACAATGAAAACCATAGAACACTGAAAAAAGAAATTAAAAAGACCTTAGGAGATGGAAAGATCTAATTTATTCTTGGATAGGCAGAATCAATATTGTCAAAATGACCATACTACCAAAAGCATTATACAGATTTAATGCAATTCCAATCAAAATCCCAATGACATTCCTCATAGAAATATAAAGCAATCATGAAATACATCTAAAAAAATAAGAGACCCAGAATAGCTAAAGCAACCCTTACAATGAAACAGGTAGCATCACTATACCAGACCTTAGACTATACTACAGAGCAATAGTAACAAAAACAGCATGGTATTGGCTCCAAAACAGACTGATAGATCAATGGTACAGAATAGAGGACACAGAGACCAACCCACATAATTACAGTTATATTTGACAAAGATGCCAAAAACATGCACTGGAGAAAAGATACCATCTGCAACAAATGGTGCTGGGAAAACTGGAAATCCATATGCAACAAAATAAAATTAAACCCCTGTCTCTCACCATGCACAAAACCCAACTCAAAATGGATCAAGGACCTAGGAATAAAACAAGATACTGTGTCCATTAGAAGAACAAGTAGGCCCAAATCTCCATCATGTGGGATTAGGTCCCAACTTCCTTAATAAGGCTCCTATTAGAATTAATATAAAAAATTAATAAATGGGATGGATTCAAACTAAAAAGCTTCTTCTCAGCAAAATACTCAATCAGTGAGGTGAATAGAGAGCCTACTAATTGGGAACAAGTTCTTACTACATGCACATCAGATAGAGCACTAATCTCTAAAATATGTAAAGAACTTAAAAAACTTAACACCAAAAAAACAAATAACACAATCAATAAATGGACCAAGGACCTGAATAGAAACTTCTCAGAAGAGGATATACAATCAATCAACAAATATATGAAAAAATGCTCATCATCTCTATCAATTAGAAAAATGCAAATCAAAACTACTCTTTCACCTCACTCCAGTCAGAATGGCAGCTATTAAGAATACAAACAACAATAAGTGTTGGCCAGGATGTGGGGAAAAGGCACACTCATACATTGCTGGTGGGACTGCAAACTGGTGCAGCCAATATGGAAAGCAGTATGGAGAATTCTTGGAAAACTGGGAATGAAACCACCATTTAATCCAGCTATCCCACTCCTCAGACTATACCCAAAGGACTTAAAAACAGCATACTACAGGGACACAGCCATATCAATGTTTAAAGCAGCACAATTCACAATAGCTAAATTGTGGAAACAACTTATATGCCCTTCAGTAGATTAATGAATAAAGAAAAAAGTGTATATACACACAATGGAATATTATGCAGTATTAACAAAGAATAAAATCATGGCATTTGCAGGTAAATGGATATAGCTGGAGAATATAATGCTAAGTGAAATTATTCAATTGCATAAAACCAAATGGAAATGATTTTCTGATTTAGGAATGCTGATTCATAATGTGCTTTGGGGTTGGGGTTTGGGGTGGAAGGATTAAATGAACTCTAGATAGGGCAAAGGGGAAAAGGGGCGGGAAAGAAAGAAGAGGCATAGTGGTAGAAAAGACAATGGAATGTGATGGTCATTATTACTCTAAGTACATGTATGAAGATGTGAAGGATATGACTATTTGTGTAAAACCAGAGATATGAAAAATTGCACTCTATATGTGAAATATGAATTGTAATGCATCCTGTTGTCATATATAACAAATCAAAAATTTTTTAAAATATTAGAAAAAAGAATTTAAAACAGTTTTCTCATCTAAGTATTAGGATTTTCTTGGTTACTTTAAAAAATTATTTATTGAATTTCTCATTGTACCCACGTATTAAATCTCTGTTAATAAATTAGGGGAAAAAAAGAATCACAGCACAGGGCTGGGGTTGTGGCTCAGTGGTGGAGCACTTGCCTACCATATGTGAGGCACTGGATTTGATTCTCAGCACCACATATAAATAAATGAATAAAATAAAGGTCTGTCAACATCTTTAAAATTTCTTTAAAAAAAGAATCACAGCACTGGTGGCATATGACTGTAGTCCCAGCTACTCAGGAGGCAGAGGCAGGAGAATTGCTTGAGTCCAGGAATTCAAGGTGAGCCTGGAAAAAAGTGAGACCTGCATCAAAAAATAAAAATAATTGTTCTGGAGACTTAACATCAGCATACTACAGTGACGCAGTCACATCAATGTTTACAGCAGCCCCATTCGCAATAGCTAAGCTATGGAAGCAACCTAGGTGCCCTTCAGCTGATGAATGGATAAAGAAAATGTGGTATATATACACTAGGGAATACTACTCACCATAAAGAAGAATGAAATTATGGCATTTTCTAGTAAATGGATAGAACTGGAGACCATAATGCTAAGTGATATAAGCCAATCCCCAAAAGCGAAAGGCTGAATGTTCTAAAATGCAGATGTTAACATATAATGGGGGTGCAGGGAGAAGAAGAGAAGTATTTTGGATTAGACAAAGGAGATTAAATGAGAGGGAAGGGAAATGGGAATAGAAAAGATAGTAGAATGAATTGGACATTACTTTCCTATGTGCATATATGATTACACGTCCAATGTAATTCTACATCATGTACACCCAGAAGAATGGAAAATTCTACTCCATTATATGTATAATAAGTCAAAATACATTCTACTGTCACATGTAATAAGAACAAATAAAAAATAACCATCAAAATAAATAAAACTCAAAACAAAAAGAGACCTACTGCAGTGACATGACTGTGGTGATGTTGCTCTCTGGAATCATCCTCTCAGTTAAAGTTCTTCCCATCCAGCCCTGTGCTCTATCCCCTCTAGAATTCTCCCTTTGTGTCCACCAGCACATCCAATGGGCACAATGAACAGGAGAGGATGTTGGTGGGTACTCAACGTGCTGCTGAGGTACCAAGTTGGAGAGAGAACTTCAGGGTCGGAAGTGCCCTCTCCCAACACATGGCATCCTTCATCCCTCCCCCATGGTCTGGCTCATTCCCTACTGCAGACCGGCACAGCTGGTACTGTAGGAGAGAGACAGACTTCTGTACTGGGGGTAGAGTTCATGATGATGGCACTCCGGTGGCTGAAGTATAATGTCTAGCAGATTTCCCTAAAGGTAGAACACACATACACACACAGTACTACATTTTCCAGATAAGGTGATTTAGATTAAACATACCAAACACATCCCTGACTTTAATGCTAACGGGCCTGGGTGGGATATGGAGGCTAGTCTGTCCCTAGAGCATCAGACACTATTAGGGCTGTGAACTCTATCCATCTCCACACACAGCTGTCCTCTTGCTGCAGGGGAAACTGTGGGTGTCTCCTGCTCTTCTAAGCTAGCTTTTCCCCAAGTGCCCTGGACCCATGCCTATCTGATTTCTGGGACGTTGGCCAGCAATAAGACCCTTGTTCACGCTTCAAAAATTGAGTGGATTTTCTTATAACGGTAAAAATACACACAGTCGCTTTTCTGCTAGACACGAGCCAGCAGCCTTCTTCCATCTCCCAAAAGCAAGGAGAGGGATAGCCTGATCATGAAAGGGAGTCTGAGGAAGTTGAGCTGAAAAGATGGGTCCTGGAGTCAGCAAATGCTGTACTTTCTAGTTAAAATGAGCCAATGAATTCTCCTTTGAAAGAAGTACATATTCACTGCTCAAATATCAGGGGAAAGTACAAAGGTAAAAAAGTTAAACGACATTTTTTTCTGGCAGTTTTTAATGTGTGTGTCATAAAAATGATATTTTATAAAGAGACTCACGAAGCATGATCATTTCAAATTCTGGCAATCATGAATATTTTCTCATGGATATATGTCCTTCGACAAATTAGCAAATACATAACATTCCAGTAGTGGATGGCCATAGTTTAATCCCATATTGTTGACCTTAACCTTGTGTCATATTTGTCACTATTCTGAAGTATTTTTTGTTTGTTCATGGGCAGCATCTCTGAATATTTCCTTAGATCAAATTCCTAAAGGTGACACTGCTGGGTTAAGGAAAGTGCCTTTTTAAATGGCTATTGGTATATGCTTATCTCTCTCAATTTCCTCTCATATCCAATAGGCTACACTTTTTCTATAACTCTTGTTTTGAAAGGCCACTTTGTTGAAATATGATTGGTCATTGAGGGTGCAATTAAAACATAATTCAGAGTTCATGTTTGCTTATGCATCATTTTTTTTTCTGCAAGAAACATCAAGTGAATGGAAAAACCTGCACCTTGTTCAGTGGAGCCCCTGTGGAATGCATGAAGTTCACACATGTGAACTCACCTCTTACATCTAGAAAGTGCCAACACTTTGGGTGCCTCCTGACAAAAGCAAACTTCAATGTTTGTTGCAAGGTAAAATATCATATTCACTGCAGTTTTATGTCCTTTGTAACCATATAATATGTATAGAACTGCTACCATTTGTGTAACATTATCTTCTTTTTTAATATGTTACTGTTGAATGCTCAAATGTTATATCTTAGCCCCATTTTTCCTTTAAACACTGTGATTTTTATCAGGTGATTTTGTATAGAAGTGATTTTCAAGAAGACCTGTCACCATGCTAGCAGAATGACTGTCTGGAACTTAGCATCTATCTGACACAGGCTTGATTCATCGTCGCCCCACAACCTCTTTGTTTTCCTTATCATATCAGAAAATCTTAACACATACTCTGCTACCATAAGAGAGACCCGGGAATCACTCTTCTGTATCATGATGGGCAGTCGAAACAACCAGTTCTCATCACTATGTGCTCACAATGTGACAGAGTGCAGAGTGTTATCGTCCTTGATTTGTTATCAAATTGATCCTATTGTCAAAAGATGCCTTGGGTTCATTTCATGGTTTCCTTTCCCACTGCTTCCATTCTGGTAGGCTTTCATCCACACTGTACAGACCATTGGAATATCCACCAGCAGACACACCAAATTCTCTCTGCTCTGATGCTTCCATTATGCTACTTCCACTGCATGAAAAGTCCTTCCTGCTTTTTTTTATGTACATAGTCAATATTTTCTGAGTCTTGAAGCAGAAACTCAAAGGGAAGCACCTCTGAATTTTTTTCCTTAGGCACCTGGTGGCTGCTTATCTTGGGCCTCACAACACCATTTTCCTCAAAAGTAGCCAACTTTTATTTACATGGCTAATTATTTAATTAGTTCTTCTTATCATACAAGCAGCACTCAAAACCCCCAGCTTTCAATAAGGGCTGGGATTCTAAAAAGAAAAAAAAAAGCTGTATCTAAAAACTGGATAGACTATACATCTCCTGCCCCTCCTCCCAATAAATGTAATCATCATCTTGAATTTGCCAACAGCCTTCCTTTCTTTCCCTTTATTGTTTTATTGCATCTGTATGCATTCATTCAAATTATTAACTTTTATTTTGACTGTGTTTTTTCCCTAGTGTAGAGTACAATTTATTTATTTATTTATTTATTTATTTTTATATTTTTTTTAGAGAACAAGTTTTATTTAAAGGATAGAACAGAAACATACTTCTCTCATCACAACATCATACATGTATTCTGTATAATGAGGAGGGTCTCCTTCCATCTTCCATGCAACTCCCCTTCTCCCTCTTTTTCCCTCCCACCTCTCTTCCCTATTTAGTGGTAATCTTCTCATGCTCTTCCTCCCTATTCCATTTTGAGTCACCCCCCTTATATCAGAGAAGACATTCAGCATTTGTTTTTTAGGAATTGGCTAACTTCACTTAGCATAATTTGCTCTAATGCCATCCATTTCCCTGCAAATGCCATGATCTTGTTATTTTTTTAGTGCTGAGTAATATTCCATTGTGTAAATGCCACATTTTTTAATCCATTCATCTATTGAAGGGCATCTAGGTTGGTTCCTCATTCTAGCTATTGTGAATTGTGCTGCTATAAACATTGATGTGGCTGTTTCCCTGTAGTATGCTCTTTTTAGGTCTTTTGGGTATAGTCCGAGAAGGGAAATAGCTGGGTCAAATGGTGGCTCCATTCCCAGCTTTCCCAGGAATCTCCATACTGCTTTCCAAATTGGCTGCACCAATTTGCAGTCTCACCAGCAATGTATGAGTGTACCTCCCCCCCTATCCTCACCAGCACTTATTGTTGTTTGACTTCATAATGGCTGCCATTCTTATTGGAGTGAGATGGTATCTTAGAGTAGTTTTAATTTGCATTTCTATGATTGCTAGAGATGGTGAGCATTCTTTCATGTATTTGTTGATTGATTGCATATCCTCTTCTGAGAAGTGTCTGTTCAAGTCCTTGGCCCATTTGTTGATTGGGTTATTTGTTTTTTGTTGTTTAACTTTTTGAGTTCTTTGTATACTCTAGAGATTAGAGCTTTATCTGATGTTTGAGGGGTAAAAATTTGTTCCCAGGATGTAGGCTCCCTATTCACCTCGAATATTATTTCTCTTGCTGAGAAAAAAACTTTTTAGTTTGAATTTGTCCCATTTGTTGATTCTTGGTTTTAACTCTTGTGCTATAGAATTCTTATTAAGGAATTTGGGGCCTGCCCCCACGTGATGAAGATTAGGGCCAACTTTATCTTCTATTAGTTGTAGAGTCTATGGTCTGATTTCTAGTTCCTTGATCCATTTTGAGTTGACTTTTGTGCATGGTGAGAGAAAGGGATTCAATTTAATTTGTTGCATATAAATTTCCAGTTCTCCCAGCACCATTTGTTGAAGATGCTATCCTTTCTCCATTGCATGTTTTTAGCACATTTGTCTAATATAAGGTAGTTGTAATTGTGTGGATTTGTCTCAGTGTCTTCTATTCTGTAATGTTGGACTACCAGCCTGTTTTGGTGCCAGTACCATGCTGTTTTGTTAGTATTGCTCTATAGTATAGTTTAAAATCTGGAATCGCGATACCACCAGTTTCATTTTTCCTGCTTAGAATTACTTTAGCTATTCTGGGTCTCTTATTTTTCGAGATGAATTTCATGATTGCTTTTTCTGTTTCTGCAAGGAACGTCATTGAAATTTTGATGGGAATTGCATTGAATCTGTAAAGTGCTTTTGGTAATATGGCCATCTTAATAATATTAATTCTACCAATCCATGAGCAAGGTAAATCCTTCCATATTCTAAGTCTTCTTCTATTTCTTCTTCAGGGTTCTGTAGTTTTCCTTGTTAAGATCTTTCACCTCTTTTGTTAGGTTGATTCCCAGCTATTTTTTTTTTGAAGATATTGTGAATGGAGTAGTTGTCCTCATTTCCATTTCAGAGAATTTGTTACTGATATACAGGAATGCCTTCAATCTGTTGGTATTGATTTTATATCCTGCCACTTTGCTGAACTCATTTACTAGTTCTAGAAGTTTCTTGGCTGAACTTTTTGGGTCTGCTAGGTATAGGATCATGTCATTGGCAAATAGTGCTTATTTAAGTTCTTCTTTTCCTATATTTATGCCTTTAATTTCTTTCGTCTGTCTAATTGCTCTGGCTAGTGTTTCAAGATCTATGTTGAACAGAAGTGGTGAGAGAGGGCATCCCTGTCTTGTTCCAGATTTTAAAGGGAATGCCTTCAATTTTTCTTCATTTAGAATGATGCTGGCCTGAGGCCTAGTGTATATAGCTTTTACCATGTTGAGGTAATTTCCTGTTATCCCTAATTTTTCTAATGTTTTGAACATAAAGGGATGCTGTATTTTGTCAAATGCTTTTTCAGCATCTATCGAGATGATCATATGGTTCATACCTTTAAGTCTATTGATGTGGTGAATTACATTTATTGATTTCTGTATATTGAACCAGCCTTGCATCCTGGGGATGAATCCCACTTGGTCATGGTGCACAATCTTTTTGATATGTTTTTGTATCCGGTTTGCCAGAATTTTATTGAGGATTTTTGCATCTATGTTCATTAGAGATATTGGTCTGAAGTTTTCTTTCTTTGAAGTGTCTTTATCTGGTTTTGGAATCAGGGTGATGTTGGCCTCATAGAATGAATTTGGAAGTACTCCCTCTTTTTTCTATCTCCTGAAATAGAATGAAGAGTATTAATATTAGTTCTTCTTTAAAGTTCTTATAAAACTCTGCTGTATATCCGTCTGGTCCTGGGCTTTTCTTGGTTGGTAGTATTTTGATGGCTGCTTCTATTTCCTCACTTGATATTGGTCGTTTAGGTTGTTTATATCATCCTGACTCAATCTGGGTAGCTCATATGCCTTAAGGCATTTATCGATGCCTTTATTATCCTCAATTTTATTAGAATATAGGGTTTCAAAATAATTTCTAATTATCTTCTGTATTTCTGAAGTGTCTGTTGTGATGTTGCCTTTTTCATCCCATAAGCTAGTAATTTGGGTTCTCTCTCTTCTTCTCTTTGTTAGCGTGGCTAGTGGTCTATCAATCTAATTGATTTTTTCAAAGAACCAACTTTTAGTTTTGTCAATTGTTTCAATTGTTTCTTTTGTTTTGATTTCATTGATTTCAGCTCTGATTTTAATTATTTCTTGCCTTCTATTCTATTTGCTGCTGATTTGTTCTTGTTTTTCTAGGGCTTTGAGGTTTAGTGTGAAGTCATTTATTTGTTGGCTTTTCCTTCCTTTAAGGAATGAACTCCATGAAATGAATTTTCCTCTTAGTCCTGCTTTCATAGTGTCCCAGAGATTTTGATATGTTGTGTCTGAGTTTTCATTTATCTCTAAGAATTTTTTAATTTCCTCTTTGATGTGTTCTGTAACCCATTCAGTAACATATTGTTTATTCTCCATGTGAAGTAGGAATTTTTCTTTTTTATTTTATTATTGATTTCCAATTTCATTCTATTATGATCAGCTAAAATGCATGGTAGTATCTCTACTCCTTTGTATTTGCTAAGATTTGCCCTGTGACATAATATATGGTCTATTTTTGAGAAGGATCCATGTGCTGCTGAGAAGAAAGTGTATCCCCTTGATGTTGGGTGGTATGTTCTGTATATGTCAATTAAGTCTAAGTTATTAATTGTATTATTGAGCTCTATGGTTTAATTATTCAACTTTTGTTTGGAAGATCTGTCCAGTGGTGAGAGAGGTGTGTTAAAATCTCCCATGACTGGGGCTGGGGATGTGGCTCAAGCGTTAGTGCACTCGCCTGGCATGGGTGCGACCCGGGTTCGATCCTTAGCACCACATACAAAGATGTTGTGTCCACTGAAAACTAAAAAATAAATATTAAAAAAATCTCTCTCTCTCTCTCTCTCTCTCTCTCTCTCTCTCTCTCTCTCTCTCTCTTTCTTTCTCTCTCTTTAAAAAAAAAATCTCCCATGATTGTGTTGTGGTCTATTTGACTCTTGTACTTGAGAAGAGTTTGTTTGATGAACATAGCTGCACCATTGTTTGGGGCATATATATTAATGATCGTTAAGTCTTGTTGGTGTATGGTTCCCTTGAACAATATGTAGTGTCCTTGTTTATCCCTTTTGATTAACTTTGGCTTGAAGTCTATTTTATTTGATACAAGTATGGACACTCCTGCTTGCTTCCGAGGTCCATATGAGTGGTATGATTTTTCCCAACCTTTCACCTTCAGTCTGTGTATGTCTTTTCCTATCAGATGAGTCTCCTGTAGGCAGCATATTGTTGGATCTTTTTTTTAATCCAGTCTACTAGCCTATGTCTTTTGATTGGTGCATTTAAGCCTTTAACATTTAGGGTTAGTTTTGAGATATGGTTTGTACTTCCAGCCATATTTGTTTATTTATGTTATTTAACATGATTTGTTTTTCCTCTTCGATTGGTTTTTCCTTTATCGTACTACCACCTGCTATTGATTTTCATTGTTATTTTTCATTTCCTCTTCCTGTAATGTTTTGCCAAGATGTTTTGAAGAGCTGGTTTTCTAGCTGCAGATTCTTTTAACTTTTGTTTATAATGGAAGATTTTTATTTCATCTTCAATCCTGAAGCTTAGTTTTGCTGGATACATGATTCTTGGTTGGAACCCATTTTCTTTCAGTGTTTGAAATATGTTGTTCCAGGGTCTTCTAGCTTTCAGAGTCTGTGTTGAAAGATCAGCCATTATCCTGATTGGTTTACTTCTAAATGTAATCTGCTTCCTCTCTCTTGTGGCTTTTAAGATTCTCTCCTTTTTCTGTATGTTGGGCATCTTCATTATTATGTGTCTTGGTGTGGATCTCTTATGATTTTGTACATTCAGCGTCCTGTAGGCATCTAGGATTTGGATTTATGTTTCATTCTTTAAGTCTGGGAAGTTTTCTAGTATTATTTCATTGAAGAGATTGCTCATTCCTTTTGTTTGGACCTATACCCTCTTGTATCCCAATAACTCTTAAGTTTGGTCTCTTTATGTTATCCCATATTTCTTGGATATTCTGCTCATGATTTCTTAACATTCTCGATGCGCTGTCTATGTTCTTTTCAAGTTGAAATACTTTGTCTTCATTGTCTGATGTTCTATATTCTAACTGTTCTACTCTGCTGTATCTCATTTGCGTTTTTAATTTGGTTTATTGTTTCCTTCATTTCCAGGATTTGTTTTTTTTTAATCCTCTATCTCCCTGTAGAGTTGATCTTTTGCTTCTTGGATTTGTTTATGTAATTCATTGTCAAAGTGACCTTTCATTGTCTGATTTTGCTGTCTAATGTCTTCCTTGAGACTCCAGATCATCTGAAGCATGTATATCCTGAACTCTTTATCTGACATTCCATCTGCTGCAGATATTACCTCTTCTAATGTTGAATTGACCTGCATTATTTGTGGTCCTTTCTTTCCTTGTCTTTTCATACTGTTCATGTTTCTTTCTGGATCAGCCGCAGAACTGTGCTGGAAGCCACACCCCCTTTGATGGGTTTTAAGGGTTGATGGGCTTCCTCCAGACTAACGTATGGGGCGGGGCTGGGCTACCTCCTCCAGTCTGGTATGGTGCTGGGCTGCCTCCTCTTGACTGTTTTTAATATCATGGAAAAGTATCACACTGCATATAATTATAGGCTGAGTATCCCCTATTCAACATGATTGAAATTGGAAGTGTGTCAGATGGTGGAGTTTTGGAATATTTGTGTAGCCAGTACCATTGAGCATCCCTAATAAAAAGGAATCTAAACACAAATGCTACAAATTCTGAAAAATTTTGAGCATTATATCTATCAGTACTTTAAAACTGTTGGATTTTGGAGCATTTGGGATTTCAGGTGTTTAGGGTTCCTCAATCTGTATTTGTAACATTTTTATTTCATGTTATATTTTTGAGGGTTGTCCACATTGTTTATGTCACTGTAATTCTTTCATTTTGCTATTATATATGTCCATCATATTAAGCTGATTAGGTCATTCACATCTTCTATCCTTTGATTGTGTGATTCAGATCTTCTATCCTTTTACTGATACTTTTGCCTCCTTATCAATAACCAAGAGAGACATTAAAATATCCCACAATGATGGTGTATTTATCAATTTCTTTTTAAAGTTTGACCAATTTTCCATCAAATTTTTTGAGACAATTTCATTATACTTAAATTTTTATACTTTTTGATGAACTGGCTCTTTCATAATTAGGTAGTGACCTTCTTCATCTCTGATAAATCTTTGTTTTTATGTTATTAACAAAATATCATATAATAAAAATGTGTTATTATTTGATGTCTAATGTGACTATAACTCAACAGCATTTTTTGCTAGTCTGTGTTTTTAATGTTAACATATATTAATTGTACATACTAAGGGAATCAAATCCAATCTCCCATTTTCCACCCTTCCTGCCTCCCCAACACACATACCTTTCCCAATCTCTAGTAATCATTATTCCATTTTCAGGTAGGCATTTTTTAGCTTCCACATAAGAAAAAGAAATGCAGTACTGTTTTCCTATACCTGTCTTATTTTGTTTAATGTAATGTTCTCCCATTCCATCCATTTGTTGCAAATGATGGGATTACATTCTTTATTTCTGACTGTCTGATATTCTACTGTGTGTATATACCACATTTTCTTTATCCATTCAGCTGTTGATGGGCATCTAGAATCATTCAACATTTTCGTTTTTGTGGATAGAGCCAAAGTAAATGGGATTGCCTACTTCTCTTTGGTATGCTGATTTAATTTCACTTGGATGTACACCCAGATGTGAGATAGCTAGGTTATATGGTAGATCTATTTTCACTTGTTTGAGAAACCTCTAGACTTGTTCACCATAATGGCTAACTCACATTCCTGCCAACATCATGTTAAGTGTCTTTTTCTCCATATCATGACCATTATTTTTTACATTCTGGTTTTTTGATAGTAGCCATTCTAACTGGGGTAAGATGGCATGTCACTGTGGTTTTAATTTGCCTCTTCTAATGCTATTGAGCATTTTTTCATAAACTTGTTGGCCGTTTATTTTTTTTCTTTGAAACTATTCAGATCTATTGATCTTTTCTCAATTGGATTGCTTGTTTTTGTGTGTGTATATGTTAAATTTTGAGTTCCCTATATACTCTGGGTTTTAATCGTCTAATGACTACTTGGCAAATATCTCCTCCCATCCTGTAGGCTATCTATTCACTCTATTGTTTCCTTTGTGGTGTAGAAGCTTTTTGATTGATGTATTTCCATTGTTAATTTTTTCTAAGTATTTTTATGATTTTTAGGGCTTTATAGATATACATAATAGTGGGGTTCATTTTGACATAATCACACATGCATAAAATGTAATTTGCTCCATTTTTAACTTTTTGTTTTTGTTGAACCCATGATGCAAAGAAAAGACCACTGAATCCAATTTAAACCAAATTAAAGCAAGCTTATATTGTGTACACAAGAGAGCTGATCAGTGACTGCCTCACCCAAACACACGGCCCAAGGACAGCATCTGCTCTAAGAGCAAGGGTATTTTTATAACAAAAAGTTCCAAAGGCAAGTGTCTTGGGAACTTACAGCTAAAAGAGTTCTGGCAAATGTAACACAAGGGCAGATTGCAGATTAATATTAATATTAATATTTCAAGGTAGGGGGTAAATTCAGATTCCAACATCAGAATTATGAGGCACGGCTGAGGTTTCAGGGAGGGTTGTTATCTGCTCAGAGAGAGTGCCGAACATGAGTGAGTTCAAAGCACGGGCAGGAATTCCAAACAAGTTTATACATCAAAATAGGGTCAGCCCAAATAGAAATCTTAGTATTTTACAGTAAAACAGAAATGAAATTTTTATAACTTTGTGATGAGATGGCTCCCAATCTTAAGATGGAATTAGGCTGGGTTCATCTGATTTCTGTGCTTTTGGAGTCCTCTTCAGAAAATAATTACTTATACTAATGATTTGAAGTATTTACCCTCAATTTTCTTTTAGTAGTTTTGAGTTTCAGGTCTTACGCTCTGCCATTTTGATTTGTGTATAGGGTGAGCAGTGAGGACCAAGTTTCATGGCAACAGCCTGCTGTTTTGGTTACTGTGACTCTGTAGTGTGTCTTGAAATCAGGTATTGTAATGTCTCTAAGTTTTTCTTTGTTATGCTTTGAAGGGTTTTTTCTTTTCTATTTTTTAATTTTTTCCTCAAGATTACCTCGGCCATTCAGGGTCTATTCTAATTACATATGAGTTTTAGGATTGGTTGTTCTAGTTCTGTGGAGGATGCCATTAATATTTTCATGAGTATTTCCTTAAATCTCTAAATAGTTTTGGGTAGTATTTGCACTTCAGCAACATTAATTCTTCCAGTCCATACACATGGGAGGTCCTTCCATTTGTGTGTGTTCTCTTCAAATTTCTTCCATTAATGTTTTCTAATTTTCATGGTTAGAAATCTTTTACTTTCTTGGTTAAGTTTATTTCTAAGCATTTTATTTAATTTTGTTGTAGCTATTGTGAATGGAATTACTTTCATGATTTCTGTCTCAGCAAATCTGTTATTTGTGTATATTCATTATTGAAAATTTATATATGTTTATTTTGAATCCTGCTAGTTTACTGAATTCCTTTATAAGAACTAATAAAAGTCTTTTGACAAAGTCTTTAGTTGTTGTGTGTTTTTTTTTTTATACAGAGAACCATCACTATCAATTTTTCCTTACCCCACAAAACAACTCTTCATAACTGGGCTTTAACTGTTACCCCAGTCCCATGTCCACCCCAGAGAATAACAGTATTAGATCAGAACTCTTATAACTCACCAATCCTAAGACTAGAGGAAGTATTAGGGAAGTAACTTCTTATGGATCAATCCCCACAAATTTTTCTCAGCTTCTCATAGGCACAGAGCTTCTGTAATGTCCTCGTTTATTGCTGAGAACACTTAGACCTGAAGTTTGAGCCACTGCAAATATGGTGGCACTAGCCCCAAAGTAACAGGGTAGGGGGAAGAGCAGAACCTCAGCATTTGGGATTGAAATGTAATGGGACAAACCCAATTTTAAGCATTGTGGGAATGTGAAGTTGTGCATTTTTTTTAATTTGGCTATTTTATATTCACTACATTTAGAAGCATAAATAACATGAAGTTCTAGTTGCTATAAGATATAAGACTTCACCCTACAAGAAAGTGAACCTAATTCCCCAGATGTGGCAACCCTCATTTCCTGTTCAGAATGTCAGAGAGAAGCCAAGGAGAGAAAGAACATTGAATTCTGAGGTTTTCTTAGACCCCACAAGTGCTAAGAAGGCATGACAAGGATCTCAGGGAAACACATTACCCACTCACTCTGCCTCTTCCTCATCAAGTCTCATACCCATAGGTGATAGCACTGGATTCAGCAAAGATCAGGGACTCCAGTGCCAAATGCAATGAAGAAACCAAAGTCTGTTCTCTAAACTGTAAACATAAGTATGTCTAGCTCTTCCCTTCCCTGCCCATTTCTGATCAACATCAGGAGAATAGGCTCCTGTCTTTCTGCAAACAATTCTCCCTCCCAGAGAATGTGTCTATATTTCTCAAAACTAAATTCTAACGTCCTTCGAAGATACTCAGGGATAACAATTAGTAAAAAATTTATTAATAAGAATTAAAGAAAGATTCTATTGAGTACTGCATAGGGTTAAACATTTATATGAATAAATTCTTCACAGTAATCCTAGTAGGGAGGTATTATCATCACCATTTTTAAGTGAAGCTGAGCAGGGTAGGAAACTGGCTAAAGTTCATACAGTTATTAAGCAATGGAGCTGGGATCCTAATTGAGACAGACCAAAATAGAGTTTGACTTCTGGAAGTCAAGCTCTTCCTATCTTCCCCGAACATGCAAAAAAAGTATATTTTAATGCTTATGTTTCCCATAGTGCTTGATCTATCCATTCCTATTGTGCTGAAATCATCTCAAGCCTCTGATTTTAGTTTCTCTAGTGAAATTATTAAATTCATTGAAAACAGAAATGGAGCTATTTACATTTGTTTGTTTGTTTTCCCTGGAGAGCTCAGCAATTATTAGTTGTTGTATGCATATTTATTAAAATTGAGACAAATAAAATCAAAAGTATATTATGCAAATTAAACCAGTAATATTGTAGCATGAGTTGAAAAACTGCCTTCCAGTCAACACGTGTCTCTGGAATACCACGGGACTTCCCTTTGAGCTTTCCCATCTATATCTCCTTTGTAATAAAAATAACATTATTAAATAATTCAAACAATAAGAGAAACTCATATTTACAATCAGAATTCAGAGAAGTATCTGGCCAATTTCATGGATCTAAAAATTAATATTTTAGTATAAAAATGATAGAGATAGATGGGAGAGATTTGAAGCCCAAAGGGCTGACCATATTTTGGCTATTTATGTTTTCAATACCATTGAAAAAGAGACTTGAGCTCTAAGTTCAGTTTCCATATCCATAAAACAGAAATAACAAGTTCTATTAATTGGGGTTTGATAAAGCAAAGAGAAAATAAATAGCCCAGCACCTAATAGGGCCTTAATTAATACATAGTAACTATTATGATAAAGATATAGTAAAGTACAGTGTATAGGAACCTAGCCTTGTCAGAAAGATCTAGGTTTAAATCCTAGATCTGTCATTTACTAGCTGTTTGACTTTGGCAAATTTATATAACTTCCCTAAGCTTTAATTTCTTCAATTAAACTATAATAAAGACTTCCAAGCCCTACCATAATAAAGCAGTTTCCACTGAACTAGCCCTACTGCTAAACATAACCATAAAAACAGATTAAAATATGTAAAAAAAAATTGTTAGAAGCCATTGTAGGGCAATTAATGAAAGCAGAATTGGAGGAGATATGATTTTGAAGAGATTCTAGCAAGAGTCTATCTCAGTATTTCTGGGTAATTTATAAACAATAGAAATTTATTTCTCATGTTGTGGAGGCTGGGAATTCCAAGAGTAAAGTGCCAGCAGGATTGGTTAGTGTCCGGTGACAGCTGCTCTCTGGTTCCAAGATGGGACCTTGGCAATCAGGTGTGGTGGCACACACCTATAATCCCAGAGTCTCAGGAGGCAGGGGCAGAAGGCTTACTCGTTCAAAGCCTGCCTCAGCAATTTAGTGAGGCCCTAAACAACTTAGCAAGGCCCTGTGTAAAAACAGAAAATAAAAGGGGCTGGGGATGTGGCTCAGTAGTTAAGCATTCCTGAGTTCAAGAAAAAATGGGATCTTGCTTTCAAATCCTCCTAAAGGAAGGAACACTGTGTCCTCAGGAATAGTTCCCTCTGGCCCTTTGGTAACATACTAATCCATCTATGAGGCCAGATCCCTTGTTATGGCTTTGACAAGAAGTGTTCCCCAAAATCCCTGTGTTTCTGCAGAGGTAGAATGATTGAACTGTAACCTCATCAGTCCATTCTGGTCTAAATGGATTGGGTGGAAACTATAGGTAGGCATATGGGCTGTGGCTAGAGGAGGGGTCACTAGGTGTGTTCCCTGGAACTGTACGTCTTCCCTGTGGCCCTTTCCTCCTTCCCTCTCCCTCTCCCTCTCCACTTCCTGGCCCCTCTATGAGCAGAGCAGCTTTCTTCTTCCCCCGTGATGTGTAGCCTCACTTGGACCCAGAGCAATGGAGTCAGTTGTCTATGGACAGAGACCTCTAAGACCTTGAGCCCAAATAAACTTTACCTCCTTTAAATTGTTTTAATCACGTGTTTTGGTCACAGCTACACAAAAGCTGACTAAAACCGAAAACAATAAACAACTCCTAAAGTCTCACCTCTTAACATCACTACAAGGATTCAATTTCAACATTTTGGAGGAGATATATATAAACTGTAGCAGGGCTATTTATTCCATTTTGTTTTGTTCCCTGAGAGCATTTTCCAATTTATAGTGCATGTAAATTGAGCCCAAGAAGAAAATGGTAGTCTCACTGGGCTGAAAAGACAAAAGTTGGCACTCAGAAACAGGAAGGACTTGAGGGTAAATCCCAGAGAAAATAGAGTCTGGGCACTGAGCTCATATGCCTTTAAGGTTTGTTTTGTTTTGTTTTTGTTGTTGTTGTTGTTTTATTACATCCTAACTATATGAGACAGAGAACGACATCAAGACAACCAGTAGAAAAACAGCAACTGGAAGCCTAAAAAAATGAACAAATATTTAAGCCATCATACATTACTGAAAAGACAGAACTTGGACTTCCATCCCCCATCAAGATGGACAGGGCTTTTCAAAGAACCCGAAGGGACCTTTAGGTCATTAAGAATAAGAGTTGTATCTGTTATTATTTGATAATTAATATTTTTAAATTAAGATAGAATAGAATCAAATTATGAACAATTGAAAGTTATCAATAAAAACAGATAAACAGATGGTCAAGATAGCAAAGATATCAAACAGGAACTCTAAATAACTATGATTTACAATAAATAAAAGGATAGCTATTCACCAAAATTCTAAAATCTATTAAATAATTTCATATAGAAATTTTAGAACTTAAAAATAGTATAAATAATATGAAGAATTTCAAATAAGAGGTTTTTTTAACACCCCCCCCTTTTAGTTGCAGATTGGCACAATGACTTTATTTTTTTTTATTTATGTGGTGCTGAGAATCAAACCCGGTGCCTCATATGTGTGAGATAAGCACTCCACCACTGAGCCACAAACCCAGTCCTCAAATAAAAGCTTAATAGAAGATTAGAAAAAAAGCAGGATTAGTGGGTTGTTTGTGGGTCTAAAATATATATAGCTTAAAATATATAACAAGATGCATGTATAAATATGGCTTATTAAATCTCATTATTATGTATAATCATATGTACCAAAAAAGGAAAAGAAAATTACATATGTATGTATATATAACTGTGTGTGTATGTGTGCATATTATATATGAGTATATAACAAGAACAGCACAAAAAGTAAAAAGAGGAAATGGAGTTAAATTACTGTCCTGCATCACTTGGGAAGTGATAAAAATACTATTCAAGGGGGTCTACAGCAACAGCAAGGCACTAAACAATTCAGTGAGACCCTGTCTCTAAATAAAATACAAAATAGGGCTGAGGATGTGGCTCAGTGATTTGAGTGCCCCTGAGTTCAATCCTCAGTACCCTCCTGCTCAAAAAAAAAGGGAGGTGGGGTCTAATAAATCCAGGAATTATAACTTCTAGTGAAACCACTAAAGGACTAATAAAATGATATCTAATTAAAGGACAAACAAAAGAAATTTTAAAATAAAAATAATGGATCAAAAAAGGAACAAAGAAAAATAAATAGAAAAAATAGCAAGATGATATAATTAAACCCAACTATCTCGATAATTAAATATAAATTGATCAAATACTCAAACTATATGACATTGATCATCAGACTGGATAAAGAAGCAAATTATAATTATATAGCATTTATAAGTCACATACTTTGCAGATAAGGGCATAAAGGGTTTATTGTAAAGGGAGTATAAAACTTCAAAAGAGACAAAGCAAGAGCTGACAAAACTAAGAAAGAGAAAACTCCACATATTTGGAAATTTCAGCAGATCTTTCTTGACAATTAATAAAAATTAGCCAAGAAAATCAATAAGGATATAGATGTAACTGTGATAATCAGCATATAGAGAATGCTCCTTGCACTAACCCAATAATTGCAAAACTACACACTATTTTCATTTACCACAATAGATTGAATAAACTATGGAAATGGTGCCTGAGACTCAGGTTTGTCTGCACAACCACATGCACTCTCATAGTTTCAACAACTCCTCTGCTAAGATGCTCCCAGGCCGCAATCTCTTTCACGCACTCTCTTATTCTCTCAACTGATTTACATCAACAGGCTCTTGGCTGGCTCCTCTGACTCCCTTTTCCTTCTGTTCAGTCCATTTTCCACATGCCTGATCATAGCACATCTATGTTTAAAGGCAAAGAACAGAATAATTGTTTGGTCTTAAAGATTCTCTTCCAGCCAGATGCAGGGGAGCATACCTGTAATCCCAGAGGCTTGGGAGGCAGGAGGATCACAAGTTCAGAGCCAATCTCAGCAACTTAGCCAGCCCCTCAGCAACTTAGCAAGACCCTGTCTCAAAATAAAAAAATTTTTAAAAAGGGCTTGGGTGTAGTTCAGTAGTGGGGCACCCCTGGGTTCAATTCCTGGTACAAAAAAAAAAAAGAAAGAAGTTATCTTCCACAGATTGACTGTTAGTGGCACGTGGGGTTGGGAAATATCAACAATACAGTGAAGAATTTAGACAATACCTTGACCAGGTGATCAAACTCAAACACTAGTGCGTGGCAGATGGTTGTTGTGTGTCTCTCAGTGTGGCACCCTCGTTTAGACACTACACCGCTAGTCCATCCAGGAATACATTGCCTGGTTCTATGAGGCTCTTCATGAGGAAACATCAGACAAATGCAAAATAATGAAACTTTGGTTACAGAGGGGGAGTGGATTTATTCTTCAACAAGGCCAATATTGCAAAAGATAAATAAAAGTTGAGGAACTGTTTCCAGATTAAAGACTTAGGAAACATCGTGATTAAATAGAACATGTGATCAGAGGATAGAATATGTCCTGGAGGGCAAAACTATTATATGAGACATTGTCATTCTATTGGTTTGTGGTTACTTGTCATTTGACAAAATTGGAGTATGAACTATAGGTAAATGAACATTAGATTAATGGTAAGTTTCCTAAAGTTGATAACTGTACTGTAGTTATTGTAAGAGAATATCTGTATTCTTAGGAAATATACAGTGAAATATAGAAATAAAGGTGCATGCTATGTATAACTTAGTCTTTCAAAGAGTTCAGGGGGAAGTGTGTAGGTGTGTGTGTGTGTGTGTGTAGAGGTGACAGGGTAGAGGAGAGAAAGAAAATGATAAAGCAAATAAGAAAATGTCAATAATAAGCAATTAGAGTATAACAAAGTCTTTGTACTATTTTTTACTCTTTCTAAAAATATTTTCAAAATGAAAGTCTTCATAAAAATGAAAGAAAAAAATGAATTGTTCTTTAGAATTTAAGTGTTATTTTTTTAAACCGAGGTAAGCCTGAGAATCCTTATGGATTCTGACTCCATAAGTCAGTTTAACTTTACACCTCCAGGTAGCTCTAAAGTTGGAGGCATATTAGCCTAGACCACGTCCTCAGTCTGATATTGGGGACTTAAAAGAGTCCACTTTAGGGACATTCACTCACACTAGGAGAAAGTTATTTTCTTTGCAATACTTGTTTTGATCTTTCTACTAATTTCAAGAAGAGTTCCTAGGTTATTCAGCTTTTTGTCATTGTGAACAAAATAACTGACCAGAACAACTTAGAATAAAAGTGTATTCTGCTTCCAGGTTTCAGAGGTTCAGTCCATGCTGATTCTATCACTTTGTATCCAAAGTGAAGTGGAGCATCATGACTGAAGGCAAAGCAGAGGAAACATGCTCAGTTCAACTTATAGCAGTCAGAAATATGTGGGGGAGGTGGGCTAAAGGGAAGATGAACACTTCCCGGACATGCCCCAGTGACCCATCTCCCCCAGCCACATCCCACCTGCCTACAGTTGCTACCTGGTCAATCCATTCAAACTAGGATGGACTAAGTTACAGATCTCATAACATGATCATTTCACCTCTGTATATTCCTGCATTAACACAGAGGCCTTTGGGGGACACTGTATATCCAATCATAACGTCCCTATTTGGAGTTGGTATGTCTTTAATGCCTCTTATTACATGCTCATCTTTTCCTAACAAAGAGATAGCAGGGTACAGGTTACAGCAGGTACTGAATTATCAATAAAGCTGCTATTATAAATATGATAATTTTGACTTACAATAATAGTTAATGGTGATTTTCTATTAACCCTAGTTACAAAAAGTTTCTGTTAAAAATGAACCAACTAATTTAATAAAGTTGACTAAAAAACATGATAATTCATGTAGAATATAGATATGAACAAAAATTATAACAATGGTACAGCAAATGACTGATGCTTAAAAAAATACAATCCAAAAGGGAAAATTTAGGCCAAATTGGCCCAAATCTCCTTTGCAACTTCATTTCACCACTCCACATTTTCTTATGCATGATTCCCAGCTCCCTGAGCAAGCCCAACACTATCAGTGTCTAGAAAAGGTCTCCTGACTCTCTTCTTACTGAGTCTTCCTGCTCTCCTCCCCATCCTGACCCCAACTGGCTCTGTTCTGTGAAATGATTTCATCAATAAAGACAGAATATAAAGGCCTGGCCCTTTAAGAAAGCTAGGGGGAAAATGGAACATTTATTCCCTTGGGGAAAAGAGCCCTGAGTCAGTGAGATAAGAATAGCTGAGACAGTAATTTTACTTCTAGGAATGTATTCTTGGGTAATAATCAGAGAGGCACACAAATTATTTTGTGCACTGACATTTCTTACTGTATAAATTTATAACAGCAAACTGAAGACGTCAATGTTCAACAATAGAAGACTAGTTAAATAATGGTCCATAATACAGAGGGACCATGGTTTAATTTACCAATGAAAACTATACATTTAAAGACAGTTTGATGATATGGGAAAATATTTGAGGATGTAGAAGAAATATTAATTTTCTCTTCACTATCTAGTTCCTCTTTCCTATTTGGCATGGTATTATGGTTTGGATCTTAAATGTCCCCCAAAGGTTAATGCATTGAAGGCTGGGTCCCCAGCTAATAGTGCTATTGGAAGAGGTAGAAACTTTAGGGGATAGGACCTAAGTAAACAAAGCTAGGTTATAGGAAGGCTGTGCCCCTGGCAGCATATTAGGAACTGGGGACACTCTTCCTTTCCCCTCCTTCCCCTCCCCTTCTTGGCCACCATGATGTAGGTAGCCAGCAAAAGATTTTCTCCCATTCTATAGGCTCTCTCTTCACATTCTTGATTATTTCTTTTGCTGTGAAACACAGATGTTTTGCCTCTACCTCTAGTGTTTTTCATTCAGTAGATCAATGGAGCCCAAGAATGTACATTTATAACAAGCTTGAAAGTGATGATCATGTTGGTCCAGAGACCACACTTTGAGATCCACTGGCTTAGGAAAGGGAGATGAATCCATTCTCCCCAAATATTTTATGGCCATGTATGTTAGTCAGCTTTCCTGCACTGTAACAAAATACCTGAGGAAAGGTTTGTTTTGATTTATGGTTTCAGTCTATGGCTTTTTGCCCCATTGCTTTGGGCCTGTGATGAGACAGAATATCATGGCAGGGAGCAGTAGGGAGATTCCTCAGAAATCTTGGAATGGAACCACTATTTGACCCAGTTATCCTACTCCTTGGTTTATACACAAAGGACTTAAAATCAGCATACTACAGTGATGTAGCTACATCAATGTTTATAACAGCTCAATTCACAATAGTTAAACCATGGAACAGACCTAGATGCCCTTCAATAGATGAATAAATAAAATGTGATATATATATACACACATACACATTTGCCAGTAAATGGATGGAACTGGAGACTATCATGCTAAATAAAGTAAGCTAATCCCAAAAAAACAAAGGTTGAATTTCTCTCTGATACGTGGATGCTAAGGAGGGAAAGAATAGATGTTCATTGTATTAGACTAAGGGGAATGAAGAAAAGGGAGGGATCTGGGCATGGGAAAGACAGTAGAATGAACCAGCCATAACTTTCCTATGTTCACATATAAACACATTACCAGTGAAACTCTACAGCATGTATAATCATATCCCATGTATGTATAATATGTCAAAATACACTCTACTGTCATGTATATCTAAAACGAGCAAAATTTTTGAAAGTAAATATTTTAAAAATCTGTGTTTTAACAAGTCCTAGAAGAGATTCTGATACCTGCTCAAATTTTTAAAGTAGGGATCATAGGGGGGGAAAGCCTTCCTTTGCAGAGTAGCCTGATTCAGAAATGGGCGTATTACTCCATTGACACCAATGAGATATGAAATAAAGTTGCTAGGAGTTTCTATGAAAGATTTTCCACACTTAAGGATTGCTGTAGAAAGAGGTTTTGTGTGTGTGTTCAGATGTGATACTTGGGGTTGCTAAAGCCATGTTGCTTTATCAATTGAAGTAAAATACATGGAGCCGAGAGACACAAAATAGAGAATTCCACCCTATCTCCAGTTTTGCAGTAATGTAAGCTCATCTATTTCTTCATTTTACTTGCCAGTTTGAGTTGGTTATTTTATTGTTTGTAGCTTAAAATGCTCATCTGATACACACATTCATTCTTAGTATAAAATGCATGCTTAGTCTGAGGGGGAAAAAAATACCGGAAGAAACATTTAACATATACATCCTTGTTTCCTCTTGGTGGAAAGGTTAGAGAAGAAGTTCATTTTCCCTGCATTTTTCCAATTGCAAATAACACAAATTACTTTTGTAATCAGAAAAAATATATATATACTTTAAAAACTAGTCATTTGGGGTGATGACTTCTAACACGTGCCTTTTAAAAGAGAGCCAAGAACCCCTAGAATGACAGAAGAGATAATGAAGACAAGTGGTATGGGGACCCTGGGCAGATGGTAAACAAAAGGAACCAAGAACACAGAGTGCTTAGAATCAGTAGCAGTGAGGTGTTAAGGAGACAATTAACACTTATATTCTAAATCGCAGCTGAATATAAATGAGAACAGATGGGGCTCAATAGCTATGAAAAGACCGAGGGCAGCACAAAGATGAAAGTAGAGATAAACAAGCAAATATTTAGAGAAAAGAGACTTATAATTAGTAGCATGATGCTTGATTTGTACCAAGAGTTTCATTTCCTTTAACCTTTGCTCCAACTCATTTATTCAGGATTCGTGACAAGAAGCTACACAAATTTCTGGCATAGATAGCTTACTAATACCGAAGAGGTATCACAGGTGCCAAACGCTGAACAGACAATGTCTTATTTAATCCTGTTTGAGAGAGGTACTATTATCATCCCTATTATACAAATCAGGCTGGTCAAGCTGATGGTAGCTAGGACCTTATTCAGATTTATATCGGTAGAAGATGGAGCAGACTCCAGAAAACACACACGGGCCCACTTGTATGCTACAATGGCAGCCAACCAATATTTGTGGAATAATAAATGCCATTGTACGCCTGGCCTTGTTTTATGTGCTGCTGTCAAAGTAAACACTTTAAAACCTTCCCATCCTTTGTTACCCATGGCGTCCAAGCACTGTTGGTTAGAGACAAATGCAATTATTGAGTCGGTGTCCCTGATGAAAGGCAATTCAGAGCCCCTCCGAGGACAGGAGAGAGAAAGAATACCTGGGGCTAGGAGCTCCGGACAGATAATAAGTTAGATAAATACATTTTCAGGGTTCAGAGTCAGTGAGTTCCAATGAGCGATCACCTACCACTTAACGGACATGATGGGAATTGCCTAGAAACCATTTAGAGAAGCTCAGCCTACAACTCAAGCCCTGTTTATTGATGAGTGGAACTGAAGGAGTAAATTGAACTGGATGGAGAAGCTGGGGGGAAGAAGAGTACGTCCTGACCAAGAAAGCAATTGAAGAAACAGTGAATAGGGGTGGACAGACACGGAAACTTATTCTCTGTCTGGATGCAGTTGCCCCCATCGGTAACTCTTTTCCAAGAGAAGAGATTTTGAATGACCTCAGGATAAAACATGAGCCATCCAGAGGGGAAACGAAAGAGTGAAGCATTGTGGTGACCACAGCAAGCTCAAAAGGAACTGTAGTGAATTCTGGGCCCCACCTCTCCATTTTTAATGAGGCTTGTCCTCTTCCAACATCTCTCCAGCCTGGGGAGCAGCACCAGGGAAGAGAGCCTGGCCAGAGAAGCTTTCCTATTCCCATCGAGGCTACTCTCAGAAGCAGTATGCATGACTCACAGAAATGCCCGATCCCCTGGCTCCAGCAAAGACAGGGCTTTGGAACCACATCCACTCTAATTGTCACTGAAAGCGCCTGCCCTTGGCGGAGACATGCAGAGAAGGAACAGGGCGGAGAAGAACCTTGTTTGTAGGCAAATAGAAAGGTGGAATAAGGGCCCTGGGAGCCAGCTGGCTTTTAAACAATTAAGCTCACTTGAGAAAACAAAAGTGATACCTGATGATGCTTTCTATCCTGACAGTCCTCCCTGGGATCTCCTGGATTTCCAATTGGTACTGGCTTTGGCTCTAATGAATAGTCTATCTGAAGACATTTTGCACCATTTATAGGGGGTGATCAAGGGGCCTCTGAAATCACAGGGAAGCCAAAGGACAACCCTTTTACTGGGTTTTAACTCAAAAGTACAAGAGAATAGATGTGTTCTCTAAGTACATATGTGGACAGGTATCTGAAAAATCATCTATCTCTGCCTCCTTAACCATTAAGGACCTCTTTTAACAACAATGAGTTCCATGTCAACCGGGGCATTTATTATTCCTCTACTTTACTCCAGGAAACCTATTTCATTTTTAGACGGCTATGCTTGTTTCCTCACCCTAAAAGACTCAACAAGAATTGGAGCCGTTGGTCCTCATTCTACTATGACACACGCAAAAATAAATCAAGATGCAAACAATAAGTCAGACCATTCTTTAACACAATGGTTCTTTGCATATCTGATTCTGCCTTGACTCGACTCCAGGCACAATATACCCTGTTCCTTTAACAACATTTGATCTTTTTCCCAGTCCCCTGGCCATCCAATTTCCAGCATTCCTTAGGTCCAACATGTAGCCTAAGGGATATTAAAGTGTTATCCTACCAGTGCAGAACTGAGCAGGACCATCTGATCCCTGGCCTGAAAAGTCAATTGACATGATCCCAGCCCCCAATGAGATAAGCATTCAATCAGTTGAAAGGACTCTTAGTAAGTATCCATAAATGAGCCCCATGATCCTTCATTTAGCAGGCACTTACTAAGTACCTAATATATGCCAAGCACCATGCCAGCTGATGAGCACATAGAAATTATTCCCAACCTCACAAAATGTAGAGTGTAAAATGGGAAGCCATTGGAGGACTAAAAGATGGATGAAAATCATTCCATCATTCTCCAATTCCTTTCCCACAAAATGATCATTACACCTAGGATCCTCTCGGTTGTCCATCTCATTTTTATGACCTTTAATTCTCTAATTCAGGAACCCTAATTTAGAGTGCAGTCGTTGAGGAACCATTATCCTAAATGTCAAAACTTGATTCTAGTTGGCCCTGCCACGAATTTTCTTGACAACTTTAGTTTTGTCTATTTTTTATCGATTCATCTATCCATTAAAAAGGGAGATAGTATGTCTTTAAGACCTCTTCTAGCACATTCTGGGTTCAAAAACTGAACTCTCTTGTAGGAATAGGATGCCCCCACCCTCACTGATTACTGACTGAGTTGACTCTCCCATACAGATATCTCTGAAAGTCATGTTTTGGAGCCTCAGGGACATGCTTTCTGTTGCGACACGTGACTGAATCAGGTCCACTTTGTGTGAATTGGGCTGGTGACTGAAAACCACACAAACACAGAAAATACCTTTTTGGGGTTGCAATGACGGCTCCTTGGCCTCAGCTCCCAAAAGGGAGGCAAGAGAAAGGCAAGAGAGAGAGAGCACACCCCAACCCTGGTTTTTTTATTGGGGAAAGCTGTTCCATAGAACATTCCATCCAAGTAAGGCAAAGGGGTAATATTACAAGAGAACAAGGGGTCGGATTTCGGAGGGTGGAGTCTTGCGTGGTGATATCTTGGTCAGCAGTTTGACTGACATCTTGGAGAGTCGCACCCATCTCAGGTGCTGTGTGGGACCAAAGGCAGAGGTACTTGACATAGCCCAAACAGGCAGCAACGTCAGGCCAGTCCCCTCATATGCTCAAATGCGCAGAGCTCACACACACAGCCCATGGATGGCTCACAACAGCTTTCCTTCACCCTCTGCCCAATTCATGCGTTCTGATATTTCTCCCTGCAACACCTAGTCAAAATCCATCCTCTTGGCTATAACCTAAATACTGTGCTAACTCCTCAATGGTTCTCTCCTTATCCCCTTTCTACCCTGAAATGCATTCTCCACTCATAACCAGAGTGGCCCTTTAAAATTTACACACCAAACTTTGTAAGAATCCCCTAGTGGCTTCCCACTGTTTACAGGGCTTTCGGAGCTGGTGCTCCCTAACATCTTGCAGCTTTTCCCCCTGTGTCCCTATGTTTGTCCCTAGCCTTGGAGAACTCTTTCCATCCATCTAACACACCAAGTACTTCCCACCCTACGTCTTCCTACTTCCTGTTTCCTCTACTGACAAGGCTTCCTCCCCTCCCCACTCCTTTGCATGGAACGCTGCCTGCTGTAGTTCATAGCTTAGATGACCCCCACAGGCTCATGTATTAAAGGCCTGGTTGCCAGTCTGTGGCACTACTGGGTGGTGGTGGCCCCTTTGGGGTTGGGGACTAATGGAAGGAAGTTAGGTCATTGAGGCTGTGCATTTGAAGGAGATATTAGAACCCCAGCTCCTCCTCTTGCCCTCTTTGCTTCCCAGCCACAATGAGGTAAGTAAGCCTCCTCTGCCATGCACCCCCACCATGATGTACTGTGCCGTCCCAAGTCCAAAGCAGCAAGGCCCGATGACCATGGACTAAAACCATGAGCCAAACAAACACTTCCTCCTGAAGCTGATTATTCAAGGTATTTTTTCCCCAGTGGTAGAAAGATGACCAGCGCACTGCTTTCTGTTCATATATCACCTCCCCAGGAAGTCTTTCCTGACCACTCCATCTAAAGAAAGATCAATCATTCCAATCTGGCTGTCTTCCTCTCTCTCCTCTCTCTCTCTCTCTCTCTCTCTCTCTCTCTCTCTCTCTCTCTCTCTCTCTCTCTCTCTCTCTCTCTCTCACACACACACACACACACACCCCAAACATGCATGCAAACACACACATGCAAGGCTCTCATGACCACTTCTCCTTATTCATTTCTTTTTTTTTTTCACTGCCAATTTGGAATTTTATTCTTTTTTATTGTTGGTTTTTCAAAACATTACATAGTTCTTGATATATCATATTTCACACTTTGATTCAAGTGGGTTATGAACTCCCATTTTTACCCCATATACAGATTGCAGAATCACATCAGTTACACTTCCATTGATTTACATATTGCCATACTAGTGTCTGTTGTATTCTGCTGCCTTTCCTATCCTCTACTATCCCCCCTCCCCCCCTCCCCTCTTCTCTCTCTACCCCCTCTACTGTAATTCATTTCTCCCCCTTGTATTATTTTTCCCTTTCCCCTCACTTCCTCTTGTATGTAATTTTGTATAACCCTGAGGGTCTCCTTCCATTTCCATGCAATTTCCCTTCTCTCTCCCTTTCCCTCCCACCTCTCATCCCTGTTTAATGTTAATCTTCTTCTCATGCTCTTCATCCCTACTCTGTTCTTAGTTACTCCCCTTATATCAAAGAAGACATTTGGCATTTGTTTTTTAGGGATTGGCTAGCTTCACTTAGCATAATCTGCTCTAATGCCATCCATTTTCCTCCAAATTCTATGATTTTGTCATTTTTTAATGCAGAATAATACTCCATTGTGTATAAATGCCACATTTTTTTATCCATTCGTCTATTGAAGGGCATCTAGGTTGCTTCCACAGTCTTGCTATTGTGAATTGTGCTGCTATGAACATCGATGTAGCAGTATCCCTGTAGCATGCTCTTTTTAGGTTTTTAGGGACTAGACCGAGAAGGGGAATAGCTGGGTCAAATGGTGGTTCCATTCCCAGCTTTCCAAGAAATCTCCATACTGCTTTCCAAATTGGCTGCACCAATTTGCAGTCCCACCAACAATATACAAGTGTACCCTTTTCCCCACATCCTCGCCAGCACTTGTTGTTTGACTTCATAATGGCTGCCAATCTTACTGGAGTGAGATGGTATCTTAGGGTGGTTTTGATTTGCATTTTTCTGACTGCTAGAGATGGTGAGCATTTCTTCATGTACTTGTTGATTGATTGTATGTCCTCCTCTGAGAAGTGTCTGTTCAGGTCCTTGGCCCATTTGTTGATTGGGTTATTTATTATCTTATTGTCTAATTTTTGAGTTCTTTGTATACTCTGGATATTAGGGCTCTATCTGAAGTGTGAGGAGTAAAGATTTGTTCCCAGGATGTAGGCTCCCTATTTACCTCTCTTGTTTCTTTTGCTGAGAAAAAACTTTTTAGTTTGAGTAAGTCCCATTTGTCAATTCTAGTTATTAACTCTTGTGCTATGGGTGTCCTATTGAGGAATTTGGAGCCCGACCCCACAGTATGTAGATCATAGCCAACTTTTTCTTCTATCAGACACCGTGTCTCTGATTTGATATCAAGCTCCTTGATCCATTTTGAGTTAACTTTTGTGCATGGTGAGAGAAAGGGATTCAGTTTCATTTTGTTGCGTATGGATTTCCAGTTTTCCCACCACCATTTGTTGAAGATGCTATCCTACCTCCTTTGCATGCTTTTAGCCCCTTTATCAAATATAAGATAGTTGTAGTTTTGTGGATTGGTTTCTGTGTCCTCTATTCTGTTCCATTGGTCCACCCGCCTGTTTTGGTACCAGTACCATGCTGTTTTTGTTACTATTGCTCTGTAGTATAGTTTGAAGTCTGGTATCACTATACCACTTGATTCACACTTCCTGCTTAGCATTGTTTTTGCTATTCTGGATCTTTTATTTTTCCATATGAACTTCATGATTGCTTTCTCTATTTCTACAAGAAATGCTGTTGGGATTTTGATTGGCATTGCATTAAACCTATAGAGAACTTTTGGTAATATCGCCATTTTGATGATGTTAGTTCTGCCTATCCATGAACAGGGTATATTTTTCCATCTTCTAAGCTCTTCTTCTATTTCTCTCTTTAGGGTTCTGTAGTTTTCATTGTATAAGTCTTTCACTTCTTTTGTTAGGTTGATTCTCAAGTATTTTATTTTATTTTATTTTTTCTGAGGATATTGTGAATGGAGTGGTTGTCCTCATTTCCATTTCAGAGGATTTGTCGCTGATATACAGGAATGCCTTTGATTTATGCGTATTGATTTTATATCCTGCCACTTTGCTGAATTCATTTATTAGCTCTAATAGTTTCTTTGTAGACCTTTTTGGGTCTGCTAGGTATAGAATTATGTCATCTGCAAATAGTGATAATTTAAGTTCTTCTTTTCCTATTTTTATGCCTTTAATTTCTTTTGTCTGTCTAATTGCTCTGGCCAATGTTTCGAGAACTATGTTGAACAGAAGTGGTGAGAGAGGGCATCCCTGTCTTGTTCCAGATTTTAGAGGGAATGCCTTCAATTTTTCTCCATTCAGAATGATGCTAGCCTGAGGCTTAGCATAAATTGCTTTTACAATGTTAAGGTATGTTCCTGTTATCCCTAGTTTTTCTAGAGTTTTGAACATAAAGGGATGCTGTACTTTGTCAAGTGCTTTTTCTGCATCTATCGAGATGATCATATGGTTCTTATCTTTAAATCTATTGATGTAATGAATAACATTTATTGATTTCCATATATTGAACCAGCCTTGCATCCCAGGGATGAATCCTACTTAATCATGGTGCACAATTTTTTTGATATGTTTTTGAATCCAATTCGCCAGAATTTTATTGAGGATTTTTGCATCTAGGTTCATTAGAGATATTGGTCTGTAGTTTTCTTTCTTTGAAGTGTCTTTGTCTGTTTTAGGAATCAGGGTGATGTTGGCCTTGTAGAATGAATTTGGAAGTTCTCCCTCTTTTTGTATTTCCTGAAATAGCTTGAAAAGTATTGGTATTAGCTCCTCTTTAAAGGTTTTGTAAAACTCTGCTGTATACCCATCCAGTCCTGGGCTTTTCTTAGTTGGTAGTCTTTTGATGGTTTCTTCTATTTCCTCAATTGATATTGGTCTGTTTAGGTTGTCTATATCCTCCTGACTCAATCTGGGCAGATCATATGACTTAAAAAATTTCTCGATGCCTTTACTATCTTCTATTTTATTGGAGTATAAGGATTCAAAATAATTTCTGATTATCTTCTGTATTTCTGAAGTGTCTGTTGTGATATTGCCTTTTTCATCCCGTATGCTAGTAATTTGATTTCTCTCTTCTTCTCTTCGTTAGCATGGCTAAGGGTCTGTCGATTTTATTTATTTTTTCAAAGAACCAACTTTTAGTTTTGTCAATTTCTTCAATTGTTTCTTTTGTTTCGATTTCATTAATTTCAGCTCTGATTTTAATTATTTCTTGCCTTCTACTTCTTTTGCTGTTGTTTTGCTCTTCTTTTTCTAGGATTTTGAGATGAAGTATGAGATCATTTATTTGTTGGTTTTTCCTTTTTTTAAGGAATGAACTCCAAGCAATGAATTTTCCTCTTAGAACTGCTTTCAATGTGTCCCATAGATTCCGATATGTTGTGTCTGTGTTTTCATTTATCTCTAAGAATTTTTTAATTTCCTCCTTGATGTCCTCTATAACCCATTGATCATTCAGTAACCTATAGTTCATTCTCCAAGTGATGCATGATTTTTCCTTCCTTCTTTTATCGTTGATTTTCAGTTTCGTTCCATTATGATCAGATAAGATGTATGGTATTATCTCTGCTCCTTTATATTGTCTAAGAGTTGCCCTGTGACATAATATATGATCTATTTTTGAGAAGGATCCATGTGCTGCTGAGAAAAAAGTGTAACTGCTTGATGTTGGGTGGTATATTCTATACATGTCAATTAAGTCTAGGTTATTAATTGTGTTATTGAGTTCTATAGTTTCCTTATTCTGCTTTTGTTTGGAAGATCTGTCCAGTGGTGAGAGAGGTGTGTTGAAGTCTCCCATGATTAATGTATGGTGGTCTATTAGACTCTTGAACTTGAGAAGAGTTTACTTGATGAACATAGCTACACCATTGTTTGGGGCATATATATTTATGATTGTTATGTCTTGTTGGTGTATGATTCCCTTGAGCAGTATGTCGTGTCCCTCTTTATCCCTTTTGATTAACTTTGGCTTAAAATCTATTTTATTTGATATGAGTATGGACACTCCTGCTTGTTTCCGAAGTCCATATGAGTGATATGATTTCTCCCAACCTTTCACCTTCAGTCTATGTATGTCTTTTCCTATCAAATGCATCTCCTGTAGACAGCATATTGTTGGGTCTTGTTTTGTGATCCATTCTACTAGCCTGTGTCTCTTAATTGGTGAGTTTAAGCCATTAACATTTAGGGTTATTATTGAGATATGGGTTGTTCTTCCAGCCATATTTGTTTATTTATGTTACTAAACATGGTTTGTTTTCCTCTTTGATTATTTTCCCCCCTTTACTGTCCTACCTCCCACTGTTGGTTTTCATTGTTATTTTCCATTTCCTCTTCCTGTAATGTTTTGCCAAGGATGTTTTGAGGAGATGGTTTTCTAGCTGCAAATTCTTTTATCTTTTGTTTATCGTGGAAGGTTTTAATTTCATCTTCCATCCTGAAGCTTAATTTCTCCGGATACACGATTCTTGGTTGGAACCTATTTTCTTTCAGTGTTTGAAATATGTTATTCCAGGATCTTCTAGCTTTTAGAGTCTATGTTGAGAGATCAGCTGTTATCCTGATTGGTTTACCCCTAAATGTAATCTGCTTCCTTTCTCTTGTAGCTTTTAAAATTCTCTCCTTATTCTGTATGTTGGGCATCTTCATTATAATGTGTCTAGGTGTGGATCTCTTATGATTTTGCACATTCGGCATCCTGTAGGCTTCTAGGATTTGGGATTCTGTCTCATTCTTCAAGTCTTGGAAGTTTTTTTGTATTATTTTATTGAAGAGATTACTCATTCCTTTGGTTTGGACCTCTATACCTTCCTGTATCCCAATGACTCTTAAGTTTGGTCTCTTTATGTTATCCCATATTTCTTGGATGTTCTGCTCATGGTTTCTTAACAGTCTTGCTGAGCTATCTATGTTCTTTTCAAGTTGAAATACTTTGTCTTCATTGTCTGATGTTCTATCTTCTAAGTGTTCTACTCTGCTGGTAGTATTCTCAATTGAGTTTTTAAATTGGTTTATTGCTTCCTGCATTTCTAGGATTTCTATTTGTTTGTTTTTTATTACCTCTATCTCCCTGTGTAATTGATCTTTTGCTTCCTGGATTTGTTTATGTAATTCCTTGTTAAAGTGATCTTTCATTGTCTGATTTTGCTGTCTCATGTCTTCCTTGAGACTCCAGATCATCTGAAGCATGTATATCCTGAATTCTTTATCTGACATTCCATCTGCTGCAGCTATTACCTCTTCTAAAGTTGAGTTGACCTGCATTGCTTGTGGTCCTTTCTTTCCTTGTCTTTTCATACTGCTTGAGTTTCTTTCTGCTTGGTGAAACTGTTGTGTTTTTGAAATTTTCCCCCTATATATTTATATTGCTCTTGTATAGTTGAAAAGTCTCCCTTGCAGGGGCGGGCGGCGGCTGTGCTCCTTCTCCAATTGGGGTGATCTGTCTACCACGCTGACGGGCTGCTGGGCCTGTTCTGCCGGTCGGTCGCAGGTCTGCCTACCTTGCAGGCGAGGGCAGAGGCTCTGCTCTGCCCTTACTCCAATTGGGGTGACGTGACTTCCATGCCAGCGGGTCTCTGGGCCTGTTCCGGGTGTGGGTGGCGGCTCTGCTCTACCCCTACTCCAATTGGGGTGACATGACTACCACGCCAGCGGCCCGCTGGGCCTGTTGCTCCGGTCAGTCGCAGGTCTGCCTACCTTGCGGGCACAGGCGGCGGCTCTGCTCTCCTTATTCATTTCTATCTATCAAAGTACTTGATGTCCTGCAATTATCTTACTGGATTACTTGTCCCATTTGTCGGCTCCACTATAAAAAAAATTCTCTGAGAGCCTGAAGCTAGTCTGTCAACTCTATCCCCAGTGCTTTGAAGAATGTCCAGCAAAGAACAGGCACTTAAACATCTGTTGAATGCGCAGCGGGTAAGTGAAGGGATGGATGGACCCGCCACTGTCCCTCCTATTCCCATGCTTCAATACTTGTATGAGGGGGCAGAGGACAGAAGAGTGGAAATGGAAGAAGAGAAGCACATTGAAGGGTGACAGTAGGAGGTTAGGAAAATAGGACAAGAAGAAACCATCAGCCCTCAAATTGCCTCAAAGTTGCACTTGACATAAAGACAGAAGTTCTAAATTTCTAACACACAGAGATGTCCATCCAAGAAATGGACTTTCTTATAAGTAAGACAGGCCCACTGTATGTGCAAAAGTTACTGCCAGGCCACTGCCAGGACTCTTGCACAGGGGATTTACGCTTCCTAAGAGAGAGCAGCCTGGGTGTCTTTAAATGATGACCTCATGGCTGGAGTAGTCCCAAGCCAGTGACCAGGGAAGCACTAAAACCTTGGTGAGGAGCATCTTCCTCCAGTAAATACATAACCTATGTTCAATTAGTTTCTCTGCTCCAGAAGAATTTTCTCTTAGTGCCCTCAGTGATGAGATCTTGCTAATTGAAAACACTTCTCTCTATCTGCTTGAGAGGCCTGGACTATAAAGTAGGCTGCTGAAATGTAGTGCATCCTAACTGGGGCAGGGGAGCCACAGCAGAGCCGCAGCCCAGACCTTCTGGGGTGGGGGGGGACGAGGCAGGGAGTTCATTTCACTCACTATCCCAGAAAGGCCGAAATTTCCAGTCCTTGGAAAATGCATTTATCAGAACACTAGTTCATCTAAGTTAGGGGTAACGTTTTCCCCCTTCACCTTGGAAGGGTTCATTTGAGCGAAAGAACAGTTATAAAAAATAGGACCCCCAGGACTCTGAACCTGCTTGTAAGTAGTCAGACTTTGATCCAGTAATCTTGCTTCTGAGAGAAGCCTCCATGGGTATGTGAACGGTGGAGGGTAATTGTGAGGCCTGGGCAGGGAAGAGGAGCCCACATCAGAATCGAAGGAGGCCCCAGGCAGTGGTGGCAGCAGTAACAATAGGAACATAGCACCTGTGACAGGCTCTGAGTTAACTTCTCTGAAGCACTTTCTCCTTCTCCTTGTTCTTTTAATTGGTTCTTTTTAGTTGTATATGACAATAGAACCCATTTTGACCTAATTATAAAAGTATGGAATATATCATGTTCTAATTCAGTCCCTCGTCCCTTCCCTTTCACCCCCCCTCCCCCAACCCCTGTTCTCTGCCATCTACTCCACTGATCTTTCTGCAAGTTACCCATAGTTATTTTTTAATTAATTTCTTGTGGATGCACATGATTCACTGAGGTATAGTCATATAAGAGCATAGGAATGTTATGTCAGATTCATTCTACTGTCTTTCCTTATCCCATACCTCCTCTCTTCCCTTCCTTCCCCTTTGTCTACTCCACTGAACTTCTATTCTTTTTTCAATCCCGCTCCTTATTATGAATTAGCTTCCCAACATGCAGGAATGTCCAACTAAGAAATAGACTGCCTTTGGCCATTTAGGAAAACACTTGACCTTTGGCTTTGGGGGACTGGCTTATTTCACTTACCATGACAGTCTCCAGATCCATCCATTTACCAGCAAATGTCATAAAGTCATTCTTCTTTATGGCTGAGTAATATTCCGTTGTATATATACACCACATTTTCTTTATCCATTCATCTGTTGAAAGGCACCTAGGTTGGCTCCATAATTCAGCTATTGTGCCATAAATATTGATGTGGCTGTGTCACTGCAGTATGATGATTTTAAATAGTTTGGAGATAATACCAGGAGTAGGATAACTGGGTGAAATAGTGGTTCCAAGTTTTTGGAGGAAACTCCATACTGCTTTCCATATTGGTTGCATCAATTTGCAGTCCCACTAACAATAAATGAGGGTATGCTTTTCCTCTCCTTCTAAATTAACAATTCCATGAACCAGTACCATTATGATACCTTATGATAGATTAGGAAACTGAGGCCCTAGAGTTAAGAGGTTTGCCCGTTGGTCACAAAGCTAAGAAATAAAGGAGAAGGACCAGCCCCTGCTCTGCCTCCAGAGTAGAGGCTCAAACTGAAATGTGCTCACAAATCCCCCACAAACTTGTGAAAGTGCAGATTTAAATGCAGCAGATCTGAAGCCTGAGATAATGCCCATGTGCTGGTCCATGAGCCATACTTTAAGTAACAAGAACAGGGACCAAAGAAAGATGACACCTAGTGTATCCAGAAATTTTCTTAATCTACCAAGAGGACATATAGATCTTAAAGAAAAAAAAATAATAAAATCTGGTTAATTTCCTGTTTCAGTCCTCTGCCTTGGAAACATTAGATTTTAAAGGCTGTCACCTCCCACTTACCTTAGCCCAGAAAAGCTCTATCACATTGTTCCTCAACCTTGCCCCGTTTTCCTCTTAAAAAGAGACCAGCAGTTGGCAATACATAAGGAGAAAACCACAATTAAACCCAAAAGAAAAAAACCCCACAGTCCTTCCATTTCAATTAGAATCAGCGACTGTTGGAAATGGGCAAATTTAGAGCTGTAATACCAATGGAAACAGTGAATTCTCAATTGTGATCAAAGGCTTCATTTAGCAGGCTGAAAAGCAAGCACGAGCTTAATTGAACAAGAGAGAGATCGCCTCTAAAGCAGCCAGGCATAATCAAATAGCATTGAATAATATAATGCATCTGATGGAGAAAAATTAGCCCTGGGCTGCAAATGCCCTTACTCAACCTATACATCGCCCCCAGCATCAGGGGAGAGAGACCCTCAGAGGTCACCTGGTATAAATCCCCATTCATTCAGGAATCCACCTTAAACCAGAGCTTGCAAAATCTTTGGATGTAATGCATGGTTGGAGATACATTTTACATCCAACTTGGTGTGCACGCACTACCTATATGTGAGTATATATAAGTAACAGCTTCACAAAGTAATATGTACCATTTCCATATGGAAGTAGCCCAATACAGTTTTTCTTTTTTGTGTTTTTAAATGTCCCGAGCCCCCAAATTGATTTCAAGACCCACTAATGGGTCATGTTCCAGAATTGTTTGAGAAACACTATTCCAGGGCATCCCAGTTAAGGGACCAACCCACTTCTTCATAAACAGGTGGAAGAGGTAAACATTAACCAATGCATAATTAATAATATGAATTGAGGTGAATGTGAAAAAGGAAGAACAAAGGGTGATCATGTTGGAGGGACCTATTTTGGACCAGAGGAACGTCTGGAATGAGTCAGGCAAAGCCTCTTTTGAAAGTATCTTTCATCTGGGACTAAAGGAGGGGTAGAAGGTAGCTAGACAAAGAGACAGTGTTCTACTTAAGCATCTCTTATGCTGGGAAATGCACTGTGATCTATGGTGAAATCAAGTGGTAATAATAATCAAGGAGCAACCATAGCAGCTACCCATGCTAGGTTCATCAAGTTCCACCATTTGTCAGACTCTGGGCTAAGTGTTTCCCAGTACTACTAGAGCTGAAGGGAATTGACTAGCCTGGTTTGAATCCCAGCTCCACCTCTTACAAGCTCTATGATTTGGGACAAGTTAGTTCAATTTTCTCATCTGCAAAGAAGGGATTATTCATGGTGACTGCCTCATCACATTGCTGCTGGGATTAAATGAGTTTACACAAATTAAAGGGCTTAGAATCAGTGCACATAAGTACAAAGTAAATTGCTAAATAAAGGGATGTGGATGTAAAATCTTCAACAACTAGCTTCAGGCAAGCACCACCTGTCCACGGGCACATGAAAGAAACCCATTTGTCAACCTTGAATTAGCTGATTTCCAAGAGGTGTTTTGTTTCAAGAATTTTTTTTTTTTTTACATTTTAATAACCAAAACCTAGTGGGACAGAGCGGAAGTCTTCAACTCTGCAGAGTACTACAGACGAAGGAGATCAGGAGAAAGAAAGCATTTCTGACTTCCTGCCCCTAGTTGCCATCCCAAGGCCTGCATTCACCATCACTTTCTCTCCTGGCTGATGAATTTTCCAGTTTAGCCCCAAGGGTACAGTTGATTTCTCCAGAGAGCTATAATAATGAGATTACAGTATATTGATGCAGAAAACCTCTGGATAGATTGTATTAGCGGCCTCGCAATGTTGAAAAATCTTCCAGCTTTGAAGAGGCCTAAACAGATCCAAAATAACAGGTTCAATTCACATCAATAATTAAAATTAAATTATTGTGCTGAACTGAAAGTCATCTCCAATGTGATGGGTTTTTTTTTAATAGCTCTCCAAAGATGAACTCGATCTTGGCTTCAGAAAGGCATCTATCATAAACCCACAGAATCAGAGACTAAAAAGCAAGCTGTTCCCGTTGGGCACAGGCTGCAGCTAATTCCCCAGGATGGTGAGAACAGGGAGGCGTGGCTGGGCACTCAAAAACACCCACCCATTGCTAGGAAGAGGTATTGAAAGTGATGAGTAGGACTGATATTTGCAGTTTTACCTTTTATATCCATCTTCTCAATTTGTCCTTTCAATGTCTCTGCAAGGTAGGCAAGGCGAGCTCTTCAGCCCCATTGCATGGGTGAGGAGACTGAGGCTTACAGTAGTACCCTGACTGGAATCAAACAACATGGCCAGTGAAGGGCTCAGATGGGATGCATGTTGGTCCTAAAGTGGAGCAAAGATAGGGACAGTGGAAGGAAGTAGGAAAAAGGAAAATGGCCTGCCTGTCATAATTGTAGAAACATGGAATAAAATTTAAAAGCAAAAGACATGTTTGGGACACCTCTGAACAAATTCAAACAGAAGAGTGGATGTGAAAATTATGCTTGCTCCTGTGCACTCTTCCAAGATGTCGATGACATTATTATACTGTTCTTGGCATAAAAATACCACTAGCTAATGATTTCCCATAGGCCAAACACTTTACATGAATCATAACCCCCATCTCATCCTCACAACCACTTTATTGGAAAGAAGCCATCATTTTACAGCTGAGAAACTAATGTTCAGAAAGGTAGATTATTTGCTGAAGCTCACACAGCTGTAAGGCTGGATCCGATTGTCAAGTCCAACTCCCAGTATTTCAATAGGCTGCTTCCCTAAACAGCCAGTAGAAACAAGTGGGCGCTAATTGGATCTAACTGTAGCAAGTTGGTGAATTCAAACCAACCAAGGGTTACACCGAATGCTACATAGTGCCTGTGTGCCCTGCAGGGAGCCTTATTTAGCTAATGAAATTCTAACTAATATTATTCACTTGACAAACATTTATCAAGCACCAACTCTGTGTCCATTACCATGCGGACACTGGGAATATAGCAGAAAATAAATAAATAAACTCCCTGCCCTCCAAAAACTTTCATTCAGTATAGGAACAGATAAAAATGAAACAGCACAGTAATATAAATATTGGGATAACAGGTAGATAAAGAAACGAGGCTTATGACATATTGAAGCGGCTTGTTATGTGGCTTGCTTAAGGTCTCTCAGTGAGTTAATAGCAGATATGTATCTCGTATGTTTTTATTCCACATCTGCTGCTCAAATGCCCTCTGGTATCTGACTTCTGTAGGCTCCGATGATATCTGTTTGACCATCTCAGCTGCACATCCTGATTATAAATACTGTTGATTTGTATTTGGTAACTAGCAGGCAGGTGGCAGATCCCACACATCACAGGGACCAGAATCCACAAAAGGCAAAGTCATCCAGTTCCATCTTCACGGCAGCATGAACCTCTCCAAGGATGCATAATGGGAAGAGAGGGCAGGGCTCTCAGAATATCAACTGAATGTTTACTCAGCACTTCCGTGTGCCCAGAACAATATCAGATGTCATTTGGGATAAAGGAAGAAATTAAATTCTCTGTTGTCAAGGAGATTCTAATCCAGTGGGGAAAGAAGACAAATGCTTGCAAGTGGAAAAGATGATATAGTGGAGCAGGAGATGGGGTGTCACACTTGAACAGTGTTGAGGGGTTCAGAGCTCACAGAGTTTGGAGAGGATTCAGATTAGTGAAGTCCTCGGGGAAGATTGAGATGGGGGGGGAGCTTGAGAAAGGAAACTACTGGGTGCTTTCTAAAGGTGATCACCAAATTCCATAGTTTGCTGTGTGTTTATAACCATCTTAGGAAAGGCTTTAAACATTATTTATAGTTTATGGGGATGCCGTAGCTTTAATCGGTTTATTTTTCCTTTCCATAATACTTGGTCCTTTGGAGATTCCCAAACATACGTGCTAACAGAAGGGGAATATTTATCTTTAAAACCAAGCAGCTCAAGCTAAAAGAAGCTCCTTAAGAAATTTAAAATGTGCAAACAATGAAGCTTTCTTGTCCAAGGATCAGTAAACTATGGCCCACAGCTGTCCTCTGCTTTTGTAAATAAGGTGGGGTTTTTTTCTAATTTTTTAAGTCATAGATGGACACAACACCTTTATTTTATTTATTTAATTTTTATGTGGTGCTAAAGATCAAACCCAGTGCCTCACACATGCTAGGCAAGTGCTCTACCACTGAGCTACAACCCCAACCCTGTAAATAAAGTTTTATTGGCACATAACCACGCCCATTTGTCAACAGATTGCTCTTGGTTGCTTCTGTGCAACAGCAGAACCAAGTCCCTGCATCATAGAGCTAAAATCATATACTCTCTGACCCCTTGGGAAATACTTGCTGATCTCTGTTCTAATCCAATACCTCATTTTAGAAATGGGATAACTTGGGCCCAGCAGAATAAGGAAATTGGCCAAAGTTATGAGTTTGAGTATTGAACAATCTAGAGTTGTTCCATAATTTTAAAATTATAGAGTTTTTAATAATAATATTTCACACCACTGCCTCCTATCCAGAGCCAAACAGAACATTCAAAGATTGAGGGAGGATCTCATCTTCCCTGGATCATAGGCAGCCCTCCCTCCTAAGCGAGAGGGTCAGCTCATTAATTAGTCATTTGGAATCTTCTATGCCTGGGTTCGAGTTCTGGCTCTCCCAGTATGACTTTGCATAAGTAATTTACATGTGTCTGAGCGTCCAGGAAATGGGGATAATTATACCTACTTCCTTGAGCTGTTCGAAGGATGAAATAAAACAAGTTGGGTAAAGAGCCTAGCCTTTGTTCCTGACACATGCTCACAATTTGATAGGTATTCATTATTAGTGAGAGACATGAAAACTTCCCAATTTATCTCAATCCCTATGTGCCAAAGACAGAACGTTCTCAGCTATGTCAGGTTGTCAGATGTTTAGGTAGAAAAGTTAAACTCCTAGTGACCACCCCAAGGTTATGCAACAACTAAGGAGAAGAAGAGCCACACAATAAGTGAGTCCTTCAGTACCCACACAGCTGCTCACCGCATTTAACCAACAGAGTGCTCTCAGTTATACTTTGACCATTAACCTCCAAGCAAATACCAGTGCACTTTGAAAACAGGGGTGGGGAAGGGATGAAAGGAGTTCTTTGAATATCCCTGCAGGATTCAATTCAAAAGAAGCCCTGTGAAGTACCTGCTACATATCCTGAGTACAAAGATGATTCATCTATACTCTCTGTGCCCTTGAGGAATTCATGGGCTTATGGAGAAGACAGTTATGCAAATCTTAGGGGATACAAGTTTTAATAAAGGCATAGGAGGAAAGGATAATTGACTCTGCCCAGGGAAACAGGGAAGGCTCTTGAGGAAAAGGGGTACCTGAGCTGACTCCTGAAAGATATTGAGGAAAACAGGAGTTTGCTTTAGCTGAGCAGAGAGGGCAAGGGGCATTGATCAGAGGAACCAGTCTGGAAGGGTGGATACAGCTCATGGAGGGTCTCAGACCCCTGAACAAAGAGCTTGGACCTGATGGGCAAGAAGGAAGCATTGATCAGGGGAATAACCTCTTCAAAATGACAGCTATCAAGATCACTTTGGTTGTATGCAGGAAAGATTTGAGGGGCTAGGGCCAGAAACAGAATGAGCAATTTGGTACCTACAGGGCAAGTCCAGGCAAAAAGCAACAGAGGCCTGAGGCTGTGACCATAATGGAAATGAAATGTATTAGTCTGTTTCCTGTTATGATTACAAAATTCCTTAGGCTGGATACATGATTTTAAAAAAAGAGTTTTCTTTTCCTTGGAAGTTCAGGGATAAGGCACCAACTTCTGCTCAGTCTTGGTGAAGTCAGTGTGATAGATCGTGTCACAATGGTGAAAACCTGCAAAGGCAGGACTCACATGGTAGAAGGAAGCCAGAGAGCAAATCAGGGACAAACTCATTTACTACAATCCTCTCATGAGAACTCCCCAAGGTTCCCAGAGAATTACATAAGTAATCGGAAGCCAGGGCCTTCAATGTCCTCATTACTTCCTACTAGGCCCCATTCCTTAAAGGTTCCACACCCACTGTCCACACTAACCCACCAAATACAAGGTCCTAATACATGACCCCTTCTAAACCATAACTAAAAAGAACTCAGGAAACTGGTTCTGGAGCCTCTAATGAGGAGAATATGCACTGTGAAATGACAGTGGGATGTTGGGGATGCTGTGCTGGAAGTGCCTTTCAGGGAAATCCAGGGAAGGAGCAGGTGGGCATAGGAAGGGGGAAGGGAGTTCATCACCACACTGTGATGGAGCAGGTGGCTTTCAATAGTGGTATTTTAGCTCAGTAGGAATGTCCTTTCAATCCTCTGTGACATAAAACAGATTATCAGAGATATCCCAGGCGAAGGGAAAAACAGAGACTTTTCCTCTCCCCTCATAGACCCCAGAGAAGTGGGAGCACTTTAGCCATTTGGCATCTTTGGGTTTTCAATCCATTGGATTTTTGATCCAATAAAGTGGGAGACTGAATGGCCCAGACCAGAAGAATGCAATTGAAAAATCAGTGCTAAGACTCTTTGCTCCTATACTTAGAACATCCTAAAAGACCAACCAAAAGACTTCTAGAGCAGGATACAAAAAGAAAAAAATCCACATACAAAAATCAGTAACTTTCCTATACACCAACAATGAATCTGCTAAGAAAGAACTCAGGAAAACAGTTCCATTTACAATAGCTTTAAAAAGAATAAAATTCCTAAGAATAAATATAATCAAGGAGGTATAAGACCTTTTCAATGAAAATTATAGAACAAGGAAAAAAATGAAGACAACACTAGAAGATAGAAAGACCTCCCATGTTCATGGATAGGCAGAATTTATATTACTAAAATGGCCATATCATCAAAGAGATCCACAGATTGAAAAAAGTCCCCACCAAAATATTTCCTATGTTCATTTGAGAATACACGACCAATGAAACTCCACATCATGTACAACCACAAGAATGAGATCTAATTAGAATAAGTTGTACTCCATGTATGATAACATGTCAAAATGCACTCTACTCTCATGTATATTTAAAAAGAAAAAATAATAAAATAAATAAAATACGAATGAGATTCTTTTTAATTGTGCATTATAATTATATGTAATAGTGGAATTCGTTATTACATATTTGTACATACACACAGTATCACAATTTAATTTGGTCAGTTTTGTTCCCTAGTACTTTTCCTTCCTCATCTTGGTCCTCTTCCTTTATTCCTCTAGTCTCTCTTCTCTTCTTCTCTTTTCATAAAATTCCCCCACTTTGCTTTCCTATTTCTCTCCAGCATCCACATATGAGAAATCATATGACCCCTGACTTACTGATTTTGACATATCCTGCTTAACATAAAGCTCTTGAGTTCCATCCATTTTTCTGCAAAATATACAATCATACAACTTCTTTATGACTGAGTAAAACTATATATATATAACACATACACATATATGTATATATATATAAAACTTTTATCCATTCATCCACTGATGGACACCTAGGCTGATTCCATAATTTGATTTTTGTGAATTGTGCTCTTATAAACATGGGTATGCATGAATCACTATACTAAATTGACTTTTATTCTTTGGAATAAATTCCAAGAAGTGATATTACAGGTCATATGATGGTTCCATTCCTAGTCTTTTGAGAAAATTTCATATTGAATTCCAAAGTGGATTTACTAATTCACAGTCCCATCCCCAGGATAAAAGTGTTCCTTTCTCCCTGCATCTTCTCCATCATTTGTTATTATTGACATTCTTGATGGCTGCCATTCTAACTGTTGTGAGATGAAATCTTAGTATAGATTTTTTTATGTTTTTATTGGTGCATTGTAGTTATACATAATAGCGTGGTTTATTTTGACATGTTCATAAATGCATACAACAAAATTTGCTCCAATTCAGTCCCCAATACTTATCCTTTCCTTTTTCTTCTCCCTCCCCTATCTCCGTCCTCTACTCTGCTGACCTTCCTTCTATTTATTTATTTTAATTGGTGCATTATATCATTATAGTTACATATAAAAGTGAAAAACGCTTTGTGTTATATTCATACATACACACAGCACAGTTTGGTCCATTTCATCCCACAGTTCCTCCCCCTTCCCACCTCTCCTCTCCAACTTGACCCCCTTTTCCTGTTGATTTACATCTCCCTAATTGCTAAGGATGTTGAACATTTTTAATACTTTTTGGCCATTTGTATTTCTTATTTTGAGAAGTGTCTGTTCAGTTCATTTGCATATATATAAAATCAAGGTTCGGTCCAAAGAGTGGTTGGCAAATATTTTCTCCCATTCCATCAGTTCTCTTTTTACTCTGTTGTTTCCGTTGCTGTGCTGAAACTTTTAAATTGGATGCCATCCCATTTATGGATTCCTTCTCTTATGTCTTGAGCTATAGGGGTCCTATCCAGGAAGTCTTTGCCTGGCCCCTTATGTGGAAGTGTTGATTCTATTTTTCTTCTAACAGTTGCAAAGTTTTTGGCCTTTGATCCACTTTGAGTTGTCTTTTATACTGGGGGGGGGGGAGAGAGAGAGAGAGAGAGAGTGAGAGAGAGATCTACATTCTTCTCTGTGTGGATATCCAGTTTTCCTGGCACTATTTGTTAAAAAGGCAATTTTGTCCTCCAATCTATATGTTGGCACCTCTATTAAGGGTCAGATGACAGTATCTGTGTCTTCTATTCTGTTCCATTGTTCTATATATTTATGTTTTTGCCAAATATCATGCAGTTTTTGTTACTATAGTTCTATAGTATGGTTTAAAGTTAGGAAGTTAGGAATTGTGATTCCAGTATTGTTCCCCCCCTCCTTAAAATTGCTTGGCTATTTGAGGATCGTCATTCTCCCTAATGAATTTTAGGACTGTGTTTTCTAATTCTGTGAAGAATGTCATTGGTATTTTGATGGGGATTGCATTGAATCTATATATTGCTTTTGGCAGTATGGCCACTTTAGCAATATTAATTCTGCCTATCCACGAACACGAGAGGTCTTTCCATCTTCTGGTGTTTTCTTCAATTTCTTTCTTTAGTGGTTTATAATTTTCATTGTAGAGGTCTCTATCTCCTTGATCAAATTTATTCTTAGGGTTTTATTTGTTTTTTATTTGTTGAGACTATTGTAAATGGGATTGTTTTTCTGACTTCTTTCTTAGCAAGTTAATTATTGTTATCTAGGAATACTATTGATTTTGTGTTTTGACTTTGTGTCCCATTACTTTGCTGAATTGGTTGATTAGCTCTAGCAGTCTTCTGGAGCATTTCAGATTGTCTAAGTATAAAATCATCTACAAACATCTACAAACAGTGATAGTTTGATTTATTTCTTTCCACTTGTATCACTTTAACTTCCTTCTCTTGTCTAACTGCTCTGGCTAAAAATTTCAGGTAATACATTGAATAGGAGTGGTAAGAGTGGACATCCTTGTCTTGTTCCAGATTTTTAAGAAATTGTTTTCAGTTTTCCCTCATTCTCCATGAGGGTGGCTTTGAGTTGGACATGTGTAGGCTTTAGGATATTAAGGTAATGTCTTCTACCCCTCATTTCTTCAGAATTTTTATCATGAATACTTGTTAAATTTGTCAAAGGCTTTCTCTGCATCTATTGAGATGAATACAAATGATATTCTTTAGAGAACTAAAAAAATTTCTAAAATTCATATGGAAAAACAAAAGACTCAGAGTAGCCCAAGAAATCCTGGGCAAAAAAAGCAACACTGTAGGCAGCTTATTTCAAATTATACTACTGAGCCATAATAACAAAACAGCATGGTGCTGCCATAAACACAGACACAGAGAGCAATGGAACAGAAGACACAGAAACAAACACAGCTACAATCCTCTGATTCTTGATAGGGTGCCAAAAACAGACATTTTGTTTGTTCATTTGTTTGGTTTTGGTCCTGGGAGTTGAACCCAGGGGTGCTTAACCACTGAGCCACATCCCCAGTCCTTTTATTTTTTATTTTGAGACAGAGTCCCCCTAAGTTGCTTAGGGTCTTGCTAAATTGCTGCAGCTGTCTTTGAACTTGTGATCCTCCTGCCTCAGCCTCCCAAGCTGCTGGGACTATGGGCATGTACCACCACACCTGGCTAAAAAAAAAAAAAATAAAAAAAAAATAAAGCCCCTTTAATAAGTGATCTCAGGAAAACTAGATATTCATATATAAAAGACTGTAGATATCTCTCTCTCTCTCTCTCTCTCTCTCTCTCTCTCTCTCTCTCTCTCTCTCTCTCTCTCTCCCCCTCCCCATATAAAAGTCAACTCAAAGTGGGTCAAAGATTTAAGTATAAGACCAAAACCTTTGCAACCATTAGAAGAAATAATAGGATCAACACTTCCACATATGGGTGCAGGCAAAGGCTTCCTGGATAGTGTTACCGCTGTTGACCGGTGACGAGTCCTTGCTTCCCCAGTGTTGAAGAATAACACCAAAGAAGCACGCCGAGGCAAGGTCAGAGTAGAAATTAGAAGTTTATTAAAGGACAGCAGAAAAGACTTCTCCCGGAGGAAGAAGGGGACCCAAGAGGTGGAATCCGTGGAAGTGCGGTTGTCTCCCCTTTTTATAGTTCTTTCAGTGATGGAATGTAGGTGAGAAGGCCCGAGGGGTGGGACACAGGTGGGCCAAAGAAGTAGTCTGAGCAGGAAGGACTTCATTAACACTTCTTTGGGATGGGCTATCTTCAAATCTGCTGGGGGCTGTTCATTAACACTTCTTTGAGGTGGACTTTGGCCTAGGGCCTTTTCCTGGACTTCATTAACATTCCATGAGTTGTCCTGCGTTTCCCAGCATCATTCTCAGCATGGCCTCCATTTTAGATTTCACTCGGTATTAGACGAGATTTACCTAACTACACTGACTACCTAACTTTAAATCTGGCTTCAATAGGACCCCTGTTGCTCAGGACATAAGAGAAGGAATCCATAAATGAGATGGCATCCAATTTAAAAGGTTCTGCACAGCAAAGAAAACAGCAAAGTAAAAAGAGAACTGATGAAATGGAAGGAAATACTTGCCAACTACTCGTTGGATAGGGCCTTGATATACAAAAATAATAATTATATATATATATATATATATATATATATATATATATATATATATACACACACACACACGTAAAGAACTCAAGAAACTTGACATTAAACCCGTCAATAAGTGGACAAATGAACTGAACAGACATTTCTCAAAACAAGAAGTACAGCAACTCTCTGGGAAGAAAAAAAAAATGTTCAACAGTTCCACATCTTTAGCCATGGGAAATGCAGATCAAAACTAGACTGAGATTCCGTCTGACTCCAGTTAGAATGGCAATCATCAAGAATGCAAATAATGATAAATGCTATTACAGATGGGAAGAGCACTTGTACTCCTCCCATCTTGTAGTTTTTTCAGTGTTTATATCATGAATAATTTGTAGTAGTCATGTATCCTTAATACATATATATCATTTGTATTATTTTATTATATTATATTATATATTATATATATCATTTATATATATCATTATATATTATATATCATTTGTATTATTATATTATATATTATATATATATATCATTTGTATTATTGTATTGTATTATATTGTATTATTTGTATTATTACATCATGAATAAATTGCAATAATTTGTGCAGCCACTTGGAATGTCAGTATACAGGCTCCTCAAATAGCTAAAAAATATATCTACGAACTATACCACTCTTTGGTATTCATCCAAGAAAATTAACCTCATTACCTTTTATAGTTACATGCCGTCCCATGCCTGTTACAGCAAAAATAACAATAGCCAAACTATGGAACCAGCCTAGGCTAATCTGTCAACGGATGAATGGATAAAGAAAACGTGGTATATAGACACAATGAAGTCTTATTCAGTCATAAAGAAGAATGAAATCATGTTATTTGCAGGAAAATAAGTGGAACTAGAAACATAATTTCAAGAGAAATAAGTCAGGCTTGGAAAGAAAAGTATCATAAGTTTTCTTTCCTATGTAGGAGCTAGATGGGGGGACACCAGGGACACCTCTCCTAGTCCTCCCTCTACCTTTAGGAGGAGTAGGAGAGGGAGGAGGGGAAGGTGGGGGTTATTCGAAATTGAAATTGATCAAATTGTGTTTTTTATGTATGTATATAAGAATGTTCGACAATGAAAATCCACCATTCTGTATAATTGAGATGCACCAATAGAAGAAAAAGAGAGAGAGGAGGGAGGTAAGAGGGAAGGAAGAAAGAGAGGGAAGAAATAAATCGCTGCTGTGGTATAGGAGCCAGCAGGAGACCAGAAAGGAAAGGTTCTGGAGGGAAGGACAGTTGAAGAAAACCCAGTACAGAACCAGGCCCTTGGGTGCATTTGCCATTCTGTACTACTCGGTAGTACACAGTGTACCTGCTGTGCCTCCTCCCAGACTGCAAAAATGAGAAGATTCACATCTACCCTGCAAATAGGCTGGTCCAGATACAGAGCCTTGGCTGGCTGGCTCTACCAGACTCTGTAATTTTTTTGTTCCTAAACAATTCAGAACTAGTTTTCCACTTCTACACCCCCATGCCCACCTGAAACCACCCCAGGTCCCACATGGCCCAACACCTCCGCTGGCCCAGCCGCCCCCACACAGAGCAGAAAGGCATGGCTGTGTCCCCATTCCTTCTGTGCTAGGCTGCCTTTCTCTTTTCCCTGGGCCTGATTATTTTAAGCTGCCTCTGAGGCCCCACCGGGCTGGGTCCAGTGTTATCTCCTATGCACAGTCGCTGCCTTGTTAAAAGGCAATCAGAGGAGCTGACTTTAATAAATGTTAACACCCTCAGTGTGAAGTCTGGCAATTAAAACTCCTCCCCAGGACCTCTGAAACAGGCCTGTGGAAAATCCCCCCATCTTAATAAGCTCCTGTCATCAGAGGACACAGAGAAAACAAGGATGAGGAGGAAGTGTTAACACTTCCAAATAGGAGGGAGCTGCCAGGGAAGACCCTTTCCCCCTGTGCTCATCCCTCCCTCTGAGAATCCCACACCAGGCCAATTTCACCCAATGGGCCTGGGACCCAAACATAGGCAGTCAGGACTGGAAGACCTTGTAAATCATCCAGCTCTGTGGCTTTCAGACTTTAAGGTACATTAGACTCACCCAGAGGACTCGTTAAAACACAGGCTGCTGGGCTCCATCCCTAGCATCTTTGATTCAGTGGACTTGGGAAGAGGAGTGCTGAGAAGGTGTTTATCTGGCAAATACACAGCGGTTGTTACCGGTGCTGGTCCAGGGCCCACACTTTAAGAACCACTGACCTAGCAATCTGCACATTGCAGATGAGGAAACTGAGGTCCAGAGAGAGACAGAGACTTGCCCAAGTCTCACATCCAGTCATTGTATCCCCATTTGAAAGGACCAAAATAAGCCTCTTGAGACCAATCCCTAAATACACGTTTTAATTTCTTTTTGTCCACAGGTACCTAATGTTTAGTACTCGTCGTCATCATCGCCATCATTTTCCTGAAGTGAGATCTTTGGAAGCCAAAGGAAGAAAGAGAGAACGTCTGGCATGCTGAGCAATAGGACCTCCTGCCTCACCAATGCACAAAGAACCAAATTGGAAAGGAGCTCTCCTACGTGAGTTCTTTGACAAGATTGCCTTTGTTTCTTCTTTCTTTAGATCAGATTAGAGGGAGAGATTTTCAGGGCCCTTAAACATTGCCTGTTCTAATCCTTTTTCTAAGACCCAGAAAAGGCAAGAGGTTTGCCCAGGGTCACACAGCGGGATGAGTGGCAGGATGGTTCCCTAATTCTCAGGCCAGTACTCTATTAACTCCTTCTTGGCCCATCAAGCAGCAGAATGCTCTGATCTTAAATCAACTTGCCAAACTCAGGCCCTGCAGAGAAGGGGTCAGGGGCCGTCTGCCTGCATTCCCACCAGCTTCATACTGGCTGAGGCTGTGAGGCTGCTTTTGTTTCTACCATCAAAGCACTTTCCTGCTGTCCCACACCAGTCAGTGGCACCACAGGATGAACCCCTGCCACCTGCACCTGTTGGTGTCACAATGAGCTTCACAGGGTTCATTGTTACTCCTTTTATCTGCATCCAGGAAATATAATCCTCTCAGCAATAAACACCTATGATTCTGGGAAACAAAAAGCAGTGCCATGGGCCCTGGGCTTGGGTATTCGTTTCCTAGAGCTGTCCTAAGGGTCTAGAGTCATGTGAAATATAACATTTCTGTCAGTGATGGGCTGCATAGTAAGGGCATGTACAATGTAGCCTCGGTGTGTAGCGAGCTCTACCATCTAGGTTTGTGTGATGTTCCCACAATAACAAAATCACTAAAGGATGCATCCATCGCCCAGAGCACATCCCCATGGTTGAGAGAAGAATGGCTGGACCAAAAACAGAGGCTTCACAAGAGGATGCCATTGTCTCTCAGTTCTAGAGACTGGACATCTGAAATGGAGGTGTCAGTGGGGTTGTTCCTTTCTAGGGGCTGTAAGGGAAAATCTGTTGCAAGCTTTTCCTCTGTCTTCTGATGGTTTGCTGCAGCCTCTGGCATTCCCTAGCTCACAGAAACATTATTCAGATCTCTGCCTTCACCTTCATTTGATGGTCTATGTGTGTATATCCAATCTCCAATCTCCCCCTTCTATAAAGATACCACTCATATTGATTACAGACTTCTTTTTTCCAATAGGACCTCATTTTAATTTAACTAATTACATTTACAATGACCCTATTCCCATGTAAGGTCACATTCTGAACTTTGTGGGTTATATCTTCAACATATGCATTTGAGTGGGGGGACATCATTTGATCCATCACAGCGCGGATCATTCACGCTTGAGTTGGCATTCTGTCCCTCTCTCAACTGCCAGTTAGGAGTCCTGAGCAAGTCCTCACCCCTCTGAGCCTCATTTGCTTCCAATGCAAAGACAGATGGTTGATAAAGGAAACACCCAGTCAACAAATGACAGCTACCATATGAACCTGGCAGACCTGAGGGGAGGATAAAGACCACAGCTTGAGTCCCAGCCCCACCGCTTACTAGTGTTGTGGCCACGGGCATTTTTATGTATCTTTAACATCAAAGTTTGGTTTTGCAGGTTGGAAAAATGGAGATAACAGTAATATGGATCTCACAGAGGAAAATGTGGAAAATGTCATGAGAAAAGTACTTTTAAAATTATCCAGTGGGGTCACTGATAGGATGGTGGCTCCTGACAATGCTGTACAAACTACGTGGAGTCTATCAAGCAGGTGCCATGAGTAGGCAAACTTGTACAGAATGAATGATACATGGGAAACTTCCAACTGCACATCAGCAGCCCCCAGAGCTTGACAGGTAGCAGGACAGGCAACTTCTGAGGCTCAGGAACTCTAGCAGAGAATGCACTGGCAGAGGTTAATTCACTCAGATCCTGACCGAGAGGTGCTAGGATGATGAGGAGGTTCACCTCCTCTGTGATTGGAAAAGGAAGAGCTGGGTGTTTCAGGGCCAAGATAACTAACTTTACCTTCCGGCCTCACCATACATCTCCAGCAGTTTCTGTCAGTCTGGATGTATCTATTAGCCAATTAAAGGAAAACAGAGAACAAGAGCTTGGTGCCAGATTGGCAGATGAACAAACCTGGATTACAGTCCTGACATATCCATTAATTGGCTATGTGACCTCGGGCAAGAAACCTCTCTGAGTTCTCAGCTTTCTTTGTCCACAAATTTGGACAATTGCAATAATGACGTCATTTATAAGAGGTTAAAAGATGTAATGGGGGCTAGGGTTGTGGCTCAGTGGTAGAGCACTTGCTTAGCATGTATGAGGCACTCAATTAATAATAACTATTATTATTTATATGTGGTTTGATCCTCAGCACCACATATAAATAAATAAATAAAATAAAGATCCATCAACAACTAATAAAAATATTTTAAAAAAAAAAGATGTAATGGGTTGAAAGTCTATCATACAGTACCTACTCTGTAAAAAATTATGTTTTTAAAGGAAGAAAATGACAAAGGAAAGAAATGAAAAATAAATTTTCAAATGATAGAAAGTACCCTGGTCTAAGAATTAGGATTGAATCCCAGCTCTGCCACCAACCTCCTACATGATCTTGGGCAAGTCGTTCATCCTCTCTGGACCTCAGTCATCCTTTGTGCTATGAAAGGAGCTTCTTGAATGGATTTCCAGGCCTGATATCTGTAAATGTGATCCATAATTTGTTTATTCCTTATGGAAATATTTCAGAGCCATGGAGGAAAGAGGAATCCAAGAGGGCAGGAGAACAGAGAAGGAGCAGATGTCATCACCTTCCAGGGAGGAAAGGCTCTGACCTGACAGTGTCAGGGCTGGCGTGGTACCTCATGCTCTAGGAAATGCATGGGGCTTAGTATTCAGAATCTGAGCTCCAGAGAAAAACAGATGAGAGTTCAAGCTCAAAGCCTGCCGTCAACTTAAGGTTTAGAGATAGGGCTTTGGGATCAAACCCAACAAACATTTTTTTGAGAGTCTCAAATATGCTAGGCACATTTTTAGATTCCAGAGAGAGATACAATAGGGAAAATTTGCAAACCAGAATTACTACCTTCATGGCGGTAACCTCCTACAAGAAAAGAGAGGCAATAAAAATAATGGATATTTCAAAATGATATGTTGGTGGGGAAGCTGAGGATTTCAAGGGAAATCCAGAACGTAGGCAGGTAGAACTCATTGAGAACACTTGAAAGAATACTTAAAAGAGGTGAAGAAGTTATTCAAAGGAAAGAGCTAGACAAAAAGTTCTAGATAATAGAAAAAAAATAAATAAAAGCATAAGTTTGTTCCTTGAAAAGATCAACAAAGATGACTAAACTTTAGCTAGACTGACCAACAATAAAAGGAAGAAGACTCAAATTGCCAAAATCAGCAGTAAGAGGGAAGATATAACTAATGACTTTACATAAATAAGAAGGATAATAAGAGATGATAACCATATGACAACAAATTAGATATGTTTGATAAAATGCATTCCTAGAAAGACACAATCTATTCAAACTGAATCAAGAAAAAAGTAATCTGAATAGACCTACAACAAACAAAACTGACCTTTAAACTTATAATAATGCCAACAACAAAAATGTCCAGATCTAGATTGTTTCACTAGAGAATTCTACAAAAAATGTAAAGAACTTATACCAACTCTACAAAAATAAAGAAAGGAGGGAACATTTCCCATCTCATTTTATTAACTGATCTGATATCAACCAGGCCAAAAGAATATTATCACAAAAAAGTCATGGATCAATAACTCTTATGAATACAGATGTCAAAGTTCTCAACAAAATATTAAGAAACCAAAATAAAAACATAAAAAGGATTACTCACCATACCCAGTGTGATTAATCCCAGGAATGCAAGGATGGTTTAGCATCTCAAAGCAAATCAATGTAACAAAATATAAAGAGCATAAAAGTTGAAAACAATAGGATTATCTTAATGGATATAGAAGAAGAACTTGACAAAAATCCAACTACTTTTCATGATAAAGCATTCAGAAAATTTAGAGGGGAACTTCCTCAATCTGATAAAAAGTGTTTATGAAAAACTCACTGTTAACATCAAAAAAATGGGGAGAAAAACTAAATTATTTTCTCTATTAACAGGAACAAGTTGAGGATACCACTCTCACTATTTCTATTCAATAATTTATTGGAGGCTTTAACCATTATAGGAAGGCAAGAATGTGAAATAAAAGGAATCCAGACTGGAATGGAAGATGTAAAACCTTTTTATGTCAATTGCAAATTACATGATCATCAGGATATAGAAAGCCCTAGGGCATCCACCAAAAAGCTATTAGGACTAGTAAACAAGTTTAGCAATCTGTCAGGATATAAGATCAATAAAATATAAATAAAATAAAATGTATCTCTATCTATGAGCAGCACAGCTAAAAATAAAATTAAGAAAACTATCCAATTTGAAGGAGCAGTACAAAGAATAAAATACTTAAGAATAAATTTCACAAAGAAATGCAAGGCTTGCTGGGCACAGTGGCTCATGCCTGTAATCCCAGGGGTTTGGCAGTCTAAGGCAGGAGGATAACAAGTTCAAAGCCAGCTTATCAACTTAGCAAGGCCCTAAGCAACTTAGCAAGACCCTGCCTCAAAATTGAAAAAAAATAAAAAGGGCTGGGAATGTAGCTCAGTAGTTAAGCAGTGCCCCTAGTTTAATCCCTGATACCAAAAAAAAAAAAAAAGTGCAAAGCTTTGTACAGTGCAAAAAATACAATGAATTGTTAAAAGAAATTTTAAAAGCTAAATTAATAGACAATTTCATGTTGATGAACCAGAAAACAACATTTTCAAGATAGCAGTATTCCCCAATTTGATCTACAGATTCAGGATCACCCCTGTTATAATACCAACAGGCTTTTTGATTTTGTTGTTGTTACAGAACTCAACAAGCTGATCCCAAAATTTATATGGAAATACAAGATATCCACAGTACCCAGAAAAAAAAAAGGAAAAGGAAAAGAAAGCTGAAGGATTCACATTTCCCAATTCCAAAACCTACTACAAAGCAATTAGGACCATGTGGCAATGATATAAACACATTTATATCAATCAGTAGGATATAATTGAAAGGATAAAAATCAAGACTCATATTTATGGTTAATTGATTTTCAAAAAGAAGGTCAAAACTATTCAATGGAGGAAAATAGCATTTTCACAAATGAGGCTACAATGCTGATATCCACTTGCAAAAATAATAAATTTGGATACCAACTTCATATGATACACAGAAATTAGCTCAAAGTGACTCACATACCTAAATGTAAGACCTAACTATAAAATACTTAAGGGAAAAAATATATACAAGTAATCGTGTTCTCAGGTTAGATTGTGGCTTCTTAGACATGGCATCTAAAGAAAAGAACAAGAAGAAAATGGAAAGTTGGACTTCATCAAAATTTTAAACTTTTATATTTCAAATCCCACAGTAGAAATTAAAAGCAACAAGTGGGAGAAAATTTTTTAAATTGTATATTGGACAAGGGTTTTATTTTTTGGACCAGGGATTGAATCCAGGGGCACTTAACCATTGAGCCACATCTCATCTATTTTGTTTAGAGACAGTATCTCACTGAATTACTTAGGGCCTTGCTAAGTTGCTGAGGCTGGCATTGAACTTGTGATCTTCCTGCCTCAGCCTCAGGAGCCACTGGAATTGCAGGTATGCACCACCAAGCCCGGCCTGACCAGGGATTTATACCAAGAATACGTACAGGATTCTTAAAACTCAACAACAAAAAGACAACCAAATTTAAAAATTCACCAAAGATTTAAATAGATATTTCTCCAAATAAGATACATAAAAGTTAAGCATGTGAAAAGATGCCCAATATTTTTAAGCATTAGGAAAGTACAAATAAACACCACCACAATGAGATATGACTTCATACACACCAGGATAGCTAAAACCAAAAGAAAGACACTAATAAGTGTTCACAATTGTAGAAAGAAAGTCTTCGTACATACGGGTGAGATAAAAACTAATGCAGCCACTTTGGAAAACAGTTTAGCAATTCTTTAACACAGAATTAGTTAACATAGAATTCCTTAAACAGAGAATTACTTACCACTTCCATTCCAACTATACACCATATACCCAAGAGAACTGAGAACATATGTCCACACGAAAACTTATATACATATGTTCAAAGCCAAAATATGGAGATGACTTAATGTCTGTCAACTGATGGAAGACATATCTATTACAACAGAATACTATTTCACATAGCAAAGAATGATCTGCTTCCAGGACAGTTCACAGGAGATTCAAGTCCTCCTGATGGAGGCCAGCCTATGAATGGTGCCAGGCTGGTAGTGGTCTTCATGACCCTGGACTCTACAGGTACATACATCCTTATCCTAATTATTGTGTTGATTTTATACCAAAACTACATGATATCACCAGCTGGGAATGGCTATTTCCTCTTGAAGCATGAAAAAATGCAATTTTCAGAGAGAAATGTCTCTGAGAAGCTCACAAAGTCAGCAAGTGAAGAAGTTAGTTCCAGAGCCCACAAGTGTCTCCTAAACCTAGTACAACCGGCTGGTGCAGATCCTCAGCTTTCAGACAGTCCTAAATGCTACTTCTTCAGTCTTTTCCAGAGGCATTCCAGGTCAAGCATTCCTTATCCAAAATGTTTAGGGTCAGATGTGTTTGAGATTTCATTTGTTTTGGGGTTTTGGTTTATTTGGATTTTGGAATATTCGCATATACATGAGACATCTTAAGAATAGTAAATAAATGTGAAATTCATTTCTGTTTCATATACACCTCATACACATGGCCCGAAGATAATTTGATACAATATTTTTAGCATACCTGCATTTTGACTATGATCCATCACATGAGGTCAGGTGTAGAATTTCCCACTTGGGGTGTCATGTCAACCCTGAAAAAGTTTCAGATTTGGAGCATTTTGAATTTTAGTATTAGAGATGTTCAATTCATACTGTAGATTTTGTTGCCAGTACTGTATGAATTATTGGGCAAAAAGGAACACAGCCCACACCTTCCCAGTCTAGCCAACTATATTCAGTTTTGCAAGTGCCTGCCGAAGGCCTACAAATTGCAAAAGATACAATGGAGACTGTTTAAATCAGAGAAGTCTGTCATGGCTTTCACTAGTCAGCCCTGGAACCTTGGGAAAGTCACATCTAAGCTCTAAAGCACTGTCCAGTTCTAAAATTCAGAGACTGAATGTCATAACTAAATGTAAATCAGATCCTGTCATCCAGCTGGTAGCTCTGGCCTCTTGGGCCCTAAATCATTGGGGCTCTGCTACTCTCCGCCTCATCTTGACCACTGTCCCTGTAATCTTCTGTTCCTCAAACACAACAGAGCCCTTATGTTCACAGTTCTTCCTGCCTAGAACTTGTCTCCCCCTGACTGACTCTTTCTCATCATTCAGGTCTCAGCTCAAATGCCGCCTGATGATCCCTGATGATCCAAACAAAACACATGTCATCACACTATTCATCCCAATTACCCAGCTCTGAAATTCGTATTTGTTTTCTTGCTTCCCATCAACCTCCTCAAGTAAAATAATTTCACAGAAGCATCAGCCTTCTTAAAAACAATGCCTGGAACTTACAGGTTTGCAATAATTATTTGTTGAATGGATGAGCTTTCTTAACCGAGTGAGAACCGTATTAGCTAAGGAAGGATTTATTTGTCTGATGAATTTATTAACACTGAGCAGGGAGCCGAGGCCTCAGGCCACAGACTGAGCAAGATGTGATCAGGTAAAAAGGAAGGATGGTTATCCGAGTGCCCAGATCCCAGGAAGCATCAGGGGGGAAAGGTAGAAACATGACAAAGAGATTCTAAGGAACAATCTTAGCCTCCTTTACCCCTGCACTACACACACACACACACACACACACACACACACACACACACACAGAGTTCCCCCGTACTCTCTCACAACCATTCCAAACTCTGCCTCCCAAGGAAAACAGCTTAGAAGCTGAGCTGCCCAAATCACACCATAAAGATCCCAGGCAGAGGGAAAGATCATCCTTTATAATTACTGTGTAGAAGTTTCCATACGGCACCCTGCTGAGAGCAGGGAAGCAAGGCGATCAGAACAGACGGCTTATTAAATTACCCAGTGCATCAACTCAATGAGCACTTCCAAATGGCTCTATTTCTTTTCCTTCTTCCTTTTCTTTTCTTTCCTACCCATGGGGTTTTAATGTTTTGCTTTCTTCTCTCCACTATTTAGGACTCCCCTTAGGTGTTCAGATCACTGCTTTCCTTCTGTCAGATGCTATCTTTTATTATCCACCCTCCTGAACCATTCATGTAGTGTGGGGGACACAGCAAGTTTCACGTGGTGTTCTGGACCCTGCTTTTGAAGCTAAAAGACCCACATTCGAGTCTTGATTCTGAATCTGTGTGATCTTCACAAGCCATGAACTTCTCTGAGCTGTGGTTTCCTCATAGGTGAAATAAGGGTGATAGCAGTACTCACTTGCCACACAAGTTGTGACAAAGAGATTAGAGGGGGTGATGTGCATCAGCCTGCTTTGCAAACTGCGAGTCCTCAGGACCATGTCAGTGAGGTCTTCGCCTTTGTCTAAGAGGCCTTGGCAAGAGCCAGGAAGAGGTCCTCTGCCTCTAGGTGGCACTATCTAAATGCTCTACAGAAGAGTTCTTCATTTTGATTAGTGGGTTTCCACCTTGAAAATGTAAACAGATTGGTGAAAGAATGCATCTGTCTAGCTGCCAGTCATTCTCACATTATTGGGAATCTGATGAAAAGCCATGATTTCCTTAAAAGGGCTGGATAATCCTGCATGGATGGAAGAATTCATCTTCTTGTGGAATTTGGGCAGGCGGGAAGGAAACGTTAGAACCTGGGAATATAATAAAAGAGAGTTTGGGAGCAAGAAGAAATACCACCTGTTAGAAACTGAATAACCCTAAGGAAAACTCATATTCTCTAAGCCCCAGTTTCCTCATCTGTAAAATGAGGGTAAGTGTACCTATCTCATTAAATCATCTGTCAGATCACTTAGCATGGGCATAGCATACACCCACACACACACACACACACACACACGCACACACACACACAGTAAAATTTAGCCACTGCTACAGTTACTAAGAATGATATTATTATTATATTTATTTTTTATTTCTACTACTATTACTACTGGCTGTCAATAAGCCTAGGAACTTCAGAAACGTTTTTGGAAAGATACCCACCTTTCAGAGTCTTTTCTATCATTAATCTACTGCTGACCAACAAAATACCCCAAACTTGGTGGTCTAAAACAACAGCAGTTGTTTATTTTACTCATGAATCTATAATTTAAGCTAGACTTATGAGGAATGGGTCCTCTCCTTCCCATGTGGCATCAACTGTGGTAGCCCATTTGGGGACAACGAGAGGATCTACTTTCACAATAGCTCACTTAGGTTGCTAAAAAATTGGAGGCGGCTGTTGGCTGGGAGCTCATCCAGGGATGTGGGTCTCAGTTCCCTTTGTGGATTGATTGGGCTCCCTGAGCATAGTAACTGTGTTGCCAGAGTGGAAGTTTCAGGAAAAAGACGTAGCTGGCATTTTTATGACTTAGCCTTAGAAGTCACATTGTTTCCTCTGTACCCAGGCAGTCATAAAGATCCTCCCGGTTTCAAAGGGAGGGGACATGGATGTCGCCACCTGATGCGATTAAAGATTCTAGAAAAGCCAGGTGCAGTGGCATATGCCTGTAATCCTAGTGACTCAGGAGGCTGAGGCAGGAGGATCATGAGTTCAAAGCCAGCCTCAGCAAGTTAGTGAGGCCCTAAGCAACTTAGCGAGACCCTGTCTCAAAATAAAAATAAAAATCAATCTGGGATGTGACTCAGTAGTTAAGCACCCCTGGGTTCAATCCCTGGTGCAAAGAAAAAAAAATTCTAGAAATGATTTTTTTTTTAATTCTAGAAAACCATATGGAAGGGGCAATATTGTTGCAGGCTTCCTTAGAAAATGTTATGTACTGCACCTCTCAGATACCACAATTCAAGAGTGTCTTCCCTAATTCTTCACCCCACCCCAATGCATGCTCTCCCTGTGTCTTTCTTGGGGCACTTATATCACTCTGAACCCTGGATTGGTTGGGCTCCTTCAGCATGGTAACATGCTGTATGTTTTAAAAAAAATCAAAATAAATGGTAGAGAGATGGTGGTGGAAGGAGAGACTAGAGATGTTTCACAATTTATTCCTGCCATTGCTGCTTGAACACAGACTGCTCTGGAAAATAACCCCATGCATTTAGAACCTTTTGAACCCTCATTGTTTTCATCTGTGAAACAAGGCGTCCTAGCAAGAACACCTGGATGAATTTTCAGAGGATGAAATTAACAAGTCAAACTTCATGGAGCAGTGAGCATATATTAGTAAGTTGGCTTCTAAGTGTTAGCACAAAAATGTCAGCTATTACATTGTCACTAAGTTGGCCTTAGCAACAATTCAGACAGAAAAGAGATTTGTCTTACTCTAAGAACACCTTTGTGTTTTAACAAGTGAACATTAAAGGTGGAGAAAAATAAGGAGGAGTGGAGTTGAGGAAAGGCATTTTAAATATTTAGGGGACAAATGTTTAAGTCTTTCGCGTAGTAGACGAGGCTTGTAGAGCATCCTCAAAGCTGAGTCCTGGTTTAGAGAAGAAGTGGGGGGGAAGCAGTAGGGCATGAGTGAGTCCAGGAAAATAAGCCCATCTGACAGGCCTGAAGGGTCCTTGAAGGGAAGAGGGCACCCTGTCTTGCAGCAGCAGCTGACATTTCGGGGCCCTTCCAGCCCTGTAAGTCTCTACTCCTCTATGAGCTGAGGTTTTGTTTGTTTGTTTGTTTGTTTGTTGTTTGTTTGTTATTACAAGCAATAGAATCCAACTTTGGCTGGCTTAAGTCACAAAGGAAACTTAATGGAAAGATCCTAGAATATTCAGGAAGACGGGAGGCAAGGCGGGCTCTGGGGACCTGTGCTGCAAAAAGGAACATGTGAGCCTTCTTACCAGAGCACTGCCATTATGGGGACTGAGGGATCAGAGTCTTCCCATTCCAAGTGTCCAGGTCTCTGTGTCTTGTCCTGGATTCGTCAGCTATAGCAAGGGAAGCAGGGTCCTACAGTATTAGAATGTTGCTGTTAGTGCATCCCAGTAAGTGGGACAACTATACAGGAAGGAAATAAGGCCAGACGTGGCACTAAAAAGGCAGCAGTGGGGAGCGAACCCTGCCACAGACAAGGCTCAGTCTATCGTCATAAAAACTGTTTTGCACTAGATGGAAGGCTGGGGACTCAGAGAAGAAATTAATCACCTATATGCATTTGTTTTTAATCTACAGTGTCAAATGGTGTGTTTGGTGCTGCAGATACACAAATGACCACTCCTCTGTGTCACAGCAGTGCTATGCTTAATGGTTAAGAGTCCCAACTGGGAATGACAGAGACCAGCACTCAAATTCCTGTTTGACCTCTTATGGACAGTAATAATGTCAAACTGCACTGAAGTTTGGCTAATAACTGCCTGCCTGCCAGGTCGTGGTAAGTCATTACAAGACTTAGGAGAAGGTAAATAGAGCCCTCATGCAATGCCTTACACATGGCATTTTTATGACTGTAGCCACATGGTTATGATTTGGACTAGAAGAAAAGAGGACTCCCCTGTCACCTCTACCTGTTAGTGCTGAAAGAGACTCCAGGTCATGGACTGATTTGAACCATAAACATTTGATTCACCTGAAAGCCTGATAACAGTACGGACAAACCCCCAGCTCACCTGATTCAGGTGATCTGCCATCTACAATTTCAGCTGTCCCCCATAATCCAAGTGATTTTGATGGATAATTAATAAGAGTATCTGTATTCTAAACTAGAAAACTTTTTTGTTCAAAGGCAAATAAACAACTACAGAAAGAAAATAATTTGACTTAAGGTCTTAGGAGAATTACCGGGTATATTAGTTTTGTATTACTGTGTAACAAATTATCACAAACTTGGTGGCTTAAAACAACATAAGCTTATTAATTCTGACCTAATTTCTGTGTGGGCATAATATGGCTCAGGGTCTCATAGGGCTGAAATCAAGGTGTTGGGCAAGCTCAGAATTCATGAGTTCTCATGGTTATAGGAGTGACCCCACCACAGGTCACTTAAGTCTGGGGCACTGTCTGGTCCTTGCCATGTGGCTCCGTTCATCTCTGAAGCCAGCAATGGTGAATCTTCCTTGAACTGAATTCTTCTTGTGCTTTAAATCATTTACATCCTCCATCTTTAACTTCTAGATCCAGATGTAAAGAGCTGCTGTGGCTAGGTGAGGTCTACCCTTTAACTTGAAATCAACTAATTAGCAACAATGATTACATCTGGAAAATTCCTTTTGTCACATGGCATCACATAATTATGAGGTAATAACCCACAATATTCAAGTTTTGCCCAAATACAAGAGATTATGCCAGGAAGAGGGTGATAGGAGTTCATTTTTAAATGTTGCCCATTACACTGGGACTGTGATCTAAAACTCTGACAAGACACAAGTTTCTCAAATCATGCTCAAGTTACCCCTCCTCAGATTACAGCAATCACTTAATCCTAAGTACCTCCAAACCAAGTAGTACAAGAAAAGCTCATCAGTGTCAGATGTATTCTTAATTCTAGGCATTCTAAGCAGGTAAGCTGTAAATTTCTTGAAAAGATGCTTTCCTTGGTGTATCTACCTGAAAAATAGAAAATATAACTCATTTATCAAACCTGGCTGGTGACCAGTAAACACAGCTGAAATGGACATTAAACTGATGGTCCAAGGCACCCACTCACTAATTCAAACACTCAAACAGAATTAGGCAGGAAGACAAACCAACCTAACCTACCTATGGTGCACAATCCTAGGCTTTCTAGCCCAGCCTCAACTGCTGGCCACAGGGATCTGCCATCTTGGATACCCAGTCAAGCCTTCAGGTAAATGGTAGGCAGCATTCCCAAATGATCCCAATGACCCCCACCCTTGCATAGTATCCTGAATTGGGGCAAAATTTGAATATTGTGGGTTATCACTGCCATGATTATATAATTGTTTTACACAATACTTATTTATTTTTATGTGGTGTTGAGGATCAAGCCCAGTATCTTACATGTGCTAGCCAATCGCTCTACCACTTAAGCCACAACCCCAGCCCTGATTATGTGATGTTATGTGATAACAGGAATTTTTCAGACATAATTATCCCATTTAAGAGTCAAGAAAACCTTCATGAAATAGATACTATTCTCATTTTATAAAGAATCTGAGATATGGGTTATGTAATTTGCTAATAAATAAACAAACAGCAGCAAGAGGCAGCACCAGGTCTCAAATGTAGGTCAGTTCAATTTCAAACCACATGCTCTAGCCACAGACCCAATATCAATAAATATTGGTTATTTTCTCTGTGACTTCAGCCATACAATATATTTACACACACAACAACAACAACAACTACAAGACAGTGTCCCTCATGCATCTTAAAATATAACAAGTACTACATTTTGTTCTTGCCCTAAGTAAAACTAAATCTCTCCAACAGTGTCAGATGTATTACTAATTACACAATTACATTATGCAGTCATGCTGGTAATAAAATTCTTGGAGTGCTTTCAGCAAATTCAAGTTTGGAGAAAATAATGGCTTGCTTTAAAATTATTTACTAAATTAAGCAATTCTTTACTCAACATTGTTTTTAATAATTCAAGTACAGGATGTTTTATTATGAACATTTCCAAAATACAAGTTTTTAAAAATTCCATTATTAGTATGTACATGGTTGCTCTAGTAAAGTATTTTTTAAAAAATACTTAATACTCCTACTTTGCCAGAGAATGAAGCATTATTCACCCTTTCTATGATTCTGTCAACTCAGATGCCTCTTTCTCCTGTCTCCAGGACTGACAGAGTTGGAGAGGAAAGGCCACAATTTCATGCACTTCCCACAGCAGGTTATCACAAATGTCTGTGAATCCTTTAGAGGAAGACAATAAAAGATGCCATGTCAGAAGATCTTACCCCTTTCCAAAGACATCTGCAATATCTCTCACCCCACGTGCTCTTCCACAGTGTGATTTTATCCCCCACCTTCTGCTGCTTTCCCAAGAAGTGAAGTCTATTTAATCTCCTCGATTAAATAGACCTGCACAGACCTGTAGAATATGGCAGAAGAGAAGTTGTGTCCATTCTGGGTTCAGCCATCAACTGGCCTGGCAGCTTCTATTTCCTTCCTTCGGATCACTTAGTCTTGATTTGCTCCATCTGAGAACCCAAACAATGTGCTATGAGATGTACAAGCCAAGAGGAGAGATCACATACAGGCATACTGGTCGACCACCAACCACAACTGCCAGCCACAAGAGGCTGCCATCTTGGATGACCAGGCCAGTCCAGTCTTCAAATGACTGCAACTCCAGCCACCATCTGACTGCAACCAAACCAACTAATAAATATTGGTTATTTTCTCTGTGATTATTCCCCATGGAAAACCCCAAGCTGAATTCACTCAACCCACAGAAATATGATGAAAGATGATAAATAGTTGTTTTAATCCACTGAAATTAGAGAAATCTTTTACAGCAATAGATAACCAGATACTCCTATTCCAATTCGTCATATATATGAACTAATATCAGACCTGGCCACCATGTGGGTGACAGTCTCCATGAAGGAACAATTCAAAGTTCCCGCTCTTCTTTGGGCATCCATTTTCCCATCTGTGAAACATCATGATAGGACTAGGTTAGGATTTCAACCTAGAGGTCACCATGGATTGTCACTGGTTAGAGACGACATTTCTAAAAACTGGATGGAAGCTGCACAATTCTATGTGATGAAGCCACACTAGCTAACTGAAAACCAAGTTCCCTTGTTTGAGGCTGGAATTATATCAACTCAGTGCATCAACACTGTTCCCGTCTGCTAGTCAGAGCTGGTTAGCAGTCACATATGGCTGTGATAGCTAAAAATGAAATAAAGAATTAAATGTTGCTTAATTCATGCAGTTTGTTCAGCATAGAAAAAAATATATTTTAAAATGTGAGCTTTTTAGCTGAGAAAGGAATCCTCAAGGATGAAGATGGTAATGACTAGGAAATAATAATAGCATGGCTATCACATATTGAGCACTCACTATGGAACAGGTCACACATTGCGTTGAGTGTACACTAAGTTCATCTCATTCTTCGGATAACCATCCCCACTTGACAGAATCAAAAACCAAGGCACAGAGAGGCAAACTTCCTTGCAGAAAGACACAAAAATCATAAATGTCAGAGCCAGGATTCAAGCCCTTCAGATTTCAAAGCCCACATAGTACTGGTTCCCAAACTCAGATGTCCTCAAAGGTTGTTCCTTTCACGTCTCATCCTCTTAGATAATCTAGGTCAGGAAGACTGGTGGTGTTTGAAGAGGGATATTGTCATGGCATAAAGAAGTGGGGTTCATGGGTCTGGTCAGCAACACACAGGAATGAGCTCTTGCACACTGCTTTGGGGACACAAATTTGTACCAACCCTTTGGAGACTTCTCTTACTGTAGTAAGGCTGAAGGTGTGACCACACCAATCCTATTCCAATGTGTATGTCCCAGGAAAAAACTCATATACCTATAACAAAGAGGTAATTGCATGAAAGTTTATCACTGTGTATTGATTGTAGCAAAAACACAGAAGCAACCTAAACATCCATCCACAAAACGATGGAAAAGTGATTGCGTATTATTGTCATTCAAACAATTGCCATCTAGTATTTTAAGATGAATTATGTATTTTCAATATGAATAAATGACAGAATCAATAACACAAATTGCAAACTCTGATTCCATTTCTATGAAGTTGTACAATATGTAAATTGTTATTTATGTGTACATTCAGGAACTGTGTACCATTAAAGGAACAGTAAACACATCATGATCATGGTTAACTCTGAGAATGATGGAAAATGGAGAAAAATCACAGAAGAGGCTTATATTTTATCTGTGATTTCTTTTATTTCCAAAACTTGGTGGTAAATACATAGACATTAATTTTATCACTGATTCATTTTGGATGCTTGAAATATTTCATGCTTTTTTTAATTGATCAGTTTCCATACCACATACCAACTTTTGGCCTTAAGAATCCTCTGCTCAGGCTGAGGATGTGGCTCAAGCGGTAGCGCACTCGCCTGGCAGGCGTGCGGCCCGGGTTCGATCCTCGGCACCACATACAAAGATGTTGTGTCCGCCGATAACTAAAAAATAAATATTAAAAATTAAAAAAAAAAGAATCCTCTGCTCAGCCATTTCTCCTCACCTTCCACCTGTTCTCTATAGCCTCCCACTCCCTAGGCTCCTAATCTGGGTCCCATGCTTTCTTTCAATCAAATGATGTCATTTACTTCAAGTATAAAATGCAAACAGCCCTGGGATGGTTTGCATTTTAAAAGAAGACTGAAGTAGGAAGAATTTTCAAGGCCTAAAGAAGTGACATTATTATGGTGAAAGAATTTTTCATCAGATCCTCCTGGGCATCTGCTCATTTATCCTATAAATATTCATTATGCACCTACTAAGCACCAGGAACTCAGAGGTCCCAATGCCCCACACCTGTAAGAAGAGAACGCTTTACCAGTTGTGTTGTTCTGCAGACCCTGGGCCCTAGGTTCTACTTACATAGATAACTACTCCAAAGGGATATGAGAATATGCAGTAATGGATGATCTCCGTTACTCAAATGCCTCATTTTACTAAATGTGGGGAACAGAGACACAGAGAAGGCGCTGGGTTTGCCTAAAGTCACAGAGCAAAGACTCAGAGCAAAGAGATGAAGACTCAGCTCTCTGGGCCCCTAAACCAGTGCTTATTTCTCTGCCCGGTACTGCTTCTTAATACAGTCCATAAGGCTATCCCTGAATGGAATAAACAGATGCAGAAAATACATAAGGAAAAAAAATTACCCATGCTCTCCTCCTTGAAGCAATGCCACTTCCCTTCCCACCTTTTGATTTCACCACCTGCCTTGGCTTTCTACAGCAGGTGCTAAATGACTGCAATTGATTCCAATGCTTTCCCACCCTTGCTGGGGATCCCACTTCACAAAGCAAGTGGTGGTCCCCATTAAGGCAGAACTCAACCTGGTACACGGCTCTCCCAGAGGCAGGCTGAGGAGATGGACAGACATGAAGAAGAGGTGGGGGAAGCCCAGACTGCTATTCAGCCAGGAAGTTGCATGTTTACACCAGCTCTGCAGTTCAAATGCTGGGAGACTAGGATACGCCTTTCCCACTGATCACTAGGTTCTGAGATACCAGCTTCCTAGCTTTTATGAATGACAAATGCATACTATATACCCTGATCCTCACTAGATGATGTGCCTTGAACACAGACCCTAGGAAGCAGCAGACATCTGTGACTTGTGATGTGCTCCATCCATTCCCTGTTTCCTGGGGAGTGTACCCTGATTTCCCTTCTGAAAAACCATCTCTCCACTGCTCTCAAACAATACACTGATGAGTAAAATCCTACTCCTAGATTCAGGCATGGACCACAGAACCCAGATCTAAGCCAACCAGACCATTCTATTTCCCTTTGACATAGTGATTGGTCCAAGGAAAGAAAATGCCTCTAGCTAGAAATGCCACCAGAGAGGTAGATGCTTTTCCTCCTGGGCACAAAACTGAGAAGATGGTAGGTCTTGAGTTTCTGCTCTCATCTTGGAATCCAAAATCAAGCTTAAAATGCAGAGAGTGGGGCCAAGAGATGGAGAGAAAGGAATCCCAATGGCAGCATATGAACCCCAGCATCAAACCAGCCCTCTCGCTGAAATTGTGATTGTGCCTCATCAGCAAAAGTTCTTTTTTCATTTCCTTGTCATGGATTTTTGTGTCACTTATAATTCAAAGAATCCTAAATGACACACTGTCCCACACACTGGGAACAGTGAGGGTCTTCGGGCCTCTCTTTGAATGCCTTCAGCGATGAAGACCACTCTGCCTCTTGGTGTTTCTTCGGATCTTTTTTGTCCTTGCCTTTAGAGCTGCTCCAAGGAAGGAATCAAGGGGCAACTGAGAGAAGGGAGAGGCAATGACAGATGTGAACAGTGAGACCATACACAGCTGCAGGGCTAGCTGACATTTATGGGAAGTGTTAAATCACCGGAGCCTTCCAGGTTGTTTAATATCATATATTGATTTGCTTTTGTTTCCCTGAAGGGAAGAAGGATTTGACTAACAGCCAATGTTCCCATGAGAGCAAGAGCCAGAAGTGTCTCACTGAACCCAGAAGGATGGAAAGCTAAAAGAGAAAAGGAAGAGGGAAGAATGATGGTCTGTGAAATTGGAAAATAATATGTACTTCACTGGGGCTGACATGGCCCTGAACAAGCAGGTGAAGAGGTGAAATTTATCGTGGGCATCTTGCCAGCTCCCTCTAATAGCATCCGTAACCTCTTTCCTGCTTCACTGCTCCTCTCTCCAAGGGGGGCACCATCTTGATGGGTCTAGAAAACAAGGGTAATTAGAGTTGTTCTTAAGTATGTCTCACACATTCAGCACTTGGGCTATTCACATGTTCTCTCATCTATCAAATAACTCCTGGTTAGGTGTCTGTCATATGCCAGGATAATCTTTTTTTTTCCTTGTCGTGTTGTTGTCCTCTTAAGACAAAATTTGAATTTATAATTAAATTTGTAATTATAATTCAAACTGTTAATCCCTTGGATTTCTATGTGCATCATGCTACGGGTCCTAGGACTCACAAATGAATCTCATGAACGTCCTTTTCATAGAGTGAGGATCAAAGAGGTGAAGAGAAGCAAACTGCCCCAGTGAAGGTCGGCTGGATTAGAACTCTGGGTTTCCAACGCTTCCTTAACCCAGTGCCCTCTCCCAACCACGCACATGCCCAGCACCCCACCTCATCACAGCCACGGGCTGTAGCTCTACATAGTGTCTCGAACACAGCACCCCAGGCCAGCCCAGCCCTGCAGCCTCTCTCCCTCTTCCAACCCAGCTATAGACAGACGATAAGCATCATCATTCTCTAACAAATCCAGGCCCTGGAGCACCACACCAAACAGAGAAACGACATAGGGGTTGACCATGGCAACTTGCTCTTGGCCCACCGCTGGCTTCCTTTTGACCCATTTAGATCTAATCTTCAAGATGCTATCAATGTCACCATCATTGCTGAAGTTTATTTGTGGCTTTACCTATGAGGCACTGCCGCAAGCCATATCACATGGATTACCTCATTTAACTCACAAATTTATGAGTGTGTAGCATCATGAATTTTGTTTGCCAATAAAAGAACTGAGGCTCCGGGATAGCTTGAAGGTCATGCATCTACTAATCAGCAGTCTGGATCTGAATTTGGGTCTCTATAGTTCTCCCTCCCATAATGAGGGCTTCAACTAGGCAATTAAAAAAAAAAAGACATCATGTTTTCAAATGCAGGCAGCCCTTGACTTCTCACCTGCTTCCTTTCTTTTTCTCTGTAACAAATTGCAGGGTGACTTTGAACAAGCCACATATCCTCTCTGGGCTTTAGTCTCTACCTATAGAAGTGAAGAGTTAAACTAGAGCTAGCTGGCCTGGAAATGACCCATTTTCAAATTTCTTGCTTTCTCTGACATGCAAGGCATGCTCACTAGACACCACCATAGACCCTTCAGGAACGAGGAAATATTGTGGTCAAAGTGAAAAATACATAGGTGGAGACATAGCTCTGTGGCAGAATGCATGCTTTGCAGGCGCGAGGCCCAGGTCTCAATCCATCGCACCAAAAAGAGAACAAAACAAAAATACCTTAGGTTGCCTTTTCTCAGAAATTCTTAAATGAGCTTCCTTAAGCATTTTGGTATAGGAAATCATAGAATCCTGGAGAGTCAAGAGAATGTTTTAGTTGCAAATTAATTATAAAAATAATCTACTAGCTCTCACTTATTGAGGGGTCTACTCTGTGTCAGGTACTTTGCTGAGTATTCCATATATTATTCCACTAATCGTCAAACATAAAGACTGTAAGGTCAGAGGTCATATCATCCACATTGTACAGAGGAAGAAACTGAGACACAGAATAGTTAAGTAACTTCCTTAAAGCCCCACAGCTAGTTGGGCCAAAGACCAAAGAGGCTTTATACCAAAAACTCTTTCAGAGTCGAACCCAGGACAGAAATTGTCTCTGAAAATTCCAACTAAAAGACTCTGCTAAAAGATCTGCAATGGTGAAGAAGTTCTAGAATGGGCAGACTTTTAGAAATAAAAATCTCTGGGCATGGTGATGCATGCCTTTAATCCCAACACCTCAGGAGGCTGAGGCAGGAGGATGGCAGGTACAAAGCCAGCCTTAGCAACTTAGTGAGGCTGTAAACAACCTAGCAAGACCCTGTCAAGAAATAAAAAATAAAAAGGACTGGGGATGTGGCTCAGTAGTTAAGTGCCCCTGGGTTTACTCCCCGGTACCAACAAAAAAGAAAGAAAGAAAAAGAAAATCAACAGCAAGTAGCACATGTAACCATGGTCCTAACAGAGGACAGAGGTACATGTGCCTCTTCCTTCCAGAGTATATATTCTGCCTTCCTCTCCTCCTTCCTTGCAGTGTTGTGTCTGCTCATAGAAAAAAAAGGTGGCTTAAAAAAAAATGAAAAAACATTGTTTTGAATTCAGTCTCTTACGCAGTGTCAATGTCATTAGTCCAATCACTGATAAGAAACCAGGTCAGTTGTATCAAGATGACCATCAGTGGCCACTGCTGCCTCCATACAGAGCAGTGTTTGCTGTCTCCATGCAGACGGGTATGGTGGTGAGGATGCCCTGGCTGACAGCAGGGTGGCGGGAGATCTGCAGACACCTAACATGACAGCTATGGAAGACCCTTGCTTCAAAGATCAGGATTCAAGTCTCTCCTGGCTTTGAAAATGTGTATATCACTGTGAAAACAGCTCTTTTTTTTCTCCCCTTAAGTCTCCTTGGGTTCAGATAGGTCCAATCCCCACTATAAAGGCTTCCCAGGCTCAGCTCCCAATGGCTTGGCACTTGGTTGTGGAATGGTTTCACCCTCAGCACTAAAGAATGCTTGATTCCAGTTCTAACTCGGCCATGTGACCGTTGCCTAGTCACTTTCCCTCCCTGTACTGCAGTTCTTTGTCTATTACTTATAGGTAGGATGAAGAATGAACGATCAGGGCTCAGGGAGTGGCTCAGTGGGGGAGTGCTTGTCTCGTTTGCATAAGGCCCTGGGTTTGAAACCCAAATCCACAAAAAAAAGAAAGAAAGAAAGGGTGGGAAGGAGGAAGGAGGGAAGGGAAAGAAAAAAGAAAGCAGTTTATCTCATGAGCCTTTTCCATTCACTAGGCAGTAGCTATCTGAGAGTACCTGAAAATGCAATGCTGAAAAGAATTATGGAGCTAACCCTGAACTCAGCATAAAACACTCTCAAGAGTGACTGGTGACATCTGCCTTGGGCATAAGAGGGATGAGAAAGAACCCTGTGCTATGTCATTGCCATGCACAGACTAGATGATACCAGAGGCCCTGAGACTCTTAACAGTATGTAACTAACCCCTCTTCTCTAGATCTGCAGTGTAAGAAGCACACTCAGACAAACTCAGAATTTTCCAAGAAAATGTCCTAAGTGGCAGAAGAGAATTAACTAACACATACTTCCAGGGGACAAATGGAAATGAGGACATAGAGAAAAACAGAAAGAAGGCATCCCAGGTCAGCCCGAGAAACCAGCTCCAAGGTCTTTCCCTTCTCTGCCTGCTGTGGAGATGGCCTGTTATATTTCTATAATAAACCTGCCTTAGCTGAGCTAAGACTGAGCTAACCTCAATTGCTTGCAACCAAATTTACAGAATTTACTCTGTTCTTACCAAGAGCCTTGGAGCAGTCACCACTTACCAAGTACTTACATGTACCAGGCCTGGTGCTAAGAGCTAGGCTTGATTTCGTTTAGACTCCATTATAATCCTGTGAAATAGGTCATTTGCCCCCATTCCATGCTGGCGAAATTGAGTTTCAGTAAGGTTAAGCCACTTGCTCAAGCCCTTATGGGCCAGAGCCAGGATCTGAGGTAGTTTTTCCTCAACACAAACCCTGTGTTTCTAATCTCAAAACAGCTCCCAAATTATATTCTTATTAATTGTAATCATTAAAAAGAAGGCAAAGTCAAAGCCAACTGATGCTACAGAATGTGGCATGCCATTCTGTGACCTCACATACCTCCTGAGCATAGCACCATAAACCCCTGAGGACGTATATGGGCCAGCAAGAGACACAAAAAGTGGAATAGGTCATTAAAACTTCCTAATGATGGGTTAGGGTGATATCTTTTCAGGGAGCATTTTGAATGATTTTCCAAAATTGCCAGCTCCCCTAGGCTGATGACCTTGTTCACCCACTTGGTCTCAGCAGCCCAATCCTGGCTGTGACAAGAAGACCGGACTTGCTGCAAAAGCCACTTCTTGATTCAAGTCCTCTGTGCCTGCCCTCATTCTCAGAAGTCTTTCGCTTTCCAAAAGGATGGCCAAATGTACTTAATATGCTTATTTATTGGGGGATGATTTGGAAGTTTTAATATCTAATTCCTTCTTCCATTTTTAAGTCAACAGCTTGATTTTAAAACATCAAGTTGGCCAGTTGAGCAAGAATAACGTGACTGAGAGTGGAAAAATAGTATGCTATTAACAAAGGGCTTCAAATTAATCTGAGGATATTTCCAATGTGGAAAGCCACCTCTTAACACCCTTATCTTTTTGGACTCACACACCTGGCTGTGGAAGAGATTTACACTTGCAAATTCTAAGCTCTAACAGTAATATTTAGGCTTTGAGCTGTTCTTAAAAAAAGAAAAAGAAAAAGAAAAGAAAGAAAAGACTTTTCATCAAGATTTGTTCAGTGCAGAGGTGGTATTTGCAGGCATAAAGAGAAAGGAGTATTTAAGGACTGGTATTTAAAAAAATGCAAGAGCTAATGGTTCATGGGACTTCAGAACAGCCTTGGTGAAGGGAAAGACTTATATATTAAAAAACTTAGTTCAAGGTTACTGTTTTTGTTTGGTAAAGACGAGCTTAGGTGTAACCAAAAAGGATCTGCTTATTCCCTCCAGATTCAAGGAAGGAATCATAAGAACTATTATCTTTTAAACATATGGCATATGTTGTGCACTTTGGATCATTTTGTTTAGCTTTCATTCTCTCAACGACCCTAGGAGGGAAATCCTGTTATTACCACTCTTTTGCAAATGATGAAACTGAGTCAAGGCTCAAAAACTTGACCAGCGTCACATCAGTACTAAGTGACAAAGTTAGGACATTCTGAGTCCTGAGGCTACTGTTCCTACTCACTTTATAATGCTGCCACCGGGCAATGGCCCTCCAAGCCCCAGAAGCTCACTGACCCAGGTGATCCCGAACAAGATCAGCTTCACGGGTGCTGAAAAGGCGCCCCCTGGCTCCTGTATGAGACGTCCCTTCTCCATAGCATTGTCAACTATCCCTCAGACCTGTGGTCCTTTACAGCTAAAAGAGATCTGAAGGATAATCAACTTGCTTACCATGAGGTCACCGAGACTCAGAAGACAAAATAACCTGTCCAAGGTCACAAACAAGAGCAGCATCTCCAGGATCATTCTTTCCTCAGTTCCTCGTCTCAGCTGCTTACCCCATACCCTCCCCACCTAGGACCATAGTGCCTGGCTTATCTCTATTCAACAGTGATTCTCTTACACACACCTCCCTCATCAAGACTCATCATTAACTCACCAGTTAGCAAAAACTAACTTGTGTTGGTTTTTGCTAGCTCAGCCTGCTGTGTTGTAAAAGCCAAAGAGTCCTAGAAGGTCAGGATAGGAAAGTCTCAAACACATAACCCCTCCACACCCCTTCTTGGGGATGAGTGGCCCAGAGAAGAGACCTGATAGGGCTCCTGAACCACAAAGGTATGCCAGGATTGGAGTAGAAAAAGAAAATAAATCAGAATCTATTTTTATATTAATTTTCAGAGTAAAGTTGAGACATAAATTCAGCTTTATTCCTACATAATAGACATGCTGGAACTCGTTCCCTCAGTCTGCAGTTAGAAGGTCAATTCTTAGCTAAACAATGTGATGATTCCTGAAATAAGAGTGGACTCAGTTTTTTCTCAGCAAGAGAAACAGTAAAAGAGGTAAATAGAGAGCCTACATCCTGGGAACAAATTTTTACCCCTCACACCTCAGATAGAGCCCTAATATCCAGAATGTACAAAGAACTCAAAAAATTAAACAATAAGATAACAAATAATCCAATCAACAAATGGGCCAAGGACCTGAACAGACACTTCTCAGAGGAGGACATACAATCAATCCACAAGCACATGAGAAAATGCTCACCATCTCTAGCAATCAGAAAAATGCAAATCAAAACCACCCTAAGATACCATTTCACTCCTGTAAGATTGGCAGCCATTATGAAGTCAAACAACAATAAGTGTTGGCGAGGATGTGGGGAAAAGGGCACACTTGTTCACTGCTGGTGGGACTGCAAAATGGTGAGGCCAATTTGGAAAGCAGTATGGAGATTCCTGGAAAAGCTGGGAATGGATCCACCATTTGACCCAGCTATTGCCCTTCTTGGACTATTCCCTGAGGACCTTAAAAGAGCACACTATACGGATACGGCCACATCAATGATTATAGCAGCACAATTCACAATAGCTAGACTGTGGAACCAACCTAGATGCCCTTCAATAGATGAGTGGATAAAAAAAATTGTGGCAGCTATACACAATGGAGTATTATGCAGCACTAAGAAACGACAAAATCATAGAATTTGCAGGGAAATGGATGGCATTAGAGCAGATTATGCTAAGTGAAGCTAGCCAAGCCCTAAAAAACAAATGTCAAATGTCTTCTTTGATATAAAGAGAGCCACTAAGAATAGAACAGGAAGGAAGAGCATGAGGAAAAGACTAACAGTAAACTAAGACGAATGGGGGGAGAGAAAGGAAGAGAGAAGGGAAAACATATGGAAATGGTAGGAGACCTTCAGTGATACACAAAATTATAAGAGGTTATGAGGGGCAAGGGGTTGGGGGGAAAAAAGGGGAGAGAATTGAACAACAGCAGAGGAGGTAGAGAGGGAAGATGGGAGGGGAGGGGAGGGGGGATAGTAGGGGATAGGAAAGGTAACAGAATACAACAGTCACTAATATGCCATTATGTAAAAATGTGAGTATGTAACAGAAGTGAGTCTGTATTATGTATTTGGGGAGTTCAAAACCCAATTGAGTCGAATGTATGAAAGATGATATGTCTTGAGCTCTGTAATGTTTTGAACAATCAATAAAATAAATAAATAAATAAATATATCACAAAAAAAAAAAAGAGCTCAGAAGTGAAAGTGGGTCTCTTGCTTGCTTGGTTTGATAGTACCACAACATATTGGAATTTATAAGCTCCAGGATCTCACTAAGGTTGTTAGTTTATTAAAGAAAGAAACTGCTAAGTAGTGAAATGTTTATAATACTATGTAATGAGGGAGGAAATAATCATGAAAGGTTTTGGAACCACATGGAGATTAGCTGATTAATTTATGGGAAAGTAATAAAGACTTGATGAAATTAAAGTTGAGTTAAGCTACTCATTTTTTAATTAAAAACATTAGAATCTTCCAAATTTGAGAATTTCTGACATGACTGTCAGTCTAGACCACCAAACAAATATTTTCAACATAATCCAAAAAGATACAAATCCACCTTTCAAGGACAAGGGGAAATTTGAAGAATGTGGTTTTAAAAATTAGCTGTTTTATGTTTTGTTTTGTTTTGTTTTGTTTTTTAATGAAAGTTACTACAGAGAAAGTGTTTGGAAAACAGAACCACCATTTGACCCAGCTATTGCTCTCCTCTGTCTATATCCAAAGGACTTAAAAACAGCATACTACAGGTACACAGCCACATCAATGTTTATAGCAGCACAATTCACAATAGCTAAATTGTGGAGCCAACCTAGATGCCCTTCAGTAGATGAACGGATTAAAAAGTGGCATATATACACAATGGAATATTACTCAGCAATAAAAGAGAATAAAATCATGGCATTTGCAGGTAATTGGATGGAGTTAGAGAAGTTAATGCTACGTGAAGTTAGCCAATCCCCAAAAAACAAATGCTGAATATTTTCTCTGATATAAGGAGTCTGATTCACAGTGGGGTAGGGAGGGGGAGCATGGGAGGAATAGACGAATTCTAGATAGGGCAGAGGGGTGGGAGGGGAAGGGAGAGGGCATGGGGTTAGAAATGACGGTAGAATGTGATGAACATCATTATCCAAAGTGCATGTATGAAGACACAAATTGGTGTGAATATACTTTGTATACAACCAGAGATATGAAAAAATGTGCTCTATATGTGTAATATGAATTGTAATGCATTTCGCTGTCATATATTTTTTAAAATCTATTAAAAATAATTAAATAAATAAATATTTTCCAATTGTATATTTTCTGCATATTGTCATGTCCTGAATAAAAATTCCTCTTTCTAACCTGTATTAAAAAAAATTCCAAGTGAAAAATTTTAGTAGTTTTAACCCAATGTTAAATATAAACCAACAACTAATTGGTAACTAGTGAAACAAAAACTTACTTTTAACCAAAACCCTTACATAAATTGGCAGAGGGAATTTTAAAATGAACATCATGATTTACAAAGTACATCCAATTATACCCTCCTCCTAATTAGATCAGCATATCTCCGTGCAGTAGCTTTTTGATTTGGAGAGTCATTAAAAAGCAAGTATCAAAATAAACCAGACATGAACAAGAATATATAACTATCAGTGTTAAACCAAGATTTAAAAAATAGTGAAGCATAGTTCAACCATATGGGTCTCCATAAAATATTAATAACATATAACTGCTTTACATTCTAAGTGAAAAATAGTATTTAACTGAGTCAAAAAATGATTTTATCTTAAAATGTTTTATTTTAGCTCTCGTTCTTTAAAAATTTCTGTTTGCTGTTTTACAATGTACCAAGTACCCAGTGTCGTAAAATTTTAATGTAATTTTAAATAAATATGCATATATTTTAGATGCATGTGTAACAATATTTTACTGACAGAGGACCTAATTTAGAAAGTTTGGCGGCCTCTGGTCTAAAGGCTCACAGTTGGAGGTTTGGAAAGCCAGGCCCAGAAACATTCCTGGCCTGTAGTCATCTTGGCCAAAGTCAGAACAGTTCAACCTCAGATGCCAAGTTCCTGTCGTGGCAGCAAGCAGATAAGAACAACTAAGCCATGTGGATTCCCTGAATGCAGGGAAAACCCCAAGGGTCACCTTCTAGCCCTATCTCCAATTTAACAGGCTACAAGCTCATTGAAAAGCTTCACAGAGTTTGAAATTTTGTGCCAAGCTGGTATTCAGCCATATTAATCCTCTCCTTGAAAATCTTCAATATTTTCCCCTTGGCCAAAGTTAACAGCCCATGGACCCGTCCCCATTTTCCACTGAGTTTCTCTTACCAAGTACAGGAGAAATTTTAGAATATATTTACATTACCCTTACATTGAAGATTTTGGAGTGCCTCAAATAAATAGATATCCATTAAAAAATGAAGTAAATATATACTTATTGATATGATTTAGAATGATATTCATGAGATAAAGCAAAAAGAGGCATATGTACAGGATGCACACAAACCGTGTGCAGATGCAGAATATCTCCCTGCAACACACACACACACACACACACACACACACACACACACACACACACTTCTAGTTATAGTTGTATTTGAGTGATGAGATTCAGAGTGATTTTTGTCCTTGTCGGTAATTTGTCATTTTTTTCTATTATAAACTTGCATCACTGGCGGGAGCGAGGAGGGAGCATTGAGGCTGTGTTCTTAAAAGGTATTTAATTGGACATTTCCACTTACAACAATAGAAACCACCCCTTACCATATGATGAAAGCTTTGTTTAAAAACCCTTCTTAGCCCATCATCCCCTTATACCCATGCAACACAACAATATTCTCAAAGCACCATCTGAAATTGTCTATCTCCTGATCAAAATCCTTTCTAAACCTGTTCTGTCCACTACTACAGAATAATATCCAAAATCAATTGTATGTCATGCAGACCTTTGTGTTCTGCTCTTATCCTTGTTCTTCTCACTCCCACACATATGCTAGCTACCTTATACCTGAATTCATACACTTTCCTCCTTCTTTTTATGCTCTTATTTCTAGAATGCCCTTTCTGTATGTTCTGCTTTATAAACTGCTGTCAGTACTTTAAAACCCAGATCAAATGCTTCTCTATGGAGAAATCATTACTCAAGCATTATATTCTCTCACTCCCCACAGCCATTTCTTTCATTTTTCTTTTATAGCCTACTTCTCTGAAGGGACAGCAAACCCCTCAGGAACAAGGGCCCTGTTCATTCAATTCTGAATCATCATCAATAGCGACTGCTGGTACGAAGGCAGTACTCCATAACGAGGGGCTGTCTTTTAAAAATAGGTGCCTTGACACAAAACTGAGAGAAGAAAAATTTCAATTAAGGTAGCATTCCCAGGAGACATGGCCAGACTTGATAAGGGAAATCTCAATGCAGTTCAGCAAAAAGTGACAAGACAGACCCAAGCAGGAAAAAAAAAATATGACAGCTGCTATGTTTGATCCATCCCATCCATCGGGACACCTGAAGATCCCAACTCCTCAGATGATCTGTACCTTCAGGTGATAAGTCAGAAAGTGGATCTTTTCATCTTTAAGTCTGGGAAGCTAAGACTTGTTAGGAACTCTCCATGGTCCTGAAGCTGGAGCACTTTCATTCTCCCCTTTCCCTTCATTCATTCAATAAGGAATAACTGATGTTTTATGTAATAAGCCTGTTCCAGGCTCTACATTAGAAATACAGTGGTCAATCAGATAGATTACCATTCTATTCCTCTTTTGGAACTTATATTATGGTTATGGATAAAGACATGAAAGACATGCACCTCCAATAAAGCTTTAATTTCTAGGATATATATATAAAGAACTCAAAAAACTTAACACCAAAAATACAAATAACCCAATCAATAAATGGGCTAAGGAACTGAACAGACGCTTCACAAAAGAAGAAATACAATTGATCAACAAAAATACGAAAAAGTGTTCAACATCCCTAGCAATTAGAGATATGCAAATCAAAACTACTCTAAGATTTCATCTCACTCCTGTCATAATGGCAATCATCAAGAATACAGGCAACAATAAATGTTGGTGAGGATGTGGGGAAAAGGTACACTCCTACATTGCTGGTGGGACTGCACATTGGTGCAACCACTATGGAAAGCAGTATGGAGATTCCTCAGAAAACTTGGAATAGAACCACCATTTGACCCAGCTATCCCACTCCTTGGTTTATACCCAAAGGACTAAAAAATCACCATACTATAGTGATACAGCCACATCAATGTTTATAGCAACTCAATCATAATAGATAGACTGTGGAACCAACTTAGGTGTCCTTCAATAGATGAATGGATAAAGAAAGTGTGGTTTATATATTCAATGGAATATTACTCAGCTTTAAAGAAGAATGAAATTATGGCATTTGCTGGCAAATGGTTCGAGTTGGAGAATATCATGCTAAGCAAAATAAGCCAATCCCAAAAAACCAAAGGCCAACTGTTTTCTATAATATGTGGATACTAATTCACAATAAGGCGGGGGAGGGGGGCACTAGGGAAGAATAGCGTTACCTTAGATTAGGTAGAGGGAAGTGAAGACAGGAGGGGATATGGGGATAGGAAAGATAGTAGAATGAAACAGACTTTATTACTTTATGTATATACGTGACTGCATGGCCAATGTGATTCTACAACATGTGCACTCAGAAAAAATGAGAAATTATATCCCATCTATGTAGGATATATCAAAGTGTATAAATGCATTCTACTGTCATGGATAACTAATTAAAACAAATTAAAATTTATTTGGAAGGAAGGAAGGAAGGCTGGCCAAATCCTGATTGATAAAGGCCATGCAGAGAATTCAAATAAGATGATGAAATGTTAGATTATAAAGAATCTACTTTAGATTGGTAGGTAAGTAAAGGCCTCTCTGAGAAGATAATATTTAAGATGAGGTCTGGAGATAAGAATCTGTCAGCCAAACCAAAAACATCCCAGAAGATAAAACACCCTAAGTGGATAATGAGCTTATGTTCAAAGAACAGAAACAAAGATAGCATAAATACAATACGGTGAGTGAAGGAACTGAGGTTGAGGGTGAGGCTGGTGCATAAAACTTAATTGGAATTTTATGCTAGTAAAGAGAATTTTAATTCTTTCCAAGTGTGATGTGGTAACTTGCTAATAATGTTTTCCAGGCAGAACATACAAATGGATTAAGGGTTTCCACCCTCTTCTGGACTAACCCTGAACCTGAATTCTTGAGACTGACCAACTTTGCAATTTCCCTGGTTATAACCCTAATCCCGAAAACCAAACTTCATTTTTAAAACTTAAAATGGAGTTTAGCAATAGCCATAGGGAATGTAAAATGAGGAGTCCACAGAAATAAAAAAAAGTAGATAATTTATGATTCTCCAAAAGACAAACATAAAATCCAGTAGTGTCAATTAGAGAGTTGAGAATCAGACCACTAGAATGAATGGAATCTTTGTGAACACCAGGAACTTGTCTATCTTATTTATTACTAGATCTTCAGTGTCCATAATGGTCTCTGACACTAATTTGCCGGGGGCCAGCTCCAGCGGGGTCCAGGGAGTCCTGAAGGAGGAGTGGCGTCGGCGAAATGATGAGACAGGAGTCGTTCCATTTGAGCAATCTTCAGAGAGAGAGAGCTAAAGCTGCTTTCTCTGGGTCCCCTTTTTATTACAATTTTTCACATCATTATAGATTCACAATACGTCATTGATTATATAATTTAAAACTTTGCCAAGACATGACATTTCCTTAACCATGATTGAGAGCACACTGATCTACATTCTTCCAGGATATGACCCCCAGCCATACAATCATCAAAGTACAGAATCATCAATAAAACATGTCACCAACTTACATCCTTCAGATTTTCCCAAGATTTACTATTTTTCCCAAGATATGTTATTTCCTTATTAACTAATGCCAAACTACGTAACCAGACTCTAAGTCTCCTAACTAATCATTAACCTAAAGTACACTTGTACTTTATTTTTAATCTAAAATTCCCATCTAAAAAAGTCCCTTTAAATCTTATATTTAAAATGTCCTAAAGTTTATGAATCATCCTTAAAACATATCAGAAACCTATACAACTAAAGACTTAAGAATTTCTAAACTTAAGAATCTAAATAAAATAATATTTCTAACATTATTCTAAAACTGTGTCTTATAAAGCTATTTTAATTGATTCCTAAATTTATTCTCATAAAACTGGTTGAGCTGCTTTCTCGAAGAGTTTCTTTGTTTCTCAGTCAAGGTACACTAGTTCTCAAAGAATTTGTTTCTCAGTCAAGGTACACTAGTTCTCAAAGAGTTTGATTTTCAGTCAATGTGCACTAGTTCTCAAAGAGTTTGTTTTTCAGAGGATGATTGTTGTCTGATATTAAGTTTGTCCACAATGTACTAAGATAGAAGAATAGCCTTTCACTTTGTCCTTGATATGCTGAGGGGTGGGTAGCAGAACAGCTTCCAAGGCATGAACTACCTGTTCTGTTCTAGCCATCTGAAATTTAATTTGTTTGGCATTTAACATACTCATGCCTCCTGTGAGAAACATAAGCATGAAAATGCAAAGTCCCAATTACAAAAAAAAGGGTCTCATGGTTTCGGTTACCCACCAACCAGCATGGCTTTGCCAGCATTCATCCTCACTGTGACCCTGTCAAGACAGTGGGAGAGCGGCTTTGCCAACACTTTTTCTCACTGTGACCCTGTCAAGACAGTGAGTGGGGGATCGCCTTCACCACTAATTAATTGCTCAACATACGCCTACTGAATAAACAAATGAAGATGAGTAGAGATGTGGTAGCCATACAAATGTGCCTCGAAAAACTCCAATCACAAGGAGCATAATCCACCAAGAGCCACTGGTAATTTCCACTAAGTTTTCCAAGGACTGCTGGCTCTCCACCAATGCCTGAATATGGCAGGGATACTAGAGCAGGTCCATTCCTGGAGACGTGGGACGCCCTGAGAGTCTTGCTGAGCTTTCATTTGACTGCACAATGGTCTATAGTGTTCCCACCAATTCTTCCCAATCTCTCCACCAAGAGTCTGGCTTGCATTGCTGGCTGCTAGCTCTTCTAGCCTTTTTTTGCCTCTCTCTCCATTTTTCTCCTGGTTACTTCCCCTAACAATAATATCATCTTGGTCTTCGCTTCTTAGAAAATCAAGATTAATGCAGAAGATTTAGAATACCTCCTACTGAGTAGATACTAATGAAATCTCTTGCAACTATGGGTATACATTATTCCAAGGCAAGAATAAGCAACCTGGAAGCCAAAGAGAAGAATAGGATAAAAAAAAAAGTTTCTAAAATGGAAAAGAAATCAAAAGGGAGTGTTAAAGGAAGATTTCTAAGAAGGGTTTTTTTTTTCCATTTCCTACTCTATGGGATCTGCCTCATATACCTAGTTTAAAACCCTAATAAGTTCTATTTTAATATCTTCAAAAATTGGATTCTCCATAGCTATAATTTCCATAACTCAAAGTCTTGATCATGAATCAATTACAGTTATTTGAATTTTAATTGTTCAATAAGGAATTGGCTATTGTGAATTGCAAAATACTTGTGCTATACGCTGAGATATACATATTTCTCACATATCCTTGATCAAAATTCATATCTCAACATGTATGTACATTAAGTAGAGCAAGAAATAGTCTCCCCACTCCACAGGTGAGAACATTTAATAATGAAACATATTTTCTTAATAATGTACAGAACATAGAGTAGCCATACCCAGGTCTGACTTGAAGCACAAGGCCCTTTGTCCACAAGATGCCACCTCTCATAGCTGAAGCCATGAAGTGAATACCTATTTTTTTTTTCTTTCCATTATCCATTCTGTTTTCTTCTGATAACTTTTATTTTTAAACATTGTGTTAATTGTGGGACTAATTCTACATCTCCAAAGATGAACATGTGACTCAAGAGAGGCCAAACATAGTACTAAATCCCCCATGGATAGGCACATAACCCAAGCAGGGATACTGGAAGCTACCCGAAATCCTTGATGAATCCACAAGGGAAGGATATTTACACTGGTGTTACTAAGCTGATAAACTACAAACCATAATACTCCCATGTGGAAATTCCCTGCCTAAAAATGAAGTCATGCAGCGAAAACTGGGTTTGCAATATGAATACCTAGTGATTTCATTTGAGCACCTGAATCCATCTATGTCTGACGCTGTACATTTGACACTATACATGGTACCCTCCACAATATTCCCTTCTAAAATTTTAGGTAGGTTAGTGTTTTAGTCAATTGTCAAATATTTTCAAAAATAACAATATCATATAAATAGTGACAGTATAAAAAGTGCCTCTGAAAAGAAAAGAATAAACCACAGTAAATAATTTTTATGATTTGGATCTAGAATACCATGTGGCTCATGCAAACTAATGGCCTCACTATTCATTTTTATTTTCCCTTTCTATCAATTATCAGAGAACAGAACTGAAATCAAGAAACTTCAAAAGCATTTTTTCTTGAACTTCAAAAAAGTTGAATAATGTTGTTGGATAATGTTGATATCTGCACCAGAAAGAATAAAACATGGTGCCTTCACATTGCATCTCTCTCCTTTTGCTATTTGAAACTCCAAGTCAGATTCCCACTCAACTCTGCACAGACATATTCATCATTCAAGACAGGAGGATCGAAAGTTCAAAGCCAGCTTCAGCGAAAGGGAGACACTAAGCAACTCAGTGAGACCCTGTCTGGAGGTAAAATACAAAATAAGGCTGGGGATATGGCTCAGTGGTCAAGTTCCCCTGAGTTCAGTCCCTGGTACCCCCCCAAAAAAATGGAAGGGAGGAAAAATAATAAAAAGGAAACAAAAAGGGCGAAGAGTCATGACCTTGGGTATACAGATATTTGGAAACAGCAATCAACCTAAAATTCTTGTAATATGAATCCAATGAGAGGAAGGGGAAAAAAGAAAAGAAACTTCAAGGGAAAGGATAGAGATATAAAGTAAAGGGGGAAAATGCTCATATTACTTGGAAAAAAATTTATTTGTATTTTAAGACCTAGAGAGGGAATAGCAGCTGTGGCTGAGAATGTGGAGTCATTGGCAAATTTAATTTTGGACGAACTGGTGCTTCTGTGAAAAGGTTCACTCTGAACCCTGCAAAGAAAGCAGCCACACCTCATACATGGCTGTCCCTTCTGGATGCCATCCGGGCAATTATGGAGATTGATAAATCCCATGGTCTGCAGTCCATAGCTAGAGGTCTCGGAGGGCTGATGGCTGAGTTCTGGTTCAAATCCAAAGGCCTGCAACCCAGTAGGAACAGTGGTTCAGTTTTATTCTGAAGACCAGATGACTCATGACTCAGGGAGAACCAACATTTCAGTTCAAGCCCAAAGGCAGGAATAGACCTTGTCCCCAGTGCAAGGAAATCCAGCAGGAGTTCCCCCTCACACCCTGAAGGGTCAGAGTTTTGCTCTGTTCAAGCTTTTGATCCACTGGATGAGGCCAAACCACATCAGGGAAGGCAATCTGATTTACCCCATCTACCAAATTAAATGTTAATCTCCTCAAGAATCATCCTCATAGGCAAACCTAGAATAATGTTTGTTCAAATATCTGGGCATCCCCTAGCCTAATCAAGCTGAACCATGAAATAAACCATCACAGGGACTCTTTCCCAACCGGATGCAAACTCAACTCACAAAGACCTTTACCACAGCTCCCACCACAGACCTCAGAATTTAGCTTTGTTATGTCAACCTCATCAGTACCTTCCCCGAGAGAAACTGGTTTTTGTATAAATACAGCAAAAATATTAATCAAGGTGATCTAAACATCTCACTCATGTAAATCATAACTCAAGTTTTTTTTAAGTAAAATAAGGGTAATGCTGTCACCACACAATCTGCAGTAGGACCCTACATTTCTAAAAGTGTAACATCACCTGCAATTCACAGACAGATGCACATGTGGAAAATCTGGTGCCCCAAGCTGAGCAAACAGTGTGTCCAGGATGAGAGAGGTCTCTAAGAATGTCCCAGGTTTGATCACAAGACCTAGCACACAGTTGTACTCAACAGTATGATTTATTAGAAAACAGATCAAAAAAAAATTTAAGGGAAAAACTTATGAAGCAAAGTATAATAAGAAACAGGAGAAAGCCTCCAAGGACCTCACCAAGAGGAGCCGTATAAAATGTGCCTCTTTCCTCCACTGTCCCACTGTGACAGTACATGTGCAATACAGTCTACCAGAGAAGCTTGCAGACACTCAGCACCCAAGATTCATATTGGGGGCTGCCCACGTAGGAACCCTCTGCTTGACACATATCAAAATTCTAGACTCCCCAAAAAAATCAAATATGCAGCATAAACCCAATAATTTGAAGGGATAGTTTATGCACAGTGAGAGAATCTGTTGGGGAACCCTCCCACATACCAAGTTCCCAGGCACCCAGGTCAATCTTGCAAGCAAGCCTTTATAAAAATAGTAATCTCAAGACTCCTATGTTAACATTTTTCAGCACAAGCAGGACAGATTTGTTCCCCCAGTCACTGGATTTGGTATGAGAATGAGAACAGAGGAAGGGCACCACTTCAGAGAGGCACTCACTCAGTCACAAAAGTTTGGGTTGAGAACTGGACTTTCTTCTGCCAAAATACAAGGAACTGGATGTTGCATTGCTTTTGCTAAAAGCACTGAGCCTTCACTTGGGCCTATAGATGCCCAATGAGTAACCAAACCAAACAAAAGCTTGGCATCTCTGCCTTCATATTGCATCTGCCTCCTTTTGCTATCTGAAGCTCCAAGTTAGATTCCCACTCAATTCTGCACATAGACATGTTAGTCCTTTAAGGAATATTCATTTAAAAGCTGATAATAAGTGATTAATTAGTCCTTAGCTTTCCTAATCTCTCTCCTCATCTTTTGGGTGCTGTTTGACTTACTGCATTTGCAAGAATGGTGTCAACACTATTTATGCCATTATGGAAATATCTCTATTATATTCCCCAGAAAAGATACATTAAACTAAGTTTTCTTACTCTACCTGTGAAAATCTACCACTTCAAAGTTCCTACATTAGACCCCATCAGCGGGGAAAAAGTTTCAGAAGAAACAACCTTTGGCTTTTTTCCCCTAAAAATGGAATGGTGACTTGATAGTGGGGGTTTGAAGGAGGACCAAATCATTAACTAACTCCATCTTGCCTTTTCAATCTGTTTTTTTCTCTGAGTCATTCTGTCCAAGAGTCACCTTGATTTCTAGGAACAACAGGTCTGATCAATAAACATTTGTATGACAAAGGGTGAAACTACCCTCCAGACAGCAGCAACTTTCATCTGACAAGCCCTCACATGATCAATCTTAAGATAATCATCAACCAGGCCACAGCCTAAACAATACTGCCAGCTATGCAAGCCCCTGGCCCTTGCCTATATTATCCCAAAGCTCTTGTCAGCAACCCCAAAGACAGGCTTAAGATATTGGTCTCCTGTTCCTTCCCTTCATGGGCCACACCAAATAAATTTCTTTTCTGCTTTCACTCCACTGCATTCTTTATTTGGTCCCTTGGGGCAAGTGGCTAGACCTAATCCATTGTGACCCCCTAACCCCAGAGTCAGGCCTCTGGCCTAGAATTCAGGTAATATAACCAGCAGAAATACAAAATTCAATATGCTCATATGAACTGTCTTCAGCGGGTTGAGAAGAACCAAGGCTCACAACACAGATTAAAGTAAAGTGGAAAGGTTGCTGAGTATTAGCAAGAGAATGAATACTACTACTAAACTCTGAAAACTGAACGAACTGATCTTCAGGATGTTGCTATTTAATTATTCATTGCACACAATTCCAAATGATGCTAAATAAAGTAGAATTTACTGTTACTAGCATTTCTTTGGTTGCAATAAAATATTCTCTTTGTCATTCAGAAAATAAAATGAAAAACTCATCTGTGATTCGAGGAGCATTTGCAGAAACACTCTCACTTTGGTCATGAGGTTAACATTACAGATTTGCATCACAGCAGAGAAGCTAGGAGGGGAAACCATTTCTCTGGCGATAGGCGACTGCACTTGCCTTAGGATTGGGTTTCTGTGTATTTAAAAGGTGATTGTTTTATTTTAAAAAGCAATTGCCTAAAAAAATTTGGCATCATCTGAGAATAACCTTAAGGTTCTGTTAAGGAAAATGTAAATGCAAAAATGCCTTGGATAGTGGATGGCAGCTCTTCATCAGACTGAAAAACTTGGTTATGCATATTCACAGTGGTCTTTGCATTTTAGCTAAAGGGACATTCCCTTTAATATGTAAACAGTTTTAATGATCATAAAGATCCTCAGACACTGACCCCAGGGAAAGACTGAAAAGCAAGATGAGACCATCTGTCAGCTTGATAGAAAAGACCCAGAGCATGGCGAGGCATCAACAATGTCTTAAGAGCATCTTTCTCCCTCTCTCTGATTCTATTATAGTGATAGTCATCTGTTAGTAATTTACCCTTCAAAAGACTAAAATGTTGAGTGTCAAAAGTTCTGAGGAGCTACCATCTTGGTTTGGGTTAGACAGAATTTAGGGAATAAGGAATAAAACAGGAAATTTCTAACTCAGTCTATGAATGATAAAGGAGTCTGTCCAGAGATACAATCATCCAAAAAAATAGTGCTGCACTCACAGGAAGGATGCGCTGAGAGCTCTCATCAATAGGCATGTCTTCCATCTTCTTCTATCTTCCTTATCACTAACAAGTGGCAGAAATCATTGTATTTGGTATTTACCTTTGGGGAAAAATATTTTTATGTCAAAAAAGCACCTGATGATTCTATCTTTCATACCTCTGAATGTAAAGACACAAAATAGGAAGGAAGGAAACTAGACTGTGTTCTTGCTGAGAAGAAAATGGGTGCACACAGAGACACTGACCAAGTTAACTTCTTCCTTCAGCAGGGTACAGAAGGACAGTTTTTCCCATCACCCTCCTGGTTCCCAAAATGTATTAGACGTCTTCCCAGATGTCTGTAATTTCTCCCCAACACCCAATTTCTGAGTTGCATTAGAGATGAAATGGAGCAGGGTTAGCACATTCTCACATTTTAGAATGATGAAATTGATTGCATTTCTTGTGAACACACACAAAAAAATTCAGGGTCAGAGTTAGAATACCATGTGAAATAGTATGATGGTTTTTCAATTGGACTCCTCTCTATCCCATAGTTCAGTGGAGGTACTCCAAAGGAGGTCAAAGGAAAAACACAATGGCCATTGCCCTTACTGTAGTCAGGACCGCTTTTAACCCACTTGTATGTGGGACATGCATGTATGTATGAATGTAGCTATGTGTATGCATGTGCATAGGTATTCCTCCTATGATTAATTTTTAAAAATGCATTCTTGCAAAAAATAATTTAAAATTCTGGAAAAGGTGAAATAGTAGGCCAAGAATCAAAAGATTCATTTCCTGCATGACCTCAGGCAGGTGACTTCATCTCTTTTTCCCTGATCAGCTAAACAAAAAGGGTAGCTTTTCTGATGTCCATGGCTCTCTCTAGCTCTGGAAGTTTATAATGAGAAAGGAAGCAGAGCAAGGGGGTCAAAGTCACAAGTGTAGAAACTCTCCTTAAAAATCAGAGAGGCTATGGACACCTTCAGAAAAGGTGAATTGCCTCTTCCTGTATTGTCTCCAATGTAATATATGACAAAATGCCTCCCGAAGCCACGTCTTGAGTCCCCAGATGCTTTCTGAGACAGCTTCTGGGCTAGAGAAAATAGCAGTTCAAACTCTGCATTAAAATTAATGGCTTTTTCCTTCCCTGGAGACTCTTTCCTTCCCCACCCCTCCCCACCCACGCCCACACTCCCTCACACACATGGTTCTCCCCAGCGTTAGTCTACTATGAGCAAGGAGATCCAGTGTCTTTCTGGATCATGTCAGAAGGTCTATACACTGAGATGTCAGAGACTTTTACAGCTCAGTCCCTGGAAAGGATCAGACTATCAGGAAACCATGAATGGGTCCAAAAATATTTTCAGCCAATTCATCCACATTTTTTGAAACCTCTTTCCCTTGAAATCTTCAAGCATTAGGTTTCAGTCTGGCGCTGTGTGAAGCTATGCTGGAAGCCAAGGTGACAGAGGTGAGTAAAGCATGGTCTCCACTCTGAGGAGCCCCTGGCCTATGGGTAGGCAGAGGCTATCCACTATAATATACAGTGCTGAGAACTGTGATAGAAGAGGACAGGAATGTCTTTGGCATCATTCTCAAGTTAGTGTCTTAGTTGTTGCTCAGTAAAGGTTTGTAGAATGAATAACTGAACCTATGGAAATGAAATCAATTGGTTTTCACTGGGTTGTGAGTAGGAGAGAAAGCAATTGGAGCTATATTACTAATGCACACTCTGATAAGGTATGAAATGCTTGAGAGTCTCACTGCTGTTCTTTTTAGGAACTTATTGATCTTTCCAGAATGGAGAAAATGTTCAAAGGGATAATCTCTGATTTTAAAATACAGACATAAACAAGTGAGGTTTTAGAAAGTCAGTTGGTTAGTTTCTACGTAGAAAGGAAAACAATGAAATGTTTAGTCACATGTCTAATTATTATCCCCCTTTTTTGATTGCCCACACCCTTGCCTCCCAGGAATATGCACCAAGACAATAAATAACTTATAATTTAATGCTCTAGACAATGAATTAAAAAGTGCCCAAACACTGGAACCTCAAAATAACAATTAACATATTTCAGCTTACTCCTACCTTCCTTTCCACTTATAATTAATGATGTTGGGGTAGGGTTGCCGGATAAAATACTGGACACACAGTTAAATTACAACTGAAGGCAAACAATGAATAATTTTTCAGTGTAAGTTTATCCTTAACATTGCTGGAACATACATAACTGGAATAGACACCAGTCAAATCTAGCCATCCTAGTTGAAAAGAACTATTAGGGCCAAGTAGAGAACTGTGTCCTTAATAAAAATTACCACCAAAAAAAAAAAAGTTGGCACTAATTCCAAGTTCATGTATTAACATTTTTGCCCAACTCCCTTATTTCCTTAGGTAGTCCTGACAACATGTACCTGCTTCTGGATATCCTTGGTGAAATCTTTGACCAAAATGAACAGAGCCCAGATGGGACATTCTAAAGGTGAAAATTCAATAGAGCTCAGCTACATAGGACAACTTGTTCTACCCAGCCCAAGGCCAGGCCGCTTATAGTCACTGTTGACCCCTTCATGGGTCTCTGCCCACATCCACCCTTCAACAACATGACCCTGCCTCCAAGTCACAGTCAGCTGGCCCTTTCTGTTGGGAATTTGTAAGCGGGACTGGGAGATTCTTGTTCAGTTCAGAAGAGTGTCTTCAATGGAGGAGATCCTGATTCAAAAGTTAATGGTGACTGCATTGTGGCATCCTCTGTCCAAGAAGAGAAAACTGGACTTCAGGGTAATAAGAAACAATCCCCAGGAGCAGACATTTGAAAAGGAAAAAACACAAGAGACTGAAAAGTTCATTCTAGTTCCTTGCTAGCACCCAGCTGCTTCTCTGCCTGTGTTTTCAATGAAAACAAGCAATATCTTTATAAAAAGTTACCCCATTTGTTTGATCTAATTCATGTCACCTTCTATTACTTACAGCAGCAATCTTCACTGTTACTACAAATAATTCATTTTTTAAATCTGTCTCTCTTCACAAGGGGTTTCAGGCACACATGCATAAAGGATGAGAGACTGACTTCTTTCTTAGAGTGCAGTCAAACCACCCATCCTTTCCGATTACTCCATCTATTCATTTTAAAATATATAACATATATTTTTAAATATATAACATTTAAAAATATACAAATTAAGTATCTGCTCTGTTTGGAGGTGTGTTTTGGATGCTAAGACATGAAGTCAGTAAGGTAAGCAAAGTCCTCCTAGAGCTGTTTGGGTATACACACACACACACACACACACACACACACACACACACACACACACGTGAGAGTAATCATAATGCTGTTGGGAAAATACAGAAGAAAGTTCAAATCCAAGATATATTTCAAAGGAAGAAACTGAACAAATTGTTGACCCATTAACATATGGAATGAAGAGGTGATTTTCATGTCCATTGTTTAGAATGATGGAAGTAACTCTTGACAAAAAAAAACACCTAAAAATCAAAAAGAATTCAAACTAATCTTTCTTTATGCTCCACCCACAGCTTGATTTTTTTTGCCCAATGCCCTTATTTCCTTATGATAGTCCTGCCAACATGTGCCCGCTTCTGGATATCTTTTTCTCCAAATCATCAGCCTTTCTCCTTCTTTCAACTCATCTATGTTCTTACAGGTAATTCAAAAACTACTCCCCAGATCCTCTGATCTGAAAATCACAGAAAATAAAAGATACAGATGAGAATGGTTGGAGTTGACTATTTTTCAAAAGAACAATATGTGGAAGTCATATTTAAAACAAAGTCTCTGTACAAACATTTCAAGGGAAAATTGGACCACATACAGACAAGAAAATACAAAATAGATTATTGATTAGTTAAAAACTTCTTGATCTCTCCAATAAACAAACAAATACAAATCAAATGAAAAACATTTTCACCTGTCAGATTGGCAAGGTTGCAAACATCCCTCATTAGTAATGTAGTATTGAAACAGTGTGGTAGATGGGAGTGAGGAGTCTTACTACTTCACAGAGAGCAGTTCAGTGATACATATCAAAACATTAAATACATCCACCCTATGACCCAGCAACTCCACTTCTCAGAAGTTTTCCTTAGGAAGTAAGAGGACAATGGCATATAGTTATAATTACAATATATTCACTAGAGATATGTTTAGAAGTAAAAAAAAGGAACTTTTCAACATAGCAATTAATATTAAGATTGATCAAATAAACAAGATATAGCACATAATAAATTATGATACAAATAGGAAAAATAGCAATATAAGTCTAAATTACATCCATTTGCATAGGAAAGACATCTTCTGTCTAACACATGAAATAAAAGTTACAAAATAGTATGGAAAAGTACATCCATTTTTCTTTTTTGGTATGTGCCCCCATTTTACCCATAGATATGCATGATTAGAAGAATTTTGGCAGTATATTCACTACAATACAACAGTGTTTAACTCTAGATAATTGGATTATGACTCATGTACTATCTTTTTTAAGATGTATCTTAATTTTTATTTTAAAAAATAAATTTTATCATAAAATAGACATTAAAAGTATTATTACATTAAAAAAAATCTCACTCAAGGCTCTTGGTTTAATCTCTGCTACCCATACACACACACACTCACACACACACACATATAACTTAATAACAATAAAATACCATAATTCTAATATAAGTTACTGGCCAAAGCTATTATTAAGCATTTCATAGAAGTTTATATACAAACATATGGGAAAATATTCAGCTTTACAAGTATCAAAGACATGAAAGTTAAAATATTCATATTTTTCAATGTAGTGAAGATATTTCTTTTTAACCTAGAATACCCTGTACAAGTAAAGGGTAGCTAAATGTGATCAAACATAGTTAATAGACATGTTAATAATAAACATCATATACTTTGATGCAAACAAATCTAAATACAGGTACACTGATAAAATTTACATTTATCACAAATTTTTAAAAAATTTAAACAAATATCTGTCCATCAGGAAATGATTTACTATATCTTTACAATATCATGATACAGTTGATATTGCATTTATAAAGACCTTATATTGCAAAGCACTTTTTAAAAAATATGTAAAGCTGAATATATCTATATATACATTTTACATATACAAGTTATATATGTATATGTAAAAGCTAATTTAAAAAATAAATTTTAAAAAGAAAAACTATAACAGATTCTTCAGAATACCTAGGAGTACTAGGACTAAGTAAATTTTACCTCCTATACTTTTCTATATTTTCTAAATGTTACACTGTGAATACAAATTATTTTTATGATTGAATTTTTCCACCAATTTTCTCCTAACGTTTGGTAGATTTTCTACTCCATGAAGCTATTTAAATACTGAGTTTGCTATGTATAGTCTTGCTGAATAGTTCATTTGGGTTCATACCAATCTCCTGTAGTTCCCCTGTGCCCAGGATATCAAGGTCAAACACCATGTTGGTGTGACTTTCAAGGACCCAGGAAGCTCCCCCAACCTCCTGATCCAGTCTCATCTCTGATTCCTCTCCTAAATGATATCTACTCCAAGCCACTGATTCATTGCTAGCTTCAAACTTTGGTACAAGCTGTCATCCCACCTAGTGACCTCTTGCTGCAAGCTTTGCCTTCCTAAGGTAGAACTCCTTAAAAGACTCAAAGAATTTCCACTCCTCCAAAAAGCTTCCTGTGGTTACTCTGGCTGTCCTGACCCCATCCTTCACCAACTGGGTCTATACCCTTAACCACTCACTTTGACCCTTATCCTACGCTATCCTCCCTAAGTAGCTGGGACAGCGATTTTCAGGTGGATTGTGTATTGGCAAAACAAAACTCGGCACACTGACATCCACTGAAAAATTCTTCCAAAATTTAATATGAAACAGAAGCCATGACAAAATGACTGTGCCGAGTGATAGACAAGATATCAAATCCCATATGTGGCCCAAATTTCCTAGGGGGTGGCATTTAACTGACGATGACTCTCTCCACCAAAGGTAAGCTCTTCCCTGACCTGAGAGGTAATTTTAGCTACAGTAGAGACTTTTCATACAAGAGCCCCACATCACCATTCAGAAAGAATATATCTATACCTCTAATGGTCCAGGTGAGGGGATATTTCTAGACTTAGATTCTCCTCATCCTTGAAATAATTGTGGCATCAGTGATATCGTGTTTTCTCCTAGGAGGGAGGGAAGTAGAGTCCATGCCCAGGAATTTCTGAGAAGCAAGGCTCTTACCTGCACCCTAAGTAGCCAGACCTCTCCCTTGGCTGCTGCGTCGTTTACAAGCATAGAAATTCACCCCCAGATGAGACTATAAAGGTGAGGGAATGGGACCTAATACTCATCACTTACCATCATCATCAGGATTGCCAGCTCATCATCGTATACAGGATTACCAGTTCTGAGTACCTGAAGTTAGCCAGAAACATGACCTGTGTTATCCCGTTCTCCTGACAATGCTGAGAAGAAGAGGTCATCTCCACTTTTCTTAAACAGGGGCACAGGGTCTCAAGGTTGGTACCTTATCAAAGGTTGTAGACCTCAAAAGTAATCAAACAAGATATATAACCTGTGTGATCTTTCCACTGCCCCAGGGGCCATTCTGTAAATCCTTCACACCCACTCTAATGTATTAATGACCACCCATTCAAAACACCCTTCTTGGTGTCTAACCTACTTCCTGCAAGCTGCAGCTTTAAGCCCTTTCCTCCTGTTCCCTTCTTGGAAGAATTGGTCCCCAGGCTCTGAAACAATAGTTCTTCTGCCAGAATTGTTAAATCACCCTTTGGCCATCTTTCAGGATGAATCATCCCAGATCTTCACAGGCCTGATTTTTGGAACATTATTCACTTCCATTCTGTTCTCCCAAACGCTCTTCTCCTCTGCAGCTTTCTGACATGCATCTCTCCATTTTGAAAAGTAGTTAAGAATTTCCAAGGCTGTTTAAGGTTTGGGGGGTTTTATTCTCTTTGAGAAGGTTAGGGAAGGTTTAATGGTTGGGGGCGGGGAAACTTTCCATCTGTTCAAGTATAATGCCTCATTTCTGAGGGAAGAGAGATTAGAAGAAAGCTCAGAGGGCAAGGGCCAGAGAAACAACTTAGAGAATAAAAATAGATGAGCTCCAATGAAGATGAATCAGAAACGTGGGATTAAGTTCCCCGAGGCTTTCAATCTTACCAAGAAATGTGCTGGATAAACTAGATTTGGATCTGATTTATTAAATGCAAAATGATTTTTTTTTCTTTTAAAAAATGGGTAAGATGCTGAGCATTTTCCCAGCCCTCTTGCTAATGCAATTAAGTACCATCAAAGATCTGAGCAGGTCAAAGTGGGGTGCCTGTCTGAGTACCCCGAGGGCTAGTACTTTCTGACCAGGAAGTCTCCAGCTGGGTATAGAAGTAAGAACACCAGCCTGGCGCTCGCTCGCTCTCTCTCTCTCTCTCTCTCTCTCTCTCTCTCTCTCTCTCTCTCTCTCTCTCCTTCCCAGCTACCCTGAGGAGAGCAGCTTTCCAACACAGAGCCTTCCATGAATCCAGAACAATGGTGCTGGCTGAACATGGACTGACATATCTGAAACTATGACCCCCAAATAAACTTCTCCTTTAAAAATAATTTTAACACTACCAGCCTGAAAATTAAGAGACCTAGATACCAGCCCTGGCTCTTACTGGCTGGCTTAGTAAATCCTTTTACTTTCCTGGAGCTCAATTTCTCCAAATTTTATTTTTATTTTTATTGTTTTTGCAGTGCTGGGGAATCAAACCCAGCTCCTTGCAGAAGATCTAGGCAAGTGTTCTACCACTGAGCTATATCCCCAGTCCAGTTGCCTCAAACTTAAACCAAAAGGTTTCAGACTGCATGATCTCAAATATGACTCCTTGCTAGGTCACATAATTTCATATTTCTCCAATGAATATCAGTTTCCAGAATGTCATCCACGAAACACTGATCCTACAAGATGCTTGGTGAAAAGCTAGGTCTTAATTTGTGAGGTGCCACATGTGTGAATCCTCCCCTTGAGATTTATAGTGAACATTCATATATTAAAGACTATAAGAAGACCTGCCAAAAAAAAAAGGAAGACAACAACTTACCTCAATTAAACCCAACATTCCCTTAATTTCATTCCATAGAATTATTTTATTTTGATGATGATTAATATTGTTACCCTATGGAAAGTATTTTCATAAACATAGATGGTAGAGCCTATATCTCCTTTCTTCTTACCTCTGGGGTTCTATCATCCATTGTTCCTCCCTCCCTATCATGTCAGATCTTGGAGAGACTCCCCCAGAGCTAGGGACTGAGCACTCAGTGTGCTTAAAGGAATAAGTAGGATCAGTACTTGTTTTTGTAGGATCCATGTTTGGTGGATGACATTCTGGAAACTGATATTCATTGGAGAAATATGAAATTATGCTACCTAGAAAGGAGTCATATTTGAGATAATACAGTCTAAAACCCTTTGACTTAAATTTGGAACCATGGGGCTGGGGATCTAACTCAGTGGTAGAACACTTGTTCCTTTAAGCACTGTATTGCAGGCTGATCCATGATGTTCATGTTTGCAAACAGAACCAAGAATAAAATGGAAGGGTCGATTAGCTAGGTATTTAATGGTGTTTTGTCCTTAGTGCTGAAGGTAGGATATAGGTGTGTCCTCTCTCTGAACATCACCAGTAGAGGACCTCACCTCACTCTCCCCGTTAGACCTTTGGATATTTCTGAACAAAGAGAAGGAGCAGCAAGACCATCAGCAAAATAACTCTTCCCTTGACTTCTGTTTTGGAAAAAAGTCTAACCTCATTAAGAGGCTGTCATAGTCTACTAAGCTGCCATAGCAAACCACCCTAGCCTGGGTAGCCTAAACAACAGAACATTATTTTCTCCGTTCTGAAGGCTGTAAGTCCAAGGTGAAGTGCCACCACAGCTTGTTTCTGCTGAGGCTTCTCTTCGTAACTCACAGATGAGTACCTTCTCAGCATGTCCTCATATGGCCTTTCCTCTGTGAAGAGAAAAAGAGAACCTTGCTTTTTCTTCCTCTAGTTATAAGCACACTAATTCTATCAGATTAGAGTTCCATCTTTACAACCCCACTTAACCCTAATTACCTCCTCAACAGCCATATTTTCACCTATCATCAATTTGGGAGGTTAAAGCTTCAATGTTCAAATTGGGGAGAAGGATAAAGTTTAGTTCATGACAGGGAGAATCCTCTAGATTATTATAAAGAGGTAATAAGAGAGCTGGTTTTGTGAGTTTAAGAAATAAAAAGACTCAGAGGAAGAAGCAATATTCTAGGCATGAATGGAGGAAGAGTGGTCTAGGGGAACCTGCTGACCCTGGGAAGTGACAGGACAATAAAGGGGTTTGGCTCATGGCATACCTTGGAAGGATGTGCCCTGGCACCATTCACGATTGCCTGGGCCAGCTTGGCACAGAGGGTACAGAGTTACCTGCCTTCAAGTTCATGCAGACTCCAGTGAGGGGTTATCAGCAGTGACTTGTGTGAACACAAAATCGGAGCTGTTCACCAAGAACACAAGACTTCAGGACATTTCCATATATACTGGGACAAGAAAGAACCTCAGGGATGATAGAAATTGATTTCTCTACCACCCAAAACAATAAAACCTTGCAGCAGATTAAATTAGCTTTACAATATAAAATATATGTGATATATTGTTTTGAAGGAAATTTCGTGTGTGTGTGTGTGTGTGTGTGTGTATTTCACTGATATAACCAGTCTTGGACAAAATCCATGCTGAGCAAGCAAGTGGACAAGGCCACTAAGACCTGGCCAGGTATATTAGTTCCCTGAGGCTACAAATTTCCACAAACTTGGTGGCTGGAAAAAAACCTGAAATTTATTGTCTCACAGATCTGTAGACCAGAAGTCCAAAAGTAAGGCATCATCAGGGTTCCACTACCCACAGAAGCTCTAGGGAAGAGTCTGCTCTTTGCCTCCCCAGGTTCTGATGACCACTGACATTCCTTGGCTCGTGGCTGCTCAGTCTCATCACAGTCTCCATGTTCATGTGGCCTTCTTCCCTTCTGTGTGTCAAGCCTCACAACCTCTTCTGCCTCTCTCATAAGGAATGTGTGATTGCATATAGAGTCTCTCCAGATAACCCAAGATAAATTTCTCCTTGAAAGATCTTTTATCAGTCGTTTACAGAATAAGTCCACATGTTCCAAGGGTTTAACATGAATGTCTTCTGAGGGGTTATTTGCAGCCTCTACAAGAGTGTGGGAGCCATAAGTAGCTTGGGCAAATGTAAAACAATCCACCACTAGAAAGCCCACCCACAAAGCTCCTGAGACAAGGCCTCATATACTTGTTGAATGAAGCCTTTGTGGAATAAAGGCTGCCCTAGTCCATTTTTCACTGTTGTGACTAAAAGATCTCACAACAAAAATTTTAGGGGAGGAAAAGTTTATTTGGGGGCTCATGGTCTCAGAGGTCTCAGTCCATAGAAGGCTGGCTCTATTCCTCAAGGTTCAAGGTGAGGCAGAACATCATGGCAGAAGACTGTGGCAGAGGGAAATGGTTCACATGATGATCAGGAAGCAGAGAGAGAGACCCCCTCTCACTAGATACAAAATATATACCCCAAAGTCATGTCCCCAGGGACCACCTCCTCTGTCCACTCCCTGCCCACTTCAGTTACCACTCAGTTAATCCCATCAGAGGATTAATTCACTAGATGGATTAAGATGCTCATAACCCAATCATTTCTTCTCTAATCCTTCTTGCATTGTCTCACGCATGAGCTTTTGGGGGACACCTCATATCCAAACCATAACAAAGGCCATGGACTGAGCTAACCCTTGAGAAGACTTAACCCAGTAGACCCTAATTTTTTATTATTTTTGACTAGACAAATTTACACAGAAACACAAAATGGGGTGAAGGGACAAACATGGACAGAAAGGCATCAGCCAAAATTCCCAGGTTTAAAACTGCCAAGTGGGGAGAGTAAAAGAAAATGTCATTTACTTTCATGATCATTTCACAAGAGAAAGAACATTTTAACACCAAAAAGGAAGGTTATTCTTTCAAAATAAAGGACATTCCTTAAAATTAAATTAAAAAAAAAAACTAGCCTCATTAAAAATTCATTCCACAGTCCTTTTTCTTTTTTCCTCCCTCAGTTTGCCACAAATGAAAATTGCATCATTGACCTTATACCAGCTTGCAGATGGGCATCTGGAAGAAATTGAAGAGAAAAAATGTTGGAAGGGAAAAACCACTTGATTCTAGGACTGAGGGAATGAGCATCCATTGAGAGCCTCCCTCTCCCTACACACCCAAACTAGACATCAGAACTCCAAGGTGTTGACCCATAGCCTCTTTCCTGTCCAGAATGCAGCCTGGTGCTAAGTAACTGTGGAATTTCACTGTTGCATTTAGCAAACTTTCAGGACACCTTGCAAAAAAGAAGGCCATTTGTGCCCCAAAAGCCAAGACTGGTAAAGCCCCTGGAGCTAGATGAAGTCCCCTCTTACCCACGAAAAGAACTTAGGACTTTAGATATGGCTGAGTGACTTGGGATTTGCACAGTAGTGTAAAGGTCAGAAAAAGACCAAATGCCTTAAACATAAACCAGATACTTTGACCCAGTAAAGGTCGATTCTAGAAATCCTAAGAAAGCATCAGCCATCCATTCACATTTTAGGTATAAGAATACTTATTACAGTTATATTAAATAGCAAAGCATTAGAAAATGGGAAATATCAATATATTGCAATCTCTTGGAACTCGTAAAGGTCACCCTGCAAAAGAATTCTTAATGACATTTTTAAAAAGTCACTGTCTAATGTCCACTGTATAATAAGAAGTTGAGATAATAGCTGGTGTTGGCTGTCTCTATGAAGAAGAAGCAGGGAGGCCAGGGGTTGTTGTATTTTGTTCTTCCTCCTTTTTTTTCTCTCTCGACAAGTAAATGCTCACTGGCCTCAGGGGCGAGATGTGTTGCAGGGCAACCTCCCTTCTGTTTTGCTTTTTTTAAAATATTTTTAAGATGTTGATGAACCTTTTTCTTTTATTCATTTATTTATATGTGGTGCTGAGAATCTAACCCGGTGCCTCACACATGCCAGGCAAGCACTCTGCCAGGGAACCACAACCCCAAGCCCCCTTCTGGGTTTTTGTTCCAAATTCTAAACTCATAGGGGCAATTTGAGGGGAAAGGGGAAAGCTGTTGATAGGGAGAGACAGAGAGAGAGAATAGGGACAGAAGAAAGATTTGCAGGAACTGTCCCCTTGGCCCTTCCCATCTTTCCACTCCATATTCATCTGTGCCACAGGCAGATGGTGGTCCTCAGGGAAATGGCAGCAGCAAGTCCCAGGACACTCCAATCTAAATCCCAGCCCCCTCTTCCCATCCTGACAAACACCCTCTTGCCAAGCCCAGCACAGAAACTGCAGCGTGCCCAAGAACAAGGGACCTGGTGCTCAAAAGCAGGAAACCCAAAGCAGGAAACCCACATCGTGACACACACAAAGGATAAGATTTTCACTATTTCTAGTCCAGTTCTCGACAGAGTGGACACAGAGCCAATGGTGAAGCAGGGTAGGTACACAGAGCCAGGTAATATTTGATATAATGACCTAATCTTTCTTTAAATGCCTATATTTGTGGCATAAAACTCATACTTACTATAGGTGCAAAGTGGAAAAAAAATAGGTTAGAAAATGTTGTTGTCTGTAGCCTCCCAATTTTGTATTTTAAAAAAATAGATGTGTGAATGGATATAGATAAAGACACACACATACACACACACACACACACACACACACACACACAGTAAGATGTATTGAGTGTTTCACAAGGTGCCAAACAATATCTAGCCCCCTGAGAGATGCAATGTCTTTATCTTTATTTTGTAGATCAGCAAACTTGGCCAAGTGTGATGGCTTCCTCCACTAAAAAAACCCACCACCAAGGAAACCAAGCAGTGTACTCAAGATGGTGCCACTCACAGGTATTGGAATGAGGTGTTCAACCAGGACTTCCTGCTCTAGGATGCCCCACCTTCTACTACCCCCACTGACTGTCTCACCCAAGGGAGTACCCCTCTGTAGAGTAAACATCTGAAATCATGAAGCTGACGTTGGTGGTAAAATTACAAGTAGTATTCATTTTTCTCTGTGTTCTAGTCCCTATTTTCCCATTATTTGTGAAAGCAATGAACATGCATTACTTTCACAATTAGAAAAAAAGTCGATTGTCTTTAGAACAACATAAAGACATTTGTGTTTCTTGAGATGCTTTCAAAGTTCAGAAAAGGGGGGAGTAAGGTCCTTCTGCAGCCATCCCAACCCCAGCTGGTTGAGGACCCACTGGCTGGTTAGGCTCCACCCCCTTGGGGCCAGGGCAGCTCCTCTGTCATTCCCAAGTGAGGGAACCACATAGAATAAAGCTGAGCAAAAAATTTTCTCTCTAAAAGGAGGCCCCAAAAAGAGTTCCCTGTGGGTGCTCTGTCTCCCCCACACACCCAAGCTCAGGATCTGCTCTCGCTCTCTCTCTCTCTCTCTCTCTCTCTCTCTCTCTCTCTCTCTCTCTGTATGGGTAGGCTCCTGGGGGCTGTCAGGCTGTAGAAGGGTGGATTGTACCAGAATCTCCCTCCAAGACCTAAGGCTAAGAGGCAGCCCACCCTGGCCGAGATATCGGGTCTCCAGTCAAGGAGACAGATGCATTCCCAGACCAGAGCTGGGGAAAGATGCTCAGACTGATGAGTAAGGACAGTCTGCCCAGGGCTCCTATGAGTGGATTGGACAGAAATTTCCCAGATGATCACAAGTGTGGTCAGTGCCTAGCAACTTCCCATCCCTTGGGATCTAGGTCAGCCTCAGGACAAAGAAGCATTGGAAAGCGTAGTGACCCCATCCCATGTGGCCTTCAAGGGTTCTCCCCACTGGCACAGTGACCCAGAAGCCTCTTCTCTATCCTAGCTGGAATATCTTTCCAACTTGTCTGGAAAGTTTTTCCTCTCCTCTTCCCAAGGTGGAGTCTGCCTGGAATACTACATTCCTGGAGTTCCAAGAGCCTAGGATGCCTTTTCCTGCCTCAGGAACTTTGCAATAGCTACACCCTCTGTCTGTAACACTGTTCATAGGACAAGTTGGGCCTTCTGGTCTCAGCTTAGGGCTATGTCTTCCACAGCCTCCTGACCACCCTCAGTAGGGACCAAATCACTAATATCCCAGACCAAAGGTCAGAAATCCAAAAGGTGATACAGGCCCAGTGTTGGTTGATGATGGTCATTGGCACTGGGCTTCTGGGCTTGGATGATGATAGGGAAGCAAAGGGGAATATATCAGACCAGAGAGTGGGTGTCCCGTCCAAAGTGGGCAGCCATGCTGCAGTCCTAACTGGGTATTGCCTTGCAGTAATATAAGCTGTTAGCTGAACCGTTAGTTTTCCAAGACAAGTCAGAAACCTGGATTTCCCTGAGAACCCTCTAGGTTATTTATATCCATATCCACATGCTTCCATAGGCAGCTACAAAGACTGTTCCCCTGAGTCCCTATAGCTAAGCTCCACTCTCCTCAGCCTGAGCTTGCCCCCTGGGCTCACATCCTTTGCCCCATGCCTTTAACCAGGCTTCACCTTCTCTCATGTCTGTCCTTACCCCAGGATGTGCCTGGTGTCCTGCCTCTGTTCTTGTTAATCTTGCTGCCCATAGGGCAAAAACGATGCCCACCTATAACCTGGCAGACAGAAGGAAAGAGGCTGGGGCTCAAGAGGGTTTTTCAAAGGCTGCCAATCCCATGTGAGGTGCCCAGCAGCCTCCATTGCCAAATCACCAGGGAACACAGACAAATGCCACCCCCGCCCCTCGAGTTGGTGAGCTATTTCCCACCACATCCTGTCCTCCCACCCACAATCTGCAAGCCAGCATGTGTGCCTCCATTTCACTAATTGCAGGATGACTGATGGGGTTGGAGCAGTGTTCTGGTTCCTGGGTACCAGCAATCAGAAGGCAGCCCCAAGCCTCAGACCCAAATGGGAGCTGATGCCTCCCTAGTTCCATAAGCCCTGGGCCCTTTAGCCTGGGTTAGATACTGATTCTAGCATGTTTCCCACCTCTGGAGCTTAGCCTCTGAATTCCCCAGGCAGCAACTTCCAGCTACAAAAAGGCTGTCAATCTTCCAACCTCACCAGGCTTTTCTTCCAACAATCCACACAGAGAGTGAGAGCAAGAGAGAGCAAGAGCGAGGGGGCAGGATTCCAGCTGTGGAGGAGATGGGAAGAAGACAGTGTGGCCTTCACTGGTCAGTCAAGTAAGGGGAGGCCACCTCCATGATGCTTGCTTCCAGACAGAAATTAATATGCAGAAAAGCAGAGATTTGTTCAGTAGTTCATCAGCCGCAACAAACACAGCTGACATGGGCTGAGTGACCCCCAGGCACCAGGTGCTCTATAAATAGTCACTCATTTAATTCTCAGCAGCTATACTGGATTGCCATTACCACATATGTTTTAGAGTAACTGAGATACAGAGCAGTCAAAAATGACTCTCCTATGTTACCTTGTCCCTGGGTCCATTGAAGGTACTATAGCAAAACAGCAAAAATCAGGTGTCTTATGAACAACAGAAATGTATTGCTCATAGTTCTGGAGGCTGGAAAGTCCAAGATCAAGGACTTTCTGATCTTGTGCCCTCACCTAGCAAAAGGGAAGAGGGAAAGGAGCCACTTCTGGTGAGGGCTGTCATCCCATTTGAGACGTCTTGGCCCTCGTAACTTAATTTCCTCCCAAAGTCCCTACAAACGCTCTGAGCTTGGGGATTAGTTTTCAGTATACAAATCTGAGGGGGAACACAAAAATTCAGTCTATAGTGAGTGGCTAATAAATGATAATAGGCCTTTAAACCTAGTCACCCTGGTTCCAAGACTCATATTCTTAACTACCACTTTGATTTTTTTTTTTAATTTTCATTAGTTGTGGATGAAATTTTTATTTTATTTATTTATTTGTATGTGGTGCCGAGAATCAAACCCAGTGCCTCACACATGCTAGGCAAGTGCTCTATCACTAAGCCACAAACCCAGCCCTACCACCCTGTTCTTATCAAGAATCTACTTTAGGTACCACAGATGGACACTAATTCATGTGGAAACATTAACAATTATTACTGAATGAAAAGTGAAAAAAGTATATATATATATAATAATATATATACTATCACATATGTATATATATGATATAAAAAGTCATATAATGCGGCAAGATGGTAGTGGATCTGTAGTCTTAAGTGTGGGCTTGAGAGTCATATAGACCCCAGCTACATCCCAGCAACTCCACTCCCTACCTGTATAGCCAACGCTGACAAGTCACTTACCCTCACTAACCCTCAGTCTTCTCTATGAATGAACAGAACAGCTGCATCTAAAATCATCAGCATACGGATTAAACCAAAAGACCACCTGGTATATTGTTCCATTTACATGACATGTCTAGAAAAGGCAATGCTCAGACACAGGAAGTAGATCAGTAGCTACCTGGAGCTTAGGGTGGGACATAGAACTAATTACAATTTGGCCTGAGGGATTTTACTAGGGAGACAGAAATATTCTAAAACTGGACTATGCTGATATTGCACAACTAGGTGAAGTTACTAAAAATCCTTTTTCCTTTTTTTCTACATTTTTTATTGTAGAAATTATAGTTGTTCATTATAGTTATACATAATGGTGGGTTTTGTTGTTAATAGGATATGCACACAGTATGACAATATAATTTGGCCAACTGGGGTTTTTCCCCCTCACTCCCCTCCTCCCACCCATGGTCCTTTTCTTCTGCTCTATTCATCTCCCTTTGCTTTTCATGAGCTCCCCCCTCACCTTCCTTTTCTAAAAATCTTTTAATTAAAGTGATTAATCAATTTAAATAGGTGTATTTCTGATATATAAGTTATACTTCAATAAAGTTCTAAAACAATTATGTAAGACCATTAGTACATAGCAGGCTCTCAACGCTTAGAGGTAGTCATTACCATCACCATTGTTAATAGAATTATTTACTGGTGAAGTGGTATTCCCAGTAAATTAAAATTTTGTATTGTATAAATGTAAAAAAAATACAGATACGCCAAAAAATTAATTCGCTGGAAATACCACTTCATAAGCCTGTTAAGAAATATGTATTTCTTGGACAATAAAAAGAGAAAGAGAAAAACTCAATTCCATTAAAATATCATTGAAGAAAGGGATCCTATTATCATGGGGGTGATTTTAATTTTCTTCCTTGGCTTATTCTCAATTTTTCAACAATGAATATGTACTACTGGATAAAACAGTAGATGGTTGTTTTCATAAATGGCTTATTTTATTCTCAACCTTGTGCTAGACACCGTGAAGCATGCACAGTGACATAAAAGGTTGCTCCCTAGGGTCTTTCCATCTGGAGTGGATGCAGGACAGATAAAGAACCAATCTGGAAAGCAGAAGAGCAAGCAGACAGTTAGTGTTAAGGAAACAAATGTATTGCCCCCAGCAGAAGTAGAGGACCCCCAGGAGGAGGAACTCACTGGCTGTGGGCCAGGGAAGCACTCCGATAGTGACGAACCTAGAGCAAGGCCTCAGAAGGTAAAGAGGAGGAATGGCTATGCGCTCCATAATATTAATGGAGCCCACCTCTATGCTAGGCCCTGCTATGTGGCAAGGATGCACAGCCACCGACAAGGTCTCTGCCCCATGATGCAAACTTTGTGGGTAAGGAGGACATCTCTGCACCTTGCCACTTTCAATCTGGCTCTGAGTGCCACTCTGGGAACATGTTGGCACAGCCACTCCTGAATACAGCACCCATCAATTATCCTGTGTTTTGGTTAGTGTGCCAGGGACTGGAGAGGGTAGGAAGGTGGGGGCTTTCCCTTGGGACTCCTTGCTGCCCAGGCCCTCATCCACTGCTGGACAGAGTTAGAGAAGGTCCAGAATTATAAGTCCTGAGTTCTCCTCTCAGCACAGCCAGTAATTCCCAGGAGTCAATTTCTTCCCTCTCCAGATGTCGGAGAGTAGTGGATTATGTGCCACATCTCTATAGCCAGAACGAGGTTCAAGCCTGGCAACCATTTTCTTGAACTCTGCCAACTTAACCTCTGCAAGCTCCAGTTTTCTCTTCTGAACAAATGGGAAATATGATAGCACCTAACTCAGAGAGATTCGGGGGATAGTGAGGATTGAGCAAGGCGATGCGTGGAAAGCTCCTAAGAGGGCATAGAGCATATACTTGGCAAAAGTCAACTACAGCAACAGCTTGCTCTCAAGTTGAACACTGGATGGCTCTGGAAGACTGGGAAATCCTGGGGCATCTCGACCTGACATAGTGAAGTAATGTACAGAACCAGCTCAGCAAAGGCAACTCTAATAGATGAGGATGGCTAGAATGTGCCCAGGAGAAGGGCTAAAACCTGCAAGGAAAACAAAAGACTGTATTCTTGGTGTCTCCTGGCCCTTACTCATATACTTGGTCCAGCGCTGCCACCTGCTGGCAGAGAGGAGCTATGGGAGAAAAGAGACCTTTCCCATTGGCTGGGAATCTAAAACAAACCTTAATCCCCAAAGAGAGAAGATAGGTGGGAGGCTCACAGATGGGGATGGAGGGAACATGAGGAGTGTTCCTTGGAAAGGTTTGAGCTGAAGGGATTTGGGGTCTGAGCTACAAGACCTGAATTCAAATCCCTGCTTTTCTATTTACCAGCTGGGAGACTTTGGATACTGTTTAACCTCCCAGGCCTCAGTTTTCTCACCTATGAAATGAGAATAATAGTGTCTCATTTTAGGGTGATAATACATGTACAGTACCTGAAGTAGCTGAGAGCTCAAATAAGGTGACTTTTCCCTCTGAACCTCTCCCTACTACACCCTGATCCTGAAATTTGAAAGGTGAGTGTGGGCAGGGGTCCTCACGCTCTGGTTTGCATCATAATCCCTGAGTAGTTGTCAAAAATATAAGTGCTCAGGCCCCAGGTGGCATTGCTCTGAATCAGCTTTCTGAGGTGGTTGCCTGATTTACGCTTTGCAACAAACGCCCGTGTGATTCTCATGTCCCTCTGGATTTGAGGGCCCCCAAAACAGTGCCAGGGCACCAGGCCAGGATTCTAGCCCCGACTCTCCCAGAAATGCACTCCTTGGCCTTTCTTATTCTCCATTTTCCCACCCACAAAAAATGGGCGGAGTCCCATCTGGTGTGCCTCTCTGGAACTGCAATGTCAGCACTGAGGTGAGAAGCAGAAGTACTCAGGTTAGCAGAAGGCCTGCTCTTCCTGAGTTCTCTCCTCAACAGACGAAGCCATTGGAACCAGAGTGGGAATGGCAAAGGGTTTTGGGGAAAAGACGGGGCGCAGTTATGGTTTCCTCAGGCCACTTCTGAAATGGCCAGGGCTGGGAATGGAGTGTGTAGAGCAGATAAGCAAAAGCAGGTTGCCCGTGAGCTTTGAAACTTGCCCCAGCAATAAGGGTCAGAGGCTGAGAGAGGATTCCAGCCTTGTGACTCAGGAGTCATCACAGCGGGCTGGTTCTCCACAAGAAGCCAGTGTGGGCGGGGCGGGGCAGGCATACACCTGTAACTCCAGTGACTCAGGAAGCTGAAGAGGGAGGACCAGAAGGTCAAGCCCAGCCTGGAAAACATCAGGAGACGCTGTCTCAAAATAAAAATTAAAAAGGTCTGGGGAAGGAAAGAAGGAAGAGGGGAAGGGAGGGAGGAAGGGCGGAAGGAAGGAGCCCATGGGGACAGTAATGAAGAGCCTTGGTTTTGCCTGGATCAGCAGTCCTCCATTTCCCTGGGGCCCCTGCCAGGTCATCTGCCTCTTCCCTCGTGGGTGCTTATATCCTTTCTAAGTTCACAGCCTCCCTGCACCCTGGAGATAAATGTGTCCATTTTGTAGGCAATAAAATCAAGGCCAGGTGAAGAGAAGGAAGCCCCTTGCCCAGCATCCCTACATTTTTGTGACAATTGGAGTAGACAAGGACTATTATGCCTATAACACAGAGGGGGAAAAAATCCAGATCAGAGAGGCTATGTAATTTAACTGAGAACCCACAGCAGACTAGACTATGTGGTTACTTCCAAATCATACATATTTATTCCCACTGCAGACACAAGATAGGGTCAGATGATCCTTTGGGCCCTTTAAACTCTACTTTTTATGATTCTAGAATCCCATCCTGTTCTTTCAGATTTATCTCTCTCTGGTTTCCTCAATGAACCACCAAGAGCTCAAAACAAAATAACCTTCTCTGAGCAAACCTCGAGACTTCCCACTCATCTGTTCCGTATCTCCCCCACCCCACCCAGTCTCAGCCCTACTCTTGCATATTTGAGAACACTCTCCAGCCCTTCAAAGCCCAGCTCAATGCTCACCTGCTTCAGGAACCCTCTCTTACTCCCCCAGAGAGCAATCATATCGAAATTGATGTGAGCAGGGCAATGGAATCCGGAACACCAGCATTTAACGGGCATCTCTGCCAGGCACTGAGCTATGACTTGCATATCCCTGCCTTACATGCATCATACACCTGTGAATCATATGTTCGGACATAACATTGCAGGAAACATAATTTCATTTCACCCTCAAAACTTTCCTATGAGGCAAGAACCAATAGTACACTTGTCTTACAGATGTGGAAACCAAGTCACAGAATTAAGGCCCAGCCTAAGAAGCAGGGACCTGTAACAAAGAGCCAGGGTCTAGAGCAACGTGAAAAGAATTCGGGCAACTAAAACTCCCTGAAAATCTTGTCGTCAAAGCGCTCAGGATCCACAACACCTCCAAAGGGGTTGTTTCTCTCGTGTGAAGTCAGCTCGTTACATAATGCAGGATCCTCACAGCCTGTCTCATTTGAAACACTAATTTTCTCAGATGAATACCAGAGGCTGGGGTAAATCCCAGCCAAGCTGGCATGGTCCCTGGTGGGGCTAGGACATGAAACAAGCTGGATTCCAGAATTGGTGCCCTTTCTCAGACATAATTGATAACTTATTTACAGTATTGCTTAAAAATAATTATATAGAAGATTCCTCTGCATCTGATGTGGGCTTTTGTTTGTCGCATTGCTTGATGTGCCACCGACCTGGATGTCAGTCTGACCTCTCGATGCTCATTCAAACTCTGACATTCCAGGATTCTATTGAATCTATGAAAACCGGCTTTGTGGAGGTTCAAGTCTTTTTGATCTTCAAGAGCTCTGTGTGAAAATAAAATAATTTCTAGGGTGGTTTGCCCTTCAGTGGACCCATGGATAGGTGCCAAAAAAGGTCACAGAGAAATAGAAAGCAGAGTGGAGACAAGGGCTCAAAGACAGTGAGGGGGGGATGTCACTAATTCAGCAAAGGAAGGCTTCTCAAAGCAGTGGGGGCACAGTGACAACAATCTAGCAGCTCCAAGCACAAATGCTTCCTCCCTCACAAGTTCAAGTTCATTGATGGCTAGTCAGAGAGGAGGAGATCACAGGAAGGCACCTCCTCCCTGGGTCTTGAAGCTCAAAGGAATGGGCACACCCCAGCTCTGAGAGTCTCAGCAGCTGCTGTGGGCTTTACCACTTTCCACCATTGGAAGGGGCAAGGGGCCAAGGCACCTGGCAGGGGCTCAGCTAAAGTTGCCACTGTCCACCACAAGGTCCACCAGTTACCTCTAATCACCTTCCAGTCCAGCTCTGAATGGATCTTCCCTAGAAATTCCACCTTCCTCACAGCTGGAAGTAGGCTCTTCCTTCTTGATAGCTGCATTCTGGATAGCTGCATTCTTCTTGGTCCCTTCCCTCCCCCCACCCCTGCATCTCCATCTGATGCACCCAAATAGATTCCAGTCCTGGGCAAGGTTTGATTTGCCCAGGGATCTCTCCAGGATCTAGTTTAGAATGGCTAAGAACGTGTCCTAAAAGAGTGAGTGAATGAGTGAAAAGGGCCCAGCCAGGACAGGAAGAGCCACCTGCTCCACAGTCCTATAAATGCAGCTGGTTGGTTGACAGAGCATCCCATCTGGAGAAAGCAAAAAGTCTGTGCCAGTCAAACTTCTTTACCTGAGAAAGCACTCCGCCCACAGGCCTGCCAAATGCGAAGGATGGGTAGCCACAGGAAGCCAGAGAACATGGAGTGATTGTAGGTGGTAGTGACTTGGTTTGCCAGTGGGTTCAAGCAGTCACAGAAGATTCTGTGCAAGAGGAACTAATTTTGACAAGCGATCTATAAAAATAGAGCCCTCTAGTCAAATGTGTTTGGCGAACACAGCTCATTTCTCTCCTTCTTATGGATCCACAGCGTCCCAACATGTTAAAGCTCTGAGACGCCATGCTACAAAGACAACAGCTTAACCTAGGGCTTCCCACGCTTACTTACAACAGTCTGGGAGATTTTTTAGTAAAATGCATTTAACATCCCAAGGAACTGGTGTTCCTTTGCTCACAGTTACAAAAGAAGGAGCTGGTTATTCAGACATTCTGGTGGTCATGGAGGTAAACTATGAGAGGTTAAGAGGTCTTCTCTTCATTATTCTTCCTGCCAAAAAAATACCTATAATTTATAGGAGTTATAGCCTTAAAATAAAAGGACCAAATTCCAATGGTGAACTTTTAGGCCTTGGCCAGCAACATGGGAAGGGGAAGGAATGTGTCATCAAATCTTTGCCCTCTCTCATTTACTGAAGCTCTGACCTTCAGCAAGTTTCTCAACTTTTCTGGACCCCCAGTTCCTGTTCTGTAAATGGTGTAAAGATAGAATGAATAAGTAAGTAACAAGTGCCTAGACCAGCACCAGGAATATACCCAGCATCCAAATGACCTTCTTTATTGTTAACAGTTTTTATCATCTGAAACAATCTGAATTTAGTGATTTCCTTCTCCACTCACACAATAAGTTTAAGGGGCACATAATCTAGTAAGATAGCCCTGACCTAATTATGGAGCATGTGCACTAAAGGACAAAAGAGAGAACGGGTTCTAAGAAAGTTTGGAAGAGGTGGGACCTGGACCAGGAAAAAGCCTCCTAGAGGTGGGTAAAGGTGAGTTGGGCTGGGCAGGAGCAGAAAGGTGGCTGGGCAGTTCTGGGGTGGGGGGTGCATGCATGAGCCCCAGTCAGCAAAAGCCTGCGAGTACTAGGGAGCACAGCCTGAGCCTTATTAACTCAGCTCCAGGTAAACAGAGAGTTTGCGCCAAGGAAGACAACAGACCAAACCAACCACTGGGAGCTGGCAGCTCTGTTGATATTTGGTGGAAGAAGAGAGTCATCTCCCAGTCCTAGAGGTAAGCAGAAGTGACAGATGGTCTGCTGAACAGAACGGAGTATTTGCTTCCCCATGTTGCAACATTTGCTTTTGCTGCAGAACTCTGGAGACTCCCTCCCCAAAGCCCTCTCCACAGCCTAGTGGGTTGGGAACCATGTCTTCAAAAGAAAGAGAAAACCCACTGAAGCTTGTCTCAGAGTCAAGGTGGTTGTTGAAAAGATTTAGGGTATCTTAGAGAAGATGAGAGCAGGAAGTTGGACCTTGAGAAAAACTGGAAAAACACTGACTGCCAGGGCAGGGGCTCTGCCTCCATCTCTTTTACTCTTTCATTATCTGTGTCTATCTCTCTGAATCTTTCCCCAGCCCCTCTTTCTCTGAATGAGAATTGGGAGCTCAAGACCCAAGCAAAAACAGGTTTCAGTCTCTGCCTCCTTCTGTGGACCTCACTCTTTAAACTAGAGGTTGTAGATCTTACCTCCAGACAAGGAAAAGGATACTAGGGTGAAATGATCCTCCTGTGCTTCTCCCATTATAGCTTTGAGTTTTTAAAAGCTGTACTCTGGATTGGCGGAAGTGCCTCCATGATACTTTCTGGACTCAGAGATAAAATCCCACCTCCTCGTTGAAGCCTTTCAAATAATTCCAGTCCTCCATGCATCTCCCTCCTCTGAGGTTCCACAGCACTTGGGCTAACTGGGTATCAGTTAGCACCTGGGTTTCTTGGAGGCTTTGGGAAATTTAATATGTTAATAGTGGGCTATTAAATTTCATAAGGCACATTTATGCCCACCATCTATTTAGCCTTTAAATAATCCCACTGAGATGATTGGTTGTTTATCAGATAGGAAAACTGAGGTTCAGAGAGGCTGAGCTGAAAGAAAAACCAAACAGGAGGAAAATGCAGGTCTTTGCCTCCCTCTACCTCCCACATCCTCCTCCCTCTGAGAAAGTTCTGGCTTGGAGAGATGGAAGAACCACTCCACCAAGTTAGAGCTGGATCTAAGAACAGGAGGTAGGCTGTCATGACAGTAAGTGGATAGAAGGGTGTACTTATTAATCAGATGACCTTGTCTCAGGGAAAATGGCAGAAGTGATCAGACGTGATAGAAACTTTGGAGAAAGAGGAGGTAATCAGGAGAGGGCTAGAGGGAGAAAGAATACGAATTTAGGTATCAGGAAACCATACATCCTCGCTTCTCCATAGCTCTCAGTTTTCCCATGAGGAGGTTAGTTCCCATGGTCTCCAATGTCCCTTCTCATTCTGGTATTTGGAGCTTCTTCAACCCAAGCCATCTTCCTGAGTCTCCACCAAGCCACTAGTATCAGAGGGCTGCATAATAAACATCAATGTAACCCAGAGACCCCATAAATTTCCTGGACTTTCAGGACAATTATGTTGCTGCCTTATCACACCTTTACCACCCTCACAGCAGACAAAAACTTCCTAGAAGCCTCAAAATTCCCTAATGGCCTCAGAGAATGATACTACTACAAAAAACTGTAGTGATCAAAACTGACCAGAAGATGGAGCCAGATGCCCTAGAATGCTAATAAGTTTACTTTCTGGAGTTCTTTCAGGAGTTTTTGGGTGTTGTTTGTTTGTTTGGTACCAGGGATTGAACTCAGGGGCACTAGAACACTGAGCCACATCCCCAGCCCTATTTTGTATTTTATTTAAAGACGGGGTCTCACTGTGTTGCTTAGCACCTTGCTTTTGCTGAGGCTGGCTTTGAACTCTCCATCCTCCTGCCTCAGCCTCCCAAATCACTGGGATTACAGGCCCAAGCCACCGCACCCAGCCTCTTTCAGGAGTTTTTATTTACATGCTGAAATCAAGCCACAAAAGAAGTAAGAGATGTGTTCAAGGCCTCACATCTGCTCATTAGCTGGGCTGAAAATAAGTCCCATCTCTTCTACCCCACTCTCCCCTGCTTCTACTGCAGGATATAGACCAAGCTAAGTTTGTTTCAAGATGATCCAATCTGATAACAGCTCACTTATGATATATTGATAGAGACCAGGGAAGGGGGTCACTGGTCAGAGAATCCAGGTTAACCAATCATAATTTCTCCATACCCATAACCAACTTTACAAATCCCAAGTCCCTTCCTCATGCTTCATCTGCATCTCTGAGATGATGACTTAAAGTCACCTGCCACAATGAAGAACTCTGAACCAGAGACATCCAACCTTTAAGCAAATGGGGTTGGAGTTTTAATGAGTTTGTGGTGGGAATGTGATAGGCAATATGTTCAAGGCCCATATTTGAAGCTCCCCTCTCCTTCACTAACTCCCACAGCTGTGCTGACTTTGGGGAAGTCTACACTACACTCTAAGCCAGTTGGCATATCTGTAATTGACAGTGATAATATTGGGTCATTTTGAGGATTGCATTAACGAATGAGAGTAAAGCATCATGATCATCATATGCTAGGTGCTCAAGAAAGATTCACTCAAAAGGCCTGAATAGTGTGTAAATGGAGTTTTACTGGGTACAAGTGTTTAGATGTTTCTCTGGAGAAACCAAAACCTCTGGGGTAGGAGGGAAAGGGAGGGGGCAGGGGAATAGCAAGGGCCGTGTAATGTGATGGACATCATTATCCAAAGTACATGTATGAAGTCTCAAATTGGGTGTCAATATACTTTATATATAAACAGATATGAAAAATTATGGTATATATGTGCAATAAGAATGGTTATGCAAAAAAACAAAGTACACGTATAAAGGCATGAATTGGCGTGAACATACTCTATATATAAAGATATGAAAAATTGTACTCTATATGTTAATAAGAACTGTAATGCATTCTGCTGTTGTGTATTTTTAAAAAACTAAAATCAATAAAACTAAAAAAAAAGAAACATCACCTCTTTCACATTCACAGATTAAAAAGACATAAGAAGTGAAACTGATAAAAAATGTAAATGTATTTAAGATATAGTTCATCAACAAACCAATAAATAAATAAATACATTTACCTGTTAAAGAGAGAGAGAGAGAGAGAGAGAGAGAGAGAGAGAGAGAGAGAGAGAGAGAGAGACCCAAACCTCTCTCTTTTGGAGACAGAAGTTACTGTTTCAAAGTCTGAATTCATGCTGCTTGGGGCACTGGAGGGAGGACTCTGCTGAGAGCCCAGGGACACTGGTTCAAGGTCTGACCCTACTCTGATGCCCCTTGTGACACTGAGCCTCCTTTCAATCAGCCATTTAGCCACAGCTCGTCCTGTTCCTTCCTATTGAGCTCACTTTCACCCTGGGATTTGGCGGCACTGGGTCCCAGCTCTACTCTGACTCCAGGTGTGATCTCAGACAAGTTCTCCAATAGTACCCTGAAGGACGTCTCCTGGACACAGAGAAAGAAATCCCATGTAAACAGAAACCCAAGAACTCACACTTCAGGACAGAATCCATCTCGACAGAGATTTCTTTCTTCAGTGCTCACCAACCTGAAACAAATAGAAGAATAACACTGGCTGGCATCTTCCTGGCCCATCACAGAGCACCAAATGTTTATGGACATTATTTTACATGAGCACATAAGCACTAGCTAGGAGGTAAATATCATTAACACATCTGACAGATGAAGAAATGGAGGAGCAGGAGTCAGAGGAATTTCCCAAGAACCCATAGGGAGTCAGTGCTCACATAGAGTTCTCCTTGCCTAAGCCTCAGGTATCTCCTGATAGAAGAAAGTGAGTAAGGTAGAGACCCATAGTAGGTACAGAATAAGGACCCTTTAATGGTGCATCGACCCTCCTTATTTGCCTATTGTGTACCTTGTTCATCAAGCCTTGGCCACAGGAGCCAAAGGGCCTAAAACACTCCTCTCCACAAGGAGGGCTTCTCCATGGTTTTCCTCCCTCAGAGTCCCTCAGAAGGAGGTCCTCCCAGCGTGGGGAGCTCCAGAGATCCATAGCCCTAAACATCTTGGTTCAGAGCAGGAATGTCAGCCCCCTCCATTCCTTCTAAATCCATCCCAGCCCTGACCTTCAGCAAACGTAGCTCTACTAGATGAGCAAATTTCTCCTTCTCAGCCTGGGTCATGATTCTTTCCTGAGAACATGACACCTGCCTTTTCCTAACCCCAACAGAAACTTGTCAGAATAACAAAGAAGATGGTTTTAAAGCTGGAAGATCTTAGCAATTTAAAAATGATTTCCTACTGTGAGGGATGCTTGTGTACAGGAAAACTGGGGTCCAAAGAAGCCGAGACCTGCCCAAAACCTGTTGGACAGTTAAAGGCAGAGTAGGACAAGAACCCAGATCTTAAACTTACCATCTGGTCCTGCCAAGAATCTGCTCAGTGCCTACCATCTCTGGGATCACAGACATCCATTTTCACAATCCCCTAAACTTTCCCAAATTGTCCTTTCTTCCTCCTTCAGGAGTCTTCCCACTGATTTGAGGGCACTCAGCCTGAGTCTAGAAGGTGGCATCCACCCCAGCAAGAAGGGGAGATGAGTTTCTCCAAGCACAGCCAACTCAGCCCTAGGTTTTCTCTACCAACATACTTCCAGCTCACAGATTCTCATAGTGCACAATTATCAAGTCACCAACCAAGGGTGACTTTCTCTATGTGGTCTTAGTAAGTAGAATTAGGACCAGTGGGTAGAATTTATAGAGGGACAAATTCCAGCTCCATATACCGTACAACTTGATTATAGTCAGGCCTATTCTAAAATGGCACAGGCTTTCTCCTGAAGTAGTAAGCTCCTCAACACTAGAGGCCATCAACTTGCTGGGGATATTATGGAACAGAGCTCTTCAAAGTGTAGCTCACTTACATTAGCATATTTGGGGGGTACTCTTTTTTAAATTAATTTATTTATTTTAATTAGGCATATATGACAGCAGAATGCATTTTGATTCATTGTACACAATTGAAGCACAACTTTTAATTTCTCTGGTGGCACACAATGCAGGGTCATACCATATGTGCAGTCATACACGTACCTAGGGTAATGATGTCCATCTCATTCCACCATCTTTCCTGCCCCCATACCCCCTTCCTCCCCTCCCTCCCCTTTGCCCAATCAGTGTTCCTCCATTTTTCCCATGCCTCCCCACTCCCCATTATGGATCAGCATCTATTTATCAGAGAGAACATTCAGCCTTTGGTTTGGGGGAATTGGCTTACTTCAATTAGCATGATATTCTCCAACTCCATCCATTTACCTGCAAATGCCATAATTTAATTCTCTTTTAATGCAGAGTAATAGTCCACTGTTTATATATACCACAGTTCCTTTATCCATTCATCTATTGAAGGGCATCTAGGTTGCTTGCACAGTTTATCTATTGTGAATTGAGCTGCTATGAACATTGATATGGCTGCATTACTATACTATGCTTATTTTAAGCCCTCTGGGTATAGGTGGAATAGTTGAGTCAAATGGTGGTTCCATTCCAAGTTTTCTAAGGAATCTCCATACTGCTTTCCAGATTGGTTGCACCAATTTGCAGTCCCACCAGCAATGTATGAGTGTACCTTTTCTGTGGGGACTCTTTTAAGGGGCAGTTTCCTAGAACCCATTCAAAACCCACTGAATAGAACCATTATGGATAGAACCTATCCAAATCTGAATCAAATTTCTGAGTGTGGGCCCAGAAATCTACCTTTTTATGCCACCAGGTGATTCTGATATAAGATTCTGGCCCATAAATTAATTTTTGAGAATTTCTGCTCCAGAATAATAGGTGGAATTTGTTCCTTTTCATCTCCAAATCCCTATGATTCTATCATCCTAATCCTATGAGATACATATCTTTCCTGGGTATTTGCACTGTACAAGTGACATCCTAAAGACACATTATTTTTAAGTCATATATCCATAATGACAGTTGACAGAGGGGATAATTGGGAGCAAACAGATCACAAAAGCCGTTGTCAATCCTTCCTATTGCTCTACCTGAAATGACAAGCCCTAATGTCAAAATCCCTGGCTAAAAAGACTTAGTGGTCCCATTTAATTTTATCTCAATTCCTTTGTATTCAAGGCTCAAATTTCTTAGTGATAGCAGGAACCAAGAACAAAAGAGAAAAATACCCACTTAGCATTCTGGAGCTGGTGGGAGTATGTCTCTGTCTCTTTCCTCTGGGTCATCTAAGATTCTCTGGGGTCCACTTGAAGCTTGTTATGCTCTCTACCATTCCCGTTTTCAGCCCTGAAGTGGAAAAAGTTGCTGTCCAAATGTCTTTAAGCATAAGTCAGTTCATGACAATCATTTCCTGCCAAAGCCTGGGGCTCTATCCCAAACTTGTCCTGGCCTCTAGTCCCTTGGATCTCCTTGTCTATGCTGGCCTGAGAATGCTCACCCCTCAGATTCAGGATTGCAAATTCTAGGACATAATCACTCATACATTCAAAGATGTCTATAAAATTATATCAACTAGAGCATTATCAAAGTTAACAGAATAAGCTAACTCATATATGGCACATACTTGTTTGGTTCTTTTTCAAGTTTATTTAATCCTCATGAAACCCACGAGCTATATACTAAGATTGTACTGAGTTCACAGGCAAAGACGCTGAGGCTCTAAGACACAAACTAACTCACTCAAAGTCACACAGTTAACCTAGATTTATACCCAGTGTTTCTCTAGCGCATGTGCTCTTAACAACTTGTTCCACTGTCTTTCAGTAACTGAAAACTATGGAAACAACCTGAGTGTGAAGAAACAAGGAATTGGTTGAATAGGTTATGTAGCTCTCCTAAAATAGAATGTCATAAAATTATGAAAATGAATGTCCATAGAATTCTCATAATGTTTAGTAATACAAAAAGCATAGGGAATAAAATTCTGCCAGGCATTGTGGTACACACCTGCAATCCCAGCTTCTTGGAGGCTGAGGCAGGAGGATGGTGAGTTGAAGGTTGGCCTGGGCAATTGAGCTGGACCCTGTCTCAAATTATTTTTTTAAAAGGCTGGAGATGTAATTCAGTTGGAGAGCACTTGCCTAGCCTGTTCAAGGCCTGAGGGTCAACCCACAATACCACAAAATAAAACAGAACAGAAAGCTCTATTCCAGTCCATACTAAAATATGAAATAAAACAAATAGCTATACTTCGGTTCCACTAACACTCATTAGGAGTGGCAGTGCCAGGCACTATGGCCTGCAGGCATCTACACATATCCTCCAAGCCACCAAGATGCCCAAGAGAAAGTCATCTCAGGCCAAGGGTGGTAAAGGAAGGGCCCAAGAGGAGATCAAGGTTGTCAGTTAATCCTGCTCCTGCAAAAGGAGAAACAAAGCCAAAAAAGGTAGCAGAAAAGAAATCTTTGCCCAAAACAGTATAAACAACAGAGAAAACAGACTAAGCAAGCTAAGTGAGTGACTAATGAAGAAAATAAAGATTTGCCTACAGAAAAAAAAAAGAGAAACTAAAGTCCAGGAGAGTTCAGCCTCTGATGGAGCCAAAGAGAAATAAGCCAAAGGTGATTAAATCACATACCATGTCTAACCAATGGTCCCATCTTGCATAATCCAGAGGAAACTGTTTTGTAAAGTTTTTTTTAGTAACTACAGAAACATTTTTTTAAAAAAGGGAATCTCACTTCATCTCATCTTTTAAGTATAATTTTTTTTTTCCAGAGGTGAGATCATCCACTGGTAGCTTCTTTTTTGCCACAACAAGAAAATCATGGATATTGAATTAGGAGAGGCTTTGACTGTCTTGGGTGTTGGCTTCACCTAGCATTGGTAGGAGGTTAATTTTATATTCTACAATACAAAGTATACTAAACTATTTAGAGTCATGGTCTTTCATTTTATGACTTGAATATTTTTAATTGTTTTTATTTCCATGTTGTTTTTAGTAGAATTATTTCCTAAAGAAAACCACTCCTTGATCATTGTCCTTGTGTTCTCTGTGACATCTTTAGTTATAATAGTCCAGTTTCTCAATAATTTTGCTAATGTACTGTGAAATATTTTTAAAATACTTCAGTATCAAATGCATATGATATAAAAATGTGAATTGGTGAGTCTTATGTAACAGCAGCATTTGAAGATATTGGTACTTGATATTCTCTTAAGGAAAATTTGCCTCCAAAGTTGAAACTGGAAATTCACTGGAATAACTGAAAAAGAATCCCAATACAAGGCTTTTAGATTTTCGGGGCATGTGTTAAGAATTGTACACAAATTGAAATGTCTGCATACTGATTCTCAACACAATCAAAAAATCTGCATATGGGAAAAAACCCTCTATTCCATATGAGTGAATTTTGGATGAATGTGTATATGAAAGAAAACTAAAAGACATTCTTAGCAGGAAAGGCTTTCAGAGGTGGCTTGTATTGAACCAGGTTTGCAAAGCTATATAAGGGATTGAGGCTGAGGTTGCAATCCCGTTGCCACTCATCATCCCCAGGTAACAAGGTCCAGAGAGGGTTCTGAGCTCAAGATGTTCAGCATTGACCGGTAGTCTAGAGATTGCCATTGAATTCTGGCTCTGTTACTAATGACAAGGCTTACAGCCAAACTCCATTCCCTCTCTGGGCCTCAGTTTCCCCATTTGAACAAAGTTGTTAATAAAACCTTCTCTGACTCTTCCCTGAGCCAGACTAGAGATGCAAATCTCAAGTGAAAGCTTGAGCTACAGGGCTCTTGAGTAAGCAAGTAAAACTGGTCTTCTCTACTGATCATTTACTGAATCCAACTAAGGTACTTCCTGCTGTGATTACAGGCCAGAGATTACTAAATGCTTTGAAGGTACATTCAGATCCAGCTTCATGGGCACGCGAGCAGTATTGTCACAAGTCCGCAATCAGAAAAGCATTATCTGAGGAATTCACCTCTGTAGTTCCATCTTGTAATGTTCAATAACATCTTTGAATTTAAGTGAAGTCCAAAGGAACAAGGACTAGCTGAGGACTTGGAGCTTTCTTTCATGCATGGCCCAGTCCTAAGGTAGGATCTCAGGTACTTACCAGGCAAGTATCCTTGTACCTGAGGGAGGACATTAATAGCAAATAAAAAAAATAGCATGATGAGCCAAGAAAGGAACCATGGGAAAAAAAAGGAAAAGTCTTTTTTCCTGCTTTTGAACAGGTACCCGACATTTTCATTTCACACTGGCACCGACAAATTGAGTAGACAGCTATATGGATGCATGAATAGTAAATTCACAACATCCCTGTAAAGTTATGTGCTCACTTATTCCATTTTATAAGTGAGGAAGTGGAGTCCAGAGAGCTGACCCAGAAAACACAGCAGGAAGTACCTTAGTTGGAATTTGAATCCTTATCAATTTGACCTCAGAGCTGGTAGTCTGAGCACTGTGCTACAGGAAATCAGAAAATGACATAAGAAAGCAGCTCCTTCAGAGTAGTGTCTCAGTGTCCTCTAACTACAATCAAGTCTTCACTATTTGCACCATAGTTGGCCTCTCACCTGGACAGAGGAGGCACAGCCTACTTGGGTTTGTAAGGAAGTTAGGAAAGCCCTGAGACGTGAAAATATCTCCTGTCAACTGAGAGATGTTTGCCTGGTCCAAAGAGGAGGGCTTTATCTGTTGTGTGAGATGAAGGTGAGTGCCCCTTCCCTGCAACAAAAAATTCCAAAGGTACATGTTTCAGCATAGCCACCTAAGGGTCAAGTGACTGTGGACACTCCTCCTGACTTCCACAGCCCTCAGTTGCCCCATCTTAAAACGGGAGTGGAACTAGTTATGTAAAATTCCTTAAAAATCTGATAAAAATGGAAGGTGACATCATTGTTACTAGACACTGTATGACCTTGCCTGCATCAGCAAGGACCTGCTGATGAGATAGCTCTATTCATGATTTGTTTAAGGAAACTGAGGATCAGAAAGAAAAGCTAAAGGACTAAGGCAAGAAGCCCAGTTTCTTTACTCAGCCACCATGTAAGACAGAGAATATCTGGCCAGCAGAATAGCAGAATGCTTTTTAAGCTGCAAAATATCCCCTGCCATCTTGTAGTCATAATCATAACTTAAATGAACAGAGTGAGCACTATGGCCAGGCACTGTGCCAAGAACATGTGTTCATCACCTCACCCAACCCCCTGAAGCAAGTACTACCCATTTTACAGATTAAAAAGATGCAGAAAAAGTGGACACACAGTTCACAGTCAGTTCACAGTCAGTTCACAGTTCACAGAAAGAGGTGGAGCCAGGCTCCAGACTTCACTCTTGCTTGTCAACATTTTGCTGTTCTGCCTCCCTAGGATGAGTGAGCAAGGGAGGCTTGCAAGCCACTGTAGATTTTCAGTGGTCTCTGACGGCTGATGGGTCTACCTGCACTAAGTAGCTATAGTCCCTCACCCCAATCCCATTTGAGTGTCCATACAAACCCTGAAGATATAAAAGAATCAAGAACCTCCCTCCCAAAGTCTCATTGAACCCAAACAATTATGAGATGCAGAAGATACAAACTTCAAGTCTTTGTTTTGTTTTTGCTACTCTGCATTCTCTCCTCTCTGACTTTGGGTCTTGGCATCTCTCTTCCACCTTCAACCTTTAGTGAATCCTGGGTTTCCTTTCTGTGGTTTCTGAACAGCACCCATTTCTTTTTCAGGTGAGCTCTATGAATTTGAATGAGCCAGCACATAGGTGTTTTATCTTCCCACTGCCTGTATTTTAGGTAATCAAAAGAAACAAGCTAAGAATATGCATTCATCCAACAGGACTCTTCAGACAGCCTAATCTCTATTAGAGAGAAGGGGCTTATTTTTCACAATTAAGATATACTGGGAAGTCCTAAGTAGGTCACATCCCTTCCAAGAATGAAAAATTATTCCATTACCCTCTCTGTAATGTCTGCTTCTCTCACTCAACTTGCCCAGTCTTATCCTATATCCTGTAGGAAGACTATACTTTCAGGGATCATTTCTATAGTATGTTACTATATCCTGTAGGGCAAGATTAGCTATTCTTATTTCTTTACTACCTGCTGTACCTCACTCAGGTCAAAATTAACTGACTGAGTATTCATTCAAGCCATGGAGAATCCAAAGCTCTTGGCCCAATCTCCTCTTTTTGATGACTGAGAAATAAGAAGAAGTTAATGTGGTGGTCATAAACATAAGCAGAACTAGGGTTGAATCCACTCCACCACCTTAGGCTAATGTGACCTTAGGCTAATGCCTTAACCTCTGCAGAACAAGTGGAGATAGAAGAGTAGTTTTGGCTTTGTAGAGTTATTGTGAAGACCATGCTGTCTTTTCTATGCCAAGTCCTAGTGGTTCAGAATAATCTACCCAGATGCTTTCATATAAAGTGCCTCAGTATAAATCCTGTGAGGTAGAGGCTAAGCCAAGACCAATCTACATTAGAACCCAACTGTCCCGGGTAGCTTCTGTCAAAACCTTTGTTTAGCTCTTATTTAATATGAAGAGTTTCCTTGCCTATTTGAATCAGAATATGGCTTTAATGATATTAGGGACAATTCTGCAAGCATCTTTTCTATTGAATTGGTGGATTTCAATAAAAAATGATAGGAATCCATTACAAAACTTCAAAACCCTCCTGCACTATCTCATCCCACTTACAAACCTGCTACCAAAGCACTTGCCTAGTGAGAGGCAGATTGAGCCCACCTGTCACCTCTACAAGAGTCCCTGTAATGAGGACATGAACCACTGGGTTTTTGTTAAATTCTCCCAGAAAGTGGGTAACACTTCTTGATTCTTTGGTTCCCTTGGCCCAAAGCTCTCCTCCTTTTTTTAAAGTTAAAATATTTATTGAGATGATAGTAGATTCCCACACAGAAACAGATATCTGTGATTCTTTACTCAATTTCCCCCAAAGATCACATCTTACAAAAACTAGTTTCACAACCCAGATACTGGCATTGATAATGATCCACTGATCTTACTCAGACTCCTTAGTTTTCCTTGTTCTCATTTGTGGGGTACTTGTGTGTCTGCATTTAAATTTACACTACCATGTATAGGTTTGTGTCAATCACAGTAAAGACACTCCATCTCCAGATCCCTCCTGTTGCCCTTTTAAAACCATACCTATTGTCTTTCTTTCCCACCCCATCCCTAACCCTGGAAACTATTACTCTATTCTCCATTTATATCATTTTTTCATGTTAGTTATATAAATGGGAATTATACAATATGTAACCTTTTTGTGATTAGATTTTCTTTCACTCTACATAATCCCCTGAGATTCATCCAAGTTCTTACATGTACCAATAATGTGTTCCTTTAATTGCTGAGAGCAATCCATGGTATGGACATACCACAAACTGTTTACTCATTTAAGAGCTGCATCATTTCCAGCGTGGGGCTATTACAGAGTTGCTATGCACATTCATGTTCTCCTCTTCCCTTTCTGTCACTAAGTGATACAGATGCTCCTGCTTCACTGAGGTCCTTGTTCCTGTTGTGGCAAATATGACTTGTCACCATGTTATCTTTTCTATGCCAAGTCCTAGTGGTTCTGAATAATCTGCCAAGATGCTTCCATATAAATATTATCACTAGATAAGCACCTCTGGGCCTTTTACTTTAAAGGAATAAAACAGAACAAACATGAGTTTGGGAACCACACAACTAAGGCTCACACTGCAGAGGCTCTGCCACATATACTTGTGAAATTTGAAAGTCACTTAACCCTCTCAATCTGCTTCATAGTGATCATAATAAAAGAGTTAATAGTTGCTAAGATTTCTTTACTGGAAGTTTATGGTCAGTGTAACATAATGGATAGAAGCAGGAACTCCGATACCAAGCTATCTGGCTTTGAATTCTGGCCCCATCACTTTAGGTTCTGTGACCTTGGGCAAGTTACTTAACCTGTGTGTGCCTGTTTTTCCATCTGTAAGTGGCATGTTAATAATACCTGTTCTGTGGACTTGTTATGAAGAATAACTACGGGTAATCAGTACATATAATACATGTTCAGAACAGTGTCTGGCATGCAGTGCTCATTAAGCATTAGCTCATATTGCTATACAGCAGGCACTATTATGCACTTTGCAGATAATTTAATCTAAGAATGACTTTTTTAAGAATGACTTTATAGTGCAACTATTGTTAAGAGATTGTTTTTATAGATAATAAAATTGAATTTAAGACAGTAAGTCATACTGGATGACACAGTGGTGCACACGTGTAATCCCAGCGGCTCGGGAAGCTGAGGCAGGAAGATCTCAAGTTCAAAGCCAGCCTCAGCAACTCAGCAAGTCTCTGTATCAAAAATTTTAAAAAGGAAAAAAAACAAATGCTGGGGATGTGGATCAATGGCTAAGGGCCTCTGGGTTCCATTCCTGGTACAAAAAAACAAAACAAAACAAAACAAAAAAGTCACTTCCCCATTATCATATGGCTTAGAAAACAAGGGAGCCAAGATTCATATATAAACCTGTCTTTGCACCATTCTGCAGGCCTCCCAGAGCAGCTATGAGGATTAAAGAGAAAAGTGTATTTAGTCTGTGGTGCTGTCTTTTCAAACTGCTCCATGTGTTGTTTCCTCTTTTAGCTACGTGGTTGATGAACAGCAGACGGTTTCATAGTGCTATACACAGTAAAAAATGGCCCTTTAAAATATAAACCACAAAACTAAAAGTAGCAAGGGCTGGGGATATAGCTCAGTTGGAAGAGTGTTTGCTCAAGGTCCTGAATTCAATCCCCAATACCTCTAAATAAATAAAAATAAAGAGTACTGATGGATGCATCTGCAAACATTTGCTGTGCTGAACTAACTCAACAATCACAATCAGATTTGAGACTAATTCATCCAAAAGAGTCATAATTCATTCCAACAGCAGCTGCCTCACTTCCTTCCTCAGAGGACATTGCAACTACAAGGTAAAGACTGCTCAGACAAGTAGCACCATTGCAAACTCCCATAGGACAATCTGCATTTTGCTTCCCACCCCAATCAAATCCAGTGTCAGGGAAGCTGTATCCATTAAATATGCAGAACTCTGGTGTGATTCTGGCCTCATGGAGGCCCAGACTGGGATCAGAAGACCTGGGTGCAGGTCCCAGCTGAGCCCACCACCAGTTGTACAACTTCAGGGAGTCACTTCCTCTTATGAGGCCTCACTGTGGATAGCTGTGAACCAGGAGTTTTAACCCAATGTACTCTCTGCTGGTACAAAAGCACCAAACTATCTTTTTTCTTTTGCATTTACTCTTTTGCTTCTTTTTTTCTGGCCTCTCTTCTTTCTTTTCCTCCTTTTTTTCTTTTTCTTTCAGCCAAACAACAAATACTTTCTACCATCGGCCAAACTATAATGCCAGAAAGCTGGGAATTCAATGGTGAGTAAGCTAAATACAGAAGTCACTTACATGTCTGTTAAAAATGTTAGAATGTTAGAAATATATTTGATTCTTTTTTGAAACTTTTGCTTCAACACAAGCTAACTATGCAGTTTGAGTAAGTCCCAATGACATGTGGGATAGGTAAAGGAAGATCCAGCTGTAGTAAACACTTCAAAGTCCAATACTTTATTACAATAACTATGTAGGCTATTCAGGTTTAATCTGATTTAGTTGAAATTGCTAGGCTCATTGCAACAGTTACCTAGGTGAAACTGGCAGGTAAAAACTTTATGACAAACTACCTCCATTCCAATTTACAAATGTGCTTAAAACTTTTTAGTATATTGCTGCATTCACACTCAAGTTAGAAAAACGACTTAACTTCAGAATTAGTTTAAGAGCACAGCCATGGCCAGCATGTATGGAAAAGGACAAATGTGAGGCTGACAAGTAGAAACAGATGATGGTTTTTCCTTTTGTTTTTTTCATTCAGTTTGCAGTCTCTGTACAAGGGTAAGCCTATCAGAAATATAAATATCTGGCAAGTTCAACATTGATTTGTGAGAGTAAAGTGATCATGGTACCTTTCTTTGCCTTTAACTCAAAACACAAGAGAGATAAGAGACTACTTGAACTGTTCTTTGTGTAATTTTCCTGATAAGAAAAGTGATAGTTGAGACATGATGGGACTTTGGCCAGATGATATAATAACAAGCACGGATGGGGTCTCAAGTAAAATGGAGAAATGAGCAGACTGATGCTTGGGGAAGCATCAGGATGCAGATGGGCAAGTCAGTGGGCAGGTTTTCAGAATTCCTCTTATGTATTAACCTGAGGCTTTGAAGACACGTTAACTAAGAGGCATGAATATTTATAACATCAGCATTTCTGAATGCTTCATTTTTAAGCCTTTTATGAAAATGCACATATTATAGTACATAAAGTAAATGATGATTTTCATTCTTGACATTTGTGAAATATCACACTTATGAACAGTTCAATTATATTTTATTTTAAACATGTTATAAGATGGGGGGGCAGAGCTCACAGAAAAGTTACTTGAATCATTAAAAACCACAAAGTTGGAGTCCTTTTTTAAAAAGAATAGATATCAAAATATATTTTGGTTGTTGAAGAAAGAAAAAGGGCATAAGATCTAGAAGATAAAAGTTGTATTTAAAACCATGCTAAAGAACAAATTAAAACAAAGAAGAAGAAAAATGTATTAGAGGTTAAATCTTATTATAAATGAATATCACTTCTATGGGACTCTATGACTCACTTTAACAATATTCAAACAACAAAAACCCTACTAACAAAAGAGCCTCAACACTCATTTAGGGTTGGTTGTGACAGAATTTGTCCTGCTTATGGGGTATGCATGAAAAACAACTTAAAAAGAATATCTAAAATATGAAACTGTTTCTCTAAATTGCACTTATTGGTCTTAAATACAGTTGAGGAGAGAATCACCTATGACTTGAAGCTTGTCATCAAGGGATACGGGAGTCATTTAAAGCCAAAGGGGAATCTGTTATACTTCGTTCATGTGCCTGAAAAAGTATAATACTGCAAGTTTTTCCTCAATGTCAAATATCTACTGAGAATTAAAGAGTAAATAAAACTTCCTAGCCATTTCCAAGAATCACATGATAAAGGGTAATCATTTTAGAGTTTATATATGCTCAATTTTCTTAAAGCCATAGATTTTATTCTAGAAAGGAGAAAGTACATGGCATTAATAAACCAAGTATGTCATAAATTCTAGAATGCCAAATTAAGGGTTTTTTCCTCCTGTTTTTTACACCAATTTTTCCATGGGCTACAGATTATATCCATGACAAAATTTTTAGTGTTTTGCAGCATGTCAAAAATAGATCAATATTTTTGCCTGAGTGTCCCACTAAAACTTTACCTAGAGCTTATATTCTTAGACTTTCCACAAAGTGTTTTTTCAAATAATATGTCAATAACTGGGAATAGTGTGAGGATTTGAATACTTCAGCCAAGTGAAGAAACAAACTTCCTCTTTAAACCTGTTCTCCTGCCTGAATTTTTATATATTAAAATAACCTTCCTCATTCATTTCTGCAGGGGTACCCTGAAGAAAGTGGCACTTCTTAGCCATCACAAATCTCAGGTCAAATCTTCTCTATTCTTCAATGTTCTGGCAAAGGCCTCTGGACTTGTAGCTCCTGCCTGGGTAATTCCGTCCTGTTCTCAATGAGAGAGATCTGCAGCACAGGTAAGAGTAGCTGAAAAGCATCCTGGATGTAAGAGGCACTATTTGATGCCTGGGGGGATTGAAAAAACAAGAAAAAGAAAATAATCACAGTCACGTAAAATAAATATAAGATAATAAAATCAATATTTGTAATCTAAATGAATTTGTAGCTGGCCAAGTAAGATCACAGACCTTACTACTGCAGTACACTTTATTTTAGAGAAAAAAACCTAACTCTTGATATGATACCACAGTACCAAAAAAGAATTTAGCATTTTTTTTCCAAATTTGCCCATCAGAAATGGTAGCTGTTTGATATCCTGCTCAAACTTGGCATGCAAGGTTTATTTATTCCTTAATTGAGTGGGTAGTTTCTGTCATAGCACTGTAGTCAATTACTGAAAGATGCTTTCAGTAGTCTATGAATGAATCCTGCACTATGGAATTTCCAGCCCATTATGGTAGCTCTTCTTCGATGGCCTCAATGCAATTATTAACACAAGAGAACTGATCACAAACATAAACAAGGAACACTGCTTTAAAGATGAAACAGTATAGATAGAAATATGTCTGTTTGTGAGAAGCACTATGAAATCATTATGCTCAGAGTTTGCCAGACTTCATTTATATCTAACAAGCTCTCACCTTCCAGAATAATAACAACAGATACTTCATTACACTAAGATAAAATTGTATTACTTCAAAGACAAAAGTGTTTCAAATCTGTAAGCAAAAACAATCAACTAAAAAAGAAAAAACAAGAGTCAACTCATATCAAGTAAGATTATCTTTTCTGGATTTATCATTGTCTAGTACTTTGTTATAAACTTCAATGTGACATTTGACAATACATTTTCCAGCCAAAAAACCTCAAAGATCATCTAGTTAGATCTCTTATTTTGCACTTAAAAATAATAAGGTTACCAAGAAGGGCAAATTTCTGATTCAGTGTTATACAGCAAGTCAAAGATAATTAAGGACAGACTGTGCTGTTGGTTTGCAAAGTTCTTTCAACTCTGCCACTCTGCCATTTACTAAATCTCAAAATTATCCTTTAAAAAATTGTTTAAGCTGAGCTTGGTGGCACACGCCTGTAATCCCAGCAGCTCAAGAGGCTGAGGCAGGAGGATCGAGGGTTCAAACCCAGCCTCAGCAAAAGCAAGGCACTAAGCAACTCTGAGACCCTGTCTCTAAATAAAATACAAAATAGGGCTGGGGATGTGGCTCAGTGGTCAAGTGCCCCCGAGTTCAATATCCAGTACCAAAAAAAAAAAGAAAATTGTTTAAGTGATCAAAAGAGTTCCTCAGACTGCTTAAATAAAACTGTGTAGTTAAGAAACTAAAAGTATTTCTTTAATGGTAATTTTAAAATAATTTAAAACTGGAGAATAGTCTAATAGTATTAAAAAATTCATATTTAAAATCTAACCAATTATCAATATTTTTGTCTTCCCTACTCTAAGATAAATAATATGTCTTGAACAGATCATCAAAAGACTAACGTTGCCTTTACAATTAATTTATAAGACAATAGTTCTTCAAACATGGTATCTAGAAACCATCCTTAGGGAGGCAATACAATCAATCATGGGATGCTTGCACATCATCCCTTTCCAGAGACTTAAACCCTCCATGAGGATTATGTAAACATAGGTTCCTATTCGACAAAAAAAAAAAAAAAAAAAAAAAAAAAAATATTTAAGATTGTTTGGAAAGGAAATGACAAAATGTTTTGTTTGAAACACCTCTCCTGCATAAGCTTTAGTCCTTTAGAAAATAGTGCTTGCCTATTTCATCCCTTCATGTTTACCAGCCGGTCTCCAGAAGTAATTTCATTACTGGGAATTATATGTTAAGCTGTCAAAGGAAAGGGACTAAAAAAGGACAGCCAATTGCTCCTACCAATCCACATTATCCTGCAGCTTTAACTTCTATGCCTTGCAATAAAATACACATCAAACATACACAACTTTGTCCATATCTGCACCAAACTACTAATCTGATGAAAAAAAACCCAAAGAAGTCAAAAGCTAAAGACTTAATAAGAGTTCATTAATACAAAATGCCTTTGGAATCATAGACTTAAAAACAATTATTACTAACCTCTAGAAAGACTGCAGTGATTAATGGATTCAGGACATCTGCCTTTTCTTTAATCTAGAATAAAGGATACAATGTTGTTAGAAGATAACCTTAAACAACAGGTAGAATATAATCCCACTTTGAAACACACAAATATAAACATAGGATATCTGGATTGAGAGAGAGGAAAATTTCACCTCTGGAAAGTGAAATTTTAAGTGCTTTAAATTTTCTCTATACTCTCTGCTATCCAAATTGGGATTACTTTTCTTGGTAGTTTTTTTGTTTTGTTTTGTTTTTTTGGTGGTGCTGGAGATTGAACCCAGGACCTTGTGCATGTGAGGCAGGCACTCTATCAACTGAGCTATATCCCCACGCCCTTCATAGTTTTTTTTTTAATAAATTTTTAAAAGTACCCTCATTTTGGATGAGACAGTGGGAAAGGTACATCTGACCACAAACTTTTAGAAAAATTTGAAAACAAAATGTATATAGAACATGTGTTCAAAAAAAGTTTTTTTTTTTTTTTAAAGACAGGCTGTTTGGAAAAATCTCATTTCATGCAAATAAATAGTGCAAATATAATACATGTGTTAGAACTTTATAGCTGATTCACTTTGTTAAAGTACAAAACACTGTGGCTTATTCAATTAATTTCAGGAAACCAGAAATCTTTTAAAGAATATACTAACTCTGGTTTGCACATAACCTCTTTCAAGAAATTTCCCCTACATCTTAAGTGCCAAAATTCTTCTTCTTCCATCATTCTTGTCTTCACAGGACCTCTGGCAAAATGCTGCCTCCCTCCCTCCCCAAGTCCAGCAGTTCCCTCCTTCTCCCCTCTTCTCTTAGACCACAGCAGCCAAATAAGAAACATTTTTATCCCATGACTTGGACCCCAAGGAACCCAAGTTTATGGTTTCAAATATATTTACCAAAAATACTAACATTATCTGGAACTTTTACACACACACACACACCACATTTTCAGAGCAAACCCCATTAAGCAATTTCATTCCATATTCAATGTTTTCTACAGCACAACTAAACATTTTTAATTTTTCAGCAAATAGAAACAAAATACTAAAAAGAGAGAAGAGCTATATTCTAAGATTACCCTTATGAATAATCTAATCTCAAATTTAAGAATTTGGGCCATGTTCTTTTTAAAACAAATTTAGGGCCCCATAGTAACTTTGCCACCACACTTCACACTTACTTTAAAGTTTTTTTCATTTACTTGATTAAAATGCCCTTGATAAGTTATGCAACCAACCTAGGAGTCTGTAAGAGATGAATGGATAAAGGAAATGTGGTGCATATACACATTTCATAAAGAAGAATGAAATTATCGGAAAATGGATGGAATAGAACTGAATAATATGCTGAGTGATATAAGCCAGACTCAGAAAGTCAAAAATTGAATATTTTCTCTCATATGTGGAAGCTAAAGAATATAAAAAGGAATAAAAAAGGGATATCATGAAAATGGAAGGGAGATAAAGACAGTAGAAGGGAATTGAAAGGGAGAAAGAGAAAGGAACAGGGAGCAAAATCTACTCAATTATGCTGTGTCCTTAAGAGTTTACCACAATGAATCCAGAATTTATATGTAATTATAATGCTCTAATTAAAAAATAATAACAGAAGAAAGAACAGTAAAATAGAACAAAGGGATCTAGGATACAGCAGGGGAGGAACTGGGGAATAAACTGATCAGATTATGTGCCTGTATGAATGGCACTATTAGGTATAATAATACACCAATTAAAATGCCTTCATTTAAGGGCTGGGGATGTGGCTCAAGCGGTAGTGCGCTTGCCTGGCATGCGTGCGGCCCGGGTTCGATCCTTAGCACCACATACAAATGAAGATGTTGTATCTGCCAATAACTAAAAAATAAATATTAAAAAAAATTCTCTCTCTCTCTCTCTTTTAAAAAAAATAAATAAATAAGTAAAACGCCTTCATTTATCCTAATTCATGGTACATGCCTTCAGTAAATTTTTATAATTCCAATTTAAAAAAAAAACAACTTTATTGTTAATTACAGCTCTCTCACTGGCTAGCAACTATACAATATGAATGTTACCAGTGTCTAATTAAGAAGCTATTCTTTAAAAGTCAGGGCAAAAAATTTGGGCTTTTTATTTTATTAAGGTCTACATTTCCAATACAGGTCTCGGAAGCACAAAGCATAATGAAGACTTCATAGAAGAGAGAACAAAAGAGTTTGTAAGAATAAGTTAGACATAACTTTAACTTACTCTAAAATTCATATGGAAATGCCTGGGGTCCAAATGATTAAAATGGCTTGGAAAAGAAAATATTTTTTTGAGGGGGGTGAGCAGGGAAGTACTGGGAATTAAACCAGGGCCTAGCACAAACTAGGCAAGTACTTTACCACTGAGCTACATCACCACCCGTTTTTATTTTGAGATAGGCTCTCACTAAGTTGCCCAGGTTGGCCTCAAACTTGTGATCCTCCTGCTTCATTCTCCTGAGTAGCCTACCCAGCTAGAATCATACTTTTTAATTCAAAGTTACATTAATTAAGACAACATAGTATTCACATAAGGATACTTACATAGAAATCAACATAATATAAATGAGAGTTCAGAAAGGGGCCAAGACAATTAAATTGGTAAAAAGAATGAATCAGACAACAGATCAGACACCAGAACTAAAACAAAACTTTTAGAAGAAAGCACAAAAGTAAGTCTTCATGATTCTTAGATACTATAACACAGAAAGCACAAGTGATAAAAGAGAATACTGGGAATCTGATTTCATCGAGATTTTTAAACTTTTGTGCAAAAGACACTATCAAGAAAGTGAAACCACAATCCATGGCTGAGAGAAAATATCTGGTAAGAAACTTACATTCAGAAAAAAAAGAACTCCTATACATTAATAATAAAAAGAAAGAACAGTCCAATTAAAAAAAAAAAAAAAGCCAGGTGAGCACAGTGGCATGCAAGTATAGTCCCAGATACTTAAGAGGTTGGGACAGGAGAGTAACTTCAGCCCATGAGTTTAGAGTCAGCCTCGACAACACAGTAAGACCCCATCTCTTAAAACATGGGGGAAAAGTGCACCAAGGACTCGAGCAGACATTTCTCCAACGCTGCACAGGTGACCAACAAGTACAAGATAATATGTTCAATATCATTAGCCATTAGAGAAATGCAAATCAAAGTTACAATGAGATACCACTTTATATACTAAAATGGTCAAAATAAAAAGACAATAACAAGTGTTGATGAGGATGTAGAAAAAGGAGAACCCTCACATCACTGATGACAATGCAATATTGTGCAGTCACTTTGGAAAGCAACTAGTCAGTTACTCAATGGGCTATTATTAACCATACAGCAGAGCAATCCACTTCTAACTACCCAAGAGAAATGAAAATGTCCATGCAAAAGGTCATATATGCTTGTTCATGACATTATTAATTACAGTCAGAAAGTGGAAATACACTAAATGTCTATCAAATGAAGATAAAAAAATGGATATAAATGTATGTATGTGTATACATGTATACATATATACAAACACATAAATACATATGTACCTCCATAAAATTGAGTACTATGCACTAATAAAAATAAAATGCTAGGTTGGGGTTGTAGCTCAGTGGAAGAGCACTTTGTGAGGCACAGGGTTCTATTCTCAGCACCACATAAAAATAAATAAATAAAATAAAGGTATAAAAAATGAAATGTTGATTGAGATATGCTAAAACATGGACAGACCTCAAAAACATTATGCTAAATGAAGGAAATCAAGACACAAAATACCACATAATATATAATTTCATTTACATGAATTGTCCAAAATAGGTAAATTTACAAAGAAAGAAAATAAATTTGTATCACCAGGGTTGGGGGAGTAAGGAAGAGAAAGAAATGAAGAGTGATTGCTAATATATTATGATTAGAAAGGGGGGATGATGAAAATGTTCTAAATTTTTATCATAATAATTATTGCACATTTCTGTAAATATACTAAAATCCATAGAATTGAATACTTGACACAGTTGAATTTTATAGCACATCAACTATATCTCAATTAAGCTGTTTAAAAAACAGTTATATGACATTAGCCCATTCTTACCCCAGCAGTTGTTAGGCAGGTGGTAAACTCTTTAGACAGACAGGACAACTCTTTACACAATACAATTGTCATCCTAGAAAATAATGAAGAAAATCAGGAGGGTTCTTTTCTCTCTCACTCTTTCTCACACGCTCTCTCTCTCTCTCTCTCTCTCTCTCTCTCTCTCTCTGTGTTATATTTAACAATTGTCATAAGAAAACAAATCACTTAGTTAAAGAAATGTGACAGAAGAAACTTTCAAATGTATAAATATGTCTATATCAGCTTCCTAATGTAATTGGAAACACATCTGAGCAGACATTCATGCTACAGGAAGAAAAAGTTCATGCCTTATAAAAACATTTCCCTACAAAATTCTCTAGAAAGTACTAGTTAAAATCGAAGAAAATACCTAAAATGCATTAAAGGACACAATACTTAAAAGACCCAACATTCCATTTAGAAATATAATTAAAATAGAAAATGTTTATGGAAAGTCTTCTACATGCCAGGCACTATTTTAAGCACTGGAGATGTGTCAGTAAAGTACTAGTTTGCATGGATTTGAACTTTCTTGCTAATTAAGAGGAAGACAGCATACAAACATTACACACACATATTTGAATATGTATACATACATATGTATAAACACATGCATATATGTTACTAGGTAGTGATATGAGCTATATAAAGCAGATAATAATGACTAGAAAATGATGAGAGATGCTATTTTAGACTACGATGAAGAAAGGTGTCTCTGAGAAGGTGGCATTTGAGTAGAAAGCTGAATTCTGTACAGGTATGAGATATGCCTGGAAGAACAATCAGTAGCAAGAACAGTGACTTTTCACACGATCACAGCTGCGTCACTCTCATCCTTAAGGGTGTTCAAGACAAAACAAAAAAATCCCCCCATGGGATGTCGTAGAGGGACAATGATGCTGCTGCTGAAGAGACCAGTCTGGAGAATATCAGTAGCCATTCCCAATTCTAACACATTGGACATTCTTTTTCCTAATAAAAATTCTCATTTAAATAAGGAGATCTATTTAGAAACTACTGGGCCTTTTTTCTTCCTCCTATGATTACTTTCATTATATTTTGAATACTTTTTTCTCAAGATCAGTAATAAGGTCAGAAAAAAAGAATGGATGTGTGACATAGTCAGACCTATGTCTAAATTGTAGGTTGCACAACCTGTGCAGATTACTTAACTTTTTTGAGTCTGCATTTTTCTCTTTGTTAAAGCTGAACTAATCTCTTGGGTTACTGTAAAAATTAGAATACATGTGAATCCCTCAGCATGGTGCCTACATATAATTAGCACTCAATAACTAAAAACTCAAGTTCTTAGAACTATTTTCTATTTCACTTATGTCAAATTCCATTCCTATTCAAACTAACAATCTGCAAAATACAGTTTTCAGAGCATGAGTTGGTTAACAAAAAAGGGCAGATTTATAATACAATGGTTCAGTAAAAAGAAAAAAAAACACTTAAAATTTTACTATGTAAATATTATATGATATAAACAGTACCTTGATAATATAGACATTTCTAAAAATTTTGGAAACTAATTTTATATAACTATCAGGCACCAATAAAAAAATCTGGAGGGGGGAAAAAAAACTTTGGAAATTAAGCCAAGAAAACTCTTTCAGCAATTAGTGCCATTTTATGTATGTATGTATGTATGTATATGTACGTACGTACATACGTACTGGGGATTAAGCCACAGTCCCAGCCCTTTTTATCTTTAAGAGATATTCATTATACTTACTGGGAAAGAGTTTGGCTCCTTTCTATGGCTGTCACTTCCTGCTTCCCACCATGCAGAACTAACGCTGCTGTTTTGTGAAATAGTTCAATAGAGCAGGCAGTCAATTCCGCTAGGCTTCGAATTGCAAATGCATGGATATCCTGGATGGAAAAACAAAAGAAAGCACAACAAAATAAAACATTAGGTTTTAGTTTTTTGTTTTTAATCTGCAAGGCAATGACACCACCTTGCTTCTTTCATTCTGAATAATTCAATATTTTGAAAGTAGAGTCGCTCTTTAATAAGCTTTCTCATCTTTTTCCCCAGTAGTGATGTACTTTTACAGCTACAGACAGGACTAAAAAATTTTAAAAAAACACAGGCTCCCCTAGAGTCGGGTGTGACTAAGTTTTGGCCAAAAGATTTACATTAAGCATCTGGTGGCACTTTCTGGGAACTCTCCTTGGGACCAAACACACATGCACCCTTTTATTGTATTTGTGCGCAAGCTTACTTGCATTCTCTCTTTACTTCTGTGTTACTTCTAGTGTCTGAAACTAAGAGACCACAATTTGGCTTCACGAGATTGAAATGATGGATAGCAGTTCAACAAAACAGAAGGACACTGGGTCCTCAATTGTAATACCCACATCTCAAATCTATTTAAAAAAAAAAAAAAACTTAGTTGCTTTGTTTACCTCTATTGAATTTTTATTGACTTCTTCAGTATTTTCTGTCTCTGACTGTTTTTCTTCTTCTTCTTTCTTTGCTAATGGTGTGGTCGGAAATGCCCTGATCCATTCATAGGCAGTACTTCTTGCCTAAATAAGGAAAGGTTATTGCACACCAGCAATTCAATTCAGCTCACCAAGATTATTCTGCACCTACCATGAAAACATTAGCATCCTGGAAGTCAGCACTCTTTTTCTCAGCTGAGCATACCATCTAGTATTGCAGTCCTTATCTTACTAGGCAAGAACTGTGGACACTTGGCACCACGTACACTCATTTCTTTTCAAAATTCCCTTGATTCTTTGGCTTTTTATTTCCAACTGAGGTATAACTTACATATAATATGTGGGCTCTCTCTCGTCCAGCGAGGAGGTCCACGGAACAGGGTTGAGGAGACTGTGGTTGCAGAGTCACTAATCAAGACCTTCAGAGACCAAGCTGGAAGCAGGTCTGATTTTATTGCATAGTTACCCTGGATATATACTCAGGCAGTAGCTAGGCAGATTATAGGCAGCCACCAACACAATTTCTTGCTAACTGTGATTGTATGTACTGATCTTACTTGGACAGTCCTTAAACATCATTATCTAGCATTCTTACCTTTACTTTCTACATGTTTCACTTCACTTCCTCTCTTTGGGCATCTACATTCATTCTACTCCTGTGACCAATCGAGGAGCAGGCCGTGGAGCAAGCCCTGGGACAGCAACACATGGCCTCACACCCAGGGATATGCCTACGGGGTAAGAGGTCTGCCGCTCACACACCAAGCACTAGGAAGTGGCCTGCCACTCAGATGCCCTTAATGTATGCCATGTATGCAGTACTCCATGCATTTGTTCCCACAATAATAAAGTGTACAAATCTTCAGAGTACAGTTTAAGAAATGTTACATGTGGGCTGGGGATTTAGCTCAGTGATGAAGCAGTTGCCTAGCATGCACAGATCCTTGGTCCAATCACCACCACACACACACACACACACACACACACACACACACACACACACACACACACAGTTTACATGTATATATGCCTGTGAAAATGAGAATCAGATCAAGATACAAAACATTCCTACCACCCTCAGAAAGCCCACTTACCCTAATTTGTGTAGGGCTACTTAATGCACAACAAATGTCAGTTATATTTATCCATGTTGTTTTGTGTATTTACAGCCCATTCTTATTTATTGCTATGTAGAATGTCATTTTATACATATACCACAATTTATCCATTCTCCTAATAATGAAACTCAATGTGGTTTCTAGTTCTTTGGTTTTTGTAACACCACTATCATCTGGTTCTCCACCTATCTTTATAATCACACCTCCTTAGTCTCTTGTATGTACTGATCCTACTTGGACAGTCCTTAAACATCATTATCTGGAGTTCTTGCCTTTATTTTCTACATGTCTCACTCTACTTCCTCTCTTGGGCATCTACATTCACTCTACTCCAGTGATTTTTAACTATCCCTGACTTGCTGCTAACTCCTAGACTCTTATGTCCATCCCTTACCTCTGCTGAAAACAATGTACTCAAAATGCTTGATGGAAAGTACTCTTTCTATTGGAGTTATTCAAATGGGGGTCAAAAAAAATCAACCTGAAACTGCTAGTGGTTATTTTACCACTATGTGGGAAGGATCCTTAAGAATGAAGCCAAAGCAAAATAAAGCAGAGCCAAGATAGAGGTTTCTGAATAGAGTATGCCTGAAGCCATTCTTGCCCCTTGATTGTCCAGTGTTTTTGGCTATTGAATTCTCCTCTTAGGGAAGTCTGACTTGACTTTCTGTAATTTGTAGATAAAATAGCTAGACTGTGGAACCAACCTATATGCCCTTCAACAGATGAATGGATTAAAAAAAATGTGGCATTTATACACAAAGGAATATTACACAGCACTAAAAAATAACAAGATCATGGCATTTGCAGGCAAATGGATGGCATTAGAGCAGATTATGCTAAGTGAAGTTAGCCAATCCCTAAAAAACAAATGCCGAATGTCTTCTCTGATATAAAGCGGGTGACTCAAAATAAGAGTAGGGAGGAAGAGCATGAGAAAAAGATTACCATTAAATAGGGAAGAGAGGTGGGAGGGAATGGGAGGGAGAAGGAGAATTGCATGAAAGATGGAAGGAGACTCTCTTTGTTATACAAAATACATGTATGATGATGTGAGGGGGAAGAAAAAAAAGAGAGAGAAAGCAGTCACAGTAGATTGGGTATAGAGAGGTGATAGGAGAGGAGGGGAGGGAAGGGGGGATAGGAAGGGCAACAGAATAAAATAGACACTAGTATTGCTGTATGTATATACGTGGCCGTATAACCAATATGATCCTGCAACCTGTACACATGGAAAAATAAGAATTCATACCCCATTTGAATCAAATGTATGATATGTCAAGATCATTGTATTGTCATGAGCAACTAATGAAAAAAAAAAGAAAATTAAATGTAGAGGTATTTAAAAAAAAAAGTTTTCTGGTTTCTCAAGAAGCGTTTACTGTCATTGAATGACAGCATTCACTTAACTTTATATAGACAGAATATATTTAAGGCTGTAACCTGGTAATAGGAATTTACAAACAACCTTGAGAGTTATTCTAACAGAGAATCACAGGTTTTATTACTCAGCCCAGGGAGGGTTGCATGCGAGGCTACAAAACAAGTGTATATCCATCCATTCATTTTAGGATCCTTGCCCTATGGCATAGAACCTCTAACAAGAACTTACAGAGGTATAGAGCTGGGATTTTACATTTATGTATAGATCGTGACTTCAAAAAATTAAGATTTATGTTAGGAGATAAGATATACATATTTTAAAAAGGTATGAAAAGCTGGATGCAGTGGTGCATGTCTGTAATCCCAGCAGCTCGGGAGGCTGAGACAGGAGGATCATAAGTTTGAAGCCAGCCTCAGCAATTTACCAAGGCCCTAAGCAACTTAGTGAGACCCTGTCTTAAAATTTAAATTAAAAAAAAAAAAAAAAAAAAAACACTAGGGATGTAGCTCAGTGGTGAATTTCCTCTGGGTTCAATTCTCAGTACCCTCCCCATCAAAAAAAAGAAAAAAAAAAGCTAATGAAAATACATATGCACAATGTTAAATAGAGTGCTAAAGAACATATAGAGTATGTTAATTTTTGTGTAAGAAAGAGATTAGAAAATATATCTGCTTATCTTAACAAAAAAAAAAAAAAGGAAGTAAAAGCCAGAAAACAAGGAAGCTGAACATATAAAAAAGAAGGCAGTAGTAGAGACTTGGGAGGTAATTGCACTTTTCTGAGTATATTTTTTGTATAGTTTTGACTTCTGGAAGCACATTAATACTCTAACAGACAGCAAACAAATCACAAATTCGTTCTGTAGGTTGATTTATAATAGTATAGGCAAAACAATGAAACTATTAGAAATGCATTAAATTATTAAGAATATATGCTAGTATTGTTAGGAGATAAGGTTCTTACTGTGGAAAAGGTCTAGGAAAAGGCAAGGACAAACCCTGTGGGAGCAGATTAAAATTGGAGTTACTAGTATGAAATCAATTCCTAAAATAATGTACACATATGAGCATATTTATGTATCTACACATATACATGTGTGTGTGTAACTAAGTATATCTCCTAGCTGTACTGACAGAGCCTAGAGACAGACACCTCAATAGCAATGAGGACACTAGTCTTGATCTATAATACTAAAAAGGAACTGTGGATTCTTGAAAGAATAGCTAATTTCGGGGCTGAGATGGAGGGTACGAGATGAGTCTATACTATCTTGCTATGCCAGAAAATAAAGAATTGATGGGGCGTGTCACAGAGGAGCCAGCCTGAAGGACACAATATGAACATCAAAATAACTGAGGCTGGGCTGGGGATGTGGCTCAAGCGGTAGCATGCTCGCCTGGCATGCATGTGGCCTGGGTTCGATCCTCAGCACCACATACAAACAAAGATGTTGTGTCCGCCAAAAACTAAAAACTAAATATTAAAAAATTCTCTCTCTCTCTCAAAAAAAAAATAACTGAGGCAGAATTGAACTGCAAACCAATGAAAAAAAAGTCAAAATCCACAAAATCATACCAATAATAGACAAAAAAAAAAAAGGAAGGAAGAAAACAAAATGGGGACAGAGCTCTTGATAAGAATGAAGATATACTGGTAAATGTGGAGAGTGCGCTGAGGCTAGAAAAATATCACTTTGCAATCCTCACAATAACGACTGTTGCAATAAGAATCATAAATAGAAGCTAAATTAGGAGGGAAATTATGATGAAAAGCAAGATATTTGTGGGGTCTTAAAGTATATCTTCACAGAAAGCATATTAGAAGCAAATGAAAATAAATTATGATTCTACAAAGAGAAATCAGACAACACATCATCAGTAAGGAGCAGATGGACATCATGAGCCTTTAAATCTGATACCCTGGGCAAGACAGGCCATCCCTTACGGAGCAGTTTGGCCCTAGGAATGCATAGCTTAACTTCCAGCAAAAGAAAACATTGGATAAGCCCCAGAAATAAGGAATATTCTATTTTTATAAAGAGAGGGAAGTGTGTATTTTTCAAAAATGTCAATGTCATAAGAGAAAGAAAGAATGAGAAAATATTTCAGATTAAAGGGATTAAAAGTACACAACAATAAATACAAGTCATGACCATGAACTGGCTCTGGTGTCAGAAGAAAATATATGATATGAAGAATATCACTGAATCACCTGACAAAATTGGAATAAGAACAACAGAGTAAATGAAAGTATAGTATTCACATTAAATTTACTGAAGGTGGAAACTATACTTTAGCTATGCAAGAAGATATTCATATCTTTTTAGAAATATATATTGAATTATTTAGGAGCAAAGAGCTATGATGTTTACAACTTTCAAATGGTTACAAAAATGAGGGGTGTGTGCATGCATGCATGTGTATGTGTAAGCAGAAATGATTAAGTAAATGAGGTAAAATGTTACCAACAGTATATCTGCATAAAAGGTACATGAACATTGCTTATACTACTTCTGCAACATTTATGTTTCATATTATTTCATAAAAAAATACTGTAATGCAAGATTGAAAATACTATGGTAAGGAACTACAATTAAGATGAGGACGAGGGCTGGGAATGTGGCTCAGGCGGTAGCGCACTCGTCTGGCATGTGTGCGGCCCGGGTTCGATCCTCAGCACCACATACCAACAAAGATGTTGTGTCCGCCAAGAACTAAAAAATAAATATTAAAAATTCTCTCTCTCTCTCTCTCTCTCTCTCTCTCTCTCTCTCTCTCTCCTCTCTCACTCTCTCTTAAAAAAAAAAAAAGATGAGGACCATGAGCTGCTTAAGAATGGTGTGAACATCAATGATCATAGCGGCACAATTCACAATAGCTAGACTGTGGAACCAACCTAGATGCCCTTCAATAAATGAATGGATTAAAAAAATGTGGCATCTATACACAATGGAATATTACGCAGCACTAAAAATGACAAAATCATAGAATTTGCAGGGAAATGGATGGCATTAGAACAGATTATGCTAAGCGAAGCTAGCCAATCCTTAAAAAACAAATGCCAAATGTCTTCTTTGATATAAAGAGAGCAACTAAGAACAGAACAGGGAGGAAGAGCATGAGGAAAAGATTAACATTAAACAGAGACGAGTGGGGAAGAGAAAGGGAGAGAGAAGGGAAAGCATATGGAAATGGTAGGAGACCCTCAATGTTACACAAAATTACATATAAGAGGTTGTGAGGGGAAAGGGGGGGGAACAAGGGAGAGAACTGAACAACAGCAGATGAGGTAGAGAGGGAAGATGGGAGGGGAGGGGAGGGGGGATAGTAGGGGATACGAAAGGCAGCCGAATACAACAGTCACTAATATGGCATTATGTAAAAATTGTGAATGTGTAACTGATGTGATTCTGCAATTTGTATTTGGGGTAAAAATGGGAGTTCATAACTCACTTGAATCAAATGTATGAAAGATGATATGTCATGAGCTTTGTAATGTTTTGAACACCCAATTAAAAAAAAAAAAGAATGGTGTGAAACTTTCCTGGAGAATACAACATTTCCAGTGGTCATGGGAGACTGGGATAAAACACTAAGCTTCATATTCCTTACCATGGGGTATGGGAGAGAAGATGAGTATGCTTAAGACAGAATGGCTATCAGCCCTCTGGCCAGGAAGCAATGTGTGCTCCCAGCTGATTAATCCTGAAACATTTCTCGAGCCTGCAAGAGATGGGTGTAGAGGCAGGAAGGAGCCCATGATCCACTGGAACTGGGCATGATCCATTCCCAGGGCATTTTGGCCTTTGGAATGCATAGCCTAACTTTAAGCATGAGAAAACATAAGATAAACCCCTGAATAAGGAATATTCTATTTTTTTTTAAGGAATATTCTATTTTTATAAAGGAGAGAAGAAAAGAATGGATCCATATTCACTCTGAGCTTTGATAAAGTGTTATTTCCAGATGTACTGAAGACAGCTCAGAACTCATCACCAAAGACTAAGATTTTGGCCTGAGACTCTTCATTTCCACATGCTAAATAGTCATTATCTGAGTCATTGAGCTTTGGGAAATGACAGCCTCAAGTCATACTCATCATCTCTGCAAAGCCCTGAGATCAATGAGCCCTCAAGAGAGGCTTTCCCTTTGGTATCATGAAATTTGGTCAGTAGTGTCAACTTCAAATTACAAACACTCTGGCCTAAATTAAGCTTTCAGATAAGCAAAGCATCCCAAATGATAACAGGTGAGGATAGGACGTGTTGGCAGGGGTGGATACAGATTCAGCACACCATTCTGGGGAGAACAGGAGGCAGCAAGGTGTGGAACACTTTTCTGAGTATGTTGATAATATATCCTTAATTTTGATGACACCCCTGGCCAGAATTTATAATCTTATGGTCTTTTCTACTAAATTATTTAAGATAAAATAATAAAAATTACCAAAAAGAAACAACTTACCCTAGCAAGTTTCTCTGGTTTGGAGGAGACGTGCAGTTGAGAAAACAGCTCTGTTACCTCTTTGGTAAAATCTTCATCCCCTAAAAAACCAAGTCCCGTGTAAAACATTCCAGAAAGACTACTGAGGAACAAGAGGAGGGTGAGAAGGAAGAGGAGTGGTAGCAGTAGCAGTAGTATTAATAACAATAGTAGCAGCCGCAGCAGCAGCAATTTACATGAGCTTGGAGTTTCGGTGCTTACACAGAATCTTCTTTTTTTTTTTTTTTTAATGTATATTACATCAATGAATGTTTTGAATAAGCTTGTAAAAAAAAGGGGGGGTCATTACCCCATTTTAGAGTTTAAGAACAAGAACTTGAAAAGATGAAGTGATCTCCACAAGATTGCACAGCAATAGTAGTCAAACCTTGGCCCTTCCTGCTCCCGATGTTCTTTGCATTACATCCCATAATGAAGAAATGGTGAAGGTAGAGCACTAACTAAACAGATACTGTGCATGTGCTTCCAAGGAAATGGAATTTGAGTCACAAAAGGTGAGAACAGTTAGTAAGGAGAATGGAAAAAGTTTCAGGGAGAGAAAACAAGTGCAAAGATCCGGGGATATAAGAAAGCATGGCAAGAAGTTTAAAGTGGTAAAAGTGTCTAATATAAAAGGAAAAGTATTAAGAAGCTAGAAAGGAGAGTAAAATCCAGAAAATAAAGGGCTTTTGGAGCCATGATGAGGGACTCAAACTCTATACTTACGATCCACTGAATGCTTCTAAGCAAACAGACACGATCAAATTTAAATTACAGAAGAATTACTTTGGCTGCTAGGTGAAGAATGGATAAGAAGGGGAACAAAAAGGGAAATAAGGCTGAAGTACAAATCCATGACCCAGGAAAGATATAATGGTGGACACTGAGAAGTGAAAAGAACAGGCGATTCCAGAATGTTGGAAAGATGGTTAAGGAAGCTGTTGGAGTTAGCCCAGTCACAGCTGATGGGAATATAGAACACCTACATTTGAGAAACAAACAAATGCGTGAGTCAAGATCAAGATCTCTAAGTGAATGGCAAGAATCTCTTTCCCTTTCTACCATCAAAATTCTACCCAGGACTGGGGCTGTAGCTCAGAGGCAGAGCACTTGCCTTGCATGTGTGAGGTACTGGGTTCAGTCCTCGGCACTACATAAAAATAAAGGCATCCTGACCACCTGCAACTCCAAAAGAAATTTTAAAAAATTCTATCCATTCTCCCCTTTGAGGCCCAACCTAAGGCTCCTCTGCAACATGAAATGTAAAAGAAAATTCTTATGTAAAGAAATCTTTAAGCACTTAAAATCTTTATGAGCATTTCTTAAGCACCAGTCAATGGCTTACAGGGGCAAATTGTTACTTATTTTATGCCTGGTATTTCCCCAAAAAATCCCCAGGGAAGGGGAAATATATCTTGGCTCTTCTCTCCATCCACTATCATTTTGTTCCTCATTCTGGCATTTAAGGTTGAGAATTAAATTGATTTAATAATCTCAAGTACAACATGGCTTGGGAAAAGCTGATCTCACTGACACAACTAACCCACATAACTCATCTAAACACCTAATGACATCCTGCTATGAAAAATCTAAAATCTGACTCTCAGATAGCCACTGTGACTTCTGATTTCCTAACTAAGCCCTAAATTATTTGGGTGCAGGGATGAATCTGAATCCACAGAAGTTCTAAATGTGTATCTCAAAGGGTTCACAAAATAATCCAAAGGCCTATAGGAAAAAATAATCTGCTTTTATTTATGGACACTCATCTTATTCTATTAAAAAATTCTAATTTAGGGTATAATTCAGAATGTAAATAACATGGTATTTAAATGTATTTAATTTATAAACATTTATATGTATGTATATGTATATGTGTAAAGATAGATATTAATGTCTAAGTGATCAATAAACTTTTGCTGGTAAAATTCATGATCAAAAAAATGTTTAAGAGATCACAATCACATACTTTCCATGGAAATGAACATAAAAAAGTAGCTGTTGCATTAGAATAAAATTCTGTAAAGATGTAAGAGAGACAGGGCTAGTACTCTGGAGGGACTCATGAGAGAGGCTGGAGTCTCCCCAAGCAAGATGATTCCCTCTAATGTAAAGTGATTAGGCACATCAGGAGCAAGGGCTAGGGATGCTGATGGAAAATGAGGATGACCAACATCACCAAAACCAGGTTCTATGATTTTTCTCTCCTATTTGCAACCTCCATTATTTTTAACAGCTTCATTGAGCTATAATTAAACACTAAAGACACTATTCCATTCTCAATCAAAATCACTTAGGAGGGCTGAGGCAGAGTGGAGGATGGGGATGTTGTCCTAGAATTCACTGCTGTATCTTCAAAGTTCTGATCTCTGGCAAACAGACAGGGGTAAAGTATCACAGACACAAAACTATTCGATTATAAAACTCCTTAGAGTCCTCTAGTGTTTAAAGATCAGAATTTCTAATAATATGCAAAGCCAGATGTTGACTAAATTAAACAAATACTATTAATGCATGCACAAATAACTTAAATAACTGGACACTGTCATATTTGGTCAAATGGAACAAATCAAAATCAAGTTACTGCTTTCCTGCTAAGTTAGACTTTTAAAATGCAGATTTTTATCCCTTTATTTATATCTCCCTAATAATGAACCTAAAAATAGCCATCATTTACTGGATGCTTACTAATGTGCCACACATTAAATGTAATATTTAGTTGAGCCCTTATAACAACCTGAGAGGAATTAGATCCTGTTCTTACAATGGGGAAACAGAAACTCACTGTTAAGTAATCTCTCAAGGTTACAAGACTTAGTAAATATGAACCCAAGTCTAACCTAAAAAGTCATTTTTTTATTCATTAAGCTAAACCACAATCTCAATATCTTAGGACAGCTTTCAAAAACCATTTTCTAATCAATAATAGTACCTTTATACAGAATAAGGTATAATTAATGAGATGTTACATAACCAGACATCTTGACTTAGAACCCAATAAGAACACAAAAAGAAACAAAAGAGTAAAAGTCTTTATCTATGCAGAATCTACACAATTTTTTTCCTCCTCTCATAGACAAGGCCCTAAAACCTACACTAGGAGATCTTTCTCTCTCAATAGAAACCTGAATAAGATTAATTGTTTGGGTTCCTGCTCATATAAATTAAAAATAAAAAACCAAATGAGACTCAAAGCAAGTTCAATGATAGTGAAGATAAAATATCAAAACAGTGAAAAATAAAAACAAAAATTTTTCTAAAAGTAAGTTACATATTGATATTATTATGCCATTTTGACTCATGAACTCCCTTAAAGGGTCTTAGGGACTTAAGAATGCACAGACCATATTTTGTGAACCACTGATTTAATCTACCACATGGGTAACCAGCCCTTTATGTTTTGATGAACAATGAGAGAATTTTTCTACTCAATAATGTTTATAATTAAGTGTTTCATCAAGAAAAGGCAAACTATATTCGTTAACTCCACTTTCTAAAAGAAGTCAGTTAGTAGAGAATATATCTTAGAAATATTTCCAGCTAAAAATGTTAAAAATAGAGGCTGGGGTTGTGGCTTAGCAGTACAGTGCTCGCCTGGCATGCGTGAGGCCCTGGGTTCGATCCTCAGCACCACATAAAAAATAAATAAATAAAATAAAGATACTAAAAAAATTTGTTTAATGTTAAAAACAACCCTTAGAGCTTAAGATTTAGTTGCCTAGAAATTGTGCTATATATATAAACTATCGTGTTTCCTGATAATTTTACAAAAATGAATAGTTTCAATGTCTATATTTCCCAAGGAATACAAATATTAAAATTTAAGACAAAATTTGTAAAAATAAAATAAAAAAACAAAGTATCATCCACATTTTGGATAATTGCCATCTTGCAGGCTTCAATTCAAGATGGGTTAGGGGGTCACAGAAGTCAGAAAAGCATAGGTAAAGTATCTAGATATACAGATGCTCATAGGGATGGCCTGACAAACTGAGGAAAGAATCTGACAAGAGCTTCTCTAACTGCAAAAAAAAAAAAAAAAGAAAAAAAAGAAGACAAAAAAAAAAGAGTCAAGAGATGTGTTCTGCAAGATTAGACTTGGAAGGGCTGGGACATAGCTAAGCATGTGTGAGGTCCTGGGTTCAATTCCTATTATCACAAAAAAAAAAAAAAAAAATAGACTTGGAGAAGCTCCAAAGAGTCTGGCAGTGAAAAGAAGAGTAGACCTGGACATGAGAATGACTTGCTCATTTCAATAACCAGTCAGGGGTAAAGGCTGCAGAAAGGAGTCTGCATGAAAACTGTTACTGAAAAAAGTAAAATCAAACTAGTATAATTAGAGAATAAATAATTTATTTCATGGGCAAACCACTGCAAACAAACACACTGCATCCTCTACATTCAGATAATGAATTTTCACATTACCTTTTTTCTCTTCTTCCTCTTCTTCACAAAACTCTGCCAGGGAAAATGCTTCTTTGAGTTGCTCTAATTCAAACTTTAGTGCCTCTAATTCTTCTCCACTTAAAGAATTAAGTATAGATTTCACCTAAATGTATATAAGATTAAAAAAAAAAAAAACTGTAAGAGTCTGAAAAGGAAAAAACAATTCTCAACTGGAGAAGACACAATAGGTCAAACTGAAGTCAGAACTATGAGCTCACCAGCAACACAAGAGGATAATTATTACAGAAAGGTAGAGAGAATCTGTATTTCCAAACTAACAAAAGCTAGAGACATCTGGAAATTATTAGTGCTTAAAAACAAATTTAAAATCAGGGAGGAACATTAAATCATTTTGAATCAATTAAAAGCTAACTGTATACAAATTAACAGCTTAAGTCAATAGGTTTTTGGCAGCTGAAACCAAAGAAACTGGGGGTTATTAAAAAAAAAAAGACGGAGGTATAGGAAAAATAGCAGATGTGTTATTAAGGACCTCCTTATTAATCTATCCTTTTTTGTGTAATTTTACAGATATACACTTGGTTCATCCTACTTCTTTTTAGCAATTTGTTCAAAATCAGTTTCTTGTTTGTTCTGGTATAGTATTTCCATAGAGTCTCAAGCCTCTATCGGAAACACATTTCATCTTCCTAATGTGGAAAGAGAAAAGAAACTATGCAGCATTCCTTTATTTGAAGACTTCTCAGCTGGGATTTTTAGTTTGGATTTACCTTTATTTCACTTTCTCGGGAAAGCATCTCCAGAGCTTCTAGGTGTGAAAGGCCTTGAAATTCATCAAAGAGTAGCCCATAATGAGTTTTCTTGTCAGTTTCCATGGTAACCTCATTGGAGGTCCACAGCTCTTCTTTCTCCTTTGCCTCTCTTAAGACCTAAAAAGAGATGGAGGTGTTACACTGAAGCAAATAATGAGAGCTCAAGGGTGAGTTCTGAGAGTGGAGGGAAGTAAAGCTGAGTTCAGAGCACTGCCCTTTCATTTTTGGCACTGCAATTCAAATCCAATAGGCTCAGGAGATGCAGGGAAAAAAATGATAACACATAATTTGATGCTAGTGTAAATAACACCCAAGGAACCAGGTGTTTCTCCAAAAGTGATTTAAACATTAATCTAATAAACAACTTTGATAGGGTTTAGCATTTCACTGACAGGAAACTCCTACAGAATGAAAAAAGGAGAAAAAAAAAAAAAGAGCTAGGCATTTTTTTTAAGCATTCAAGCTCTCCCTACCTCCTTCCTACCTCAGTAGCTTAAATTTTAAAAATCACTAAAGATTCTTCAAAAGGAAACCCTAAGAAGGTCCCAAGTTAGCAAAGGCAAAAATGCAAATCAAAACAGAAACAAGAATCAAACAGGTAAAGAAGAAAGTACCTGAGACAATGTAGAATTCCGATTCATCAGACCCTTGGTTCTTTTAAATCCAGGATCTCCTTCTGCTATTACATCCATTGTCTTTTTTCCAATGAATTCTAAGGCATCCAAACCCCCACTGATAACACTCTTTCCCTAGAAAACACATAAACTTCATTACAGCGATGTTAAGAAAATATATTTGCATATTTTGATTATTTAAAAATAGTGGCCACCAAACCAAGCATTGAGAAAAATGTAGAAAAAGTGAAGCAATTATACACTGCTTGTGGAAATGTAAATAGGTATTGCCATTTTGTCAGTATTTACTACAGCTGTATGAACCACCAATTCCACTCATGATTATATACTCAAGAGAAATATGTACAGAGGCACATCAGAAAATATGAACAAGAATGATGATAGCAGAATTATTTGTAATAGCTATAAATTGGAAATTAACCCAATGCTTACTATTGTGGAATTAAAGAAAAAAAGTGACAGTCACACAAAGGGATAAAGCAAAGAAAATCCACACAAACTGTAACATGGATAAAATATACAAACATAATGTTGTATGAAAGAAGCCAAATACAAACAGGTACATACTCTACAATTCCATTTATATAAAGTATAAAAACAGGCAATATTAACTTATGATATTATTAATCAAGACTATGGTTATCTTGGCAGAGAAGAAGACACAGTGGGGGGACTGGGTATATTCATAACATGAATATTTACACTGAACACTATGATACTGAACACTTATGATACTTCAACAAAAATTTTTTTAAAAAAGTATTAGCTATCTACCCTCACTCGGGTAGGAAAATTACTGTCCTATATTATTCTATTTAAAATGCTTTTTATCATCTGTAGTTTTACAAGTATCTACCATAAAGATCACAAACTGCCCTAGCCCTCCTGCCCACTTAAGATACAATTAAGAGAAAAATGTCTTTGTAAAAGCAGAGACATTTCCTAGGTCACCAAACTAAGAATTCCTGGTCCATAAAATATTATGTACTAAGAAAACATAAAAAAGAAATATCATGTACATAGCCTCTCTAACTCTTCATCTTATATTCCTTTATTTCTTTCAAAAAAGCTTTTACTTGACCTGAGAGGTGACTGATCTTCAGTGATTTGGACTCCCTTAAGAGTAATCAGTTCTCAAGGTTTTTCAAGGAAAAGAAGGAGAAAGATATACAAATCCATTATAAAAACAGAAGGGAGCAGGCCACTTTGCACTTTTTACTCACTGTGCTCTGAACAGCTGTAGAAATGGTCGAGAATACACCAAATGGCCCCATGACTGGGGAGGAGCTTTCATTCTCTTTGGCATTTGTCTCTCCTACAAAAGGAAGGAAATACGGAAACATGGAAGGAAAATTCATTAATTGTTTTCTTTACTAGCATCTATGTGACTTTTTAAAGTGTAGACTCAGTTCCTACACTCAAGTCCTTAGGTCTTTTCATTATTTTAAACAATTTGCCCATTTTAACTGAAAATTCAAATAGGCAGGGGTTTTTTTTTCCATTTTTATTTCATTTCAAATATAAAATCCAATCTTCAGAACAAACTACTGATCTATACAACATCAGACTATATCCTGAATAATCTCAGTGACAATGATCTTTTGAACAAGGTAAAACTAGAGGTTCAGAAAACAGACCTGTGCTTGCCAAAGGCTGGTAGTAGATGGGAGAGAGTAACTACAAAGGGCATAAAGGAACTTTCTTAGTGAAAATTCTTTTATATCCCAATAGTTTATATAGGAAATACTCTATATATGTATAACTACACGTACTATGGTTACATAGTATTCCAACATAGCCATCCATATATCTCTTGAAGCACAAAAACCTACATAGCTAAAAAGCAAATTTTACTATATGTAATTTATAACTCAATTTTATCCTAGAAAATCAGGCTCATTAGTAGGAATCAGACATGCATTCCAAAGAGTATATTTCAAATAAACTGTTCTATTTTATTCATTTTAAAAATCTTATAGGAGATAAACTACATCAAATAATCTAACTATATCAAATACTCTATTATAGGGAGGACTTCTACTTCCAGCTACAATGAATTAACTGGTACAGGACTTGCCCTCCTACCACAGCAACTGCAAAACTGGACAAAATATAAGAAACAACCTTTTGCAGATACTGGAAAGAGGCAGTACATGATGTGGTACAGGATAAAAAGGAATAACATGAACCCTACAAATGGATTGACTTTCTGTAGAGAAGAACTTTCCAAACAAACCACAACACAAGGAGGGGAAATTCAGCATAGCACATCATCACAATGAGTCGAACAAAGACTGGAGCCAACTAGAGTGGATGCTGCTGCATATGTTAAGAGGTCCAAGAAACTACACAGGTGTGCCCTGTGTCTCTGGCTGAATACCACACTGCTCAGGCAGAAGGAGACTCCACAAAGTTGGGGGTGGGGGACTGCTATGGAGCGGTAAGCTAAACTATCCCCAGAGCTCATGCTAAGCTGAAACATTTGAATTTCAACCAACCAAAGTATAAAGAGCTCTTTAAACAACTAGGAATTGAGTAAAAACCTCAGAAGTCAGGACTTAAAAATAAATAAATAAATATTAAGCAAACAAACAAACAAACAAGCCCTTAGAGTAAAGGCTACTCTAGACTCACCCTAAACAAGCTTAATAATGCCTTGAAAGTATCAATCTAAGCTATACCATAAATACCTGTCAACAAAAGGAGAGCCAAAGAACCCAACTCCTGATATGGAAGTTTATAACAATGCCCAAAACCCTCTCTCTGCTACAGCATGACCTGTTCTAGTTAACGATATCTGAGAAGAAGTGCACTGCGAATTGCTGGGGAAAACTACTCATTTTAAAGAGATGCAAGAGGGAAAATGGTACTTTCTTTCCACTTAATTCCTGACTTTGAGAGCATTCTTGTTTTAGAAAATCATACTTGGAGTTGCAGTATTATCTGGCAGCCATTAAGAAACCAACAAAAGAAAACAGGAGAGAAGCCAACCCAGAACCCCAACATCAATGAACTATCTCTGCAACAGACTATTTCTGAAGTTCTTCAGTGAGAAAAAATAAACTCACTCTTAGTCACTTATTCTGTTATTTTCAGCAGAGTAATCTAAGAACATCACTAAGAACAATGCCTCAAACTCACAAAGTCCTTTGCAGACATGTTTGTATAATTTGATCTCATCTCCTGCCTATGGACAAGTGACTCAAGTCTAGGCCAATCTAATTGTCTCTCCTAGGAACTCAGAAATAACTGATGCCAGTTGGTCTCAGATGAGGATAAATACTAGGATTCAATATAAAGTTAGAACTAGAAGACAAGCACAGAGAATCAGTTTGCTTAAAAAAAAAAATGGCATAGATGAGCAAAGAGAATATGAGAGAAAATAAAGTCCCTGACACAGAAAGCAAACCAGGTATTGAAAAACTTTCTATTATTTGGTCCCAGGCTCTCCTGATTCCTGGTTTCAGTGAGAGTATATTTCCCATTGATCAAGGCAAGTGTCCAGAATAAAACTTCACCCTCATTAAAATCCAAAGGTAAAAAAAAAAATACAACCCCCAAACTATTCATTAAAATATTTTTCTCTTGCCATAATAGATTTAAATTCAGCTAACACTTGGGTCACTTAAATATACCAAGAAAAATGTTAAACATCCTCATATTCTATATTCATAGCTTTATTAATGTTTATAACAGTCTTTCAAGATCGTTTTGTAGATGTGGAAAGTGAAGAGACACATGATTGGTTAGAGGACACAGAACTCTGACAGCTAAAGATTCCAAATCCTCTTTCTTATCACAGTCCCATGATGCCCTGAGCATTAGATGTTTAAAATATACCTACTGAAAAATGAGCTTAACTGTTCCATTTTAATCCAAAACCCTAGGCCTTAATGTTTCTTTATACTAACCTGCTGCAAACTTGACTTCAGCTGAAATTTCACTGGGACTAGGGATCCCGAGAGAAGTCTCTGCCTTCTCGATGACATTTGAAATACCTTGTCCTATTTAGACAAATAACATTTTTTGCTATTTGCTACCAAAACTAAAGAAACAAAGCAAAAATAATATCTGCATGTTTTTAAAATTATTATGGCAATAGGACATATTATTTTAACAATACATAGCTAATATAAAAAATTTTAACTCATTTTTTATAACAATTCCCAGGCTTGAACTTTCTAATGAAAAAATGCTTCAAATTCTAGCAGCAATGTGTATCAGCCCATTATTTAACCACCCACAACTATAAAGCCTCTGAGTAATCACGGAAGGAAGGATTATTATCAAAATCATGTATAACATAAGTCTGTAGCAAAATGAATATAAAAAATAATGAAACTACTGATGACTTACCTACTGTGGCTACTGTAGCTGAGGCTGAAGAAAGTAAGGACTTTCCCCAACTTCCCCAATACCCCCATCCAGTCTGGGGTACATCTTTGGAAACAGGCTCCTATTTTTCCCAGTTAAGAAGAAAAACAAAAGAAAAAATAGAAAAATTAGAATCAGAAAGTTAGACAAGATTATCTAATAATTTAGCAAAAGTATGAGTGATATACTTGCTTGACTAACAGATGTATATTATCATCTTGTAAGCACCAAGTAGCAAAGACAAGTTCTTCTAAAGGCATTTATACAACTGAGAAAATGTATCTTATGGTTCTACAAAACAAAGCTAAGTGCAACCTTACATTAGCATTGAATCCAAGTCACTTTTAACCCAAATATTTTTAAAAACCAATATTTTAACAGATATTCTATTTTGGCTGCAGCCTGTAATACCTGAACAGGGAGAACTTCTGGAGTTTCAAGATCACTAGAAGATTTGACCTCTGGCCTTTTCCGAGTCGACACTACGGGTTCAGATTTACTATCTGGCTTAGCACTTTGGTCAACAGACTCAGTATTATTGGCTGGCTCATGGTTTCCTTCTTCAAGAACCAGGGTTGCTTCAGTTATCACTTGACTCTCAACATCATCTTTATCTGACATGATTAGAACATCACCTAGTAAAAAACGAGCCCAAGAACAAAATTACTTACACAGGATTTTTTTAATATAAATTACTTATTTAGATCTTTTGAGATTTAGATTCACATGCAATATAAGAAATAACAGATTTTCCATATACATTCATTTACTTTCCCTGGTAACAACTTGTGTAAGTACAGAATAATATCACAACCATGAAACTGACACTGACACAATCCTCCCATCATGTTCAGATTTCACCAGTGTTACAGGCACTAATATGTTCATATATAGTTTTATAAAATGTTATCACGTATACAGTCATGCCTTAGTATCCTTGGAGAATTGGTTCTAGGACTCCCAAATGATAACAAAATAATGGTCAAGTTCCTTACATAAAATTGTATAATATTAGCATATATCTACACACATCCTTTCATAGAATCATCTATAGATTACTTCTAATTCCTAACACACTGTAAATGCTGTTAGTAGTTGTTACACTATATTGTTTAGGGAATACTGACAAGAAAAAAGTCTGTACAGGTTCAACAGAGATATAATTGTTTTTCCAAATATTTTCAATCTATGGATGTGGAACCCATGGATATAAAGAGCCACCTGCATAGATGCTGTAACTACTACCCACAGTCAAGATTTTTTTAAAAAAAGTTCAGTCATAAGAATCCCTTCTGCTATATTTTAGCCATGGCAACTTCCCATATTTTGCCCAACCCACAGTAACCCATCACTGATTTGTTATCTGAAATTTTGTCATTTCAAGATGTTATATAAATGGAATCATAACATCCTTTTGAGAATTTTTTGACTCTACGATGAGGCCCTCCAGATCCACTTAGGTTGTACCAATAGTTCCTTTTTATTTCTGAGTAGTATGCCATGGTATGAAAGTATCACAACTGAACTATTTACCAACTGTTATATACACCATTTCCATTTTGGGTCTATTATACAAACAAAATGACTATGGAAGTTCACATACAGGTTCATAAAGGAACAAAAGCTTTCTTTTGTCTCTGATAAATGACCAAGAGCATAATTACTAGTTATATAATAAGCTCATCTTTAGTTTTATGTGAAAGTCATACTCTTTCCATAGTAGTATAGCTTTTTACTTTCTCACCAGCAAAGTACAAGTGATCAAGTTCTCTATACGCTCACCAGTTGCATCAATATTTTTCATCTGAGCCACTCTAACAGGTATGTGGTGGCATTCCTCTGTGGCTTTTAAAGTACATTTATCCAACAGTTAAGGATGTTAAATATCTTTCCATGTGCTTACCTGAATAGCTTCTTCAGTAAAATATCTATTTCTATCTTTTGCTCATTTTCTAATTAGATTTGGTTTTCTAATTAGATTTACAGTTGAAAGTTCTTTATGTATTCCATATTCAAGTCCTCTAATATGTGGTTTGTGGATATATTTATCCCAGTCTGTAGATTTTCTTTTCATTCTTTATAGAATTTTTCACAGAGCAATTTTTCGTTTTGATGAGGTCCCAGCTGTCAATTTTCCCATTTACTGAATGTCCTTCAAAACTCCCATTAATTATTCCCAATTCAATTTTTTTCCAGAGATTATTTAAGCCATCAGATAACATTTTTGTCAGATCAGTTTTTGAATAACAATGTTACCTAATTCAATTCCTTCCAGAAGTAGAGCTCTTTGGCAATTAAAGCCAAGATAATATTGCTACTTCTACAAAGAGCAGATATTAATTTCCCAGGTTAACCAAAAATCACCAGGGAATAAATCAAGTGCACAAACGCGCACTCTCTCTGTCTCTCTCTCTATTTCACACACACACACACACACACACACACACACCTTAGGTACATATACAGACGGAAAACAGCACTATAACTGAAGTACATAAAAAAGTTCTAAAAGAACAGAAAGTTGTCTGTAAGAATCAGGGAATATGATCCATAAACAAATTATCTAAGATAAGCCTAGAGCAATGGTTACAAACTGGGAAACCGAGTGCCAAATCAAGACTACAGATGTTTTAACTTAGTCTATAGAGTGTTTAAACTTTAAAAAAATGAATTATTAACAAGTTTCCAATTTCTCCTGTAAAATTCAAAGTTCTGGCAACAGTAGGCCCACATTTGACAGCATAATAACTGCTTCATGCCAAAGAGCTGTTAGGCCCTCTGAAATAGGGCAGTGCCTTCCTATGCTCCAGGATCTCCCCTTAAATCCACTTCATTCATTTATGTTAACATGGTGAGCCCCTGCAGACATTCAAGTTTGCAATACCTGACATAAAAGGAACTTAGGATTTTGACATATGAATACACCAAAGAGATAATTCAAGACTATAGAAACAATATATGAGAAAGCTCAAATGCACAGGGGATCCAGTCAGTTACCTGGAGTAGTTAATATATTAAGAACAATAGGGAGGCACAAGTCTAGAAAGGTAGATTAATGTCATGGAGCCTAGGGTCTTCGGGTATGATATACATACCTATATTTCCCAAATAGAGAAAAACAACTCAGATACAACTACCAATTTAAGTACAATTTAGAAGTACTCATTCACTCAGTCACCTGCAATACCTTTTGCATTTCCACTATTTAACAAGCTCTGAAGATAAAGAAGTAATGTAAGGCAATTTCTGCCTCACTTGTTTCAAGGGCCTAATAAGAAAGACAACACAGCTCTTGTACAAACTTCATGTTTTTGTAGTTGAATAAATATGTATTTTTAAATATCTTTTCCTTATACTCTCTCCAGATTACAACCCAACTATTATATAATATACTATATGTAGTATGTAACATACATATTGTATAAACGTGATTCATGTAATAAAAGACTAAGGCAAAATATTATACACTGGTGATTCCTATTTTTTTATTTGTGCAACAAAGCTTTAATGAACACGTAGACTGTGCCAGACATTTAGGCGAGGCCAAAAAAGAATGGTTTTGTGATGTTTGTTTATATTATTACTGTCATTATTACACGGCTGTGCCATCCTGGTTCTCAATGGATTCATAATCTAGCAGCAGCGCGCACGCGCGCGCACACACAAGAATAAATAGTAGGTCCATGGAATTACACTATTTAATGTTTTTTCTAGTTTTTCCAGGTATTCTATGACAAGAGTGTTATTTTCAAAATTGTAAGAGAATGATTCCCAACTAGAAAGTTGATCCACATTTTTAAGAACTGCACACACGCATGTATATGCTGCCCCCGCCTCCACTACCCACATGGAGAGCGCCAAAGCTAAGAGCTAAGAGCCTGGCTCCGGAGTTCAAATTTCTTCTAACCCTGCCCAGAAGTAACTTTGCTTCTCTGCATCTCCGTTTCCTCGCCGGTCAAACGCGGCAGCGGCTCCTCTAAAGTCTCCACCACGCAGGGGAGGGGCCTGGAACAACGATGTCACCGAAGGGCTCGCAGGTTAACAGCTGCGGTCACTATTGGCGGCGGAGGCGGTAGTTTGCAACCTTACTATGGTTATGAATGTGGCTGCTCTGGATGGGCAGACAAGCTTTCTCCCTTCTTCCCACATCCAACTGCACGTCCCAAACCGGAGACGTGCTGTAAACACACGCTCCCAAGTTCTCCGACGCTGACGAGAGTCGCTCGCACTAACGCTGCGCTTCGCTAACCAAAGCCATTTCGGCGGCCCCCGCACCCCGCCGTGAGGCGTCCGCCGCCCGCCCTCGGGCCGCCTCCTCACCAGCCCCAGCGACCCCCGGGGGAGACCAAGCCCGGGACCCGACACTGCCTGCCTCAACCCGGAAAGCCCCGCGCCCAGCCCGCGGCCACCCTCACCGGAGCCACCGCCGCTGACTCGCCGCTCCTACTGCCCGGAAGTACTCCCTCGGCTCGGAGGCGGGCTCTCCTGCTTAAGAACACTTCCGGATCAAGCATCCGCTCAGGCGGAAGGCGCTCCGTTCGGGTTCGGTGAGTGAGGGGTCCGACCCGGTGGCTTCGAGGGAGGTGCTGGGGTCGCCGAGGAGTGAGTGGTTGCAGGTGCTTCGGGGTCAGATGTGAAGGAGTCTGGGACGCCCGCCCTTCTTTTGAAGGCCTGGCCTGGGTGCATGAGTTCGGCCACCGAAAATATTTACTGAGCGCCAAATACCTGCCTGCAGTGTCCTGGCGCCCGGGACACACTAGTAAATAGCAAAAGCCCCGCTGTCAAATCGCTGACATTTTGATGGGAGAAACAGAGCACACGCAAGTCAACAAACAGGGGCATCTAAGATGGTAGTAAGTGCTTTAAAGAAATTTAGGCAGGACGATGGAATGGAACGAAGGGAGCAATAAACCAAATGAAGGTCTAGGGTAGAGCATTCCAAGCAGAGGTAAGAGTAGGTACAGGGGCCATATAGTTGGAACAAACCTAGCCAAGTCAAGGAAGAGAAAAAAGGCCACAGCCTGGAGCAAAACGGGCAAGATGAGGAGGGAGGGAGATGAGGTCAAGGATTTAGGAACCAATTCTTGTGAGGCCTATGAGCCAGGGTAAGAGTTTCACTTCTATGTGGAATTCAATGGAAAATGATTGAAGGTTTCTAAGCAAAAGAGTGACATGCTCTGATTTATGTTCTCGCCCTCATCAGAAAGATGCAGCTCTTCATTTGCCCTTGAGCAGTGGGAATGCATGAAACCGTGGTTGATTGGCAGAACTAGAAATGCATGAAAAACATTTTATTATAAAGATGTGGAAAATTGGGCACCAGGCAGGGACTCGGCTTTTAAGGTCTTGGGCTGGAGCTGGAGCTCAGTGGCAGAATACTTGCCTAGCATGTGTGAGGCACTGGGTTCGATCCTCAGCACCACATAAAAAAGTAAATAAATAAAATAAAGGCATGCTGTCCATCTACAACAATAAAAAAAAAATTTAAAAAAAAAGAATCCAGGTCTTCCACCTGCACTTTAGTGCCTTCAGGATTATCTTAATGTCCAGATATAATAATTGCTCCTTTTAAGTCCTTCAGATATTTTCCTTTGCTTCTGGATGATGGTTCTTTAAATTTAGGTGCATCAGTATCATCTGGAACTTGTTAAAAAATTCCTACTCCAAATTGGGAAACAAGTAAATATCATATACATATAAAATGGAACGTTTCCTCTGATTTTTTTCTGTCGCAATGGAAAGTGAATAAAATTGGGATTACCTTATCTTGATAAATGGCTTAAGTGTACTAATCTTATCTTTAAAATATGAGTATTAATCTGGCACTGGTTGCAAAGATGTAGAACCCTTTTTAATAAATTGAGAATTATTAGTTAAAAAAAATGTCGGGGTGGGTTGTGGCTCATCAGTAGAGGGCTCACCTAGCATTTGTGAGGCACTGGGTTCAATCCTCAGGACCACATGAAAATAAATAAAATAAAGTTGTAGTTGTGTCCAACTACAACCAAAAAAAAGAAACTTTTTTAAGTGTTCCTGTCACTTATAACTGCAGTTATCAAACGTTTTAGCATTAGAATCCTTTTACACTTTTAAAACATATGGGGAACTTCAAAGAGTTGTTTGTATGTGTGTGTAAATTACAGCTATCAATATTTACCATTTTAGAAATCAAAACAACTTTTAAAGCATCTGTTTCCTTTTAAAATAATGAATTCATTACATAATAATATAATTAGCATTTTTATAAAGAATATTTTTCCAAAACAAATAAAAATATTGAGAATGGCTCTGTTTTACATTTTTACAAATTTCTTTAATGTCTGTCTTAGTAGGAGATAGCTAGATTCTCATTTCTTCTGCATTCTCTCAGAGTATCACTCATCACAAAGCCTCTGGAAAATCACATCATGTAGTGAGAATGAAATGAAAAAGGCAAATGTCCTAATACTACTACAAATACAGTTTTGACAAAGATCCAGGAACATCCAGCCAGGCATGGTGGCACACACAGGAGGATCATAAGTTTGAGGCCAGCCTCAAATTTAGCAAGGCCCTAAGCAACTTAGCAAGACCTTGTCTCAGAATTTAAAAAATTTTTAAAAAGTGGTTTAGGATGTGGCTCAGTAGTTAAGCACCCATGAGTTCAATGCCCCCCATCAAAAAGAAAAAAAAAGCCCCAAAGACACCCAAGAGTCCCTACACAACACTTCGAGAATTGTTAAATTATGATATTGTCATAAAAAAATATAGGATGTCATAAGAAACATAGGACAATCAAATATAAGATTGACTTAAATCACTAAAACTATATACACATTAAAAATGCAGATGTCCAATCTGGATGTTGCTAGTAAACACAGCTTCTCAGGAGGCTGAGGCAGGAGTTTTGAAGTTTGAGACCAGCCTCAGCAATGCAGCAAGACCCTAAGCAACTTAGCGAGATCCTGTCCCAAAATAAAAGGACTGGCAGTGTTTCTCAGTGGTTAAGCAGCCCTGGGTTCAATCCCCAGTATGAAAATATAAATATAGATAGATACATACATACATAGGGATGTCTAGATCCTTCCCGCTAGAGAAGTCAAGGTAGTAAGTCTGAGTAGAGCCAAGAATTCACATCTGTAGCAAGCACCACAAATTAATTTGAGGTAATAGATCTAAAAGTTGCAGTTTGAGAAACCAATTATAAGTCAAACTCTATCTAGAGTGTCCTGCCTACTGAATTTTTTTTTAAAAAAAAGCTGTGTTTCCTTGCCTTCAAATCTCTTTATTCACATTCCAGAGCCTGAAACTCTGGGATGTTAGTAAGAAATTTGCAGCAGACACATTTCTGACTGTAGAGTTGCTGAGTATCTGAACTCAAAATATTGAGCACTCAACACAGGCAATGGTCCTCTGCTAAAAACTGAGAAAGATTTCAGACTTATAGTCTTTTGAACAGAAAAAATAACTCTTAAAGAAAGGAAACTGCAGTAAGTCGTACAATAGAGTACTCTCAATGTTCTAGGAAATTGACAGCAAAAGAAATTTATCCAAAATAAAGAGGGTGAGGTATGAGTTTAGGTGAGAGGCTTCCTGAGTAAGATGAAATTAGATATGGTAGGGAGAGTAGAATTTTCACATGAAGAGATCAGTGGGGAAGGACAGAAACTTTTTAAGCAATAGGAATAACTAGAAGCAGAACTTAATATGAAAAATTATTTAGAGACTAGACCAAACATAGTTGTGACTTGGTGCCTAGACAAGAAAGCTGGAAAAATTAAAGGACAAGAGCAAAGAAAGAATAATAATCAGCCTCCAGATGTGGAAACTTAGGTCACAAGAGAACATCAGAGCTGATTAGTGATGGAGGTATAACTAAAGTCCCTACTTAATTTCTAAATCACTTTATTAATTCAGTGAACATTTTTGCTCATATATACACTGTTGGGCTCCTTCCCATCACTTCTGATGTGCCACCTGAATCTGTTTCTGAGAATTATGGATGCCAGTCTGGAATTTTTAGTTTATCTCATGTACCAAAGAAAAATCACTAATAGATTTTGAAATTGTCTGGACTTGCTTGGATTTGTCTTTAGAACCAATTCTGAGAAAGGCAGTATTTTACTATATCAGATGGATAAGATTGGACTTATGGAGATCCATTTAGAAATTAAAAGGATAGTGTGGTACCCAGATGAGATGAAAGGCCAGTGACCTAGGGCAAGGACAAAAAGACTTAATTGAAAAACATCTAGGAAGCAGAATAATTATGACACGTATTTATAATTTACTCACATCCATTCATCTAGTCTGTACAACTACCCTATAATAACCTTAGTCAGCAGCTGTGAAAATTAAGGCCTTTCAAACCCACAGCTTCACCCAGAGATAGAATCAGGTACTCTTGAGACCTGTTCTCATAACCACTGAGCCTTGTTCCTATAATTTTGGTATTAAAAAAATTGAAAGAATTATGTGCTATGGTTGAAGCTATGTATATATTGGAAAAATGGATCTGAGGCTAAGATACACTGAACTTAAGATACTGAAGGATGTTTCAGACTATAGAGAAAAAAGTTGGAGCAGAGAGATCCTCAGCCTGCCTCTCCATATTTTTGTCATTTGCCTGTAGGAGCATATTCAACAAATGTTTTTGTCAAGATACAAATTATGTTAGATATTACTGATATAATCCTAGGTTTAAAGCAAAACTCTAAGTAATGTAATCAATACAGAATACAGTCAATACAGAAGGTGTTTTTTAGTGTGCCAGAAAATATGTGGAGGTTTGAGCTGAAACTGCCCAAATGGCCAGTTATGAGGTGTGTTATAGCTCAAAGAAACTACTAGAAGTGTAAGGGCTATTTTAATTAGAAATGTGTAAGTAAATGGACCTCAAAATGGCCCGTTTCTGTTTTAATACTACTACCTTTAAATGTTACAGATCTCTATAACAATGCTTAAGTATAAGCAAAACAACTTTGTGTTTGTTTTTTGCAAAGGATAGAGTAGTGCTAACAATCTGCTCATCATTTGTTCTTTTTCTTCCTTGCCAATTCAAAATGCCACTTTGTCAATTTGTGTACTAGTTTGTAGGAACTCCTTCATTCTCCAAGTGTAACAGTGCTGGCAGAGAAGAGTAGATACACTGTAAATACAGCCTGGAACACATTTAACTATGGGGAATGAAGCATTAATATCCCAGTATAATTGGAGCAAAAAACAATACCATCTGGGTGCTGGTATTTTTCCCCTTTTGAGTTATCCTAGAACTATTTCTGCAAACAACAGTTTCCTCAGCCAACTTAGTATTGAGCCACTAGAACGGAAATCAGCCACATTACTTCCTTATTTACTTATGTTGAAAATTGGAACTGAATGGAAATATTTCTTCTCTCAGAAGTTGGCAGAAACAGCAACAAGGCAATCTGTTAGGGATGACAGCTACAGGCTCTTTCACTCTTTTTTAAAATAATATAGTCCATTTTCAGAATGGTTTTCTAGGGTAAACTCATCTACATTTGTGATTATTCATGATCCTGATAAAGCTTAACTTACATACCAAAAAGATGAAAAAGAAGTTGTATTTAGCTTGAGTGTCATACTTATCTGTTACATTCTTATTAATGCTGAAGAAAGGTAATATAGAATTCTACCTAGTAACTTCATCCAGGAGCACAATATAACCCTTTTTTATTATTCACAGGAAGATGACCCTTAATTTTCTTTTTTGAACTCTTTATTCTTCAGCTTCAAATGTCAGTTCCTGCATTGAGGATAGAAAGCATGATATATATTTTATACATACATATGTATATGTATGTATATGGAAATATATATATATATATATTTTATATGGAAGTTCCAAACTTAACAGTGGATTGCATTCCTAAAATTCATAAATTCCTCCTTTCTCTTTTATAGTTGCAGCACAATTATGCTTCTCTTCAGGACTTCTCACACTATCTTGTATCTAGTTAGTTATTTCTGCCCTTACCTCCCAAGCTAGTTTGTAAATTCCTGAGCATCCTTGTGGCACCTAATACTTAATCATGCACATTATGGGTCCCTGATTTAACTGATTTTTAAAGTCAAGCTGGAATTAGCAGAATAGTCATAGTTGTTCAGCTTTATCAGCACTGCTGTGGGGAGGGGAAAAATATAATTGTAGTTGATGGAGTTTTTGTTGCAAATAGTAGAAGCCTATTTAAGCTGGCTTAAGTAAAAAAGAAATTTAGTGTGAGAAAATAAGCCAAAGGTATCCAGATCCCAAAGATGATTTGTTTCTACTTCCTTTTTGCTTCTGTCACCTTGGACACACATCTTTACCAGTGTTTTCTCTCCCAACTGTTCAGTGGCCTCTTAACTGTCTATGGGTGAAGTTAACAGCAGAAGTTCTGTTTATTCGTGTCCATGGTGTCCATCTGAGGTGCCCAGTATTGACTGGACATATAAGGCTATCATCAGACCTTTCTTCTCTTGGCATGAAATCAGCATACCAGGCTGCTTCTACCACCTTTAGCCTAAGAACACTTTCAGGGTGTTTTACAAGATTTTTCTAGACCCAGTCTTGTAGGTTTCTTGGCACTTCTGGTAGAGACAAATGGCTGGGTGTGTATTAAACAAGAACAGCCAATGTTGGTCACATAGGCCATTCACCTGCCCAACCCCGGTATGTGAAGAGAAGTTAGAGATCATGATAAGGACTGCCTGGTAGCCACATACACAATTACTTTTTCAGTTAATTTTGCTGAAGTTAATGCATGTCCCCATTTGCTTCCTTGTTTGTATACTCAATCTTCATTTTTGCAGGGTATATTTTTTTAAGAAAATTGAATAAAGATGTTTATTTCTTTAAAAAAAAAAAAAGGAAAGGAAGTTACTGGAGCCAGGAAGTTGAATTCTGTCAGGAGCCAGCACAGCATGTGTGAATCACTCTTCCCTGCAATCCTTCCCCCTCTCTCTCCCTCAGCCCCTGTCTCTCCTCCCTTCTAGTAGCACTATCCCTAGTGTCCTATCCCTAGGCTTCTCCTTGTATGTGGTCCCCATGTACCTGCTTTAGCCCCTTGTATGCCTTCCTTTCTCAAATGACCCTAACCCACAATGTCTCAGTTCTAAATTTCAAGAACAAAGATTCTGATGAGCTTGGATGGACTTCCTCCTGGGCCCACGAAGAGAGAAGCAGGGCTCACAAAAGGAAACCATAGGCTGGGTAGATCACAAGGAAAGTTCTCCACCTCAAATTCAGAACACATAAAACTTAATCTAACATTGTGATTGAGACTCAAGCTCAGTTTGCAATACTTGTTTGAGCCATGTTATTGCAGAATATGTATTTGCAATGAGAAAAGGAAAAATGAAGTTTTAAGTTAAAAATTGAAATTCCATGATGGTAACCCCCAACCCCCACACCCACACACACAAGATATTTCAGTGGTTGTATGGTATGCTAAGTAAAAATTCAGGCATATATTTTAGCACAATATCTGAAAAAAAAACATCAGTAATAATAACTAGTGTGTATTCAGGTATTACTACTGCTAGACTTACATATAAACTCTTTCATTTAGATTTCATAATGTCCTGTGAAAATCCTATGAAAAGTACTATCATTTTTCCCACTAGAAGATGGGGGGGACTGAGGCACAGGGATTAAAAATTTATTAAAGTTACAAAGCCAGTTAGAGTGAGAGCCAGGATTCAAATCCAGAAAATCTGGCCTCAGAATCTAGTCTGAACCTCTGTGCTACCCTGCCTTTATCAGAGAGTTTGAGTTTTGCATTGTTCCAGGGTAATCTAAATTCAGAATAAAGTGTGACTGATTAATTCTATCTTACTAGGCATGTTCAAACCATCTGGAGCACCATTTGTCAGGGTTGTTGTGTAGGAAGTGAGGAAATATTATTAGTGGCCTCCATGCCATGCCAGTCTATGGACCTACTACTTCAGAATTACCCAGGGAGCTAATTGAAAACCATAAATTCTAAGGCCCAAACCCAGAGGTTGTTACCCACTAGGTCTGGAGTGAGATCCAGGATTCTCTATTTTTAACAAGCTCTCTAGGTAACTGTGATATTCATTTTAGTTTGTAAACTCTGAACTTGGTGATCTTTTATTCCCAGCATAATCTTATCTTCTGGGATGAGATAATAAATGAAGGCTTTAGGGGTTGGGAGTCAGTTTGAAGAATACCTTCAGGTAGGCACCTTTAAGGTCCTTTGAAGTTGTTGTCTGTTTTTTGTCTCAGGGAATATAATGGGGGCTAGTAAAACATGTCAGTTTGAATAGTTATGATCCCTGTTACACAACATTACTCAATTTATGAAGATCTATCACACATTTATCAAATTTAAACTAATCTTCATCAATAAATGTCTATTGACATGTGTTCATTATGACATGTAGTAGTAAAAAAATACAGAGTCCCTGTGTTTAAGGGGCTTGTGGGTGAGATGGGTAAACCATCTAGCAGTACAGAGCAGCATTACTAGCACTGGATGAGTACTGTGGATGTGGCATGCTCCAGGGGTCAGGGGGTGGTATGACTCCATGTGGAAAGAACAGCTAGCCTTCAAAGGAGGCTCAGGAAACCTACTTGAATAGGTTCTGTGCAGCAGAAATTCTGTGGCAAGCATTCTGTTTGTGAGGACACTGCTTGCCCAGAAGGAAGCTGTTCATCCTCCCAATGCTCCTGAATCTCACAGCAGGGAGAATGAGTCTATTTCCTTTACTTCCAGTTTCTTCCACACTAGCTGCCTTGATTGTAGGGGCATATTACCATAACTACAATGAGCTACCCCACTCCTGAACACTCAGTTCTTTGACTTCTTCATCACAAACAAGTAGCTCCTTTACTCGTGTTAGTCACTATAGTTCCCAAAATCCATCTCTTCCTTCACCATTATCCCAATATGTTCCCTTCCAGAATCAGACACCAAATGCAGCATTCTCTGGCCACCTGAAAGGTGGGTAATAAGATTTGCCTATCACCACTACAACTTGTAGTGACCCCTCTGCTATTTCCCCAGTGCCCTGGCCCTTAATCTGGAGCACTTCCAATCTTGATTTCTCATTATTCCTCAGGTCCTGTTGTGCAACTCACTTTCCCAGGGAGGCCTCCTGTAATGAGGTTTCCTTCATGTTAGGTCCTCTTGTAGTGTCCTATATTATCCCTTGGGTAGCCTTAAGTATACTTTGTATATATTTAGTTAGTGTCTATAGCTACTTCCAGACTGAGCTTTGTGAAGGCAGAGATGATGTCTGTAGGATAAGAGGGTGCTCACCAGATGTTACTAATATTCCTCTAATCTAAAACTCAGTGATAGGGAAAAGTAGGGAGGGAGAAGACCCTAGGATAAGGAATGAGGTGGTATTAGAATTTTTGTTCTGTTTGGTTTGGGTTTGGGATTCCCAACAAAGAGAGTAGGCCTCCAACTCAAAGTATCTTTGGAGGCTGATAACACTGCTTTGCTTTCCTTGTGCTTATTTGTAGAGTTATCCACAAAAGTGATAGAGAATTTCCTTTTAAAAAATAAATATATGATAATAAAATAATGAGTTGCTTTAAAGAAAAGGCATGATTAGTAATAACTTGGTGCCCACCCAAATGTAGCAAAAACAAGATTTTTAAAAATCATGGCAGTAGAAGGAACAAATGAATTTTTTAAAATCCTGTCTTAAATGAAGCCACAGGAACTTCTTACCAAAGTCTTGGGAAAGCCTATAGCACATTTCAGCATATTCACATAGCCTAGTGCTATTGAGAATCACTACTCTAGAATAAAGGGCAAAATCATGCCCATCAGTAGTTGTATATTTTGTGATGAGAAAGAACTTGGAGCTTACTTGTCATGTCCCTAGCACAGTGCCTGACTCACTGCCATCAGTCAAGAAATGTTATTTCCATTGTTTCTGCCTATTTCCCCTTCCTAAAAAGAAAAGACCAGGTTCTCATCTGGATTCTCCTCCTAACTTGCAGCATAATCTTAAGGAGCAAGTCACTATGAAGTTTATAGATTAGATAAAATCATTTACTAGGTTCCATCCAATGCCCAAGTGTTTTGTTTCCTTCAAAATCTAAAGGAGCAAGTCACTATAAAGTTTATAGTGAAGATAAAATCATTTACTAGGTTCCATCCAATGCCCAAGTCTTTTGTTTCCTTCATTGTCATTTTAGTGGGGTTTTTAAAATGAAGTGAAAATCAACACGTGTTTCATCTATCGTGTACAGCCAAAGTCTGAAGTTTTTTGTTTTATTCTAAATAGTCTATCCTTAAATTTTAAAGATTTAGAATATTATTTATAATTATTATTCAATCAGTTTTTCAAGGGCTTATAAAAAATTAAATGTCATTTACAACTTCCTGTAATTTAGACTTTGAGGAGCTTAATGGCAAAATACAATGATCCATTGCTTTTTATGTTCTGTGATCAAGCAGCCTTCATGTGAGTATAAAGGAGAGTAAATGTCATTTCTAAAACTAATTATCTTGGGCCTTTATGAGAAATAAAGCTAGGCATTTCATCTGTATTTTATAGAAGTATAAATTGAAATTTTTCTTTGAGAGTCTATGATTTAAAAGGGAAATCAAGTTAGGAAGATAATCATAAACACTAAAACTCTTAAGCTAGGTTTTTGTTTTGCTTTTTATTCATGATATTTTGTTCTTCTTCTGTCTAATATTTTTCCTCTGGAGTTTTTTATTTGCATTTCCACCAACTACACATTTAAAATGTCAGTTCTCCCCTTATCTAATTTTACTAGAGTTAGAGCTAGAAATTTGATATTCTTACAAACTACCTAATATACTATATTTTGTCTCTTAATACTGAAGAAACTATTAAAGGAAAATTCTTTTGTCTAGCATCTTTACCCAAGAGGGAGGTTCTATAGCCTCAGAAATCAGTATCTCTATTTATGTATAATGCAGTTAATACAGTTTCTTTCTAATAGGAAGACCAAAAAACTACCACACATATTCCTGCATTATTTATATGTAATATATGTATGTACTTGAATTACACAAATTTGGAGTTCTGTGGTTATGATTATGATGTACCATTTGATTTACATTATTGATATAACAACAGATGGTAATGGTGCAGGTTGAAATAAAAGATCGTTAAGCTAAATATTTTAGCTTTCATTGGCTCCCTGTTGCACAGAATTTGTCAGAGTAAAATAGAATCATGGCATTTCAGAACTGGAAGAGTCCTTAGAGATTACCTCATCCACTCCCTCATTTGACAGATGAGAAAACAGAATCCCAGAGAGAATGCTACTTGCCAAGGTCGTACAGCTTGTTAATAAGCAAAGCTAGGACCGGAATCTAGGTCTGCTCTTTCCCAATTCAGTGCATTTTTTACCAGTGAGATTTTTAGACGATTTTCTCTCTAATCACTCCCTGATGTCAGCACCAATTATTTTAATCAATTTCATGTCTGTTCATTTCTGAACATACTGAGCTTCACCCCATTATGAGTCTCAGTTGGTTAAACTTTATATTTGTCTTTCTTTTAGGTTGGTCTCCACTCACCTCTCTTTAATCTTGAAGATTTCAAAATATACTGGGATCTACCACTTTTTTGGAAAACTTTTCTACCAAGCAGTAAATCACCCACTGTGCTCTTATTATAGCATAGCAGCTTTTGAGTTTTCCGAGTCTAAACAAGGTTTTCTTTCATTTTCCCATGAAGCCACATAGTTGCTTATTCACTTTAGTGGTGATTATTATTGTGCCAGCTGCTTTTGTTGTGGAAGATGTGGACTTCAACCAAATGGCCCCACTGGGAGCAAATCAGAGTTCTTACAATGCATCATTTCTTCCAAGTTTTGAACTTGCAGCAGGTTCCCACTCAGGTGATAATGTCATCATAGCCAAAGAGGGAACTAGCATTTCAATTGAATGTCTTCTCACAGTTGATCACTATGAAGATGTCCGTTGGTACAACTCAAAAGGACAACAACTGGATGACAGAGGCAGAGGTAATTGTACCAAGCTGTAATTTAATCAAGTTTACTCATTTCCTATCCATTCTTCCTGGTTTCATGACATATTTAGCAAGAAATATAAAAGATGAGAAAGGGTGAATAACTTACAACTTTTGAAAAGCCTAAAGTGATAAACCTATCAAAAGGAGCAAAGTGCCAGAGACAGTGGTGCATACCTGTAATACCAGCAATTTGGGAAGCTGAGGTAAGAGGATCTCAAGTTTGAAGCCAGGCTCAGCACCATAACAAGACCCTGTCTCAAAAAATGAAAAAGACTGGAAATGTTGCTCAGTGGTAAAGCACCCCTGGGTTCAATCCCCAGTACCAAAAAAAAAAAAAAGAAAAAAAGTAATTATAATTATTAAACCAAAAGAAGAAAACCATGAAGCATAGTGTTAAATTTAAAAGGTATTCACATGATTGTAGTGAGCTGTTTTCCTTCCTCTTGGTGAGCTGGTTTTCTTCTTCACTAACAATAGACTACATGAGTATTGTTCTTACAGCTGTATAGAAAGTATTTGTTTAACTACAGGGGTACAGTTGCCTACACTGCGTTGTGAATAAACTACTGTAGTAGCCCCATGTGAATACATCAGGAAGGATTTTGGCTAGACCTACAAAAACAAAAATTTCTTGTTCCAGAATGAATTACTGTAAATGTTAGAGGAAATCCAGTATTTTTTTTTAAATGAGTTAAGTCATCCCTTTGTATCCCAGGAGATTGTATTCAGGAACCCCCTCAAGTACCAAAATCTGAATGTTAATTCCTAAACTAAGTCAAATTCCTTAACTAAAAAGGCCTAGTATTTGCATATAACCTGCACATATACTTTAATCATTTCTAGATTACTTGTAATAACTCATACAATTGCTCTATAAAATAGTTGTTTATTAAATGACAAGAAAAATCTGCACATGTTCAGTACAGATATAATTTTCCCCCAATTATTTTCACTTTGCAGTTGGTTGAATCCAGGAATATAGAACTCATGGATACTAGAGACCTACTATATAAATCTGTGCATAAAACTAGGAGCCCCTCTGAGCATTAGAAGGGTACTATGGAAATCTGTAAGCTTTTCCAGTTCTTTCTGTCACTCTCTCTCTTTATTTTTTTTTAACCTATTCTATACCTTATTTACTTGAAAGCAGGAGTTACTCAGTCTTAAAAATCACACAAACATGATAATTCGACTTAAATCTACTACTTTTTAACAGGTTTTTACTTAATTTTGCTGTTTGTGAACCAGCACTACCCAAAAAGAAAAAAAAAATAGAAGAAGAGTATATGCAGTATATATATATACTAAACATTTTAACCCCTTCTGCAGATTAAATAACTGGAATTAAAGGGTTTGAATTATTAGAAAGAACAGAGTATTTTTAATCAGTTTAATAAAAATATAGACCTATTAAATCAATGTGTATCTTGAATGTGATTTAGGGTTCTGTTTGTACCCACTGAACTAGACTCTTCTCCTCCCAGCTATCCTGAACAAACACATCTGAGATTTGAATTATTCAGTGTGATTGTTACAGACTGACTGCATAAACAAACCCTTAGGTTAGGACAAAACCAGCCAAGTGGAATGGCAGTTTCATTTTCCTATTTTCCCTTTACTTTGATGACTACTAACATCTATCATTGATGCTTTCAGCAGCAGCTCTGGAAAATTGTATTAAATTTTATGAATCTCAAGTGAGAGGAGTTTAAAGAGCATGTCAGTCTAGTATAAGGTTCATAAATCTTGAGCTATTATCAGCAAGTGAGCTAAAGAGTTTAGCTTGTGGTAGTAGTGCATTGGCTGATTAATGGAGTCTGTGTAGTTCATCACACCTTGGATTCAAAGGGTGTCCTTTTCATAGCTCCAAGTTCATAGAACAGAAGCTTTGGAATAATGGCTATGTTTCTAGCTATATATTTTCCTCTTTTACATTAGTGAAGTGATGACTCCTAAAAATAAATATAGCCATAGAATTTAGATTAGTTTTAATGATAAAAATGGTCACAATCCAAAGTGCTTGCTAATTTATTTGTAACTATTTTAGTGCATTATTTTAATAAAGAACCGTATAACCTCAGGGATAAAAGCAATTTTGAATGTTAATCAGGTGATACTTAACACACACTCACCCATTCTCCCCAAGACACCACCTGTAGTCATTGGGAAACTCACACAATCCAGGTTAGTCCATACATCTCAACTTTGAGTGGCTTTCTTGGTTAAGCCACATTATTAAAGGATGTGCAATCAGTGTAGATGCTCAATATGCTTTGTTGTGCATTTTTGTACTTTGCATAGGTGTTCCCTAAAGGGATATATCTTCATGCACGGACTAGAGGCAGCATATTGTAGGTTTAAAATAGAAGCATAGGCATTCTAAGGGCAGCTTGATTCTCTTTGCCAAGCTGCTCATTTACCCTGACTTGTGAGATATATCTTTTGGCTTGTGCTTCAGTTCCTTTTGCCAGAAAATCAAGATGTCATCATCGACATGCCATTCCTAAGAAAGCAAGTTAACATGTGCAAGGCATGCCAGATTAGCCAGTTAGCAATTGAATAAATGCATTAAGTTTTCAAGCTTTTTTAAAAATATAACTTTTTTATCTTGAACAAACATAGTTAAATAAAGAGAAGGAAGTAGCTGGGCGTGGTGGTACACACCTGTAATCCCAGCTACTTAGGAAACTGAGGCAGGAGGATCACAAGTTTAAAGCCAGCCTAGGCAACTTGGCAAGACCCTATCTCAGAATTTTTTTAAAAAAATATGAGAATATAGCTCACTTGTAGCACGCTTGCCTCGCATATGTGAGGCCTTGAGATTAATCCCCAATACAGGGGGAAAAAAGAATAAGAATAAAAATTATCTATAATCCATTATCCTGGAAATAACCATTGTTATGTTTCTGAGCATATCCTTCTAAAATATAGATAGCATAAAAAACATATAGAGGGCTGGGGTTGTGGCTCAGAGGTACAGTACTTGCTTAGCATGCATGAGGCACTGGATTTGATCCACAGCACCATATAAAAATAAAATAAAGGTATTCTGTCCACCTACAACTAAAAACTAAATAAATTTTTATAAAAGCATAGAAGTAGTGATTGTAGTATAGACACACCTTACATATAAACATCTTTTTAAAGAGTAATCATTTAATATTATTTGGACACATCTCTCTGCCTCAAAGATATTTTATGTCAAGCAGTGAAAAGGCAATGATGGCAATTATTAAAGTCTTGGTTTCTTTTTTGAAGTTCCAGATTAACTAATTCTAGCTCTGGATATAACAGTTTGCCCTTTTTATATGGTTTAAACAAATAGCAAAATCTAACAGTTAAAGTACTTTCATGAAGAAGTAGAACATTAATAAGGCAGTTGGCTTATTTAGTAATAATATTTATTATGCTGTAATTGTTTTCATTTCTGTTGGATTATCAGGTGGAAAATGGTTGGTTTCTGATAACTTCCTAAATATCACCAACATAGCCTTTGATGACCGTGGGCTCTACACATGCTTTATCTCCTCTCCGGTTCGTGCCTCCTACTCTGTCACCCTCCGAGTTATCTTCACCTCGGGAGACATGAGTATCTACTACATGATTGTGTGCCTGATTGCCTTTACAATCACTCTCATCTTGAATGTCACACGGCTGTGTATGATGAGCAGTCATCTCCGCAAGACTGAGAAGGCCATCAATGAGTTCTTCAGAACTGAAGGGGCTGAGAAACTTCAGAAGGCTTTTGAGATTGCAAAACGTATCCCCATCATCACCTCAGCCAAGACTCTGGAACTCGCCAAAGTCACTCAGTTTAAGACCATGGAGTTTGCTCGTTACATTGAGGAACTGGCAAGAAGTGTTCCTCTTCCACCCCTTATTTTAAACTGCCGGGCCTTTGTGGAGGAGATGTTTGAGGCTGTACGAGTGGATGACCCTGATGACATGGGAGAAAGAATTAAAGAGAGACCTGCCTTGGATGCTCAAGGTGGCATCTATGTCATTAACTCAGAGATGGGGCGGAGCAGTTCACCAGGAGGAGATTCAGATGATGGCTCTCTGAATGAACAAGGTCAAGAGATAGCAGTTCAGGTTTCTGTCCACCTTCAGTCAGAGACCAAAAGTATTGATACAGATTCTCAAGACAGCAATCATTTCATCCCACCTGATGATACAGGATCTGCAGAATCCAGCTCTAACTACAAAGATGGGGCCTATGAAAACTGTCAGCTGTGAGCTTTCCCAGTACCTACAAAAATAGCTCTCAGGAAAGGAGCTGTTTCTTGGAGGAAATAACATTTTTACCAAAAGATGACTGGGGTTTTCCCTTTATATTAAGCACATCAGAACATGAATTGCCAAAATCTTTGCAAAACATGCAGCACTTTCCTATCTGATATTTCTCAGTTATTTTTCCTTGATCTTGATTAACTGATGCATGTAAGATTGAAAGGCACCTGAGAGATAAGTATAATGGGAAAAGAACTGAATTAAATGTCCCATGGCTTCACTTCCATTGTCATATGTGACACTTGAGTTCTCAGTTTCCCATCAGTAAGATGAGGGATTTGCAGTAGATAAAAGTACCTTTAAATCATAAAAATCTTCATTGCATCACTAGATAAAACTTTCCCTAGACTTTTAGGTGCCCACCTTTTTTTTTTTTTTTTTTTCCAGAAAGCTGAGACTTTATGCTCTGGATTTCTATACCTGATGCCATCGTGTGGACATTTTCCAAATGTTCTGCCTTGTGGAGTACACGAGTGTATGTGCCACATTGAATCTTTTTACTGTTTCGCATGATGGTCATTATGCAGATATGAGGGAGCTTACTGCTCACTAGCAAATTACTCTCCATGAGTAAATTGATCCTTCTTGTGGCCATAGCATGTCTTTTTAACTTACTGAGACATCATTTAGTTCCTGGAGGCTGGCACTGATTTCCCAACTGGTCTCCCAAAGTGAGCAGTCTTTTCCTTAGAAATAATGTTTCCAATGCTTTTAGAATAAGAATAATATCAAATTGTCTATCTCTGATAAATCATGGATATTTCTTTTGAGAATTTCTCAGGCGTTCCCTTTTTAAAAGTTTTGGACTCAAAAAGTGGGTTCTGTTTGAGATCCCATTCAAGAACTTATATGCCTCTTTAGACCTCTGTCAACACTCTTGCCCTCTGTGGTCTTAAACATGGTGCTAAAGGTTGCATGCCTCCATATTTAGCTTATTTTGTTTGTATTTTATTGTTGATGTTTTTATTTTTGTGTATTTCAGATGTGTGATTTTGAGTTAAGTCTGTTTTTCTAGCCTTTCTAAGAAACATTTTACCTGATAAGATTAAAAAATTGTGTCTTGTGTGTTAACTATATTAAAACAGACAATCTAGACATAGAAGGAGAAAAATGATGAATGATGCCACCTGGTTCAAAACACTTAACATGGCATTTCTTGCCTAGCTAAGATCGGATATAACGGAACTGTAAATATTCTTCAGGATAATTTCTTCAGCTACAGGAAGCTTAGTGCCATATAATTTTAAGAACTTAGCAGTGGGGCTCCATTTGATGCTTCACGTTTCTTCATTTGGTTTCTGGTTATTGAAATATTACTTGAACTAGAAGCTTCTGAGGGAAATGTTCAGACAGGGTTTTATCATGATTTTAATTTAAGGTTTCAAACAGAAAGACAGGAAATTCAAAGTGTGACCAGTAGAACCCATGTCTCTCTTTGTCCAACTTAACCAAAAGTAATATATCTGCTCTGGATGGCATAAATGAATCAATGTGCAGCTTTATCAGATGGCATTATGGATAAAGATGATAATGCTGCCTTTTCTGTCTCTCTGGCTGTTTCCATGGAAACCTCCAGAGCCAAACAAAAGCTATCAATCAATTAGCCAAAGCTTACCTTGGCTCTTAGAGGTGTATTTCTTTAAGAATTATGTTTTTGTACGTTTGACTATGACAGCAAGGGCTTTTAAACATACCCTAGATTATGAAACACTTTTTCCTTTCCCACAATGTTTCTCTTGAAAATTAAAAAAAAAAATTAATGCTCCTTGTGTCAATCTCCTGAATATCACTCAGATCTTCAGATAGTACCTCCAACCCTGCCCTAATATACAAGTTCAGGATTTTTTTCATATATGTAACTTGTTACATTAAAGAGAGGGGTTTTATCCCAGATATTCTCAGAAAGGACATTAGTGTTTGGAACCCTAACATAAATACTCTTAATGATCAATGTCCTAGGAAACAACTTTGGAAAAATATAGCAAATACTGCAAAATATCTGTAAGTTTGCACAATTCTATGTAATAAATAAGTACAGGCTACTCCAGTGTATCCTGAATATATTATTTTAGAAATAAAATGTTGACCTAATTGGTAACAAAAGTAACTGGTTTACTTTGAATCTTCTAGGTTAGGGAACCATAAAGTAGGTCAAATCTTAATAGGAACTGGTATTACTTAGTAAAGCTATATTTCAAGAGGAAGAAAACCACACTTATTAATATTTTCTGTATCTAATCAAGTACTCTTCATGTGTAATTAGCAATGTGATCTTTTGTAAAATCCTTAACCTTTTGAACTTAAACTGCAGTCTCAAAGTCGTTAGATGGTAGCTGTGGTGTCATTATCTTTTTGTTTCACCTAATTTTATAGTTAGTTAAAAAAAAATGCCTATGCCCAACAAAATGTATTTAAAATAGTTCTATTCTCATTTATAAATTGTCATTTAATGAACTTTATTGTTCTTAAGAGATGAAACCAGAGCTTTGTGAAATAAATTTGCCAAAAATTAAAACTTAAACATTTATATAAATTCCCTGTCAACTGAAACCAGATGAGCATCCTCTGAGTTGACTTGTGCTTATAGGTGGTGTGATAACCACCTGTCCTCAAAGTTTTATCTGTTATGATGGTTTCATTCTTGAATCAGGCCCAATGAGCATTTATATTTCCTACTCACTACCTTGATATTTATAAATATCTTCCAACTTGCTGATCTGGGATGGTTGTGAGAAGGCTCCTAGCGGCTTCTTTGCTATCTGCATGCTGTTTTCCCTTCCATCTTCCAGCCACAGTGAGCTTGGTCCAGCCCTCTCTACATCCTGCATGTAGTTTCACCCTTGAGCAAACTTCCTTGGGTCCCAGAGTGGCACGAAAGTACTGCATGCTTGTTTTCTAGAGCCCAGCTAGTCATGGGTGCTACCCTTGTCTCTACACACCAGCAGTTGTAACTCAAGTGTATTGTATTTCCTGAGTCACTAGTAAGAGAACACAATCTTTTCTCATATAGGCCAGGAATGTTGAAAATGCTCAGCCTTGTACAGAAACTCCTAGATTCTCACTGTCATACTTTGCAAAAGTAAATGCCATTATTTGATATGATTCAGATGATGTTTAAATTCTCAGCATTTTAATAAATAGTTGCATTATAATTTTGTCTTTTTTAAGAAAAAGTCACACTTGAATGTAATTTATTAAATGCTCAATGGAGTATATTTCATTTGCCTAAAATCTATACAGTATCTTTCATTTTTGTGTGATGGAATTTGATGTTAATGATATTAAAGAGGAGTAAATTTGAATTCAATTTAAGATTCCGCTACAGCTATCCATTTCAATATTAAACATACTTACTAAGCATCGGTGTATTTTTAGTCTGTGAACCATATTGGTATGGGCATCCTGCCCACAACAATCCTTACACATAACAGGCTGTCCTTCCTGAGCCTAGACACTATGGTTGTCCTATTTTTGAAATATAGCATTCCTGGCAAAGGCAAGAGCCTGGGCAAAGGCTTAGAGATAAGAAGATTCAGTAACATGTTTCAGAGAGCATGTTAATTACTATGTAAAGTTTATGATGAGCTTTGGCAGCCAAGAGTCCCATAGGTGTGAAAGTTTGTAATAGGAAATGAGTATAGAAAAGCACAGGGTCTTAGGAGAAAGGCAAAGGGAGCAGGTGGGAGGTGAGACTCATTACTTAATGCCACCGACTCCTTAGAATGCAAATCCTGCCCCTGTCCTTCAGTGGCAAAGGATTGTTGGACTTTGCCACCCCTCACCATGTGTGATGGAATTTACTAGCCTTATAATCATGGACAAGTAATGACTCAGCCCTCTGGGCCTCTCTGGGCTTCAGTAAAATGGAGTTGGTAATACCTACTTCATAGAATTGACATGAGGATTAAATGTAGCAACATGTAAGAAAACAATTAGTTGTAAGGTGCGATATGGTATAAGGAGGTAGTAATAAGACCATATTCAACTGATGATTGGCATCATCTGTAGTGAACAAAAAAATTTCTCTACATCTCTTAGTTGTACGCCATAGAAACCTAATTGTGGTGACTTACCCAAATAAATTTATTTTCTCAATACAAAGTCCAGATATAAGCCATCCAAGGCTGGTGCAGTGGCTGAGTGGGCTTCTAGACTCCTCTCTACCTTTAGCATGTGGCTTTCATTCTCATGGTCACAGGATGTCTTAGGATGACTTTCCCTGGAAGGAGTTCCTGATACAAGGATTTTTCTTCAAGTAATTTATTTTGGAGGTGATACCAGAAAAGTAGGGGAAGTGAGGCTGGAAAGAGAAGAACGCCAATACAGGATGCATTAATGAGTAGGTTATTGCTACTAGTAACTGCAGCTAGTATCCATCCTTCCTGTTCCCCTGGAGGCCAGGAAGCTGGGATAGTTTTCCTTGGATTCTCATCTGGTATTAGTTAAGGTTGCTCTCAGGGTCAGTAACTCCCTAGTCTTCTTCTTGCCTTCCATCTACAGACTAAGGATGAGCCTGTAGCTGGCAAAAGCCCTCCCTAGAGAGTCACAGGGGCTTTCTGTTGGGATCCTGTGGTAAATATAGGAATGGTGAGTGTCAGGGAGCTGTGGGCAGAGCACTGATAGCACCTGCAACACATTCAATGTCGTATCTACACTCCACGAAGGGAGAAGGGAAGAAGGTCAAAGGACAAAAGACACGTAGCAGCTGAGTCTGTACCTTTTTTTTTTATCAAGAAAGCAATAGCTTTCCCAAAGCCTTACCCAACTTGGGCTCCTCAGCACCCCAGGACCAGGTTATGTGGCTACCTGCTATAGTCATGAGAAAATGCAAAGAGATAAGTGGTTATTTTTGACTGGATACATTGTTCTTAAATGAGTTTCCATTATTAAGAAAGGAGGAAAGAATACAAAGTGTAAGCAACAGATTGTGTGCAATGAGGTCATCACACACACACACACACACACACACACACACACCTACACACCTTAGGAGCAAAATATGATTCTATGCTGGATAAAAATGCAGCCATGTTCCTTGAGGATGATAACATGCATGAACAAAGTGAGAATCAAGCAATAAATCACAGTTTGTATCTTCAAACTATTGCTTATATTATTTGCAAATTTTCCACTGGCTTACACAACGGATGAGTTACAGGATTCTGCTGGAGCATAATTGGCTTATCTTACCCTATTTATTATTAAACAGATTTTTTAAGAGAATTTTTTAATATTTATTTTTTAGTTTTCAGCAGACACAACATCTTTGTTTGTATGTGGTGCTGAGGATCAAACCCGGGCCGCACGCATGCCAGGCGAGCACACTACCGCTTGAGCCACATCCCCAGCCCTTAAACAGATATTTACTGACCGCCCACCATATGCCACATGCTGTTCATGAGACAGAGACTGCACAGTGATCCAGAGTGGCACAGAGTACATCTTTAATTGGGTCAGAAAAACCTTTCCAACAAGGACATTGAGCCACTGGCCCAAATGATGAGTCTTGCCATGGAAGGATTCAAAGAAGGGTCACTCCAGGCAGAGGAAAGAGAAATGGCCATGTTGGCCTGTTGGGGAGATATAAGAAATAGGCCTGGGTGGTGGATAAGGGAGACAGAAAGCCAGGTAGAGTCAGGAATATGGGTAGAAGTCTTCAAATCTCACTTTTTTGTTTGTTTGTTTGTTTATTTTGGCTGATTCCAGGAAAGTATTTCTTAGAGGAAAAGAGGAGATATTAGAAGAACCTGATTTAGAAAAGGAGATTTACATATTGAAGGGAGTTTTTTCCTGAAGTCACCTGCAGCCAAAAAACAATTGTGCTAATATTCTTTAAGAAAATAAAGTCCTTCAAAGTCCCTTAAATTCCTATTGTGTTCTTGAGTTTTCATGTTTTTGCTGAAACTTATTGATTAAGAAAAAATAATTATATATATGTGTGTGTGTGTGTGTGTGTGTGTGTGTGTGTGTGTGTGTGTAAATACACATGTCACTCCATTTGCCTAGAGGATCCATGTCTGCTGCCAGTGTGCTTGTTCTTCTTGACAGTTGGGAACACTCTGCTTTGCCTTCCCACTCAGCTGTGTGAAAGGGAGGACTCAAGTGTCCTGAATAATGACATTTCAGCCCTCAAGGGGCCTTCTTCAGCTAGAAGAGCCACCCTCTGGGATGTTTTTTGTCCCTAAGCAGAAGGGAAGTGTATCCAAAGGAAATCCCCATGTGGTGTAGTTTTGCAGTGTGGATTTCATTGCTCTTTAAGAAACCGCAAGCAAACAGATCATTACTGAGGCTACTTCACTCACAGCCTCTTGACCCCTTGAACACCTAAGGGAGGCTCTTTTCATTCATTTTCTCAATCAATATTATACCTAAAACAGGGACACTACGGCAAGCAAAACCAGAGATGGTCTCTGCTCTTTGGAAACTTAGAGCCTGGGAGAAGACAGACCCAATTAAAATAGTCACAAAGACAGTGTATAGTTAAAAGCTCAGAAGACGGCTGAAGGGTCTATGAGGGCCTAGATCAAAGGAGCCCTGAACTGATTGGAGATGGGAAAGGTGATACTTGAAACAACAGACATTGCTTGAGGGCTTACTGTGTTCCTTTCCCTGAGCCAGGGGCTACAGATTAAAGTCACAGATCCTGCTTAAAATAAATCTAAAGACCAATTGAAAAAATAAGATGTTCTTGTAATTAACCACCTGAAAGAGACCATGTATCCTAAGTGCTAAATAGAGCCACACTAGATAATAAAGGCAGAAGTGCTGAAATATTGAAAAAAAAATTATTGTGTAAGCAGAGAATGGACAATACAGGTGGACTGGGTGAGATTTGAGCTACACATGGAAGGATGAGTACGACATGCCCAGGGAAGGCATTTTAATCTGATTGGGAGAAAGGAATCTTCAATAGTGACCTTTGTGCAAGCAAGAAAAAATAAATAGATCCAGGAATTTTTTAATTCCTTTCCCTGATTACAAAAAACGGAAAACAAAAATAAATAAATAAATTTAAAAAACAGTTTTTCCCTCTGCCATCGTCTCTCAATGAATGGCTCTACTCACACGTTCAAGCCAAAACCTTGCATCATCCTCAACTCTGCTTGCCTTATTCCCACATCCAGTAGGTCACTAAGTCCTATTGATCCACTTAAAAAATTTATATACCAAATCCATCAATTACTTTGCTTCCATGGACACCATCCTGGTGCAAGAGAGCCTCTTCTCTCACCTGTACTATCTGATGGCCACCACAGAGAGGCCTGCTTCCACTTATGTCCCCAGGTCATTCATTCTCCACACGGCCTGCAGAGTGAACTTTCAGAAGCATAAAGCACATGTGTTACTTTCTGCTAATTATCCAGTGGAATCGAGGAGAAAATTACCCTCTTAAAAGAAAAATTGTCTCTCAAGAAGAAAATTCTAAAAGAAATCCATATGCCTTGCCATGGCCCAGATTATGACCCTATGTGACCTGGCACTTTGCTTTGTATCTGAGTACATCTTCCGTCCCTGCTCTCCACCTCACTTATCACATCCCAGTCACATGAGCCTTGCTGTTCCTCTAACACACCAAGTCTGTTGTCACATCAAAACCTTTGGTCCTGCTTCTTACCTCTGCCTGGAATGATCTCCCAGAGGTTCCCTTCACAGGCTACTTCTTGGCATTCAGATCTTAGCTCAATTGTCACCATTTCAGAGAGGCCTCCCTGGCCACACTAAAATAGCTACTCCCAACATTGGGGTGGAATTAGGGTTAAGATTAAATAACCCTGTATTTCATGTCTCAATTAATTTCATCATAACATCCATCACTACTTGATTTTTTTTAAATTATTGGTTAGCTTGTCCATTTGTCTATTTCCCTCATCTAGAACATCAGCCGCATGGAAACAGAGCCCTTGTCCATCTTATTTCCCATTATGTTACTAGCAATTAAAACAGAGCTTGCCACAAATTGGCAATCACTAAATATTTGTAGCATCACCGATAAAGATGGATGGGTGAATCCTGATTGTGTGGGCTTAAGGAAGTCATTTAGCATATTTGCCTCAGTTTATCTCCTTCTCTGATGAAGATGAAGGTAATACACTACTTGGCTCTTACAGAATAAAAAGGAAGTGGTTGAGATAAATGTGAAGGTTGAATGCTTTACCAATTACAATGAGAAAAATATGGGACCCTATGGGCAGGGAGTCATCTGAAAGTAGCAATGGACAAACTAATATTTTCTTACTCAGGAACTTCCTGAGGACTAAGTCAGAGGGGGGGAAATAAAATGCACTCATTTGCAATATAAAAATTTATAAATGCAGTTGACATTAAATCAAAGTAGAGTAGCCATTTCTATGGCATCAATAGATATTTTGCTAAGTGATTTGTTGTTTCATGTAGTTAATACTCCCATTGTAATAAGACTTTTTTTCAGTTTAAACTTTTTAACGGACACAGTTTTCAAATATATTTCAGCACGACTTTCTCTGATTGTACAAGGAGCAGAGCCTTTCATCAATAACTTGGCAACATCATCATAAGCATATGGTGTTAAATTTGGACATGAAATAGTGTTACGCTCTAAAATGTATAGAACTATTGGGTTTACTGAGTTCTCTTATGTGTATTATATAGGTTTTTCTCTCTCATTTATTTAATCCACAACTATTTGTAGGTCACTTAGCACATGCTAAGCTAGCTCTGAGTATTATACTCAGAATGAAAAGCAAGATAGATGTGGTCCCTGCCTTCCTGGAGCCCAGAATCTTCTGGGGGAACACATGTCATGACCAATTAAGAACAAATGTGATGAGAGTCTCAAAGATCTACCCAAGGGAAGGTCACTGCAAAGAAATGGCCCTTAAGCCGATTCCTACAGAGGAGTTGTTGCTCGGGGAGAGAACATTCCTGGCAGATGGACATGTACATGCAAAGACCGGGAGAGCCAAGGTGCATTTGAGCAGCAAATAAGAACAACATGGCTCCTGATGATGCTGCGGAGTGAACCAGGGCCGGATTGCAGAGCCCCTGCAGAAGCACAAGCACCAAGTTCCAGAGTCACCTTGGCCACAATCTATAGACAAAGATAGTCCCTAAGGAACCCTCCCCTCTCTAGAATGCTGAGATGCATATACTGTAGCAAGAAGAAGGTTATAAGATAGACCCCACCACCACCTACTCACCAATGACCTTGAACAAGTTATTTAACTTCTTTGCATATCAGTTTTCCTGATGGTGAGAGCACTACCTCATCCGGTTGCTATGAGGCTAAAATGGTATTGAGAAAAAAAATCAGTAAATATTAGGATCATTCTGTGACTTTCTAGCTTTATATTTAATGGCTTACATCTTAGCCCACTAAAGGAAGAGAAAAAAAATGGAAATGAATGTTTCCTTAAGAGCAAAAGAGGCCCCTTTAAATTAAGAATTCATATTATTAAATATTGTATTTTTCTGTATCCTCTTGAGACTTTGTAACATTTTGGGAAACATCTTGAGCTTCCATCTGCCCAACATTTTGTGCTCTGGAATATCTTTATCAGCTTCTGAATATGTTCAGTGCTACTATCTCCAGTCTATTCTGAGCACATTAACCAGAGCTTTCATGTATCCATATAAATTCTGCTAAAAGCCAACTTTTCTTACTATTTGAGCATCAATGCAGAAATAAGCTTCCATGGTTTCTTTGTGGTCTCTTTGCAGACTCCAGGGGTGTTAATAACAAGTCACAAGCCCTCTATTTTCTTATTATTTTTAAATAACTGGGTTTAAAATTATAAGTTTAATACATGAATATTGTTTAAAATATGAAAAGTCATGGGAGGTCTGTAGGTTAAGAAAGAAACAATCTTTTCTTTGCCTCCTACTTCCTGTTCCTCATTTATACTCCCTGTATATTAGCAGTATTTTATACATTCTTGAAGAAATTTTCTCCTCCTGTCTTTTCCTTTCTTTCTCTACATAGTCCCCCAAATTGTCTTTATTTTCCACAAGTATTGTACCATCTTTCCCATCTCCCTTCCTATTTTTGTTTTATTTAATTGTGTATGTTTTGCACAAAGGAAACCATATTTTCAGATCCTATATCTTGAACATTTTTCCATACCAGTATTTATAGATCTGCCTTATTCCTTTGAGTGGCTTTCTGTCTTTCTATTAACGGAGTGTATCCTTTGACTAGCCCCTGTCGACGGACATTTTAGATACTTTCATAAACATTTCTATAACATATATCTCTAAACATGTCTTAGCACATATGAGGATTTTATCCATAAGATGTTCTTAGAAGTTTTAAAACCTGGAATGCTAATGTCAGCCTCCAAAAAGAACTTCTTTGCTGGGCACAGGAGCACACACCTGTAATCCAGCAAAACCCAAGCAACTTAGTAAGATCCGTGTCTCAAAATACATAAAAAGGGCAGGAGATGTGGCTCAGTGGTTAAACACCCCTGGATTCAATCCCTGGTACCAAAAAAAAAAAAAAAAAAAAAAGAGCATCTTCAAAGACTAGTGGCTGCCTTATTGGACAGCGGAGAAATAATCAATATCCTGAAAGATATCATTAATCTTTATTGTGAAGATTGGTGATAATGTAACAAATGTAACAAAGTGCTTAACGAATATCTGGCATACGGCAGTTGCCTGATGAATGGTGGCTATTAGTCACATTGCCTTTATCTTTGTGAGCAACCAGTCAAGAATTTATCTCCAAGGTCTGAGGGGAAATATAACTAAAGTCAAAGGGTTGCTTATGATATTAGTACATTTTAGATGGCACTGTTTTTTTGAAAGCCCACCTATTTACTTAAGAGGAATGTCCAGTGGGACAGGAAAGTTCTTTTAGGTGGTAGGAAAACCTGCAAAGCATTATGCTTCAATATTAGAAATTTTTTCTGACTAAATCTCCAAAAAACCTTGACATTTCAACAATATGAAATCAGTCCAGAGCTGGGAGGCATTAACTTAAGCATCTGGAGAAAAGTAATTGCCAACTTAAACAAAGTAATGTTAGTTTTAATCTGAGCAAGCCATGATCACATTATTTAAAGGAAACTGAGCTGGATAGCAAGCATTTGCATTCTATTCATTTATTCATTCAACAAATATTTACTGAGCACCTGCTAGGGACCAAGAAGTATTCCAAATTATAGAGGCTGCAATTAAATAGCCACATGACTTTTACCAGCACATTGGTCTTCCTCGACTTTACTCTCCCTTCTTTAAAATAAACTGCTCGCATTGCATCACAAGCATTTTTACGAGAATATTTAGGACAATAAAGGGGTATATTCCCTTCATTTAACCATTAACCTGTTTTTAGGCACCGCTTCTGATTGCTCCTTATTATAAAAATGCAATGACCATTTACTGGTAAATTTTTGCCCACACTTAATATTTCTTCAGCAATAACACTAAGATCTCCATCTTTGACTCACCATCTAGAGTCAACACCATCCTATCACTGATTTTATGAGCCTGTTCTGTAGCATCCATCTATGGCATTAGAAGTATTACTGAGACTTTTCTTGCATGATTCCAATTGTTTTCTCTCAGAAGTGTCACCCATTTCCTATCTTGGAAAAATCTACTGTAAGTGAATCAAGCCTAAATTTAAAGATGATTGAAGACTTTATTAAAAAGAATTTTACAGAAAAAAAAAGATTTTTTAAAAAAACTGCTAGCTGGGCATGTAGGCACATACCTGCAATCCCAGCAACAGGAGGCTTAGGCAGAAGAATCAAATCACAGTTTAAGGCCAACCTTGGCAACTTAGTGAGAAACCCTGCCTCAAAATAAAAAAGAAAGGACTGGAAATGTAGCTCAAGGGTAAAGCATCTCTGGATTCTAGCTCCAGTACCCACCCCCCAAAAAAGAAAAAACCTGCTGAAGGACATTATCTCCAAAAGCCTTTCCAGATAAATCATTCGGGACCTCTCTTGAATAAGTTCTCTTTTTTTAAATTTTATTTATTTATTTACAGTCCTGGGGGTCCAACCCAGGGCTTTTCACATGCTAGGAAAATATTGAACCATATTGCTGTCCTCACTGAGTTTACCTTTCTTTCTTTCTTTCTTATTGTACTGGGCATTTAACCCAAGGGTGCTTTGCCACCAAATTACATCCCAGCCCTTTTAATTATATTTATTTTTTTTATGTTGAAACAGGATCCGACTAAGTTGTTTAGGGCCTCACTAAGTTGCTGAGAATGGTTTCAAACTTGTGATCCTCCTGCCTCAGCCTCAAGAGTCACTAGGATTACAAGCATAGGCCACTGTGCCCACATCACTGAGTTCTTAATGGTGAATCCAGTGCAGCTAATTGATGCACATGGAGATATCACAATCCTTCTCAGATATACTGCCAAGTTCTAATCAGTGGATATTCTGTTCATTTCCTTGGGTTATAGTAAAAAATTACCACAAATGTAGTGGCTTAATACAATAAAAATTTATTCTCTCATAGTTCTGGAGACTAAGTGTTTGAAATCAAGGTATTGGCAAGGACATGCTATCTCTGAAAGCCGGAGGGAAGGATCCTTCCTTGTCTTTTTGTAGAAATCCTTGATGTTTCTTGGGGTGGAACTATATCTCTCCAATCTCTGCTTCCATGTTCACGTGGCCTCTCCCCAAGGATCTGTGTCTCTGTTTTCTCTTCTAAGGAAGGATGCACATCATTGGAACAGGGTCCACACCAATCCAATATGGCCTCGTCCTAACTAATTGCATCTGCAAAGACCATATTTTCTTCTAAATAAGGTCACATGCTGCAGCTCCAGGTAGACATGAAGTTTGGGGGGGACACTCTTCAACCCAGTACAAACACTATATATTTTTTTCTTCCACCAGCATATTGACCATGTACAGTAGTGTCTTATCAGAGAACACTGCACTGAAAGACCAAGCAGCCTGGTACAGAGAGGGCTGAGCCGGTGAGGAACAGGAAGGGGGGTTGTTCAAGAGAATCTGTGAGATTGCTCCCTGTGGGTACATATCAGAGCACAGTCAGGGAGCATCCCGGATGTCCCAAGCAGGAAAGAGGTCTGTGCAACAGCAACGTGAGTGGAGGGCTGGGAGGGAGGACAGAGTAAAGGGTGAGATAACTGTGGAAGCTTTTCTAAATTCTGGAAGACTTTAAAGCAGTCTTGTATTCGTGATTATTTTCAGTTTGATTGTTGTTTTTTTTTTTTGGTGCTCTTTTGAGTTATTTCATAACTTCTAGTTGCCCAACAAAAATTCAAGTATTTAAATGGGCATCCCACATGCAGGAAGGCTAAGGACTGGACAGTGTAAGCTGGGCATAAGGCCTCTAGCTTTGAAGGTCATTCCTGGGTGGAACCTCTTCCCTCCTATCTTATTGGCAATACATCTTTGGGAATGTGAGGTCTTTTCTCAGAGCTCAGACTCCTTCCTCTATAAATTGGAAATAACAGAATCTTTTCCTAGGATTGCAGTAAAGAGGAAATGTGAGGGAAATAATTCATATACAACATTAAATGCAGTTTCAGGAGCATAAAAAGGTGCTTGATACATGTTTGCTTTTATTAATGTATCCATTCATTTTCCCTTGGGTTGGAGGATCTCTCCCCCCAAAATAAAAACATACTAATTCTTTCATATTAAAAAAATAATTTAAAAAGAATTGTTTGTCCTACCTGTCTCCAATTTCTCTCCTCCCATTCTGCAAGGGGACTTTTGTCCCTCTGGGATTCCTCTGTTCTCATCCTTGAGATCCCCATGCTGCTGAGTCTAGTAATTGATTCTCAATCCTCATCTTAGTTGACTGGTGGGCAGCTTTGGTGTCTGACAATTTCTTCCTTCCTGAAACACTTTTTCTCTTGGGTTTCTGGGGTACCACTCACTCTTTTTTCTCTATCTACTTCTTCCTTGCATTAGAGGACCCATCAGGGCTCCCTTGGAATTCTCCTTCTATCTTTACTTCCTTCCTAAGTGATCTCATCCCACCTTAAGGCTTTAAACACCATCCATCACCAAAGGCTTACATCTCTCCTGAACGCAGCCTTCTCGGAATCTCCAGCTGAATCTCAAACTTTACATGTTTAAAATCAAATCCCGATTCCCCTCTCTGGTGAAACCTGGTCCTCCCACCTTAGTAGGTAAATGCCTGGGAGTCATTCTGAATTTCCACTTTCTCTTACACCTGCATCTGACCTACTAGCAAATCTGAAGAAAGTTTCTCTTTCTGCCTCAGAATAGATCCAGAAACTTGAGTACTCACCACAGCAGTGCTGCCACTCTGGGCTAAGCCACCTGCATTCCTCACCTGTGTTACAGTGACAGCCTTGTGACTCTTCTCCCTGCTTTCTTCCTTGATCTCTTCTGTCTATGCTCTACCAGAAGCCAGAGTGACCCACAGGTGACTGCACATTAGAAACACTTGAAGAGCCTCAGAAGTGCCAATATCCAGGCCATATCTCAGATGGATAAAATCAGAAACTCCAGGTGTAGGCCCAAGCATAAGTGTGTATGTGTGTGTGTGTGTGTGTGTGTGTACACGTGTGCATGCGTGTATATTCTGCAATGCTGAGGATTGAACTCAGGGTTATTCTACCACTGAGCTATACCCCCAGCCTTTTTATTTTTTATTTTGATAAAGAATCTTCAAAGGCTGCCCTTGAACTTGTGATCCTCCTGCCTCAGTCTCCTGACTATCTGGGATCATGAATGTATATATATATTTTTAAGTCAGGTCATGTGGCTATCCTACCTAAAAACCTCCAATGGCTTCTCATCTCAGAATAAAAGCCAAAGTCCCTAAATAGCTTTTGAGGCCTCCATTAGCAGGTGCTTCTCAAACTCACCCTGAGGGCTTTGTTAAACCGCCAGCCACTGGGCCCCACCTTCAGAGTCTGATCACTTGCCTTTCTAGCAAGTTCCCAGGTGACACTCATGCTACTGGTCTAGGGACCACACCATACAGGATCTGGCCCCACTAACCTTCAGCAGCATATTCTCTACTCTCCAACGGGTAACTCTGTTCCAACTATGATGGTCTCATTTCCTAAACAGCCAGCCCCCCACCCCCTCTCACTCTGAAACCTTTATCTTTGCTGTGGCTCCAGCCTCCCAGCCCCCTCTCAGCTCTCTTAAGTCACCTGAGCAAGTGAGGCTGTTCTGACTCCTCCTTATGGCTCATTTCTGGTTTTTTTCTTCCTAAGTTCTGGCTCTCTGGCGTGTGTGTGTGTGTGTGTGTGTGTGTGTGTGTGTGTGTGAGAGAGAGAGAGAGAGAGAGAGAGAGAGAGAGAGAGAGATTTATACACAGTGGAGTATAAACCTTATGAGAGCAAGGAGCTTGTTTTTTCTCACTGCTGTGTCTGCAGTGTCTAAAACCACACCTGGCCCTCAGTGAGTCTCAAAGAAATGGAAACCAAAGAATGAAGAAAACCCTGCAACCCACTGACCTTATAAAAATGCCTGTAGCTCCGGGGATGACCAGGAGAGGCCGCTGTAACGTCGCGCAATGGGCAGGAGGCCGCGCAGCTGCTCTTCCTCCCCAGCCAGCGGCCGCCACTCCCGGGTGGGAAACCACCCGCTGAGCCTCCGCGGCCAAGTGGACCCAGCTGGGACGTGGAAACATGTGTATCGTCGCCTCCTAACGCCTCGCGCTCATCACCAAGTCCTGCAGCTCCTGGAGATCAGCTGTAACCCAGATCCAGTAATTTTGGAAGTGCACACACCAGAATGAAAGCTTCAACAAGTCCCCAAGAGGGTTTGGTGGACACCAGCTCCCTGGAATGGCTTGGTCCAGGTGGAGGCAGCCCAGCCAGCATCTGGGTTGGAGTGGAGTTGTTGACGCTCCGAGTTAGAGTCCAGAAAACAAATTCCCGAGAATTCCAGAGGAGGCAGGTGAAGAAGCTAGCTGTTGCTTCCCTTCCTGACTGGGGATGTTCCACTGACCCCTCTATGCCCTTTCCTCTTTAAAAGAGCCATCTATCTATTCACATGCACATGCATACATACATCCGAAGGCACCAATTATGGGACCCAGTTCTCTTTAAAGAGTCCCACTTTTATTCTTTATGACACAGTAGATAAAAGCTCTGGGGTTAGGATTGAGAAACAAGCAAGCTTTTGCCCCATTTTTGCTGAGGGACTTAAGACTTAACCTGAAAAGGGTGGTCAGCACATCTGGGTTCCCTACCTCAGGGTCAGTGGGACTGACCAAGTGATGAAAAGCCATGAGGCTCCTTGTCAATCATCCAAATGTCAGAATGGCTTTCTGATGATAGTGGGGATGACTTCTTAGCTTTCACAAATGGCATGTAAAACCAGCAGGGATTTATCAGAAGATCCTCCACTTCACTGTAGAATTCAGGGGGAGTCACAGTCTTATTTGCATATGATTTGCCTGCAATTTAAGAATAATATACTAGGCATGGTGGTGCATGCCGGTAATGCCAGCTGACATGGGAGAATAAGGCAGAAGGATAACAGGTTCAAAGCCAGCCTCAACAACTTAGTGAGACCCTGTCTCAAAATAAAAAATGAAAAGAACTAAGGATGTACTCAGTGATAAGGTGCCCCTAGGTTCCATCCCAGTACCAATAATAATAGCTAAAAATTATAAACTCTTGCCATTAGGCCCATTACTACTAATTTCATTTCATCTTCACAACAGATCTATGATGCAAGAACTATTCCAATCCTTTGTTGTATAGATGGGGAAACTAAAGCTTGCAGAGATTAAGCAACTTGCCTCAAATGACAGGCTAATCAATGAGACCTGGACCCAGGTAGTCAGCCCTCCTTCCTCATCCCCTGCACCACACCTGTTGGGTGAGCTAGAGGGACAATGAAATCGAACTTTACAAAACAGTAGCACGGGTGGTGGACCAGCCTTGGACTAGAGGGTCAGATAGACCGGGCGATTGTCCCAGCTTTACTACAGCTGAGCTTCGTTAACAGGCAAGTGATTTATCCTCTCTAAATTGTTGGTTTTTTCCTATATAAATGGAAGATAATGCTTCCCTTGAAAGGTTGTTGAGAGGATTATATGAGATAACACTTAAAGCACCCATCCTAGTTCCTGTCAAAATAGATGTCTATTAAATATTAGCCTACTCCGTGTTCCTATTAAAGTTGGAAAAAAAAAGGTACTGAGAGATTAACATCTAAGCCACCACTACCCAGACCTTGTGGTCAGGGGAGGCCACCCCCCAAAAAATACTAGCCCTGCTACAGTTGGTAGCCTAGGATCCTGACTTTTCCCAGTTCTCTCAACCAATTTTTGATCCATACTCCCTCTGCCCCAGGGTACTGAGAAAGAGGGTCTATGAGCAGCCATTGCCCAGCCACCTTCCCCTTTTGCTGGCCCTTCTTTCCAGCCTCCCCTAGAGATTGAAGAAAGGGAAATGGAATGAGGAGAGGCTAAAAGCTCCCTTGGTCATCAAGAGAATTAAGGCAAGGAGAAGGGATAACGTGGAAGGAGTGATCAGTGGCTTGGGTTATGCTTACTCTCCAGTCAAGAGCCTCTTAGCTCTAAGCCACCCACTTAGGCCCAGCGAGATTCACTTAATGACGTGGTCTAGAATCACATTCAGTATTAGAGCTGAAAAGGGCTTTAGAGATTATTTCATTTTCAGCCAAGATTCATACTTGGAAGAAGAGGTGTCACAAGGTGATTAACTTGCTAGGAGGCTCCTATTAGCAGAGCTGGCCTTGGCACCCCAGGCTCCTGGCTCTCCGACCTCTTTGTCTTGAACCATTCTGACTCCCATGACCTTACCATTCTCTGAAGGGTGGGTGGGCTCCAGGGCCTGGCAGAGTTAAGGCTGCAGTGGGGCCTTGGCGCCTCTGGCACCACCTTCTCCCTCAGCTCCTTGCTCTGCTGGGCACCATCCATTTAGGCAGGCCCCCCACTCTGAGACACCTTCCTTGGGCAAACACTCAGGTCCTGAAGCTGTCCCTCTGCAATTTCTCTATCAAAACTTACCTTCCCAACATCCTAGCCAACTGTACAACTGAAAAAGAAATCCTGCTATGTAATAAGCTCCTTCATGTTTATGACTGATAAGGGACTCAAATGGTTCTATGGCTCTTTATTTCTAAAACTGGTCTCCTAGAGAAATGAAACCTTCTCCCAAAGGGGTAAGATCCTGATGGTAGAATTCTGGAGCAGAAAATTCTCCCCGGCATGCCTCCAGGTGTAAAGTGGAGATGGTCACCTATGTTACCCCGACCCCCACCCCATGCGACTATGACAGGGGTACATGTCAAGCAATAGCCTGATAAGATCTGGTCTCTTTTGGATCTAAGAAATCCCTTTCTTCTAGTCAGGCTGAATATAAAGTCATTTATCTCCATTCCCTTGGAGCACTCTTTTCGTCCATCTTTCTACCCAACCAGTGCCTATAGTCAGAGGGAGAGAGAAAGGTGCTAGGTGCTGGCTATCAGCCCCTCCGGAAACAATTAAATTCACCCCTTTCCTAGAAATCTCAAGCACCAAATTACAAATGCCTCATTCCCACAGGAATTCTTTCCAAAATACTTCCTGAGTTGATTATAATAGTAAAAATGGTGGTGTTTTGTGCCCACTATGAAAGATTTCTTCTCCATGCCCTGATTCTTAGTTGTCTTGAAGGATAGGAAAATCCCACTATGGAGAAATAGTGGTCAAGAGCTTGAGAGACCACAGGTCCCTGTTTATGCCTGCTGACCTGGCATAATTACCAATAGTGCCTTTCATTCTCAGTGTCCTGGTTTGAATGATAAACCTATTAGAACATGGATTTTAGAGTTGGAGACAGCCTTGCTTCTTATAGCTGTCTTAGCTTTTGCATCATTGTAACCAAAATACTGGATAAGAACAACTTACAGGAGGAAAAGTTTATTTTGGCTCAGGGTTTCAAAGGTTCAGTCTGTTGTCTCCATAGCTGAATCCATAGCTCTGGGCCCAAGTGAGGCAGAACATGATGGCAGAAGGGTGTGGCAGAGGAAAGCCGTTTATGAGATGGCAACCAGGAAGCAGAGAGAGAGCTCTGAACACCAGGGACAAAACATAAATCCCAGTGACCTATTTCTTCCAGCCACATCCTACCTGCCTTCAATTCCCACCAAGTTAATCCATTCAAGTGGATTAATCCACCAATTTGGGTCACAGCTCATAATCTAATCATTTCCATTCTGAACATTCTCACATGGTTTCACATGAGCTTTGAGGAGACACCATATCCATAACACAACAAAACTAGCTGCGTGACTTTGGACAAGTTACTTAAAGTCTATGAGCTTCAGTTTCCAAATCTGCAGACAGGGGATACTCTTAGATGGATCCCTTTTCATAGATAGGGCCATTGAAAGGACCAGTCTTGCACTGAAAGCTCAGGTTAAGACTGCAGCATGAGTCACTTCTCATTCTAGAATACAGAACATCCACATACATCCTCCACATGTGTGGACTTACCTAGGCAGGGATGTAGTCTCCTTTTGTTGGGGGGAGGGGTTGTACCAGAGATTGAACTCAGAGGTACTCAACCACTGAGCCACATCTCCACCTCACCATTGCTAAGGCTGGCTTTGAACTCGAGATCCTCCTGCCTCAGCCTCCCCAGCCACTGGGATTATAAGCAGGTGCCACTGTGCCCAGCTACTCTTTTGAAGGCTATTTTGCACTGGGAAAACCTGAATTTATAACAAGACAGACTAGCATTCAAATCGCAGCTGCAGTACCATATTAGCTGCATCACCCTAGAAATACAAATGTCTTGCCTTGCTCATCTGGGCAACTGAGATAAAAAATCTCAGAGTTGTGAGTAGAAAATGAAGCAAAGGTGTTGGAAAGTCACATGCCCTGTGTATGCGCTCAATGCATGCTGCCTCATATTACTACACTTAGGGACAATGAGGTCCAAGGAGGAGAGAGACATGCCCAAGTACACAACTAGGTTCAACAGTAAGGACAGAAGAGGTCTGTGCCCTTTCCCCAAATCTTGTGGTCTCTGAGGACTGTCCTTCTTCCTTCTTGAGTCAGAACTGTGTCCTAAACCATCAGTACCATTTCCAACTCTAAATCTTTCTCAATCTCTCTCCTTCTTTATCATGAAAATTAGTAACAGGAAAAGGAAGCATCTTGATGGCATGCAGCTGGCCCTAGGATTTTTGGATTAGAACCAAATTTGATGTTTATGGAACTGATGTCAATCTGCTGGTTGTGTGATATTGGGCAAATTACTCCATGCCGATGAGCTGCAATTTCCTCGAGTGTAAAATGAAAATAATACCTCTTACAGGATGAATGGCAAATCCAAGTTGTTCTCACTCCCAGCCCATCTTTTAACCTCCATTCAGCCTCAAGTTCACAAGCTGCTCAATCCCATGGCCATTGGCAGGGAGGGTGGTAGTAAGACTAGAATTTCTAGACTAGAACCTACATTTAGGAAATGTGGAATTGAATTCAAAAGTTTGAAATTTGGACTACAGTATGAAGTGTGGTGCTATATCATGGGGATAGGTATTTTACTCAAAATGGTCTATGGAGCATTTGGGTTATTTTTGTTTTCCATACCTGTAACCCTCTAGCACAAACAACAGCTTGCCAAACAGAGCCAGCCTTCTTTTTAAAAAAATAGAGTTTTATTGGAGCATGGCCATGCCCATTTGTTATCTATTTCTTTCTTGATTCTATGGCACAATTGAGTAGTTGCAGCATAGACTGTAAGGACTGCAAAATATTTGCTATCTGACCCTTTACAAATGAAGTTTGCAGCACTAAAATAGGGCTTTAAGTTTTAATAATGATACTTACAGTAATAACATATGCTATTGTGTGCTTACTCTGTGACAAGGGTTGTTCTAAGGCTTTATATGTACCATATAATTTCATGCTTGCAACAACTCCATGGTACACAAATACTCTTATGCCAAATTCATAACTGAGGACACCATCAGAAAAAAAGGTCAAATAATTCATTCAAGGTCCAGAGCTAGAAAGTGGCACAGTTTAAATTCTACCCCGAATAGTGTTGAGAATTAGACCTGCTTAGGGACTTTCATACACATTTCTTTCCCGATCAACTTGACCACTCGTAATATGAGAGGCAATTTTCTGTGGTCCACAAACACATCATTAAAAAAATGTCCTCTCCTATGGTGAGAAAGCTATTCGCTTTTAAGTTCTCTTTAACATGATGAATCTCCCTTTTAACAGGGATAGTGAACTGTCTCTTTGCACGCAGCTCAAATTTAACTAGATTGCTTCATTTCATAGCATTTATTTTTATGGTTACCTTCTTCTTGTGGCAAATGATCCTTGCTTTTCCTTTATAGTGGTTTTCTTTCAAAATAAATTTATTTAGGAATAAAAGGTTGAATTGATTCAAGTGTTAAGGAAACCATGTTAATAACGGTGCATATGGTGTATAAATATGACACAAATCAAATCATGATTATGGTGCAGAAATGAATGACAGAAGTGGGAAGCCCTGCCCAACAATCAGGTGACTTTGCCTTCCTTCCAGCCAGCAGCAGTTTGGAACATGGCTGGGGACTGTCCCCTCCCTGAGCTCAGTTTCCCTACCTATTGAGTAAGAAAGTTTGAATTACATGATCACTAACATCCTGTGGCATCCTAGTTTATTTTTTCTGGCCTGAGCTAAGATTAAATTAGACTTGTTAGAAATCCAGCCTTTCAAACCTTGTAAAAACAAAGGACTCTCTGGCACCCTCTATGTCTTCCTCTCTTAGAGTGAGCCTATTAATCCCCGTCTGGTTCTTGCAGAAAAAAAAGTGAGGAGATAAATGCATGCAGTGCAGGATTCAATTTGCGCCTCTTGCCTTTAAATTAAACAGGTCTGGATTGGCTCAGGACATTTACTGGGAGAAAAATAAGTTCCTTGACATTTCCTCATTCATAGTTATTCCACCTGGGCCCAGCCAGCCTGGCCCGATGGGGGTTTCTGTCTCTCTGGAGAGCTCTGTGTCTGCTCCCCTAGAGACAGCTGCGGTTATAGCTCACCATGGCTGGAAGGAAAAGAGAAGGATTTTATTAGAAAACACAAGATGCAGCCCTGCAAATGGATTCCAAACCTACATGAAATATAACTGGACCAGAGGTGGCAAGAGTGCAAAGATCCATTCTTCTTGGTTTTAAGGAGACTGGGGGGCAGCAGGGCATCCAGGATGGGGCAGGTGCAGTAACCAATGCTGTCAATCTGCCATTTCTAGTTCTTAGTCCTCACTGCAATCCTCAGAAGGGGTGATCATCATCATTTAGTTTATTAATCATATTGCACTTAGATCAAGAAACTGAGGCTCAGAAAGGTCACGCTCTTTTCTAACTTCAACTTACTCCTCATAGGTGTAGGTGTTATTATTTTTTATTTTGTATGGAGGCAGGTTGAAAGCCAGAGAGTTTAATTCATGTAGCTGGTAAGTGGTAGAGGGAGGATTTGAACCCATGTCTGACTTTCTGCAGGTTTTTTTCTCTGTGTTTCTTTTCATGGGGCCTAGAGAAATGCTAGCACTTCCCCCAAGAGAATAGAAGGGAGAGCAGGAAACAAGAAGCAGGTCTGCTTCCAATGGAGGTAACAGGAAGACATAGCTAGGGGAAAGAGTTTATCTCTGCATGTCTGATCATAAGGGCACCAACATCACTCAAAAAAACGTGCCACTTTTCATTCTTTATTCACCGTGTGTCAAGAATTCTTACGTGTTCATTATGGTGATGCACCTTTCCCCCCAGCCATCTACGCAGATCTGAAACCATCTGTCAGCCCTTCCCAGGGGCAGCTGATTGAGGTATCTGGAGCCAAAAGTCACCACTGCAAGCAAGGAGCATGTTAAGAGCCTGTTTTTCTATCTTGATTAAAATTCCTTCCCATGGGCTCTTTCTCTCGCTTGGGCTCATCACACAGGCTATGAAGCGCAAGTTATCTGCAGAGCCAGCACCTCTATCGTTAGGGAGTCTCCCTCTGTAATGGGCACTATCAATGCCCTGCCCAGCATATCCCCCTCAGATCCCTTTTACCGTTTCTATGGTCCCTTGGCCAGTTTCTGTGTGCTCTGCTCCTAACAGCTCATACCTGGGACTTTCTTCAGAAGCTTGTTCTTACTTTTACAGAGATGAAGGTGTGTGGGAACCATCCCAACCAGGCAGGAGATGGAAGCTCAGCGCTCTTGCCATAAGTCAGGGCAAGCTCCAGGGAATGGTTTATAGGCCAGAGCATCCCAGGAGGTCAGACTGGGATGGAGCCTGGAGGCACGCCTTTGCTTTTCCTCCTCCCTGCCCTGTTCCGCTCTTCCACTCTTCAGACCCCTCCTTAGAAAGTCACATGAAATCACCCCAGGATTGCCTTCTGGGGAACCTGACCTAAAACATTGTTCCTCTTCCTCAAGCTAGTTTTTTTTTTCCTCTGTCCACAGAATATCTTCCCCTGAATAGACACTCCTACCCATCACTTCTTGAACCAAACTCCCTGTGATAAATCAGAGTGCACTGTTCAAATCTGTCTGCTCTATTAGCAAGTTTCTAGGCAACAACAAACTCATCCTGGTGGCATCCATGTTCATCTTCTGTGTAAAGGCTTTTGGATAAGAGAATGTCACTACACATAACACTGACCTTATACCATTCCTTTCACAGAAAGGAAAAAGTTCAGTTCCTTCTGGTCCACCCACTTAGCAACTAGGTAATCTTAGAAAATTGTCATTTTACTTAAAAGAGTAAAAAGTAGAAGATTCTCCCCCTAAGTATTTAAAGTAATGTGTGTCTCTTATGGAAAAATATAGAAAAGTATAATAATCCAGACACCAAACATCAACTGGTGCTTTTTGGTAAATTTCTCTTCAATCTTTTTTTTTCTATGCAGATATTCTCAAGCAATTGTAATAGACATTACTACTTGTACTCATCATCTGGTTCTTGTCTCCTTCCATGTACAGCGGACACTTACCCTGCCTTTTCCCCCTGGATATTAGGTGTGGTCACATGACTTGCTTTGGTCAATGAAATGTGAGTAAGTGTATTTAAGAGTCAGTGCACTGTTCTCTATGCCCTTGTCCCCATTTCTGTGGACCGCTTCAAGCCACTGATGGCAATTACTCAACTGGGTCTGGGTACCTTAGTTGACTATGACAGCAAAGTCTCCTGCCAACTCGAATGGGCATGGGACATGTACAAGAAGAAAACTATTGTTTTAAGCTGTTGGCATTAAGTGGATGTCTTAGTTTGCTAGGAGTGCTGTAACACAGTACCACACATAGAGTGACTTAATGCCAGAAATGTGTTGTGTCACTGTTCTGGACCTTAGAAGTCCATGACCAAAGGGTCAGCAGAGTTGATTCCTTCTAAAAGGTATGATGGAGAATCTGTTCATGTCTCTTGCCTGGCTTGTGATGATTTTCTGGCAATTTGTGGCTTTCCTTGGTCTGTGGATGTATCACTCCAATCTCTGTTTTCACCTTTGCATGGCACTTTGCGTGTGTGTGTGTGTGTGTGTGTGTGTGTGTGTGTGTGTCCCCAACTTAAATAGATAGCAGTTGCATTTGATTAAGGCCCACCTTAATGATCTCATCTTAACTAATTATATCTGCAATGACCCTACTTCCAAATAAAGTCACATTCTAAGATACTGTACATTAGAATTGCAACATAGGAATTTGTTGTGGTAGAGGGGGGACACAATTCAACCCTTAATAATGAATGTTTACTACAATAGTGTATTTTAGACTCTATTGATCAACCCAAGGACCATCCTTTTCATGTGATTTTTTTGATACATTTCTTCCCCACTTTTACTTTATGCAGTTAAGTAACTTACCCATCATCACAAAACCAATAAGAAGGAAAACTGGAATTCTAACCTAGGTTTTCTGATTAAATAGCCTGAGCTTTTGACCACTCTCTGGAGGTTGCTATCTGAAGTCTAGGTGCTTTACAGCTCACCAAAGTCCCCTCTGCTCCCTATTTACTCTGACTGAGGCTACAGACTATTTGTCTTTAGGGTTGTTGTGTTGACTTCCCTGGGTATGGTCCAATTTCCTGGTTTATATTACCTGTATTCCTCCTGCAGCATGACATTTGCAACCATGTGCTATGCTATAGTTCCTCTCCTTAGTTATTAAAAACAAAAATAACCCATGCCCTTCAATTCACCTTCCAGGTTATTAAAAGCCACTACGACAATCTGGGCAACTCTAACTGAACCCTACCTGTCACCAACTCTCTTGATTCCCAAGCACACACCCATGGATTAGGCTCCCTCTCTGACTTGTACCTGTTTTCTGCCCAACAAATTTCTCCTCCAAGGAATAAGCCAGTAATAAGCATATTTGATTGTTTAAAGCAAATGGATTCTCAGGAAATGCCAGCTCCTCCCATTACATCCTTTTTAAAAAGATTCTCCCAATTACAAAGAACTCAATCAAATGGCAAATTGCCCTCAGTCCTGATGTTCGCCTTTCCCAGTGCAGAGAAAAGAAGAAACCCCACTTTGTGAAGCGTATGCCCAGGCAGTGAATCACAGGAGCTTTCCAATCACTTATTGCTTTCTCCCCCTTGCCATTCCTATTGTGCGTGATCTCTTTTTTATCCCACACCAAGGGACTTTGTGTGCGTGCTACTCCTCATTAATTTGATCACAGAGGGCAGATCTAAGATGTGAGTCGAGTAAATGAAAGGTTCTCCAGAAGCTGTACAGGTGGAGGCGTTCACATCTAAGCCCTCATCCGTGCCTTTGAATTCATTAGCTCAGAGCACATGTCCCCGCCACAGAGATACGCGCACACCGCGTATGCACACTCTGGAGGGCCCAACTCTGCAGACTGGCACCAAGGCACCTTCTCCCAACCCTAGTCAAAGAGACACGTGTTGTGTTTACTCCAGTTTTATCATGAATTTTGCCTGCTGCCTGACAGCCTGGGTCTCCCTGGAATTAGGCTGATCTTCATGTTGTAAGAGAGCAGCAGACAAACCCCTTCTTCCTTCCAGGCAGAGACCCCACCCCCATTTGCTGAATAAAGCAAGTGAAGCTCTGCCAGGAAAGACCCCTCTATACTGGTAAGTGCTGGGGACACCAGACCTTAAGTGAAGCCTCACCAGGAAGACAGCCTTCCTTCCCACGATGCTGCAGCCTACAGCATGGGGCCAGAGTTTGATGGGGTCTTTTAAAATGCAGAGCTTACCTGGAAGGATTGCTATAATAAGCCATTAATGCTTTAGTGCAAATGAATTTGATCAGATTGACTTTGGCCACCTGATAGGGTCGGGGGTGGGGTGGGGACACAGAGAGATAAATTCTAATGGGAACAGAATGCAAAAGGGCAGCAAAAGCAGAAATAAGATAGTCTCGGGACTCCAAAAACAGCAAATGGACACTAGGCACCAGCTGGGGGAATTAAATGGAAAAAAAAAAAAAGATCAAGAAGGTGAAGGGAGATGGAGCTTGAAAACATCCAAGCAACTTAGGAGGACTTGAAATGATGGTCATTTCTGAATATCCAAGGTGAATGATCCCGAATGATACCCCCTTAAAAATCTCTGGTCCCATTAAAACTATCAAAAGGAGATGATAATGGCTTACTTACTCAAAGGCAGACGAGTGAATCAAAAGATCCCTGGAAAACCCTTCTCCCAGAAAGTTTCTAAAAATCAAAGTGAACCCCCAGCAATCAAGAAATCCTCTGGTTTGACCCTTCCCAGCCTTAGCAACCTCTTCAGAGCCAGACAGATTCTGTTTCAACTTGAGCTCCGCCATTGGGTTAACTCATTGAGCAACCTCAAATAAGTCCCTAAATAGTTTGAGGCCTCAATTTTCCCATCTACAAATAAGTCATAAAAACTACATCACTAGGTTGTTGGGAAATTTTAATAGACAATGTATGTGAATCCTTTAGTATGGTGTTAGGCACAAACATGTTGAATAATAATTTAGCTACCACATATTATCATATCATCATCACAATCAACACTGTCAGCATCATCTCATAGCCACCAGTGATCCTGGTAGGTGGCAGTGCAGCACGATCATGTGAATGGAATGAGTTATGGGATCAGACCATCCAGGTTTCAAATATAGTCCCTAATGGGAACCAGGCGTTTGACCTTGGGCCAGTTATTCTGAACTCCAATTCCCTCATCTGCAAATGCAAATGATAAAAATGCCCACCTCCCAAGTGAAGATTGAGGAGGTGCATGCCATTTGCTGAGAGTGACGGCTGGCCATACAGTAATAGCCTAATAAATGGAAGACAGGAACCCCCCAACTCCTTTCCCTTTCTCTGCCTTTCCCTTTATGCATCCCTTGCCCTCTCTGCTGACAGATGTGGTTGAGTAGAGAATGAGACCCACTTGTGCAGATGATCAAGGAGATGCACATGCCTTGCTTTGCAACCAGAGAGACAAAGACAAGGCACAGCTCCAGGAGCCAAATCTGGTTTCGCCCATAGTAGTATTCTGACTTTTGGGCTGCAGTACAGAGAATGAATTCTCCTGAAGTGCCCCCTTCCGAGTGGAGCTGGGGAAGATAAAGAGTGGCTAAAGAGCTCTGAACAATGGCTAATCCTCTAATTAGCACTTCAGAGAGAAGTGATAACTGGAATCCACTCTCAGCTCTAAGCTCCAGGGAACAGCAGGGTCTGATCAATGTTTTCCTGGAATCATATGCAAAGCCACTAAGTTCTTTCTTCTAAGTTTGTGCCTCCCTCCTGGAGTGTTGCCTTCTTTCTCTCTGTTGTGATCTATTTCTCTTTCTTTCTCCCTTTGTCCATCTCTTTCAACGCCTCCCATTCTTCCTATTTCCCTCATAATCGCTGTAACATGGGAAGCATGTATAATGTATAATTATTCTTTCATTTGTGAAATATTTACCACAGAAAAATTAAGAAGGGCTCCACATGCTTAAGAAGATGGACTAACCAACAAGGAAAGATACTTCTGAATAATGACAGTGTGTTTTGGTAAATGCTTTCCCAAATTATCCCCATAGGATGGCTATATCTTCAAAGTGTCAAGTTCTGGCGGGGTTGGGTAGAGGAAGCTATTCCAGAGAAGCAGATACTAGGGATAAGTCTAAGGTTTTATTATTTGTTTGTTTTGTGTTGTTTCGTTTTGTTTTGCTTTGTTTTGTTTTTCTGAGATGGGGTCTTGCTAAGGTGCCCAGGTTGGCCTTGAACTTGCAGTCCTTCCAGCTCAGCCTCCCAAGTTGCTGGGATTACAGGTGTGCTCCACCATGCCCAGCTCTAGGTTTCTAATACAGTACATCATTCAATGAACTGTGTGGTTCTTCATCTTCATTCCAACAGCGGTGATTTAAACATGCGTTTGTCCAACAGAAACCAACATTGCTAAATTAATTGAGTAGTTTTTGACGTACATATAACCACCATTTTTCCTCCTTTATGTCAGTGGCCCCGTAAGAGAAAGGACCCTCCTTGGGGCTCCTTAAATGAGTGACTACAGTGGGGATGGATGGGGAACTGAACCAGAAAAGGCACCAATAAGGCTCCTACCCCATAATAGCTATAGAGCTATAAAACAAAAGCCCTGTGCTTCACGATCTCTAAGTCTTACTCTTAATGATTAAGTCAGGGTTTACAAGTAAACCAATGCCTTCTATCCCCCATCCCTTTCCCAAGCCCAAAGAAAATGAGTAAAACATACTTGGCCTTTAGAGCTATAACTCTTTGTGCCCAACCATCGGTTACTCTTTACTATGGACAGATCAATGGTTGGAGCAGTTGGAGCAATTTCTGAGTGACAGTTCATGGCATTGGCATGTTACATTTAAGCCACTTAGGTTTTGAAGCCATTTAGGTCTGTCAAAACAATCCACCTTCCGCTGTGTCTCTGGCAGAATAACTGGCTGGTGCAAGGCAAATCTTGACTCAACCTTCATGTGACCATGTGAATATGATAATTAAAGGGGAGGGGAAGATTTTGGATCTTTAACAAATACAGGTCTAGTTTTCTTTCTGAGTCAATCTCATGCACCAGGAAATCTGGATCCCAGGAGCCCAGTTTATCTTGGAGTGTTAAGGATTTAGTGAAGCAAAGAAAATTCATTCCCATGGTTTAGAGGAAGTTAAAACATATCCCATTACCTTTATCAGAGTAAAGATCCTAAACACTTTATTCACCAGTATATTCCATGGATTTGTCTGACGGGTAGTAGATGATTAATAATAATTGTTGAAGGAACCAAAGTTTTCAAAGACCCTGCCTACCACCCCACCCCAACACCAGGCAAGGATCTTCCTATTGGTTCATTCCTGGTAGTGTTGTCTTTCATCCCACCTCTTTATGTTCCCTAGGGGGGTTGCTTTGGATGATCCCTTCTCATTTCTTCTCTGAATAAATTTCCATTTTGCAGCTGAATGTATTCATTCATTCATTTATTAATATTTTTTTCTTTTTCATGCATCCATCTTTTGTCATAAGGAAATTCTGTATGGGCCAAGTTCCCAGTTACTGACAAGAATGAAAAGATGAGGGAGATATGGGAGGTATCCTTGAAGAGATTACAGTCCAGAGAAGAGACAGAGACAGGGACATCTAAAATCAAGGGTATGATCCTGGACACAGATGAGTAAAGACAGAGGAAAGAGAGAAGAAATTCTCAAGGAAACCCTACCAAGAAGATCAAATAAATGAAAAGCATCTGGTTTGTGGTGTTAGGACTTGGTAGCATGAACCAATGAAAGAACTATGAAAGCAGAGTTTGGTACATATAGGTGCAATGAGCAGAATTATCCAAAAGTGATCTCAGAGTTCTTTCTAGATTGCCTGGAGAAACTAGCTAGGACTAGAAGCTCCATTCCATCTCCCAACCATAAGGGCTTTACCAATCTCAGCTCTTCATGGGACTGATGGCTTCCTTCACCCAGTAGGGAGAACTCTAGCTTTCCATGCAGCATAAGATCAGGTGCAGAGCACCTGATGTCCTCAGAACATTCCTATAAATGATTGGCACCACAAATCTGAACTAATGCACCATGGAGACTCTCTATTCCTACCTCTGCCAAGGCTATTTTCTCTCTATAAGCAGGAGACAGGGGCTCACTGCTAGGAACTAGATACTGTGAGCACAAAAGTAGCTTCTCTCTTTTGAGTATGGAAAGCACCAGTTTTCTAAGTTTTCTGTTTCCCTTTAACCCACATACAATTCAACCCAAACCTTGATGCATAGCAAACAGAGGCCTATAAGGCATCCACATCCGTGGAGTGGGCTCGGCAGCCATGTAGAGTTAGGCAACAAAAGCATCCCAGAGTTTGAGCAAGGCAGGACATTTTAGCAAAGAAGAGGAGACCATATGCTCTGGGGTCATGGGAAGTGGGCCAGGAGGGGTGGTTGGAACTGGTTTGTGCAGGGCTTTTGTGATATCTGCTATTTCTCCCTGCTTGTCTTCTTTCTCTTTGGGTAGCAGTAGAAGAGTATGTCTTTGGAGAAATCACCTTCCCCATCACATGAAGTCTGACGAGTCTGTCAGAACTGATCCATGCCTTCAGAATCTCTCAGATGTTTAAATCTTAAGCAGAATGATATAGACTAAAAACCACACACAGGCTAATCACACAGCATCCCTAGGGACCGAGTCCTGTCATGGATCCCAGAGTTGCCTCCGCCAGCGCTGTTCAAGCCTTTCCTTTAATTCTGTCAGCCCCCAGCCTTCCATAAAGCCCTTTTTGGACTTGAGTCAGACTGCAGCTTGCAAACAAAGAAGCTCATGAATGGGGTAGGATACTGAAGTTGGTTGAGTTAAATGCCATCCGAGGGCAATAGTAATACCAGGATCTCTACCTGTGCTGAATGGTGCTGTACTATTCCTCACACTATTCCCTGTCATTATTAGGGATATTGAAATCTGGGATTCGGAGATTCGGGGCCACCTGGCCTAGTATTGTGACTAAAGTTGGGGACGTTCCATTAAAGGTGTGTCAGGAGCAGAGATGCTCTTTATCTTCCCTACTCTATCCTGCCTCTGAAGCTTGGCAAAGAAATAAAAGTTTGGTGTGCACCTGAGTGTGTTTCTGTGCCCAACTATCCTTGGATGATATTCCAAGAAGCCATGACATTCATTTGTCATTGTCATTTGCAATCATTCCTGTTAGTTGATAATACTTAAACCCAGCTCATCCTCTGGAGTCTATTGACAACTGCTCCTCCCTAGAGTCTGGGAGTCCAGGAGAGCCCAGGATCTGCTCTGACTCTGCCATGTTTTTCTGCATAGGGCCCTGCAAGTGGGAGATACTAGCATGGGACCTTGGAGGAGGCCCTCCTGAGCAAAAACCTTTAATCTTCAGGTTTACCTGCTTACAGCCAGCTGTACATGCCCATCCCCTCCCCAGATTGTGCATCAGTGAGTACAAAGGAAGAAAGAACTACACCTGGGTTTTCAGATACCAGAGGTGTCAATTCCAAAATCCTTAAAGAAAAGAGAATATTGAGCAGATGGGTCTCTAATGACTTGATTGTTGGGGTTCTAACCCCTGGAGGTTGTGCATAAGTAGCAATAAGTGGCCTCTCTTCCCTCACTTCAATGGCTTTTGCCATCAAGTGTCTTTATCTCAGAGCCCATTGTCCTCTTCCCAAAGATGCATTATGTGTGATGCATATTGGATAAGGAAATTAAATCCAGGTTAGGGAAGAAAGCTGGAGTCTTGTGCTATTAAATATATGGACTGATTAATGAGGACATTTTTTTTATCATCTTGGAATCTTAGAGCCAGAAGCAATTTTAAAGGTCATCCATTTCAAACCTTCATCTAATCCCCTCAAATTAAAAAACAAATACATGCATATGTGCATATTGAATGCTTACAGGCACCACACTAAGTATTTTATTTGGAATCTCTCGTTGATATACTCTGAATTCTCACACCAACTCTGTGGTTGTCACATTATTCTTTCCACTGTGCAGACCAGGAGCCTGAGGCTCAGAAGTATCCATCCCTCTTTCCAGGTCATGCAGTGAGCATGAAGCAGAGCTTCTTCAGAGATGGTAGCCCTGCGGTTCTTGGAAAACCTGACCTGCATGTATGCTTTACATTTTCCCAATATATTATCAATAATTTATAGTTGGGAGTTCAACATTAGAAATATCCAGATTTTCAGCTTTCCCTGGAAAGTCAAAAGACCTGGCCACCCAGGACTAGCATTTCTACACAGGAAGTATGAAGTTAGTACTTTCTCCTTCAGACACAAAGCAGATCATGTTAGTTATCTCACTTTGACTTTCCTATGGCAATAGATCACACATACAGTAAAACCCAAAGACACAGGCTCCACATGTCTAGCCCCTACCTGTTGCTATACCCTTGTCCTGTCTGACTCCCTGTGCTCCATAATGCTGGGATTCTCTCCACACCATTGAATTATAAGCCCTGTCCTTTTTTTTTTTTTTTTTTAGGGCCTTTTCCCTTGCTGTTTCCCCTCATCTTTGCATGTCTGATTTGTGTTGAACCTTTAGTTTAAATATCACATCCTCAAAAAGGGCTTTTGTCCTCTGTGTTAGACAGACAAATAATGTCTACTTCCCACTTTCTCCACCCAAAGATCTCCGTATCCTAATCCCCAAAACCTGAAAATATGTCACCTTATATGGCAAAAGGTGGGATTAAATGTTTTGGAATGGGGAGATTATCCTGGATTATCCAAGTGAGCCAGATGTCATCACAAACATCCTTAAAAGAGGAGGATGGGAAGATCAGAGTCAGAGAAGGAGATCTGAAAACAGACGCAGAAGTGGGCATGAAATGGGGAAGGGGCAATGCACTGAGGAACACAGGTGGCCACTAGAAGCTGGACGAGACAAGGACACCGATTCTCCAGCAGAGTCTCCAGAAGGAGCTCAGCCCTGAGACACCTCGACTTTCACCCAGTGAGACTGATTTTGAACTTCTGACTTCTAGAACTGTAAGAGAGTAAGCTTTTTTGTTTGAAGCCACTAAGTCTAGGGTAATTTGTACAACGGCATTAGAAAATTGATTCAGCCACATATTCTAAAATAACTCTCTTCCCCATCATTAGTCACTTATTAGTATCTTTCCATGCACTTACCACAACTTAACATATTGTATTTGATTGTTTGCTTAGTGTTGGTCTCTTTGGCTGCTAGACCGAAGTCCCAAGAGGACAGTGCTCCATTTCTTTAGTTTATCCCAGGAAAAAGCAATGTCCAGGAACTTCAGGAACTCAGCAGACATTTTTATTAAATAACTAAATTGATTATTGAAGAGTTGACCTCATTACCAATCCCAGGTGTTCTCACCTGAGCATATTGTAGGTTGAAAATGTCCCAACTAATGGTGGAACTTTTAATTGAAATCAGCCAGGTGCAAGTACATTTCTGAAACATAAGAAAACAATCAAGAGTTTTTAAGGAAATTAGGTAGCAATCCCAATGGCAAAACAGACAACGCACCCAAGGTAAATCCATTTCCCGTTTCCTACATCCTCTTACTCTCAGCATCACCTGGTAGCTTATTAGAAATGCAGAATATCAGGCCTCCACCCAGGGAATCTGAATCTGCATTTTAACAAGATGCCCAGAACATCCATGTGCATATTAAAGTTTCAGAACTGCTTCATCACATATTTGGTTAGGGGGGTGGAGCACAGACAAGTGCATCAAACACTGTCTACCCCACCACAGCCTGAGGGAGCCCCTGACCCACTGGTTTTCTGCTGTGACATCCCACCACTGCTCCCCAGGCTGGAGTCTTTGGTGATAATGCTTCTCAACCCCATTTCTCCACCTACCACCACCTGTCAACTCTGTGGAGATAGACAAACAGATGATGAGTTTTTAGGCACTCCAAAGTCCAGTAAAAACCAGGTGTGTGATCAGTATAAGAGGCTTCTTCCTACCAGTGGTGGTGAGGGGGTCTGGATTTGTGGAATCCTCTCCTGCATTATTCTTCCAGGGAGTAGAAGCAGCTAGAAACTACTCAGAGTCTCTAGGCAGCTGGGTCTGGAGTGAACCTGCTGAATGAGTTATTGCAGCCTCTGTTCCTCACCACACATTTGTGCATCTTGCAATTTCTTTGCTAAAGAAATGTGTTTATATGAGAATAAAATCATGACGTTTTCAGGTAAATGGATGGAGTTGGAAAATATAATGCTAAGTGAAGTAAGCCAATCCCCAAAAAACAAATTCTGAATGATTTCTCTGAAATAAGAATGCTGATTCATAATGGGAATGGATGGGGAGTATGGGAGGAATAGTTCTTCTTAGTCCCTTTCTGGGCCAACACCTAGCACAGCATCTGGAACATAAAAAATATAAAATAAGGGCTGGGGTTGTGGCTCAGTGGTAGAGCACTTGCCTATCATGTGTGAGGCACTGGGTTCAATTTTCAGTACTGCATATTAATAAAATAAAGGTTCATCAGCAAATAAAAAATTTAAAAGATATATAATAAATATTTGTTGAATAAAGAATACTCAGATAGTCTAAATTTGAGAAAATTTAGCCTTACTGTCCTATTGTTCCTACTATTCTTCACCTGTGTAGTCAAGTTCTCTTTTAATAGCTAGTATCAGAAAACCCAATAAAAATAGGCTGAATGAAAAGAAATTTATTGGCTTACATAAGTACAATTTGAGGGTTCAAATTATATCCTCAGGACCTAATTTCTTCTTTCCTCCCTCCTATGACTCTATTCCCAAATAGATTGTCTTTGGGGCCTCAATAGAACTGTAACTGCTCCCACTCTCACATCCTCTCAGCTTCAGATTTATGAACTCAACATGAATCTTACTGGTTTAAATTAGGTGATATACTCATCCCTAAACCAACCCCCTGGAAAATGCAATTTAAGGATTGACTTAGGTCGGGTCTTGTGCTCCCTCTTGCTCTAAGGGAATGATGGATCACTGTGCTGAATCTCACAGGCCAATGTGGAAGAGTTTTCTTCAGTAACTGTTACGGAGGTAGGTGACTAGGTGCTGGATGACCAAGGACATTAAAACTTTCCCTATCAACCTTACATGGCACTTGTATATAGGAAGATGAACCATTTACAGTTGGGGTGGAGCACACTAAGATAAGATTTCATGAAAGAGGTACCACTTGAATGAAAACATGAGACACTATGATTTAGATGTGCAAATATGGAGAAAAGATATTCCTGGAAAGAGCAAAAATTTGATTCCAGGCTTGGAGAAATTAAAGTTATGTGTATAGACAAGTGATGTCAACAGAGTATAGAAATAAATAAAGTTGGGAAGAAAGGCAAGTACCAGATTAAAAACCAGAGAAACTTTAGCCCAGGTCATCTGCCCTCAAGGAAGCTATAGATCATAAACCAACATCCGCCAATGAACTATTATTCAGAAAATAAGGAAATGAGCTATCAAGCCACAGAAAGACATAAAAGAACCATAAATGCATTTGGTAAGTGAGAGAAGCCAATCTGAAAAGGCAACAATACTGCATGTTTCCAACTATACAACACTCTGGATAAGGCAAAGCTATGGAAACAGTAAAAATATCTGTGGTTGCCAAGGACCCAAGGGAGTCAGGAACAGATGAACAGAGGCAGCACAGGAAACCCTTAGGTCAGTGACCCTATGCTCTATGATACTATAATAGTGGACACACATCACTATACATTTGTCAAACCCATAGATGGTACATCTGCAAGACTAAAATGTCAACTGTGGACCTTGGGTGGTAATGATGTATCAGCATAGATTCACCAGTTGTAACAAACTTTCACACTAATATAAGATATTAATAATAGGAGAAGCTGGGGTTAGGGGCATGTGGGGACTCTCTACTTTCTGCTCAATTTTTTCTGTAAAATTTAAACTACTGTGAAAATACAGTTTATTAATAGTAATAATAAGAGAAAGAGAAAAAATTGAAGACCACTTTGCTTTTAAATCTAGGTCAGGCACTTACAAGTTGGGGGATTTTAGGCAGGCAGGTTATTAATCTCTCAGTCTCATTTACATAGTCATATCATAGGAATCTATTAATACTCACCTGATACAGCTTGGTGTTGCAAACACCAAGTTTTTTAATGCATGAAGTGCCTGGTGCAGGTCTGACATCATGTAGCAAGCATTCTTAACTTCTTGCTTGGGAATTGGAAGTGGCATGAAAGTGTTGTGTTTTTTTTTCCTGTTTATTTGTTCCAGAAGCCATTGAAATTTTACATGCTGAGAAGCTGTTGGTCAGAACTCTCCTTCAGTAACCTTCAAATGGCAGCTACTTACAGAATGAATGGTCATACAGAAAAGTTAGAGGCAAAAAGATAAGTTTGGACATTATTCCAAGATGTGGCCAGGCCATGGCAGCCAAGATGGAGGGGAGGTAGTGATGGAGGAAGTGTTGCTTTATCGGGAGAATGAAAAGGGGACATGGGAGAAGAGGGTGCCTTGACTGAAAACTGAACATGTGGAGGTGAAGAGCACACAGTGGAGTTTTAAATTGAGGGGAGAACTGACTGAATGACAGCAGTGTTTACATCTTCCTTTGTGGCTGAAAAAGTCCTTATGTCCAATTACAATCAAAGAATCTTACATCACTTCCTGGTCCCAAAGCAAACGATGGATTTTTACACAGAAATTTTCCTGCCAGCTGCACTGCTGCCTTGACATTTTAAGTGGCATCTGTACTTTTGTCCCAGACATTTTACACAAATAAGAAAGTGACTACGCTTCCTTAATGGGCATTCAAGTATTCAATATGGCGAGAATCCTGCTAGAGGTGGGGAAATCTGGTGCCTACAAAAGACAAAGGAAACATCACCCACCAATCTATTGCAAGCAGTTATCTTGAGGCCCTCCCACAATGTCCTGGTGTTCAGCCAATCAGGGTCCTCAGGAGGAAGGCTAAGGGGTGGGGGGCATCCTCCCCTTCTCCTGCTCAGTCGCCACACCAAACTGCAGCAGTCAAATAGAAAAGCCTCAGATTCAGCAGGACTCAGCCCCAGGAAGCACAAATTTTAGTCTTTTTTATTTGAAAATAGGTGAAAAAATATACTGGCATCAGACCATCATAGGAGAAAAAATATGACAAAAGTCATATGGACCCATCTCACCATCCTGTGATTGAGTCCCTGTGTGACTTTGTTGTCATTGGTTTCCTAGCTGTGACTTGAGCTCACAGCCAAGGACAGAGAGCTCCCTGGGAGCTCCCCACTAATCCAGGGCTACTAAAAAAAAGGGGGAGAACTCAGAGCTCAATCACCAATTTCATGACTTGGGGATTCAAAACTCAGATAGGAGAACTGACTTTCTCTAAATCATCTAGTGAATGAATAGCTAGTCTTCCCATGTCTAGAACCCATTCCTGAGCAGGTTCACTTTTCACAGCATGATGGTTAAAAGGATGGGTGCTGATCTCATCAGGTAGGCCTATCACCAAAGCCCAGCTCCTGTCCTGAGTACTTTAAATATCAGTTTCATCTTTAAGTACCAGTTTTCTTGACTTTAATATAGGCACAACATAGTGCCTAACTTACTGGGTTGTCATAAGGACTATTTGAGAAAATGTATATTGAGTATTTGTCAGTGTGCCTGGCATAGAAATGTACAATAGTAACACTTACTAAATATAATTAGTACTGGCTTATGCTTACCTACTATTCCAACCAAGCATTAGGGAATCATATTTACTATCCTGACTCTGGACTGCTCATTGTTTGGTTATGAATGGACACTGAGGTCTCTGAGAGATCCAAGAAAAATGACTTTCCAAGGGGCTAGGGATATAGCTCAGTTGGTATAGTGCTTGCCTAGCATGCACAAGGCCCCGGGTTCAACCCCTAGCACCATCCAAAAAAAAAAAGACTTTCCAAGACAATGAGTTGTTGAAAAAAAATGACTCTGGGTAGCCAGAGATCTCCCCTCCCTACCAACTCTTGCACTCTTGAACCCCAGCCCTAAATTCTGATTGTAAAAAATTTAAAGTATAAACTTTAAACTAAGCCAAAAGTGCTCCAGATCAGTTCCCATAATAAAACCACTTGTCAGCACCTCGGACAGCGCACGAATGATTCTGCATCTCCAGCTAAGGAAGGTATCAGTTCCTTGACACGATGCCACGTTGATGGAAGCTAAGATATTTAGCAAGAGAGGGTGCAAAAAAAAATAATAATAATAACAAAAAACCCAACTTTCTCTAGGGGAAAATGAACAGGCAAGGGATTAAAGCAAACCAACAAAGAAGAAAAACTCCTGTTTATGTGGTTTTCATTTTCCACTTTCCACAGAAAGCCCACTGCAAGTTTGGGATGGAACACACAGTACTTATGATACCTGTTTCAATGACAGAGATTGAACCAACTGGGCACATTACATGGAACTGGATGATCTGCCAGCTCCCTCTCTGGGCATTGTTACAATTAGAGCTATTCTTAGAGATGTAACTCATTATGGTCCCATTATTCCCAAGAAGCAAAGAAGAGGAAAAAAAAATCAAAGGTTTATCATCTGACTGTGGCTTGTAGAACACAACCAGCTGCCTCTGGGGCATATCTGGGAAGCAACCTGAAGCCAGAGTTCAGTGACAAACACATTCCACTGAGCTGCTCCACCCAACTAGAAGAAATCATGCTATTTATACTAAGAAAAGAAGGCTGCTGGCCTCTCTGGTAAGCTTCTGGGATATCTGCAGACATCTGACCAACCAAGGATGAACTGCTGCCTGGAAAGAGAGGGGCATAGTCACCTTCACTCCCAGAGCCCAGAGGAAAGAGGACAATTACTACCATTTGACAGCACCATGTTAAGCACTATATGTGTTTAGAAGAGGTATTATTAAGCTCCACTTAACAGAAGACAAAACTGATTCTCACAGAGGTATTTAGGATTTTTTTCCAGTGATAGAAACTCAATTTCAACTAACTTAAATTAAGTCAGGTGAGGTGATACACACCTGTGATCCCAGTGACTAGGGAGGCTGAAACAGGAGGAGCTAGAATTCTAGGTAAGCCTGGGCAACATAGTGAGACCCTGTCTTAAAATAAAAATAATTTTTAAAAATAAGAAAGGAAATATATTGTCTCAAGTAACTTAAAAAGTCTAGGCATAGATTGGTGTTATGGTTACCTTATGAGGTGTTCCCCAAAAGCTCACATGTGAGACCTCAGAGGGATGTTCAGAGGTGAAATAACTAGATTGTGAGAGTTATGATCTAATCAGTGGATTAAGCCATTGGATGGATTAATAATCTGAAAGGACTACTGTAGGTAGGTAGGTGTGGCTGGAGGAAGTATCTCAGTGGTGGCTTGGTTGGGGGTTTATGTTTTGAACCTGGCAACTTGCTTTCTGGCTCTAATTCCCGGCCACGATGAACTGAGTAGTTTTCCTTCACCATGCTCGTCTGCTACAATGTTCTGCCTCACCTCAAGCCCAGAGCCATGGAGCCAGCTAACCAAGAAACCAATAAGCAAAAATAAACTTTTCCACCTCAAAGTTGTCATTTCAGGTATCTGGGTCATGGCAAGGAAAAGCTGATTTACATGACTGGACTTTGTGTCCGGCTGAATGGAGGAGCTCAAGGATGTCATTCCTGTCCATCTCTTGCTTTGGTATTTCTCTGAGTTGCCATCCCTTACCTGCCACCCCACCCAAGGCAGGCTCTTCCTCCTGGTACCAAGGTGATGACCACAAACTCCTGGCCCTATCATTCTGGCCTAGCAATTCCAGTGGAGAGAAAGCTTCTCTTCCTCAATGATTTCAGCAGAACCCAGGGCTGATACTCATTGGCTTGGCATCTCCAAAGCAAGCCCTGTGGTGAGGGAGACCGAATGAGCACCAACAGGCCAGGCCTCATTGGAGGGCCATACCAGGAGCCAGCATAAATCCGGCACTACAACATCACGCCGACTGAGGCAGAGCAGGGGGGATTCATGAATGAAACTGGACATTGCTTTTAAAATGGTGAGGAAAGGATGTAAGTGGCCAAACAAAAACCAGCATCCATTATGGTCCCCTTGCTGACACATGCTGAGTGTAGATCACTAAGCACAGTACCTGACATACTCCATATGCTTTATTGGGCTTCTGCTTTGGGACCAAGCTGTGCTTCTAGCAGAGGTAATATTCTATGTTCTCAAGATCCAAGGGAGAAGACCGGAAATGATGCTAGGTAATTAAGATTCCAACCTGATTTTCTCTCAAAATCAGCTTTGGGCAGATTGGATGACCAAGAAGAAAGTAATCAGGGTGGTTCTGTTGTCACTTTGCCTGCAGAACCCACATAAAAAAGACGTGCACCTCCTCTATTTAAAGTCTTATGCAATACATCAAGAGCAGGGGAAAAAGACACAATAATTGAGGAATAAAGGCCTAATTAAACCACTACTCTTGCCATCAGGGATAAAGAAGATTTGAATTTGTGATAATAGCGATTGTTAGATGTGTACTAAGTGCTTTGCACGTGCAGTTATTCATCTCCTCTTACAACAATCCTGTGAGCTGTGTAATACTAAAGCAGCCATCAGGGATGGCTAAGTGGCTTGCCTGGCATCCACAGCTCATAAATGGCAAACAGGATTTTAACTCAGGTGTTTCTGATTTGAAATTACTATTCTTGACCATTGCAAAAAGTCTGTATGAAACTCTCTTCTTACCAGGGGACAAGGTACTTCTTGGAGAAGGTAGAATTTGGGCAGTATATCCATCATAAATTTTTGTTTTTATAAGACTGAGATTCCATTTGTACTGGATTTAGAAGAAATACAGAATGCAATGTTCACAGGACTCACTCTCTGACTCACAGTTATTCTCTCTCCTAAGTTGGCTCCATTCTCAGGTAGACTCTCCCCGTCAAAGTGGCAAGATGACGTCCAGGTGCTGGAAGCTGACATTCTTCTATCTTATCCCTGTTTGTAGAAAGAGGACATCATTTTTTTTCCCCAAGAATTCTAACAAAAACCTCAGACTTGAGTTTTAATGAACTGTCCCAGGTCATGTGCCAATTCTGGTGGCCAGAAATACACGGATTGGCTATCCCTGGAGTCAGAGGCAGCAGGTTGGATCATCTTCACGAGAATTATATGACATAGGCTAAAAAAGGAGAAGGGCATTTATCAATATAAAATCTGTCTGCTGTTACCAACAGAGGGGAATCAGATATTAAACCAAATACAGCTGATGGCTGCATTAGTTATCTGTTATGATTTACAACCCACTCAAAATGTGTAAGCTAAAAGAACCACCATTTATTTAGCCCAGGACACTGTGGCTGGCAACATTTCTGCATCTGTGAACAGATGCTGGATCAACTTGGGGCTGATGGGCTTCAGTTGGGATAGCTCACTTCTGCTTCACAAGTTTTCTCAGCCTCTAGCAGGTTCTCTTGAGCTCATTCATGCAATGGCAGAAGACCTCAAAGAGATACAAAAAAAAAAGAACCCAATCACTTCTTTTGCCTCTGTCTGCAACACATTTGCTAACATCTCACAGGCTGAAGCAAATCATATGGCAAAATCAGAGTCAGAATTGGAGGGTTCAACTTGTAATCCCAGGGGCTTGGGAGGCTGAGACAGGAGGATCATGAGTTCAAAGCCAGCCTCAGCCATGGCGAGGCACTAAACAATTCAGTGATACCCTGTCTCTAAATAAAATACAAAATACAATCCCCAATACTCCCCATCCCACCCCCCCAAAAAAGAATTGGAGGGTACTCAAAGTTATACACAGCAAGGGGACCACAGATCCAAGGAAGGGAACAACTTGTGGCCTTTTGAAATCTGCTACTACAGTCATTCAAACAGAATGGCATCTAGCACAGAGAAGGCTCACCAATCAATAAACTCTTGTCATTTATATGATAAGTTTAGGTGAGAGAAGAGCAAAGAAGGCCTTCAGGCAGAGGAAATAGGACCCACCAAGGCTCAGATGGTCAACACAGGCCAGTTGGTGCACTAGTAAGCTTGTGTGCTGTGAGTGAAACATGGAGGAGAGGAAATGGTGGTATTTCAGGGCTACTATGGGGAGACACCCAGGATGCTGAGCTTGGGATTAGGAAGTGATGGGGGGTCGTTGAGTGGATTGCAGTGTTTTAAAGGGCAGCTTTATGCAGATGCCTTCTCTAAAGGACAAAAAAACCTGAGGAAGGGGAGAGACAATGACATCCTCAAAGGCACAGAGAAAGAGCAGCTTCAGGGCCTACTATGCTCCAAAGGGCCAAAACTGAATTTGAAACTTACTTGTGCTTTGGCATGGCCCAGCCCTGAGCCTCCTCCTGCCCTCCTTGGGTTGCAAGGACTTGAAGACACTCTGCCTGCAGACAAGTGCTGCTTGTTCCCCTTTTCCAGCTTGTATGCAGCCACCCCTGGCAGCTGGGACCAGATGGCTGTTTGTCCTGACACTCCCAGATGTTTCTCAAGCGGTCTTTGATGAAACTCTTTTTTGAATAAGCCTCTAGCTTTAGGCTCCCATCTACTATTCTGTTGTGATAATCCAAACCTCGCCTCACAGTTGACCTCTTCTGATATTTTCCAAGCCTCCCTGTGATGCCAAGAAGCCGTTGGCTCTACTGGCCGAAGGCCCAAGACCTTCTCTCTTCAGGGTGTCATTTCTTTGGGCAGGACCTCTCCAAGTTCAGTCAGAAGTCCATCAGGCTTTGGACACAGACAAGATGGATCATTTTTGTCCCCGGGTCTGTCTAAACATGCACCTCACCTCTCAATAGGAATGTTTTGCAATGTGAACTTCTTTGCTGGTTTATTTGTATGTGTATTTTAGTAAGTAAAATCAATGATATCCTGTGGAAGACAACGAACTCATGGTTGCTTTTTGTAAAACAATAAGCATCACATTGATAGACCCAAATGATACCCCACAATAGTCCTCCCAGTGGGCGGCAGGATTTACTGTGGCACAGTCCTCATCCATAGACCCCAACTCACTGAGGCACCTGCAGCTCCCAAGGGCAGGATTTGGAGCTTGCAGGGATCTGAATTTCTGTAATTGCTCACCCACACTCAATTTTGTTCTAATGGTGTCATCTGAGATGGAAGGCAAGAATCATAACATTGCAGGACCCTGTTCAAATATATATTGTTTGAATCAGCTTTTTTTTTGCTGGTGTGACTAAAGGATCTGACCAGCACAATTATAGAGGAGGAAGAGTTTATTTAAGAGCTCAGAGTTGCAGAGGTCTTAGTCCATAGAAGGCAGGCTCCATTCCTCAAGGCTCAAGGTGAGGCTGAACAACATGGTGGACAAATATGGTAGAGGAAATCAGCTTACATGTTGGTCAGGAAGTAGAGAGAGAAAATCACTCACTAGATACAAATAAAAAAGCCACACCCTGATTCCCACCTGCTCCAACCACACCCTACCACTTCAGTTACCACTCAGGTAATCCCTATCAGGGCATTAAATCACTTTTTGGGTCAAGACTCTTACAACCCAATCATTTCTCCTCTGAGCCTTCTTGCAGTGTCTCACACATGAGCTTCTGGGGGACACTTCATATGCAAACTATATATCTTCCTTCATGATTAAATGCTCAAATTTAAAAGTAAAGCCAAAAAATTTTTAAAAAGTATTTCAGTGAAATGAGTTTCAGTAATTGTAAAACTAATAAATCTTATTAGAAAGAGCAGAGAACAGTCAAGAATTCCCTTGTGTGTGCTTCTGTATTTCTTGGTAGAAATGAGGGTTCAGCACTTTGGACAGCACCTGGTGTACAGTTGACACTAACTTCATAAAAAGTTAAGGTTTATTCAGCTCCATTTTGTAGGTTCAAGGGCAAAGCACCTGCATCAGCTGTGTTCTGGTCAAGGCCCTCTTGACTGAAGTCACATCATGGCAAAGGCATATCAACATAGAAAAGGTTACATTGCTAAACAAATCAGATGGAGAGAGAGAGAGAGAGATGCTGAGAAGCTGAGATTTGACTGTCCCTTCTGAGGGCAAACCTTCAATGATTAAGTACCTGTCACTAGCATCTCCTTGGGGACCAAACCTTTAACTTCAATGGGTGCTTTGGGGATGTAATCAAACAATTAAACGACATCCACGCCATAGCAGGTCCCTAAGTTCTAGTCAGAGCTCATAATTGCAAGGATTATGAGCAACCCATTGCCTGGTCTGTGCTCTGTTACTCCATAAAGAAAAACTTCAAATGGCAGGCGCCACAAGGCAGTTGGCTGAGCAGTCAACTTAGAGTTCTGAGCTCAGAATCAGAGGCTCAGGAAGGCACACATGCTCAGCTGCATGCAAAAGGAGCCTTCCCAGCCTGCTGCCCATGATTTGGCAGAGTCTGGAAGTGAAACCCTCCCTTGGTGCCCAGGCTGTGGATCTGTGACTGCCACATGCAGCAGGGAGGTATAGTGGGGTTTGCGATAGTACTTCCTTGAATTGCTGTATCATCCAAAGGCTGCCTGGTGGCAGGTTTCATTTTTGGCTGTCACTGTGGACCCAGCAGAGTCTGTGGTTCCAAGCCCCCAGCTGGCTTTGTTGGGGAGGGACTAATGATGGCTGCCTTCCTCTCACTGTGAGTCTTGGCCAAGAACATTAGGCAGGCAGGGGTAGGGAGAGGTGGGTAATGCTTGGCTTGCAGTTGATCACATCCCCAACACTGGGGGCTTGGGCTTGGTGTGGGCAGGGTCGTCATCTGGATTTCTAACAACCTCATCTGAGGCCTTCTGCTCAGCACCGTCTGGGAAACCTTCTAATAACTAGTTTGGGGTCTTAGTTCCTTCCTCTGCCAAACTCGGGCAAGTTACTGGATATCCTTGAACAACAGTTTCCTCATTAGGGGGGAAAAAAGTAGGGGAAGGGTGAGGAGGAAGAAGAATAGGTGCCTGAAAAGATTGTTTTAAGATTCCAAGGTAAAAATGTATCCTCTTGCACTCTAAATGTAACAGTGGCTTAGAGGCTGCTTTTGCTAAAAAGCACTGACACTTCACTTGGACTGCGGAACCCGTGGATAACTCAAACCTGGATGAAAGCTTGGCATCTCTGCCTTCATTTTATATCCGACTCCTTTTGATACTTTAAACTTGGGGTCAGATTCCTCTTCAGCTCTGCATGTAGACCTGATAACCATTTAAGGAGTGTCTGTCTGAAAATGGATAATACAAGGTCCATTAATCCTAAATTTACCTAACCTCTCTTGTCCCCCTTCAAGAGGGCACTGAAATGAGAGGGTTTTTTTTAACATTGTTAGGGACATCATAATCAGTAGATTGCCAACTGCCAGCTTCTGCCCAGACACCAGGAATGGTGCCTTGAAGTCTCCAGTCATTGCCATAAACCCAAAGTCCTAACTCCATCTTGCCTTTCTGACTAGTCATTACTCTGAGTCATTTTCTTCTGCAGTCACCTCAGATTTGGAGACTAACAAGTCTGATAGATCAAAATCCTGCAACCCTGGTCATGACTACCACCCAGGTGGCACAGATTTCTCATCACTAATGATGATGATCAAACAGACCACAGTTTGACCAGGACTATGCATACATCTGGCCTCCTGCTTTCATTCCTACCTTTATTTAAACCTGACACTCATGTCAGTCTCCCTAAAGATAGGGCCGAGGATGCTAGTCTTCTTGTCTTCCCAGTGTGGCTATACCAAATAAATTCCTTTCCTCCTCTTCATTGTTACTTTTCCATTTGATTTTGGGGACTAGGGGCCAGACCCAGTCTGTTGGGACTCCCTGAAGTCAGGCACCCCCTCTGGTTTAGGACCTCAAGACACAAGTACCTAATTCCTGGCTGCCTGTTTTTCCTGCTTCCACCCATCTAAAATATGTCTTGCAGTTTTTTTCTATTTTCTTTGTAGCATTTGCCATTATGTGGGTAAGATCTTGCTTAAATATTTGTTTATAAAAATAGATATTTTAAAACATGTGTGTAGAATATTAATTAATGTAACTATTTTATTTGAAGTTATCTGCCACTCCCCCACCAGGACCTAAGTTCTGTGACAGCTCAGACCCTGCCAGACTTGCTCTCTGATTTTCTCCTAGCACCCTGGCAAATGACTGACATATAGTGGGCATTTGAAAAATAATGATTGTATGAATGAATAAGTAAGTAATAATTTAATGAATATTAAATTATTGTACAAATTCTAAAATGCCCTTTAGACGTTACAGGTTGATGTTACCATTAAAACCAGAACAGAAGTTGCAAGTAAAATATTACTCATGAGTTTAGGTGTTCAAGAAAAAAAAAATCTACTAAGATGGTTCCTGGGGAAGAATATCAAGCGCTCCCCAGCAGGAGTGGATAGAGACTCACCTTCACCAGGGTTATCATCATCATCATGCCACGAATTGCATGCCAAATATTTCCCTGCAACTGCATTAAGAGAGAGGGAAACTATTGTTTTTAGCAAGATATTTACTTGTTCTTAATACCATGTATATGTTCATATGCATTTACACATTAAAAGTGTGCATTCATGCATACCATCTTTCTGAGATTGAGTTCCTCCAGCAAAAACTATGATCTGAAGATCAGTATACTCAGAGTCTTTTGGGGGAGTAATGCTGAGAAGTGATGGTAAGGGAGGCGTTAAGAAAAATTGGAAAGGAAAAGAAGTCCAATTTCAGGGGTATTATTGAAAGGATGACAGTTTTGGGCCCCTGAGACTCAAACCTGCTAGAGTTCTAAGAGAGACAGGGTGCTTCATCCAAGGTGTGAAATGGAGGTTCTTATCCATTGTCTCCTGCCCATCACTGAACACAGCCAGCTTCTGGCATTTCTGACCTGCTCCTCTGTAGGCTGCATAAGGTCTTCAGACAAAAAGTCCTAGGTGTATTCTTAAAGAAACAGAGTGGCAATTTGGGAGAATGACTGCAAAGGAGATTAGACAAAGCAAGGGCAATACCTCCCATGCCTTCTCAGGGGATGATTTTAACAACTAACGTCTCTTACTATTGGACTTGGGTGCACCTAATGGGCATGGGAACTAAGATCGGATGGGGCAGGCTACATCTGACTTTGAGAGCATAAATAGCGATGAGGAGGCTCTCAGACTGTGGGATTTAGGGGCAGATAGAGAGGGATGATCTCAGGTGGTTGGTAGCTAAGGACAGGCTTTGAAAGGAGAAGAGATATCTAAAAAAGATCTGAAGTGCAATGCTATAAAGGAAACAATCAAGAGCATGCAGAGAGAGCCTACAGAATGGGAGAAAATCTTTGCCACCTGCACCTCAGATAAGGCAATCATTTCCAGGATATGCTAAGAACTCAAAGAGCTTAGCACCAAAAATAAATAAGTAAATAAGTAATTCAATCAGTAAATGGGCAAAGGAAGTAAACAGACATTTCTTAAAAGAAGAAATATGAATGGTCAACAAATATATGAAAAAAGCTCACCATCTCTAACAATCAGAGAAATGCAAATCAAAACTTGAGATTTCATATCACTCCAACCAAAATCGCAATTGTCAAGAATACAAGTAACAATAAATGCTGATGAGGATGTAGGAAAAGATTTACTCATACATTTTTAGTGGGACTGCAAATTAGTGCAACCACTCTGGAAAACAGTATGGAGAGTCCTCAAAAAACTATAAATGGAACAATAATTTGACCCAGCTATCCCACTTCTTGGTATATATCCAAAGGACTTAAAAATCAGCATACTACAATGATGCAGCCACATCAATGTTTATAGCAGCTCAATTCATAGTAGCCAAGCTGTGGAGCTAAACTAGGTGCCCATCAACAGATTAATGGATAAAGAAATTGTAGTATGTACGCACAATGGAATATTACTCAGCCGTAAGGAAGAATGACGTTATGACATTTGCCAGTCAATGGATGGATCTGGAGACTATCATGCTAGGTGAAATAAGCCAAAAAAACCAAAAGGGGAATGTTTTCTCTGATATGTGGATGCTAATCCACAACAAGGGTGAGGGGAAAAATAGAACTTCAGTGGATTAAACAAAGGAGAACAAAGGGAAGGGATGGGGGGATAGTATGAATAGGGAAGACAGTAGAATGAATCTAACATAACTTTCCTATGTATATATATGAATATACCAAAGTGAATCTCAACATCTTTTTTTGTTGTTGTTGTTTGTTTGTTTGTATTCCAGGGATTGAACCCAGAGGCTTAACCACTGAGTTACATTCCCCCCTTTTTAAAATATTTTATTTAAAGACAGGGTTTCACTGAGTTTATTAGGGCCTCACTAAGTTTCTGAGGCTAGCTTTGAACTCATGATCCTCCTGCCTCAGCCTCCCAAGTGGCTGGGATTACAGGTGTATGCCACTGTGTCAGACCAAATCTCAACATCATGAACATCCACAAGACTTGGATCCTAATTAGAATAAGATTATATTCCAGTTGAGCGTGATGGTACATGCCTGTAATCCCAGCAGCTTGGGAGGCTGAGACAGGAGGATCACAAGTTCAATGCCAGCCTCAGCAAAAAGCAAGGTGTTAAGCAACTCAGTGAGATCCTGTCTCTAAATAAAATACAAAATAGGCCTAGGGAGGTGGCTCAGTGGTCAAGTGCCCCTGAGTTTAATCCCCAGTACCCCCCCCAAAAAAGATAAATTTAATGCTTGTATAAATATATCAAAATAGATTCTACTGCCATTTGTAACTAAAAAGAACAATTTTTAAAAATGAAGTACAATGCTGTGCACTGCATAGCACAAGCCTTCTTATTCATCTTCCCAGAAAGATCTTTAGTAAACTTCATGTTGCTTCTTGAGGTTATGTGCTAGATTTGGAGAACATGGGGGGGGCACTGGGAGAATTTTACTAACTCCTTTGTGTTAGTCAGCTATGACCACAATAATGCTGTGTAACAAACTACCTCAAGACACAGTGACTTATAATAAAAATCACCTACAGGCCAGTTTGGTAAGGATTCCTCTTTAAGTAGTAGGTCGTCTCCAAGCTGATATTTAGGTTCCAGTATGTTCCACATGCGTTCTTTCTCTTTAGACCAGACACTAGAAAATGCATGTCACTCCAATGGTAGACTGTAGGAGAGAAGAATCAAATCAAACCTCAGAAGCACACTTGTGGCTTCTAGTCACACTAAATATATCATGTTCCAGTGGACCACACAAGCCACATAGGCAAATCACATACCACCAGTTCTCACAGAGTGAGAAAATATATTCACGTGCACAAGTGTGAGAAGGTGAAGAGTGTGAAGAATTGTGAACAACAATCCCATCTATTACAGCCCCATTTTACCTCACAGGAAGTGGAATCTTAAAACAGTTCAGCTGTTTGCTGAAGTCATGTTGCTTCTTGAGGTTATGTGCTAGATTTGGAGAGCATGGGTGGGGGGCACTGGGAGAATTTTACTAACTCCTTTGTGTTAGTCAGCTATGACCACAATAATGCTGTGTAACAAACTACCCCAAGATGCAGTGACTTATAATAAAAATCACCTACAGGCCAGTTTGGTAAGGACTCCTCTTTAAGTCATCTTCAAGCTGATACTTAGGTGAGGGGAACTTGGAGACAATTTTGGTGCCTGGAATCTCCAAATCATCCCCCAGTTCCCTGTCGTGAGCCACCATTAAGCGAAGGGAATTTCATGTAGGTACAGGGACAGAGGACGTGTGCATACCCTCCAACTGTTTTTATCTGCAAATCTTACAAAAAAGAACCTGGGAGATGTGATCACTGTATCTCCAGACCCTGAGTTCCCTGCGTATGATGCAGCTGGGTTTTGAAACAGCTTTGTCAGACACCAAAGTTTCCAGCTTAACATGCCAAACTTCTCTGCTGGGAGGCAAAGGGAGCCCAGACCCTGAGAGCAGGGACTCCTCACCCACTCAGCAGTGTGCAAGGCACCCCAGTTAAGCCAGTTCATGCCACCGGTCAGCGACAGGCAGATGTGGAACCTTGTTCTTTCAGCTCCTTGTTACCACTCTCCCCTGATACAACCGCGTGCCCTTGGCTTTGAAACCTTGCCAAGGCGCTTCCTCCTCTCTGAGGATGACTCATTGCAATCCAACCAGAGGTTTTTGAAGCAGGCCCAGGAGACCCAGAGGTGACAAACAGTTCCGTTTTCACTTCCTTGAAATTTCTCCTAAATGTGTCTGCTCTGCCAATAGTATCTGCAAAAAGGAAAGAGGTGAAGTTCACACCATTCAATACCCTGGCTGTTGCCATGGAGCCCAGGCAGACACCACCAGGCCAGCAACTCAGGCTGCCTCTGCAAAGGAATCAAAGAAGGGGAAAACAATCAGCAGGGAAGCAAACTCTTGTTTAAATGCAAATACCTTTGAGAGGAAGCAATTGAGGGAAAAGAAATTATGAAAAAAACGTCAGTGAGGCACATGGAGTGGGGGCTCAGGCAGATAAGCTGCGCCATTCCCCAGCGAGATAATCCCTGCTCCATCTCCTGCCAAAGTGGGAAACATGTTTCCAGAAGCGATTTACCAACAAGTCCGCATCCTAGTCACCCCTAACGAGGTTCTTAGAATGAAGCAGAGCAGACTTCCCGGTGTGCAGAGAGCCTGTCCGAGCGCAGGGGCGAGCGCTGGTGGGAGGGCTGAGCTGGTTTGCAGTAGAATTTAAAATGAAGGCGATGAAGGTTGAGAATTGGGGCCCAAGGGGGAGCTTTTAGAAGACAATGTCGGTCTCTCTCATAGGGAACGGTGCACTTGAAAAGTGGATAAACAGTATGTGTGGTGGGGTGGGCAGTGGTATGAATATCACCATTAGACCATTAGGTATAAGTCTTTCTGAGAAGCATTCAAGAAGATTTTCAATTGCTATTCTTGTTTTGTTAAAAATAAACAACCATCCTTTTTTTTTTTCTCAAAATTCGTTAAAGCTAAGTATTCAACCACAAAGGAGATTATGTCCTGTACCATAATCATATTGGATTGAGGATTATTTTGTCCTGTAACCTCATAAAACAGCCTGCAGAGTCTTTGAGAATCTGCCTCCTCAGGAAGGTGGGCAGAGATGGAAGACTTGAGTTGAGGGGAACTTGGGAGACAGTTTTGGTGCCTGGAATCTCCAAATCATCCCCCAGTTCCCTGTCGTGAGCCACCACTGAGCAAAGGGAATTTCATGTAGGTACAGGGACAGAGGATGTGTGGATACTCTCCAACTGTTTTTATCTGCAAATCTTATAAAAAAGAACCTGGGAGACGTGATCACTGTATCTCCAGACCCCGAGTTCCCGTGGGGCTTCTAGTCAGCCCTAGACAGTTTAGCGCGAAGGCTGTGAGCTGCCAGAAGTTTCCTGTGAGTTGGCAGAAAAAGTACGTGGGGAGTCAAAAGACCTAATTGAAATCCTGACTCTCACATAAACCCAGCCATGTAACCATGAGAAACCCTCTCCCCACTCCCAGCCTTGGCCTCCGTTTCCATATCTGTTAAGCAAGGTTGTCAGAGACCTGGATTACAGAATCAAGGTTTTCCTACCATTCCCTGAGCTCTTAGTAGAGGTTACAAACTTTGATGTGTGGGCCAGATACCTGCTGCAGCTGTGTTGTAATTTGTCCTGTGCAGTATTACTTAAAAAAAAATATGCAGGCAATTTTACATACAACTCAAGGTTTCCTGTTTGTCTTAAAGAAAGTCAGCTCAGACAACATTGGGACCTAAAGGACACAGTTGCTGGAGCCAGCTATCACATGGAGTCAGAGGGAATAATGTATTCCCCGCTTGGCCATAAATCCCACCTTTCCCAATTTCCATGACTCCAAGGAACATTGGGAGTCAGTTGCACATTGACCAGAGAAACTGTTGTGTCTTTGTGGCAGAAATTCCCTGGAGGACACTATAGATTTAATCTTCGTAACAACCCTAAGTGACAGGCAGTTAGCATCCATTAGAACAGTAATAAGCAGTCCCGACTCCTACTTCACAGGTAAGGAAGCTGAGTCTTCCTGCGTTTCTGCCTAAATAGGACTGCACATCCTTCACACTGATTGGGTGCTTGCTCAAGGCCACACAGATGGTAAGCGGCAGGACAGGATCTGATCCCAGGCTACCTGCCTCAAAGCCCAGGCTTGTCACTGCTTTGCTATTCTGCTGGTCTAGGAAAAGCACCACTAAGCACATGACTTCATTCTGATCACAACAGGAGGTTGAGGGAAATGGTAGCCCATCCAGGTTGATTTTTCACATCCCACTTGTTTCTAGAGTTAAGTGACCTGCACTAGGAGCAAGGCCATGAATAAACAGGAACGGGGAAGGTGGGAGCCGAAGAGCCACAGAAAGATGACTTACCAGAATGTCTTCACTTTAAGAAGGAAAATCACTAAATGACTTGTCCATGATCATATATTCCTTAGAAATATTAGGCCAGGTGCAATCGTGTTCACCAGCAAGCCCAGTGACTGGGGAGGTGGAAGCAGGAGGACCACAAGTTCAAAGCCAGGCTCAGCAATTTAGTGAGGTCCTAAGCAACTTAGAAAGAACCTGTCTTAAAATTAAAAATAGAAGGGTCTGTAGGTGCAGCTCAGTGGTTGAGCACCCTGAGTTCAACCCCCAGCATGAATAAATAAATAAATAACTAAGCCTGGCTCAGTGGTGTACATCTGTGATCCCAGCAGCTCAGGAGACTGAGGCAGGAGGATCATGAGTTCAAAGCCAGCCTCAGCAAGGTGCTAAGCAACTCAGTGAGATCCTGTCTCTAAATAAAATACAAAAAAAAAAAAAATAGGGCTGGGGATGTGGCTCGGTGGTCAAGTGCCCCCCGAGTTCGATCCCCAGTAAACACCCGTCCCAAAGAAAGAAAAAAAACAAAAAAAGAATATTAGCCCAGTAGAGTGGGGCACACCTGTAATGCCAGCAGTCTGACAGGCTGAGACAGGAGGATTGCAAATCTAAAGCCAGTCCAGCAACTTAGTGAGAATTTGTCTCAAAATTTAAAAATTTTAAAAGACTGGGGTAAAGCATCCCTTGGTTCAATCTCAGAGAGAGAGAGAGAGAGAGAGAGAGAGAGAGAGAGAGAGAGAGAGAGAGAGATTGATTCATGCTAAAGCTAGATTTAGGAAAATGAATGAAGTTAATTAGCTACCCAGATATATATAACCTCCAAAGGAACTGAAGTTTCAAGTGTGTAGATTTTACATGTAAAAAGGTTTTGGTGGGGAGTCAGATTTACTTGGGGAATTGCCTCCAAACACTTGCTCCTGTGTTCTGTCCATGAAATTGTCCCCAAAATCTTTGCAGGGAGTAGAGTAGCCATTTCACAGTTTTCCTTTTAAAAAACAGAATGTCAGGAACAAATGTCATCAGAGGCCATCTAGGCCAATTCTTTCACTTTATATGTGTGAAAACCACAGCCCAGAGGTGTGAGGGCTTGTCCAAGATTGTTCTACAAGTCAGTGCAAAGACTCTATGGGAACCGTGTCCGGCCTCAGCCACAGCCTCCGTCTCTTCCCCAGCTGCTCCCATGGCTCTGTGCTGTCCTCAGCATCTCACCCGCCCATCTTTGGCCTCTTTCTGGGAAGCATTTTAATGATGTTGTTCCCAAGCTCCATGCCTCATTCCTCAGGGGCTTAGGGCTGGGAGGACAGCTGGTCTGAAAAATGCTCACAGCTGGATTAATAAGAGAAGCAACCCCTCGGAGTTCCCTCGCTTTTGCAGGAGGGCAGGGAACACAGCTGTTTCTCTCTGCTTCCCAGATGCTCCCTGGGAAGCAAAGATGCTCCTTGCTTTCCAGACTGACTAGAGTTATGCGTGGTTCATGTCGTAGGAGCATGCAAAGCCTCCCCCCTCCGAGCAGCCTTCCCAACTCCTGCAGGGCCACCACGGTCCTCCGCTGAGCTTACTCCAACAATCTCAGCAGAGAACCTCTCAGAGCACGCCAAGGGACTAGCCATTGCTGTCCTCCCCAAAACTGCTAGAGGCCACTCAAAGACACAAACCAAACCTGATTTGTTTTTCCAACCCACCCACCCACCACTGCCATCCCCAACTCCAGATACCAATGCATCTTGTACAGGTTCATAAAACTAATGGCGGACATTCTTTTAAGGATTGTCACAGACCAGGTTCTGGGCTGAGTGCTTTGTACACTTTGTCTCGGTGAATCCTCACAGACTCCCCACAAAGGAAAAAATTAATGTACCCATTTTATGGATGAGGCCACCGGAGGTTAACTTATGCACAGACTTCATTGCAGAATTTAAAAATTCTAAACTTCCCCTTATCTGTGGCTTCTCCCTCTTTTCTCCCTTCACTCTCTGAATTTCCTCATGGTTCTGAAACTTGCTCAGCTTTCTCCTGCCTCAAGGTCTTTACCCGAGCGGCCTCCTCTGCCTCTATAAGCTCCATGAGGCCAGGCCTCTCGTCTGATTTGCATGTTATTTTGTCCCCAGTGCCTGGCCGAGCACCCAACCTAAAGCAGATGCACCATTAAGTGCTTAGTGAATGAATCAGCATCTAACCTCAAAGCACATGTGCTACCGTGCAATTTGGAAAAGTAGGTGCTTGTAAATGATCATACCAGTAAAAATGGACAGAGGAAGAGATCCTCCTGAAGAAGCCAGCTGGGAAAGATCAACCACTGCACTGCTAGAAAATACAGAGGTCCAACAGGCTGCTGATTCACTCACTGTCCAGCAAATGGCCTTCCTGTTTGTTTCCTGCTTGGCAGGAGCTATCGGGAACCCACGGCTCTCACGGCCATCAAATACCAATGAAAGAACAGGTCCGCTCATTTCAGAAATTAGTAATGAGGACATCTCTATTACTTCTTCCCCAGTGCTTAGGGCTCAGACTCCTGAAAGAGCTGCTCCATCAGCTCAGCCTCTGAAATCATGTGGGCAATCTCTCTCTCTCTCTCTCTCTCTCTCTCTCTCTCTCTCTCTTCTTTTCTTTTTTTCCCCCCCTCTCTCTTCAAATTGGGTTTTCAAACTTCAACTTAAAGGAAAATTGAGAGTGGGAGGGTATGACTTGAGGAGACTGAAAAATCAATAGCCGGTTTCAAAGTTATTCTAGATGAAAGGCCCAGAGGCCAGATGATGGAAGAGAAAGGAGGGGACAAAGGGGGATCTTTTCAGAAGGCTCCTTTTCCTCATGGGGGTAGGAAGAGATGGGCCCATGCAGATAAAAAGTGTGGCTGGGGAGAAGCCCGGACCTAAAGCTTGTCTGTGGAATCATACACAGTGGCGGCTGGAAGTCACTGTGAGATGGATCATCTGATCCAGCCTTCATTTCTATCTACCCAAAGCCCAGAGAGCTCACAGTCCCACCATGAGTCCACACAGGATCCAGGAAAAAACCCTTGGGCCCCTGATTCCCACCCCGAGCTCTGTCCATTACATCGAGATTCCTTATCAGTAGATTGTCCAGTGTGCTAGGCAGCATCCTGGCCTCCCCCAGATGGGAGCATCCTAATCCCCAGAACCTTCTGTAGCAAGAAATACTTTGCAGATATGATTAAGCTAAGGATCTTGAGACTGGAGGGGTTATCTTGGATTTTCTGGCAGGGCCAATGTTATTGCAGGATCCATGTAAGAGGAAGGCAGGAAGGTGGGAGTAAGAAAGGAGCTGTGATGATAGAAGCAAAGGTTGAAGGAACACAGGCGGATGTTGGAAAAGACAAAGGAGTTTTCCCCAAGAACCTCCAGAAACACCATCGCCATTTCTAATCCCCAGAGCTGTGGGATGGTTTTTGTTACTTTAAACCACTGAATTTTCAGTAATTTGTTACATTCCCAATCAGAAACAAATACACCCCCATGATACCCACTCACCCCACATGCTGAGGGTGCAAATCCCTCCGAGTCAGGAAGACCCAGAGAATTCCACCCACACTCGAGTGGCTGCACCTCATAGTGATTGTGAGCATGCTCTGTGGAAACAACCCCAACAACTATGCATGGCAGAATAAATCAATCCATTGTGGTATGTCTACACACTAAACAATACCACATGAGAGTGCAAAAGAATGATTTGGGTGGGGGGGCAAAAGGGATTGAATCCAGGGGTTCTGTGCCACAGAGCTATATCCCCAGTCCTTTTAGTTTTTTTTTTTTTTGTTTTTTGTTTTTTTTTTATTTTGAGACTTAGTCTTGCTAAGTTGCTGAGGCTGGCCTCAAACTTGCAATCCTCCTGCCTCAACCTCCCGAGTTACTGGGATTACAGGTGTGCCCCATGCCAGCCTGACCAGGCGAGGTTTTAATTGGAGCATCAGCCAAAGTAGGTAATTGGAGCTTAAGGGACCAGGATGCTCCCTAAATAAGGGGAGATGCAAGCTTTCTTTGATTTTCTGGTGTAATAATTTTCCACACATCGGGTGCACAGATCCAAAAGATGTTTCTTCTTGCACGAGATTCAGAATACCAGGTGGTCACAGTCCAATTGTCCTAGCAACTGTTGAGTTACTCTTGCAGCTGACACCATCATCTGTGCCCCAACCCCGGCCTTGTGGTTCAATCTTGACCTTCTGGTGGGGCTGAAGGACTTTGAGTTCTTGGGCTTCTATAGCTGCTGGAAAAGCACCAGCTGCAAGAGGCAACCCACAGCCATGCAAAGCCGAATAGACTCTGACCCAGCAAAAGGGACAGACACAACATGAAGACAGAGATGCAGAGCCTTTTCCTCCTCCATCAGACATCTGCAGGCCCACGTGAAGTCAATGCTTTCAGCAAAAATGGCCTTCGGGTCCCTGAAAAGTCACTCAGGCAACCATCATGATCATAACCCCTTAGTCAGAGGTGTTATCGACACCAAAGCTATTGGGAAACTAATGATATGTGACCTCCAAAATTAGTGATATTTAAGTTGATGAAGAATAAGTGAGGGTTCAGGGCTCATGTAGGTTTCTCCCTGGTAATAATTTCATTTTGTGCAAACATTCTGATCCTGTGGTTTTTACTAGGGGGTCATGAGGAATCTTGTTGAAGAGAACACAAGGGAACGGCTGAGCAACAGAACGTGTTACAGAGGCCAATGGCTTATGGATGCCCACGGTTTATTCTCTTGTCCCTCCCAGCCTCCATCCCACGGTGGTGGTCCCTGGCTCTGTCATTCCCACGCATTTCCTTTTCCTTCCCTGCCCGGAGCCAGCACTCTTAGATTGTCTTTGGACTAGTTCTCTCTCATCATTCATGAATCAGCTTGAGTATCACCCTTCCTGACCACTGTCCATCACTCTGCAATGACTGAAATTCTCATGCATGTGACTGTTTCCTTATTAAGTGTTTGTCTTCCTAATCACGATGGAAATTCAGGATATAAGCTATTTTCATCAGCCCTATTCTATATGTCAAAGAAGGTGAGTAACTCACCTGTGGTCACAAAGTCAGGGCGAAGCTGGGATTTGAACCCACACAAGCCCAAGCTTTTAACCACCTTGTCCTGGTAGATTGACTACCAGTTCTGGAGGCAGCTGGTAAGTCCAGAGAGAAGACATCCCTGCAGGAGCCAAAGGATGCTCGGAAGCAGGGGTGGGTGGGGGTGTCGGGTTTGGTAGAGTCCGACTGATGGAAAGACTGAGAGTTTGAAGCTGTCAATCCCAAGGCCAGTGCCATGCTCGGGTGCAGGGAGCAATAAATGGCACAAAGGAAGCAGGAAAGCTGAGCATGCAGAGCATGCCTCTGCTCACTTATTTATAGAGGATGAGATATTAATCAAGGGCCCATTCTTTGAACTGTCAGTGCCTTCTCCTATAGGAGCAGGCATGAAGAGCCAGGGCTAGGGAAAGAAGTCAAATTCTCTGCGTTTCTCTAAGACGCATGCCATTCCCAGTCTCCCCACTGCAGGATCCGCCCCAAGCCAGAGAAGCAATTCTCTGGCCAGAGGCTCTATGCGGGAAATCAGGAATCAGGAAGGAGAGTGTGGGAAAGCCAGCAAGCGGGGGGCCATGGACAGGGGCTCTCAAACCCCAGGGGACTGTGAAGAGCTCTTAGGACAGCGCCTGGTACACACGGAGAATTGTGTGCTGCTGGTGGTGATGGAGGTGGCCCTGGCTCTCTGTGACCTTAGGCAAATCACCCGTCTTTCTTTGCTTCTCTGACTTCATTTGCAGAAGACAGATGAAAGAATTGCCCGCTGAGCTCTCTTCTCAAAGCAGGCGGGAGGTCTGGTACCTTGCACAGTGCTCAGCACGATGGGAGGCGCCTCATAAATACTTAATGAGTGCTGTGTATGTTAACCACAAAGTCCTCTAAAAAACACAACTCGTTATTATTTCAAAAGCCATCTGAAAATGAAATAAGAAATCGGGGCAGGTGGTAAGCTCCCCATCACTGCCTTCATTGAGACAGTAGCTGAGAGAGGAGGTGCTGTCCCCAGCAGAGCCCCGTTGAGGCTGCCCTCGGGGGAGGGGTGCTTTAAAGCCCAATGGTGGGAGTCAAATCTGAGCTCAGCTATTGATTAGCTGTGAAGTTTTGATTAAATTGCTTCATCTCCTGGATCCTCGGTTCCCTCATCTCTAAAACCAAGATAATAATGGTACCTGCCTTATATGATTGAGGGTTCAGTGACATAATGGACAAGTAACTGACTTACCGAGCTGTAGAAAAGGCTTTGGCTCCCTTCTATTCCTGCCTCCAGTTGTACCCCGTCAAAGCCACCACTTTGCTTATTTGGTAATGATGACTTCGGCAGATGCCCAAACATTCTGGTCATTAAATGTCCTGTCCAATCTAAAACTCCTGCTTGATGTATGCCGCAGACCAGGGGGCGGGGAAGAGCCGGCTGCCACCGCTTGGAAAGTCCTTGCTGCTCCATGACCCGATGACGCACATGGCAGCTACCGCCAATTCACGCACCCTCCGGTAACGAAAAGTATTCAGTAATAGCCTTTTGCTGCAACTTTTTTCCTGATAATCCTTCTTCTTCTGAACTTTCTTTTTCTTTCTGACTAGAGTTCCCGGGCTTCCATCAACACATGCCCTAACTATTCTTGGTTCCACTGGGGTGCCTTCTTCCCTTAATAATCTCACCCCTTCCATATTTTTGTCACAAAGACAATACAACATTTCAAGACAAAATAAGACACAAACATACTGTATCAATCTTCTCCATTTTCTCCAAATGGCCATTTTTCCTCTCGCCCTATCTGCCTAGGGACGAGCAGATTGCTCCCGTCCTATCTATGGACGGGCAGCTTTTTTTTTTTCCATCACTTACCCCCGAGTGTCCCGGGGCTCCCCGTACGGGCCACCATGCTGCTGGCTGGGCAAAATAGCTGGGGAGGTGACGAACAACTTGTGTACATTGATACAGCAGGAATGGGAGCTGTTTGTTGTAGGACAACAGAGGTATTTATACATTCCACACAGCTTATCTTAATTAACATAAACTAGATACAGCAGTCAACCAATAAGGAATCTCCACACTTAATGGCTTGCTGGCGCCACCTCACAAACCACTCCCCCCGGCAAAATGCCAGGTGCCATCCTGACTTGTTTACAGACCCTAACAGATGTAAATCTCACTTTTTCTCTTTCTACATTTTCTCTCTCCCCCTAAGACTCTCCTCCCTCTCTAGGGTCCGCTGTCCAAGGAGGGCCGGCGGCTGAAGTGCTATCCATCTGGTCACCTGGTGGAGATGAGGAGGTGTCACTAGTCTCTCAAAGGGTCAGTGTCTGTCCATGCGGTTCCGGTGGTAATGCTGATGTGATATTGGTGTGCACTGATATGGTGTCTGCTTTTCCTGGGATGGCACTTGGCTTAGCTTTATGGCAGCTCTGAGGAACACCCCAAAAGGGACAGCCTAAGCATCCTTCAACCCCCCCAGGAGCCCACCTTAGGACTTCTCCCAGGGTGCACTGAGCCTCCCTTTGGCCAGCTGAGTCTCTCTTGGAAGACTCCAGCCCACTTCATGGGCGGCTGCAGAGACCTAAGCACCCAGTTCCTTGGTTCTTCAGGCACATTCTACGCACCAGCTCCCTTCCCACCCAGCTGGCCCAGGCATCAGCCTCCATGTCCACATCCAGCCTTAAACTCTGGGGACCCCACTCTGCCCTCTTTGGCTACTTGGGGTGGAATGGAGGTGACAGAGAGAGAAGGGAACTCACCCTGGGAACTGCTGGCTGTGAGGCCTCAAAGCTGCCTCCACTTAGTTTTAAATCCCTCTCCTAAAGGGGAATTTGCAACTCTCTGGGGGGGCGACAGGTCTCACTCTGCTTCCAGTTTGCCCTGGGGAGAGTGTCTGGGCGTGGTCACTAGCAGTTCTCATGAGAACAGGGAAACAACAGCACTTCTGGATCCTCTGCCCAGAACACAGACCCTGTTCCCAGGTAAAGGATCCCATTATGCAGAGAAAATATTTAATGCAGCAAATAACAAGCGCTTGTAGCAATTCACCCATTAGGTCCTTGGCCTGGCTTCCACGTGGCCTTCCAGCCTTCCCCTTGGCCCTGTCCCCTGAGCCCCAGCACACTGAGCTGCTTCCTGCTCCCCAGATCTGCCCCAGGGTCTTCTCACAGTCTCTTCCCTCTCCCTGGGGAACCTGCCTCATCATCATTGGGGTCTCAGCCAGAAGCCCCTGTTGAACATCCTGCATTAGTCATCTGTCCCCACAGCCCCCCCCCCCCGCCCCGGCCCCTGTTACAGTCCCTTTTTCTTGCAGTCTCTCCTACTAGAAGGCAGTGACAGATCTGTGGAATTATCCCACCCTGGCAAATAGCATAGTGGCTGACACAGAAGCGCTCAATACTTGTTTGCTGAATAAAAAAACAATTAGCTGTTCTTTTTCAAGGCAGTTATCTGGTGAAGCTCCCAAATCCCGGAGGAATTCTGGAGGAATGGAAGCATGGGGCCCCCTGGGAGGCCTGGAGCTACCTGGTCTTTCTCCTAAAGGTGCAAAGAAAGCCCTGAGCCATAGGTGCATGCTCTGTCCTCACCCAGGGCCTTCTCAACGCCCACCCCCCAGTGCCAACTGAAACCACCTTGGATGAAACCTAGGGGAGCTGTGTGGAAAGAGGATAGAAAGAAAGAAGGACCTGAAGTTGACTCTAAGACGCTGCAGAATCCCTCAGGGCCTGTTTCTCCCTCAGGACCCACGGCCTCCTTCCCCAGGGCCTGTGTTAATGGGGCAGTTACTCCTGTTCCAACTGAGGACAGCTGTGACAGTGAAGGGCTTGAGAGCAAGCCTACAGCCATTAGCCAGCTAATAGGTGGGAAAGAGCCCTGGGCAAGCCCTTGGGTGGCAGTCAATAGCTGGCCTAGGCTAGGCAGCCAGGCAAAACATCTCGGGTCCCTTTCTCGGCCACCCACCCATCATGTGACCCTTGCTACCTCAGCCCCACTGTCTGAACTGGATTGCCAAGAGGGGATTTATTCACCCCACAAGTATTTGCTGAGCACCCACTGTGTGTCAAGGTCAGGGATTTCATTCCCTTTGACTGGTGGTTGGAAGGAGTAGAAGTATAGACTCAAAAGCCTTCAAGGGCCCAGGCAGGCCACAGAAATGACAACCTGGGGGGGGGGGTGGCCACTGGGGGACGCTTGGGGCACATGCCTGGTCTAAAGGACACAGCAGGTTGCTGGCGTGTGAGAATGTGACCCAATATGGCCTCAGGTTGTATTACTTTCAGATAAACCCAAAATCTATATGATTATACAATCTTTTCATGGTGCGGCCAATTGGGAAAGCAGTATGGAGATTCCTGGGAAAGCTGGGAATGGAACCACCATTTGACCCAGCTATTGCCCTTCTTGGACTATTCGCTGAAGACCTTAAAAGAGCGTGCTACAGGGATACTGCCACATCGATGTTCATAGCAGCACAATTCACAATAGCTAGACTGTGGAACCAACCCAGATGCCCTTCAATAGATGAATGGATAAAAAAAATGTGGCATTTATACACAATGGAGTACTACGCAGCACTAAAAAATAACAAGATCATAGAATTTGCAGGGAAATGGATGGCATTAGAGCAGATTATGCTAAGTGAAGCTAGCTAATCCCTAAAAAACAAATGCCAAATGTCTTCTTTGATATAATGAGAGCAACTAAGAACAGAGCAGGGAGGAAGAGCAGGAGGAAAAGATTAACATTAAACAGAAACATGAGGTGGGAGGGAAAGGGAGAGAAAAGGGAAATTGCATGGAAATGGAAGGAGACCCTCACTGTTATACAAAATTACATATAAGAGGTTGTGAGGGGAATGGGGAAAAAAAACAAGGAGAGACATGAATTACAGTAGATGGGGTAGAGAGAGAAGATGGGAGGGGAGGGGAGGGGGGATAGTAGAGGATAAGAAAGGTAGCAGAATACAACAGTTACTAATATGCCATTATGTAAAAATGTGGATGTGTAACCGATGTGATTCTGCAAACTTTGTAATGTTTTGAACAACCAATAATAAATAAATAAATAAATAAAACAAAAACCAAAATTTTTTAATATTCCAGGCTGACCAAGCCTGTGGGCTGGAGTTCTCTTGCCATAGTCTACTTAGTAACCACTGAGAAAGGCAGTAGGGTCATTTACGTGAAGGGTCCAACTCAGCCACTACCTTAACTGAGCTTTTTATTGTGATGTACAATACATACCCACTCCCCAGAGAATTATTTAGCCCAGAAAGAGAAATAGGTATATATGTGTATATATACCTATGTTCATGTGTATAGGTAAAACTAATGATCAAAAACGTTAATGTGAACCACAAGATATGTATAGGGAATAGAAAGATCATATCCCTAGAGAGCAAGGCAGGCTCCCTGGAGGAGGTGATGCAGGGATGAGTTGGGGATGACTTGCAAGCCCAGTGTGGTATTCAGCCACATGATTACACAGGGCATTTTGTCAACTCTCTAATCTGATGAGGTCTTCAAAAATGTCATCTACTACTGTCTCTGTTCTTGGATGGGAAGAAATACCATAAAAATGGTAATTCTCCCTAAGTTAATTTATAAGCCTGAAGCAATCCGAATTTTAAAACCATCAGATTTCTCTGCAAGTTGAACAAATTGATTATAAAGTTCATTGGGAAGAACAACAAACCAGAATAGTGAGGAAAATCATGAAAAAGAAGAGGGCCAGTTTGAATATCTAAGAAAAAGGCGGTTCTAAAATCTGCCATGGAGCTTCTACAATTGAAATGAAGCAGAACAAGAAAATCAGAAAAAGACCTAATTGCATATGCAAATTTAGTAGAAGGGCAACAGCTGAAATCAGTGGAAAAAATAATGGACTTTTAAATAATGATATTTAGAAAACAAGAAAGAGAAAAGATAAAATTGAATCCATTCCTCATGTCATTCACCAGGACAAATTCCAAATGGGTAGGAGATATAAATGTAAAAAAGATACAACGATACAAGTAGTAGAAGAAAACATAGATGAAGGGAGAAATCACCCCTAACTATGACTCAAAAACTTACATGCATTTTTTCTTTGGTAATTTAGGGAAGCTCATTTTGTCTATGGAAATTTTCCACAACTAAGGTCAAATAAAATTTAGCATTATTAGCAGGAGGTGGGGTGAGGGTCTGTGTACCTACATGTGGGCTGCAGTTATGGCTCAGTGGTCGATAGAGCTGCTTGCCCAGCATGCTCAAGGCCCTGGATGAGATCCCCAGCACCACAACACAACAACAAACCCAAAAATTATGGACTACATTAAAAGAAAAAAAATCTACATATGATAGGAAATACATAGATAAATTGATTTCATTCAAAGGAACTTTTATATGGCAAAATGTTACAATCAAAGGGTAAAGATAAATGACAAGCTAGGAATAGTTACAACTCAAATCATAGATAAAGACTTCATATGTGTGTGTAAGTGTGTGTGTGTGTGTATACATATATAAGAGTTTTTAAAATTAGATAAGAAAAAGCCAATAGCCTACAGAAAAAATAGTCTAGCAAATTCAGATAAACCACATAGAAAGAAGTGGTTCTTAACCTTGTGAAAAGATACTTAGACTTGCTTATAATAAGAGAAATATAAATTAAAATGATATCAGGGTATATTTCTCATTTATTCAATTGGGAAAAGTTGGGCAAATTGCCTGTTGGGGAATCGCTAAAGAAACAGCCTCTCAAACTTGGGTGTTAGCAATGCAAAATTGTATAATCCCTATGGAGGAGAATTTGACAAAATCTTGAAACACTACACATACATTGACCTTTAAATCAACAATCCTGTCTTTAAAAATTACAACACAAAAATGTACTTCCAAAATATGAAGAGAAGCATGCACAAAGCCACTCACTGAAGACCTATTTGGAGTTGTAAAAGATTGAAAACAATCTAATCCACCCAAGGAAAATTGATTGAATCAGCTAGTACCCTCATGAAAATGACAGGGTGACCAAACTTTCTGTTGTTTTTTTTCCCCAGGACACGTGGAACCTTCAATGTTGAAACATGCAAACCAGGGCAAGTTAGTGACTTTGACACCTGAGAACCAGGCAACTGTAAGGATGCAATGAGCCACACCTTGTTATACTAGTGTAGGCTGATCACTGTTGTGAGGCAGGTCACTCAGAAAACACACCAAGTCCCAGTTTTGTCCAAATGGAAGAGTCTTTATTTAGCCAGCTGGCTGGTGACTGCCCCCAGCAGAACCCATAACTGTCTCTGCAAGAAACGGCCCTGAGCCTGAGCATTTTAGGATATTTAAAGGCAAAAACCACATCTGGATTGATGTAGCTGCAAGCAAGCAGGCACAGAAGCTGAACTGGGCAGTTAGCAAGACAATGCAATGGGTACATTGGTATTCTCCACAGGACTTTCCAGGTTGGCATGGCAGCAAACTAGCAGAGGGAAGGGGGTCAAAATGATCCTAGTTCAAACTGTACAAGTTAGAGAATGGTTACTAACATCTAGACAATCAATCTCTGACAAGGAACATTGCCCAAGAAAAATGGAAAGTAAAGAGAACAATTTTACATTGTATAAGATTTGCTATTTTGTGTTGCCAAGTATGCTATGCTAGGTAACTATTAATGGGTACAGAGGTGGGGCTTTCCCACAGGAGAAGCATTTCTTACGTGATATGGAGTCTCGGGGTAAAATGGAGTCTATTTGGTCATTGCCCACATACCTTGGCCCATAAAAATCACCAGAATATCTACATGAATAAAAGGGGGCTAGAAGAAAGTATATAGGGTTTGTCTAGGTAAAGGTATAAAAACAACAACACACACATCTGCTTATATTACCAAAAGAAAGAATGGAAAACAAGCCATCACTATTATTGTTAATTGCTACATATTAAGAAGATGAAGGAAATGATGTGGAAAATGCAAAAACAGGTAGACTTCTATGAATGCACCTTTTTTTTTATTTGTTCTTTTTAGTTATACAAGACAGTATTTTGACATATCATATACACATGGAGTATAACTTCCCATTCTTGTGGTTGTGCACGATGTGGCGTTACACTGGTCGTGTATTCATATATGAACTTAGGAAAGTTATGTCCGATTCATTTTACTCTTTCCCGCTTCCTCCTATGAATACATCTTGTTTTGTAGATTTGATCTAGAGTTGTGTAAATATTCTATGTAATTACAAAAAAATAAATTATAAAAAGAAAATCCTGATAATAAAAACTATGACTTCTGCTTCAGGTTATAAGATAATTGGAACTGGGTCAGTCTTTCTACCACGGAAAAATACATAAAGTGGCTGTTTTTAAATGTCGGACCTAGGCAGTAGAGGACTGTGACCTTTAGAGAAGTTGACCTTGCTCTCTACTTGGGGACACTGGTCCAGACCACACAGCATGGGCAGAGCACTTCAGTTTTGCTGAGCTGAAGAGTCAAGGATTAGAGCTCAAGGGTTCTAAACTGGCTGGAGTTGTAGGGACTTGTGCAGAGAAAGAGCTCTGAAGTCTGCATAGGGGTCCCTTTTAATCTTTAGTCAAAAATAAATAATAAATGCACAGGACTAGATTGTGCAAAGTCAGGCAAAGAACAGCTACATGCAGACTCTAAAAGTTACAGTTCTGGGAGAAACACGAGTCTTTATTATCCAAGGTGGAGAGACCTGCTAAACACCCTAGGCATTCACTTGAAATTCTGGAAAAGCCACACCTTTGGGTGCAGAGCTTTTCAAGCTCCAAGGAAAAGACTATTCTAGTTGCACCTTCACAAAGCTCAAAAACAAGACTTCAAAGGATAATGTTGATCTACAGTAAACAACTGCCTGCCAGGGCAAGGGGGGAAGAAAAAGAAAAAAAAAATTCAAACTTCTTTAAAGAAAGAGACTAAGTTCCAGGCTCTGATTTCATATATATGTAGCATTCATATATCTGTCATATCATCAAGTTATTCAACATGTGATCCACAAGAAAGGCAAGACCATAACCAGGAAAAATAAGTAATCAGAATCAAGAGAAACAGAGTCAGAGATGACAGAGGTGTTGTGATGAGTAGACAAGAAATGTTAAAACATTATCAGTATGTTGTAAAGATTTCAAGGAAAAGGTGGATAGAATGTTTGAACCCATGGAGGAATATCAGAACAGAAGTGACAATTTAAAAATGAAAATTTTATACCTGAAAAGCATAATGTCTACAATAATAAAATCACTGTATAAACAGCAGATTGGACACTCAAGAGAAAATGGACATGAAGATGTAACAAAAGAATCAGTCCAAAGAAAAGAGCAAAACGGAAAAAGACTTAATAAAATGGAAAGTCTTGGTGTCTATTGACATCATATCTAGCAGTCTAACATATGCAATTAATTTTAGAAGAGGAGACTTGAAAAGAAAAATATTTGAAGAAATAATGGCCATCCCCAAATGGAATGAAAAATATCAATCTACAGATTCACACAGCTCAGTGAATCCTAAGGAGGGAAAACACAAAGAACATAAAAGCACATCATGGTCAGCTTGCTTAAATCAGAAGTGCAAAAAATATCTTAAAAGTCATCAGACCCAAAATATACATTTTATACTAGAAAACAAACAGACAAAAAATCCACCCACTTTGTATTAGTAATAATGTTAGCAAGAAGTAAAAAGTGTATAGAAAGTGCAGAGAGAAAGGAAAGAAAATCTGTCAATTTAGATTTGCATACCCAGGAAAACATCCTTCAAAAATAAAGGCAAAATGAAGACATTTTTCAAAAGAACAAAAGCTAAAATAATTTGTCATCGATTAATGTGTATTTCAGAAAATAATGAAATTCTTCAGATGAAATATAGATCTAGTTGAAGAAATGAAGAGAACTAAAAATATTAGATACGGAGGTAAATACAAAAGGCTTTCCCCCTCTTATTAATCTTTTAAAAATATAATTAAACAAAAAGCAATAATGTAATTTGAAGTTTGCTACAGATATGGAAATAAAATGTACAATAAGAAAAGATGGGTGAATATAACACAGTTTAAATTTCTTGCATTACTGGAATTGGTACCATATTAACTCTAAGTAGACTGTGAGAAATTGAAGATTTATATTATTTCCACAAATCAACCATTAAATATAAAATGAGGAAGCATACCAAAAAGCCAACAGAACAGATAAAATGTATATTTAAAATAACTGGAATGAATGCAGAAAGGATGCACAAAGAACACACGAACAATTATAAAACAAACAGCAAAATGGTAGACTCAGAGTTAAGGATATCAATAATTTCATCACTTTGCATTACATTTAAATGGACTAAACACTCCACAAATCCAAGAGAGAAAGTTTTTGACTGGATAAAAAAGCAAGGCTATATGCTGTCATTAAAAAAAATGCTTTTTAAATATAAAAGCTTAGATAAGATTCCAAGTAAATGGATGTAAAAAGATATACTATGCAAATAGAAGTCTAGAGTAGGCAAGTATGTGACCCGGACAGGACACAAGAAAGCATTAACCACAAAACAGTGATAAATGTATCTTCCTCAAAATAAAAAAAAAAAAAACTCCTACTCCATCAAAAGACAACATTAAAAGAATAAAAGACAAGCCATAACTAGGAGACATAGTAACAATACATATGTCTGACAAAAGACTTTTTATCTGAAACACATTAAAAAAAAACTCTTATAACCAACTCTCCAGAAAAGAACTCTTATAACTCAATAATCAAAGGACAATTCAACTTTTTCAAAATAGGCAAAAGCATTGCCCAGGCACATTCCAAAGGAAGATCTTCAGGTGGCCAATGAACAACTGAAAAGATGCTTAACATCATTAGCCATCAGGGAAATGCAGATTGAAACACAATGAGATATAACTTGCACTGCTCAGATGTGTGAAATGTAAGATCGTCAACTCCAAATGTTGGCAAGGATGTGGAGTTACTGGAAGTATCATGAATTGTGGAATAACAGTGTAAAATTGGTCAACCAATGGGGGCAGGGGATGGCGTGGCAAGTTCTCCTAAGTTTTGCTTGCCCAGCAATTTTACTCTTACATATTTGCATAAGAAAAATGAAAACATGCTCATAAAGACTTGGCAAAAGAATGTTTAAACAGCTTTATGTATAACCCCCAAAGAGAAACAACCAGAATGTCCACCAAGAAGAACACAGGTAGACAAATAATGGTACAGTGCTCCCTCCTTATCAGTAAAGGGGACACATGCCAAGACCCTCAGTGAATGCTTGAAACAATAGTACAGAAGCTTATATATCTTTTTCTATAAATACAGTTGGTTATGATAAAGTTTAATTAACAAATTAGGCATAATAAGAGGTTAACAATGATAACTAACAATAAAATAGAACAACTACAACAATATACTGCAATAAAAAGTAGGGGAATGCGGTCTCTCTCCTAAGATATCTTATTATATTTTTACATTTTCAGTGACAGGAAGAACTTTTTGACTTCTCTTTAGCATATCTGAATTGCCAGTGTCACTGCTGTTGTACTTTGGGACAATTATTAAGTAAAACAAGGGTTACTTGAACCGCAATACCATGATAGGCAATCTGAAAGCTGAGACAGCTACAAAGTGACTACCAGGTGGGTAGTATATATAATGTGGATACAATGGACAAAGGGATGATCCATGTCCCAAGGAGGATAGAAAATGAAGGCATGAGATTTCATCAATGGTACTCAGAATGGCACACAATTTCAAATTATAAACCAGTTGATTCTGAAACTTTTATTAATATTTTTAGACCACAGTTAACTATAGTAACAGAAACCACAGAAAGTGAAATCACAAATAAGATGGGGCTATAATAGTCCTAGTGAGATAGGAGGGAAAGAGGGACACCTTGGCACAACTTCAGAAATGCTTCAGTCTAACAGTAGAAATGAGGCCCTGCCTGCCTGGCTGCCAATCTTGAGTCTTGAGTTATCTGCGAATAAGAAACAGGATCCCACAGCCAGAAACTCAGATTTGGAGTTAAGTTTTCAGTTTGTTTTCCTTAACTCTAATAAAATCCCTGCAATGCCCCCCTCTCACTTTAAAGCCCTGGGGGTTTAGGAGCAGAGGGTTTGCAGCTACTACAAAGAGAAATGGAAAAAGAGGGTTTGACTTTCGTTGTTGTTGTTGTTGTTGTCGTTATTGTTTGTTTGTTTTCACCACCAGCACTAAGATGAAAGTGCTTTAGTCTCACAGTTCGGGATTTGAGCTGTGGATTCAAATCCTAGCTCCAGTGCTTGCTTGCTGTGTAACCTTTGGCAAGTTTCTTAAATTCTCTCATCTGTAATATAAGGTTAATTCAAGTTCCCAACTCATATGGTCCCAGTGAGGATTAAAAGAGCTAATGTATGCAAGACACTTTCTCCATGCTAACTGTTGTAGAAAGGTTTAAAAAAAAAAGTAGTCTCTGCCATCAAGGAACTCAAAATCTAATGAGAAAGATTAAGCTGGAGATGCAAATGACAATATTGTAAGGCCTAAAATAATGTCCCAAGGGTGGAAATGATAAAGCGCTGCCTGAGTGTGGAAGACAGAATCATTCCTGCAGACAAAGTCAGGATGGGCTCCAGGCAGTGGTGAGGGCTGGACGGAGGAGGGGGTCACAGTGGGACAGCAGGGGCCAGGAGCCAAGAGCAAGAGAGCAGAAGCTCAAGGAGGTCCTGGGGAGAAGGATGGATGGGGAAGAAGAGGAGGAGGAGGGTGGGAGACAAAGTGGAGAGGGGCTGCAGCTGGGTTCTCCGTGGGGCTCACTGAGGAGCAAAGAGGCATTTCAGCTCACTCTGAAAAGCCGAGTTATTGGAAGGGAGAGATGGAGAGAGATCCAGGGAACATGGGGAATAGGGATTTTAAGAGTGGTGGATTTTGCAGAGGTGTGGGGAGGGTAGGAAGTGGGGTGGGGTGGACTCAGTCATTCAACAAATAATTACTGGCTATCTGGGTATCCTGATGGGAGCAAGGTCCCAGTCCTCAGGTGTTAATGTCAGGGATGGGCAGACAAACAGTAAACACGCAAACAAATCAGTAAGATCATTTCACAGCGCCATAGGCATTGTAAATTCAGAGTAATGGGACAATGGGAGGAGGGCTCAATGTGGATTAGGCAAGGGGGAGGGGAATTCAGAATTGTCAACTCTGAATTCTCAGAGTTGACAACTGACAGGTGAAAAGGCCATTTGCAAAGATCTAGATGGGGGAAGCGGCAGACAGAGGGGATGGTGAGGCAGAGGCTCTGAGTCAGGAGAATTGCGGTCGGACTGGCACAAGTGGAGGTCAGGAGAGCCAGGCGGGCAGGGCCAGATCATGCCATCGCTAAGCCTTGTCAGCCAGTGGTAAGTACTTTGGCCTTCATGGTCACGGGAAGAGATTCAAGGGTTTTAAGCAGTTTTAAGACCCCATCTGATGGGCATGGTTAAAAGCCAGCTCTGGCTGTCCTATGGAGGATGGATTATCTGGTGAAAGCCTGGAAGCAAGGAGCCCAGTTATAAGGTGTCCACACATGGGATAATATATTCTGGGTCCAGAGAAGCACTGGGGACCTTGTCAGGGGGGTAGTGTGTGTGTCTTTACAATATTTATGAATATTAATAAATATTTATGGCACCTCCATGAATCACTCCGCAGCCACCGCGGGGGTGGGGGGGTGCAAATCCGGATACACTACAGGGAAAGGCATCCCCCGACATGTGGTGCGAGTGAGAAAAGCCCATTATAAAACTGCACAGATATTTTATGAGCCCGACTATGTAAAATTAAATATGCATTTCTGTATTCGTTTATCTACTATAAAAAGACATCTGGGAAAACACTGAATTCTCAAGATTTTTCTGGGGAGCCAGGCTTTCAGATTTGTTTTTGGTTTTGCTTCCTTTCCTACAGTGCTCTTGGAACTTTTCTGAGTTGATTTTTTTTTTTCATGGGCATCTATCATTTCTAGAAAAGAAAAGGAAGAAAAAGAAGGAGGAGGAGGAGATGAAGGAAGAAATAAAGGAAGGAAGGAAAAAAGTGAAAAATCAATGGCTTTGTGCACCGACCTTTCCTCCTAACATCCATGTACATACCTGCACTCACAGGTACACACGCACACCAGCACATGGAGGTGAAAGACAGCTGGACCAGCTCCAGGTGTGTATCCTCAAAGGACACTAGCAGAAAGCCCTGGAGAGTTCCTTTCTGAGAGGATGGTTAATCTGCCGCACCAGAGCTCAGACAGAGATCCTTCAGTCTTTGAGTGAATTTAAGACTCAGGAAATGGAGACGGCGCTTTTGAAACTATGCACGTGCCCTCCCATACAGCTCCAGAGCTGCTGAACCATCTTCAACCCACCTGTGGAGAGTTGCCCCGGAACCCCCAGTGGAAGGTGGAAGGGTCCAGGAGGAAACAAACCAGAGCATGGTAAGGGCATCTAGATTCCATGTGCTGATGTGTGTGTACATGTGTGTGCATGTTGACAAAATGGATGTTGGGTGGCAGTGGTGGTGCACATTGGTTTTTCATTTTTTCCCTTCCTTTCTTCTTTCCTTTCTCTCCTCCTACTTCTCCTCTTTCTTTCTTTTCTTTTTACAAAAGTTGCTCGGTGTTGGTAGAAATGATAAGACACTTGAAAAGATGCACTTGTAGAGATCTTTTCATCCTCTCAAGAAAAACTCTCAGAGCTCATCCAGCAATGGAATGGACAGGACAGAAGGGGAAGAGAAGGTAGAGGGTGTTTCTGGAGCCTAGGAAGCAACTCCTAAGCCTCTGATTGTCACTTGGCATCTGTGGTGACCAGCCCCAGGGCCCCCCAGATGTATTCTGTTTGATCCACAGGGTGCTTGGAAACTGTGAATTAGTTGCCAACGTTGAAAAGTTGGAAGTTTTTATGTAAAAGTCTGATTTTCAGTCTTTTCTTGAAAAATTGGGAAAACTGCATTCCTCAGGCCTACCTTCCCTCCCAGGAATGCTCAGCTGGGGCTGAGGGGGGCTTCCACATTCGGAAAGCTCTCCCCAGCCTGCCAATCATCTTGATTATGTTCCTGGGTCACATAGGCATATGTGAAAGGGTAGTCTTTGCTATCCTTTGCATAACAACTCTTTTACTCCTTATACAAACCTATGATGTGGGGACTGCGTCTATTTTATGGAAAAGGTAGCAGAGACTCAGAGAGGTTAGGTGATTTGCCACAATTTTAAATGGCATAGCAAAGATTCAGCTTCGGACTTTATCGTCTATGTCCTTGATATGGGTCAAAGTCATAGAGCCAGTAATTAGCATGTCATGTCTTAGCTTCTGGGGCCTCTGGAAATTTCCTTTTTTGGAAGAACTTGTTCTCCAGCCCAGGAAAGCCCTGAACTCAGTTGCCCACGGGCCCCAGATGATTACAAAGAAATGTAGGGTCTGTGGTAGGAGCCTGGGGGAGGGGGGATTCTCCACCTTCACAGTGGGGAAGGTGAAAAGGCTTGAGTTTTTAAAATCTGAACTGAGACCTGTTACCAGGTGGGCATCCCCTGAGCAAGTGGGCCTGGTGCCCCTGTCCCTCCTTCCATCCTTAGAACTAAGCAAATTGTTTTTCTTTTTCTTTTCTATGTTAGGGTTTCATGTAAATCTGCCTTTTAGGCAAAAGTAGATTTTGTTGCTTAAAATAATTCAGAAAAAAAAATTGACATTTGGGGTTTGTGTCAAAAAGCCATAGATATGTATTTTCTTGTGGCTAAGAAGCTATCACCAGGAACCGTCAAATAAACCCTGTGGGCTCTGGCCAGCTTCTTATCTTCAGCTTTCAGGAGGGGCCTCCTGCTAGGTTCTTCTCCCTGTGTGGCTCCTGAAATGGAATCAGTCCTCCCAGGACTCCAAGCCAGGCCCAGAATTTGTTTGCATGGATTTGCATAAAAAGCATCACTGAGCAAAATTCACTGAGATCCACTAAAAGCAGGTGAGAGTCACAGAGTCCCTATGGGCAATGATTTTCCTCTTTGAATTTCATTTTTCCTTGAGAAGCAAACATTTCACTTTTTTGGCTTCCTTCTTTCACCAGGCCTGTGCTCCTGCCTGTGCCTGTTTCCTCTACGTCATGCACATGTGTGTATGCACACACACACACGCATACACATGAACACATGTGCACACCCATGCACATGCGTGCACACACACCCAACAAGCTCTAAGTCTCTGAGTAAGTGACTGTGAAGTTTTTATCATAGACAAATCCTGGAGTTGGATTCTGGTCTATAGTGAAGTCCAGTGGGGGTGAAAAGGGAAAGCTCCCAGCCCTGCTGTTGTGGGGCAGGTCGCTCAGAAAACACACCAAGTCCCAGTTTTGTCCAAATTGAAGAGTCTTTATTTTGTGGGTCAGCCAGCGACTGCTCCCCGCAGGACCCATAACTGTCTCTGCAAGGAACAGCCCCAAGCCTGAGCATTTTAGGATATTTAAAGACAAAGACTACACCTGGATTGACGTAGCTGCAAGCAAGCAGGTACAGAACCTGGATTGGGCAGTTAGGGAGACAACGCCATGGGTCCGTTGGTATTTCCCCACAGGACTTTCCAGGTTGGCATGGCAGCAAGCCAGCAGAAGGGAAGTGGGTCAAAATGACCCTGGTTCAAACTGTACAAGTTAGAGAATGGTTACTAGCATCTAGACAATCAATGCGTGGCAAGGTACATTGCCCAAGGAAAATGGAAAGCAAAGAGAACAATTTTACATTGTATAAGAATTGCTATTTTGTGTTGCCAAGCGTGTTATGCCAGGTAGCTACTAATGGGTACAGAGGTGGGACTTCCCCACAGGAGAAGCATTTGTTACATGATATGGAGTCTCAGGGTAAAATGGAGTCTGTTTAGTCATTGCCCATAGAGCCTGGCCCATAACACTGCTTCCCTGAGAAGCACAGGCCACTTCTCTGGGCATGGCAGTGTGGAGCCCAAAGAGACATTTGTGAGACCCCCACCCTATGTTCCTGAGACAGCCCAGGACAGTGGCCCAGCAGCCTGCACTATGACCAGCTCCTCGGGAGATCTAACACCCAGCCAGGCTTGGGACCCCTGAGGAAAACCCTCTCTCCTCATTCCTGAATTGCATCTAGTTTCTTGACAAAGACCTTCTGTCACAGGTCACCCAAATGTTGTCACCCACCCTGCACACTACCAAGCATAAGAGAGAAGATTAGAATGGCCCTCTCAGCAACCCAGGTATAATAACATGGTGATACCTGTGACAGAGATTTCCTCCTTGACCCAACTATTCAGATAGCCCTGAACTAATTTCTCAATGAGACCCTGACTTTTGGAATTCCATGTTTATCTCTGCTTTGTCTTTTCTTGGCAAGAATCCTGTTAAGTGAGTTTAATCAGAATCCTCCCACGCTCACCATCACTCAGCTTCCTCATCCTCTGCCATCCCTAGTAATGTCTGGATGCGCTGGACCGTCTTCACCCAGAATCCTGCTGGATGGCTTTGCTTCCCACCTCACCAGGCTAGACCCTGCATTTCCCAGTTGGTGGAGACATGCTGAGGGATGGGGGAGTCATCTGGGGCTCTTTGCTGCTTCAGGCTCCGAGCCCACTTCTCTCTTCTGGGCTGGGTCCCTTGCCACCCCCTCTCCTTCCATATGGCCACCACTTACCCTCAGCCAACCCCGATGGTTCACCTCTTCCTAGTGACCCCTCCTGCCCTGGGTGTCTGCTCATCCCCCACTCCTCCAACGCTCCTTACACAGCTCCTGGTCATGTGCATTCTCCTCCAGACTCTGTCCCAGCCATGTTCACCACACAATAACCAACACCTATACACCACCTGCTCTGTCCCAGGAAATGTTTCTCCATTTAATTCTTACAATCATCCGATGAAGTCGATCTTAGTATTATCCCCATCTTACCACTGAGGAAACCAAAGATCAAAAAATAAATAAAATAGGTAAAGCAACCTACACAAGTTCAAGCAATTCACAACTGGCCAAACCAGGCCTCGTGCTCGAGTCTAACTTGTGTGTTTCATACCCTTTCTCCTGACTTGACTTGATCTATTTATTCATCTGATGGTTGTCTTCTAGAACATAGGCTTCCTAAGGGCAAGGACTGTTTTATTTGCCACTTTATATACCAGCACTCTGCTACATAATTGGTGCTCCATAAATATTTGTTAAGTGAGTGAATGAATTGATGGCAAAGTCAATACACTGTTTTTAAGATAGTTTATTACTATTCAAAGCAGCAATATGTGTGGTTAAAAATGTCAACAAGTACACAAAGGTACAGTGAAATATCAAAATCTCCTTCATAGTCACCCAGTTCCCTTTCTCCAAGGTTATAAGGCTCTTTTGTATCCTCCCAGAGGCATCTGGATACTCTCTGCGTGCGCATGCATGTGTAAAGTATGCATGTAACACACATGTATGGCACCTCACCATGGGACTCACCCTGCAAATTGATATTTTCTATTTCATGTGTCTTGGGTAGGTTTAAACACACACTCACATGTACGTCCCTATGCTATTAACCATCGTGTCAAATTTCATAAGCACCTAGGGGTCCCAGAGTAGTTCCTGGAAACATTTTCAGACTAGGGAGTAATTAGAATGAGCTAGCATCATCGATGACCCAGAATATGGGCAGGAGGGACCGTTGAGATAGTCTGGTTCAACCCCCCTTGTGTTCCAAGAAGAGAAACTGAGGCTGGAGGTAGGGTTTAGTGGCACTGGGAATAGACAGTCCCTGAGTCACACAAGGAGCTAATTGCAGATCCGGAGCAAGAACCAGGCCTTTGGAATCCTTGGCCAGACTTGCTCTGCCCAGGTCTCCTTTCTGCTTGGCAAGCTCAAAAGAAATCCCAGCCAGTTCCCAGCAGGGAGAGTGCTTGGTTGAGCTTTATCGATGGCAGTGCCCTCCCAGGCAGGCTGGGGTGAGAGTGATTATGTAGGTCGCTTGGTAATCAGAAAAGAAAGCCCGAGCCCTTTAAATGCAGGCTGTTTCATTTGGTCCCAGAAGATTGGATTAGCATTGACTGTCTGCACTGAGCTCGTAGATAAAAGACCCACACCAAAAGGAGCATCGGCCTGAGAGGATGAGCCAAGACTCCTCGCTCTCAGCACAGCTTCCACTCTGGCATCTGGGACTTCCTGAGCCCATCGGCAGCTTCCAGAACTCTGTGCCTTCCCCTCCAGTTGGCAGGAAGAAGCATGAGTCAGGGGAACAGAATCCAGAGGCAGAGCTGGGGAAGCAGAATGCAGGGAAAGGATCTCTGCTGGGGAAAATGGCCTTATCTGCCCAAGGCTCCCATCCCCCTCCTTTAACTTACATCCCCTCACCACCGGCCACCACCGGCCATCCTGAGGACAGGAATCCAGGCTGTCTTCTTGCCTGTGGTTCTCCAGTGCCTAGCGCAGTACTTGACATATTAGGTGTTCAATAAACCTGTGCCAAAGCAACCGAAGCATGCACACCCGAATGTCATTGGCTCTCCCTCAGTCAAGATCCCTATTTAATGCACTCCTGAATCTTCATGCGCCCTTCACCTTCCCTGTTGTTGAAGGGGCAGCCTCTTCCAGGAGCCTTCCCCCTACTCCAGCTGCAACAGTCGCTTCTTTCCCTGCAGTTCTTGTAGGCTCTGGGGGCAAAACCACTGCATCTTCCCCAAGCCCAGAAACGCTGAGACAGAGAGCTTAAAATCAGGACCGTCACAAAATAACTAGGTTGAAAATATGTAATTGATACCATACATCATGGTTGATTCCATGTTGCCTTTTAGAGAGTGGATGATCTGAGGTAGCAGAAGGAGGCGTGGGAATGCCATTGCAGGCTGGGGTTCACATACTGCCTCCTCTGCCTACTGGCTTTACCATCTTGGCAAGTTGCTTAGCTTCTCAATGTCCAGTCCTCATCAACAAAAGAAGAACAATAAGACCCTCCTCCCAGCAGTGTACATGTGGAATGAGTGAACACTGGAAGGTAAGTTCCATAGGAATAAGGATGTCTTCTGTTTTCCTCACTGGTGAATCCCAGTGCCTAGAATAGTTCCTGGCAGGTAACAGGCATCTAATGAATGTTTGCTGGATGAATGAAGCTGTGATAGTAAGAGAGGTAGCTGCTGTGGTTTGGGTATGGTTGAGATTGACCCCCTCAGGCTCATGGGCTGGAAGCTTGGTCATCAGTGTGGCAATGGAGAGGGATGGTGCAACCTTTAAGTAGTGGGTGCCCAGTGCAAAGTGATGAGGTCGTTGGGGACATCACCCTCAGAAGGTATTAATGTAATTCTCTAAGGGACACTGGTCAGTTCTAGGGTTGCTGAAAAGTGGGGCCATGACATGTTCTTGGTCTGTTCTATATACAGTGTTTCCCTCGACCACTGGCACTTGACCACTGGGCCACATCCCCAGCCCTATTTTGTATTTTATTTAGAGACAGGGTCTCACTGAGTTGCTTAGCACCTCACTTTTGCTGAGGTTGGCTTTGAACTTGGGATCCTCCTGCCTCAGCCTCTTAAGCCACTGGGATTACAGGCTTGTGCCACTGCACCCGCCTATTTTTTATTTGTTCTTTTTAGATATACATGATAGTAGAGTATATTTTGATGTATTATACATACAGGGAGTATAATTTATTCTAATTAGGATCCCATTTTTGGAATGGGATGTGGAGTTTCACTGGTCGTGTATTCATATATGAACATAGGAAAGTTATGTCCGATTCATTCCACTGTTTTTCCCATTCCCATCCTTTCTCCCTTCCCTTCATTCCTCTAATCCAATGAACTTCTATTCTCCCCTCCCCTGGCTTATTATGTGTTAGCATCTGCACATCAGAGACAACATTCAAACTTTTGGGGGATTGGATTATTTCATTTAGCATGATAGTCTCCAGATCCATCCATTTACCTGCAAAAGTTAGAAGTCTTTCTTTTTATGGCCACGTAATATTCTAGAGGAGATACATACTTACATACATACATACATACATACACTCACACACACATATTATATATAGATATTTTCTTTATCCACTGTTTTTTATTATCCAAAAAATCAGGATTACAACTAGAGTTTGGAATTTCATATACCATCAACATATATCTCCTGCCTGGTTGCATGTTGGGAAGCCGGATAAAGAATATGAGTAGGATTTAAGCATCCCCACTCTGTCTCCAATCCTACTGCTAATGGCAAGCCATTCCCCTCCTCTTTTGCTTTGTGTATATGTGTGTGTATGTGTGTGTGAAAAAATAAATTTTATGTGAGTAATATTACTTTGAATTTTTTAAAAGATAAAATTCAGTCAAGTATTTTTCAAAAAATTGGAAAATGGTATTACTTAATAAACATTTGCTACATAGGTAATAATGTTAGCCTGTTATGCTATTTTTAGTTATTTATGAAAATCAATATTTCATAACAACAATTTTACTTTCTCTAAAAATTAGTTATTCTTCTAAAAGTGTTTTTTCAAATTTTTTTATTTGTTCTACTCAGTTATATATGACAGCAGAATGCTCTTCGATTCACTATACACAAATGGAGCACAATTTTTTACTTTTCTGGTTGTACCCAAAGTAGGGTCACACATTTGTGCAGTCATACATCTTCCTAGGGTAATGATGCCATCTCATTCCACCATCTTTCCTACCCCACCGTGTTCCCTTCCCCACTCCCCTTTGCCCCATCCAAAGTTCCTCCACTCACCCATGCCCCTCCCCTCTTATGGATCAGCATCCACTTATCAGAGCAAACATTTGGCCTTTGGTTTTTGGGGATTGGCTTACTTTGTTAGCATGATGTTCTCTAATCCCATCCTTTACAGAATACTGCAGTAACACAGCCACATCGATGTTCATAGAGCACAATGCACAGTAGCCAAACTGTGGAACCAACCTAGATGCCCTTCAATAGATGAATGGCTAAAGAAGCTGTGGTCTGTACATACAATGGAGTATTACTCAGTGATAAAGGAGAATAAAATTATGCTTTTTGTTTTTGTGGTGCTGGAGATGGAGCCCAGGGCTTTGTGCGTGTCTGGCAATTGCTCCACCACTGAGCTACCTGCCCTGTCTCTTTTTTTACATTTCAAGGCCAGCCTTGAACTTGTGATCCTCCTGCCTGCGAGATTCTCAGGTTGCTGGGAATACAGGCATCTGCCACCACACTTGGCTGTTTTTCTTTGTTTCTTAGAGAATGGTGAATTTTACTGTTAGTATTCAAGGGGAAAAGGCTAGAGAGGAATTGCAAAGAGCTGGGCATGTTGCAGCAAAACTTGGTTTGGGCAGGAGTGGGGAGGGACCCCCTCCCCCTCCCCCTCCCCCTCCCGAGGGACCCTCCCTCGGAGGAGAGGAGCTGCCCTGCTCAGTCACAGGCTGAGCCTGAGGGGACACTTGGTTAATCCAGGTAGAGAAGCAGGTATTCATGTGAGGCCATAACCTTACCTCCCCTTAGGGGAGGCCTGGCCTTGGCATCTCTCTCTCTCAGCTTCCTTAATGACTCTCGGTTCACAAGCTCAGGTTTCCTGAGGGAGAGATTAGAGCCAGGCAGAAAGACTCCCTGGGTAAGTCATTAGTGGGTGGCTGAAACCTGCATCAAAGCTTTGATAAACACATCTGCCCTGAGAGGCCAGTCTTTGGCCAAACCTGTCATAAGGCTCCAGGGATCTCACCTGGTTTGTGCTGCAGAGCCTGGACTTCCAGGAGGGGACAGTAAGTGGAGCCAGAGAAAGGTCCCAGCAGAGCCATTTCTTTAAACAGCCCTGGCTTCAGGGGAAAAGAGGATTCCTGCTGGGAGCTCAATCCAAACCAGAATTATATTACCCTGGAGGCTTCTGCTACCAACCTGCGCCCTTGAAGAACTAACATAAAGGAAAGACTCTTGGTCTGCAGGAGATAGCCCTGCCATGAATGCGCTGTGTGTCCCCAGGGAAGTCACTTCAACTCTCTGAACTCCCATTTCCCTATCCATTGAAAGAAATATTTGGCCCTGTTCAGAGATGGAAAATAAGTTCCCTCATCCCTTTCCAACGCCGACTAGTTGTCCGTGACTGCTACGTGCGTGCGTTGTGTTATGAATGATTCTGAGACTCCAACCTGGAGTACAGCATCTATCAAGCTGTCCCGAAGAGGGAGTAGTAGTCTGATGTATTAGTCCCCTATGGCTGCTGTAACAAATCACCATGTGCTTTGTGGTTTAAAACACAGACCTAGTCTCGTAACAGTTCCGGAGGTCAGAGGTCTAAAATCAATTTCACTGGGCTAAAGTCAAGATGTTGGCAGGGGCCTTGTTCCTTCTGAAACTCTGAGAATCTCCTACCTTGTCTTTTGGAATTTCTGGTGGCCTCTTGGGAACTTGTGGCCCCTTCTTCCATCTACAAATCCCATCAGCCCATCTGGGTGTCCATCATTCCATTCTCTTCTGCAGTCAAATCTGTCTCAGCCTCTTCTCGGGACCCTTGTGATTTACACCTGGGGCTCACCCCGAGAGTTGGGATCACCTTCTCAAGATTGTAGCTCCATCACATCGGCAAAGTCCCTCTTGCATTGTAAGGGGACACTCACGGCTTCCGGAGATTAGGACCCGGGTGTCTTCAGGGGACAGCTCCTCAGCCTACCACACTTGACACGTGGCCTGCGTTGGCAGTCCCTCCAGGGGGTCTACAATTAGAACTGGAATGGCTAATGGAGCGTCTCTCCATGGCGAGGCGGCGGGTGCGTGCGAGCTGGCACAGAGGAAGAGATTACACATGGCATCTCCCCTGTTGCCAGAACCACTCCAGCCTCATTGAAATTCCACATCCCACTGCCTTTTCCTGACACTGTATCATTGACAATGCTCCCGAGGCTAGTACAGTGACTCATTATTATTAGTTAATGAAGCATCTAGGCCTAAACCCACAATTGGCAGCTGGGCTAGAGAGGATGGAGCTGGACCACAGGGAGGCCTGTAGCCAGGACATCAACTGGAGGAGAGAGAAGCCACTCAGCCCTTGCACACCCGTTTCACACACATTGACTGAATGCACAGTGTGTGTGCCGGGGACTATGGATACAGCAGCAAGAAGGGCCACGTGGGTGGTCCTGGCCCTCGCAGGGAAATGGGAGAGACAGACACGTTCAGGAATCTAACAAGATGCTCCTGGAAAAGGCTCCAAAGGAGGTGGGTGTGGTGGGGAGCACGCAGGACAGCCTCTGCCCCAGGGGCTTGGGGTGGCTTCCCAGAGGGAGCAGCAGCTGAAGTGGGTCTTGAAGGATGCTCTGGAGGTTCTGAGGTTGGGAAGGGCGTTGTAGCAGCAGAAGCCACGGTGCTGGGAGTGGCGGCCACTGAGTGGGGCTTTCCTCAGCTTCCCGAGTGAAATGGAGAGAGGTTCAGACAGGAGGAAGGAGGGTCTGGAGAGTTTGCTCTCATCCGGAGCAGTGGTCGGGAACCGCTGGGTCATGGAAACACCGGCAAGAACTTGGGAAAACTGGCTTTGGGAGCCAAAAGACAAGCCTGAGCCCTCTCCCAGGGACTCTGGGACACTGTGGGACAGGCAGTGGCTGGAAGGGAGAGGCGGATGTGAGCTCAAAGTCCCTCAGTCCCTCTGGGTCTCAGTTTCCTCTACCGTACAACAGGGAAAATAATCACCTGTTAGGATGGTTGTGAGGCGAGGGCCCGGCCCATCTCGTTTTCTGCTGTGTACCCAGCACCTGGCACATGTTTGTAAACAGAATGAATAATGTCTGAAAGGTGCCTGGCAGGGGATCCGACAAACACTAAATGTCTGGTGAATTAATTAATTAATTTCGGGAAATTAATTTCCATGATCATCTGGCTAAGCCCGCGTCGTGCTTGGCGCTCGCCAACATTTCGGATGGTTGGCCCTTCCTCTGGGGCTGGTGCCAGCCTGGCGTCACAGGAAAGCACTCTCAGTCTGGAGTCGGAGGTGGGGAGGCTCCTGCTCCAGTCCCGGCTTTGTGGTTCTGGGGACACCCACATCCTGCTGCAGGCCCCGTGGCTCCTCCAGGACACACCCAACCCAGTTCGGCTGCATCCCCAGGAAGGTCACTGAGGTCGGAGGAAGGACACCAGGACATGGGCATGCCTGCAGCAGCTCTATAGAACCTTCCAGAACTTTCCATGTGGCTTCTACCAGACACAGAGCATGGTCTTGGGAGCCCTGTGGCCTGAAACCCATTGGGCCTCTCTGAACTGTTTCTTCACCTGGATTTAAATCCAGGGTCCAGAGCCCTTCCGCTGTGTGACTTCAGGAAGAGGACATGGCTGCTCTCAGGCTCGTCATTGATCCATTGAGTGAACGGCACTTGGTTTCCTCACGTCAGAGACCACTGCACCCACAGGGATAAACATTTTTAAAGAAAGGACGACGGTTGAAGGGAATCTCTGAATCCCTGTCTCTGTCGTCTTTCTTTAGGTTTCACCTTAATAAGCCGCCATTAATTTTGGTGGTTCCTCAAAATAAATAGCAGCAGCTTTCCCTTTAGCTGTCTTAGAAACTGACCCCTTCACATCATCCAGGGCAGCAGGAGGGGAGAAGAGGGTATCTCTTGCGGCTTCGTGGAGAGGACTTGGTCAGCAACAGCCCCACCACCAGTCAGTATCTCTCTCTCTCTCTCTCTCTCTCTCTCTGTCTCTCTCACACACACACACACACACACACACACACACACACACACACACACGCACATTCTTACAATGGGTAACCTCTCCCCCAGTTATGCATGAACCTCAAGCCTAAACCAGAATGCTATAATGGTTGAGGATCCAGGCTCCGAGCTGCCCAGCTCCCAGTGGGGATCTCAGCTCTGTCTGTCCCTAGCTGGGTGACCTTGGGCAAAGTCTCCTCTATGAGCTTCTGGCTCCTCATCTGGGAAAGGGGAGAGTAATAGTATCCACACCATAAGGTCATTGGTGGGGATTAAACGATACAGGACAGGTAAATAAGGAGCAGAGCACGCGGTGCATACTCTTACTAGTAGACCAACAGGTAACACGATCACGGCTGTTGTTTTTATTATCATTCCCATGAGAAGGTAAGGTCTGAAGAGATGAGGCCACAGTCAGTGCCTTCTTCGCCACTCTGTCCCCACCACCTGGGACAGTGTCTGGCGTATATTCAGTGATCGATAAATTTTTGTTTTCTTCAATAAATATCTGGAGAATCAGTTAATGTCTTGGAAGCCTGGCTTCTTCTCCCTCACCTTGCCATCTCAGGCCCCTCCTCTGGGTCCCCATGACACCTGACACGGAAGGCACGGAGCGGATTGCCTTATCATGTATTGATTTCCTTGCTTACCTCTGCTCCACCCTGGCCTCCTGCTACCAGCCGTGAATTCCTTGCAGAAAAATACTGGGTATTATAACCCAAAGCGCTTGGCAAGCATTTTCTTAAAAAGTAGGTAGGAGAGCTGCCTGTTTTACATGGGTGATAACTGAGTCCCAGAGGGCTTAACATACTTGTGTGGAGCAGGAGGGGAGTCCTGGTCCCCAGAGGGCGAGAGCAGCACTTCTTTGGCTCCTATACTACCTAGTGCCAAGGGATAACTCAGTGCGAAGGGTCCACTGTCACCAGCAATCAGAGGAGCCAATGAGGTGCTCCCACATTAATTCCGCCTGCCGGTCACAGGGAGGGTTACCTATGCCACCATCATGTGCCTTCCATGAAGCAGGGCTCCCTCCAAGGTAGTCTTTGAAATGTCAGTTTTAATTAAAACCCTACTTCTCATAAGCACACCACAGATGACAGCTGGCTGGAGCAGGGTCCTGCTGGGCCAACTTTTCACGATGCTTCAGTAGACAAACGTCTCCAGCCAGAGGGTTTGCGAGGGAACGTCCTCAGCCCATCAGGCAGCGCCACCCAGAGACACAGCCCCAAGGAGGAGCAGCAGGGTGCCAGTCTTGGGTCAGCTGCCAACATAGAGCCAGCCGATAATTCGACCAAAGAGGACTGGAGAATTGTGAGTGTAGGAAGGGACTCTGGGATCATCCAGTGTCCATGTCATTTTATAGATGGGGATATGGAGTCCTAGAGAGAAGAAGGGACACAGAATCATTGGAAAGAAGAACCCAGATCTCCCTACACCCGCCAACTTAATCTCCCCCTGATTTGTGCTCTGGTTTTGCCAAGTGGTAGCCGTGGATCTGTGGAAAATGTTTCCTTGCTGAGCACCAAAGTCCTTATCTGTAAAATTGAAGGAGTCGCCCTGAGCAAGTAGTTCTCAACGCTGACCACGCATCAAACTCACTTGGGGAGTTTTTAAAAGCTTCCTGGTGACTGGGCCCACCTGAGCCCCATTCATCAGAGCCTCTGGGGGAACCTCCCATAAATGCTGTGTAAAGAAAGCCCTGGGCTGGGGATGTGGCTCAAGCGGTAGCGCGCTCGCCTGGCATGCATGCAGCCCGGGTTCGATCCTCAGCACCACATACCAACAAAGATGTTGTGTCCACCAAGAACTAAAAAACAAACATTAAAAATTCTCTCTCTCTGTCTCTCCTCTCTCACTCTCTCTTTAAAAAAAAAAAAAAAAGAAAGCCCTGCAGGTCAGGCCTCTCCGACCCAGTTTCAATACTTCTCCAGTGAAGTGAGGGAGGCCTTTCCTGGAGCCTGGATCACACTTCACAGTAATTATATTTTACAGCTGTCTTCCCTGTAAACGGAGTGACAGCAGAGCCCGAGTGTAGTGGACAGACTCCAAAGTGGACAGACTCCAACGTGGACACCAATCATCCCACCGGCTGCTACTCACACCCGTGTGTAGTCCTCACCTTCTCCAGCGTTGCCAGGAAGTGTGACTCACTCCTGATGTACACATTCGGCCAAGTTGACGGGATGCTAGCTCTACGATTATATCTTATGAGGTGGCAATACTGTCTGGCTAGGTTCCCTCCCCTGCTGGCTTTGAGGAAGCAAGTGGCCGTGTTGGGGAGGGTCACGTGACAAGGAACTGAGGGTGGCCTCCACCCAACAGCTGGCTGGGAATGGAGGCTCTTGGTCCCATAACCCGCCAGGACCTGAACTGGACGTGGATATAGAAGACAAGTCATGCACTGCATAATGACATTTGGCCAAATCCAGGCTGTCCATAGGACAGTGGGCCTGTGAGAGCAGAAGGGAGCTGGAAAGTTGCTGTGGCCCAGTGATGTCACAGCCACTGGAGTGCCATGCAGAACACATCTTCATGTGCTTATGGGGATGTTGGCATAAACAAACCCACGGCCCTGCCTGCCATGTGAAAGTGTACCCTGTACAATTGGGTACCACACATCGTACTTAATACAAATGATGCTATGGTTTAGCTGTGGTTTGAGTGTGTGCCCCAAAGGTTCAAGTGCTGCAAGTATAATGGGTGGGAAGTGTGATAGGTGGGGACTAGTGCCAAGGTAGATAGGCACAGGGACTCTACCCTCATGAATGACTTAATGCTGGTCTCACTGAGTAGGCTGGTCTCACAGGAGTGAATCCGTTCTTGAGAGACCAGGTTGCTTATAAAGTGAGCCCAATCCATGTGCTGGGTCTCTTCTGCACTTGGCTATTTCCCTTTCTATTTCTCTGCCATGTTGTGATGCTGCCAGGGAGCCTTTGTCAGGATGCCAGTATGCACTGTTTGGACCCTCTGGCCACCAGAATTATGAGTCAAATAAACCTCTTTAGTTTATAAGTTCCCCAGCCTCATTCATTTTATTATAGCAACATAAAATGAATTAAAAGCTAATACACTACTATGTTACTGATTTATTTATTTACCATACTACTATACTTTCTGTTGTTGTCATTATTATTATTATTACTATTATTATTATTATTTTGGTACTAGAGATTGAACCCAGGGGAGCTTTACCACTGAGTTACATCTCTAGTCCTTTTTAAAAGTCCCTGGTGCCTGGACCCTTTCTTATTTTGTATTTTGAGACAGGATCTCATTAAGTTGCTGAGGGTCTTGCTAAATTGCTAAAGCTGACCTTGAACTTGTTATTCTCCTACCTCAGCCTCCAGAGTTCTTGGGATTACAGGCATGAGCCACCACAGCTGATTACTTTGTGTTATTTAGGGTGCACCCCTTCTACTTACTAAAAAAAAAATAAATGAAATAAATAAAAGTTTACTGTAAAATAGCCTCCCTGCCTTATCACACCAACAGCAGCCTCATATGTCTCCTGCTCACCATGTCTCTCCAAGGCTTCATTTTCTCTAGCGCTTGATTCCATCTCCCATTGTTTGGTTAACATGACCCTAGGCTGTGCCCTGTACATATACCCTGTGGCTCAGGTGAGTGATAGGCTGCAGCACCCAGGATGGGTAAGTACACACTGATCTCTTCTCACAACAACAAATCACCCAGGATGCATTTCCCAGAATATACACCTGACCCTAAGAGACATATGACTGCAGATCTCTCCCCAAACCTCCCAACAAGAACCCCACCCTGGCTGACACCTTGGTGGCAGCTTTGGGGAGGACCCTGCTGATCCATGCTCAAATTGTAGGCCCACAGAAACTCTGAGATCACATGCGTGTCATTTTTAAAAATTTTTTTTAGTTGTTGATGGACTATTTATTTATTTATTTATATGCAGTGCTGAGAATCAAACCCAGTGCCTCACGCATGTTAGGCAAACGCTCTACCACTGAGTCGCAGCCCGAGGCCACGTGTGTCTTTTTAAGCTGCTCAATTCATGGTCATTCTGTTGGGTGGCAATCGATGAAAAATAAACACGCTGACCCTACCTCTTATAACTACTCTGTTCCTGGCATCGGGAATGGCACATAGCACATAGTAGGTGCTCAAAGATAATTGGCCAATGAGTGTCTTCATTAAATAACCACGGTAGTGGCGTTAAGTCTTTGGAATCCGATGATCAGCTGCCAGTTTTTCCTTTCTTCCTCCTGGTTGGAAGCTGAGAGGTCAAGCTTCAGTGTCGGCCATCAGGCGAGGGCTGCCCTGGAGACCTTTCCCTGTTAGACGGGCCACAGCGGGGAAGCGCACACTCTTCGTGATGATTGCTGGGATCCAGGCTTAATGAGATCAATGTGCAGTTAAATAACGGTCTCTGGTTGTAAATTGTTATTGTTATGGAGAGACCGTTTCCTCCACCAATATAGGAGTGCTGCAGGCAAGGGGAGCCATCCAAGCTTCACAGATCTGCAATCGTCCCAGAGATGCAGGGGACACCGCTGACCACTGGGCTTGGCCTTTGGATGACACTGGCCTCGGTGACAAGCTGCACTGGAACTTTCCTACTCAGTCTGGCTTTCAGGTTGCTGAGGTCAGTCACTCAAAGCGGATGATCCTGAGGCCCAGCTCTGCCTCGGGGTCTGAATGGTAACAGCGACTTCCGGAAGTAAACATGGCACCTTCCCAGAGTGAAAGGCAGAGCGTGGGTCCACTCTTCCTGCTGAGGCTGTGGCCCGTGTCCTGCTGCTCTGGCCAGTCTCCACCACGGCTTGACAGGGCCAGGACTCTGCAGGTTCAGGAAGTGCTCTATGAGACTATCAGGTTTTTCATGGTCACTTGGGGAGTCACCAATATAGAGTGAGACAGGGCAGGAGGCTGGACCTCTCTGGCCTCTGCATGAGCTTCAGGCCAGCTTATCTAGAACTCTGCTGACCCCTGCTCTGATGAAATTCAAGTAAATTGAATGTAACTAGGTCTTGAGAATTAGCTGAAGTCCTGCTAGGGAAAGAGCAGAGGGGCTTTCTCTGAGAACACTTGCAGCTGATGCTGGACAGTGTGCAGTCTGAGCCCCAGGGGCAGAGAGAAGTGCCCAGACCCCTTCTCTCAGCTCACCCTCACCCTGCCCCATGTCTCTTTTGGGTCCTCAATTTCTTCATCTTCTCTTTTTGACATCACAGGTCAGCCATTTCTCTCAATTACCCAAAGCTCGCTGCTGAAGTTTCTGGATCAAGTGACTTTTGCTCCTTCCTCCCAACAGCTGGGCCTGCTAGAGTACCTTGATGGGGACAGAACATACTCACAACAATGACAATAATAACAGAAGTGACCATTTTATAACCACATACCATGCAATGTGCTCAGCCCTTAGGAACATGAACTCTATACTCAAGACTATCCAATGAGATCGGGCTCATTCCTGTTTTACGAATGAAGAAAACTAGGCCTTTAAAAAGTCTAAGCATTAGCTTCATGTCACACAGAACACTTCTATGTCTGTCTAGCAGATTGTCGATGGCTGATACCTAATTTAAAACTCCCCAGTCCTCCCATGTTCCCACCTGGAAAATAAGGATCAGGCAAGGTTTGAGGATTGGCACATTTATTCATTCATGCAGGATCTGTTGATTGAGAACGAGGTACGATTCCAAGTGCTGAAGACCTGTATGAGAAAAAGAGACAACTTACTTCCCTCATGGAGTTTATAATGAAGAGTTTATGATACTTACATACGTATAAGTATGTGTAATATGTAAACTGTAAAAAAGGATAAAATGTACAATTGATGATATGGATACGGCACTGTGGAACCATATATAAATGGAAATGGACCAAGAAAAGGCCATTAGAAATGGATTCCCTGAGGAGTTAAGCTTGAGCTGAGGTGTTAACCACTTGAAATAGGAAGGGAAGGACTTTCTAGGTAGAGGAAATAGCATTTGCAAAGGCCCTGTGGTGAGTATGGGGAAAGTAGAAGAACTAGAAGACCAGTGAGGGCAAGAAACGGAGAAGAATGGAGTATGAAAAGACATTCCAGTGAGACGCCCACTGTGTGCCGGGTCAGGGCGATGGCCTGACCTCCCGGCAAGACAAGTTCTCCAATCTTGCAGGGCTTTCAGCCTGTTAGGACAATTCAAAAAAAATAAAATAAACAAACAAATGAGAATTTTCCAGCTATCAGTAAAAGTGAGGAAGAAAATAAAATGAGGTGATATGGAGTCGGTAGTGCTGAAGTAAGGACTTCAGACCAACCCTCCAACTGGAAACAGTAAGAGAAGCTGGACTTGTTTTTGTTTTAAATCTGTTTCAGAATATCAAAGGGCTAAGAAGGGTAGGAAAGAAGCACTGGAACAAGGCCCAGGAGTGGGGGACATTGAGGGAGGTGATTCAGAATTTTGTGCCAGGGGACTTTGCTGACCTAAACCCAGCTGGGAGGCTGAGAAGCTGTCCCTTGAGGCTCTCCAGCCTGGGTAGACAAAAGTCAACGACCAGGACCCTTCAATGCTGTGTGAAAACTCAAAATAGCTACTGAAATAGAGTTTAACGCAGAGTAAGCCAGCCCTGCTCTAATTAGAGATTTTGGGGGGGGGGGGTCTTAAAAGCAGCCTGTGAAAAATGATGCATTACTTTCAAAGGAGCAAAAATGAGACCAGTAACTCACTTCTCAGAAAAAAACAGGGAAGAAAGAAGACAATGGAATAATATCTTCAAATGATGAAAGAAAGTCTCTGCCAAAGTAACAATAGCACCCTAGCCCAAAAAAAAAATCCTTCAAAAAAAAATATGTTTCATATGAACTAAATTTTGTCTGAAATGATTTCTTACAAGGAGACTTACACTAAAGAAACTAGTAATGGGTGTTTTCCCAGGCAGAAGACAAATTTCCCAGATAAAAGGCAAGAGAAGTCGGCAGCAATGAAAAGAAATACAGGCCAAAATTAGGATGAATAATCAACAAAAAGGGGAACAGCACTATGTATTATAGAGAATTAAAAGATGATAAAATGAAAATGTGTGTTAACTTACACCAATGAACCTGAAATAAATGAGGCAAAAATGAAAACATTTCCAGTAAAACATGATTTAGCAAAACAGACCAAAAAAGAAATACTAAGTCTGAGTAGGGCTATTCATCATTCATAATTAAAATACTTTCTTAAAGAAAATTCCAGGCTCAGCTACCCAGGCATATTCTATCAAGCATATTATATACACTCTTCCAGAGAATATTAAAAAAGGAACCATTTCTCAATTAATTTTGTGAGACAAGTCATAATCTTGATAATAAACCTTGACAAGGATCATACAAGAAAGGAAAATTACAACCAATCTCACTAGTGAATATAAATGCAAAACTGCTAACCAAAATATCAGCAAAATTATTCTAGCAATATAGAATTAGGATATATACCCCAATATAAAGGGGTATATATAAAGATATGAAGATAAATTAAGTTTATCCTGAATGCAAGGGTAGTATAACACTTAAAAATCAGAACAGCTCAGTGTGTTTGTTAACTGAATAAAAGTCCACTGAGAACCATAATAGGTACAGAAAATGCATATGATAAAATGCATTAGTCATAATATAAAACTCTTGGAAATCAGAAATAAAAGAGAATTTCTCCACTTTTATCAAATGCATCTAGAAAAAAACTTAGAACAAACATCCCACTTACTGATAAAATACAGTTTTCTTTGAGATGTGTGATACAGTAAAGATGGCTGCTTATTCCTATTTCTAATCAACATTATACTGAAAATCTTAATGAATATGATCATACAAGAAAAATACAAGAAAAAAATTAATAAAAGGACTGAGAAGTATAAAATACAATTGTCATTATTTGCATTTGGTATGACTATTCTGTATACAGAAAGAGTTTGTAAGAATCTGTTAAACAATCACCCACGGGGGGGGGGTACTGATGATCAGGTGGATCACAAACCTAAAGATGAAAAGCCAAACAATAGAGCTTTCTTAAAAAAGGTAACACAGAGCCAGATGCAGTGGCACAGGCCTCAGCAACTCAAGAGGCTGAGGCAGGAGGATCACAAGTTCAAGGCCAGACTGGGCACCTTAGTGAGACCCTGTCTCAAAATAAAAATCAAAAAGGGCTAGGACATAACTCAATGGTAGAGCACTGCTTGAGACCCTGGGTTCCATCCCCAGTATTCAAAAATTTTAAAAAATAGATAGGAGAATTTCCTATAAAAGAAAGAATTATTTTTAAAACAGCACACAAAGAACACTAATCATAAAAGGAAAACAATGCACAAATTTGACCATATATGCACTGAAATCTAGAACCTCTGTTCATCAAATGGAATTATTTAGATCGGTGGTAGCTGAAACAGATACAGGAAGCAAATGGGGAAAAGCACATCCTTCCTCCTTCCTCCAGGCTTGCCATCTCCCCATAGCGCCCCCTATAGGCAGAGTCTAAGAAGGTCCCAGCCTGAGCATCGCCAAGCCAAGATCAGAAGAGTGGGCTTCAAGCCCAATGCAATAGCTCAATAGTCAGCATGGACAGGTTTATCCAAAGGTCAGGCAGTGGTCACCTTCAGGAAGGAGGCCACCCTGGGAGGAGACATTTAGGGAAGGAGTCGATCTTTCTAGGGTGTAAGCAATGTTTTATTTTATTTCTTAATCATGGAGAAGGGTGATAACATAGGTATTTGTTTTCTGCCATGCTGTACACACATGTTCTGTGTACTTTGGTTTCTTTTTCACATCTAAAAATGAAGTACACTTTCTAATGGAAAAGCTGGGCATGGAGAACAGTGGTGCTGTCCACTGAAGACTGGAGACTCTCTGAGGTGAACTAGTTGAGCCCAGCTTGGTTAATAGGAGGGACCAGCAGGGCGAGGCAGACCATTACATCCTATGAGGACAAAGACTGGTGGCCGAATACAGTGTGATCAGGAGGGACAGGAAGGGCCAGAGGCAGGAGGCAGCTGCAGCGCAAGTTGCAGGAGCAAGATGAGGTGGACCTGGCTTTGGGGGTGGTCAGGTGCAGGTGAGGCAAAGCACCCAGAAAAAGAGAGGGCCCCCTTCCCATTGGAGGGCCAAGGAAATGCACCTTGCCATACTGAACACTCCCCTCTTCAGCCTCACTCTCTGGAAAAACATCCCTAAGTGTTGAGAGGTGATTCTAGGACAAAGGAGCTAGCGGATGACTGGCTCCAGAGAGAGTCCCTGAGGTTTCTGAACCCACTCCAGCCTGCATTCCTGGCACTAGCGGATGCTTCCAGAGAGAACAGAAAGCTCTGGGCTCGTGCTGTCTCATTCCGCTCTTTCCCTCTTCCCTTTCCCATTTCCTTCTTTCAACCTTTTTTTTTTGTTGTTGTTGTTACTAATTCTTTACTCTCCCTTTTTCCTTTCCTTCTTCCTTCTCACACACTTATCGGTCCATGATCAGACAAAACACACATCAATATAAACATACACACCCACATGTCCACCTCTGACATGCACATTGTCCAACACACACACACACGTACACACACACATGCACACACACGCACACACGCACACACGCGCACACACACACACACACACACACTCCAATACAGATAGAAATATGTAGTTTCATTCATACCCAGCTCAGGAATATTATGCTTGCCAGAACACTTTAAAGTTCAGCTTTCAAGTTCCTTGCAAATCACTGCAGCCCTGTTTTATAGGTAAATACTCAAGTCTCAGAGATGTTAAAAATCTTCAAGGTCACTGAGCTGGGACAGAACTGAGACTAGCACTCAGGTATGTTTGGATGGCTCTGGCTGTGCTGTGGCCACACCCAGCTGTCCCCACACATGCAAACAGGATACACAGATACATACAGAAAACATGCATATGTATATTCACGGTTATCTCTAGTTACCACACATACCACCCCGCCCCCGCCTGCCTGCCTTCCTTCCTTTGGGTAGAAAGTGCTAGGAATTAACCCCAGGACCTCACATGTGCTAAGCAAGTCCTCCGCCACTGGGCTACACTCCCCACCTTCATTTCCACCCGTGCAGGCACTGATACACACACCCAAACACGGTACCTCATTAGAGGTATAGAGACAGTGGGTCTAAGGAGAGATCTGTCTTTCTGGACATTTTCTGGCTTTCCTGTAGCCAAGCCTTGTAAATTGCACATCCTGGTTCTTCACGGACACCCAGAGGGCTTGGTTCAACAGATCTGCCCGACAGGTGGAAGACAAATGGTAGACGTGAGCATTTGGGCTGTGGGTCCGATTTTCACAGGCCTTCCAACATCAGGTCAGGTCACAGTCCCTTCTCACAATTCCCATGGAAGAAAACTTGGACGGAATTATCCTGCCCATTCCACAGTTGGGAAAACTGGGCACCGGGGTATACAGACACCTCATCTTCTTATCAAGGCCCTCACTTCCCTTCATTGCCAAAAAAGCAAAAGAACAAGCTCCCTTCTACCTTGACTTTAGAAAGTCCTCTACCCTCCCCCCAAGTGATGTTATGGGAACCTGGCTGTCACGTCCCACCTGGAGCAGCATCTTGCCTCTGCTCGTTATCTCTACTCCCTCGTAACCTCTGGTCCAGATTTTTGATCTTTTTCCTTCTGAGAAAAGATAGTACTTCTCCCTTAATTTGCAAAGCACATCTCTTTAGACTTCTAGGTTACAGGTAATGGAACACTTATTTCAAATGAGCTTCAAAGATGTGGACATTGCTTTCTATTTTATAACCAGAAGTCCCACAGTAGGGTGTCTCCAGGGTGAGTTAATTCAGAGGCTCAGAAAAATGACTCAGGATGCAGGTACCTCTGCTTTCTCCCTCTGCCACCCTCAAGAGCACTGGTGTTGTTCCCTAGCTAACTGTTTCCCCCAGATCATAAGATGCTTGCACTCCTCTAGGTACCACTCAAAGAAAAACATCCAGCAAAAGAAGAGGTCTTTTCTTCCTGTGTGTCTCTATGTAAGAACAAGGAAATCCTTTCTAGAAGTCCCCTACATTTCACTGAACAGAATGTAGTCACATGAGGAACTTTTGGGTGCTTCTGATGTATAGGTTCCTTATTTTTATTGTAGTGATGGCTTCACAGATGTGAACATACATTATATTGTATACTTTAATTATGTGCTATATATTATATGTTAATTATGCCTCAAGAAAGCTGTACATAGTTAAAATATCAACCAACAAATATATGAAAAAAATGTTCAACATCTCCAGTCATTTGAGAAAAGCATAACAAAACTACTCTAAGATTTCATCTTACTCCAGTTAGAATGGCAATTATCAAGAATACAAACAACATGGGCTGGGGTTGTGGCTCAGCGGTAGAGCAGGCACACTCATACATTGCTGGTGGGACTGCAAATTGGTGCAACCACTATGGAAAGCAGTATGGAGATTCCTCAGAAAACTGGGAATGGAACCACCATTTGACCCAGCTATCCCACTCCTTGGTTTATACCCAAAGGATTTAGAATCAGTATACTACAGTAATGTAGTGACATCAATGTTTATAGCAGCTCAATTCAAAATAGCCAAGCTATAGAACCAAACTAGATGCCTTTCAACAGATGAATGGGTAAAGAAGATGTGGTATATATACACAATGGAATATTACTCAGCCTTAAAGAAGAATGAAATTATGGCATTTGCAGGTAAATGGATGGAACTGGAGAATATCCTGCTAAATGAAATAAGCCAATCACAAGAAACCAAAGACCAAATGTTTTCTCTGATATGTGAATGCTAATTCACAAAACGGGTGAGGATGGGGCTAGGGAAAAATAGAGGTACTTTGCATTAGGCAGAGAGGAGTGAAGAGAGGGCATTATGGGGGCAGGAAGGATAGTAGAATGAAACGGACATTATTACCCTTTGTGCACATATGATTACACAAGCAGTGTGATTCTACATCATGTACAGCCAGAAGAATAAGAAGTTATACTCCATTTATGTAGATGTGTAAAAAAAATGCATGCTACTGTCATGTGTAACTACTTAGAACAATTTTTTATATGTAATAAAACAAAAGTTAAAGTCATTTCCCACTATCCTTCAGTCCTTCCAGTTTTCAGATTCATGTGTATTGTCCAGGTCTTTTCCTGCACATTTACAGACATAACTGTACCCACAGAATGAATATATATTCATATTATATTGTTATTGGTTTGTTATTGTTGTTATATAAAAGCCACATGGTTTGTATTATGTTGCAGCTTGATTTTGTTGATTTTGGAGTAATTCTTGGAGCTCTTTCTAAATTAGTATTTGGAGACTCACTTCGTTCTTTTGAACTGCGTGGTGTTGCAGGATGCTGGCATATCATGGTTTGCTCCCAGCTCTTCTCAATTTCACACAGTCCTGCAATAAGCAACCTCAGACAGGCCTCCACACAGCACAGATCCTCATGCAACCCTGCTTGCCCTCCAAAGTGGCTGCACCCACCAGCAGTAGTGGGGAGCACACATTTTCCCACAGCCTCCTCGACATCTGACATTATCAAACTCTTCTTTGCCATCTGATGGGTGAAAAATGCTATGTCATTATTTTAATTTGCATTCGAGGAAGGGCCTCCTTGGAAGAAGAGGCTCCTGTGCCACAATCTTAGGCATTCTGATCTTAGATTCAAGAACCGGCATGATTTTTCCAGGAGATGTAAATGAGGTTTGGGGAACCAGTGATGTCCTTGCCAGCTCTGGTCTGTGTCCCTGGAACTCATGTTTCCTCCTAGGACCAGGACTTGTTCAGGCCCAGTGAACACGGCTTTCTCCATGGGACCTAGGAAGTCCTGGCAAGTCGTTTGACTCATGGAGACACGCCCTAGATGTCACACTGAGGAAATCCTAATTCCCAGGAAGAAGGGATCAAACAGTGCTGCCAATGTGTGTGTGTGTGTGTGTGTGTGTGTGTGTGTGTGTGTTTGCTGGGCATTGAGCTGGTCTTTTTGGTCATGTGATTCCTGCCGGCTCATGTAAACCTCACAACCACCTTGGGAAGAATTATTGTCCCCATTTGACAGACAAGGAGGGAACTGCAGCCCAGAGAGACCGCAGTTTGTCCAAGATCACCAAAGAAGCCTTATCCCTGTCTGTCTGGCTGTTTGGAGCCAGACATTATATAATTATATATTATGCCACATATTATTATATGACCTGCGTACAAATTCAGGTGTCTTAGGAGTGACCATAAACTTAGGCCAGGGCCCCTCTTCCACAGATGCCAGAGAAGCGTGACCACCTCAGCTCCCAAACCTCACCTCCTTCCTGCCTGAACGACTCATGCTCCTGACTCCCAGAAGCCTCTGAAAGGTGAAAATATTTCCTGGAAAGAGCCTTCTTTGGTCTTTCTTAGCCTAAGGCAGCTTATTTGATGCAGTCCTGGAGAACTGTTTACTGAGAATGGGAGGGGGCAGGGAGGTGGGCGGAGCATGAGGGAGAGAATGGATGAGTGGCGCCCCCTGACCCCCTCTGCTGCTCCTATCTTCTGGGGCAAATGTGGAAGAACATAAGTGACTTGTCTCACTGAATCCCGACCAATTTCTCGAACCTTTTCTTAAATTCTGAAAAAACTTTAAAAGAACAGTATCCACCATTTGAAAATGACCATTTCCAAAAAAGGAAATCAGATTTCTCCTGCTTTTTAAATAAAATAAATAACACACGGCTTATATAAAGATGAAATCCTCTTGGTTCCCTTCCCGGGTCTCATTTCCTCCTTACGTCCTCCCCCAGCGACCTCAGTCAAAAATTTAGATTATCTTTGCCTAACCCACTTTACCCTTATCAGTCTCTATTAAGTGCATGTATCACTAGCAAACACAAGTAAAATTTAGTTGATATAAATGGTGCCATACTGCACCTATGACTCTGCTGCCTGCTTTTCTCTTCTTTTGCTGTGCCACTGAGAGTTCTTGAAAAGTTGAGCATTGTGTCTTATTTAATCTCTGCATCCCTACTCATCTGTACACTGTGCATGCTTAATATTCTGGAAGGAAAGAAGGGAGGGAGGGAGGAAGAGCAGGATGGAGGAAGGGAGAGAGGAAGAAAGACCAGTCAACAGGGCCTGTCTTGAGTCAAAACTCCTCCTGTGGCTGCCAATTAAAATGAGGTCAAGTGGGGCAGGTAATGACAAAGGAGCAAGTCCTCCCCACCACCCTGTCTGGGTCCCACGAGAGCAGTCAGCCTATGCAGCGGGGATCTGCCCTGGGAGCCCCAGGCCTGGCTGCAAGGAGTTCCAGGCCACATAGCTGCCTAATGCACTTAGCTCAATGGTGGCTAAACTCTCACTGGTCATAAATCAACTAGCCAAGGCTGAAGCCTGCATTACTCTCTATCTCTCCAAACCCCTCAAGGATTTGGGAAATTAGCTGCCAGTTCAAACACTTGTCTTCCCTGCTTTCCTTCTCCCACTCCATCTTTGTCTCTGTCAACCACGGGGCGGCCCTGGCTGTCTGTCTCTGCCTCTCTGAGTGTCTTTCTCACTGAGTCTCTCTCTCTCTGGATAGCCTCAGCCTTGCTTTTCTCTGCTCCTGCTTCTACCTGCCCACCTTTTCCCCTTCCCTCTCGAGAGTCTTGCTGCAGCCGTACATCCCAGATCCCAGCTGAGCCGTAGATCTCTCCATTACTGCTGTTCTCTCCCTCTTGCTTTTAAGAATGCTTTTTATGGTGGCTTCTAGCACAAACAGCTGTTGGAGCTTGTTTGAAAAAACCTCCGGGAGCAGATGCTCGGGCATCCCTTCAGATTCTTCTTTCCTCTGAGTTAAGATGGGTTGGGAGAGAAATCCATCCATCCATTCATTAGCTCATTAAACAAATATTGACTGAGCCCCTATTATATGCCAGTCACTGGGGGGGGGTCTGCTGGGGACATAGCAATAGGTAAACAGCCCTTAAAGAATTTATAATCTAGTGTGGGGAGAGAGGGAAACATACATCTAGTTATCACGCAAATAGATAGTAACAAATGGTGATCAGTACTATGAAAACCAGACTCATGGAACTATAAAAATAATGTAATTATTATATACCAGGCACTATTCCAAGCGTTTCACATAGTTTTGTGTTTTTTTTTAAAAAAGACTTTAATTATCTATTTTATATATAATGAAACTGAGGAACAGAGAGGGTAAATAATTTGCTCACAGGCACACTGCTTGTGAATATAGGGGAGTCAAGATTTGAACATAACTTAGAGGCCGGGGAAGCAAGAGAAAGCAAGCTTCCTTGAGCTCAGTTTCCTCCCATAACTAAGTAAAAATCTCTTTTCCAAGATCCCATAGAGAATCAGAGGCAGAAAAAGCACTAGAATTCAGCTTCCTGAATCCCCAATTAATTCTGTTCTAAAGGAAATAGGCTAGAGTATAAAGGCTGGCTCTGCTGCTCAAACTTCCCAGCCCCGTGGGATTCCATGGAACTCCAAAGTGGAGGGTGGAGGTGGGGAGATGGCAGGAAGAGGCACTTCCTGCTAGGATGGGCACATGGGGGCTTGGGCAGCTTCAACTCCTGGAAGGCAGGGCTGTGCTGTGTTCCCTTCTGCATCTCCAGCGCCCCAACAGAGTGTCTGATGTGTAGCAGGCGCTTAATCGTTATTTACTGGAAAATGAATGAATGGGTGAGTTGAATTAAATGTAAGTGAATTAAGTGAAAAAAAAAAATGGAACAGATGGAAACTGTTTTTTTTTTTTTTCCTCCCAAGCTAAGGGCTTACGATTCCAATAACTTCCCTTCTCTCACTACCACCAGCCAACAGCGCAGAGATATTCTGCCAGGTATCTGGGTCCTTTCTCTCCTTTTCATATTTTTCCAATCTACATATCGAAAATGTTTTCCTGCTGTTTCACAAAACTGTCTTTTAAGACAGGTTCAGTTTTTGCTGATTCAATTAAGAGCCGAGTTTGATCTAGAAACTTTACCTCTTCTAAAGTTCCTTTTGATAAAACAGTCCCCAGAGGCTCTGTCTCTTTGAAGCCTCTTTATGAGTTTTGGAGCTGAGTAAAATGCCAACCAGTTTCAGGATAATTACCCTGGAGCAGACACTGTTTCTGGAATCTATTTCCCTATTTGAGTCAACAAAGCCTGGTCTTTTTATGTTCTTGTAAGGAACATGAACTGTCCTCTGTATCATTTTCCCCTCTGTGAAGAGAGCTCCCTTGGGTTATTTCATCTCAGGATCAGGGAAGAAGTAAGAAATGTTTGGGAGTTCATTTTCCCCAGGAAATTTGGTTAGGAGCGGGCCTTAGATGGGGAGAATGGCTCTTGGCTGCTTCTGGCACATTCAGTGTCTCTCCCTGAAGACAGAATCCAAGAACCACTTGGCAACTGCAGAAAAGAGTGAAGAACCAAATATACTCTGATCTAGGGAATCTTCAGCTGAAACGATAGATTGAAACAATGCCCATTATCATATCTTTTTTGTTTGTTTGTTTGCAGGTGACTTGGTAGATAAGGACCCACACCTGGGAATCATTTAAATTAGCTGTGTGACCTGGGATGGGGGTGACTTCAACTCTCCTGGCATCAATTTTCTCATCTGTATAACATGAAATGATAATAGTTACCTCAAGTATTTATGGTGAGGATAAAATGAGATAATGCTTTAGGACACTGTCTGGCATATAATGACTATTGTCCCCAGTGTTATCCGTGACACACAGAACACTTTCACACTTATGCTTACACTCCATCCCACTCTCCCCACTTTTTCTAGAAGTCCTGTGTTGGAACCGGGTTCTGAATCCCAGTTTCTATGCTCTTCTATTCTGGGCCATTCCAAAGGAGTTTGACTAGTCAGTCCTCTGAGACTCTGAGGACCAGTGTGGAGAAGCTACAGAAAGACAGATTTGGGTTTAAAACAGAAATAGTTTGTTTTTAATAGTCAAAGATATTTTTTAAATGACTGCCTCAAAAAAGGAGTGTGTTTCCTGTCTCAGGAGGCCCCACATGCGGCTGGCCAGCTACCAGAGAAGATGCTGCAAAGGGAAGGAGAAGTTAGGCTTGGGAGCCTTCCAGTTCTGAGATTCTGGGTTTTTCCTGTTAGTAGGAATTGTCTTTCCAGCCAGGCTTGCACCCACACTCCTCATTTTTGCAGGAAATCCCAGGGGAGCAGCTTTGGGAGCAGGTATAGCTGCCACTCTCTAGCTTCTGTGAATAAAGAATCAGATTTCTTTGGAATTCAGGAGGCTGGGTCCTAAAGTCTGTTTCTGCCACCTCTTGTCTAAGTGGTCTCAGGAAAGAAAACTCTGTTGTTTAGCCGGCCCAGCCTTTCCTCCCATTCCTCCTCTGGTAACAGCTTCTTCATGTCCTTTGGGGAGCACCACTGCCCTACTCATAGCCCACAAGCCAAGCTGAGCTCAGGTGTGTTTCAGCTCCCCAGCTACAGGGACTGGTTCAGAAGCAGGTGTATGATTCAAGTTAAACCAATCAGGAGCCATCGGGACTTTTGGTAAAACTGCTAAGAAAGAGACGCTTTTTCCCTTCAGGTAGTTCAGCTGGTCTCATTTGAGCCCGTGATTTCCGAGGTCTATGACATGGGCAGAGCCTGCCTGAAAGCCAGACAAACACGGAGGGGAAAACAAAGCTGACAGGCGGCAAGAACAGATCCTGGTGACATCAGTCAAACGCCTGTATCCCACAGTCCCTGAAGATAACTTAAAGCTACATTTTATTTTCGTTAGGCTAGTCAGTGAATTATAGTTGTGTTTGGTTTTTAAATTTGGGGTGATTGTTTGCATTTGTTTCATTATTCCTCCCTTCTCTTTCTTTCTTTTTTGGCTCAAGTGCATTTGAGTTGGATGTTGACAACCTGCAACCAAGAGTTCCAACGAGCACATATTGAAGTGCAAAAAAAGGAGGAAGAAGGAAAGATTTCTTAGAGAATGTAAACCTTGAGCTGCTCTTTTCTCTGCGCCAGGGTATACCTAACAAAATCCTGGGTAAAGACTCTTGAATTATTTAATGTGTCCCTCCATGCAGAGAACCATGAGGGTCTTCACGAGAGCCATCAATGCCTTAACCAGAGGGAAAGGTGGGACCACCTCAATCACTGTCAGAGTTTTTACCTTCATTCCATATGCATGAATGCTAGTCCTTCCCACCACTTCCTGGGAACAACCCCTTTTTCTTTTCATGAATGGAGCCATCATTCATCCATCAGGTAATGGCAGTGTCTGCTATGGGCCAAGTGCTATAACAGACTATGTTCGGAATATAAAGATAGGTAAGATATTAAGAAGCTCCCAGTAAAACCAGGAACCGACATTTATAGTGAACTTTTATGTAAGCAACCCAACGTGCCTGGCATTTTACTGGTTTTAAGGGGGAAAAAAAAACCCACAATAATATTTTATTAGTTTCCTATTGCCGTTGTAACAGACTACCACAGACCTAGTAGATTAACCATTACACATTTATTAGTTTATAACTCTAGAAGCCAGAAGTCCAAAATGAGTCCTACTGGGCTACAATCAAGGTGACAGCAGGGCTGCCTTCCTGCTGGAGACTCCCCGGGAAAGTGCGTCCTTGCATTTTCCAGCTTCTGAGATGGCTCTTTCCCTTGTCTTGTGGTCCCTTGGCCTGCTCCAGGGCCAGCGGTGTAGTATCTTCAACTCTCTTCCGGCACTCCTGCCTCCCTGTACAGGAACCTTCCCAGTGAGGTTGAGTCCACCCAGATAACGTAGGATAATCTCCAGCTGGAGACCCTTAACCTGATCATGTCTTAGAAGCCACATAAGGGGACATATTCACAGGTTCTGGAGATTAGGATGGGGTCATATTTGCAGGACTATTATTTATAAATATGTTGAAGTAGGTAACATTATTCTCTCCATTTTAAAGAGAGGGAAAACTAAGGCTTGGAGAAGTCACAGTAGTCCTCCCCATATCCGATAAGAGCCAGGGCCTTGCTTCATTCCCAGGGGCTCTGAGCCAGAGTCTATATCCCTTGTGTCATACCCCCTCCAGCCCAAACCACTATTAAGGTCACACAGCCCTGGGCAAGTGACCTAATCACTCTGTGCCTCACTTTTGTTGAGGCACAGAGTGATTAGGTCATTGTATTTGCCAAATACAATGAATCATCTTATGTTTCTGAAAATTTGAAGTTAGGCATATGGCTTTCTAAGTCCTCTCGGGCATGTGGTAGATGCTCAATAGGGGGCCACCAATCTTAAAAATTATTCGAGGTGCAAAGACAACAGGTGCCTGAAAAGACAGACCCATTGCCCTTGAATGGAGGTAGGGGTTGGTCCAAAAAGGAAATGTTCACTTTTGGCTCAGAGCAGTTGGGTCACCAAGGGCAGCTGTGGGGACAGGATGCTTCCCACTCGCAATTAGAACACAGGTGAGAAGATGCCCGGGAAACTTCAGAGCCCTAGAGGGGCAACCCTAAGGTCAGAAAAGGCCTTCGTGGGTGGCCCTCTTTGTTGATTGGTGTAGAAGCAAGCAAATTAAAAAACAAAACCTTCCCTTCTCCCTTCAATGACTTTCTCAGATCCTTATTAACGACATCATCTACTCAAAACAAATTACTGGCGAGGTTCCCCACCTTGAGAGACTCGCCTAGGAAGCAACCCCATACTCCAGTCCTGAAGAACTTTGCTGCTGGGTGGGCCTTCCCATCTTGTCCCCTGAGGGGCTGGTTGGCCGCATGGGGCATCCAACAATAGAAGGGCAGCAGGATTTGTCACTGTGCTAACTTGTCTACTTGTCTCCAGCCCAGAGGGTCCTGACAGGGGAGTTTCCAGGGACCTCACTGAAGCATACTCCAGTCTTGACAAAGACACATGGCAGTGATTACACGCGGCGTTAGGCACAGTTGCTGTAAGATATGGCAGCTCCAAATCTTCTCCTGAGCACAGTCTGAAACCAGCCTCGTTTGCTTCCAAGTTCTTTTTATCAATTATGAATGGGAGGGAGGGGCTCACAGAGGATGGGAGATGAGAGTCTCTTCCCAAATGGTCAAGGAGGTCCCTTCTGTTGATACAATTGAGTGGCACAGCCCGAAACGCCCTTCTTTGTCACCAGCCACTAGCACACAAAAGCACTCATTGCACTGTTACATATGAGACTCGAATCAAGAATATACCTGGGGAAGGGACAATGGGGACAGTATGAACAACTGCCGGCATCTTCTGAGAGGTGAAGGGTCAAGGAAAAAGAAGATGGAATCCCCGCAGTCTTCAGTGTCATGAAGTCCCACTCCTAGCTCACGTTTGAGCCCTCTCTTATCACTGTGTTGACCTAACATTTGTTTAAATACCTTCATGGGCAGAAGTCTCCACTTCCCAGGGAAGCTATTACATTCTTGGGCAGCTGTGATTCTTAGGAAAACGCTTTAGATTGAACAGGAATCTAAATCTTAGCAACTGCTCTTGGTTCTGCCAGCCAAGCTGCTTTCTCAGCCAGGGGGTTTCTCCAAGCGTTGTCTCTTACATGAAAATTGTCTGGTGAGATCATTAAAATGCAGATTTCTGGGCTCAGCGCCAACCTAGACAATCGGAACCTCTGAGCCGGGGACCCAGGAATCTGCCTTTCAATGCAGGATACCTGATCTGTAAGATGAGAGACCACAGACGGGAAAAATGACCAAACAGGGCAGGAATGACCAAAGAGAAGACCAGAGATTTGGGGGATCAACTTCTCCAACTTAGCAAGCCCTGCCAAGGGTGGGGGTTGATGGAAGAGGAAGTCATGTTAGATAGGAATATATTAACCAGGAAATCACAAATAAATAACCCTTGGTAAATACACACCCATGCAGACAGAGCACAGAGGTTTTGGCCTAACCCTCTTTGTGTAGGTACTACAATCATCTCCACCTAACCAACAAGGAAACTGCGGTTTTGAGAGCTGATATAAGTAGCCCAAAGAAAAACATCAGGGAAGAGGCAGCATTGAGGTTTATCTGCCTCTAACCCCCATCCCACCCCTGCCCACAAACATCACCAGTGTCAGACAACTAGCTGAGAACCTCAGGTTTAAACCTCCCAAGGTCCAGGCCTTGCCCTTCATGCCAAATGGGAGCAAGATTATACATCGAGACCTGCATATCACCTGTCTCATCGTCAGAAGTTATAAATTAACCCATTGTAAATAACACATGTTCTATCTTATATCTCAACAAATATTCTTTCTTCATGGCCTAGGAGGGTCAAGTTCAAATTTAGAGTCTGGAGGAGCTCCTCCTTGGACTTGGCAGTGCAGAGAGAGCTAGTCTCTGCCCTGGCTCCTAGTATGCTCCCCTTTTCTTTCCATCCGCAATCCTGTGCCATATCTGGAAGGTCTCCAGTGATTGTGTGTGGCCACCATAGCCTGTACATCCCAGCTCTGTCCACACACCCTGCAAATGACTATACCTTGGCTTCCTCTGGCCTGGGCAGAATAATTTTGGGGAGCTCTGTCTTGCTCTGCCTGCTCCAGCCATGACTCCTGTCTAGCTGTCTCTGCCCTGAAATCCATCTCCCCTAGGTCTGAGATGGGATGCTACATGTCCTAAGGTCACCTGCATTAGTATGCCACTCAGCTGCCTGGTCCCTGTTCACAGTCTGGCATCAGGCCTGGCAGAGGGGCCTGGGAGGCAGCCCTTCCTACAGCAAATGGAGCAGAGAAAGGACAGAAGTCTTGAGCTGTTGTCACAAATGAGAGATAGGCAGAATGTGGCATATTAGGAGGAAGGAGGTCACCTACAACATGAGATCATATCTGCTTCACTATCGCACCTGGAAGCTGCCTTTTAAATCTCATCATCTTTGGATTTGAGAAGTATTAAGATGCATATCACTTGGAGATGATATCAGATGTAATCTTTCAGGGCAGTGATCATCACCTGTGCCATCTGAGACCACAGCAAAAGCATCACCTGTTGTTAGGCAAATCCTTGGGCTCCAGCCCACCCTACTGAATCAGAAACCCGAGGCAGGGTCCAGCCATCTGTGTTTAACAGGCCCTCCTGGTGATTCTGATCACACTAAATTCTGAGAACCACTGATGGAGGCTGCACCGTCATTGATGGCTTTAGGACAGAGTAGCCATTCCAGGAGTAGCCATGTTCATCAATATATATTCATTTGTCACAAATCAGCTGAGAGCCCAAGGCTGCTTTAGGCACCGGGGTTTCAAAACACACCTTCTGCCCTCAAGTTGCTCACAGCCAAGCAGGGGTGCAGGCAAGTAAACAGATCACAGCTATAAGATGTGACAAATGCTAACATCCACAGGTGGAGGGCCCCAGGTGGAAGAGTGTCCCAGGGACCCCTGTGTCAGCTGCAGAAGGAGCTCCTGATAGCAAAGACTCTGTCCTTGACCAAACTTCTTTAGTCCCGCTCTCTGAGCCCTCCTCTCCACTAGGTCTCCACCTTGGCCCTCATTTGCCTTTGGTCTGCCCAGCCCACTCTTAGCAAAGGCTCCAGCTAAATCACCCTCACCCTTTGAGATCCGGTCACCCTTGTTGTCTGATCATATCCCTCCTCCCTTATCCTTGATGTCTAAGCCCTTGACCTGCCATTAGCAGGAGTTTCCTTATACTGATATCTTCTCTTAGTAATTTTCCATCCATTCACCTCTCGCTCTGCTCCTTGGCTATAAATCCCCGGCTGTCTTTGTTGTACTGGGAGTTGAGTCTGATCTTTCTTCCCTATTACCACAGCCCTGTGGCAATAGCTTTGAGAAGAGTCTTTTTTTACTGCTTTAACGAGTGTCAGAATTTAATTTTTTTTTTTCTTTAACACTGGCCAGGGGAGAAGATGTGCAGAGACCCAAAGGGAGAAAAGAATATGACCAGGCCCATTGAGGATGAATGACTCAGAGGTTTTAATGAGATGGCCAGAAATCAATCAGGGAGGTGGGCCTGGGGAAGCCAATGGGGGGCTCTGTGAGGCTGTCTGAGAGTTTGGGGTTTCTCCTGAAGGCAGTGGGGTGTGGTGGGAAGTTTTAAGTGGAAGAATGACAATTAGCATTTTTATTCTAGAAAGATCTTTCTGGAAGGCTGCCTGGGGGTGAGTAGATTGAGGGGGCCAAGCCTGAAGCCTGAGAGATCAGGGAGGAGATGGCTCTCCCCACAGCAAGAGGTGGAGGAGGAACTGGAGAAGGAAGGAGGCATCTTTGAGATCCATTCAGAGAGGGGCCACACATCAGGATCACCTGAGGATCTTTTTAAACAGACTCTTTCCCAGGCCCCCATCAGAAGCCCTGGATGAGGAACACACACATCTGTGTGTCTGAACAGCTTCCCTGGTCAGAGAGCAGCAGCCAGAGCTGATGATCACCCAGGTAGAAGATGAACAACAAGGCTCGGTGACCTTGACAGAGGAGGGCAAGAGCAGGGGAGAGGAAGGAGAGTGTGTGTTGGGGGCAGGGAGTGTCCCCCAGAGTCCAGGTGAGTCATCAGGAATCCCACCAGTGCATTTTCAGGTGACACAGGAGACTGGACTTGGAGGTCAGGGATGGAAAGCTTCACAGATTTTTTTTTTTTCCCCCTAGGTTCAAGGGAGATTCTGGGATTCGAGGAGACTAAACCTCACATAAATGAATCATTTGATTAAAAGGTTTCACCAAGACCCGTTCATTCACTTCTTCCTTTATTCCAGATGTTTACCATGTGCTGGGTATTGTACTAGGTGCTAGGGACACAGTGGTGATCAAAATCAGAAATGGTCCCTGTCCTCCTGGGGATTATAGTCCTAATGGGCGAGGTCAGCTTTATGCAAATAATGACTCTAATAAATGTAAAACTTCAACTGTGCCCATTTAGTAAGGGATATGACTTACCTTGGTGGGGGCGCAGATTCTGAAAGTCTTCCCTAGGAGTGTCACCTGACCTCAGGTGCAAAAGATGAGTAAGAATTACCTAGAAGAGCAGGAACTAAAATAGTGAAGGATGGTACAGGCAGCAGAACAGCGTGCACAGGGACCCTACAGTAGGTGGCCCAGGGAGAAGTTACATGGGCCCAGGGAGAAGCCTATCCAAGTGGCACCCCTGTCAAAAGCCCACTTTGGAACCTGTGCTAGCACAATACCCCAGGTGTCTCACAAAGGGGAAGATGGCTGTAGATCTGCATGGTGTGAGCTCCCTGGTGGCTCCCGAGCAAGCTGGAGGGACAGGCCCAGGTGTGAGAGCAGAAATGACCTTGCCTCAAGGTCATTCTACACATCCGGCTCTCTCTCTCCACTGGGGGAAGTGCTTCCTGACAGCTGCTCTGAAGCGATTCTCCTTCAATTTCCATTTTATAGCTTCTTGTTCCCTCCTCAGCGGGAGGCTGTGTCTCTGAAGAAGTCAGGCTGACATTGCAGACTGCAATTGCCATGCCTTCCAGCTGCCTGAGATTTCTGGTCATCTCTCCCCTTGGGTGCCAAGTTGCTCCGCCTTTGCTCTATAAAACGGATATTTATCAAGCACCTACTGTGTGACTGGCATGAAGCTGGGTGCTATGGTGGATGGGAAAGGATAACCAGGAAACTTGAGATGTCCTTTCCACGATCTAACTCATGGGGGACCCCACACAACCAATCAATAAGTGTCTGTAGAGTAGAAACAAAGAATTGAGGTTTGAGTGAATTATTTAAAGCCCCAAAGATACACACAACAGAAGGCTACTTTGCCATGTGTCTATAAAATTGGTGGGCAGAAAGCAGGGGGATTAAGGGAGATAAATCCTCATCAGGCATACTAAGAAGTCAATAGATAATGTTGAGAGTTTATAAATCAAGGAGCAGAAGTAATAAATCTTTGACAGAAACCACCAGAGTGTAATGATTAAGAGCACTCGGGGGTCTGGAATCAGACCTCCCTGTGCTGAAATCTCATGTCTGTTACTCGTCAGCGGTGTGACCTTGGACGGATCACTGAAATTTCCCCAGCCCAACATGGCAGCGGTACCTAGCTCATGGATCCTCAAGGAAGCAATGCACATTGCTTAGCACAGGGCTTGGCACACGACACGGGCACTCAATAAACATTAGCTGAGGTCAAAACAAAACAGTTAAAAATTAATAGTCTCAGGACCAGGACATGGGGAGAGGGAGTCGTATTTTTATGATAAACTGAATTATTTAATTTCATAACCATATGCATGTATTGCATTACTAAAAATAAAAAATTTAAAACATATGTACAAATCGAGGGATTGGAAAACTAGACATTGAATGTGCTCTTGGCTTGAGCCTCCTTCCTGCTCCCTCCAGAGCCCTGCCCTCTTTTCTGCCCCATCTCTGCCTTTGGTTTCCCACCTCCACTCTGCTGCCTTGCTCTGTCTGGTCACCCACTCTTAACTGTTCTCAGTAGGTCCTGGTGTCTATGAGTCATTTAGCTCCTAGGGCCCCGGGGCCTGATGCCATGCTTCATGGCACCTAGGCCAAATGCCAGGCACATGTCTGGGGTAGAGAGTATGGCAACTGAGCCTGGAGGATGTGGCATCTGCCATGGGGACAGTGATCCCAGGGGGTTCCTGGAAATGCCCATATTCCTCCTGGGGCTCCTCGTTTCCTCAGGTGAATGGCTGCTCACTACCTGAGAGTCCTAGGGTTCAGGTCACCAAGGCTCCTCCTGGTCTCTGAGCTACCAGGTTATATGCTTCTAACATGTCACTTCCCTCCCTCTTATGAGCCTTAATTTCTTCTTCAATAAAATAAGTCGTTTGTTCTAAAAGTTCCTGTTTTAGTCAGCTTTTTCGCTGCTGCGATTGAAAGACCCGACCAGAACGATTTTAGGGGAGGAAAAGTTTATTTAGGGGCTCACAGTTTCAGAGGTCTCAGTCCATGGACAGCAGGCTCCATTCCTTGGGGCTCCAGGTGAGGCAGGACATCATGGTGGAAGAGTGTGGCAGAGGGAAACAGTTCACATGAGGATGAGAAAGCAGAGATTCCACTGGCCAGATATAAATAGGTCCCCAAAGCCACGCCCAATTCCCACCTCCTCCAGCCACACCCTACCACTTCAGTTACCACTCAGTTAATCCCTATCAAGGCACTAAATCACTGATTGGGTTAAGATTCTTACTACCCAATCATCTCTCCTCTGAACCTTCTTGCGTTGTCTCACACGAGAGCTTTGTGGGGACACCTCACATGCAAACCATAACAGTTCCTGCTACTTCTTCCTCAATCTTTGCCAGTCTAGGAAAGTTGAATACTTGTCTTCTGGTCTAAGAAATAACAATGCATGTACAACTCATATAGAGACCCCCCCCACCTCACACACACACATACCTCTGGCCCAGATGTGCTCTTAATCCACCACCTCTTTGGCATTTGATGGTTTTAACTATCCAGCATCCATCCATCCATCCATCCATCCTTCCTCTAGACCCAGGACTCCAGTTTTCCTATAGGGCTCCCTCTTCCCCACTCTCAGGTCTTAAGAACTCAGATGGAGTTAAGGGGCAAGCAAGTGACCCAGGCCCATTGAATGAGACTTGGTTTGGCATTTTTAGTGAGATTGCTGGGAAAGAGAAATCAGTTTTGCTTGGCACTGCTAGCCCTAAGGATAATTTAAATCTGGAGCAGCCCTGTCATCAGCAGGGAACAGCCTGCCCGAGGGCAAGAACATAAGGAAGAAGCAGAATTGGGAGTTTCTGTGGCTTTAATGACACCCTTTGAACACCTGGAGCTTGCAGTCTCTGAAGGCATCCTTTCCTTAGATTTTTCAATTAACTAAGGCAGTAAATTGCTTTCATTGAAAAAAAAAATTATTACCCATAGCTCTTTTGCGCTGGTTTATCTGTCAGTTTCTGAGGAAGAATTTGTTCTTGAATATTTTTTATCTTTAAGAAATTATTTCCCAAACTCCTTCTTTTGCTTAGGAAACTCCTATTCATCCTCTGGAATGAGCCCAAACATCACCTCCTGTGACCTCTTCCATGCCACTCTTAGCAGTATCAGAAGTCCCTTCCTCTGGGCTCTCATGGCCCCTGGAAAACACTGCAATAAAATACTCAGTGCATTGCGTCAAGTTTTGTCTGCTCTGATACTTCTGTTTAAATGATGCTTGGGCTTGAACCCGGGGTGCCTAGAATGAGAAGCCCGGCAGACTTTGTGCTTGACGAACAAGGGAATGAGAGAGTAATAACCAGAATCCTTCTGCTGTGGCTGTATCCCACTTTTTGTTGTTGTTTTTGTTACTCCAAAGAAACAGGAACCAATTTGTCACTCTGCTGTATGTGGATTAGTCACAGTGCAATCCACTACGGGGTGTGTGATGTAGGCGTTGAGCTGAGTGATGCTGAAAACAATTCCACTTTTGATGCTGAACCCTCTCTTGCTACCTGTCCCTTTTGTACTTACTCCGGAGGCTGCATGCTACCATGGATGGGGAGTCAGGAGAACTGGGTTTTAGTTCCCATTCAGTTTCCTCTGTTAAATTTGTGGAGTCTCTTCGTCACAAGAGAGTGGACTATATCAGTAAGAGACGTCTAAAATCTATAGGCCTATGATAACCATTCAGTCCCACTGACCAGTTACCACTCAGCTCCAACTTGAATGGCCATACAGGAAAATAGGCCCAGTGTTGCTCAGATTTTGAAAAAAAAAAATGGATTTTTGTTGTTATTGTTCATTCAGCTTCATCTCTGGAGAAAAGAATGGGGGTAATCACTCTGTATGGATACAGAGTAATCGTTTTACTACATAAAAGCAAGGTGCAGTCCCCTGGGTGAGCTCTGTAGCTGAGGAGATGTGTCAGCAAAGCTCTTACTCTGTGTATATGCATGTGTGTACTTGTATGCATGTCAGTAAGTGGCAGGGCCCTGCTTCAGGTACAAATAGCACTGCTCAGACAATCATTGGCAAATCCAGTGTCTTCCTAGGAGAACAACCTAGGGGAGTCACAATAGTGGAACTTGGCTGAATGTTGGACTAGGATTCCAACAGCACTGGGTTCTAACTCAATGTTTTGTCTAACAGCCAAGAGGCTCTTTCTCCTTCCTCCTACCTAAGACAACTGTTTTTCCTGTATTCATTTTTTTTAAAAGAGAGAGAGAGACAGAGAGAATTTTTTAATATTTATTTTTTAGTTTTCGGTGGACACCTTTTTTTTTTTAATGTGGTGCTGAGGATGGAACCCAGCACCCCATGCATGCCAGACGAGCACGTTACCGCTTGAGCCACATCCCCAGCCCCTTCCTGCATTAATTTTTACAATGTCTTTTCCACTGCCACATGGTAAGCCCTGTGACTGTTATTTATCATTTTCCCACTACTGAATGCCTAGCATCTCCCATAGTTTCTGGCACATGATAGGTGCATTAATAAATATCAGTTGAATGAATAACTAAATGAGTCAGTGAGGTGATGTACATAAAGGACTTAGCACACAGTGTCTAGGCATGGTTCAGTTTCCTCTTTCGGAAAATGGAAATAATAATAGAACCTGCCTCATAGGGTTTGGGGGAAGATTAAAGTGCTATCTTCTTTCCTCTGTCATTTGTTTCCAATTTCTGAGAGAGTCTGAGTAGTCCAATTCATCCTTTTGATCCAAGTCAGACAAGTCATGGTCAAGGACCAGCCCATAGATGAGGATGAGGTACTCGGCAAGGTAGGGAATTTAGTCATTTGATGTAGTGTTCTGATCAGGGATTCTTACAGGCATCTGAAATATGTGCTACAGAGCAGGCCTAGAGGCAAAGGGATACATTTAAAATTTATTAGGCAATAAAATCAGCATTATTAGGTAATTGTTTGAATGTGGGAGGTGAGTTGGATTAGAAGCCCGCATGACATCAGGGGTTAGCTCTAGTGACCCAGTGATCTGTCAGCTCCCCTTTCCTCTGTTTTGGGCTGTTCTCTGGGGGCTTCACCCTGGTTGAGTTAGGGTCTCAGGCAGGAAATGAATGGCGCTCTCATGTTGGAAAATTTGAGAAGAAATTATTAGAACACTGTGGGAGGGGAGGAGCGACCACCAAGGACAGTGAAATGCCCTGCTGCCAAGAACAGCGTGTGCTGTCCAGCCCTAGGACTGCAGGTTAAGGGGAGGGGCAGTTTTCAGAACCCAGGGAGACTGTGTCACAGGCTCTGTGGCCCTTAGTGGCAGACACAGTCAGCCGATGGCAGAGTCCCAGTGAGGGAGCTGAGGAGAAACCCTGACTTGGGTCTTCTCCCTGTTCCTAGGTCCTGTCAAGGGCTAAGCTCATCAAGAAAAAGGAGCGTCAAGAAGCCTGTGGATGGGCTGGGGTTGTGGCTCGAGGTAGAGCGCTTTGCCTAACATGTGTGAGGCTCTGGGTTCGAGTGTCAGCCCTGAAAATGAAAGAAAAGAAAGAGAAAGAAAGAAAGAAAGAAAGAAAAAGGAAGGAAGGAAGGAAGGAAGGAAGGAAGGAAGGAAGGAAGGAAGGAAGGAAGATCGATCCATCCGTGAGCAACTAATAAAAATATAGAAGCAGCAGCAACAGCAAGGAACAGAAGCTTCAGGAGAGCAAAGGCAAGACTTTCAGCCGACTCTTCACATCCTATTAGAAAGCTGACCTAGAAGAGGCCACTATTTCCTTCATAAAAACCTCAAGACGAACCCCATTGGTTCAGGTTTGTCTTCTGGAAATCAGGTGCTCACCTCTGGACTAATCACAGAAGCGGAAGGGGATAGAGTGCTCTGATTGGCCAAGCCAACAGTTTAGGGTGGAGTCAACCTCCCATGGAGTACAAATCCTCAAGGAACAGCAGGGTGTTTTTCACTAGCCAGCTATAAAGAGCAGATGTCACCACTCCAATAATGGGGCTCCTGGAGAGGGCTTCTGAGGGGGGCTTGCTGTTCCTGCTGGATGGATAGGGGAGGAAGGACCAGAGTGCATGCATGGATGGGTGAGCCCAGTAGTAAGGAATGGAGCTGCTCCCTTTCCTGGCCTGTTCCCCAACAGGACAAATCTTAATATTCTGTAACTCCACCACTTACTAGGAATTTTTAAACAACAAGTTCAGTCTTCTCATCAGGATTACGGATCCTAGCAAAGACCACCAAGCCCTGCTTTATGAGTTCATTCTTGAATCTGCTGGAAGGTGCCACCTAGTGGAACATCATATGATCTACGACTTAGAAACCTTAGCCCGGTTTTGGAGACCAGAAAGCCTATGAACAGTGATGCTCCTAAATTTGGCTACTGTAAGAAATCACTTGGGATGATTGAGTCTAATAGGTTTTGGATGTGGGGTGAGCATCTAGAGTCTTAAAATATCCCCCAGGTGATTCTAATATGCAACCAAGATTGAGATCCCTGGGTTATAGAGTACCCAACCCCCTTATTTTATAGAGGTGCTCACAAAAGAGAGTCACTCTTTCAAGAGCCTCAGTAACCTAGGAAGAACCCCTTGCTCTGAATCCTACCACCTATCTATTGGTATTTTGTACTGATCTTTTTTCCTTTGTACAAAAACAGAAGTAATTAAACAGGAAGCACTTGCAATTTCCAAGCCCTGATATTTCCACAGCAGTGCCAAGAGGATGGCTCCCTCTACACCTAATATTTGCATCTGACCCTAGTGATTGATGGTCTATTTGAGATGTATCCACCCAGTGACTTTGTATATTTACTCTGTTTGAGATTTGTAGCCTTCTGTTTGCTCTTTCAAAACTTCTCCTGCTTGAGGCATCTCCCACATTCACTGTCTTGACTCAACAGCGATCCTTTATCGTTGGCAGGGTTGGTTGGTTTTATTGGCATCTCATGGTGGAAATGACAAAGTAGACTCCAAGAGGAAAAGAGAGGCAATGCCCTGTCTAGAGGTCATTTCAAATAGACATCCTGCAACCCCTTTATTCTTACTTAATCCAGGAGCTAAAACTGCCACTAAATATAGACACTGGAGAACGTCCAGAGTGGTGCTTCATAACTGGTCCCTCTTTTTCCACCCTATGATGTAAGACCAAGTCCCAGAGTTTTAAAGAAGACCTCAGAGAGCATCTGGTTCAACTGCTTTACTTAATATGACCATATTCTATGTTTAGCTAGATATTTCTAATTCCTGATACTACATGTATACCTTTGTGGACTCATACAAGAAAAACCGGATGCTCAGAGAATTTGGATAACTTTTGAGTTTACACAAGAATTTAGGCTCACTGGATGTGATGGCACATGCCTGTAATCCTAGCAACTCAGGAGGCTGAGGCAGGAGGAGCCCAAGTTTGAGGCCAGTCTTAGCCACTTAGTGAGAGCCTGTCTCTAAAAAATAAAAAGGGTTCAGGATGTGGCTCAGTGGTTAAGCACCCTTGGGTTTAATCTCTGGTAAGTAATAATAAGTACTAGTAGAGTAGTAGTAAAATTAGTAGTTGGGGCAAAGTCTAGACTGATTCAGGCTGACCAGACACAGGTAGGGAAATTTCAGATCCAGAATGCTTCACTTTCTGTACATTGGAAGCTTGAGCCTTGTTAAAGGACCAAGTTGGTAGAGATAGCAATTTGGATTACTGACAGTAGCCTTAGTGAATTTCCTCAATGTAGGAAGAGGGCTGTTGATAGCAGGCGAGGCTGTACATATTTTGGGGCAGGAGTATATGGGACATCTCAGTACCTTCTGCTCAATTTGGCTGTTAACCTAAAATTACTCTAAAATTACTCAATATAGGTTTTAGAGAGGTGAATGCTTTAGTGTTTGATTGATTAATTGGTTCGTTTATTTTCCAAATGTTTGTTGAGCACCTCCTTGTGTCTAGGTACTGTGCTAGGTAGGCATTGAGGGGATAGTGTGGAGTCAAAACCCAGAGAAATAAACATCTAAAAAGATGTTCCATATCATATGTCATCAGTGTAAATCAAAACAATGAGATGTCACTCTGCACTTGCTAGAATGGTCAAAATCTAGAACCCAGACACCAAGTACCAGCAAGGAGTAGGGCAATAGGAATTCTCATTCTTTGCTGATGGAAATGCAAAATGGCACTTTGTATTTTCCACTTTGCAAGACAGTTTGGTTGTTTCTCAAAAAACTATACGCACTCAATAATTGAGCTCCTTGGTATTTACCCAAAGGAGCAAAAACTTATGACCACACACAAACCTGCATGTGGATGTTTATAGCACCTTAATTCATAATTGCCAAAACTTGGAAGCAATCAGTATGGCCTTCAGTCAGTGAGTGGATAAGCTGCGAGACATCTAGACAACAGAATTTTATTCATCCATAAAAGGAAATGAACTACCCAGCCTCAAAAAGATATTGAAGAACTGTAAATGCATATTGCTAAGTGAAAGAAACCAGTCTGCAAAGACTACACACTTTTTGGTAAAAGGCAAACCTATGGAGACAGTAAAAGACCCATGGTTGCCAGGGGTTGGGAGCAGGGAGAGAAGGGGGAGCACAGAGGATTTGGGGGTTGGGAAACCACTCCTTATAATTCTGTAATGGTGGATACTTCATTATACATTGGTCCAAATCCATAGAATATCCAACACCAAAAGTGAACTCCAATGTAGACTACATACTAGGGTGATCATGATGTATCAATGTAAGATCATCAATTTTAACAAGAAGGCTATTCGGTTGAGAGCTGTCGATAGCAGGCAAGGCTGTACATGTTTGGGGGCAGGAGTGTATGGGAAATCTCAGTACCTTCTGCTCAATTTGGCCGTGAACCTAAAATTACTCTAAAAAGTAAAATCTATTACAAACGAATAAAAAAATGCTGAAAGCTACCATGGTCTCTGTCTTCATGGGGCTTACAGCCCAGAGGGAGAGATGGATATCAAGTAATTCTCCACAGCCATAAACATTCTGACCATAAGGAAAGGCAGAACTGGGAGGTCAGACAGCTGAAAGATGGAGTCTGTTTGGGGAGATCAGGCTTCTCTGAGAACACGTCAGTTGAGCTTGGTGATCCCTAAAGAGAGGAGGAGCTAGAAGGCTTTGGGCTTGTAGGAAATACAGAAGTCCAACACCCATGATTTTTTAGGTTTTGCTTTTGGTGTCTCTCACCAGCCTGGAAATCATTCATTAAAGGCATCCTCATTTTGCAGCTGAGAACAGCTAAAGGATTTGGCCAAGATTAAAGGGTATTAGAAGCAGACTATCACAAAGGCCAACCCGCCTGACTTTCTGATCCAGTCTACTTTTATACCCTCTCTGCTCAGAGCTTGGCCAGTCCAGCCTGAGGGTACAGTTCTTGACAAATGGGGTCAGCAACATGGGTCCCTAAGAAAGTCCAGGTGAAGATGTTCAGCAGGAAAAGTTCTTATATACTCATTAGGAAGATTGGGGGACTGCACCTGTCACTTCTCCTCTGACTGAACCTTCCTGTTACTGATGACAAGATGGAACACCAAAGAGTGAGTCATAGAATATATGGCTCATTTTTATAAAACAGGAAGTAAAGATGGGAAGATGGGGAAAGTGAGGAGAGATTCATCATTCATCAAAAACGTATCCATCTCTTTCCATGTTTCAGGGACTAATCTTCCACAATGCAGGGAAATGGCAGGGTACAAGCCGACAGGGAAACTGCCACGTGTGGCTGATAGTCTATTTGGAGATGCTCAGTAATAAGCAAGTGAATAAGCAAATAAATGAGACTGTGGCAAAGAGGGATATGCACTGTGAAGAAAATAGAGCAAGATATAAAATATGGAAGAGTGTGTTTAAAAAGGTCTCTGTGAATAGGTGTCATTTGACTGGGATCTGAAGGATCAGAGACAGCTAGCAATTATTGGGGACGGAGTAGGGGATCTTGGAAAAAAAACAGCTGGCAGACATAACAGCTAACTAAAGGTCTTGGGCTGGAATGAGCACGGTGCCTTCAAGGGCAGGAAGTGTTTGTGGCTGGTTGGTTTGGAGTGAGAAAGAAAGGATAGGAGATGAGATCAGAAAAATGCAGGCCGTAGCAGAGGGTTTTGCCCTCAGCTGAAATCCTGTCTATCCCTTTTCAGAGCTCCTGTTGGTGCTGAGCTTTTATTGTACCCACAGCTAATCATGCTTACATTTGACCAGGATCTACCGTAAGCCCTTTATGCACATTATATCATTTAATGCCACAACAGGCCTAGTAGGAGGGCTTAGTCTGAAAGTAACATTTCTTGTTTAATTTCAATCAGTGCAGATCAGTTTTCCCAGGAAATGGTATTGTCTCTGTGAGTAGGATAAAGCCCCAGGAGCCCTATCCCTGCCTGGTGCATCCCACATTGTAGAAAGTGATCAAAGAGTCCTAGGATTAAAGCTGGGTTCTCAAGCTCAAGTCCCCATTGGGGGCAGACGGGGCTGGTGTGCAGCTTTGATCCACAAGTGACTCTCTAAGACATGAGAAAAAGCTCAAATCCAATTTCCTGCAGAATCCTCTATGGAGCTACAAGATGGGGTGAGAAGGAGAGCCACACAGAATATTTTATCTCCCGTCATGATCTTAATTGCTATATTTCACTCAACCAGTAATTATTGAGCACCAACTGTGTGCCATGCCTTCGAGGGTCCACAATTCAGCATTGTATAGACAACAGGGGCATGAGCTGAAATCTTTGTGCCTTGGCTGCGTTGGCTTAGGAAGAGGGTGAACCTTTCTGCAAATTCCTCTGTCCAGAAAGAGCACGGGCACCCGTTTTCTGATTCACAATAAAGAGAAGTCTGTTCTGACAGAGATAGGAGTAGCATAAAAGATAAGAAAAGCACCAAATTCTTGCTTTCTTGAAGCTTACATTGTAAGGCAGGAGACCCCAAATGAGACGTGCTCTGAAGAAAACTCAAGAAAATGGAGACAATTAGGTTACTAGGCGATATTTTAGATCCGCTGGTCAGGAAGTTCTCTCTGAGGCAGAACCTCTGATTGGGTTCCTGAGAGCATGGAGATAGAACCATGCAAAGGTCTGAAGGGAGTTATTTCCAGAGAAGTGCAGAGCAAGTTTGCAAAGGCCCTAAAGTGATCAGCAGCTGGGTGTGTTTGAGGAATACCACAAGACTACCCTAACTAGAAGGAAAAGAGAAAAGGCAAAAGCTGGAGGTTGGATCAGATCACTTAGATCTTGCAGACTGTAGTAAGTCTAAAGTGAAGGGAAGCCATAGGTGAGCCCAAGCAGGAGGGAGCTTGTGTTTATGAAAGATCACTCTAGACAGCACTGAGCTCTCTGCTCTAGAGGCACATAAAAGAATTTTGCAACATTATCTGATTTTATAAATACTGTGTATCTATTGAAGTATAAAAGATAGAAGACTATTCATTGCAACATTATTCATAATAGCCAAAAGGTGGAAACAACCCAAATGTCCATCAATGGATGAATGGCTAAACAAAATGTGGTATCTACATGCAATGGAATATTATTCAATCTTAAAAAAGAATGACATTCTCATACATGCTACAACAAAAATGAACCTTGAAAATATCAATGAAATAAGCCAGACACACAATGACGAGGATTATATGATTTCACTTATACAAAGTATAAGTAGAATAGTCAAATTCGTAGAGCAAAGGATAATGGCAGTTGCTGGAGGTTTGGGAGGGAGGAATGAGGAGTTGAGTGTTTAATGTGCACAGAATTTTAAGTCCGGAGTGAGGGAAAAGTTGTGGAGATGGACAATGGCAATGATTGTGCAACAATGTGAATGTACTTATGCTGCTCAACTGCATACTTAAAATGGTGAAAATGGTAAAATTTCCATTGTGTGTATTTTGGCACAATAAAATATATATTTTAAAAGCACATGAGGCTAGAATTTAGAAAATAGAAGAGTGGGCATTCTAGAGGTAACAAGTGCAAGGGTTCTGAGGGGAGGCAGGAATGCATTTGCAGAGCTCTGAGGAACAGTAAGGAAGATAAGGACTGAAGCACAATGCGGAGAGTTTGAGGGATAAGGGTTAATCATATGCAGGCTTGTAGGGTCTTATAGTTCTGCCTAGGGAACAGGGGCAAGCTGGAAGCCACTGGAGGAATTTAAACTGAGGAATGATAAAATCTAACCTTTGTCCAAACAGGATCATTCTGGCTGCTGCATTCTTTAATCAAAGCCTCATTTGCAAATGGGTATAAGAAAAGCAACCACACAAACAGTAAGAGTAACCCAGAGTGCACATCAAGCATTTAATACATTGCCTGGGGCTAGGAATTCACTTAAAGATAATCATTACTTTGCTAGAAATCCAAAGAAAGTCCATAGTCCCTGAGGAATTAGGGAATTTTGTGGCACTTCAACTAGACAGGGAGGATGAACAAGATTTCCACTAACAGAAGGAGAGGGCTTTCTGGGTGGAGGGATCTGAGTGATCAACAGCACATGAACAAAAACAAAGCCAGCAACCAGGAAGAGAGAGGGAGAGGTTTGATCAGCCATAGCGGGTCATCAGAGCAGTGTGGACTCCAGAGCCCAGGCGACCCAAGTCTTGACGATTTTGCGACAGATGTCAAGACCAGAGCTGTAATGTCAGAAAACTGAACCCTCATTGTTCAGCCTGTGCTGGAAAAACTGGGAGCAAGAGTCCTCACCATGCTGGTCCAGGGGTGGAGAGGTTGGGCAGGAGAAGCAGAGAATCAAGAGGGAGCACGTGAAGGTGGCAGAGAGGAAGGAAGCCAAGAGTTCTCGGTTTCTCAGCATCTGGGAGGAAGCAGTTAAGTGACAAGTACCAAGCGCCCCAGGGAGGAGCCACAGGCTTCAGGGGTCAGAGTAAGTCTCCCGCTGCAGGGCTGAGACAGCGCCCAGGCAGCCCCTTCAGAGCCCTCACCAGTGATACACACATTACCATGTCTAGTGCGATTACGCGTTTAACGTTCCAGCTCCCAGTCGTCAGGGAACTGCTTTCATTTCCTCCCAGAGCCTGGCACAGTGTCTGAAATACAGGCGGCGCTCGCCGACGGCTTGCTGAGCGGCTGAATGCGATCAGAAACCGACAAGAGGTTTTGGGTAAGGGCACCGTGCGCCGGGCGTCCAGAAACACACGTGGGACTGGAAGCCATTCCAACTCCACGGGGGTTAAAGTTGCTTGAGAAAAAGGTCCTGCAGAGTCCCTCGGGTCACCTCCCCGCCGGTTATCAGAGACAACAGACAGGTGGTGGGCAGATACATCATTCCACAGTGGACAGAGGGCGTTCACACTGAACAGGAGGGTCTCGGAGAGGAAGAAAACCAGGGCCCGCCCATGGATGGATGCTCATGGAGCATAGCTGTGGCTCCATTTCAAGGCGGAAAACACTGAGTCTCGGGGATCAAAGTAGGTCTGCCTGTTTTCGGGACCGTGCCCGGACGACTGGGAAGCCACAGCCCGGAAGACTGCAGATGCCGAGACTCCGGTGGGGCCCCAGCACTATCTGCACGTCCCTCCCCAGGGAGCTCGCAAAGTCTCGGCTGCATTCCGCAACAGCAGTCGTCAAGGCGGGCGCTGGGGTCCCGGGCGCCCCCGAAATCGGGGACCCGCACCCCGCCCACCAGCGCCCAGCCCGCACCACTTAGCGCCCAACTCCCCAACTCCGGGACTTTAGCAAAGCTCCCGCGGGCGGGGCAGCGCCGAGGAGCGGGACGCACCATCGCGGCCCGAGAGGGGGAGGCGGTGCGGCGCCGGACCCCGCCGAGCCGGGGCGGACTGGACCGCGGGCGAGCAGGCCGAGGCCCGCGGGGCGACACTCCCGGCAGCGGATCAGGGACAGGGCGGCGCGTGGGGCGCGGCTCGGCGGGGCGCGAGGACGGCATCGGCGGTGACGATCCCCCCGCGGCGGCGGCACTGTGGCGGCGGCCGGCTCCCCGGCCGGCTAGCGGCGGAAGTGCCGCGGAGTTGGAGCGGGGCCGGCGCCGCGGCCGCGTCTGCTTGCCGAGCTGCTGCCGCCGCCGGGCGGACGGGCGGACGCGCGGAGCTGGGGGCGGCGCAGCGGGGCCGGCGGGTCGCGGCGGGGCTGACCGGCCCCGATGAGGCGGAAGGAGAAGCGGCTCTTGCAGGCGGTGGCGCTGGTGCTGGCGGCCCTGGTCCTCCTGCCCAACGTGGGGCTCTGGGCTCTGTACCGCGAGCGGCAGCCCGACGGCACCCCCGGGGGTTCTGGGGCAGCGGTGGCCCCAGCCGCAGGACAGGTGAGTGCCACCGTGGCCATGAGGTTGGGAGCACCTTCTCCCTAAATTCACTTCTAGCCTGCGGTTCCTTCCTCCACATTCTCCTGTCTGTCTCCCCAAAGGCAGTGCCGAACACTCTACTCTTCCCATTTCTCAGATTGGGAAATTTGAGGCTCCCGGGACAGAGATTTGTCCAAGGTCTCACTCCTGTCAGAGACAGAGCCAGAACTAGAGCCTAGGACCCTTTGTACTTAGTGTGGGCTCAGTTTGTTATACTTGCCCCCTCCTTTCTGTCGCTGTCCGCTATTCCTTGACCTTTTTCCAGCATTCTTTTTCTTAGAGTAGCCTACCTGCATCCCTGTATCCCAAGATGATTCCTTCTGCAGATGAGGATGGAGATGCTGGTCCTTCTATAAGATGTCCAAATCTCTTCTCTCTCTCCTCGTCCCCCACCGCCACCTGCTGATCCTGGTGTTTCTACCAGGATTCATCCCTTCTTATTGTGCCATCTGCACAGGGACACTTGGGCCTCCCGACTCTCCTCATTTGTTTGTCTCCCTCTCAACCTATTAATTTTTCAGGTCCTGTACATTTTGGGGGGATGCAAAGATCATGCTATGCTCCCTGGACATGGGAGTGAGTTCATTGGTCCTTAAGGAACTTTCCACCTTTGACCCTCTGGTGGTCCAAAAGGTGGATTCTGCCGTGGAAGGACCTCCAAAATGTCCCAGAAGCTATTGATGCCCATTGCCCTGAGGTTAGAACTCCAGATGCTGACCATGTCTCTTCTGAAATAATTAGATGTGGCGTTTCTTGCAGCCAAAACTGGAATCTTGATTTCTGCTTCTTTTGAGCTCACCCATGTACCTTCCTGTGTGTTTGCGTGTGTGTGTGCTTGTATATGTGTGCTGTGTGCATGAGTACATACATTGAGACTAGCAGCTTCCTGATAGAGAAGCTCTGTCACATCACTCCAACCCTACCAGCTCCTGGCAAGCATATTCATGCTTCAACTCTTTCATACAGTGGGACTTCTCAGATTTTCTTATGGAATTTCTCTGATCCCAAGGGAAGTGGTAAGCTGTGCATCAGGGTCAGTCTTGACTGATTGTTGGCTGCCCTCCAGGGAAGAGGATGACTTTTTGAGGTTGATGGTTCTCCTTTCTCTTCCCAGTATCAGGCTGCTTTCTGGGCATTCTGGCATCTTGAGCACAGAGGGCTCTGTGCTACAGGGCTCATCAACTTAAGCTCAGCCTGTCACTCTGGTAATTGTTACAAACCATCCCAGAGGGTCTGGTTGATTTTTCTGGTAGATGTTACTGTTTAGAAACTAAGGGCCTAATTCTTTTCCTAAAATCTGTTTCAAACCCTGTTAGCCAACTTGGACCTCTGTCCCTTAAATTCTGCATCTGTATGAGTTTTTCTTTCATGAAATCTCCTTCTTCTGTCCCTACCTGAATAAGCATCAGAGTCAGGAGGCCAAAGTTTTAGCCTCAGCTCTACCATTAACTTGCTATCAGTCTCCCTCTCTGAGCCTTATCTTCTTCATCTGTAAAATGTAATCATTGGTCCAGTACCCGCATTCTGTGGTACAGTCAGTGAATCAGTGAGGAGTGCAGTGGGTCACTTCTTTTCCTTTTCCCAAGATAGGAGCCCCTTGTAACATTCCTTACTTCGGGGAGCTCCCTATGGACAGAGGTCTAGGCCAAGGGGGAGTGTTCTGCTCAAGTGCAGACTCTCCTTTGGAAGAGCTGTAGCCACTTGTAAAATAGATCTTGACATTCTGTCTCTGCCTGGAGAAAGCCCTTATATTTCATTTGCTGAAGATGCCAGAGTTGTCCTGATTTTTATTTCCTACACACCCAGATGTGTAGAGAGAAGGTCAAGGTTAACTGCCAGTTTGGCCTGAGCTTTCAAAGTAAATTACTCACTTGTGCAAGAGGCTGTTGATGGAGTAAGGCAACCTTTTGGGAGGAGGAAGAGGGGAGCAACAGCTGGATGCTGCTCGGAGTCCCTAACTGAAAAAAGCAGATAGGCTCATCTGGGCAGATCCATGACTTGTTCATTTCTTTTTCCCTGGACTAGCCTGAAGAGGAGGAGGAGGAGGTGGTGAAGGGGTTTGGTATGTGTGGGAGGGGTTTGCCAGCCGATTGTCCTTGCTTTGAAGAACATTTCTTTGCTTCCATCGAGCAGCAGAAGGGAGCTGTTTCCCCAATCATAAGTTCTCTAGGTGCTCCAGGATTCAGCATTCATCTGCTGCCTTTCAGGAACACCCTGCCAAATTTCCACACAGCCCTTTTTGTTTCATTCTCCCGCAGATGCAGAGCTCTGGGCTTGGCCCCCAGTCCCCTGTTAGAATGTCAGCTGGCCTTGGGGGAAGAAGCCGACTTCTCCCAGTGGTGCTGTTCCTGCCCTCATCCCAGTGTCCTGGAACATGCACGTAACACATTAGGCTGTTGTCTGGGGAATCTGGTATCTTGAGCACACACGGAGCTTTTTCGACAGGCCTGACCAGTTCTGAGCTCAGCCTGTCACTCTTATAATTGTGGAGAACCATCCCAGAGCACTTCGTTGATCTTTCTGGTCAAAACAGTTGCAGAGGCTCTGGCGGGAAGTCTGACGGATTTTATCCAAATGAAAAATAGGTTCCTTGTGGGTTTGAGGGAAGTTTCTTTAAGGGTAAACTATCCTCTAACTTTTTGATTTCACCACTGGATTGTAGAATTGTTTCAAATTAAGAGCATTTGTCATCTGCTAGAATGTAAGTCTACATAATTGCCACACTAGCTCATCCTGTGTAGGGCATCTGATTTATAGGGATACATAATGCTTCTAGGATTTCAGCACTCCTTTGGTCAGACAATTGGTGTCTTGGAAAGCTACAAAACCCAGCAAGAAAACCCAGTCTTGATGCCATCTTTCTTTTAATTTGGTGTCTTCTTCTTCCTGGCCCCAATCTGCCTAACATCTTGGTTTAATTCTAGAGTCTGTTTCGGATTCCTGGCTGGGGAACTGGTTATTAAAAAACCGTGTTAGGAAATTTGATGCAGTCTCTCCCCTCTTCTGAGCCCTAATCCCTGGTGAGAAATGACTTCATTGGATAACAGCATCTGTGGAATAGAAATTGGTGGGATAATGGAATACCAATAACTTTAATTTTCAAGTATCAGGAGTTTTTCTTACTGTGTCAGAGCTGAACTTTATTCTTAGAATATCCAGAAATCAATACTTTCTTTCCCTATTTTGTTCAGTCTTTCTGGTAGCAAAACCTTGCCCATCAGAAAGTTAAGGACCAAGGAAATGTAGCTTGGAATGATTTCTTTAATTTTCCACAGAGGGACTGGTGTCCTCTAGGTTGCTAATCACTTCTCTGTCTGCTTGCCCAGGTGAAATTTGATGCCACTAGGGAAGGGCTGTTGATTTACCAGAGCTAATCTACCTCCCGCATTCTTCCTCTCCTGGGAGCTGAGGAAGGCCTGGGAAGAGAGGCCTGGTTTCTGATTCCTTCTTCTGCCCTAAACTCACTGTGTAACCTCAGGAAAATGGTTTAACCTCTCTGGGCCTTGGATTCCTTATTTGTGAAGTGAGTTTAGACTCTGAAGGGGGAAAGGCAAATGCGTATGTATCATAATGGTGCTTCTCCTTCCATGGCCAGGGCAGACATTGCTAATCAATCTTTTTTTCCCAGGAAACCCAGACTTGGTCTCAGACTGTTTAACACTGCCACTTAAGTGGAGTTAATGACATTGAAATTCACTTGTGATGTAAGGAACAGATACTTTGTTAAGGATTTTCTAATTCTAACAACCTGGGGTTCTGTGGGTTTGGAAGTGATGAGGCCTCAATTTAAGGATTTGTTCATATTCTGAAGGCTTCTCTCGGGTTGTCATCCAAAGATGTTCAGTTTTTAATCTGTGGGCTTCAGTGACATGATAACAGATAAAGGAATAAAGACAGAAAAAGCAAAGGCCCATTTAAAAGATTACCATCCAGCTTCCTAATTGTACCTTGTCTGCAGTCAGCTCTTTACAGAGATGGCGTCAGGGTCTCATCTGGGTATAAAACACCTCCAGGCAAACTTGGCAGTTAGAAGCATGTCCTGCGGCAGCTAAATGCTCCCAATGGTGTGTACAGTGGCTTCTGTATTTTGCATATATCTGACCCTCTGCCGCTCATGAATGTGTCAGAGCAAGTAAAGGAAGGACTTGCATAAGAGTCTTGCTTCTCCTGAGCCCACTGTTCTTATGCCTCTGGAGTGGGGAAAGGACGTAGCCCACACATGTCTGAGCTCCTTTGGACAAGAGATACATCCTGGCCTGGCCTTGTGCCCTGGAAATGAACTCTTCTGGCACATAGCATGAAGTATTGCCCTCGGAGGGCAGTCAGGAGGTGTTTGCTGGACAATTGAAACGTGTTAGAGCAGGCAGGGGGCTTCAGAGATCATTAGTGCAACCCCTCATTTTATATGTATGAAAACCAAGGCCCAGAAGAAGAGAAACCATGTAAACAAGTTCCCAGAACAGAAACCATGTAAACAGTGCCCCCAGAATACAGCGCTCTGAGTTCTCACTGGAGCTCACCATGAAGATTTTCTTCCCTCCCTATTCCAATATCTGAACCTTTTCTATCCTTATTTCCCTCATGAGCCAAGATTATCATGCCAAGTTTTGAAGGCCAGTACTTAATGAGACCAATTATCTGCTGGAACTTACCTGGCTTCTTTGCAGATCCATTTTTTGTAAAGTTACTTCCCAAATGTTTTATACTTTAAAGTAAGTAAAATGGATTAAACTTTAAGGCAGCACAGGGATCCAGCAGGGTAGTAGAAGAATTAAACGTGTGCGAGGCATGTGGTGCTATTACTGCTATTGATGACACACGGAGCTAACTGAGCCTAAGAGCCAGCTCAGATTCGGTATCAGTTGCAAGTAACACAATTAATTAAGCAGGCTGACTCAAGTAAGTTAGAGGATAGACGGGTTCCTGTGACTTCCATGGAGTTCAGGCACGGTGAAATATTGTGTATTGTCAGAGCTTGGCTCCTTTTCTTTCATGTCTCTTGATTTTGACTGTCTCTGTATGTTAGCTTTGTCTGAGCCCCTGTGGTAGCAAAATGTGATAGCAGCTCTTTCCAATTTCATATCCATACTTAGATCCTAGAGGACAGAGTCTGTCTCCTCTGGTTGCTTCCATAGAAGAGAGAAAAAATGTCTTTCCTTTAAGCTCTAGCAAGATCTTCTTAGGTCTTGTTGGGCCAGTGTGGATCTAGTGTGCATAGAACCATTCACATCCACCTGTCTGGAGGAAGGGCTGTGTTGGTTGACTCAGAACACCTTGAGTTGGAGTGGGGCAGGCCACCCAGATCATAGAGAGAGAAACTCTCTAGAGGAGACTCCGGGGGCTCTGTGGGGAGGACGAGGAAGACTCTCCAGAAGAGGGAGTGGATGTCTACTTTGGAGTAGTCATTCCCTGGGAATCAGACTTGGTAACAGAAAACCTGTTTGCCACCCTGGACTCATTGTTGATCCCCAAACCTGCTCTGCCACCCCTGGGCTGAGATGCCCGCTGTGTGAACCCTGTGGTGCTGGAGCTTGCTGACCCACCGTGAAGGGTGGTGACTAAGAGCAGGTGATCTTAGGGGTTTGGCCACTGCCTGCCTTTCCCCACACGGGGCTGCCTTCCCCATACACACAGAAAGATAATTCATTGAAAATTTCTCTCAAGCTAAAAAAAGAACTTCTGTGTCTTCAGCTTTGACTTTTTTCTGCTTGGCCCTCTTAGCTGGAGGAGGTGGAGTGTTCATGCTGTGGAAGCCAGAGGAAGCTAAACAATTCCCCGGCTGCGGTGGGTGGGTGTGTGTTTACGCGTGTGTCGCCTTCTCTCCATGTGTCTCACTCCTCTTCTTATCTTGCTGTGGTTCTTGTTTGCTGCCCTCTGCTGAGTGCTGATAGGAGAGGGAAGGGGAAGAAGCAGGCCCGCCTTCTCTCCCTTTAGGTTCCTAGGGCATTCTGAGCTCCCAGTGCCATCTCTCCTTTGGCCTTCCTGGTGAGGAAAGCCCCAGCGTAAAATGATGTAAATACAAAGAATGATCTGGCCGTGGATGGCGAGGAGGTGACGATGTTGGTAGTAATACTAGTGTTTCCCACTCACTCAGCACTTACTCTGCAGAGCTTGTGACCCTCCCATCTTGTTAATACCCGTGGTTGGAAACAGGAAAAAAATGAGGGAGCAGAGATCTCGGAGATGCAGGTGGTTTATGCACAGCACTGGGGGGCTGGCTTAGCACCTTGAGTCTCAGGCCCAGCACAAGTCCTTAATCACTCTGTTCCTCCATATCTGATAGGACAAGAGACCTGTCCCTCACCCCCTCCCCTCCACCCACTCCTCAAGACTTCTAGGGGAGCTTGGATGTTTGAGCAGAGGGCAGAGGCTTTTGCCCTAAGACTGACCCTCTTCAGTGGCATGAGTCACTTTGCTCAAGGCCTCCTGAGTCCCCACTGGCAAAGCAACTCACCCTCCCCCCCAGTTAGTTGGAGATAGGATGTGGCAGTGTGTAGGGCTCAGCTTTGGAGCTACACTGCCTGATTCCGGAGCATGTCACTTGACCTCTGTCTGAAGTTCTCAGTCTGTAAAATGGGACCCATCTTAACTCTTTGGGGTTTCTTTTGAGGATAAATGAGTCGTTGTGGGCAAAACCCAGAGCATGACACTTGGTAGGAACAAGAGCTGTGTGAGCCAGGCTGCAGGGCTGCTGTGTCTGGCTTATAGGGAGGACTCTTCTTGGCTTCCCGTGGCTGGGACGGGGAGGGCTGTGTACTGTGTCTAGAAGGTGAACTCTCTGAGGTTAAGTGCTTGGCAAGGCTCGGGGTTCAGAAGCAGAAGGAGCCAGGTGTGTGCCTCGCAGACAGGGAGGAGCCCGTGCCTGCAGAGGCTTCTCTTTCTACCCTGCTCCTGACTCTTTGGTACCTGAACCAGTCGTTGGGGGCACTTTCTGCTTCCTGCCCTAGGAGACGACCCCAAACCTCGGCATCCTCTAGATTCAGCTCACAGCCTGCCGCCTCCAGGAAGTCCCTCACTCTAGCTGGCCTTAGTTCTTTTGAGCCTCAGTTTTTCTCATCTCCCTACTTAGTTCAGAGGCCCCTCCAGGTAGACCCCTAATGCCCTTCCTCCCTGCTGCCCTTTGCCAGCCCTGATGCGTCCCTCCTGGGCAGCCTCGGTAACTGTTCTCTCTGCTGGCCAAAGCCCTTCATATAAACCTGTCATGTAGCACAGTAATTATTTTTAACCTTTGCTTCCTGAAGACAGGAACTGACCTCTGCCTCAGTCACTCTTATTTGCCTACATATTAGCTGAAAGTTGGAGAGAGGGAGGAAGTCGTGATGTGGTTGGTACTAAATAACTGCCGGTGGAGGGCAAGGAGCTTCCCCTTAAAGATTTGTTCTTCTTGAGCTTCAGGGTGCTTCAGAATCCCCAGGGAGCCTGTTAACGATGGAGAATCCAGAGCCCACATCAAGCAACATGATTGGGCTGGTCTGGATCACACACTTAACAAACCCTGTTGTGGGCCAAGGATCATATAGTTAACAAATTTGGTTGAGGGTCCAACAGAGAATGCTCTTCTTTCTGCTCACATCCCAGGAGACAGACCTCTTGTTCCCCAGGCGCCCTCTGCACTGTCCCCAGGAGTGCTTTGGGAGTGCTGCCTCTGTTAGTGGGAAGCACCTTTATCTGCAGCTTCCTTTGTTGCCAATCAGCACGTGCAGGGGAGCTGTGCGGTACCTATTAATGGTGGCATGTATTAGATGCCAGCAGGTCAGACTGAGTCTGGCATCCAGACTGGGCGGAGCACTTTGGAATCCCTCTGCTGTGGGCTGTGTGGCCTGGCTGGGACTCTAGAGCTTAAGATTTCTTCTCATGCCCTTCTGGGGTACAGGGCTCTGCCTTCCTGCCATGGAGGCAAGTGTGAGGCACCTGTTAGCAGATGAGGGGCTGAAGTGGGGGCCTCCTGGCAAGAGGTGGCATTACAGAACCCTGTGAACTTCTCCCTGGAGCTGGTGAGAGCAAAAGGGAGAGCGTGGCATTGAGACACATGCCCAGCTCTGCCAGTCGATAGCTCTATGCTAGGACTCTGGGGCTTCAGGTTCCTTCCCCTACAATGAGCACAGTTTCCACTAATTTGTAGTGTCCTGGTGATTATTAAATTAAAGATAAAATGAAGGAGGTGTGAAGAGGTGAAGTGGCATATCCAGGGCTTCAGAGCTAGGAGGTGGTGGGAAAGACTCTATCCCTGCCCAGAAGCTTCCTTCTGCCACCTCCAGCAGCTGCTGACTATGTGAGATCATGCAGTCTCATCAGGCCCCAAGTCAGCCCCCCTCCCTGGGACGAGATCATCGCTAAGGACCTCATAAACCTGGGTCTTGGCTCTCGCTGGCTCTGAAAAACTCTGCTTTAGCCACATGCCTGGGCAGTAGTGCCAGGGCAGGGATTACAGCTGGTCCCCACGTGCCGCCTGGGAGCCACATGCAGGCAGTCTCCCAAGAGCCCAATTCGGCAGGGTTGTGTGTGTGGGTCTCCCCTGTGAGTCACAAATATCAGCCTCTTCTGAGAGCCACTGCTGAGCATCAGGAACAGCAAGAGCTTCTGGAGGAAGGGGTATTCTTCAGGGAACAGGTTGGAAACATCTGGCAGGGGCGTGTGTGAGAAAATGACTTCCTGCTGCTGAAGCACATTGTATGTTCTCAACTGAAAACTGTTATTTTTTGCATGTTTCCTCCTGAGTATTGATCAGAGTTAGCGGCTGACAGTTAAAATGTGTATGTGTGTCTGTGTCTATTTGTGAAATAACCAGTTTCTAAATTTGGCACCCAACTTGAGCAAAAAGTTAACGATTCTGTTTTTAGAGAAGCAGAGTCTGTGGTTTGGATTCCTGGTTATTTTTTGGAAATAAAGCCTAATGGTTTTTGTTTTTGTTTTTGTTTATTTATTTGGCCTTTATAAAAAAAACAACCTTATACTGGTTTGTATGTATCCCAGAGATATATCTTGAATGGTTCAGCCAGTGTTGGTCCATAGATGGCTGATGTCTTTACTTTTGCCACTACCCAAATATTGAAATATTTCATATTTTTAGGGAAAAATTCTTATTTGGGGTGGGGGATATGCAAAATAAAACAGTCTACAGCTGGACCCAGGTTCCACTATCATAAGAATCTGCTGGGTCTGGGAAGTAGTTGCCCGCTCTAGATTGGCCCAGCTCTGCAGTTGGTCTCACACCTGGGTGTTCCCCCCTTTCACATACTTAGACTGGCCTCGGGAGACTTGAGTGTGGAGCCCTGCTTCACAGTCTGCAAGCTTCTTTTGGCTCTCTTGTCTTCTAGGGGAAGCAAGGCAGAGCCTACGGTCTCTACTCTATAGATGTGGAGACTAAGGTTCAAAGTGCATAAATGACACAACTAGTCACAGAACCAGTATGTTGAGACTAAGCCCCCTCTCTCTAAGACCAATGAACTTTTCAGAAAGAAAATAAAGATTACTTGGAAATATAAAATATATTATCCTTGGGCTCTTGAACTTCCTCACTTAAGTTTATATTCAGATGGGTCCTTCTCTATCATGGCCCAAGAAACCATTTATTTTGCTTCTTTCTGTCTCCAGGCACCTGATTCCCACCCACCACTCTCCTCATGGTACTGGGAATTGAATGCAGAAGTGCTCTACCACTAAACTACATCCCAGTATTTTTTTTTTTTTCATTTAATTTTGAGACAGGGTCACACTAAATTGCTGAGGCTGGCTTCGAACTTGTGATCCTCCTGTCTCATCCTCCCCAGTTGCTGGAATTATAGGTGTGTACCATGGTGCCTGCCTTAGGCATCTGAATTTAAGGTCCACCCTCAATAATAAAGCTTATTCCAGCTGTGTCTGGGGCTGCTGTAGATTTGCCGGGAGTGATATGGATACAGAGCCTACTTTGTTTTCTTCCTTGTGCTTTCTGGCATGTCAGGAGACTCCAGAATATGGATGCCTGTGACTGGAAGAGTGTTAGGATCCTTCAAAGTAAGGGGGAAGCTGCTTTCCCAGTTGAAATGGCTCATGTTATGTGTTCCCTTGACATCCAGGACATTTCTGGAAAACAGTGCCTGTGTGAGGGCAGTACCGATGCACACAGTCATTTGTGTCTCTGAGTACAGGGCCTTCAGCCAGGGTGTGGGAGCTGCAACTCTAGCCAATATCCAGGAACCTTCTCTGAGAGGTCCCAGGAGTCTCCCTGTCCTGCAGTGGGCATGGATGTGAGGCATAGCTGGGTATGGGAGTCCTGGACTTTGGGTTGGCTCCTCAGCAGCAACTGCAGTGATCACTTATTTAGTGAGCTCGTACTGCCTGCCATGTTCTGTGCCCCTCTCATTTCATCAGCCCTGTGTCTCCAGGAGGTGAATGCTCTGATTATTGTCCTTTTACAGGTGCAAAACTAAGGCTCAGGAAACTCAAGTAACTTCCCGGGCCTATGCAAGAAACAAGCAAGCGGTGGGACTCCCACTCGGATCTCTGACTCTCAGACATGCGCTCTTAGCCACCATGTTGGATTGACTCCTGTGGCCAAGTTCTTTAACCTCTCTTGGCCTCTGTTTCCCAGCCTATAAGGTGGGATTATACCCTCCTGGCCTGTGAGCACTTTGCTGACCCATAACTCTTCTGCCACCCCTTCCATGAAGCAGTGTCAGACACTGTGGCACCAGGTGAGTGCTCTTCCCACTGGGGTGGGCCCTTCTGCTTGTTGGGACAAAGTGCCCCAGTAGAGTCACTCCATGGGCTTGGGGAGTGCTTCCCCATCCCTCGTTCCCCAGCCTGGATCCTGCTGCTCTCCACTCTGCCCTGGCAGCCGAAGAGGCAGCTGAGGGCTGCACTGCCAAAGTCCTGCCAGGGAACAATGGGGCACATTAAGAAGACTGCCAGGTGCCGAGCCAGAGATGTTAAAGAGGCATTTGATTGGTTTCAACCCTAATTGTCAGGTTGCTCTTTTTTTCTCCACAGTAGTTGAGGGGCACAAAGCCCGGGTGTGGATTTCCTCCCTCCATGGCTTCTCCCTGCCTTTGGGTGGGAGTTTGCCTCGATACCTCTCCTGTTCTGGGCCCTCTCCTCTCCCTCTGTGTGTCTCTGCCTCTCCTTCACCTCCCCACCCCCACTTGTCTATGCTGTTTGGGTCTATCTCAGCAAATAAGATGAAAGATGTGACCACAGAAGCCATAAGCCTGCCACCCCCACAACTTCAAGGGATTATACCTTTCATCTTGTCCAGTCTCCCTCAATCTTATCCCTGCCAAATGGGCAGCCATCTTTGGCTCGAACACCCCAGTGATGGGGAGCTCACTCCCTTTAGCTCAGCTGGGTCCTAGGTAATCTACCATGGCTCAGGGTAACTTAAAGGATTTCTAAAGTGCCTTCTGCTCAGTTTTTCAGGCTCCTCTCAAATCTTTCCTTTCCCAGAAAGCCCTCCCTGATCTTTCCAGTCAGAATTAATCTCTGTCTCTTGAAAATGTTTATAGAACTTAATTTGTACAATTGTAATGGCATGGGTGCCGCAGTGCTGTGCTTTGCCATCTCCCCAGGCAGAAGCAAGTACTTGAAGGAGCTCTCTCAGCAGGACAGCCCTTTGGGTGAGGCTCCAGTGGAGGCAGGGGACCCCAGAGAGCTGCTTGTGAGCCTAGGCTTCCCCCATCTCTAGAACTTCCATTCCTAAACCTGGCAATTGTGTCTTTTGTGCTCTTTTCATCCGGGGAATAATTAAGGCTCTGTGGACAATATGGTCTCTACTGTAAATACCCAACTCTGCTGTTGTAGAGAAATGTGGCCATAGATAGGTGGGTGAACATACTATGTTCCAATAAAATTTTATTTGCAAAAGCACACAGCAGGCTGGATTGGGCAGACTGGTTGATTGTCAATGGCTGTTCTGGTCTCTTCCTGATGGAGGAGGCTGAAACTTAGATGGGAGCTGCCTGAAGTTCTTGTGTGACCTTAGGCAGTGCCCTGACCCACAATGCCTCAGTTTTCTCATGTGCCCCTTGTGCTGGTTGGGAGGTGAGTTGCAATGGTTCTGCCAGTTCTTGACACTTGGTGCGTTCCTGAGTTTTCCACTGGGTCTGGCAGAGCCGCTGTATCCGACTCCGTCTCTGAAACAGTCCCACTGGCCCGTGGTGTCTCACCCGGATTCCTGCCACAGTCTCTGGCTCTTCTCCCCACTTCCTCCCTGAAATCACAGTCCATTCTTTATACACATCCAGAGAGCACATTTGCAAGTGTAAATCAGAAGTTCCTGTCCCTTTTCTGAAACTCTTCAGTGGCTTGCCACTGCTTTGATGACAGTACATACCATTCAAAGTCTTGCCTTGTCTGGCCCCTCCTCCTTTTCAGACCCGTTCTCTTCCCTTCGCTGGCTCTTTCTTCACACTCCAGCCATGTCGGCCTTCATGCATGTCATGTGTGTTCTTCGCTCAGGACTTTTGCACATGGTCCAGCCTGGAGTGTTCTTCCCAAAGATTGTTGCATGACTGCTTCCCCATCACCTCAAGGCCTCAGCCCAGTCTCACCTCCTCAAAGATGCCTTCCTTGAACCTGCATTCTGAATATGTCTTTCCCAGCCGTTCTGCAACATATCTAACTGTGAATTATATACACGCAGCAGCTTGCAGTGTCTGGAATTACTCTGCATTTTATTTACTTGTTTATTCTCTGCCTCAGCAGATACTAAAGACTCAGGAGGACTTCCTCTGTCTTAGTACTATGGTATCCACAGTGCTGGCACATAGTAGGTGTCCATGTATTTTGAATGAATGAATGAGTGATGCCTGTGTGCCTGAGGACCCACCCAGGTAGTACTTCTTGCTGTCCTGGTCCTGTGTTTTCTTCTTGGCGCTGGAAGAAGTTGCACCCTCTCACCCTCAGGGGGCCCTATTCTCACAGCATGGGGAGAAACTTCTCCTCCATTGAGATCAGAGGGCCTCTGGCCAAAGGACTGTTAGCCAGAGCTGTAGCCCTTGTTCATGGCCCATAAGGCTTCACTGGTGATATCTCTGGATGAGGATCCATTGAGTTCTCTCCCTTTGGACAGTCTTTAGAATATGAAGCAAATAACTATGGGATTGCATATTTTCCCCTTGGTTCTGGAAATGTGGATCCCTGCTTACTTCTTTTGGAGCAGGTATTTGCTGGAGGTAAGCTGAGTGGCCCTTCAGTCCAGAGAGGTCTTAAACCCAGAGCCTCACACATGCTGGGCAAGTGCTCTCCCCCTGAGCTATCTCCCAGCCCAGGTCTCCTAAGGAGAAGGGTGCTGACTAGAGCCCAGTTGTCCCACAGCACCCATCAGTGGATAAATGGATTTTTATGGGTTGAATCATGTCCCAAGAGAAGATATGTTAAAGTCCTAGGCCCAGGTCCCTCAGAATGTGACCTCATTTGAAAATAGTTTGGTTATAGTCATAATAGTTTAGATGAAGTCATGCTGGAGTGTGTGGGCCCTTAATCCTGTGTGATTCATCAGGGTCCTTATAAGAAAAGAGGCCCAAATGGAGAAGATGGCCCTGTGAAGACAGAGGTGGAGATTGGAGGCATGCTGCCCTAAACCTCAGAACCCCGGGGTAGGGATAATTGTCTTACTCTCTTCTGGCTACTTCCATTCCTTTCTATCTCATGGAAAAGATCCTTTCTTCCTGTGGAGGATCAGCACATTGCACTGCACGTATGTATTCTTCAAAACCATGCTTCTGATTAATGGGTCAGCCTCCTTTTTTTCTTTCTTTCTTTCTTCTTTTTTTTTTTTTAAACTCATCCATTAGCCTTGAAGAGCAGTGGAATAAACACATCACCTTTTACTTTATTGCATCGTCTCTCATTCTGTTCTTGAGTTCTAGGTACACTGATTTCAACAAACTGTTTTTGTTCTGGGTCCCAGTTAAATTGATTTGGGGGACTGCTGTGTGGCCGGTGCCCTCGGAACTCTGAGTTTAAAAGGGGCCACGTTGGTGTATCACAGAGGCTGGGCACTGCGGGAGGGACCAGCGGACATGTCGTGTACCAAGAGGAGGTCACAGATCGTGCAGTGGAGGTCAGAAAGGACCTCAGCAAGTGGTGACTTTTAAGGTGGTCCTGAGTACAGTTAAGACTTCAGCACTGTGTACACGGTAGCATTTGGGTCTCTAAGGTAGCAGAAAGTGGGGGAACTTGTTCCTATAATGGTAGGTTAGCAAGAGCCACTGAAACTTTCCTAAAGACTGCCAGAGAGGAGCTGGAAAGGTGAGTGCAGGTTGATTTCTGGGCTGGGGAGGCTGCATTTCAGGAGGCAGGGATGGAGGGTTTTGAACAGAGGATGACAAGATCAGCATATGACTTAGAAAGGTAACCGAGGTGATGCAGGGGGCACTGGAGACAGGATGACCAGTTTGGAGGTTACTGAGATGGAGGGAGAATAAATTCATTCATTCAGCCACTCTGCCCTGTGCTGGTCCTAACACCAGAGTAGGTAGCAAGGCCACCAAGATGTATAATCTGCTGCCTCTGAACTCAAGATGTTTATAATAGTGACAGCTGCTGCTGGCTGTTCTTGCCAGGCACAGTCTGAAGCCCTTGTATACATTATCATTCTCAGGCCTCACAGCAACCCAGTAACATGCAGGCCATAGTTATCCCCATTATATAGATGAGGTGCTAAGCTCCAGGAGATAAAATGTTTCACCCAGGTCACACAACCGGTTCCTAAAGGAACTATGACTAGCCTGCAGAGCCCTGAACCCAAACTGTTGGCTCCATATACCAAACAAGTCAAGCCAGAATACTCTGAGGTCTCCCTGAAAGCTGTAGGTGCCAGCTGTATGGGGCTGTATGTGAACCCATAGAGAGCCAGGGAACCAGATGGCTGGGCAGGGAGGGCTTCCTGAGGGGCATCCTGGCCCATTCTTTTCAGGGGAGAGAGATGTAGCTGGGCACTGAAGGTAGGGGTGGAGTGGGGAGCAAAGGGATTTCAGATAGAGGGGACAGAAGTGTCAAAAATCCTTAGTGGGGAAAACTGCAAGGGGTATTCAGGGCTTCCAGGTTTAGTGTTGCTGGTCCCTAAAAAGTATATCCAGAGTAGGACTAGAAGAGTCTGGAATGCAGGTGGGGCCAAGCTCATGATCTGGATTCTGCCTCCAGCACTTGGGAGTGTGAGGGATGTCCCATGGTGAAGCCACGTGATCAGATTTGCTTTCTCAAGGGTCTTGGGGTTCAATAGTTAAAGACTCTGGGAGGTCATTTTGTCAGCCATGGTAAGGTGTTTGCATCCAGGTCAGGTGAGGCAGAGAGGCTCCCAGGACAAGCCTCCAGGGCTCCATACTCTTAAGCCAAGGACCTGATCTGGAAGGCTCATTGGGCCTAGACTTCTTCATTCAGCTTATCATTTATCCATCAGTATTTGATGGAATACTGAAAGTGCCCCACGCTGGCTCTCTGCTAAGCAGAAGGATATGGTCTCTGCCCTTGAGGACCAGCTGGACCATTAGGCACTCAGTTCCAGAGTAGGGGTCGTGTGCAGTTAGGGTGAATGTGGACTGAGGGCACAGTAAAGGACACTGTAGCCTTCAAACAGGCTTCCTTCCTGCCACCTCTCTCCTTGCCCCTCCCTGTCTTCACCCCTGGGCTTTTAAGGCCACAGGTTTGCCTGGTTTGAATCTCAACTTGGCCCTTTACCAGCTGTGTGACTTTGGGAACATTCCGTAATCTCTTTGCTCATTTCCTCCACTTTAATGGTCCCTACTTCATAGAATAGTTACATGGATCGTGTGAGGTCACAATGCAAAGCACTTGGACTAGTGCCTGACACTTAATAAGTGCTACATAGATGCCATCAATATCACAGGTCTGGGATCTCTTAGGCTTATCTCTCTGTGTTGGGCACATTTAGGATTCAGAACTATGTTAGTAAGGGTTCAATCAGGAGAGAAAGTACACAGAAATTTGAATACAGGAAGTTTAAGGAATTACCAACTATAACAGGAGATTAGAGTAATAAAATTGGCTAATTAGAAGTAAAAGGAGCTCTAAAGTATGTAGGAATATCATATACAGGAGTGGCCACTACCCATAGGGCTGAGGTGAGTGCCTAAGGAGCACCCACACCCCTGTGTTGAGGTCAACCCCGGGGAAATCCCTCCCCACAGGGCTGAGAGAGAGTGCCCGAGGAAGAAGCCCCTTGGGCTGGGGTCCTGACCTGTGAGAGGGCACAGCTGTGCTTACTGAGAGCAGAGTAGCTGCTGCATTGCACACCAGTGAAGCTGGGTGATAGGGTTCATGGTGAGGTGCCTCATGGAAGGCATTTGCTATGAAACCATCCAAAGAGTGGGCTGTGGGAGCTGCTGGCACTGGGTGCTGTTGGCTGCCACACACTGCCGGAGCCTGGCAATGCAAGAGGAGGGATGGGAGGAGCTGGGCATGGAGAACCTAGCGCCCATGGAGCCACCCTTACCTCCTATCCAGCAAACACCATGAGCAAGTGGAAAGCCCTTCCTCCTGCAGAGTCTGTCCGCGTCTTCCCCTGACCACTGAGAACACCAGATTAACTGGCAAGGAAAACAGGTTTAAGGTCCAGAACCATTTTTGTGTGGCAGGCAATGAAGGTTGGGTTTGTAGCTGAGAGGTAATAAATTGTTAACAGACCGTCTTAGTCAGTTTGGGCAGATAGAACAATACCAGAGAGACCGGGTGGTTTAAACATTGTTTCTCACAGTTATGAAGGCTGAGATCAGGTGGTCAGGTTCTCAGTAGGGTCCTCCCTCTTCCTGGTTGACAGATAGTTACTTTCCTTGCTGTGTCCTCACCTGGCAGAGAGAGCACACACAAGGATCTCTTCTGAGGGTGCTATTCCCACTCAGAGAGCTCCACCCTGGTGTCTTAAGTACTTCCCAAAGCCCTAGCCTCCAAGTGCCATCACGTTGGTGGGAGGGATTTTACCATGAATTTAGTGGTGGTAGGACAAGACTCAGTCCCCCACCCTGGCACGGAGTCTGATTCAGGGTGTTAGTCACGTGCATGTGCTCTGTTTTGCAGTAGCCTGCTGGGGTAACGGTAGTAGTCAAACACATTTTTTTTTCCCTGTGGCAAAAATGTATTCACACTATGTAGATAAATAAAGACTATTTTAGCCTCATCTCTATTCAGGTCAGACTCTGTCACTAAATGAGTTATTAAAAAGGAGTTATTAAAAAAAGCTTTTTGGATTTTGGATTGAGGCGGAGGGATGGTTGACCTCATTACCTTTCTCCACACAGCAGTCAGATCTTTTGGAAATGTAAATTCCCCCACGGCTCTCCTGGGAACCCACCAGGGGCTTCCTGCTCTAGGATAAAGAGTAAACTCCACTCCGGACAGCACATTGTCTTCCCCTTCCCCAGGTCTGCCCTCCAGTCGCACTGTCCTCAAATGAGCGACTTGTCCTGCAACAGAGCCTTTGGACACTTCCTTCTCACTACGTGGAATGTTCTTTTGGTACGTGTACACACACACACACACACACACACAGTGCTTGGTAACACGGCCTCATCCTTCAGACCTCAGTGCAGGTGTTCCTGCCTGAGGGGAGCTTTCTGAGCCCTCACCCCACCTGAGGCTTTGTTCTTTAAAGAACATGCCTTAGTTTGTGATTATGCAAACTTACAGTGAGCATGATTGTTTCATTAATCTGTCCTCCTGTTAAAATGTGAGTGCTGTGTGAGAACAGTGATTATGTCTCTTCCTTCCCCCATTATGTGAGCCCTGCTGTTTACACAGTGCTTAGCATGTGACATATTTGATGAATGAAAACAGGAATGACCATCTTGGATTGGATCTTGAACCAGGAAAGAAAACATTAGGCATTAAAGGAAATTACTGAAGCAACTGGCAAAAATTTGGACTTTAGATTGGATAGCAGTGTGGTATCGTTGTTAAATTTCCTGATTTCTATGTCATTATTCTTAGGAAATACACAATGAAGAATTTAGGAGTAAAGTTTTACCATGACTTCAACTTTTGGGTTCAGAAAAAAAAAATTAGATATAAATAGGGAAGAAGAAGAAGAAAGAATGAAAAACATGAACGTATATGAAAGCTATACAGGAAATCCTTGTACTTCTTGCATCTTTTCTGTAAGTTTGAAATTATTTCACACTAAAAAGTTTTTTAAAATTCAGTGATTAGAAATGAATGAACAAAAGGGGAAAGGAAGGCTTCAAGTGCAAAAGCAGGAGGTCAGGAGGGGCTTCCAGGAGGGCTATGTGCTTGGAGGTCGGCCCTGGGCTGGGAAAGGAAGAGCGGGGGACGGAGCTGGAGCCTTTCTGGGGTGTCTCTCGTGGGAGTGGGGTGTTGCGCGGCTCACTCAGCTTGAGGGTCTCTGTCTACATTTCCACCTCTTATTCCTTGTGATTTTTGATACACGAAGCCAAGCCATCCCCAGTTCTTCCATTTGATTTCTTTTTTTTTAACTTAAGAAAAGGGAGATATCGTCCCAAGTATGCAGATGACTCTTTCTGTCCTTAAATTATGGCCTCCCTGTTGTAGAGGTTTATTCTTGAGCAGTAAAGCACCATGTGTTTCCTGTTTGAGTTACATATTGCTGCATAACAAATTATCTCAAAATGTGGAGAATTAGCACAACAAGCATTTGTTATTGCAGTTTCTCTGGGTCATGAATTTGGGCTTTGCTCGGAGGTCCTGGCCCAGCGGCTCTCATGAGGTCACAGTCAAGATGTTGGCCAACTCCGCTGGCATCAGGAGTCTCAGCTGGGGCCCAGCAGTCTGAGGACTCGCGGGAGGACTCGTTGCTCAGCACGTGGACTTCTGCACGAGGAAGCTTGAATGCCCTGGCAGCATGACAGCTTGCTTTCCCAGAGCAAGTGATCCACAAAACAGGGAAGAGGAAGCTCACCAATAAGAGCAGGTGGGCACAAACAGAAAGCACCATTCCTTCCATGACCTAATCTGGACTCATCCCTCATCCTTGATGCTTTATTCTGTTAGTTAGAAGTGAGGCATGAAGTTCAGCCCTTGTGCAAGAAGAGAATTAGACTCTACCTCTTGAAGGGAGGAGTGAGAGAATTTGGGGACATTTTAAAACCACTATTGTGTGCGTGACACTAAATGGCACATGGAAGGGATCTAAGGTACAGACTGATATCTTTCTCCAGAAACTTATATCTGGTAGGAAAGTTAAGAAATGCCCCGAAATTGGCCCTAGGAGCCAAGGTATTCCATGGTAGATGGCTTGAGGGAGGTCTGGGAAAGGAGGAATCGCAACGAATGGTACAAAGGGAAGCTCTCGGGAGAGCCGACACCTACCCTCACAGATGGGCAGCTTTCCCCTTGGTTCTTGACCCTGATTATTGACATTGTCATAACAACGATAATGAATAACGATGGTAGCACTTGAACATTTTCACTGCAAGAGGCACCGTGGCAGGCAGGACTGCTGCGTAGCACATCTCTCCTGGTGAATAGCATCCCTTGGAATTGTACAGTGGACCATCCTCCTGCCCAATTAGTAAGGCTTTGAGCTTCCTTATGGGGTCAGTACCATTACACAGAGAACAAAGAGAAGCCTTCGGAAATCAATTGACTTATGAGAGGTGGCATGGCTAGTAAGTGGCAGAGCTGTTAGGCCCTGGGCCCAGAGACAGACCGATCAGGTTAACTTCCAGCTTCTCTGCTTCAGGTCCTTGCATAAGCATCTTGGACCTGTTTGGTTTTGGTTTCCTCATCTGCACTGTGCACCTTGTTCAGCGCGGTGCCTGGTTTGTGGCAAGCATCGGTTGCTATTGCTGTCGTCAACTCGCAGGGGCACACATTGCTCTGCTGTCTTCAAGTTCATTGCCTCAGTTTGTTATAAAGGGTTGAGATGAGAGAAGCAAGTGTTAACTACAGCAACCTGCTCTCCCAGTGTATGGATTAAGAATTGGAAGGGAAAAACAACGTGTCCAGGATGAACATCCTGGCAATGTGCCGTCAGTGTCTGCTGTTCCCTGTTTCTGTTTTATTCTCATGAGAATCTGACTGCTTCCTGGGATGCCTGACGGTTCCCTCCTCTGTGCAGGCCCAGATAGTGGCCGACCTGGGTTCTAGGAAGCTGAACGGGAGTTGGCAACTTTCTCTGAAGTGCTGTCCCTGTGGAGGAGCAAGGAGCCTGCCTTAGATAAGTGCAAAAGCAAGTTGGGATACAAGCCGGTGCTGTGTGTTCTTGAGTCAATTGCTAAATCTTTCTGGTCTCCTTTACAAAATGGGCTTGGCAGTCCTTCCCCACCAGAGTTCTTCGTCTGAAAGAAGATGTTTTTGAAACCATGCAAGCACAGTGCAAGGTCTCAGAACCCTTCATTCCTTTCCAATCATTTGAGAAATATGGCTTCTTTAAACAAATGGAATGTACACAGGTTGTTTGATGGCAATCACTCCTCCCTACCCACTGCCACCCACACCCTCTTTGCTAAAACATTGTTGAGAAAAAACAGTTTTGATCTGAATTCTGAGGATGAAAACAGCCCTCCAAACCAAAGCAAGAACCACGTGGTTTTTACAAAGTAAGTGGAATTTAAAATTTTAACCCAGTAACCAACCTGGTGACTTGTCTTCTAGAAGGAACACTTTTATTCTTTAACGAATTGGCGTTTGTGATCTGTGCTGGTTCACTGTGGAATGTCTCCTTGTCTCATTGACTGTGGTCACAGAGGCAGCAGCTCTCACTCCCGTGGGAATAACAGAGCCTACTTTGAGACTAAAAAATACCCCCAACCTCCTCCCTTTCATTTCCTCACCTAATACTAAAACACTTCCTTACTGAAGCTTAAAGAAAAGGACTAATTTCTTTTTTTAATTTTTAAAATCGGTTTGGACATGCATGAACCATTTGTTTTTCCTTAGATTACTGCACATCTCATTGTGTTTATTATACATTGAGGTTATGAGTAAATCTGCCCTGGATCATGTGGCACAAAGTGACGGGAAGAGATCCCACCAGCCCCCTGTGCAGGAGGCTCCCTCTCAGTTTCTCCCCTCCATTTTCTCATTGTTAAACTATATTTCCCCGAAGACAAAAAGGAAAGAGGTAATAGAACGAGGAGGAGAAGTGTTAGAGGGAAACCTGGAGCTGTCAGTGATTTCTGCTCTCCAGCAGTCTGACCTCAGAGTGGTTAAACTTGGAGTCCCTGCCCCACCTCTAACATGGGGATAATAACAGTAGTAGCCATGTTGTAGGGCTGTGGCCAGAACGACCTGAGAAAATACACAAAGGAAAAATGCCTTGTAGATTCCGCTATACCATGTGCACACTGAGATAGGATTGCATCAATGTATAACTTGTGTGATTTTTAAGAATTTGCTTTTAAAAGATTGTTTTTACTTTTTGAAACCGTTTGAGTTGCAGAGGCGCCTTGGAGCCACTTAGCATGATGTCCTGCTCTGGGGAGGAACACTGTGAGTAGTGTGCTCAGAGGTAGCCTGCAGCTGCCCTGGCTCCAGGATGTGGAGGGCACCACCTCTCCCTTTCATTTCTTCCCCTCACCTTCCCAGCCTTTTCGTTTTTCTTGATAAAGGATAGAGCAGCTCTTTTCCTCTTCTCTAAGACAGACAGCAGAAGATGCTATCGTAGTTAAAAACGAGTAAGCGTGCCAGGCATGCATTTGGCAGATCTGCCCTCTGCGCCCACTGCTGCTGCAGGTGCGCCCTCCTGGCCCACCTGTCTCCCAAGTGTCGGACTTGCTTGTTCAGGAAACCTGATAGTTTCTGTATCAGAGCTCCTGAGTTATTAGGGCTAAGGGGTCTGCCCTGGGGCAGGAGGGGGACTCAGCAGGGGACTCTAAGCTCTGTACATCTGAACATTTTTCTCTTTTTCAGCTGGTAGTTTTTTCTGGCTCTAGGTATAGGAGGATTTATCTGTGAAGGTACAGTGGTGACAGTAATTGTTGCCTTCTTTCTTCCCTCCTCCCTTTCTCCTCTGAAATGGGAGAGAAAACTTGTTCGCATCAGGAGTGCTTCTGCTGTTGGGATTTTCAGTGCTTTCTATTTAAAGATGTCACAGTGAGGGAGGAGTCAGAGAACAGAGGTGGCAAGACCCAGGAGATCATCTCAGCCAACACTTTGCAAACTCTCTGGAAGTCCAAGCCCACTTGAAATACCCAGTTTCAGTGTCGGAAGTGTCCTGTAAATATATTTCAACTTCTTTAATTATATATATACACACACACACACATATTCACACACACACACACACTCTGGGGTTGAACTCAGGGACATTTTACCACTGAGCTCCATCCTTAGTCTTTATTTTATTATTTTTATTATTATTATTTTAATTTTGAGACAGGGTCTTGCTTAAGTTGCTGAGGCTGGCCTTGAACTTGAAATACTCCTGTCTCAGCCTCCCAATTTGCTGGGAATGCAAGCATGTGCCACTGTGCCTGGTTCTCTTTAATCTTTTTAAAGATGTAATAAGAATAATTTTTAAAAACTGCTTCTAGGTGTTGTGTTCCACATTTTTATATGGTAAAAATCACCAGCTTATTCTCATAGCATCTAGTTAATTAAAGAAAATCCAAAGAGTCCAAGTAGGGCAGGCTGTGTGGATTTTTTTAAAAGCATCTGCCTACTCATATAGATACATCTACATCCATTAAATCGGATTTTCTCAGTATTGGGCAGCTGAAGCCAAACAGAGGCAGATATAAGCTTCAACCTGTTGTCTCTGACTTCTGAGTTCCAGTTATTCATGTTGATCAAAACAACCTCATTAGTTAACTTTATAGTAAATAAATGCCATTAATTTGAAAATTAAGAATTCATAATAATAAAATGCAACTTTCTGGTCTTATTGAATGAAAGACTTGACTCACTGAAAACCTATCTATTTTTCAGAGAACATTGAGCTAGCATCCCTCATCATCATTACTTGCTTATTAAATTATGTCCCAGCTCATTAATGTAGCAACCTGATATTTGCACAAGAAGGTCTACGTACTGGCAACTACATTTATATATTCATATTCACATCCCAGCAATTGCTTTTTATGTGTGAATGGACCCTGGCAAATTTCCCCCTTTTGGATAGTCTCAGCTCATAAAAGAAAACATTTTCTTCCATCCTCCTAAGAGAAGCCTTGCCACTGCCCAACCCCAGGTGGTCATGGTTTAATTAGAAAACCATTACCTTTTGCTTCCTGTTGGAGTTGTTTCCCATGTTCTTAGAGGCTTGTTGGGCAGTTTGCCCACAAAAATCACTATATATAAAAATCCAGCAGCTATTGAACACCTAGCATGAGAAACAGGTCAGTCCTCAACCTCCTAGAAGCCAAGCATCCCCACTCCCCCCAGCCCCGTGGCTGGCTCCCTCTTCCACCCTGTCTGTCTGTCTGTCTGTCGCTGGCTCCACTCCCATCTTCCCCAGGCTTTGGGAGCAGCTGTGACAGCAGCCTTACGCCTCATTATTCATCCACAAGGTGCTGGAGGAGCCAGCATATACATATGTGTGTGTGTGTGTGTGTGTGTGTGTGTGTGTGTGTTTTCTGTGACTTCTGGCAGGGCAGGCTACCCTGTGGGAAGGGACTTTCACGTCACCCTCCCATCTCCCAGGGTTTTGTTTGAGGGGCGGTGGGGCGTGCACTTGAGCCCTGTGGGAATCAAGGATCTGCAGTGGCCTTGTTATCTGAGCCCTTTAGCCCTTCGGCACCCAGGCCTGTCTACTAGTTCATTTGCAAACTACTCTCTCAGTCCAAGAAAGCAGCTGGAGGAAAGATGGAGAGGGTTCAGCTGGACCTCCAAGTGAAATAAAGACCATGGAAGTTCACGACATGCATGGAGGGCTGTGTTTGTCACAGAGACAAATGTAGGGAGTGAGCTCTGGCCTCCATACGCCCCAGCTCAGCAGTCAGGAAGGCCTGGGTTTGAATCTTGGCTCTGTACGGGGACCTTAAGGGAGATGCCTAACATTTATGAACCTCCGTTTTACACATAAAATGGAAATAATAGCTACCAACTTCACAGACAAACGCTAAAGATTGATTGGAGACTCTTTAAACGGGACATGTGTCTGGCACGGTGTGAGCTCAAGAACAGCTTTATTAATTTGGGGGGGACAGTGACATTCAGAGACCGTTTTCCTTTCTTTAAACTGTACAGTTTGGGCTGGGGATGTGGCTCAAGCGGTAGCGCGCTTGCCTGGCATGCGTGCGGCCCGGGTTCAATCCTCAGCACCACATACCAACAAAGATGTTGTGTCCACCGAGAACTAAAAAATAAATATTAAAAATTCTCTCTCTCTCTCCTCTCTCACTCTCTCTTTAAAAAAAAAAAAAAAAACTGTACAGTTTAATTTACTTGATTTGACCTGGATAAAAACATAGGGGGCAAGGGCAGAGGAAGGGGGTCATTCCTGGTCATTTGTCTATTTTGCTCCTCCTGCCAGCCATGTTCCCACCCCAGCCTGGACCCTCCTGGGACCAGGAGTAGTCCTGCCTCCCCAGAGGAGAGATGGGCTCACATGCTCAGTCTGAGCCTTCTTGTAGTGACTGTGGGCAGCCAGGAGTGGCCTCCTTGCAGGCCTGTGACCTCACTGCCCTCCCACCTCGAGGTCCCTCTCTCATTTCAGGAGCCCTCCCAGGACTTCACAACAACACACTCACACACCGGGCAGATCGTTGCCATCGGATTCTCCAGTTTGCTGTCTCCAGGGTGGAGGAGAGACATTTTAATTAATTACAGTCCCTGTGCTCTGGAGATCAATAACGGTAAAGAGCTGCCGGATGAATTCCCAGCCCCCGCCCTGCTTCCAGCTCTGTGACCTTGGCACTAGTTGCTAAAGCCTCTGGGCCTCAGTTTCCTCCTCTCTAGAATCGGAATGCCCGCTTCCCAGGAGTCTCTGGAGGCTTCCAAAAGGCACAGCAATCCAAAATGCTGTCAAGGGCTGGGGTGGTGGCTCAGTGGTAGAGCGCTCACCTAGCAGGCACGAGGCCCTGGGCTCGATCCTCAGCGCCACATAAATGTAAAATAAAGATATGCTGTCCACCTAAAACTAAAAAAATAAATATTTTTTAAAAATGTTGTCAATTATGGAAGGCTGGTCCTAAGTTCTTATTAAGGTGGAGTTTGCGTTTCCAAAGTGTGAGCATGAAGAGTTTTGCCATGTCTAGAACCTTCTTGCTTTGCTACTTGATACCATAAAACTGACTGGAAGATCCCACTTTCCTTCCTGAGCTTGAGGGAAGCAAGTAGCCCCGATAGCATTAGGGGGATAAGTGAGGTGGGCAGGTGGAAGTAAGTTCTGTTCTCAGGCCTCGGTTCCTCCTGGAAAAGGTCTTCTTCCTGTGGGACCCTGAGTGAGAAGCTAAAAGTCAGGGATTTCCCCTGACAGTCAGCACCATTCACCATGCTGACCACCAGCGCTGGTTCTTTGTGGTGAAGAATGGACTCCTTGTTTATCCCAGCCTCTTCTTCCCGCCTGCCTCCTTTCTTTCCCCTGCACTGTATTCTGCACACAGCAGCCAGAGTGATCTTTCTGAAGCCTAAGTCTGGTCATGTCCCTATCCTGCTCAGAGCCCTTTTCTGGTTTCCCATCCCTGTTAGGACAGAATCCAGAGTTCTTGCTGTGGCTGCCCCTGCCCTATGTGATATGGTTCCTGCCAGCTTCTCCAGCTGCATATCCTGCTCCCCCTACTGTGTTGTGGTTGGATATGTGGAGTCCCCCCAAAAGCTCCTTTGTTCATGCAGGAATTATGAGATTGTGAGAGCCATCCTGGTTTGGGGCCACCACTGACTGGGTGGTAGATGTAGGCAGGTGGGTGTGATTGGAGGAGGAGGAGTGTTGCTGGGGATGCCCTGGAAGGGTGCCTCCTCCCAGAGCCCTTCCCCTCCCTCTCTCTTCACTTCCTCGATCCTCCAGCATGCCCTTCCCCTACACTACTCTGCTCATCTCAGGCCCAGAGCGATGGACTTAGCCTAGCACGGACTAAACCACTGGGACTGTGAGCTAAAAAAAAAACCTTTTCCTCCTCTAAGTTGTTCCTGTCGAATGTTTTGGTCACAGTGGCGAAAAATTGACTGACACACCAGGTCACCCTCAGCTCCAGTCATAGCCCATGCACTCCCTAGACATGTGTGCTCTACCGGACCCCAGGCCTTGGCAGGATACCAGTTTGGGATTCCCCTGGCCATGTCCTCCACATGCTTTGGGTCTCTGCTGAGACACTGCCCCCGCAGCAAGCCTTCCCCGCCCACCCTTCAGCCTGGAAGGGTTCCTGTGATGCCCCATGTTGATGGGAATCTTGGCCCCTCCCACATCCCGGGCAGTCATGGTCTTCTTGCAGTCTTTCCTCACCTATACTGTGGGTGCATGTGTTCCTTGTGGGTGGGCCTGGTGTGACTTGCTTACTGTTAGAGCCTTCAGCTCTGAGCACTTCCTGCCACAGAGTGCAAGCCAAATAACGGAGTAGAGGAAGGACATAGATTGTTACTCTCTCTGACAGAGAAATCTGGGGCCATCAGAGTCACTAGGCACTTGCCAAACTGATAACTTGGTAGCCCCTGCCCAGCTCCCCAGCCCTCCAGATTCAGAATTTCTGTGGGTAAACCAAGCAATCATTTGAAGACCTCTCAGTGATTTGGCCCAGTGCTAGCATTTTACAAAAGAGGTAACTGATCAGAGGCAGAGATGACTTCTGTAAGACCCCATCTCTCTCTCTCTCTCTCTTTCTCTTTCTATTGCACATGTGCGTGCGCACGCACACTCGCACAGAGATTTTATCGGAGATGACATGAAGGTCTGATGCTTTTTCCATTCCCACAGTGTTGATCTTTGAGAAAACCACAGGAAGCACAGGACGGAGAGTCGGTGTTCCTCTTCTAACCTTAGGTCTGAACTGGAGAATCTTGGCAGATTGTTTATTTTTTCTTTCCACAAAAAGTACTCCGCCTCAGAATATGGGCTACTTATTTTTAAAATCCTAAATAATTACTTTCATTCCGAGACTTACATAATTTTTTTAAACACAGGAAATCCCTGATGTTTCATTTTCTGCCTCACAACTGATTTGTAGAGAGGATGAATTATCCTGCCTGATGCCATGAAGTCTATTTTTATCATCTGGGATGCTGAGACTAAAACTGAAAGGACATATTTAATGTTGCTTCTAGTGCTCAGTGACATGGCCCGAGTATCCTTAAAGCCTGCCAGAGGAGAGCCGCCATGCAGGAACATGTGTTAGGAATTCATTCAGCCTGCTCACCAGCACAAGATGGAAAGGAAGAGCTCACATTTGACACAGATAAAGTGGAGTGTGTTTCGAGGAAGGCTCTGGAACACCACAGGACCAGAAAACTGTGTTAAAGAGAAGAGTTGAAGAAACTGGGCATTTTCACTTTCATAGAACTCAGTGGCTTATAAATGCCCGAGTCCTGGGGATTGCAGGGGAGCATTAAGGAAAAGTAGACCCTGGATGTGAGGGCAGAAGGTACTGGGAAAGATCTTCCACTTGATTGTAAGGAAGAACTTTCCAGCAAGTGGAATCTTGCCAGTGAGCATTCTTTTATCTATCTATCTATCTATTTATGGGACCAGGGATTAAACCCATGGTAGCTCATCCCCAGTTCTTTAAATTTTTTTTTATTTTGAGGCAGGGTCTCACTTAGTTACTTAGGGCCTCACTAAGTTGATGAAGCTGACTTTGGACTTGTGATCCTCCTGCCTCAGCCTCCTAGGCCACTGGGATTACAGGCATGTGCCACCGTGCCCAGCCCAGTGAGCATTCTTAAAGGTAAGAGTTTCCACTGCAAGACACATGTTCAAGGCTGGAGCCATGTTATGGGCCTCCCACAGAGTCCTGGGTGAAGGGCAGATAGGACCAGATGAGGCCCACATACCCTTTGACTGGCGCTAGGGCAAACCCAAGGCCCAAAGGAGTGAAGGGCTCTGTGACGGAGCCTTGTCCTCAGTTCCAGTGAGTTGCTTGGGAATGTGGGTCCAGTGAGGCCAGAACTTTCTTTGGGTTTTTCAAGAAAAGATGGACTTGTGCATTTTGTTATATGGACTCTCTTGGGTTTTCAATACCGTGCAGGTCAAATAGAGCCATCTGTGTCTGCCAGGTGTCAGCCAAGGCCTGCCAGTTTGATCCCCCGTTCCAGGACTTTTGGGGTTACGTGCACTTCAGTTCTTCAGAGGTGAGGTGAGCGAAGTGGGTAGGGTAGGCATTGTCTCTCCAACAGATGGAGGAGCCAGGACATCTGGAGCCAAGAAGCTTCCAGAGAGACCCAGTGCCAGGTGGTAACAGGAGGGCGAGGACAGGGTTGAGGAGGAAGAGGAATGGCCAGTTACCTCCCTCGCCCATTCCATTAATATTTCATGTTTAAATTCTTCTTACAAAATTATGTGGATGAAGAGAGGGCTGGAAGGCCCAGCACTTCCTGGGGCTGGAGCAGGAGTTCTGCTTCCTGAGGATATCGGTGTGAGGCTGCTTTCCTTCTCCTCCATGCACTGCCCTGGTGCTGGGTGCCCTGCAGTTTGCATGCTGCGCGCTTATCCCTGAGCCGAGGCCTGGAGCTGTTCCAGGCCTCTGTCTCTCCTCCTCCCCAGGGATCTGCATCTTAGGCCTCTAACCATGCCTGACACTTCACCCTCATAACCCTGCTTTGGGTGTAAGTCTTCTCAAGACCCAGAGGCTCTTTTAGAATGCGCAGAGGAAAAGAAGAAAAGCCACAGGAATGCAACCCAGCGTCCATCTCAGGCTCTGGGTATTGGACTGCCAGGGACTCGGGCATGAATAAATTAGCTCTGCCACGAAAGCAACCTCAAAAAGCCAGTCGTGGCCAAACCACATTTATGGCTCCCTGATGCAGTTTGGGGTCTGTCTGCCCAGCTTCCTGCATCTCGGCCTTCCTGCCTCTCCTTAGCTCTAAGAGCAGCTTGCATACCAGCTTCAGCAGTGAGCTGCCCCTTTGTTTTTTAATCAATTTTATTTTGTGTAGTATTGGTATTTTTTTTCTCCAACACAGCTTTATTGAGATAAAGTCGAAGAATAATAAACTGTTTGTCTTAAGTGTGTAACTTGATCAGTTGGAATATATGTGTAGCCTTGTGAAGGCATCGTCACCGTCAGGTAATGGACCCCGAGGGTCCTTGTGCCCCTTTGTCTCTCTTCCCTCCCTCTATCCCCACATAACCACTCACCTGCTTTCTTTTTCTCTAGGTGCATTTTCTAGAAATTTATGCAGAAGGCACCACACAGTGTGTATTCCTTTCTGCATGGCTTTTTAAAAATTCAGCTTGATGGTTTTTGTTGTAGTTGTTTCCTGATTTTGTTTTCACAGTGCTGGGGATCGATCCCAGGGCCTTGCACATGCTAGGCAAGTGCTTTGTACCTCAGCTACATCCCAGCCCAGCATGACAATCTTGGAGATTCATCCACACCCTTGTGTGTATCAATAGTTCATTCTTTTTTTATTGCTGAGCAGCACTCTGTTGCATACTACAATTTGCTTATCCAGTCACCTGCTGATGACATCTGCATTGTTTCTAGGTTTTACCTATTAGAAATAAAGCTTCTATGGACATTTGTGTACGAGTCTGTGTGTGGACATGTGTGTTTGGTTTTCTTGAATAAACACTTAGAACGGGGACAGCATGAAGAATTGAAATTTGCTCTTCTCACATGAGATTTACCTGCTCTCATGATTGGCACCTCTTCATGTGTTTCTTGACCACATTGTATCTTCTGTGAAGAATCTGTTAAGTCTTCTGCTTGTGTTTAGTTTTTTTTTTTTTTTGCCTTATTATGGAGTTTTAAGAGTGTTTTGTGTATTTGGCACACAGGTTTTTCATCTGATCCATGTTTTACAAATACATTCCCCCATTCCTTGGCTTGCCTTTGTGTTTTCTTACGAAGGTGTTTGTATCATCTGGTAAAATATGGAGCATACGAGGTTTCCAGGGATAAGAAAGACACTGAATATTTAACAGATATAGTCAACCTTAAGAATCCTGTAGGACCTGAATGTGGAGCCCATGTGAGTGAGAGTGTATTTACCATCATATTAACTCTGGATTTGGGGATTGTTTTGCATAGTTTGAGGAAAACACTGTAGAGCACCACCCTAGGTGCTAGAAGAGAGAGGGAAGGAAAGGTATGAGCACAATCAGACGTGGGTCCTCTGCTTAGGGGCGCCCTTCTGCGGAGGAAGAGGTGTAAAGCATGCATTCTGGTCAAGGTTACCATGGCATGTGCTGTATGCTTTATTGGCATGATGCTATTTAATCCCCCAAACTATCCTAGAGGTAACTCTTCCCATTTTTCAGATGCGGAAACTGAGGCTAAGTGAAGGTGAGTAACCTCCCCGATTCATACAGCTGGGACAGAGAGACCCAAATCCAATCTCAAGTGTTCAAAGCCCTCATTCTTAATCTTCGATTTAAATTGCCTCCCAAGTGGAGCCTAAGACAATGGGTTAAGGAAACATAAGAAAGTCCTAAACAATGTTGTGGAGTAGGAAGTGAAAATTTACTTTTGGCTTTGTGCCCTGGAGCACCATGGCAAAGTTAGCATTTGAGCTAATCCTTGAAGGGTATGTGGCCTCAGTAACAGAGATCAGTGACAGAGATGGGGGAATGGCAGCTGAAGGGGACAGCATAAGGTGCAGGGCTGTGTAGCTCAGTGGTAGCCCATGTGGGGCACTGGGTTCGATCCTCAGCACCACATAAAAATAAAGGTAGTATGTCTCCATCTACAACTAAAGAAAGAAAAGGTGCCGAGGTGAGAATAGTCATGGCACCTTGTGACTAAGGCCTGTTAACCCTAAGGGTCCACAGTAGAAGAGAGGGGATGAAACTCTACTTTGAAAGTTGGACTAAGAAATGTGAATTTGATTTCAGAAGGTGACCCACTGAAGTGTGGGAGCAGGAGGTGATGATGTGATGGGTGCATGTCCCAGGGGACGTGGATTGGAGTTGAGGCAGAGAGCGGCTGGGGACCTCGTGGCCTCTACCTTAGGTGTAAGGGCCCCAGCTAGAGCATGAGCTGTAGAGATGGAGAAGGGATAAACACCTGGTTCACAAGCAGAAGCTACGCCTCATGCATTCCTTCCATTCTATCAACTTTATAATCTGGAACTAACTTGACCTGTCCCTGCAGCCTCCTCCTTCCTTGTCCATCTGTATTTTGCACACCTCATTGCTCCCACACAGTAGCCAGCGTGGAGAGAAACTCAATTTGTCCAGTCTGTAATTTGTTGACCAATTCTGATTAATGAGGTGGTACCTGGCAAAAGTGGAAATTTGGGGCCAAAATGAAGTCTTATGTTATTCATGCATTCATTTTATTCATTCAAGTTACCAAAATCATTTATTTACCATCCATTTGTCCAAAATTAAAAAAAAAATTCGATAAACACTGGATCAGTGGTATTTATCACTTATCTCTTCTCATGTGCCAGACCCTGGGGTCAGCATGAAGATAACGGTGTGTAAGGGAACACAGTCTCTGCCTGTTAGAAGTTCCCAGTCTCATGGAGGACTGGACCTGCCATCTGCTTCGGGGATTCCTTCCTCCCTCCCTCTTGTCCTCCCTCTCCTCCCTCCTGTACTCCCTCTCCTCCCTCCTCCCCTCTGTCCACAGTACTGGGGATGAATCCATGCATCATGCATGCTTGGCAAGCCCTCTACCACTGAGCTACATCCCCATCCCTTCCTAAAAATCCTGTTCTGAGACAAGCCTTGCTAAGTTGCCCAGGCTGGCCCTGAACTTGTGATCCTCTTGCCTCAGCCTCCTGAGTCACTGGGATTACAGGTGTGCCCCACTATGCGCACTAAAAATTTGTTTGCATCTCACGTTTTTGAACTTATTTTCCTCTCCTTTCTTGCCTTTGGGATTATTTTTTCTTCATTTTACTTTTTTTTCTCTCTTCTAGTAACTAAGGTCAGAATTCTCTTTCTCTGCTTTGAATACCTAAACAAGAAATGTTAGCATGCATTCTTGAGTCTACAGTTAATCAATATTTTTACCCTACTGCGCCGGTACGAGGAATTGAGCGAGAGCTAGCTTTGATTCCTCACCTTGTCTGACTTCTGTGCATGCGTCACGTGTTTTGGTTATTTCTTTTTGATTCCCCAAGACTGTGCTGCTGTTGTTTCATATAGGCTTTCTGAGTGGAGTCACTCTCCTTCTGCCTGAAGTGTGTCCTTTTAAATTTCTTTTTGTGAGGGCCTCATGATAGCAAACTCAGTTTTTTGCTTGAGAATATCTTTACTTTGCTCCTGCTCTTGCTGGGCATACAATTCTAATTCACAGTGTTCATCCTGAGTATATTGGATGGATTTCTTCCCTGTCTCCCGGATTCCATTACAGCTGTTGGGAGGTCAGGGGTCACCTAGTGATTATTGCTTTTATGGGATCTGTTTTTTATCTGGCTACTCTTAAGATGTTATATCTGTTTGTAGTATTTGCAGTTTCACTCTGATGTGAAGTTTTAAAAGCAGCTCTTACTGGTGTATAAGTTACACACAGTGAATTGTACATATTGGAAGTGTACAGTTTGATAAGTTTTCACATATATATGTACCCATGAAAACACCACCATTTCAAGATCATGAACATACCCATCACCTCCAGAGTTTCCTTGGATCCTTCTGAATTTATAGTCTCAGGCAATCCCTGATCTACTTGCTTTTTCCATAGATCAGTATGTATTTTCTATAAACAGAATCACATAGTATATGCTCATTTTTGAAAATCTGCCTTATTTCAATGAGCATGATTGTTTTGAGATTCGTCCATCTTGTAGCATACATTAAAAGTTTGTTCCTTTTTTATTATAAATTACATTCCTTTGTATAGATAGGTCAGCCTGCTTATCCCTTTACTGTTTATGGACATTTGGGTTCTTTTGAGCTTGGAGCTGTTACAGAGTTTCTGAGAACATTCGTGTACAGACCTTTGTCCGGACATGTGCTTTTATTTCTCCTGGGTAAACATCTGGCAATGGAGGGACTGGTCATGTTAGGTGTGTATTGAACTGTGGTGGGGGGGCCATTTTCCATTCTCAGCAACAGCTTATGAGAGGATTTCAGTTTCTCCATATCCTCGTCAGTACTTAGTATGATCAATCTTTTCATCTTCAGCCATTCCAACAGGTTTGCATTTCATTGTGGCTTCAATTTGTATTTCTCTAATGACCAGTGATATTGAACATCTCTTCATAAGCTCTTTCCTTCTGTTTATTTCCTTTATGATGTATCTAGTCACATCATTTGCCCATTTTAAAAACTGGGTTGTTAAGTTCTCATTTTTGAACTTTGAGAGTTCTTTTTATTCTAGGTACAAGTCCCTTATTAAATATATATTTTGCAGTATTTTTTTCCTAGCCCAGGCCTTGTCATTTTATTCTCTTGACAGTGTCTTTTGAAGGACAGGAGTTTTCAATTTTGTTGCAATTTGAGTTATCAATTTATTCTCATATGGATCATAGCTTTTAGTTTTATATCTAAGAAATCTTTCCACTAACCCAGAGTCACACATTTTTTAAGATTATGTTTCATACTAGATAATTTTAAAAGTTTAGATTTTTACATGTAGATTTTTTGATCCATTTTGAGTTAATTTTTATATGTGCTATAAAGTCCTTTTTTTCCCATTTCACATCTAGTTGTTCCACCGGTTGAGTGGACTATAATTTCTCCTCACTTTTGTCAGAAATAGTTGCTCCTTCATCTGTACCTGTACCCTCTATTCTGTTTTGTTGATCCGTTTGTTTTTCTTTGTACCAATCCCATGTTGTCTTGATGCTGACCACTTTATAGTAGGACTTGGAATCAGGTGTTAGGTATCTAGTTGGGTCTTTTCTGAAGTTGTTTTGGCTATTCTGGGCCCTTGGCATTTCCATATGACTTTTAGAAATCAGTGTGTCCATTTTTTTTAAAGAATTTTCTGGGCTTTAAAAATATTAATTAATTTATTTTTATTGGGATTCCATCAAATCCATAAGTCAACATTCAGCCTTTTGATCCATATTATGTTGTATATCTTCACCAATTCAATTTTTTTGGTTAATTTGTCTTAATGATCTTTTGTATTTTTAGGTCTTCATGTGTTTTTCAGCTTTAGTTATAGAATCTGATAATTTTTTATGCTTTTGTAAATGGTATTTTTAAATTGTTCATTGCTGAGACAATGAAATACACCTGAATGTTTTGTATATTGTTTGACTACTATGATCTTGCTAAGCTCACTATTAAAGTTCTAGTGATTTTTGTATGGATTCTGTCAGATTTTCTACATAGGATGTCATGTCTTGTACCAGTGAAGAGAGTTTTACTTATTTCTTTCCAATCTGGATGCCTTTCATTTCTTTTTCATGCCTCATTTCATTGCTTAGAACCTCTAGTACAACGTTGAATGGAAGTGATGGGAGTGGATATCCTCGTCTTGTTTCTCATCGGGGAAAAAATATTCAGTCTTAAATGATGACATTAAGTTTATTATTAACTATAGGATTTTCATAGATGTTCTTTATCTGATTGAGGAAGTTCCTGGTAGTTTTAGTTTGATGTCATGTTTAACCGGGAATACATGTTGCAAAAATCCAACATCATATAACAAAAAGTCAAGTAAATGCTTTTTCTGCATTTATTGATAATTATTTGATATTTCTTTCCTAATTTGTTGATATAGTGGATAATTTGATTTGGAATGCTAAACCAACCTTGCATTCCTAAGAATTCCTAACTCCACCAATCTTTATTTGGTAACCTTTTTATATATTGTTAGATGTCATTGCTAAAGTTTCATTTAAAATTTTTACATCTATATTTAATTTTGAATCTATTTAATTTGATTTAGAGTTTTTATATCTATACTGAATTTTAAATCTATATTTAATCTTCTATGGAATATTTTGTTATTATAGTTCTAAAAGTTATACTTGGATATTTTTAAAATCTGCTTAGTCTTTCTCATGGTCTCTTATTTTCTCTTCATATTGTCAATTCCTCTTAATTCTTATAAAACATTAAACATATTCTATGTCTGGTAATTTCACTGTCTAAAATTTTTTTGTGGATCTAATTTTGCTGGGTTTTTCCCTCACTGCTTTTCTAGTACCTAATTTCCTTACATATTTTAGGTATGGGGGTAGTTGCCTTCTTTCCTCTCTTCTTCCCTCCCTTCCTTCCTTTCATTCTTTTTTCTCTACTGTGAACTCCTATTTCTTGGGCCCTTTTCTGTGAGTGTAATCTGAGGACTAGGTGAAAGTGGTGCCTCCAAAAAAGATTGGCATTTATTTCTGCCATGTACCTAGTAGGATCTCTTTACGTTTTCAGCCTAAAGATTTTCAGACCTCTCAGGTACTCTGATTTATGGACCAAAAACCAGCAGGAGAGTTGGCTTATGTTAAAATATTCTCAGGAGGAACCAAAACAGGTATGAAGACCAATGGAATAGAATAGAAGACACAGAGACAAATACACATAAATGCAGTTACCTCATACTAGACAAAGATACCAAAAACATACATTGGAGAAAAGATAGCCCCTTTAACAAATCGTGCTAGGAAACTGGAAATCCATATGTAGCAGAATGAAAGTTAACCCCCATCTCTCACCCTGCATAAAACTCAACTCAAAGTGATATTAGACCAGAAACTGCACATACTAGGAGAAAACGGAGACTCAACACTCCAATGTGTCAGCTCAGGAACCAGCTTCTTAACAAGACTCCTACAGTGCAAGAAATAAGCTCAAAAATCAATAAATAGGATGACATCAAACTAAAAAGCTTTTTCACAGCAAAGGAAATAATAAAGAGCATGAAGAGAGAGCCTACATAATGGGAGAAAATCTTTGCTACTCCCACTTCAGGTAGAGTGTTAATTTCCAAGTTATACAAAGAACTCAAAAAACTTAACACCAAAAAAAAAAAAAAAAAACCCAGATAATCCAGTCAATAAATGGGCAAAGGAACTAAAAAGGCACTTCACAGAAGAAGAAATATGATCGGTCAACAAATATATGAAAAAAATGTTCAATGTCTCTAGCAACTACAGAAATGCAAATCAAAGCTACACTGAGATTTCATCTCCCTCCAACCAGAATGGTAATCATCAGGAATACAAGTAACAATAAATGTTGGTAAGGATGTGAGCAAAAAGGTACACTCATGCATTCTCTTGGGAGTGCAAATGAGTGCAACCACTCTGGAAAGCAATATGGAGATTCCTCAAAAAAACTAGAAATAGAAACATCATTTGATCCAACTATTCCACCCATGTTATATATCCAAAGGATTTAAAATCAGCATACTGCAGCGATACAGCCACATCAATGTTTATAGCAGCAAAATTCACAATAGCTAAGCTATGGAGCCAAACTAGATGCCCATTAGCAGAAGAATGGATAAAGAAGTTATGGTATATACACACAATGGAATATTGCTTAGCCATAGAGAATGACTTTATAACATTTGTTGGTAAATGGGTGGATCTGGAGGCTATCATGCTAAGTGAAATAAGCCAATCCCCCAAAAACAAACGGGTGAATATTATTTTCTCTGACATGTAGAAGCTAAGCCACAATAAGGGGAGAGAGAGAAATTCATGGAATTAGACAAAAGGGGAATGTGGGGAAGGGAGGGAGGATGGGAAAAGCAAAGACAATAGAGGGAATCAGACATAACTTTCCTATGTACACAAATGAATATACCAGTGTCTATACATCCATAAGACTGGGGCCCTAATTAGACTTAGATATAGTCCATGCATGTGTAATTTTATTAAAATGAACTCCACTGTCATGTATAAGTTAAAAAGAACCAATAAAAAAATGGAATCCTTGTCACCCCTTAACTCATTGTCAGAATCTGAGCCAGTTCTCTGATGAGATGGCCTTATTTCTGACTGATAACAAAGGGGTAGGGTTCCCCATATCTGGATGGTGGTATAGAATGGGCCTGTCAAACTCCCACCTTATATGGACTCTGGGCTTTGTCCTCTTTCTTGGGTCCTAAAAGGATGTATAGATCAATACATGTGTTGACCATGTTTAATAAATGCCCTAAATCACATACCAGTTCCTGCTGAGCACATTGGTGCATGCCTATGATCCCAGCAGCTCGGGAAACTGAGGCAGGAGCATCGCAAGTTCAAAGCCAGCCTCAGCAACTTAGTGAGGCCTTGTCTTTAAACAAAGTACAAAAAAGGGCTGGGGATGTAGCTCAGTGGTAAGTGCCTCCTAGATTTAATCCTCAGTATCAAAAAAAAAAAAAAGGAAGGAAGGAAAGAAGGGAGGGAGGGAGGGAGGGAGGGAGGGAGGAAGGAAGGAAGGAAGGAAGGAAGGAAGGAAGGAAGGAAGGAAGGAAGGAAGGAAGGAAGGAAGGTCGGTCGGTCCTGTTCTCCAATTAGCTGCAGATTTCTATTTTCATTTGGGTTTTGGTTTTCTGTTATCTCTTACTTCCTTGCAACTTTGTTCATACATTTAAAAATATGTGATTTTACCTTTGCTGTTGTTCTTTAGTCTGCTTTTCAGTTATTTTCAACTAGTGATTTGATCAGAGTATCCAGTCTACCAGGGACATGTAAATTGGGTCTCAGTCTTTTTATGTTCTCAGGGTTAGAAATTGTTTCTTTTCTGGCAACCTGGGATTAATTGTATTTTTGTTCACTTTGTTTCCTTTATTTTTTTGGTGAGCAGTAGAGAGCTAGGGAAGAAGGTGCTTAGTTTTCTTGTATTGATGATCTGTGCACCGAGGTACAGACTGCTTGTAGGAGCAATGAATGAGCCCCTGGGCCTTGCTTTTTTCCGTTCTCCTAAATCATCTATGCCAACAGAGTTGAGCTTTTTTTTTTTTTTTTTTTTTTAAATCAGAGTGTGATTAAAATTCCTACACTGTATCACAGCTAGAGTCAGCCCTCTGTTATATACTCTCCTCCTATTCTCTCTCCTTTAGATTATTTATTACAGTTAAAACAATGTGATTATTTGTGTAACTGTTAGATTTAAAATTTGTCTCTCCTGCTAAGGATGTAAGTTCCATGTCATCAGGCACCAGACTGCTCTTACTCTCTCCCTGTAGCGTCTCTATTTTCTGACATAGTGCTTGGTTTGTAAAGAGCACTGGATGAACAGATGGATGAATGAGTGAATGAATGAATGAATGACAGGATCTGTCAGAATACATGGAGGGAGTAGAAATTTGTGATAACTCAGTTTAGTCCATCAGCTCTTCTTGGAGGCCTTCTCTGAGTCAATCTCCACGCCAGGTATATTTGGAAGATGCAAAGATGAGCAAAATCCATATCTCACCCTTAAGGAACCCCTGACCCATGGAGAAAACACAGTGTTTCCACTATTGGAATTTCCAAATTTGAATGATGAAATTTATCATCTTATGAGTAAATTCCTTGTCTTGGGATGTAACTATCCAATCCTATAATCCTCTGTAAACAAAGCTTTAACATCCCAGAAATAGCCCCCAGATGGGCACCTTGGGCTGCAATGCTCAAATCCCTGTCTTAGCCCTCACTTTAGTTCAATTAGCATTCATGTGCTTCCCTATGCCCAGGGGTACATCAGGTTATTTGAGAAATGTTAATTTTAAAATTAAACTGCCCTATTCCCAAGGAGTTTATTAATTAGACTCTGAAGATCATGGAGAGCAACCACTGGACCTGTCCACAGAAGCCCTAAGTAGACACAGAAAGAAAATTCCTGGGTTTGCATCCTGAAGGAACATTGATATTGATGCATGGCCAAAATTTCAAGGTCCCAAATCTGCACCTTCCACATCTGGCTTGTTGAATGCAGGTTTATGGTCTTAGAAGTTGTGTTCCAGGTGTGATGAAGCTAGGGATGGTAAAAAGCCAAAAGCTCACAATATTCTGCTTCTCTGGCCTGTGAACGTCTTTTGCATGGGCTACCTAAGTCCTGGGGCCCTAGATGTGCCTCTGTGGGCAGCTGTGTGTGCCCACTATGCGTCCTGGCCTCCAGGGCACTTCCTCTGCACAGCTGATTCCTAGCTTCTGGGGTCAACCAAGGTTGTGACTGAACCTGATCCAAGTCCCTTTCTCACTTTCTGGAAAGTGGAAACCAGACCAGTCCTGCGATCTGGCCTAGCCCAGGAAGGAGAGATGCAGCATTTGGTAGATAAAAGGTCAAGCTCTTCTGACATCTCTTCACAGAAAGGCGAGGCACACACCAGGCAACTCAGGTCTCTGCAGATTCTCAGAGCCTCCACCAATCAGCTGCCCAGCCTCCCTAGGCCTTCTTGTCCTTATATGTGGAGGATGAGAGGAGAGGATGGGATGGGCTGCAGCTAGGATTCCCAGTCACACGTCACTGGCCCACAGACTCGTTCCTGTTAAAATTTTTACCAGGCCAAGGTAAAATGAAAGAGAAAATGAGGAAAAAGTCAGGAATCTTCAAAAAGCTCAGTGTGTTACTGATCTTGAGTGACATGAGTGCACTGTGATTTATCTTCTGGAACGGTGGTAAGATCCAACGTAGGCTGTCCATCTTCTTGGCTGGTTTGGAGGGACTTACTGAATGAATTGCAAAGCCAATGAGCTGCCTCTTCCCAACCCTTTTTTGGGAGGCATATCCATTGGATTTAGAAGTCAGAACCACCTAGTTAGAGGACTTTGAGCAGTCTCATCCTCTTCTGATGGAGGATCATGGAGAGAACAGGAAATCCTTTCCCTTTCTTCTCTTCGACTGTACAGTTTGGGTTTTGATTAATTTCTATGTTTTTATTATGGGTGTATTAGAATGGAAGTGAACTCCACTCTCTTGGGGGGAGGGCGAGGCCATTGTGGGCAGCATCTTGGTCCATTGTTTTAAGGTGGTGCCCATGTTCCTGGGTCTGGGTTTGGCAGGAGCGTTACTGCTGACATGTCTCTGCCTCTGTACGCCTTCCTGGCTCTGGGTACAGATAAATCCCTTGATGCTTGTGTGTGTGCCTGCCTTTGCTGAGAATGCTAGAAACACAGGTTTTGTGCTCATCAGCTTTTCTGCACAGAATCCTGGGCACATCCTGGCAGCAGGTTAGCAACACCCCAGAAAGTCCTGTTAATTCACTTGTCTTGCTGTTTGTCAGCTCAAAGAAATGCTGCAGGCATGGGTGGCTCTCTGCCCTCTGGGGAATGAGAGCCAGGGGCTCAGTAAACAACACAGTGACCTGTGACAATCTTTGAGGCAGTGGGAAGAAAGGAAGGAAAAATGCTTGAAGCAGTATTTTTTTTTTTAATTTTAAATTGAAAGTGTGTTAGAAAGCCAACATATGGGTGAGTTCAGGGCCCACCTCTGTCTCTCAGTGCCATGTAACTTCAGACAAGCCACTTACCCTCTCCAGGCTTCTCACTTTATTTTCACCTTAGTAAAAAGAGAAAGCTATTAGCTGGCCTACTTTTCTTTAGTTATTGGAAGTTTACTTGGCTGTTGTACATGATTTGGTTATTATAAATGAGATGCTGTGGGCTAGGACAATGGCCAAATGCAAATAAGTCATTTGCCTATTCAGTACAGCCATTGCTTCTACCCGCTGTGTGCCAGGCCTGGTTCTGTGCAGTGGTAAGAAAAACTCACCCAACCTTCAGGAAGCTTTCATCCCACTGGAAGAAGCAAACAGTAGACAAGAAAACAAACATGTGTGACAGCAGTTCATGGACACCATGAAGGGACCATGTGGGACAGAGGGTCAGGAGGCCTCTCTGCAAATAAGATAGGGGCGAAGGGCGTTCTCTCTCCCTTTCTGAAGGATCTAGTCTGCTGAAATAAACTGGCAATGGCTTAACAGAAGAAAAAGGCAGACATGCCATGCTTCTGCACAGAGAGTCACAGGAGAGGAGCACCCGAGACCCAGCGAGGTCAGAAACTTATACCACTTCTGCACAGAGGAGAGGGAAATGGGGGTGTGGGCCACCTAGAGGGGTGGCTCGTGACCTTTAAAGGAAATCCATGGGTATGAAGAGCAGTCAAAAGCATGGGACAAAATTCATCTGGGGAAGGGAGGTAGTGACAAATTATGGGAAGGTGAGGGGCTGAAGGAACTGCTCTAGGAACAAAGGTTGTCTTGTTTCACAGATGACATCTCCCAGGTAATCCCCAAAGCTGCCCTCAGAAGAATAGATGTCTGTGCATGGTGACAACTCCAGTCTCTTCTCCAGCAATTAATTTTACCTAGATAATGAGATTTGGGGGAGGGAGTCCAAGGCAATTGGATTACTTTTGGAAGAATTTCCTTCAGTCAGATGAGGGAGTTTCAGAGCGAGCCCCTTTGTGCTGGGGGCAGGGCGCAACGAGGAAAGGTGAGAGAGACCTTGAATTCTCAGGCTCTCTAGTTTCCTGTCACTCAAGTGCTCCACTGGTCCAAGTGCTGTACTTTGGGAATATCATTCTCTGAGCCCCAGTGACATGATGGTCAGGTTGTGACCTAAAGCCTGGGAAGAAGCCAGGAGAAGTGCATCCAGGAAGAAGCACCAGCCAGTGCAGGGTCCCTGAGGCCGCAAAGGGCTGGCTTGAGACCAGGATGGGGTGCAGCGTGGTGTAACAGAGTGTGGTTGCTTTTATGAGGTAATGAATGAGTAGCTTCAACTTCTTTTCTTGCACTTCTGCCTTTTTTTTTTTTTTTTTTTTTTGAGCTCATTTGTCTCGGGGAACAAAGATAATGTACAGATCTATTCTTCAGAATGTCAGTGGAGAAGACTGTAGTTCCAGATCATGGACTGTGGAATCAGTCCTCCTGGGCCCCCATCGGCTGTGCCACCTATGAGCACTCCAACCCTGGAGAAATTACTCAGCATTCCTGAGCCTCAGTATCCTTGTCTGTAAAATGGGGATGGTAATCCCCGAGCTTTCTGTTTCAGAGGATTATTATAAAAATAAATGAGGGAGTGGGTATTGGGGATTGAACCCAGGGCTGTACACATGCTCTACAATTGCTCTACCATGTAGCTCCCTCCCCAGCCCCAAAGAAAATTTTTAAAGGAAGTGATGGATATGAAAATACTCGGAGTGATAAAGGGCATTGCTAGCGGGAGAGAGAAGATCTTGACTCAGTCACTCCTTGCCCCGTGGCCTGTCTGGCTGGCCATAAATGGCTGCTCTCGCACCAGCTCTTCGTGGCTGGGCTGCATCAGTGTTAACTTGCAGGTGGGCAGCCTGTGCTAGGGCTTGTCCTTTGAGTGCAGCAGAAATGACGTTACAAGGAAATAAATGAATAATAAATGAAAGACTTGAAGTCAGGCTTCTCTGGCAAGATTTCTGTGTACAAGAAACTCTGCAAAAAAAAGAACTGGTCTCCTTGTGCTGGCTCTGTGAGGGGAAGAGGGCGCCTGCCGCAGCATTGTGCAGAGGCTCTGGTTCCTGGGAGAGTGTGTGATGCTTGTCTTGGCTGCCCAGTACACTGGCATGAGACTGGTTCTTCGGGGTGCCACCCCAGTGGTCTCTGTTCCCCTGGCCTCTGCTTTGGGTATTTTGTGAAACAGTCATTCGGCAGCACATTCTTGGTGAGTGCTTATCACATGTTGGCGACTTCGGGTTCTGGGGATACAGAATACACAGGGCCCTCCCCTGTGGCATGTACAGCTAGCTGGAAGACAGGCTTTAGCAAGGACTGCAGGGCCAAGAAGGTGTCACAGCACCTTGTGGGACAAGTAGAGGATGCAATGGGAGCACGTAGTAGCACTAACCCCAGAGTTTAGTTTTGTTTTGTTGGAGGAGAAAGGGCTGGGGAAGATTCCTTGGGAGAGTGCTGTTTAAGCAAATATCTAAAGAATCAGCCGGGTTGGAGCATGGGATAAAGAGGGTTCTAGACAGAGCATCCTGTACAGGTGTGACTTGAAGGGCTGAGCAGTGAAAACTGTGACCAGAGAGGGCACAGGGCCTTGGAAGGAGGTCAGGGTCTGTGGTACAGAGTTTGGATTTTACCCTAAGATCCAGGGGAAGCCACTAGAGGGACTTAAGCAGGAAAGGGTATGGTTAGGTATGCATTCTTGCAGGGGTGCTGCTTTACGGAGGCAGGCTGGAGGGAAGAGGGTGCCAGGTGGGCAGCCATCTGTGAGTCTGCGAAGCCAGGCAGGAAATGATGGAGAGCAGCAGCACACTCAGGAGATGCTCCAGGGTGACCCAGGACTCTCTTCTTGGGCGGTTACCCTTCTTGTTATTTGGTCAGACATCATGAGCTGGAACAATAGCTAGAGCCAGGTTTACCATGGAGCATGAGAGTCCCTCCTTCCAAGGCCCTGGGAAGGGCCCTAGCAGTATGTTCCACAGTCACATGTCCTGTTCACACGTGCAGAGGAGATCATGTAACCACAGTCTGACCTCCGTCTGTCTCCACTCCATCTTCCCCTCTTCTTTGGTGTGAAGTGGCAACAGGCATTTTTAAGATCCAGTGGTGGGAAAGTTGGATCAGGACTACATTTGTTGGCATTTAGAAAATGCATCATGTGCCACCTTGATTCCATATTCTTCCTATGGATCTTCTCCCACACAACCCCAGGGCATAAACAGCAGGTCCCACGAGGCTGGCTCCAACCATGGTGGTGGTCTGAGCTTTCCTTCCTGGGGCCTGAGTCGCTGGCAGTGGTGACAGGAGCCAGCAGCTTTGCTACAGGAGAAAAGAAGGCTCGCGAGGCTGTAAGAGCTATCTGCACGTATCACAGGGGCTGGCGTAGACATTACCAGGCTGCTTTTCTCTGTCCCTCATATGCAACTTGGGCACAAAAATGATGGTGTTCACCCTGTGCCCTGATCTTCTAAGTATGTTACATAGTTAACTCCTTTAATCCTCAGAAACAAGATTGTGAACTAGCATGGCCTCCATTTATACACATGGGAAGGAAGGTCCAGTAACTTTCCAGTACTGATGAATAAGTGGGACTCAAACCCACTGCACCCAGTATCAGAATCAGGCTGCGTGACACACGACCAGTGCACGTGCACAGGGCCAGCTTCCGGAGACTTGCACTTGTTTAACACACTCCTCTGGCCACCTGGAAATTAATAATTTTTAAGTAAGGAACCTGCCTTTTCATTTTGCAAAACAGGTAATCAGTCCTAATCAGGATCCACACTCTTAATCTCTCAGTAGATTATTCTAATAATAGGCAGAAAATGGTGCAAGCTGCCTTGGGAAGTAGTAAGTCCCCCCTCCACCCCTATAGCGATGTTCCAGGGGAGGCTGGCAGTGGTGGCAGGAGCCAGAGGTCTGAGGACCTTCTTAGAGAAGGTCTGAGGGCCAGGCGGGAAAGGTGGCATTAGACAGCCCTTAGCCTCTGAAAGCCTCTGAGCCCTGAAATTGGAGGATTCTGCAACTTTCCCTTTCACAATTTCACTGAAAATCAGAAAATAGAGGAAATGGTGTAGTACGTGGAATTTTATGAGAAAAGTGGGACAGTTCCCAAAGGAAGGAAATTCACGGAAGGACAAGGAACTTGGAGATACCTTCCTTCGTCTGCTGGCAATGGCGCTGGGCCATGCACGGTCCCTGAGAAGTTCAGCAGAGACCTCCTTCTCTCCCCACCCCATCAGAAATGTGTCTGACCTGCAGCTGAGCAACAAAACATACCCGGCAGGCGGGGCAGCTCCTGCCCTGAGAGCGACACTCCAACCCAGGGGTCACCGGCACCACAGTGGCCGTAAACACTGCCTGTGCAGCACAGATGGGGGCTTTATCTACCTCCTGGAGACAGAGACTGTCAGCTCCAGTTGTAAAGGACCTAGGGGTTGATGGGCCCAGGAGAGAGAGGCGGGGAGCGGGGGGAGTGTGGAGAGATGGGGGGTAAGGATGGAACTGAGTTCGAAAAGAACAAATAACTCCAGCCCTTCTACTTTAGCTGAGCCATTGACTCAATGTTGTGACCCCGAGCAAGCCATTGAATCTCTCGGCACCTCAATTTCTGCCTTTGTAAAGGAGACATGAGAGAATGAATGTTAGCACTGATTTGAGATTTTTTTCATCTAGGTATTTTTATTAATAACAATTTATACAGTGCATTGGGGTTTTCAAAGAGAGGCGGGTATGCAATCTCACCTAATTGCCCTGACAGTCAGAAATGGTCCTGCCCTCATTTTGCTGATAAAGGAGCTGAGGTTGAAAAGACTCAGTAGGTAACAAAGCCAGGTACATGCTCACAATTTTATAATAATAGGGATCCTTTATGTTTCCTTAAAGTTGTCCTTTTGTTCATTGTGCTGATGACAGGGGCTCACATTTTTCATTGACACAGTCCCTGGACCTCTCCTGGGCACAGCGACTTTTGCTGGGGCTTGGAGAGTTTGTCTTGGGTCTGTTTTGACTGGGAGGCAAGGCGGGTGAGCCAAATCCGAGCTCTTAATTTTCTCTGGTGCTCACACCTCTAGTCTGACTCTCCCTGGCTCTGTCATCTGGACAGATGACTTAACCTCTTGGAACCTGAATTTTTTCATGTCCAAAATAAGGATCATCATGGCATCTACTGCATAGAATTCTGTAAGAATTCAGAGATAATTCACATAAAATGCTTAGCCCAATGCCTGACTCAATACATCTTAGCTGTCATTGTTCCTGTTCTTGTAATTATTAGCACTTGCACTCTAAATGTATTCATCTCCAATCCGGCCACTTTCCATATTTTTTGCCATTACATATTAAACAAATTTTTAATAAAGTGTAGGCTCCTCTGGTTTTCTTCTTAGCATCTGTTAGAAGTATTTTTAAAAGCTCTGCCTGAATTCACGGGGAGACCCTGTAAATCCCCTTGAAAGCAGATCTCATCACTAAAAACCCACAAAACACCTCAGTGAGAATGGAGGAATTGGGATGTAATTTATGGGGCCCACTTCTCGCTGCCATTTGGCATTTTGCAAACTGCCACTGCCATTAGCAGTCACTTTTGAGTATTTATGATCTTGCGGTTGGAGCACTTTGATTCTCATAACAGAAACAGGGTCACATTTAGAAAATGTACCCTACACAGAGCTGGAAAATGAGATCCCCCGGGGAGGCTGATGGATGGGGCCAGGCAGGAGAAGCATGGCCAGCCCGCCCGCCAGGCCAGGTGTGCCCTCTCCACACAGCCGCCTGGGGAGAGAGCATTGAGAAGTGGTCACAGCCGGGCAGAGGAAGTCACCCCACACCAGGCTGCCACATGTTCTGAGCTTGAGCTTTAGGTGAACTCCCTAATGCCACCCATTTCCTTCCTCCATAAAGTTTTAAATGTTAGAAGAAGAAAAAAGAGGCTGGCATATTTCCTTCCCTGAGACTCCTGGTGGTTATTATTTTTTGAGCATTTGCATAGTTCCTCTCGTGTTGAAAGCAGTTTTCAGTCATTAATTAGTAATCCACATTAATATGCAGATTGAATTAATCTATTTCAGGCAGAAGTTTGTCTTGAGGAAACAAAACAGCCCAAGTGTTCTCTGCCCACCTGCATCTCCTCTCTCCCCTGCTCTTCACCCCGTCGTCGTTATTAGGACTGTTGCCGAGATGATCAACGCTGATTGAGCCCCACAAGTGTCTGGGGGGCTCCTGCGCTTTGCAGGACTCCAGGGAGGGCCAGCCCGCTCTCTGGACCCGGAGCTGCGCAGAGGCTGCCGGGAGGAATCATTAGCACTCAGAAACTGAAATTGGCCTCATAAATAGTCATCCTCGGAGTCGGTTTCCACTCTCCTGTTTTTATTTTAGTTGTACTCAGCCGAATTCCTCCTTGGCTCTGAGGAGGTTGGTTTTTACCTTCAGAAGAAAGCGTATGCTCCCGACATGACCAGCATTTACTGCTCTCCTGCTGGGTACCCACGCTCAGCACCTTGTGTTTGATTTACCCCATCTTGTGGGAGAGGCTCCCCTAGGGCAATTCTCCAGGCTGGTGGACGTCAGAGCTGGGGTTTGAACTCTTGACTACTCAGCGCCAAGGCCTCCCTCTCCGGGCCTCTATTTAGCCAACCTAACTTTCTAACTTCTTCTGGACCAGCTCGTGCCCTCTTCCGCTGATCCCACGTGGGAGGAAGACTTTCTGAGGAGGTCTCAGTGCAGCAGCAGGGCAGGGGCTGTCTTCCTCCCAGTGGCACAGGAGCTGTCTGCCGTAGCCGACGAAGCCTCGTTCCCCTCTGTCCCCTCTGCCTTCCTTCCATGCTTGGCCCAGAGTCACCACCCTGAGCAATAATGTCTCTGCCATCATGTCCCATTTGTTGGGCCCGGTTTATTGGCAGGTCCTGGGTTTATGGATGTGAGCATCCCACTCCTGCCCTCAGTGAGCTCCCATTCTGTTGGCGGAAAGGAACCCCTGACTTTCTTAGTTGGGCTCTTCTGTTTCTGGCCTTGTAGTACAGCTACCTGTGTTTTAATAAGCACTTACTACATGCCAGGCTTTGTGCTCAGAGGTCAATATCTGTGACACTTTTGTTCCTCACACCCTTCCTATTCAGTGAAATTGGCTAACAGCTAAGGAAACTGAAGCTTTAGACGACTGAATTGCTTAAGAAGAGACAGGACATGGCAGAGCGACTATTCAAAGCCAGACCTATCTGAATTCAGAGGCTTCCTTTTGAGTTTCCATGATTGCCTCCCTTGCCCGAGTGTGTGTATGTGTGTGTGTGTGTGTACACAAGCTGTATATACTTACCACACATCACCGACAGGACTAGGTCAGTGAGGGACACCTCCCTAGCTTTACGGGCATGTAATCCGATAGAGTGACAGACCCCAAAATAACCCTCCCATGTGACTAACTATCATAGATACTACAAGAGCAATTCCTGGTTCTGGGTGACCTTGGGCAAGTCTCTGGCCCTCTCTTAGCCCCAAAGTCTTCACATATAAAATGTAGTCATTAGACTTATCTCCCAGGATTCTGATGAGGGTTAGAAGACAGGAGGTACATAAAGCATTTGGTCTGTGGGTAGATCCAGGAAATGGGAGCATTTGCTTCTTAAGTCAGTGATGTTCCAGTCCCAGCTGAGAGCACTCAGTGAGGGGTCCGCCTGATGCAATTTCATGAACTTCTCAGTCTGTTGGTCTTAGACCTACAATGAGATGTTCAGATGCTCAAGAACATGGGTCCTTCCTGATAGTCTCTGGGTCCCAGGTTAAAGGCATGAGCCTCCGTAGACACAAAGACCTGTGCACCACTGTGAATTCCCACAAAATGGTTGGGGAACAGAGGCTGGGAAGCAGGGGAAGTCAGTCACCCAAGGGTAGCCATACGGACTTTACTCAGAATCCTGAGTGTCCACAAGGCCAGTTCCTTGGATGAGAAGGAGGCCCAGCCTGGGTGCACCGAGGTGTGGAGGGCCATCGAGAAGTGCTGAGCACTGTGCTGCTCCCAGAGGGACCCAGGATCGAGGCATCTGGACACTTTCTGACCATGCAGCAGGGACAAGAGAGAGCAGAGCTTCAAGTATGCTGTCTGCCGCAGGATCCTGGAAGCCGGGCCAGGGAGTGCTGGCAAGGCACTGGGCCAGGCTCCCAGCCTGGGGTCCCAGTGCTCAGTCAGTGGCTGGGGTGTTGTTTCGAGGACACCCTTTCTGAGATTCTGAGCCCCAGAGCCCTGGTGGATGGTTGGTCTACTTCAGACTGCCCTCCTTGCCTCTCTTGACTGAAATTCTTACTGGAAACATCCTCTTGCCAGTTGGATGACCCCCTCTGGGGAGGCCCCTCCGCAGCCCACTGCTTAGAGTGTTGGGTTTGGCAATTCCTTGGAGCACAGGGCCCCAGCTGGAGGCAGAGCTACTGGATTGGCAGCCTGGAGTCCCTGGAATGTGCAGAGAACTAGCCAAGGGAGAGGGATGTTGGAGGCAAAGAGTGAGATTTCTTTTTTCCACTCCAAAGCCATAATATAATCTCATTGTAGAAAGTTTACAAAATGCAGATAAGCCCAAACAGAAAACCCCCAGTGACTATGACTCTCGCCCCATACAGGCAAGATATGCTGTGTTCTCCTACATGCAGTGAGCTGGCTGCGAAATACGGTGAAAAATCAACATGACACCGAAATAATTTTGAAAAGTGAGGTAGGACGGCTCTGCGACCTTAAGAGTCCTGCTTCCACACTGGAAGGAGAGAGCGAGCCCACATTTTCATTACTTATACAAAGGTGACCACTGTGGCTTCAAAGGATATCCATGGAATGTTCTTTTGCCAAATAATACAGGAGGTGGGCTGTCCAAGCCCAGTGGGTAGCACCCAACTCCAGAGCTACAGAGCAGCTTCTATGGTGGAGTGAAGACTGAGGGCATGTACTTTGTGTAATAAGCCACAAAATGACTTGCAATGCCAGACCAAAATCTCCTTGGCTTCAAGGCTGAGTAGAGGCCATGCAAATAGCTCAGAGGTGGCCCCCCACATATGACCCTCAGAGGTGACAACAGTTGCATTGTGTCTGCCTGCTTGAATTTTTTTGGTAAGCAGTTTCTGTGTTAAGGGGATTATCAGGAGGTTTGAGTTAGCAAGATTTTTCCACTTAATAGATTGTGAGTGGGAATTATTTTATGTTAAGAAATGGAGTCGTGCACCATTTAAAAACACTGGGTACTATTTCCATATGGGAGAAGAACCCTCATTCCTTTAGCCATTCTTGTGGTGTCAGCCATTTAGAATATTTCCAGTTTTTCATTATTATAAGCAAGACATGGTAAGCGTCCTGCACACATATTAGCTATTTTTCCAGTTATCTCCTCAGCATTTGGCCTTGGAGTTGGAGCTGGCATGAGGCTTTTTGAATAGTTCATTTTTTCTTCTTTGTCACTTCTGGACTTGGAAGTGGCACTAAGAGAAGGATGCTGGAGCTCAGAAACACACTTCCACTCCTCATCACCGTCATCACCACGGTAACTCACAATGCTCAGCCCTTGAGAGCCACAGAGGATTTTCCATCGTTATCTCACTTGGCCAGCTCTGTGAAGTGGGCATTGCAAGTGGTCCTCCTTTTGCTGATTAGAAAGTTGAAGCCCGAGGAAGTTTTAAAGGACTTGCTCAGAGTCACACCATTAGCAAGTAATAATTGCTGGAGTCTTGATTCTACTCCATCAGGAGTCTTTTGAAGGTGAATCACTCATTTTCCAATGCTGAATCGAGGCCCCTGCAGGAGAGCCATCTGCTGGGAGATAGCGTCCCACAGGAAGCCATGTCCAGCTGAGAATGTGCTAGGGCAGCGCCTCTCCGGGGGTGGCCCAGGGAGCCATGTTTCAACAGCTTTTCTGGGTTGACCACTGTGGTTTGGGCATCCCAGGCCTTTTGACCCCCTGGCAGCTGTCGCGCTTGCTTTCCTGGCACTTGTGCTTCTGTTTTGGGTGAACACTTGTTGGTGCATCTGCCCAGGTGACTTTCATGGTGATTCTGTGGGGTTGATCCTGTAGGAAGTCCCAGTGCCCAGACCCTGCCCCTAAATTCCTGCTCTCCTCCCGTCCCTCCCATGAAAGCCCAGTGACTCTCCTCATGGGTGGGAGTGCCCCCACACGCTCAGAACCCTGCGTGGTGACAGAAGCCTGGCTCAGCCCTGCCACCCTCCCAGGCTCTTCCAACTTCTGCCCCCACCACACTCCCACCTGCATTCCATGCATCGAAAAGTCCTTCCTGATCCTTACCGCCTTCTTGGAGCAGCGCAGCTGCAGTCTCTTAACAGTGCTCAGGATGTCCTTTCCATGTTTTCACCCCAGGTCTCTTAGAGATTTGTAGTTTATCATATTTTGCCTTGAGCCTTGATCCTTCAAAGTTCGTGTTGTTTTCTTAAGAATTTAGTAAGTCATTTTATTAAGAGCACAGGCCCCCCAACAGGCAGATCTGGTTCACATCCTGTTCTGTGTATTCACTGTGTGTCACGAGTGGCACAGAATGTGTTAGCATGCAAGCGTATTCGATCACACCAATCATCCAGTACCCACAGGTGACTCAGTTCACGCTAGTTTAACACAACAAGCACATCACACAGTCCCGGGGCAGCCCCGAGTCCCAAAGTACCTCCAATGCCACCAGACTTCTCTTAGCCAAAGAGCGAACATTGTTATTGTCCGGTGGCCCTTTCCGCCTAATGGGTGGACTTCAGGGAATGGTGCAGTCGATCCAGGAATGGACAGCCAGGCGGCCAGTCTCACCAGTGTCCTCAGAGCGAAGCTCTCCCATGTGGCAGGACAAGTGGTTTAAATACAGTTCCAAGTTGGTGTTCCCTGGTCATGTCCCTGGGTGCTGTTTTATTGCACTCAGGCGTTGCTCTCTGTCCCTAGGTGATGGTCCTTATCAGTCACATGCAGACATTGCTGAGCACACCTGTGGCTGATACTCCTTACACTGTGTTACTTTGGGACAGGTTACTTCACCTCTCTATGCTTCTTTTCCTTATCTGCAAAATAATAGGATAGTATCAGCACCCATCTTAGAGTGGCAAATCAGATAATGAATGAGGGCGCTTGGCAGGGTGCCTGGGACACTGTTACTGTCATTGACAACATTACTGTATGCTCCTGTGAGAACATGGACCATTCCTTTGCTTTCTCCCCCTACTCCCTTCCGAACACCCTGCAGTTCCCACACCAGACAGATGAGTAGGACAGCGTCCACTTAACCTTCCTGTCTCCGTCCAGGCACTGTCGTTCAGACGGTTTGCTAGGACTTCTAGTTACTCCTGCAGGTTTCAGCACCCTCCCACCTTCTGGGTTTAGAAGGAGGCAGTCTTGTATGTGGTTGATAATGACAGGTCCAGAGTCAGACCACCTGGGTTTGACTGTGGGCCTTGCCATTTAGTAGCTGTGTGACCTGGAGCAAGTGGTTTAACCACTCAGTTTTCTCATCTAGGAAAATAGGGCAGCGGCCGTTCCACCTTACAGGGCAGCGTGAGGGTTAAACTAGCTAGACAGTTAATTCCTCAAAAGGTGCCTGCCTCGAGTCAGTGCTCTGAGATCCTCTGGGAAAGGAGCACTCTGTCGCACCATTTTAGGAAGTTGTGAGGAGGAGCTGGCTGCAGGCTCGGCATTCTTCCTCTTGACTTATCTTCAGTTGGTTCCCGGTTCCCCACCAGGGCCTGGCAAGCATCTGCATTCTTGAGGTGCTGGAGCCCTAAAGGGCCCTTCTCAAGTGCCTGGTGAGGGCTGAGGCCAAGCAGGAAAGGGTCACTCAGTGCCGTGGGGGCAGCACCGGGACTGGAAGTGGAGTCTCCAGCCTGCATCTCCAGCCAGGAGCAAGCCCTTCCTTTCCATTGTCACATCCCACAGCCTGCGGGGATGCGAAGGCAGCAGGATCTCTGTGCTTGCTGGGAACAGAATGACCACCCCCCCACCCCCGTGATGGTGGGGGCCAGTTAGCCATCCGTCACAGAGCCTGCTTTATCCCTTGTTTGTATGAGAATCATCTCAACCTGCCTCAGAAGCGAAAGGAGATTCCATCACCTGAAAGGCTCCTGAAGGGAACAGCAGAGCAGGTCTGTTCTGTGAGCCCGAAGGACATAGCTGGGGCTGAGGAGTTCCACACTGTTGATCCACTTGATCAGCAAGTGTAGACCGCTCTTCGCATGCCCGGGAGAGAGCCATCATTGAGCAGAGGCGAGGGCGCAGAAGCAGAGCACAGACACCCTGCCGGGTGGAGCAGTGCTGTGAGGAGCAGGTGCAGCCCCCGAGAGGGCAGGAGGTGCCAGCACCGTGCCTTCAAGGGTGTGTGACAGGGCCGGAGCATTCCTGGCAGAGGGCTGGAGCACAGTCATGTGGGGAGGCCGTACTTTGGGTTCTTCACAGTGTTTAGGTACAGAGCACCGGGAGGAGAGCACCCAGATCTAAGGTGAAGGTGGGGGTGGCTATGGGCTCTGCCAGGAGCAGGAATCCCCCCAAGGCCACATGGAGCCACTTTAGGGGTTCTAGAAACCCAAACCCGTGCCACGGATGGAGCTGCTCAGTTTAGTAGTTGAGAAAGCTCTCTTGCTGCTGACCTGGCGGTACACTGCAGGGGTGCTGGCTGCCGGACCTGTGTGAAGACTTGTGTGGAGGAACAGGGGATGGGTTGAGGACCAGAGCCACCACAGTGACTATAGCATGAGTGTGCACACACCAAGATGAGCGGGCAGATGCAGGACATCAGAGCTGGAGTCGGCAGGCCTGGTCAGCAGGTGGGCGTGGGGAGGTGGTAGAAGGTGGCGTGAGGGCAGCAATGGCAGCTGACCTGCTCCAAGCACGAAGCCACGTGCCCTGCACTGTGCTGAGCACCGATGTGCTGACCTCACTTGAGCCGCACCGCCGGGTGCTGTCCCTGCAAACCTGCTGTGTGCATGCCACGCGAAGGCTGGTCCACGGCCACACAGCCCCATCCTGTAGCTGGGATTTGCACAGACAGCCTGCTCCCTGCGCTCCTCCTTCGAACCCCTCTGGCCCCCCTTTCCTTGGGCTCCTGGATGATCCAGAAGGGAGAGGCTGCAGGGCTCTGAGTGTCCTGTGTCAGAAATGGCCATGTTTGAGGCTCCAGGCTGAGATAGATGTATGCAGACCTGGTTCAGAAGGGTTTGGAAATAGTTCCCAGTCGCTTTGCTTCCTTTCCTGATGCACGGGAAGGGCACCAGGCTGGGAGTCAGCTAGCTTCTGGTTTAATCTCTGCCACTTTCCAGCTATTTGATCCTAGAAGGGTACACGCCAGCTCCCTGGGCAGTTCTCGTCCTCCCTACCCGACGAGGCTGTTGGTGTGGTCTTCAGGTGGCCCTTGCAGAAGCACAGATTTCTGCTCACAGTCCCAGGGTTGGGATTCAGCAGCCCTGAGGTGGCTGAGGGTTTGCACCCTAGCAGGCTGCTGGGGCTGCTGGGGCTGCTGGGCTGGGGATGTGCTTTAGGGACCACTGTCCTACGTGTCCTCCTTGTTCCTTGGAGCGCATGAGTGCTTCCCAGTGGGCAAGATGCACCAGGTCAGTGCACACCAACCTTGATACCAGAGGACCTTCAGCCCCAGGGAAGGGGCGTTAAATAAACAGGGGGAATGGCCCCTCGAGTGGCCAGGAGGACGCACTCTACCCTGCCCTTCTGTTGTACTCTTCCACTACTTTTTTAAAGCCTTATCCCTACCACCAAAGACCCCAAGTGCAGACCCCCTAATAACTTCTTCCCTGTGTGGCTTTCAGGAGGGATAGGCCAGGGGAGGAGCCCTGCTCATCCAGGGCCAAGACACCCGGCCTAAACACTTGATGGATGACAGGCACCCAAGAGAGGCACACAGTCCCCAGATCCCAGGGGCTCTCCAGCTTGAGAGGAAGCTCCCGCCAGAACAGCCAGTAGGGCCACTCTCCCTCGTTGCTGCAGAGGCCATGGCCCAGGCACTGCCTCTTGGCAAGGAGAGGAAAAACGCCTCTCTCTTGCTTCCCCGGAGATTACACACCATGGTCCCCTTGGCCCTCAATGTTTTCTGACCACACTCCAGGTGTGAGCAGCACGGAGCCTCCCTGTGACTCGGAGCCAGAGATCTGATAAGGAAATTCCAGGGAGACAAATGGAGATTACATGGAAATCAATCCCACGCAGCTGGGGTTCTCTGCAGGCAACTGTTCAATCTTATTTCCTTTTCATTTTTCTCTCCATTCCCTGGGATCTGCTCCTTTTAGAGTCTGACACCAGGTAGACTTGTGTGATTGAGCGGTGAACTTGAGCTGGCCCCTGGAACACTCTGTTTCTGCAGAACTGGGAGATTCCTTAAGACACAAGTAGGTGGTGAGTCCTTGGGACCACTAAGGGCAGGGGGGCCACTTAAATGCATCTTAGTGTTGGTTTCTTACAGTCTCAGCTCTAAAACTCCAGATGTCTCTTAAATTTATCTTCCCTTGAAACCATGCGTTATTTTGGCTGCTTTCATTGGTAAGTGATGGAAGACCCAACCCATTTAAATGATAATGGAAATGTATTATCTCATATAACAAGAATCCTGGCAGAAGAATGACTGTGAATTAATTAGTTCAGTGGCTTAACAACATCATCTGATAACTCATATTCCTGCCATCTTTGGCTTCACCATATTCAGCATGTTCTCCCTAGGGTAGAGTTCTTCATTGTCCCAATATAGCTGCTATAGCTCCAGACATCACATGTGGATACAGAAACCTGCAGAATGGATAACTGGATAAAATTAGAGTTTCATTAGGGAAGAGAAAGGGGATGGAGAGAGAAATAATCACTTGGGTGGTGAAATCCAGGTGTCAATCTTTGTTCAAAAACATTTACCCTATCTTGCCTAAAACATGAAGAACAAACATCTCGTGCTGGCATCATGAGACTTGTACAGCACGCCTTCAGCTAATACCTCCTAGTTTTACTTTCCTCTGTGTTTTGCATGTAGCTCTTGAGCAGCCACAAAAAACCTGTGGCTCTTGCCAGCTTTTGCCACACCTCATTTCTTCTTCTCTGTCCTGCTGAGGCTGTGCCCTCTATCTAGAATACACAGTGTCCACGATCTCTATCTTCAGCACAAAGCAGGTCAAGGGATGGAGGTTGGAACAGAGCCTTTCTCTTCTCTTTCCTCTCTTTGTTTCTTTTAAAAACCTTTTGGTTGCAAAGTGAAATACAGGTACAGAAAGCCACGGAAGACAACTATAAATTTACTTAATTATTATAAGGTGATCCCTCTTGGCAGCCACCACTAGCCAAGAAGTAGAACATCCCTGACTCTGCAGAAGCCCCTGTGCCCTATCCAGTTGTGGTCTCCTCTCTCCCCTAGTGGGAAATTGACTTGCACGGCCATCACCTTCTCTCATTGTGAAGACGTCTATTTCTACATGTACCTCTCAGTTGTTAACAAGCACCCACTTTTCAGAGTGATGTTTTCCAAGTCTCTCTGGATCTGCAAGTTCCCCCTCCCTCTCTTTGCTCTTATAATTTATCTGTTGAGGAACCCAAGCCTGGCGAGCCTCCCACAGCTGGATTTGCTGATTGCACACTCGTGGTTGGGTTGACCTGTGACTCCGGTTTCTTCATTTGCTATAGATCAGCGCCAGATCCAGAGAGTTGACCTGATTATTGGTCATCCCTCAGGCAAGAACACACGTGGTGCTGTGCTCTCTCACATCATGCTCTCTGGTCCAGCTCTAAGATGCCTTTCCTCAGTGGGAGTCTCTCCAGGTGGGCCCTGAGTCCTGGCCACAGCACTCCAGTGTTCCCTGACAGCTTCCCTGGCCGCTGCCGGGTGACGATTCCCAGATTCATCCCACGCTTCTCCTGCTCCAGACCTGGAGTCAGTCATTTCTCTGGCTCAGAAAAATAATATTTTAAGACCACAAAATGGGTACTAGGGATGCTCTTTGCTACGGAGTGTGCTTCTGGCTTTTTCATTAGATGGGGGGGGGGAATTATAAATGTGTTTATATTTTATTTACATTTAAAGATAAAATACCACGAGTCCATAAATTTGTGTTCAATTTGAATTCAAGAGTCTCTGGATAGAGTCTGTTTTTTCCTTCCTCTGTTCCATCTCTGTAGGCCCCTTCTTCACATCAAGAACTCAGGTTTTCAAGGACAAAGAAGATAATACATTTTTGCATCCTACTTTATTATAGGCAGAAAAACAGCACTAGGACTTCTGCCAGTACATTATGGAAGATGCCGAAATGCCTTGTTTGCATATACTCTCCCCATTTCCCCGCATTGTTTTCATGGTGATTTGGTTATCTGTGTTATGCCATGCCTTCCTCCTAACTCTCACTTACTCTTGGTTCCGCTGGTAACTATTTAATGTTTGCTGTCAGTCCTTAGGCTGATCCCTCTCTAGTTGCTTTGATTGTCCGAAGCTTATTCTCTGGTAGATGGCTTAGGAAGGGCTCATGGGAACAGTACTTCTTGAGCCCTTTTGCCCCTTGAACTTCAAAGTCAATTCTGCTGGCTATAAAATTTGGGGCTCACATTTTCTTTCCTTGAGTATCTTGTAGTTGTAAGCCCATTTTCTTCTGACTTGAAGTATTATTGTTAAGACATTTGGTGGTAATCTAATTTTCTTTTCTAACTCATTAAAAAATATATATACTCTACCGTCCTTCCTTTTTTCCTTCCTTCCTCCCTCCCTTCCTTCCTTCCTTCCACTTTGTCTAGTAAATATACTGGACCTTCCCTTAGTGTTGTCTTGAGTTGATATTCTTACTTATGCAGTGTGCTTTTTCAACTTGTCTTTCAAGTCTTCCTTTTGCATTCCCTTCCCCAGTGGCGGGACCAAACCCAGGGCTTCATTCATTCTAGGCAAGTGCTCTGCCGCTGAGCTTGGCTCTGACCCCTTTACATTTCTTTTTTGCATTATAGTTTTTAAGTTTTTTTCTTTTTCTGTTATATTGTTTTGCTTTTCTTTTTCTGCAGGGTCTCTTCCTGTCTGCATAGTAGATATTTATCTTCACTCTCTATCACTTTCGCTTAAGTCTTTACACGCCCCCCCCCTCCCTGCTTTCTTCTTGATGTAATTTTTTTCACCTTTCAGCACATTCCTGTTGGTATTTTTAAGCTATTTTTTTTCTCTAGTTTAGTCTTCATTTGCAGAATGATTTTTTCCCTTTGGTTCTGATTCTTTGCAGAGTGTGCGCCCTCATTTCAGAGGCTGATTTATGTTGCTATTTCCTATGTTGGAGCACTTTGTTGATGTCTTTTAACTGACTGAAGTAGCAGGTTGCAGCTCCATCTGGTTTGAGAGGCTCTCCTCCAGGCTTTCATTCTGAGATGCTGTTCTGTGCCCGCCTTCTCCTGTGGGATTTGACATCAATATTATTCTGTTGTCCATTTTTTCATGAAACTAGTTTTTATGAACTTCTGCATAAGATAGGATTCAGGAAGACTCTTCTAATTTCATAGAGCTTCTTCTTTAAAAAATTGAAGAAAGAAAATAGGGTGGCTTGTTTTCTTATATTCCCTGGTTCTTTTATCAACAGCTCCTCATTCTGGGTGCCACCACTCTCATCCTGTTCTTTGCAGCTTCTCCTCAGTGCAGGTCTCCGTCTTCCCTGGCAGTCAGAACCATAGGGGCTTCTTGCAGACCCCGTGCTCACTTCGAGTTGGCCTGGGCAGAGCCCCCCTGGTGTGGGCTCTCTGGGCTGTGGTGCTTTCCCAGTGGCTCCCATGGGCTGTGCTGGTTGGTGTTCTGCTCTCAGGACTGGCAGCCTCTGCTCCCACTGCTTCCTGCCTCATCCCACAGAGACACTGAGGACAAGCAGGCCCCATAGATAATGGCAGTCTGCTCCACCCACCAGTATGTCAGGTTCCTGATGTCTTGTGAGCTAGTTGGTGCATAGGTGCTGCTCCAGTGGTTCTGCCGTCTGGTTGCTGTGTGTGTGTGTGTCTTTCTGTAGGGATTCAGAGATGGGAAAGACTATGTTTGCACTTGAGCGTTCTCTCCTCATCACTTCAATTCCTTCAGCGCCCCTTACATACATGTTAGATGCTCATCAATACTGAGCTCACACTGGGAAATTGTTCCTGTTGGTAGAGAAATATTTACCCAGAGCTATTTGGTTTTATGAAGCCCTGTTGGTCCCAGAATTCCTGTAAGGTTTTTGTTTTGTTTTGTTTTAACCTGTCTTCAGGGACCTTTTATTAATATCAAATTCCAGGAAGGGAGACATAAAATCAGGAATGTTTTACTGCCTTCAAGACCTCTTTGAAAAAACTATTTTGCCCCAGGAAGGCAAATATATTTTTATGTCCAATGGAAATTCTGATCAACTAACAATGCCTTTCTAAAGCATTATGTTAAGAAAAAGGATAAGCTGCTTTGTGGTGGTGCACACTTAAACTTCAAGCATCTGGAAGACTGATACAAAAGGATCACAAGTTCCAAGCCAGCCTCAGAAACTTAGCCAGCCCTCAACAACTTAGCAAAGCTCTGTCTCAAAATAAAAATAAAAAGGGCCAGGAATGTAGCTTACTGTGAAGCACCCCTGGATTCGATTCCCACTACCCTGTCTCTAAATAAAACAAAATAAATAAAAAACAGAGAGAGTGTATGTCTAAGGCCACGTCATACCTCACTGAGTTTATAAAGTAACATGTTTTGGGCTGCAAGTAACAGAAAAACCCAATTCAAAATGACCAGAGGTACTGACAGCCTTTAATTATGAAATAACCAGAACTTCAGGGCAGGGCAGCTTCACAGCTGTTTAATTCTACAGCACAGTAATGCTGTCAGGTACCTGGCCCTTTCCGTCTTTCATTTCCATCATCTTCCACATTTCTGCTCTTTACCTTCAGAGACATGAATTTCTTGCAAGAGCCCCTGCCAGGAGCAGAGAATATGGTGTTTTGCTCCTTGGCCACTTTTTAATCAGTGAGGAAATCCTTTCCCCAAGCCTTGTCTCTAACACCAGAAAATCCCTCAATTGGGCTGGGGCTATAGCTCAGTGGCAGAGTGCTTGCCTTCCATATGTGAGGGTTTGATCCTCAGCACCACATAAAAATAAACAAATAAAAAATAATAATAAAGACATGCTGTCCATCCACAACTATAAAAAAAAGAAAAAGGAAAAAAAACCCTCAATTGCATCTATCCTTGAACCAATCCCTAGTAAGGATGACAGGCCCACCCAAGACTGGCACTGACTCACCAGGATGTGTCCCCCAATTACGTGAGGAAAGTGAGGTTCCTGTGTCAAAGTCAGGGCTCTGCCAACATAACAGGGCGCAGGACAACTTTTGAACAGACAGTTGCAGTGTTTGCTACAGTAAGGAGGTTGTGACCTATGGACTCTTCTCTGCTGTAGGCATAGGACAGATATGTATGTCATGAGTCATGAATTTATCGTACCTGATGTGACTCTTTGCAGTTTAAAAAGATGTTTTCACATATGTCATCTCTAATGTTGGTCAAAACCATCCTCTACCTGAGCAGCTCAGGGCTGCCTGATTTTATAGTGGGAACACTGGGACCAGAGAGTCAAGCTGATTTGTATCAGGTCACACAGCCAAGAAGTGACGAATCCGAGTTTCTTGCCTCTGGGTCTAGCATGGCTTCTACTTTTCCACCTGGTGGCTGGCTGAAAGCCAAGTCCCTTTCCCTGGGAGGAGGAAAAGTTTTTAAAAGGGGAGCTAGGAAGTTACCAACTGGTCAGTGTCACAGTCTGGTCCACACCTTGCCCTACAGGAAGCTCTTCTTCTCCCCACTTTATTTAAATATAATCCATAGAGGTCGCTTTTGGAGTGTGCATTTCAGCAGGTTTAGTGTGTCCTCAGGGTTCTGCGTGCCACCCCAATGAAGACATCCTTTGCAGGAACACAGCATGGGCTGCCAATCTATTCAAGAGAAGCTGGACATTTGAATCTTTAAGAGAACTGTCTAGATTTTTAAGCATTGGATGTTTATGCTTTTAAAAAAAAAACTGCAGGTCCCTTATAAATTCACTTCATTGGGCTGGGGTTGTAGCTCAGTGGAGAGGCTTGCCTAGCACTGGTGAGGCACTGGGTTCAATCCTCAGCACCACATAAAAATAAATAAATAAGCCAAGTGCCGTGGCACACACCTGTAGTCCCAGCAGCTCTGGAAGCTAAGGCATGAGGATCGCGAATTCAAAGCCAGCCTCAGCAAAAGCGAGGCACGAAGCAACTCAGTGAGACCCTGTCTCTAAATAAAATACAAAATGGGACTGGGGTTATGGCTCAGTGGTTATGTGCCCCTGAGTTCAATCTCCGGTACCAATAAATAAATAAATAAAGCTATTATGTCCATCTACAACTAAAATAAATAAATAAATATACTTCATCTCTGCCTTCTTAATTTGTTTTAATTCTTTGAAGATGTCATCTTAAAGTAGCTTAAACCAAAACAGGAATTTTTATTATTGAAATTCTAGGGGTGCACTGCTTACAGGCAAGGTTGGATCCAGAGGCTTTGATCCTGCAGTGCTGGTGCTGTTTGCTGTCCTCGCATATGTCCTCCTTCCAACTCTTCAGTGTGGTTGCCCCAGCAGAGGGAAAGCAGCTCTTGCCTGAAGCTTGCGTTCAGGGTCACTGGGCCAGCCCCTCGTGCCTTCTTTGGCTTCTTGCGGTCAAGCACTTTGTTCTAAAGCTTCACTGTGGACTAGGTGCTGCACCTCTTCTCATGACCCTGAGGGACAGGCTGTCCCACAAGTCTCACAGAAGAAAACTGTTCCCCAAGACCAGAGGATGCCTCATGTAGGTTCTAGAAAGGGGGGGTGTTGAAGCTGGGCACCCAGTTTTATATTTTAAATAACAGAGACTTGGATGTTTATTTAGTATCCCAAAATCAAAAACACCCAGAACCAGGAATCCCAACTTTCAAAGTAAAGTAAAAGGGACAAATATGGAATGTTAATACACTTTAAGAAACAAGTAACATGTTATCAGCAGTTCACATATTCTCTTTAAGAAAGAAAAGGACCATTGGGACATTTACCAAACCCACACTTTTCATAACAGTAAAAGAAAGGGCAAGCCTCATTCTCCCATGCGTGACTAATAAATGTATAACATGGATTTCCTGGGGTCCTAACACAGCTTCCTGGTGGAGCATGCCTCATTTATCTGACATCATTAGAGAGTGAGGTTTGACTGGATGAGTGGATTTTGCAGATATATCCACACTTTTAAGATTTAAATCTGTTTTTAGAAATCTTCCCCAAAACATTCCTTTGTACTAACAGAATATCCTGATGCAATAATCATAAATGAATGATCGCCGAGCTATTTGCATTATGCTTCTAGAAGTTAGGGTAAGTGCCAGTAGCTGTGAGAATCTGTAGAATAAATCCAACCCTTCTTTTCAAGACCTGAGTTGGGAGGGACCATGATTTGTATATAAAAGTAAACCCAAGAATGTTATGAAGTAAAATGTAAAATCCTCAAGGACTTTGGTTAAACTTGAACTGGTTTAGCCTGCTGTCTGGAGTTCCTCCTCTCCCGGCCCTGTTCTGTTCATAGCCATGTGCCGTTAGGAAGAGCAGCTTCCAGAATGCATTCCCAGCCTGCTGAGGTCCTTTGCCCCTGCACCAAACGTCTTCAAACCACAGAGCGTCTTTTCTTCTTTGCCGTCTATTGTCTTGACAGTTTTCTGTCACTGTTGAGTCTTTCCATTATCCTGGGGAGAAAGGCACTGGCAGGAGAAACTCTGTCAAGGTTTTTCAGATGAATAACGTTAAGATCCGCACACTTGAAACCGCAGCCTTGGCACAACAGGAGTTCTATTCTTTTCTATAAAATAAGTTCAAGGTTATGTGACTTGTCCAGAGGAGACTCATACTTGGACTCTGACCCCCAGATAAAAGGGACATCAGTCAGCCTAGACTTCCATTCTAACTCGTGACCCTTGTCACTTACAAGGATGTGGGTTTTCAGTGCCTTCTTGACACTGGTGCAGACAGTCAGCCTGCCTCTCACTGCAGACAGTACTTACTTCCTGCTCTTTTGACTTTGCCTCAGGCAGGTGCAATGCCTCCTTGCCCCTGCTATTCACAGCTATTCACCATCTTTCCAAACTCAGGCTTTGATCAGGAGTTGGAATTGCTGTTGGCCCCCAGTGAGGCCTGCCTCTGTTATACTGGAAGGTCATCCCAACAAAGTGCAATTGTATTCCTCATGAATGGTGATTTATCAAACTTTGCTTCATTGCAAAAACTTTTTTCTTTTATTTTGCAATGACTTTAGTTTTACCTATTAGCCAGCTTCACTTAAAGTTAATGCCTGACGTAATCATAGTTTATTCGTCTAGACGTGTAATTAATGTGGAAGCAGCGTTATTTGAATATCAGCAGCTTTCCCTGCCCATGTCCTTTTTTGTTCTAGCCTCCAATCCAAGACTCTGCATTACCTTTAGTTGTCATCTCTCCTTAGTCTCCTCCATTCTGTGACATTTTCTCAGTCTTTTCTTTACCATGACCTTGACACCTTTGGAAAGAGTGGCCAATTACTTTGTAGGACAGCCCCCAGTTGGCTTTGTCTGATGTTTTTTTCATGATTAGTCTGACAGATTCAGTGGGCATGCTGACCTGTGCCCTTCTCGCTGAGTCTGGGGTGCAATACCAACATCTTATTACCGTGATGCAGCTTTGATCACCTGCTTAAGGTGATATCTGCCAGGTTCCTTAGTATAAAGTTACTTTCTTCCTCTTGCAATTAATAAGTATCTTGTGGGGAGATCCTTTGAGACTATATGAATATCCAGGTGCAGGCATTTTCTCTTCAAAAGAAAATTTTATGGGAAGATCTAGCATGGAAAAGAGGTGGATGGAACCAGCCTCGGTGTCTGTCAGTGGATGAATGGATAAAAACACTGTGGTGAATATACACAGTGGAGTTTTATTCAGTCAAAAAGAAGAATGAAATTATGTTATTTGCAGAAAAATGGATGGAATCTGAGAACATTATGTAAAGCAAAATAAGCCAAACTCAGAGAGTCAAGGGTCGTACGTTTTCTTTCAGATATGGAAGCTGGAGAGGAAAAAGGAAAAGAAAAGTCGGGGGTGGAGCTTGTCTCATGAATTGAAGGAAGACAGGAGAGTAGAGGGGAAGAGACCAGGGAGAGGGAGGAGGGGAGGAAAGAGCAAAACCTGGGGAATATCATCAGCCAAATTATAGTGTGATATTGCGGGCATGTATGAATATGTAATAAACCACCATTACATATAACTATAATGTACCAATAAGAAATATGGAAAAAAAAGAAATGGGTAGGTAAGTCTTGTTGATTGACATGGACATGCCTTGGACAGCAGCAGCCTAGCAGGCTCTTCCGACTCCTTCCCTAAAACACCCACATCACCTCTATAGAACACCCCAAAGCCTCTGGGACGCTATTTGAAAACCATGGCTCTAGATTTTGGTTTTGGCTTTTGGTTGTTGTGGTTCCTAAGTATGCCCATACTCAAAATGTTCTGCAAGATATTTTTTCCTCCCAAAATGAGTTTAGTAAATTTAGATATAACTTACATAATATGAAGTGTAACTGATACCAATCAGCAAACATTTATTTAGCACCTTCTGTGTACAGTCACTGTGCTAGGTTTAGGGAATTTGAAATTCCTGCAATCTCTGTGCATTAATCCTGCATCTTTCGTTTCAGAACAGAGAGGACTTTATAACCTACACCCAACAAGAAAGCATGAAGGGGCAATATGAACAAAACAGAATTTGGGGTGGGGAATGTACTTGAGGCTCTTTTGTTTGGATTTCCATTGAGTACCGGGGTCACTTTGGCCTAACTAGCCATCATGTCCTGGTGAAAGCAGTATTTCTCCTCTGAGAAGTGTATCCAGTTGTCCCTGTTTAGTTGAGGTTGCACTTTCTGCAGTTTCGGTTGCTCTCTGAGTAACCGAAAGTCCAAAAATAGGAAATAAAAAGTTTCAGAAATAAACAATTCACAAGTTTTAAATAACTTTTATTATAGTGTATTGTTATAATTTCGATTTTATTTTTTATTATTATTGTCAATCTCTTACTGTGCCTAATTTCTAAATTAAACTTCACCATAGATGTGTATGTATAGGAAAAAACAGTTCATTAAGGATTCGGTGCTATCTGCCATTTGAGGTATCCACTGGGGTCTCTGATCACATACCCCAAGAATGATGAGGGACTTCTGTAAACATTAGCAGGAAAAAAAAAAAAGTGAGAGAGAGATACAATTTCGATTACCTGCCCCCACAAAAGATCCACCCTTTGGTGGCTTTGATTCTCTTTCCCATATTTGAAAGGCCCCAAATCCTCGTCCTTCATGGATCAGGTGTTTGAGCTGTCTGTAATTACATTATTATTCCAGACACTGCGGAATGCTGCTCGCTGAGGAGGGAGGATTAGGCCGAGGAGGCTGGGCCGAGCTGCAGCCAGTCATCTGCCCTGCGCCTGGCAAAGGAGATTATGCCTCTGGAAGCGAGGTTGCTGGCTGAGCCTTTGTTGCTTAATTAGTCTCCTGTCTCTTTCTCCTTTATGACAGTGGCAGGACCCAGGATGCACCCCCTTTTAAATGAATGCAAATGCCTCTAACAAAGTTTTATAATCATCCATTTTAAACAAATCAGAAAATTGTCAAAACCATTCCGGTGGCAGGGAATTCAGGGGTAGGAAATAACTTTTGAAAGCATGTGTTTCTCAAGGGAGTAAAGTAGCAAATACCATCCCTTTAAATTCTGTTTCACGTGAAGCCTTTATTGACTGCTCATGATGGTTCTGCACAGTTTAATGTTCTTTTAAGTGAATATTATTTAGTTTCATCACACAAGTCAATGCAGCCTCGTGGATCTGTAAATTTAGATGCTGATCACCACCAGACGTCAATGTATAAAACTGTTACAGTTTAATTAACTGATAATAGATCTCGTGCAATGTCAGGTTAAAGGGAATGTATAAATATTACTTTATGAACCAGCCTCTGCAGAAAGCACAGACACTGGCCATTCTCTCCCCGTCTCTCCTGGGATGAGTTATGGGATGGCCCTATTAACTACAAAGGAATGTGAGATTGGTGGTGGTGGGGGGGTGCATTATTAAACAGCTGTGCCCAGCCAATTGGCCTTGAAGAATTTGACTTCAGAGGTCAGTAAAGATTCCTGATGCTGTTAATTTAATTTTATGAGACATCTTTGAAACTCATCAACTCATGCCATGTCTTTGGCTTTTGGCAGAGAAAGGAAGAGAAAAAGTTTTGACGGCTCATAAATAGATTTGAGCTAAGGAACAGGAATTGGTTCAACCTATTCCCCTTACAGGTAGAGAAGGAGAGGCCCAGAGGGAGGGATTGGTCTCTTGGCCCTGCCAACAGCCCCACAGCTGCTGGTGGGGTCAAGGGCTTCGGGGAGTTAGGCTCTTTTCAAAGCCTAAGACCGTAAGAGTCTTGCTCAGATTTATGTGTGTTTCGGAGACGCTCTTGGGCACCGTTGTGCAATCATCATGCAGCTAGGGGGTTCAGCACTGTACAAAGGAACCGTGTTCTACCACCTTCTTCCACTGCCAAGGAAGCCCCAGGGGACTGTTCCTCCTGCCCAGTGAGGCTCTCACTTCCCTCTGCTTTGGTGGAGTGAAGAGGGCCAGAGGTCTCAGTGGCACACCTGTGTGAATGACACCTGAGGCAAATCACCAGCCCCTGTAAGGGACCCTCCATGGACTCCTGGTAGTTCCCTAAGGACGTGGGACTTCCATTCTGTTGCTGTCACTCATTAGTTGTCTTCCCTATCATTTGAAAACTCACTGAGGAAACCCCTACCTATCTAGCTCAGTGATGTGCTGAGAGTCCAGCGCAGCCCTGGCACCATGCTGAGTGCTGTTCAAGGAAGCACGGCTCAGCCTCAGACCTGTGACCCTGCTTCACCTGCAAAATGAGGATGATAACTCAACCCCCTGTTTGTGCTATACGGGGACAAGTGAGGGGACATATGCTGGGGAGCCAGGAGATACTCCATGAATGTAACCCACAGTAGTTCCTGTGGGTTGCTGGTAGTTTCCTGAGGCGTTAGCTGTCTTGTATTTAGTCCTTGCCATGGATTCCCGTTGATGAGGAATGTGCCTTAGTTACTGTCAGTGACATTAACTGACAGTGTCCTGCCTAGCACATGAGACCCCCGAAGCTTAAAGCTACCTCACATGTGATCCTCTCCCTGCCCCTGGTGGAGTAGGCAGGGACCAAGAGAGTCGGGTTGAAGTTCCCCTGGTCATGCTGGGAATCTGGCTAAGCCAGGACTGGGTCCCGGGTTCCCTGCTTCTGTCCTCCTCGGCTCAGGGTTTCCTGGGCTCCTGCTGAAGAAGCTGTGGAGTATTTAATTAGCTGCAGGGTGAGATGTGATATGTGTCAGGGCTCATTACTGTGGTGGGGCTGGTGGGTGTTATTCTCCAGCGCTGCACCCCGCAGTAGTTCAGCAACCCCAATTAACTCCCACACGGAAGACAGCCCAGCTGCTGTGAGGCTGGCACCCACATTCCCCAGTGCCCTTCAGCTTCCCTCGTCTGCACCGCAGCCTGACCTGCTGTCCTTCCCCTGTGCCCCGCTATGCTACACGAATGGCTTATGGTATTGAGGCACATCCCCCAGAGAAGAACCACAGGAGCTAAGCAGGGCTCCAGCTTATCTCAGAGGCTGCACTCTCAAGGCTCAGGTTTCAGTGCAGTGGGCATGAGAAAAGTGCTCAAGGAGCTGCCCGGAATCAAGTCCCTCCTTTGGACTAGGACCTGTTTTTATTCTACAAAAGTGAACGTCAGGGAAGGCAGAAGAAGGCTGGTGAGCTGGTCCCGGATAAGGAAGACAAAGGAGCCCTCACTAGGAAGGATCCTAGATGGATCTTGGTTTGAGGAAAGAATGGCTAGCAAAACGATTTAGAAACAGGCGGTAATAAATGTAGGTGAGGATGCCGAGAAGTGGAACTCTCAGGCATTGGTGGCAGGGCTGTGAATGTTACAGCCATTTGGGAAGACAGTCTGGCAGTTCTTAAAGGTTGAACAGAGTAATAATGTGACAGCAGTCTCCCTGTGAGGCGCACATCCAGGAGAAATGGAAACATGGTCACAAGAAAACTTGAACATGGATATTCATGGCAGCATTATTTGTAGTAGATAGAGGTGGAAGAAATTCAAATGTCTATCATCTTATAAATGGATATACAACACATGCTATTGTCAACACTATGGGATATCTTTCACCTGTAAGAAGGAATGGGGTACTGGTGCATGCCCGTAGCATGAATGAACCTTGAACATGTTATGCTAAGTCACCAAGCACAGTGGTGCACATCTGTAATTTCAGCAGCTTGGGAGGTTAAGGCAGGAGGATCATGAGTTCAAAGCCAGCCTCAGCAAAAAGCAAGGTGCTAAGTAACTCACACCCTGTCTCTAAGTAAAATACAAAAAAAGGGCTGGGGATGTGCTCAGTGGTCAAATGCCCTTGAGTTCAATCCTCGGTATTAAAAAAAAAAAAAAAAAAAAAAAAAAAAAAACCAACATTATGCTAAATGAAAGAAGCCAGGCATAGAAGGTCACATGTTGCACAATTCCTTTTATACGAGGTGCCCTGAACAGGCAAATCCACGGACACAGAAAGGATACTAGCGGCTTCCAAGGGATGGGGGAAAGGAGAAGTTGGGAGTGACTGATGGTCTTGAACATTTGGAATGCTCTAAAAAAAATGCCTTAAACTAGACTGCTTATAAACTACAGAAATGAGTTTCTCATGGTCCAAGACGGAGGCAGCAGCAGATTGCATTTCTGACAAGAGTCACTTCCTGGTTCACGGGTGCTGCCTTCTTCCATCCTCACATGGTGTGAGTGGGGAGGGGTCTCTGGGGTCTCTTTTCTAGGACACTAATCCAAATCCCTATGACTTAAGTCATCACTTGAAGGCCCATCTCCTAATAACATTACCTTGGGTTAAGGATTTCAACGTATAAATTCTGTGGGCATGAGACATTCAGATCATAGCACCAGTAATGGGTATAGAGTTTTGGGGGATGATGAAAATAATCTTGAATTTGATTGTAGTGATACGTGCACAACTTTGTGAGAATAATAAAAGAACACTGAATTACACTCTTTAGAAAGGTAATTTTGTGTTAGGTAAATTATATGTCTCTTTAACAAATAAATATGAAATAACTTGGGGAGCAATGGGGAAATTTGAATATGGAATGTATATCAGAGAATGATTTATATCAGTGTAATAACAGGATTGTGGCTTTGTGTGAGAATGTTCTTTCATTTGAAAGACGCGTGCTAACATAGGTTGTGGCAAAGCTTCACATCTACAGTGTGCTTTCACACGATCCAGAGAAAGATGTCTAAATAGAGAAAGAGCAAATGTAGCAAAAAAATTAGCAACTGGGGGCTGGGGCTGTACTTCAGTAGTAGAGTGCTCGCCTCACATGTGGAAGGCACTGGGTTCGATACTCAGCACCACATAAAAATAAAATAAAGGTATTGTGTCCATCCACAACTAAAAAAATATATTTAAAAAAAATAGCAATTGGTAAATCTTGGAAAGAGTATATGGTGTCCTGTTTACTATTCTCACAAGTTTTCCAATGAAATTGTCCAAAATAGTAGGCTGCCACATTATATTTTTACAGGACAAAAAAGTGGAATTTTTAGAATACCAAGACAGAGAAAAGTCAAAGGGCCTTTGGCTGTCTGCCTGAAGGATTTTGTCTCTGTCCAAGTCAAAGGATAATTGAACTCTTGTTTCGGCTACCCTCCCATGAAATGTATTCCATTGCTGAGCAGTACAGACCCCAACCCAGCTGTTCTTAGGGGGAGTCTGAAGCCCACAGCCTCATACTATGGGCCCTTCATGTCCACTGTGGAAAAGGGAGCTTTCTTCTGACCCCCAGTAACCCCAAAATGATGACCAATGGGGCCAGCACCACAGCTCCCTCCTGACCTCATCCCAGGATCCTTCCAGTGCTGGTGGCAGACAGACTTCCTTTCTTGTTCTCTATGGGAAATACTGAAATAGCCAGCAAGCGTGATTTCCAGAGAGGTAGACTTCTCAATGAGTTTCTAGTCCTTACACTTTTCCTCCATGTTACAATATTTAGTTTTGGGAAGATGTGTGTGGAAGCTCGTGGTAACTTTGTAAGTCTCTAGTTTCCTGTCCTCACCCCCTACAAATGAAGAAAATCAGCAAGGTACCAAGCAGCTATTAGACTCATAAGGAGAATTTGGCCAGATCTCTTCCAGAACAAATGGTAAAACTAATAATGGAAATGTCAGACCTGGAAGAGACCTCAGAGCTTCTCATTCTCCTGATGGTGACGAGTCCTGCTACTAGAGAAATCTACTCATTTCACACCTCGCACCCACCCAGGAAATATAGCCAAGAGCATTTGCAAAAGCCTTTAAACCAACAACTGCTTTTACAGTGTGCGGGCTGATTTTTCAATGTGCAGATTTGCTATGAATTTATAGAGTGTTTTGATTCTAAATTCACAATGTGCATCTTTAATGGCTCCAGGTTTGGATAATTTCATGCTGTTTATAACCTAGCAGCAATGGTTTATGCATATCTCCCAAGTTATTACCCTCCTAGGAGAAGAGTGAACAGCCTCCTTTTGGAAAAGAGAGTCCATATGTCCTGGTTTAAAGCCTCTCTCCTCAAAGATCATTTTGTATGGAGATGTCAGGGATGCATGACAGCAGGATGAAACAGACAGGTGGATTTTCTGGTTTCTGGATCCTCTTTCCCAGCCCCCAGGTGCCCTTGGATTTGAAAATCACCAGTTAGGCATTTTGCAGTCACTTGGAGTTTTTCTTTTGAGTCATTTTTCAATCTTATTCTTGAAAAAAATGTTGGCCACCTCCCTCCACTCCCATCAATAAAGAAATTTGTTAACATACAATGGGAACTTAAAAAAAGTAATTCAGAATATTTTTTTCTGGACATCTAACCTGAGAAGATAATCAGAGACGCAAGATGTCTAGGATGTTTGTTGAAAATTAAGTTCTTATCATGGTAAAATGTATGTAATATGAAAAAAATTTAATAGTAGGAAACTGGAAGCAATTATTTGTCCAACACTAGGAGAAATGATACACCCATGTATTAGAATATAATGTACTCTGAAAATACTTTCAAAGAACTTTTAATAACAGGAAATTTCTCTTGACATATAATATGTGAGGAAAACCAGTTCTGGACCTCCAATTAGTCTTCAGATTTCAGACACATGTGCCAAAACAAAGTAAAAAGGGTAACCATTAAATTATTAGCAGTGGTGATTACTGCATGGTGAAATTATGGACCATTCTGTAATTAATTTTTTTTTATTTTCAGTTACTTGTTAGAAGAATTACAGAGAGATCCTGTGTATCTCTTTCCCAGTTTCCTATAGTGAATTTTAATTTTCTCCTTTGCGTTTTTCTCTTTTCCAAATAATCTGCAGTCAAGGAAAATAAAAGTTAAGAACTGAAGGTACTATTGTTTTTTGGAAAAAAAAAAAAACGTACTTATCTATCCTTCTGAAAACCTGACTCCAAATTGTAATTGATCTCTCCTTTCCCTAAACACACATGGCCTATTGCTCAACGTTGGTCCATTGTAGATCTTAGCACCTTCTGCTGGTATTAGAGCTTGCGGGATCCATGCCTTCAAGGTGAGAGATATTATATAAACAAGGCATATCTTACAAAGAGTTGGGTTTACTCAAATTATTAGAAGGAAAAAAGAAAGAGACATGCTTTTTAAGATTCAAACATCCAAATTCTGGAGTGGAAAGTAAGATTGCAGCTGAGAGGGATATTTAAGGAAAAGCAAATGAGTGGTGGCTGCTTCAGGTCCAAAGCCTCACTTCGGCTCCTGCTCTGAGCATGTTGCCCCCTCCAAGTGGCCAGGGTGAAGGGTGGCAGCAAGTTTGAGAGCAGTGCTGGTAGATGTCTAAATGATGTTTCTATAATTGAAATGGGTGGTCTTATTCTTCAGTTTTCTTGTCCCCCATCCATCTGGGTGGGAAGTTGGAAGTCAGAATGTATAGCACTGCAGTTCACTAGAGGAGAGGATGATTAGACGTGCCCCCCTTCACTTAAAAAATTGTTCAGCTTTTCTCTGTGTGTCTTAGGGCTCATGGCTTCCAGGAAAGTCTGCCACCCAGGGAATCTGAGCCCATAGGTTCAATTCTTGATCCCAGCATTGACCTCTGTAGGAGCCTTTTCTCTAGGTTACTTTTTCCTTTGCAGCAGAGTGAAATGTTCAGACCAGTTAAAACTCTAAGATGCTGAGCTTCAATCAGCCAAAAGAATGTGATGTTCCCAGGTTTCCCAAATTCCTTGCACCTATTTGAAAGTGCACAGTAGCTGGCAAGGAACTTGTCGTCCTCAGAAGTCAGTCTCCACTTGTTTGGATATTTCTTTGCCTCCTTGGTGAACCCTGATGTCTATAACTCTCTTGTTACCGGGAGGGGGAAAAACTTGAGAAAGAAGATTATAGAAACTGATTAACAAAATACTGCCCCCCACCACCACCATAAAGACTATCTTAGGAAAGTCAAAAGCAATTTTTATAGGCAGGTTGGTCTTTTACAAGAGATGTGTTTACAAAGCATGAAATTAACATTTTTGCACAGAGTCAAATAATTGCTGATAACATGGTGACTTTAGTAGCAGGTTTGCAGCTTGAGCAGTTATTAGCAAGGTCAGATGTTACATGCAGTAATGCAATTAGCAGACTCCGCCGCCAAAGCAGTTAGCCAAGCTCCTCATGAGGGAGCAGATCCCTTCCCCTGAGGAGTTCACCCACGACATCAGTCCAAATGTTGACAGCAGCACATTCCATGGACACGGAAGCCCACTGAATGCCATGGTATCTCAGGATCACCCCATTCATGGAGCTTCAGACTCCCATGAGGTTGGCTAAAGAGAGTCACCAAACAATGTCTGGGCAATTTGACTCCTCAAGAGAGAGGACTTGAGACTCTCATTGAGACTAAACATCACATTAGCATCAAGGAGCGCCAGATGTCAACATCTGGGACAACAGACAAGATGAGTTTGGGCAAATGCACATTTCAGCAACAGCTTAGGATATCCTTAGGTTTATCAAGCTGGCAAGGGAGTATTAAGTTCCACTGAGCTAAGTCTATTCAAGGAGGCACCATTGGTGAGTAATTATGGACCTGCAGTCTTATTGATCATGATAGGTGGAATAACAGACCAACCCTGATATCAGTGCGGTGACCACTCAAGTTCAAACCATACTCTAGCCTAGGTCTCAAGAGTACACCAGAAGGAAGGAGGATGAGGAAAAGGATATGGAATTTTTGAGAGGTTCCCAGGGAACTTTATTAAAATTTGTTTTGGAAAATTCTATAAAGAATCTGAGATACCTTCATCTCTGTAAGTCAGATCCAGGTGTATGAAATAGAAGAAAACTCTTTCTATCTCTATGCTCACCCCTCTGGAAGAGTGCATACTCTAAAACCAATGGGAAAAAGTAAACGTTTGCGATGTCCTCAACTGCCTGGCTGGGGATGAAATTTTGCAGAGTTCCAGGAATTAGAATCACACAGACCTGGGTTCAAATCCTTTACTACTTGCTACATCTATGGCCGTGAGGAAATTATTTATCATTTGTAAAATCTTAGCTACTATCTGTAAAGTTGGGAATATAGTTGCACCCACCTCATTGGGTGGTTTTAAGGATAAAATGAGATAATGCTTTGAAGAGGAATTCCAGAGACCAACACATAGTATGCACCCACTTATCCATTCCTTCACTTTATTTGGTTAACATGTATTGAGTGCTTATGTGTCTGGAATAGGACTAAGTGGTAGTAAGCCAGGTGTTATAGTGAGCCAAATAAGAACTCCCCTGCCCTTATTAAGGTCCAGGCACCTAGGTATGTGTTAAATAATCACTCTGAATGGAAGTCTGCCTGGAGCCAAATATTGATGATTTTCTGGTATTTGGCCTTTCTATTTCCTTAAATTTTGTCTCTAAAGCTTTGGTCTTAAACATCCAGCAAACCAGTTTCACCAGTCTCAAAGAAAGAGTACTAGGTTTTCCCTTTAATATCTATAACTTTACAGTTATTTACCCCTTTTATCTAATTGGTGTTTGTACTGGTACTGGAAGTTAGCCTTATATCCTGTCTGCACTGAAAGTTATACTTCTGTAAGGCACTGATAACAGTTAAAGTTTACAAAGAAAATACAAATTGAAATCAACAAGAGTAAAACCATATTGAGTTTATATAATAGCTATGAACCAAGAAACATAAGTTTATAATCCTAACTCTTTTTATTGATTTAAAAAAATGACAGCAGAATGCATTAGAATTCTTATTACACATATATACCACAATTTTTCATATCTCTGGTTGTAAATAAAATATGTTGACACCTAGTTCATGTCTTCATACATGTACTTTGGATAATGATGTCCATCACATTCCACCATCCTTGCTAACCCCCTAAGCCATCCCTTTCCCTCCTACTTTTCTGTCCTATCTAGAATTCATCTAATCCTCCCATGCTCCCCCTCCCTACCCCACTATGAGTCAGCCTCCTTATATCAGAGAAGATATTTGGCATTTGTTTTGGGGGGATTGGCTGACTTCACTTAGCATTATCTTTTCCAGTGTCATCCATTTTCCTGCAAATGCCATGATTTTATTCTCTTTTATTGATGAGTAAAATTCCATTGTATATATATGCCACATTTTTTTTTTATCCATTCATCCACTGAAGGGCATCTAGGTTGGTTCCACAGTTTAGCTATTGTGAATTGTACTGCTATAAACATTGATGTGGCTGTGTCCCTGTAGTATGCTGTTTTTAAGTCCTTTGAGTATAGTCCAAGGAGAGGGATAGCTGGGTCAAATGGTGGTTCCATTCCCAGATTTCCAAGGAATCTCCATACTGCTTTCCATATTGGCTGTACCAATTTGCAGTCCCACCAGCAATGTATGAGCGTACCTTTTCCCCCACATCCTCACCAACACTTATTGTTGTTTGTCTTCATAATAGCTGCCATTCTGACTGGAGTGAGATGATATCTTAGAGTAGTTTTGATTTGCATTTCTCTAATTACTAGAGATGCTGAGCATTTTTTCATATATTTGTTGATTGATTGTATATCCTCTTTTGAAAAGTGTCTGTTGAGGTCCTTGGCCCATTTGTTGATTAGGTTATTTGTTTTTTTGGTGCTTAGCTTTTTGAGTTCTTTATATGCCCTAGAGATCAGTGCTCTATCTGATGTGTGAGGGGTGAAAATTTGCTCCCAGGATGTAGGCTCTCTGTTCACCTCACAGATTGTTTCTTTTGCTGAGAAGAAACTTTTTAGTTTGATTCCATCCCATTTGTTGATTCTTGGTTTTAATTCTAATGAAGATTAGGGCCTACTTTTTCTTCTATTAGATGCAAAATCTCTGGTTTAATTCCTAGGTCCTTGATCCATTTTAAGTTAAGTTTTTTGCCTAGTGAGAGATAGGGGTTTAATTTCATTTTGTTGCATATGGATTTTCAGTTTTCCCAGCACCATTTGTTGAAGATGCTGTCTTTTCTCCAGTGCATGTTTTTGGCACCTTTTGAAGAATATCAGCTTGGTAAAATGTTCTTCTAAACCTTATACTTTAAAGACTTGTACTTGGAAGATATGACAAAGAAGCTAATAACAGTTCCATGATTACACTGATGTTCTTACATTAACTAAGTTTACCTTTTAAAGAAAAGTTTAGATTCAGTAAGTTAGTGTAATACTCTAAAATAACAGTTGCTGTTTAACCAGAGTTGTACAAACCGTAATTCTTCCAAGACTAGTTTTTTAAAGAATAAATTCAACAAACACAAGAGATTATCTTGATAAATAAGAGCAGATAAATATTTTAAGAAATATTTGTTACTTCAACCCATAGAGGATTAAACTTTGGTTTATAGCAGTACATTAATATTTGACCTTAGGGAAAAACCTTGAATAACTTTAACTGATTTTGCTACTTGTATACAACCAACTTAGTTACACACAAACTTTTTGACATTTGCCCTCCACAAACCTTCTGCAATTTACTTAGACATTCTACAACTTTTTACTTTACCACAAAGACTTTCTCATCCAGAAATATTTTTTCCTTCTACTTTCCATACTAAAATACACTTCCTTACCTAGAATTTTTCATCTCTTTCCTAGCTGTTGACCCCTTTTTAAAATTTATATTATAAATTTATAAAAAAACAACCTTATAAAGTTTCTCAATTTAGACAAATTAATCCACTTTAATAAGATAGAATGCTTTGGGGTTTTTTTAGTATGTTAATTGAAACCTAACTGAAACCTTTTATATTTTGTGTGTATATACACCTGATGGAATCATAATTTTCAGTAACCTTATTTTAGTGAAGACACAGACACAAAGCAATCTTAAACCTTTTATGAAAACACACATAAAGTTTAAATGTATTATCTTATGGAATTTAAGAGGTTAAGAGTACTTGGTTTTATATTTAGCAGTGTTTTTATCAGATTTTTACTGATGTGACTAAAAGGAAGAAAAGTTTATTTAAGGGCTCATGGTTTCAGAGGTCTCAGTCCTCAGACAACAGGTTCCATTCCTTGGGGCTGGAGGTGAAGCAGAATATCATGGTGAAAGAGTGTAGTGGAGGGAAGAAGTTCCCATGATGATCAGAAAGCAGAGAGAGACACTACTTTCCAGGTACAAATATACATCCCAAAGTGATGTCACCAATGCCCCACCCCCTCCAGCCATACCCCACCAGCTTTCCATTACCACTCAATTAATCCCATCAGGTGGTTAATTCAGTGATTGGGTTAAGGTTCTTGTAACCCAATCATTTCTGTCTGAACTTTCTTGCATTGTCTCACCTGTGAACTTTTGGGGTATACCTCACATCCAAACCATAATGAGCAGTTAGCAGTTTAAGTTTGTAAATTAATCAGATATCTCTATCAAACCATTTATGATTAATCCCATTTATCTTAAATATAATTTACTTGTTTTTTAACTGTAAAAAACAAGGTATCAGACAAGTATAGTTAACAGTACTAGTACTAGCCATCTCTTCTTTGTTGAAGAAATATATTAGATGCAATGGATATTACATTCTAGACCTTTTATAGAAACCACCATTCTATTGTCTGACAACCTAGAAAACTTGTGAGTTAGTAATTTTAAAGACATTTATATTCTCATCTGTTTTTAAATTGAACTTCCCTCTCCTTTTTTTAAGTCAAGTAAACTAAAAGGTATTTGGATCCATTTCTCATTTAAATTGTAATTTAAGAGTGCTCATTTATCTGTATGCCAATTTTGATACCGTGTACATGATATTTGGAAACAATCACATAGTAGACACAATAACACAATACACAGATGTGCACACATACACAGAACAGATGAGGCAGAGATCTTGTAGCTGTTTGTTGTAAGAGGAAATTTTCCCAGTGTATTTGAGAGCTAACCTTTGAAAATTGGCCCTTGAAAAAAGACAAAGTGTAAAAACCTCTATAGTAAGATAAAATAAAACTGATCAGAAAAATATATTAATTTAGGCATGCAGGATCAAATGTGAATTCACCATAAAACCATGAGCTCAAAAATATAGAATTGCAAAAAAATGACAAGGATTCTAAAAAAAAAAATGATATGACCATTAATTACTCTAATAAAGGAGCATCCAGAACACCTTTATCAGATCAGAGTTTACTTTTTGACTTAGATTAGAGTTAGTTTAGATATTGAAAGAATGAGAGAGCCCCCAAATCCTTAGATAAAGATTCTCAAGGTAAAGAAGACTTGACCGTTTTATTTTCCCTTCCTGTGCTGTAATGTCTATGGAAAAACTTGTTAATAAAGCAAGGTGGTCAGACAGCCAGCTACAAGCATCTTGGATTTAAAAGTGACACTTTTTTTTCTTCAGTCCCACATCAGTTCTCTGCAAGCCCTGCAAGCCTCTACAATTTACATTTCAATGCAAACCTTGGTGAGTTAAAGATCTAGCAGAAGCTCAACGAGGGAAGCTTCTGTTCTGAGTTTAAGAGGCAAAACCTCATACACTGGGCATTTTAACCATTTTTTTTTCTTTTGTAAAATCACTGTTTTAAGTTGCGATCCTACAATTTTTGTTTCCTCCAGAGACATTTTTTTTTTTATTTCCCTAGTTGTTAATCAGCCCAGGTTATATGCAGAAAATTAGTAGTTTCTGCCTTTCTTTTATGACTTCTGTCTGGGCCTCACTCAGAATGGAGGATACTAACTAACTTTGTTGTTGTTGTTGTTGTTGTAGATGGACACAATACTTTTATTTATTTTTATGTGGTGCTGAGGATCGAACCCAGTGCCTCATACATGCAAGGCACGCACTCTACCACCGAGCCACAACCCCAACCCCCACCTTTTTTTAATACTTTTTTTTTAGTTTTAGAGGGACACAACATCTTTATTTGTTTATTTTTATGTGGTGCTGAGGATTGAACCCAGGGCCTCACACTTGCAAGAAAAGTGCTCTACACTGAGCCCCAGCCCCAGCCCCTAACTAATTTTTTGATAACTATTGTAATTTAAGGGAGGATTTACCAGCTAGTTGTGCCATGAAATTTTCTTATATGTTCCCTTTGTCCTTTAGGGCACTCATACTCACAGGACCATGATTTCATATTATGTTCCTAAATTTGAAGTTGGGGACAAGCCTGTTAGTTCTCTGGGTGACGTCTCCACTAGAGAAAATAAATATTTTGGATTCCTAAAGTAGGACAAATAAGGCATAGTATTACTGTGAGTAACTGAGACAGATTTTTCTGGTCTTTTTCCTGCCAGATGAGGGGAGTACAAAGAAAATGTGTCTTATGAGAGTCTAGAGAAGGTAGTCTAATTTTAAAGCTAAGGGAGCTCTATCTTGAGAATCTCTCATAATGGGTCCCAGTTTAAGAGGCAAACAGTGTGGACAGAATTGGGGTAGAAGCATTTCTGAAGAGAGAGAAATTGCTTGGCTCATGCTCTGGGGGTTAATGGGGCACCTCTTTCCCAAAGGCCTCAGATCAAACCCAAATTTCATCTTGGGATCCAAGATTCATTGGGTGAGGGTGCCCTCTACTATCAGGCTGAGTCAGTCAGAAACAGAGAAACAGATAGTTGTTGATATTCGGTACCCCTGGGGGCTATTGGGATCAGACTCAACACATAAGATCTTCTTGTAGCATCAGAGGATGGCCCCGGTCAGCTGCCTTTAGTTGTCTGAAGCCTTCCTCTGTCCACATACCAAATTTCTCCTGTAGAAAATAAATTAAATCAAGTCAGAACAGACATGAGTCTCAACACCTGGGTGAAGGGGAATTTGACCCAACTCTTGACTTTTGATTGACAGCTAGGTCATCTTGGCCCAGGCTGACTGGTCTAATTGGATTCCTAACCATATATTCCAACAGGTTTTATGGTTAGGAGGAACCATCCCTATCTCCCAGAGTTTCAGTATTTGGTCACAAAAGTCTCTGCCTTCAGGGAAACTTGAGTTCCTCTTATCAACATTATTTGGGGCCTGCATTTCTCCTGCAATGAACAAATACTTTGCTAAGGAATGTGACATATCCTGTCTAGAGGCCAGGCAGGGCTTCAGGTAAATTGCTCCTTGGGGAAAAAAAAAAAAAAAAGCATGTGGGGGTCAGCAACATAGGCCCATTTTAGAGAAATATTATATACAACATTTAGCTTTTATAATGTCACAGATGTCTTCATGAGCTGTAGTTAAGATGTCTAATGCCATTTGATTTTTGCAAAATACCTTTCTTTTGGCATTACCTCTGTGCCTAGTAGAGATCCCTTTGTCTGTGTCAATTAGGACTTTCTTAGTAAAGTTAGTTAGAACTTTTATGTGCCATATCTTTTAGACCAATATGAGGAATAAATGTTGGGGCTAGATGATCATACTAGCAGACAAAGAAACACAGATCAAGCTTGCCTATGTAGGAGGTTAGGAAGATTCATAGGTCTCAGATTGACTCAGAAAAATGCTTGTGATTCGGACAGCCCCTTTTGATAGTTATCAGGCTTTCTTGTCTATCAAACTTTCCTTTATCGCCTCCAACTTTTCTTGCTTTCCCTGGGAATTCATGTGCTTTTTCAGGGGAAGTAAGTGAAGAAGAGGTCTTGGGGTCAGGACCTGATCTAGGGGGCTTTTGGAGCAGGAAGTCAGCAGTAATTAATTATAGAGCAGAGCAAGGTTGGTGTAATGAGGACCTTTAGTAAAGGTAAAAGAAAGCTTGGCAGTAAGGAACCTCAGGCCATGTGCCATTTTGTTGGAGAAAATTGTCTAAGTCTTGGAGGATTTGGGGGTCAAAGGTCCCAAATTCTGAATCCAGGCCATTGACTAGATTGTCTAATTTAGATTGCAGCCAAATATGTGTACTCAGCCTAATCAGGCATTTACTTTTGAGGTCAGATTTGAGGTGGAGGATTTGAATTTTTTAATGAGACAACCTTAGAGGGAGTCCCACGGGATGGACTGATTAGCTCCCATGTTGGAGAGGTTTGACTGGGGTGGCGGTGAATATCCAAGATCCCTTGATGTTTCCCATCATCAGACACAGTTCCTCTGGAGAATGAGAGGGCATCCTCTCCTGTAATCCCATTGCTAGAGGATCCCCGGGGTCTGGATAAGCCAAAAGGCGAGGGTCTTGGGCAGAGCACCTCTGCAAGAGACCTCAAGAAATCTCACTTCTCTAAAGAATAAGAAGGCCAGTGTTGCATGCAGGAACATGGCAGAAAGAGGCCTCTGATCTATAGCTCCGAATACATAAGAGAAAGAAGGAATTGGAGAGGAGAGGGTTAGAAGGAGGATGCTTCCAACACCAATAAGGGACCAAACACTGGTCCATGCTCCATCCACATGGCAATAAGGCAGCCAAAATCTAGCCCAGGACTGGGGTCAATTTCGGGTTGTGAACCAGCCACTGTTGAGCTATAGTGGACATGGAGAGCATGAAGGGCCTCCTTAAGTATAAGGTAGAAAAAGAGAGGGGAAAAAAATGTCAGTCTGGGAATTCAACCGTGCTAGTCGTGAGCCACAGAAGTGCCTGATGATCAATGGTCACTTTCCAGCCTGTTTAACATGACTGTTACTAACCTTTGAGTATGAGGTGGAAAGAGAGGGAGAAATGGGAGGGAAATAGGAAAAAGCAGTAGAGGTTCATTAGGATGGGGAGGAGTAAAGAGCCCCAAACCCCCATGGCAGGTTTCAGCACCAAATGAAAGGGAGTAGAGAAAGAACGGGAAACAGACAGACCCCAACAGATCAGCGATGTTTTATTAAGCAACAGAGGGGGACATTTTCAAGGGGAAAATGGTGACAGGCTACAACAAGAGTCTGAGTTTCATAGAGTTTAGCAGGGCCAGGTGATGGGCTTAGTTAGGGCAGGGCAGGAGGGCAGGTAGGGGAACAACCGTAGATAAAGGAAGTTCCCTGGAGCCCAGGGTTCTTCTTTTTTCCGTGGGGGTTATTTTTTTTTTTTAGAGAATTTTTAATATTTATTTTTTAGTTTTTTGGAGGGCACAACATCTTTGTTTGTATGTGGTGCTGAGGATTGAACCCGGGCCACACGCAGGCCAGGCGAGCACACTACCGCTTGAGCCACATCCCCAGCCCTCCATAGGGGTTATTATTTTCCTTATCCTTCACACATGGAGCATGGTGTGGGATGGAGATTGGAGAGGTGGGCAGAGGCTGGCCACACGGAACCTTCTAAACCTGAAGGAGTTTGGTTAAGGAGTTTGGTTCTGGCTTAAGAGCAATGGGAAGCCACTAAGGGACTTTAAGGGGACTTAAAAATTAATAAGCTCCAGAAATGTTTTCTATTATTGTTTCTTTCTGAGAAACTTTATACTACTATCCCAACATTATTGGTTCTTTTATTGGATTTTTATGAATACATAATTTTAAAACACATGCAAGCAGCCTGATGCAGTAGTGCACACCTGTAATTCCAAGCGGCTGGGGGAGGCTGAGGCAGGAGGATCGTGAGTTCAAAGCCAGCCTCAGCAACTTAGTGAGGCCCTAAGCAACTCAGTGAGACCCTGTCTCTAAATAAAATATTTAAAAGGGGCTGGGGATGTGAATCAGTGGTTAAGTGTCCCTGGGTTCAATTTCCAATGCCCCAAAACAAACAAAAACACGCATGCAAGCAAATCCACAATTGTGTTGATCCACCTGGTGTTGTAAAAACAGATCTGTCATACACCAGAACCACAGTGCTTATTTTGGGCTTCCTCCTCTGTGTTATCAGAAGGGCACTCAGAGCAGCCCAGATCCATGACAGAAAGCTGAGACTGTCCAATCCCCAGCAGGGCCCAGCTGGACATGGCTGGGACTTGTGGACTTGGCAGGCTAGCTGAACCAGATCGGCTTCAGTAGTCCAGTGAAGCAGGTGCCAGCCTTCTGAGAGCAAGCGGATGCAGACTGGTAGGCAGAGGGAGCCTGGCATAGGCGAAGCAGACCCGACATCGGCATGAGATTGTCTGAGTTTCCTGGACAATGAGATCCAAGCAGAGGGCAGGAGAGTCAGAAGACCAAGAGGAACCCATAGTGACACCCAGAGGAGAGGGAGGCCCTTGTTGAAGGAAGAAGAATCTGAGCCCTGAAGCCAGTGCAGGAAGTCCAGGTTGTCTGACCCAAATGAGCCCCACAGTCTGGGATCTTGGCAAAGGCCAGACAATCCCCAAAGTCAGGCAGCTTGGTTAAGGCTCCTGGTAGGGATCAGTGGTCCCAACTTTTAAGATGCATTCGGTTCATCTCTGTGTGGTCACACATGATACGTCCACATCAGCTCTCTATCAGTCAACTGGAGGTCCTAGAAACTCCTAAAAATATGCCAAATGCTTCCATCTCCCATCTTTCAGCATTTGCCCACAGGGCTGTGAATCCTGAAGTTGCAACAATGTAGTATATATTCCTTGGACACACTTGCTCTGGCTCTCTTATTAATCTAGCTCTCTTCAGTCTAGTTGTATGGCTGAAGAGCTAGGAATAGAATTAAGCAAACTTTGCATCATTCTTCATAAGATCTAGGGAGATCTTCATAAGGTCCAGGCTGTTGACACTGATAGCCTGGACCTGCAGACTCGGTGGGCCCACACAGAATAAGAAGCAGACATGATGGTGTGAGTTCCACCTCCTTAGCAGGACAAGGTGAGATCACTGGCTTCAGGTGTGACCCAGTGTAGAGGATGGTGATGACCATTTCTGTGTGTGGCCTTCACTGCCTCAAAATGCTTTCATTTTTTGTGGGGAGAAGGATCAGGGATTGACCTCAGGGGAACTCCACCATTGAGTCAACATCCCCAGCCCTATTTTGATTTTATTTAGAGACAGGGTCTCACTGAGTTGCTTAGCACCTCGCCATTGCTGAACTCTCAATGGTCCTGACTCAGCCTCCAGAGCTGCTGGGATGACAGGCATGAACCAGCTCTGGGTTCCCAAAATGCTTTCTTATTCATGTTCTCTTTGATCTTCTCTTCCTCTGGTAGAGGTAGCCTGGGGCACTATTAGCTTCCCTTGTCATCAGATGGAGAAATTGAGAGCTCATCATTAAGTGCATGGCACTTGTGAAATCACAACTCCTGGAACATCAAGTGGCCAGTTGGTATTAGCCCACTGGGAATAGCTTGTGTGGCTCACTCCGGCCAAATAAATAAATAAATCACATGGTCACACAACACAATGAAAGAAACAATAGCCTTGACAAATACTTAAGTCTTAAAAGTGAGGGTGGGGCCAAACGGAGAACAGATGGTGGAGTAAGGGACTCAGGACAGAGTCATAGCCTTCTTTAAATGACTCTGCTGCACTCCAGCTTTCCAAGTCCACGTGGGGATGTGGGCCTGTCTGTTGTCACATCCTATGTCCAGTAGGAAGCTGAGGTTCATGCATCTATCAATTCTGTGTCCTTCCAGCCCTGGCGTATTTCAGACAATGACCCAATGAATGCCACACGTACAGTCAGTCATCTGTGACTCCTTCAGGGAAGTAAAAGGCACTCCGACCAGAGAGGAAAGGCTCAGCAGCTAGAGCTGCAGGAGGAGTGCAGGCTCAAGTTCAGGTCAGCCAGCAGAGTGTGTTTCTTAGGAAATCCCACCCTCCACTGAATGAGCAGAGGCGTGGCCCTCCTCTTCCTCCTTCCTGTGCAGCTTGAAAGCATGCAGAATGAAATGGGGTCCTTCACGCATGAGACAGCTATTTTCTCCGGTCTCATGCCTCTCTTTTGAGTAGTCCCAATAATACAACTTATAATTATGCATTCCTGGCGGTGTGCTTTTGCCTTCCGAGTGATAGTTGAAATTTCTCAGCAAGTGAATGCCATCCAGGATGAATGAGCCGCTCCTTCCCCCGGGTGCCAGGTGGCCCCTCAGTGGTGGTCATCCTCCCCACTCTGGCCTCCAGGGAGGCCTCCCTGCAGCACTTTGGTCGGCCACCAAGAAGTGCTATCCAACTTCCTCACTCACCCCAGAGGTGCAGGGTGGGCTGGACCTCCCACCCCACCCCCCAACCACATCAATCTGATTAATTAAGGTAAATAGGGAGTCTTCAGCTATAGTTTAAACTCCAGGCAGGTAACCATGGCAACAGCAGGGAGTCTGCACCACTGCTGACAAGTAACAGGGGACTAATTTCCCCTCAGATCTACAGCCTTCTTTGGGGCTCCAAGTCCACTTCAAGAGCCTGAAGAAGAATCAGGGCTATTGGCTATCAGAGGGGGAAATTGATAGGAGTCCGCTGGGGTTGCTAGTGCATGTTTTGTTCCCTTCAGGAACACGAAGATTGTAGATATGATGTCAAAGGCCACGTGGTCAAAGCGTTAGGTTAGCCAGCTTCATGTCCTTATCCCAGCTACCACTTCCAATTTGGTTTCCTCATCTGTAAATGCAGGATGGTAATTAAAAATTGTCCCACCTCTAGGCCCAAGGTGAGGCCAAGGACTGGAAATAGTCTTGCCCAGAGACTGGCACACAGGGAGCCCAACAAATGTTAGCCCTCCAGGGGAGAAAGTGACTCTGGTGATGAACCTGGAAGTTCTAGCAGGTGGGAAAGGGGGCTACTGATGGGAAATGCCAGTGGACCGTCTGAGGCACAGCAGGCAGGTAGGATGGTTGGGGAGGTGTGGGTGGGGGCCGAAGGCAGAGAGCAATGCAAAGGAGAGGACTGTGGCTGTGGGAGGTGGGTCTTTTGAGGTCAAGGATATGGAGGTGTTGCACCCTACAGGACGCTGATCCAAGCCTGAGTTTCCTTGGGTGGCCCAGATCCCTCTCTGAGCATGCCTGTTCACAGCTGGCTACTCCCTGTGTGGACACCAGCCAGTGCTGAGAACTCAATTCTGGTTGAAGCAAAGGCCATAGGAAGACAGAATACCATAGAAAAGACATGGAATCTTCCTGTTCCGTAAGTGAGGCCAGAGATACTGAGACCCTAAAGTCTAGTAAAAAGGGATGGATATGGCTGAATAACTCAGATAAGCCAACCACTAGGACTCAGTCTCCTTTTTAAAAGTTCTGGAAGGAATGCACAAGAAATTGTTAATATTTATTTCTAGAGCATGAAACTAGGGCTTGAAAATGGAGAGATTTTTATTTTTCATTGTATACTCTTGACTATTTGAATCTTTCACCATTTGCCTTTATTATTTTTATAATTGCAAATCAAATTATAGGGTTTGGCTTTCAAAAAATTCAATGAAGGGTTGGATTAGATCATTGGTTTTTAGGCTTGCTTTTTTTTTTTTTTTTTAAAGCAGCGGAACACTTTTCATATGTTCTTACTTGAAAGCCTAATTAATGCATAACAAAAAAGAAATCAGAGCCTCTCTTGCTGGGGTCCCCTCTCCAAATCCTAGTGGCGACATCTCCAAGGGATCTGTAGAACATAGTTTGAAAATAACAGGTTTAAATGATTTCTTTTAGGCTCCTTTACTTCTTCATTTCTGAAGGAGTGGCAGTGCAGCCCTGTGGCTCTGGGTCCTGCTTCACTGCAGTTGCTGCAGACCCAGCCTGGCTCTAAGGGAATGTCACTCAGACTCTAGGAGGAAGGATACAGGTCACTCTTGGGTTGCTCCTCCTGGGTTCAGATGGTAGAGAAGGGATAGATTAAATGGTAGAATTTACCACTCTTCCAGGTTAAAAAAAAAAAAGAAAGAAAAGGAAAAAACAGAACCCAATGGGGCTTTAATAAACAGGATGCAAAAGGGCCAATAAAAAGATGTGAGGTGGCAGAAGACCTATTCACCTTGATAAGATGTGCTCAAGAACACAGACCATCTGCCCACTTGTACCATGATTTTAGCCAGTTATTCAATTTCCCTTCTCAGAATGTAAAAAAGGTGAAAAGACATGTTCCTACTTCTAAGACACCTGAAAAGCTAAAATGAGATCGTAAGTCTGGGGGCTTGGCCCAAGGCCTTGCCCATAGCAGGACCTCAATGAATGTGGGGGGTTTGGGGATATAGCTCAGACAAAGAAACAAAGCAGAATAAACACGGGAAACACTCCTTTTCTCCTTCTCCTCCTCTTCCTCCTTCTTTCATCATCAGATTCCTGAACAAGTCAGCCAAAGGCCTTGCCTTCCTGCACTTTCTTGATGAAATCTGTCACTTCTCAGGACCTCATTTTCCTTACCTATAAGGTAGCAGTGTTCACCTAGCTCAGGAATTGCAAATCGGTAGCCTTCTGGACAAAAATCTGCCCTGTAGGCATGTTTGTTTATCCAGTATAATATGTTAAGGCCAAGAAATTGACCCTGGAAATTTCCAGCTTCTCTTTAAAAAAATGAACATCCACTTCTACTGGCCCTCACGTGGTGACAGTCAACTGGAGCTGAGGTGGCAGCTGCCCCCTGACGTGGGTATGCATGCACTTGTCTTTTCTCTGTATTATCTCGTACCTGCCTAACCCACCTCCTTCACACATAGGCAGTTGGGTTTGCAAAGCCTGAATTGAAGGTTGCAGGGCCCCACCTACACCTTGGGTCCTCTGCTGCTCTCACCTGAGCGCTCTCATGTTTTGGGGGGTTGTCTGTCTGTCCACTGGTCTGGGGTGGTCTTTGTTTTTCTGCACATGTCTGATCTTCCTTATCACTAGTTTATCCCATGACCCTGAATGCATCCCTTCACAAAAACCCTGCTGGACTACAAGTCCACCATCTTTAAAAGGACTGAGTTGAACTTCCAGCCTCAGCTTTCTTTGTATCTTCTATTTAGTCCACAAATATTTACCAAGACCTTCCTATTTCCAGAAATTCTAACTGGCATTTGAGGGGGATACAGGGATGAATAAGAATGGGCCTGGCCCTGACATGTTCTTACAGCAGTGCCTCTCACAGTGTAGTCTGCAGACTGGCTCCAGTTCACTGAGATAAATACAGAAATTGAGGAACAGCATTCAGAAACTTCTGTGACAATTTGACATTGCCATGACAGCCAAATGCATGCCCAGTGACTCCTCCTGTTGAATATAGGTCAATTCACAGGCTGTCAAGCTTTTGGGGTGAATTGTGTGTGGTGCAAGGTACACCCTTGCTGCCATTACTATAATGCTTAACAGATTTGCCCTGAGACTTAGTAGCTTCAAACAACAGTCATTTATTTTCTCAAGAATGTATCATTTGAGCTCAGCTCTGCAGAGCCATTCCTCTCTGCCCAAGGGAGTGCCTGCCAGGGTGGGTCAGCAAGGGCCAGATGGTTCATTCTCAAGATCATCATTCACATGACTGGTAAGTTGGTAGTGGCTGTCAGTTCCTTTCAATATTGGCCTCCATGGGGCAGGGTCTTCATAGCATAGTGGCTGAGTTCCAAAAATGAGTGTCCCAAGAGATGAGGAAGAAGTGCATGGAGTTTTTACCATCTAGTCTTAGAAGTCACATTGCATCTCTCCTGCCCAACTCCATTGACTAAAGCATTCAAAAGGTCTACCCAAGTTTAAAGAAAACAGATTCCACCTGTTGATGGAAAGATTCACAAAGGTCATCTTATTGCTTCTTTTTTACCAAAAGCCAAAGGACAGATTTTGTTGCACCCAGCTTTGGAAAGCGTAACCTGCCATACCGATGAGAGGTGTTTCGTTTTCCATTGCTGTGTAACTAATTAAGACAAATTTTGTGGCTTAAAACTATACATATTTATTAGCTCAGAGTTGTGTTCATCATGAGTCTAAGGGGACTTGACTGACTTTTCTGCTTAAGGTCTCATGAGGTCAAAATCAAGGTATGAGCCAGGCTGGGCTCTGGGAAGAATCTACTTCCAGACTCTTTCTGGTTGTTGGCAGAATCCAATCCTTGGGGTTGTAGGATTGAGGTCTCTGTGTTCCTGTGGACTGTCATCCAGGGCTGGTCTCTGTTCCTCAGGCCCACCCATGTTGAGAGCCACAGCCAAGGGGCCCCAGCAAACTTCTAGCTGCCAACTGATTGGCTCCTCTGTGGTGATGCTCATTGGGCTGTTTCCTCGCCTTTTCAGACCACGGAGCTGCTCATTGGGGGACTTTTTTTGGCTCCGCCCATGCGACCCAGCCAATCGGCCTCAAGAGCAGGAAGAGTGGGGGAGGATGAGAGGCTTGTGGGAAGCTGGTGGTGGCAGTTGGGCTCTGAGGGTTTTTCCTGAGGAGCTGTGTGGTGTGGCGTGTGTAGTTCTAAAAATAAAGTTCGTTTCTTTTGAAAAGTGGCTCCTGAGTTGTGCCCAGCCAGACTGCGGCACACCCACCCCTGGCCTCCTCTGTCTGCAAAGCCAGCAGTGCCCTATGGAATTCTTCTCCACTCTCTTCTTCTATTGCCAGTTGGAGAAAGCTCTCAGCTGTTTGTGTGTGATCAGGTTAAGTTGGTATGGATGCCCTCCCTTTACATATCACATACTGTACCACCAAAGTGATAGCCATCACACAGGTTCCCTTCACAGGGGAAGGTACCATCAAAGGATGAAGGTCACTGGAAGTCATTCTTAGAACCTGCCTACCATAGATGGTTGGATTCTCAGTGAATTGGAAACTTAAAACACAGTGATTCTTTAAAAACTGGCTTAGAATCCAGTAGGAGTCCAGCTGTAATTTAAGAAAGAGAAGAAAGAGTGCAGCAAGAGGTCAGGAGGAAGGAAGGTGGAAGGTGATTTCTTAAGTGGAGGGGCACAGAATTAATGGTCATTAAGGATGTGGCATTTGAACTGGGACTTGGATCTTTAAAAAAATGAGAAGGGAGAAGAGGATTCAAGCAGTTCTGTCTATTTTGGCACCCTAGGTTGCCAACACAGAATTGAAAAATCCTTGCTGAGGTCATATTATTGCTTTTTTTTTTTTAATCAAAAAACCATGCTGTGTGATAAACTACCCCAAAGCTCTGTGACTTCAAACACCCACCACATGCTCCTGCTCCCAAGTGTGCAGGCCAGCTGGGTGGGTCCTCTGGACTCAGCTGTGCTCCACCCATACCTCGGGTCCTCTGCTGCTCTCACCTGGACACTCTGTTTTAGGGGGTTGGCTGTCTGTCCACTGGTCTGGGGTAGCCTCTGTTCTTCTGCACATGTCTGATCTTCCATGGGCCTCTCACATCTTTCTAGACTGGGCTGGGCTTGATATCTCAGAGGAAGCAGAGGAACAAACAGTAGTGTTAAAGGGCACAAGTCGCTAAGGTTTAGGCTCAACACTGGCACTCTATCACTTTGGCCTCATTCTCTTGACCAAAGCAAGTCATGAACTCTTGATGGAAAAAGCTGCAGGATCCCACTGCAAAGGGCTCAGATGTGGGGAGGAGTGGAAAGTTGGGGCCACCTCCAGCCAATCTACCACAGTCATGCTGAGAAAATTTCCTAAATTGTCTAGACTAAAAACTTCAACTGCATGGTATTTAAAGCTAAACAAAGGGTTTGGAGAAACTGACATGTGAGATACCATTTGGAAAACGTGAAGTGATCCATTAGCCAGGGTTACAAGACACCAGGGTTATATAATGGTCTGATGCCTTCTTTGTGAGTCAAAAACAATAAAAGAAATATATTTCAGGAATATCTCATTACCGTTGCACCTCTGCTACCCATGTAATACCCATCTTTCAATGCCCAGCCTGCATGCCCCTCTGCAAACTGTTTCCAGACCATTCTTATAGGAGAAAAAGAATTCATTGTTCTTCTGCCAAGTCCCAGTTGCAATTTTTTGAATGAAATGATCTCAAATCTGGCCCATATCCTAGACAAAAGCCATTGTTTTTACTATATTCCCTGAAGCACCTACTCTAAGTACCACAAATATTAGTTGCAAATTAAACACATTCTCTAAATGGATAGATGGTGAATAGATAGGAGAGATGGATAGGACAGATGGATAACAGAGACTTTAGAAATTGATTGAAGCTTTTTCTAGAAGATGTTGAATGATGATAAACTATTTCCCTCCTTCCAAGTTAGTGAAATGGTCACGTAGTTGTTTTGTGTCTACATGCTTAAAACAAACAAACTTGATTGCACACTACTGAGGGAAGAACCATGTTGCATTCTTTCTCATAAACCCTTTAAATTCTTAGCAACAGAATACTACTATGAGTTCTTTAGGACATTGGTTATTCCTTATTGGGTGGGATAGGCGGATGGGGAGTTGTTTTAGTTGTTTGTGTTGCTGACCAAAAGTCCTGACAAGGAAATGTTTATTTTGACTCATGTTTTCAGAGGTTCAGTCCATGGTTGGCTGATTCCATAGCTCAGGGCTCCAGGTGAGTCAGAACACCATGGCAGAAGGGTGTGGTAGAGCAGAGCTGCTCAGGACCAGGCAACCAGGAAGCAGAGAGAACTCTGATCTCCAGGAACAAAATTTAAATCCCAAAAGCACACCTCCAGTGACCTATCTCCTCCAGCCATACCCTATTGCTACCACCCAGTTAATCCATCTCAGTGGATTAATCCACTGATTAGACTACAACTCTCATAATCTAGTTCTTTCACCTCTCTTACCTTTTCTCACACAAAACTTCTGGGAGACACCTCATATCTGAATAATTAGATATCTATATGATAGAAAATAAACCTTAATCCTTACCTCACACCATACACAAACATCATCTTGAAATGGATCACAGACCTAAATGTAAGAGCCCAAACTATAAAACTCATTGAGGGAAATATGTGACAAAATCTTAACGGTTTGGTTTAGGCAAAAGTTTCTTAAATATGATAAAACAACATAAATTGTAAGTTGGAATTCATCACAGTTAAAAGCTTTTGTTCTTCAAGGGACAAGCCTTGTCTGGGAGGATATATATGCAAAGCATGCATTTGATGAAAGACATGTTCAGAATGCAAAAAGAACTTTGCAACTCAACATTATTAGTCATTAAGAAAATGCAAATCAAAACTACCAAGAAATATCACTTTATACTTACTGGGATAGCTATAATTTAAAAAATGGGAAATAACATGTATTGGCAAGGATGTAGGTAGAAAAATTTCAAACTTTATACTTTGTTGGTGAGAAAGCAAAATGGTTTCCAACTGCTGTGGAAAATTTTGGGGTTCTCAAAGAAAACACAGAATTACCATGTGACTACAGAAATTCTATTCTTAGATAAATTAAAAAAAAAGTATTGAAAGCAGGGACTCAAACAGACTTTTGTAGTCCAGTGTTCATAGCAGCATTATTCAAGGCAGGCAAAAGGTGAAAACGACTCAAGCGTCATCAACAGAAGAAAATGTAAACAAGATGTGGCATATACACACAATGGAATATTATTCAGCCACACAAGGAATGGGATTTTGATATGTGCTACAGCATGGTTGGACCTTGAAAACATTATGCTTAGTGAAATAAGCCAGATGCAGAAGGTCACATATTAAATGAGTCCACTTATGTGAAGTACGTGGGATAAGCAAATTCAGAGGCAGAAGGTAGAACAGAGGTTACCATGCAGTAAGGGGAGGAGAGAAGGGGGAATTCTTGTTTGACGGAAATTATTACTGTTGGGAATGAAATAAAAACAAAATGGAGGGTACAGTCAGTGGTAATGGCTGCACAACATTGTGAATGTACTTAAAGACAGGAGCTATACACTTACAAATGGTTAAAATAAGAGTTATATATTTTGTATTGCCCCCACCCCACCAAGTTGCTTTTCAGTCTTTCAAGTCTGAGAGAAGAAGCTTTTTTACAGTTAAGGATAGATGGGAATGGATCAAACAAGATAAAAGTGTATTTTTCTTTCACTTAAAATTGGGGGGGGGGGCTGGGGATGTGGCTCAAATGGTAGCGCGCTCGCCTGGCATGCGTGCGGCCCGGGTTCGATCCTCAGCACCACATACAAACAAAGATGTTGTGTCCGCCGAAAACTAAAAAATAAATATTAAAATTCTCTCTCTCTCTCTCTCTCTCTCTCTCTCTCTCTCTCTCTCTCTCTCTCTCTCTCTAATAAATAAATAAATAAATAAATAAATAAATAAATAAAATTGGGGGGTTTTTCAGCCCATGGCTGGCAGGACAGTCCTGCTCCGTCAGGTTCTCACACTCCTTCCTGCAAATGTCTTCGCCATCCCTAAGGCATGGATTCCTACCTTCTGGTCCATTACGGTGGCATTTGCATTTTAGGCATAAAGAAAGAAGGAAGCCATTATGAAGACAAACAACAATAAGTGTTGGCGAGGATGTGGGGGAAAAGGTACACTCATACATTGCTGGTGGGACTGCAAATTGGTGCAGTCAATATGGAAAGCAGTATGGAAATTCCTTGGAGATCTGGGAATGGAACCACCATTTGACCCAGCTATCCCTGTCCACAGACTATACTCAAAGGACTTAAAAATAGCATACTACAGGGACACAGCCACATCAATGTTTATAGCAGCGCAATTCACAATAGCTAAACTGTGGAGCCAACCTAGATGCCCTTCAGTAGATGAATGGATAAAAAAAAATGTGGCATATATACACAATAGAATTTTACTCATCAATAAAAGAGAATAAAATCATGACATTTGCAGGTAAATGGATGACATTGGAGAAGATAATGCTAAGTGAAGTTAGCCAGTCCCCAAAAACCAAATGCTGAGTGTTTTTCTCTGATATAAGGAGTCTGACTCATAGTGGGGTAGGGAGGAGGAGCATGGGATGAATAGAGGAATTCTGGATGGGGAAGGGGGTGGGAGAGAAAGGGAGGGAGCAGGGGATTAGCAAAGATGGTGGAATGTGATAGACATCATTATCCAAAGTACATGTATGAAGACACGAACTGGATGTCAACCTACTTTATATACAACCAGAGATATGAAAACTTGTGCTGTATCTGTGTAATAAGAATTATAATGCATTCTGCTGTCATCTATTTTTTTAAAAAATCAATAATAATAAAAAAAAAGCTAGAAGGAAGAATGGAAACAAGGGGCCAAGGTGCATAATAGCCATTTCTCCGGGAAGGTTTCCTAAAGCTTCTTCACAGCACCTCCACTCACATCTCACCAGACAGAGCTTTGCCAGGTCACATGGAGCTGCAGGGATGTTGGGGGAATAGGCGCTGATACTGTGTAGTCATATTCCCAACTAAAATTCTATTACCATGAAAGAAAAGGAGAGCAGCTCCTGAGGGACATACAACAATTTCTGCCACAAGCCTTCAGGTTAGGAATCGAGACAGGAAACAATTTGAAAATGAAAGAGGGAAGAAGGCGCAAGAGTTCAAAGTCTGTTGCATCTTTTAGAAATCATTTTAGAATCAAGTGAGCCATCTCTCTTTAGATTTCTGCAGCTCATTAAATTGACCTGAAGCCATTTAATCATTGGATAAAGATAATCCTCAGAACCCCTCCATGGTATTAAATCCTTGTGACTATATTAGGCACGTCTAATCCCTGGGTGACCTTCTCTTCATCTAGGAAAGATAAAACAAAAGGTGTTTCCACCCATTCATTCATTCAGCAGAAATTGACATCTCCTACCTTCATGGGGCTCACAATTTGGGGAGAGACAAATAGTAATCCCATGATCTCCCAAATGAATGTGAAGCCACATAGGGGCAGGAAGGATGCTATAAGGGCACCCATCCGGGCTGTGGTCTAGTGAGGGGGCCAGAGAAGCTCACCTTGGTAGTTGGATGTACTCCCTCAGGAGTGCCTGGAGTCACAGCAGTGTGGTGTGTTCTGGAGCACTGTCCCATGTGTCCTGCCTGGGGCACCCTATGTCTAAGGGATAGTTATGAAAGAACAAGGATGCCAGGGCAAGATGAGGGAGTGGCTACTGCCAGAGAGGGTTAGAGCCCTTGGGGCCTTCACCCCAAAGCAATAGAGACGAGGAGAAGAGTCCAGAATTCCAGCATGGCAGATGGAGGAGACCAAGATGGAAGACGGAAGAGACCGTCCAGGCAGACATTTTCCTCATGACCCAGATAGGAACTCACTGAGATAGTATTTTTTGGTCTCAGTGAACCATCCATGGAGAGGGCATCTCAGCTCCCACTTCTTAGCTGGATTGTGAGACCCTCTGAGGCATGGAACAAGGGAGGGCCCAGTATTCATGGGCAAAGGGAAGACAGACCAGAGGAGGGACCACAAGTTACATTTCCTTCCCCATCTCTTACTGTTCCACTCTCCTGAGATACCTTCACAAGCATTAAGCAGACAATGACCTGAAGATCTAAGATTGCAGAATTCAAGCAATGGGTCAGTCTTGACCAGGGACCCTGGAGAATTCACTCTTCCAGCTAATGGCATATTTGGGGTCCTACTCCCTGGCCAGTGCTGGCTGAGTGCTGAGGGCACACGGAGCATAGCATCAAGATTCTCAGAGTCTGGGATTCACAGGGAAGGACATTATGATAAGTTGGTAATGTCTGTCTTCATCCAAGTGTGACTGTGATGAAGAAACATGGAATGGGAAAAATGCTTTCTAAATTGTAAGATAGCATCCAACTAATATTGAACAGTGGTAGCTACAGATTTTGGTGCCTGTTAGATGCCAGACACTGCTAAGAGCTATACTTGCTGTACCTTATTCAAGCCTCACAATAAACTTTATGTTAGATTTTATTAATTTCTCCTATTTCACAGTTGGGGAACCCAGGCTTGGGAAAATAGGATGACTTGCTCAAAGTCACAGAGCTAGTGAGCTGTGACCATGACATAAGTTTAGTCTTCCTGGCTCCAAAGCAAGTTCTCTTATAGGATTTGTCATGCTGTCTTCAGGATGTAGGGGTGCTATGGTTTGGATCTTAAGTGTCTCCCAAGGCCTAACTGTTAAAGGACTGGTTGTCAGCCTGTGTCACTTTTAGGAGGTGGTATATTCTTTAGGAGGTGGAGCTTAGTGGGAGAAGTTAAGTCATTAGGGGTGTGCCCTTGAAGGAGATATTGAGAATCCAGCCCCTCCTCCCTCTCTCTTCTTCCTGGCCACCATGAGCATGCATTCTCTGCCATGCACTCTCTCCATGATGTACTATGCCACTTAAGGCCTGAAGCCACGGGGTCTAGTGACCCTCATCAGAAAACTCCAAAACCCAGAGTCAAAGTAAATCTTTCATTCTTATAGGTAGATTATCTCGGGTATTCTGTTATAATGATGGAAAGCTGATTCATACCAGGGATGATAATGATGATGATGATGATGATGATGATGATGATGATGATGATGATGATGAAGAACAAGAAAATGACTGTTACTTGGTGGCCCAGCCCTAGGTCCCGAGCCAGGAGACTAATAGGATAGGTTCATAGTTCTTCTCTGTCCCTGAGAGCCTGGAACTTGCCTTTTATCAAGCTCACCAGTTTTGCCTGCTTTTCTCTTTACCCGTCAACAGCTGCTCTACTGAGCAATGCAGTGGCCCTGCCACGCTCAGCTCATCAGCCTCCAAGAAGGGCACTGTGCAGGCTTCCTGGCACCAACTAGGCCCAGCTTTCCTAGTCCCTGTGTGAATTGCCCTCTTCGTTTCAGCAAGCAGGCCTTGAGCTGTGCTCCCAGAACTTTTCCACACTGAGATGTGGGAAGGGGTGGGCAGTCATGTGTGGTGGGTACCATCAGCCATGATGATCACACTCCTGTGATGGCCAGCAGTCTGCAAAATGCTTTCCTATTGATTTTTTCTCCAAGCCTCAGTTTTGTCATCTACAAAGTGGATGTAATGACAATAATAATTTAGTCAAGTCTCCTATCCTGTGTTAGGCTGTAATAAACTCACCACTTAAGGCAAAATCAGGATCACTCTGGACAATCGCCCATGGTCTGTAAAGTCAAACCACCTCTCAAAAGCCCAATACAGGCAATTTTTCCTCCAGCATGAAAACTGAGCACTTTTAGTTTGGTTGGAGTGATCGCAGTGCTTCTGAGGTAATGGAACCCTTATCTTCCAGGAGCAGGAGCACCCAGCCCCAGAGTGCCCACACTGCAGGAGGCTGGCGGGAGCTCGGGCCTCCAAGGATGCCAGGAGGGTCACAGGCACTGAGCAGCAGAGGGGAAGCTCACCCACCTCCCCAACGTCGCTCTTGTCTCTCCTTAGGGCACATGTCACTGAACTTGAAGGTGAATGGACACAATCTGGTCTCCTGAGGTCTGATTTCCTGCTTTTCCTCCTCTTGATAGTGTTGAGTAACACGTATTGAAGCTGACATCAATCAATCTAGCAGCTGGGCTCGGGTCCCAAGTTGGCCCAGCCACTCCTGGGTGACAGTGGGCATTGGGCCTTACAGGTGTCTTCTCACCCAAGTGTCCATGTTCTCAGGCTGCCTTTTTATTTTTTATTTTATTTATTTTATTTTATTTATTTATTTTTTTGCCTAAGCCCTACAGGGCCCTCATGAACCTGTTAAAAACAAACATCTCTGTGCACCCTAGGGTGCCCCAGGCAGGACACATGGGACAACCTTCCTAGCCCAACCTAGAACCATCTCTGCCCATGCTATTGTTGCAGCCTCTTTCCTGGCCTCCACCTTTCCTCCTGGCCTCCTAATTCCTTTTCTAGTCTGCTGCCAGAGAGCTTTCCAGTGCAACCTGATCTTACCACCTCTTTATAGAAAACACCAGCATTTCCAAATGGGGAAAATCTTTATCCTTATCCTTGCCCACCTCCCATCCACTCCACACTTCCCTTCCTCCTCTATGTACCACACAAGCTGTTCTCTCTGGGTCCCATGTTTAGTGTTTGCTCAGCCACAGGGCCTTTGCATGTCATTGCTTTTTCCCTATGACTGGAAAATTCTCTATTAAATTAGCTCTATATTGAATCTAGTTTCCTTGGGGAAGTGTTGCTGACTAGAACAAATTGCTGTTCATTTGATCAGATATACAGGGAATTTGTGCCACATATGTCTCTTTTATGCATCTGCCACTATAGCTAATTTAATTTATTTTTAGCTCTGGATAAAGTCAATGCTTACCCCTGCCACACACTCCTATAAGCCTGAGCCCTTGTCTGTCTTGCTCACCCCTGTAGCCTAGCACCCAGCACAAAGGCTACCCAGGGCTTTCCTCACTACATTTTTAAGTGGGTGGGTGGAAGGGTGCATGGATGAGTGACAGACACAAATGGACATTACCAGTTTGTCAGGGAGGGTTTGTTCCCCTCTAGATAAAATGTTTGAGTCCTTTGAAAAAAATGTTGCAACCTCTCTTATACATTGGAAAGACAAAGCTACTGAAGGTTTCATTTGCCCTTTAGGTAATAGACATTCTCAAGAATCTTAACTTTTTTTTCTTCTGCTATTTAAAAAGTCTTTTAATAGGCTTTCACACCTTAAGTAGCAAATGACTTTTTTCTAGAGTCATCTGTATAAAACAAGAGGTGGAATGGGTCGGTGGGATGGTTTTGCCCTTGGGAACATGGAATCAATCCTTTTATACAATGCTTCTATTTGTGAGTGACCTTCCCCTCTCAGGGGAACCAAGTCCCATCCAGATTTGGGATCTCAACATCCAGGTGTTAAGACAACAGAGTTACTGGCATCAGGAAAACTGACCTGGCCCTACTGCTGATTGGAACAGCAGGACTTGCCTGATGCAGGCCCTGCAGACTTGGTCTCACAGTAGCTGGGTTGTAGTGTCTCCTTCTGTTCGCGCAGTACCCTTCAGATCTGATGATTTTTCTCTTGCAACTTGGTTCTGATTGAAGTGAAAGAAAAGCTTTCTCCAAGAATCAGCCTGCTGGGTGGGGCTGAGTGTAGGTCAGTGTCTTGTGAGTCTGACTCTTGGGGCCTGGAAGAAGAGCAGTCCTCAGCCTTAGAAGAGGAAACATTTTCACCTAATGAAACAAAATTGTCTTTCTCCCTGTATCTCTCTCAGGAAGAGGAGTCGGAGATTAACTGAAAGTGAATAGGTGGTGACTTGCTTTATTGAAGCTCTACTCCAGCCTATTCCTTGCCCAAAGACCTTCTGGCACCCACCCACCAGGCAGCTCAGATGTCAGCCCCTCGAGTTCTGATCCAGTCCTCCTTCCAGGTCTTGTGGCTCACTCCAGCCAGTCAGGCTCCTTGACATTAAGGAAACATGTCCCTTGCTCTCTACCCTCCAGTCTCCCCTGCCTTCCCTGCTTGGATTCCATTCCCCCTTGCAACAAGCCAGGACCCTCGCCATCCATTCAGTCTCCTCTCCAAGACTTCGGGACTTCTTCCTTGCTCACCCCAGGTGGAATTTAATTTGGGACTCTTGTAAATACCTATAGAATTTTTGTTTCTTTCTTTATTTTTTTATTAGTTACACATGACTATACAATGATCTTGACATATCATACATTTAAATCAAATGGGGTATAATTCCTCATTTTTCTGCGTGTACAGGTTGCAGAATCATATTGGTTATACAGTCATGTATATACATACAGCAATAGTAGTATCTATTTTATTCTGCTGCCCTTCCTATCCCCCCTTCCCCTCCCCTCCCCTCCCATTACTTCTCTCTACCCAATCTAGAATTTTTCTGTACACTCATTTCAAGACACCATGTGATAGTATTGTGTGTATGCACATCTTTCCTTTCTTGTATACTTATGTCCCTATTATTTGTTGAGATCATGCCCTATCTTATTTATCTCTATTTCTCCCAGAGTTCTGTGGACATGGTAGGCCCTCAAAAATCACTTGTTAAATGAATAAATGAACACAATACAGCTTATGTCCCCAAACTCATGAAGAAAGTGCAATTATCCAATTGTGCATACTCCTTTGCTTAAAGTAACTTTGTGCTTTTGGCTGAATTAAGCTCTGCCTGGTCCTCTTTGGAGTGTAACCTACGAGGTCACTCTGAAGAGGATGCCTTGCCTTGCTCTGTGGTCACACGTGTGCAGGGTGTGACTGTGAATGTTTGTGTGACAGAGAGAGACAGAGGTTATTAGAATAATCTACTTAGTAGATAAGTAAATGTTTGGAATCATACAGAGTCATTGAAAGCTCAAAACCAAATCATTTCAGCACCTTTGTAGGGTTAGTTGAGAGGAAGGAATGGGGGGTAGCAAGCCATTCTAAAATCTGCAGCAAATACAGCCTGGGACCCTGCAGCAGCGCATGACCTGCCTGGTTTTCTTTCCAGCCCTTGCCTGTTTCGAGGACTCCTCCAGGTCACCCAGAGGTGCGGGTGTCCTTGCAGAGGGGGGCTTTGCCAAGTCTGCAGTCTTGGGGCTGGAGTACGCACGTCAACAAATCTTCTTGAGCAGAACACAGTTGGCTTGTTCCACCACCATTCTTTCCTCTCTCCAAAGGGTGCCAGGCACACTAAATAGTGATTAAACAAAGATTAAAATTCCGTTTGTGTGTGCGAGTGTGTGGCTGTTTGAACTCTAATTGATTCTTTTAGTGGAATGTGAAGTCAAAAGCCCACAGATTTGTGAGCAGCTATACAGAGCAGCCAGTCAGAATCCATTTCCAATTTATTGTTTAATGTGATTTCCACATTCATTCTGCCAGCCTCCTCCACAAACTCACTTCTCTTGCCATGCTCCTTCCCCGCCCCTTTGCCTGCTGTAGCCAACGGACATTCTGGAAACCCAGGGAGAAGAGATCCAGCAAAAGATGGTTGCAAAGGAAAAGAAAATAACCACAGCTTTCAGAGACAAATCTTTGAGTGTACAGAACTGAAGAAACTCGAGAAGACCTCTGGACTGAAAATCCAGACCTGCTCTCATAGGTAGTGGTTGGCTCTTGCCGTTGGTTAAGGATCGCCATCTTTTAAGAAGCATTGTTCACTCGTTTCCCATTGTTAAAGGTCTGTGGCATTTGTCTCTATTGTGGGATGCCACTATAACTAAGAACTTTTTATGTCCTTAAAGAACATTAAGTCTCCACATGGGCATATGACATCCTGTTAATGAGGAAACTCTCTAAATCCTGTTATCAGCAAGAGCCAGTTGAATTGGATCAGGTGTTAAATAGGTTGCCTCTGCAGGATGAACAGTTATTATTAGATTCCCATTCCTTCTCCCATTCCCCCAAACTTAGCCATTGCACACACTAGAACATATCTTGTTTTATAAACTTTCTCAAAAATCAATGTATAAATAATAGCTCTTCTTACAGAGAGGACCTAACTTTGTCCCAGACACTAAGCTAAATACTTTGGATAGATTAGTTCAGTTAATCCCCAACATCCCCAGAGTAGGTAGTGTTAATTAGTTTTCACTATTTATCAGCCAGGGAAACTGGGGTCCAGCTGCCCAAGAAGCAAAACTTAGATTCTAGAACCAGAAAACTGAGTCATTCAACTTGACTTCCTGCCTCACCTTCCTCTGTCATCCAGCCAGACATCCTCAGCTATTATCTCTCCAGACCCCAAAATGAGCCAGGTATTGGCCTAGGAACGTACACTGACCAACTCAAATAAATATTCCCTACCTTCAGAAAGTTCTCAGTCTATCCCAGAAAGTGAACAGATTCGGTTTGGTCTTTGGGGCTCATAAACCAGCAGACTTACGGCAAATCTGTTCTACTTGGTTAGTCTCAGATTTCATATTTGTAAACTGAGGCATCTGGTTTTCCAACTTTACTGTGAATCAGAATCCTGTTTGTTTAAATAAACAAAACAAAACAAAAAAACTTAGTTTTCTGGGCTCCTGTCCACAAGTACTTGCACTTAGCAGGTTGAGGATGCGTGTCCAAGAATTTACATCTGTAATCAAGGCCCAGGTCTGAAGGTAGGATTCTAAGGGCCCTTGAGCTCTGATATTAGCATCAAGGCTGATTTTTCATCCTTCCAAAGGCCTTTGGTATGTGAAAAGCTTTTAACCTATATAGTAAATCCTGAGCCCTGCATCAAGGTGATTTGGTTACAAGATGACAATTTATAGTAGATTCTTAAAATCCTAAAGGAGTGACTATCCACAGTCTGTGTGTTGATTCTCCATTCATGCCAAGGTACTTTGGGAAACTAGCACCATCTCCACTTTCCAGGCGGGGAAATTGGGGTACCTATGATTCAGGAGCTTAGGCAAAGTCACTCTGCCAGGGCTCTTTCCCTGAAAACTGGCCTGGGAATCCAAGGACATGGCCCTTATTCTCTTGCCTGCTCATGTGGCCTTGCTTGGGTAACTGGCTGGTTGGACTTTAGTTGTTCCTGCTCATAAGGCGGACTGAAGGTCTCTGAGCAGCTACTTAGCTGTGGTGTTTGAAAACCAGAAGCTGCGTGAGAGACCTTCAGAACTCCCTGGCAGCATGTTCAGAAATTCCCTTGGCTTAGGGAAGAAGTAAGGACAAATGAGACCACCTCAAACCCCACAGGACATCTCTGCAGATCCTGGGAGGACGGGAGGGTAAGGGTAGGAAGATACGATTCACATCCTTAAGGCAAAAGCTGTGGATACTGGTGGGAACCTCCCAGGATTTGGAACCTGAAATCAGCACAATCGGTTCAGCAGTCCACTGTTTTATTTTAGGGACAAGATTCAAAGATTGAATCTGTGAAGTCAAGAGTCTTCCCTGTATCTTAATCTTGGTAGCATCAGAAGACTTCCACAAACAGGTGGGAAAAACAAAAAACAAAAAAACATGACCTTCACAGAATCTTAGACACTTGAGATGTCCTTTAAAGGTTGCCTGACCCTTGCTACTCAAAGTGTCTTTTGTGGACAGCATCACCTGGGAGCTTGTTAGAAAGGCATAATCTCAGCCGGCTGCAGTGGTGCATGACTGTAATCCCAACAAGTTTTGGAGGCTAAGACAGGAGGATTGCAATATCAAAGCCAGCCTCAGTAATTCAATGAGGCCCTAAACAAGTTAGTGAGACCCTTTCTCAAAAAAAAAAAAAAAATGATCTTGGGATGTGGCTCAGTGGTAAAGCCTCCCTGGGTTCAATCCCTGGAACAAAAAAAAGTGGGGAGGGAGTGGCAGGGGAGGGGAGAAATGTAGAATATCAAGCTACCCACTAGCCATAACCCAGCACTTGACTCTTATCCTCTGCATCTTGTTAAACCACCAAGTTTCCTATCCCTGGACTCCTCTAACATCTTCTTCTAAGTGGTCCTGTTTGATTCCAGCACTGATCCAGCTTTTAGAATTTCTTCTCTATTATAGGCTGACCCCCACACACCCCCAGTCATTCAGTAGCTTCTACCATGGGCGCTCACTCCAGCCTCAAGACCTCATTGGACAGGATAACTCCTCCCATGTTCTCTTGAGCATCACATCTCATCCTCAAACAGTGCAGTTTCTAATCTTCCCCGTCCAGGATACCCAGGATACGTTACTACCTGACCCAGCATGTTGCAGACTCACTGGGGCCCTGCAGGGAACACAGAGAGATTCAACCAGGAATGAAGGGGACTATGGCAAACTGGAAAGACAAACCGCACACAAACAAGTGAGCCCTCACTCAGCCCAACCATGAGGTGTAGAAAACTCAGGCCAAGCATTGACATGATTGTGGGTTTTCAAAAGAATCCAACATCTTGCTAAAGCAACATGAAATCTTCCTGTTTTCTGAGCTCAAACGTAAAAGATCAAACCAAAACAGATTTCTCCATCTGTGGCACAGGGAAGTAGGGTTGGATCTGTTTCCAAATGTATTCATTTGTTTGTTTGCTGGTCACCTATTGGTTTTTAGGAGAACTGTTTCAAATTAAATCCCACAGGATCCGCAGCACATGAACACTGATCCTACCCTTCCCAGCTCGGAGCCCCAGGCGCCTCCTGCAGAACTGTAGCTCAACTCGTTTGAAACTCACTCAGCTGATTAGAGGGTCCCTTAAGGGCCTTCCAGCTCAGCTTCTGTGATTTCTAAGAGCCCTTCGGCCTGGTTGCAGGCGTGTGGCCTTTGTATTTATAGTTTTCCTTCTCCCTCCAACCAAGACATCTCGTATTCCAACTGTCAGAATTATCTTCTTGCAATTCAGAGAGGTTTACAGGAGAGAATGTGAAGGATCCTTGTCATCACCAGACCTGTCGTGAGGAAGGGCATGCTGTGGAAAGTCTGCTAACCCAGGGGTGAGCCAGACACTTAATAAATAGGCATGGGTACGGTTTTATCCAGGAGGCTTCGTGTTAGCACTAATGTTCCAGTCCACCTCACACTCGGGGCCCTTGTAGTTAATTATATAGGAAACAGGACTATTGGATTCTGCCCACCATGGCAAAATAAGCCTGCAGGGATTTAATGGGCAAGGTGATCTGGAGAGCCATTGTCATTTGCGTGTACATAAAAGATTTGCAAATGGCCACACTCGGGCACAGGGAAAGGCCTGAGCCTGGACCACACCTGTGGACTTAGTGGCTGGCATGGGACAACACTGGGACCCAGGAATGCAACCTCCTTTAATTTGGAAAGCCATTGCCTTATGGGACCACCAGGGTGGGCTTACTTCCCTGGACCTAATAAAACGCAGACACAGCCCAGCTCTTGAAGGTGTTGTCTTGGGCTGCTGCATATATTTCTTTCTTTCAGCTTCTCAATTGTTCACACAGTCTGCACACATTTGCCAAAGTCCACACCCACTTTGGTGCTCAGCCTTGGGGATTATAGAGATGACCAAGGACCACTTCTGCTCCCAGGGCCCTTCCCATCAGGCCAAGCCCAGCTGCCCTTCCCCACCTGTGTCTCGCATCTGTTCACGCTGAAGGCCTCTCATTTCTCCTTGTCTGAGGCCCGACCTAATGCCTCATGTCCATGAAGCAGTCTCCCTTTATCCCCGGGGGTTGTGAACTCCGGTAATGCCTCCTCCAAGTCACTCACCTCAGGTTCACTGTCCCTGCCCTGTCCAACACACGGCCACTCACCACCCGTGGCTGCAGAGCCCTGGAAACAGCCTGAACTGAGACAAACACAAGTATAAAGGACTTGGTGCCAAAAGAACAGAAAAGAATGTCAAATATTTTAATTTTTACCTTGACTGCATATGAAATGATAATATTGGAGATAGACTGTATTGAGTTAAATAAAAAATACGACTAAAAGTAACTTCACTTGTTTTTCTTTTTTTTTTTTTTACTGAAAAAAATAGAAATTTTCAAGTTTCACATCTGCCTTGCAATCTTATTTCTGTTGGGCAACGCTGCACCCAGCACTTCCTCCCGTGGGTGAGAAGAATGTGCCTGTCTTTTCTCTTCCCTCCCAGCTTGTGAGTTCCCAAAGGGTACAGTGAGCTTGTGTCATTTTTCTGGCCTCTGCACACCTCGCTGACACACGGGAGGCCCTCACCCGGATGGACTGAAGGCAGAATAGACGGTGACAGATGTTCCAATTCTCCCTTAGGTAGTATACTAAGGTTACTGACCTTCTTTCCCTTTTCTTCTTTTTTACAGTTTTTGTCCTTTTTCTTTAAGGGCTCACACAATCGGCCAAAGAAGACAGTGTTCTCGGGAGATGGGCAGAAGCTGAAGGACTGGCACGACAAAGAGGCCATCAGGAGGGACGCCCAGCGCATAGGTACGGAGGGCAGGATGGTGACAGGCGGGCTCTGTGGAGGACGTAAGTGTGTGTGCACGTGTGTGTGTGTTTTAGCATGGGTGCCTGGACCTCCTGTTGACTTCCTCTCTCTGCCACCATTTCTCCCCCTGACTTCTGCCCCCACTTCACTGTTCCATCCTCTTTTTCCACTCACATCACCAGAGCCACTGCCTAGGAGCGTCTGTCCTGCCGCCTTTGTTGAGTGATTGAAAATGTCTCCACCATCTAGGATGCTTTGCCACCAAAACAAAGGGCGTTAACAAAGAGCCAAACCCACTGAACACCTATGGGGAGCAAGGTCCATGCTCTGTATTTTATGCATTTTCTCTGTTCAATCCTGAGTTAACCTGGATGGCCCATTTAATTAGAGGGGGGCTGTATCTCAAAGAGGGGCAGTAACCTGCCTGCAGTCCCACAGTGAGAACAAAGCCAATCTGGGATGGGAATCCAGTTCTGGAAGGTGGGTTGATCCCTACCCACCACCACAGCCATGAAGTTTAATTAACCTACCAGGTTTCAGCTCAAGTTTTCCTGGACTAATTAGTCTTTGGAGCAGTTCTTCTTGGACTGGAGAGTGAGGAAGGGCTGAGATGAGGTGCCACAGGTTTCATCTGGGGGATCAGCTCTAGGGAGCCTGGGCATAATCAGGAGAGCTGCACCAATGCCAGTCCCCAGCCATGTGCCCATCAGTCCATACCCCCTGGGCCTCAGTCTCTGCCTGTCACTGGGGCTTGTGCCCCCTGCCTGGACTAGCTCAGGGTATAGTGAGGTGCCATGAAAGTGATGGGTGTAAAATAGCCTCAGTATGCTGGAAAGCACCCTAGAAATAAAAGGGATAGGTATCTCATTCATTTGAATCTCAAAGGCAGACCCCACTGTGGGTTTTTTAAAATGATGTTATGAGAAACCAGCATCCCTCAAGGCTCTGGATAGAGCTCACATAACAACTGAACCGATGGCCAGACTCTAAAGACATGAAGTGCATCGCCCTGTGTGCCAGTGGTTTACAATGGAGGGGCTGCTTAAATTGGAAAGGGGACATTTGCAAAGAGCTGATTCACCACACAATTGTGCCAGAATGATTAGAACACCAGGTTGGCCAGCAAGGAAGAGTGGTGGGGACAGCAAGAAGAATCACGACCAGCTAACTACATGCCAGGCATTTTGCCCTGAGTGGCTTCCTTAATCAACAGTGAACTTCATATTCCAGTTAATGCAAGAGCGAAAACTAAGAAAGGCCAAAGGCACGTCCAAGTGACAGCTGGGATCTAGCAGGGCTGGCCTGCAGGCTCCACTCTGATCTCTGAGTGAGCCCATGAGTGGCCCTGCTAGAGCATCCCTCAGAGCCAACATTCTGGTCTTGTCTTTCTGCTTCCTGCATTTGTGTCCCTTGAGGGATCTATCCCAGGTGTTGGTCATCGATGTTTTATTGTGGAGCAGCACAAGTGACAGAGGGCAGGGTCCTTCCCCTGGTCGGTCTTGAACTCCTCTGCTCCGCTGCACCTTCTTGGTGAGCTGATATTGCCAGCATATACTTTGCAAAGTAAACAAGGCCACCAACTCCAGAAGGTGAAGTGAGTTTTAGTTGGTGATCTCATTACCATTTCTTCAAAATCATCAATGCAGATTCTTGGGCTATATTGCAGCTGTTGTGATACAATTCCCACACACCATATGCTCCTGGAGAACCCAGAGAAGACTTTCTTGAAGCATCAGGGACTCCCCAGATGGATGGTACAGAGAGACTAAAGCTAGCCCTTATCTGCCCAAATCTGTGACTGGAAGCGACACGTTCAGGCAATCCTGGCTTAGGGTAGGCAGCTCTTACTTTATTTACTGTCTCAGAAGAAAAAAATCAAAGCATCATCATTTATGGCAATTTTGATTTACATATAAAGTTTGCTTCCCTTAGAGAGTAATCATATTTCCTCAAATTTATATAGTGCTTTATAGATTTTAAAAAGCATTCACGTGTGCAGCCTCTCTTGCCTCTCCCAAATAGGCTGCCGCTATCAGAGGAGGAAGGTGCAGCTCAGAGCTGGTGTGACTTCCTCAAGGTTGATCTGCTCATCAGTGGCAGGCCTGACTGTGCATCCAGGTGTCGGACTCCAAGGGCAGGCGTATCTGGAGCTCCAGAGGGAGTGGAGGGAATGTGGGTACCCACACACCTGGCTTTGTAACTTTCTGAGTGTCAGTATATTCATCTGTAGATTGAGAGCTTTTGTGTCTACTGTACAGGGTTGCTATGGAGATTACATGAGAACAAGATCCTTAAGGGACGTGATGGGACCAGGACTGAATAAATGGTAGTTCCCCTCCCCCTCTTTCCACTTCCCTCTGCAAAATCTGGAGACATTTCCCGTATCCAGGAATAAAGCTTTATCTTTGTGCTTTCAACACACTTTGCATCCTTCCTTCCCCTCTCCATTCACAGAAGCCCCATAGAGCTAGGTGATCAGCAACACCAAATTTGCTCTTTGCCTCTAGGAAATGGAGAACAAGGGCGGCCTTACCCCATGACCGATGCCGAGAGAGTGGACCAGGCATACCGAGAAAATGGATTTAACATCTACGTCAGTGATAAAATCTCCCTGAATCGCTCTCTCCCTGACATCCGGCACCCAAAGTGAGTGTGACATCTCTCATCTTCTGGGATCTGAGGATTTTGCCTGTGGCTCTTGTTTGAGAATTAATTAAAGAAACAGGTCCATGAAGCACTGCTGATGGAGATTTCCTCCTGTTGCACAGGGCCTTTGGCAGAGGGTACCGTGATCAGGTTCTCTGGAATTTAGAGCTGGCTTCCCAGAAGAACCAGCCTCCCTCTTTTGGTGGGCAGTTGGAACCACCTACCTATGCATTTTGTCTCTTGCCCTGGTCCCCAGGGATATTTATACCTCAATTTAGAGGACCACGGCAGTGACTTTTCAGGCCTCTTTCTCTCCACTTTGTGTGATGTTTTTCTTTCTTTCTTTTTTTTTTTAATAAGTAAGTAGTATTTTTTTAGTATTGTCTTTTTTATAACTGTCTCAAATCATATTGAGAAAGGACATGTCTCACCAATTATAAAGATGATAATGGCAGCTGACATTCATTGAACAGGTAGCATGTGCCACGTACTTCTTTTGTATTATCTCAGGTTCCTGAGAGGTAAGTCCTGGAATGGTGCCCATTTTACAGATGAGGAAAGTGAGGCTTAAACAATTAAGGCCCCAAGGTGACTAAGAAGCTGAGCCAGCTCTTAGACGTCAGCTCAATAAGAACGAGACTCTGGACCCTTGGCTCTCCTATGTTTTCAGTAAGGTTTACTGTCATGTTGGTGGTAATTTTCAACTATAGCAGTTCTCAAACTCTAAGCACATTAGAACTGCCTGCAGAACTGCTAGAACGCAGGATACTGAGACTCATCGACACAGTCCCTAATTCAGTAGGTCTGGGTCGCGGCCCAAGATCTTGCATTTCAAGTAACCTCCCAGGTGACACTGGTGTTGCTTATTTGGGAACTACACTTTGAGATCCACTGCCAGGAGAAGATGTCAAAATTGCTTCTAAATGAAGGCAATACTGAAGAGCCCTGGAGCACAACATGTTTTGCTCAGGGACTAAGAAAATAAAGCCTCGGATAGAAAACAGCTAGCATTTATTAGATGCTTACTTATGCCAGGCATTGTTCTAAGCCAGTGGCTCTCAAGGTGTAGTTTTCCAGAACAGCAACATCAGTGTCACCTGGGAATTTGTTAGACATGTAAGTTCTTGGACTTCAGCTCAGATTTACTGGATAAAAGGTACTAGAGAGGGGCCCACCCGATCAGTGTTTTAACAAGCACTCCCATTGCCTCTGATGTAAGCCTACACTTGAGACACATTGTCCTAGGCACTTGAAGTGCATTAACTCAGCCAGAACTTCCAAAACCCTTAGGCACTATTATCACTCACTGTTTTACAGATTGAGGAGCCAAGCACAGTGGTGCATGCCTATAATCCCAGCAGCTCTGCAGACTGAGGCAGGAGAACCACAAGTTCAAAGCCAGCATCAGCAACCTAGTGAAGCCCTAAGCAAATTGTGAGGCCCTGTCTGAAAACAAAAAATAAAAAGGGCCAGGGATATGGCCCAGTGGTTAAGAGCCTCTGGTTTCAATCCCTGATACAAAAAAAAAAAAAAAAAAAATTGAGGCATAAAAAGGTTAAATTGTGTATGCATAAGAAGCACAGCTGGTTAGAGGTGGACTCAGAATTTGAACTCAGAGAGTCTGGTTTCAGAATCCATGTTTAATCTCTGATCCATGAAGGTCTTTGCACCTATTGAAACTCAGTCATAGAATGTAAAAGTAAAGACTGAAATCTTGGGAGCATGTTTGTTGATTTACAAATGCTTTTATCCCTTCACCTCCTTTGTATCCTGCGACAGTACTTTGAGGTTGGCATTGTTGTCTCCCCTTGTAGATGATGAAACCCCACAGCAGGAACCCTCACCTAAAAGATGGGCTCTCACCAGGATGAGACCCCCTGCCCCAGGATCTCTTGCCAAGTGTGGATGCACAGAGACCTCTGTGTGCTTGCCCGTGGGGTTTGAAATTTGTTCCATGATCTTCACTGCCAAGCCCCAGATTTTTCCATCTAAGTCTGAGTGTGTAGGTCAGCTATCACTGATGTTGCTGGATTCAGAAATATGACCTGACTCTGAGGGTCAGAAACTCAATTTTTATGTTTAGTCCCTTGCAAGTTCAGAATTCTACAATAATTTCATCTTCCTGTGTCTAGGGAAGAAGTTCATTTGGGAGCCTGGTCCTCCAACCTCAGCTGCTGTTCTTGTGATACTGTAGGTTCTCAACCATGAGTGTATCTACATGTTTTTTAAAAAAATACAAAGACTGGTGTCTCACCTCCAATTGCTGAACTCTGATTCTCTGAGGACACAGCCTGAGTCTCAGTATGTTCTAAAATCTCCAAAAGTAATGCTCACACATAACCAGGAATCACTGATATAAAACAAGGAATATTTTGCAATGAGAAAGAAAGGCTGAGTGTAGTCACAGCTTTTATCTACCCTCTCATCTGTTCATTCAGTAACAATATAGCAATGTTCTGTGAGCAAATCTCTGTGCTCAACACCAGGAACAAGGGATAAATGAGCTATTATTTCTTGGTGTATTGTGCGACGTGTGGGGACAGATGGTGGAAGCAGTTGAGAAGATCAATAATAGGGGTGTGTGTTAGTTAGCTTTGCATTGCTGTGACCAAAATACCTGCCAAGATCAACTTAAAGAAGGAAGTTTATTTGGGGCTTATGGTTTTCGAGATTTAGTTCCTGGTTGGCCATCCATTACTCTGGGCCTGAGATGAGGCAGAACATCACAGCAGAAGAACTTGGTGAAGGCTCAGGTCATGGTAGCCAAAAGCAGAGAAAGAGCACAAGATGCCAAGGATGATATGCTCCCAAGGCCACACCTTCGGTGACCTGCTTCTTCCAGCCACATCCCACCTGTCGACTCTTACCATCCAGCTGTCCATTCAAATTATCAAATGGATTAATTCACTGATGAGGTTACAGCTCTCATAATCGAATCATTTCACCTCTGAACATTTCTGCATTGTCTTAACACATGAGCTTTTCAGGGGATACCTTATATCTAAACTATAACAGGGAAGGCACAGGATGGTTTGGGACAACAGAGAATTCTGGGTCCTCTGCCAGAAGCCCGGGAGCAGTGGCACATGCCTATAATCCCAGTGGCTTGGGAGGCTGAGGCAGATGGATTATGAGTGAGTTCAAAGCCAGCCCCAGCAATAGCAAGGTGCTAAGCAACTCAGTGAAAACTATCTCTAAATAAAATGCAAAAAAAGGCTTCAGTGCCCCTGAGTTTAATCCCCAATAACCACCCCCCGCCAAAAAAAAAGAGTTCAGAAGGCCTTCCTAAAGGAGTGCCATCCATCACATCCTAAAGGACTAACTAGAGCTAGCCACGTGATAGAGTGTGGAAAGGACATTGCAGGTAGGAGAAATGCCCCGGAAGAAGCCTTCAGGAAGGATAGCACACATGGTCTAACTTAGGGCTTAAGATGAACCTTCCACTGGCTATAAGTGGAACCAGGATGGGGGCCCAGCCTTGGGCAGGGTTCTTTCCCAACAGTCCAGAGAAAGAAACATCCTTTTAATTGAGAAGTCCTGCTGGGATGCACAGATGGGTCCGTGGACAGAGTTCAGGCAGTCTGTAAACCTGGATGAGAAAAACATGCCTTTTTTTTTCATCAACCTCTACCTGAAATATGATGTTCCTTCCAGTTATTAATGGAGGCATTAAAAGCCCCCATGACACTGTCACCCAAAGAAACCATTCCACATCACTTTATAGGCCTCTTGAAATGGCATATGTGCTTGGCATTACTTTGAAATGAAGGTGGTTTTAGATTTTATATCCAGATTTTACTGTGAGTGTATTAATAAAGGAGCATATTTACTACCGAATTTCAAACTTTTGTTCTGTGAACAACACAGTGGCTTCTCAATTTACGATAGTGTTAGATCACCATAAAGCCATCATAGGTTAAAAGTATCATCAGTAAAAAATGCAATTAACCTCATAGCTACTGAACCTCCTAGCTAAGTCCAGCCTACCTTCAATGTACAAAACTTACATTAGCCTGAGATGAGATCATGGCAGCCAAAAGCAGAGAGAAGCACAAGGACCCTGGGATGATGTGATCCCCGAGGCCACAACTCAGGCCCCATTGGGCCAAATCATCTAATTTTATAAAATACTGTTGAATATCTCATGTAATTTATGGAATGAATACAGTAGGAATGGCTGTGTGGGTATGCTTTTGTACCACTGCAAAGTCAAAAATCATTAGGTTGAATCATGGTGTGTCGAGAACCATTTGTATTTCAGCCTCATTAGCTTCCTCTACAATTTCATATATTTCGTTCTCTGTACTGTGAACATTGGATACGCCAGCCCAGCGGAAGGTCCTTAGCACTGGTTAGCTGCAGAGCACCTGTTGCAGGTGGGGAGAATTGAGCTAGGAGGCGGAAGGCATCTCTATTACCTGCCCATCTGCCCACCCAACCAGCATCCAAGTTACTAACTGAAAGATGTCACCAAATCCAGTGCTCCTGATGCCCCCCTTCTTTAGGATTGCCAGGTAGGGAAGGCGACTTGCAGAAATGAGTTGACAGATGTCTTGAAGCGCTCTTCTGTTTTCCAGGGGGATGCTTTCCCACGGTTTGACAGCAGGAATGCAGGAAGAAATTAGAGCAGTTGAGCTGCTCACTCCCTTCGGTTTCTTTTAGCTTAAACAACTTCTCCTGCAGGAGCTGAGGTTTATGTTTGCCTTTTATTCCTTCAAACTGAATTTTGGCAACAGCGTGTCAAGAACAGGATGGAGGGGCTGTTTGTTTGAGCCAGCTGCCTTTGCTTGCACCAGAAGCTGCTCTGGGGAGCACACAGCCACAGAGATCAGCAGTGAGGCAGTTGGGCCCGACTTGCTGGGCTTGCATGTGGGAGGAGGCCAGCTGGCTCAGAGCCTGGCCTGCCCTCTGCACCTCCTGCCAAGTGAGTGTGAAGGAGGCTGCTGGTGGGCTGGCCCACTCTCCTACTCCCTGGGGAGCCCTGCTGGGCTGCCTGGCAACCCAACACAGAGACTCCTCCCTGGCCCACAGGTGACAACACAGGGGACCCCTGCTGCAGGAGTGGCTGGGGTCTACAGTTCTTGTGCAAGTCCTGCTATTGGGTGGTCCGTGAAAGCAGCTGACAGTCCTCATCTGCTTTCTTCATTCTGTGGGGTTAGCTTCAGCAGTAAATGAACCTGATGGAATATTTGTCTACCAGATTCCTGCTTCCTTCTATCCATCCTTCCTTCCTTCCCTCTTGCCTTTTCCCCCTTTTTGTTAAATTAACTTGGTTAATTTACAGTATGTGTTGAATTTCCTCAGAAGAAGTTATATTATACTAGGCCACAATTCTATTGAGCAACTTTATAACCCCAACAGGTTCCAAAATACAACAAGAAATTCAGAGCCTATTACCTTTGACAAACATATATTAAATACATATTCTGAGGGGAAAAAATCTTGCCAGGATAAGAAGTTTAAGTCAACTACATTTGTTTTTATAATAATAATAATAATAATAATAATAATAGTTCCCCAATAGGAATGTGCACACAGATTTAAAATTGCTATTGAGGGATCCAGATGGAGTAACAGATTTACCCTCTTGCCTGAAACAAACAAAAACAAAACTCAGTGCTTTTTAAGATACCTGGACTTCAGGCAGTGAAATGTAGTAACTTCAGGAGATGGGAATCAAATGAGGTGAGCCTCACAGTTGCCATAGCTCATTGCCCCAGGCCATGGGACAAGGATGGAGACCCTGTGTGGAGCCTGGAAGATTTTCCTAATTGAGGTAATAGAGCTGAGAGTCCAAGGAGACAAGGAGACTGGAGTTTACAGGACCGGTACTAGAGAGGAGAGAGCCGTGGAGTTGGAGAGCATCCCCTTGAGTATATACAGAGGTACTGATCAGCCTGAGCCTCTGAGGAAGCTAGCTGAAGCTGGCAAGTGGGAGATCACCCAAAAGGGCCAGAGGGAACAGTGCCTAGCTAGCATTCACTCGGAGCTGAGGATGAGGGCTTTCCTCACCACTCAGGCTGGAAAGTTTCATAGTTCATACTTCATGGTTAGTTGGGTAGAGTTTTTAGAAAAGGCTTACCTCAAAGGGAACTAATAGCCCTACATTGAACATTGCCCTGGAAAAGTCTTCAAAAAAATCACAGATTATGACCCCAAAAGATCAAACTCTTTCCAAAGAACTTAATGTATTACAGAACAAAGCTCTAGAATATTTATGGAAATACAAAAGTATTCATCCTGAACAATGTGAAATCCATTCAAATATTAAAAGTGCAAAGAAGCAGGGAAACATGATCCAAAATGCCGAGATTAGTCACTCAATCAAAACCAACCCAGCTATTAGATACAGATACTAGAATTAGCAGAGGACACTAAAACTGTCATTATAACTCTAATTTATACATGTAAAAAGTTAAGTAGAGACATAGAAAATATTGAAAGATCCAAATCAAACTTCTAGAAATGAAACTGACAGTGCCTGAAATGAAAAATGGATTGGATGGGATTAATAGTAGATTAGATATTACGGAGGGAAAAAAAATAGTAAGCTTGAAGGGATAGCAAAGCAAACTACCCAACAGAAAACCGAAAGAAAAAAATTTGAAAAATGAAAAGAATATCACTGAGCTGTGGGACAACTCTCTGAAGATGAGGAGGGAAATAATGGCCAGACTTTCCTAAATTGAATGACAATTATAAAACTATACCCAAGAAGCCCAGTGAAACATGAGCTCAAAAAAAAGCAATGAAAAAGGCTAGGCATGGTGGCACATGCCTATAATTCCGGCTACTTGGGAGACTCAGGCAGGAGGATCACAAGTTCAAGGCCTGCCTGGGCAACTTAAGGGAGACCTTGTCTCAAAATAAACTCTGCAAGAGGTCTAGAGATGTAACTTATAATAGAACACTGGGTTCAATCCCTGGTACAATAAATAAATAAGTAAATAAATAATAGCAAAAGAGAGGAAGAAAATTATATCAAGGTACATAAAACATATACAGAGTAACAAAGATAAGACGATAAGAGAATTCTTGTTGGAAACAATATAAGCAAGAATGTGATATAGCAACATCTTTTAAAGTACAGCAAGAAAAAAAAACCTGTCAATGTATAATTCTGACTCAATGAAAATATAAAGATGGAAATAGTGATCTTTATTTACAAAGAATGAAGATCACTAGGAATAGTAGCTATATTTTTTTTCTTATTCTTTAAGTCTTTTGAAAGATATTTTACTCTGTTACCAAATATAATAATAACATATTATTGGATTGAAAACATGTCAAAGTGGGCTGGGGATGTGGCTCAAGCAGTAGCGCGCTCGCCTGGCATGCGTGTGGCCCGGGTTCGATCCTCAGCACCACATACCAACAAAGATGTTGTGTCCGCCGAGAACTAAAAAATAAATATTAAAAAAAAAATTCTCTCTCTCTCTTTCTCCTCTCTCACTCTCTCTTTAAAAAAAAAAAAGAAAACATGTCAAAGTAAAACATATACCAACATAAATGTTGGAGGGAAGAAATAGTAATATTCTATAAGATTCTCATACTACATGTAAAGTGGCATAATATCATTCGAAGGTAGAGTTTATTAAGTTAAAATGTATACTATAAACCCTAAAGCAAGTGCTAAAATAACAAAACAAAGATTATGGCTAAAAGCCAACAAGAGAGATAAAATGGAATCATTAAGAATACCCAATTAATCCAAAAGAAGGCAGAAAAAGAAAAACAAATATCAGAAAGGAAAAATAGAAAGCAAATACACAAAGATTATGGACTTCAGTTTAACCATAACAAAAATTACATTAAATGTAATTGTTCTAATGATTTTAGTTAATTGGCAAGGATAATCAGAATAAGAAAGCAAGATCCAACCGCATGCTGCCAGCAAAAACAAAAAAACAAAAAAACACATAAACAAGGTAAAAAAAAGATATACCCTGCTAACACTAGTCAATAAAGAAACATGCAGCCAGCCACGGTGGTGCATGCCTGTAATCCCAGCAGCTTGGGAAGCTAAGGCAGGAGGATTGCAAGTTCAAAGCCAGCCTCAGCAACTTAGAAAGGAACTAAGCAACTCAGCAAGACTCTGTCTCTAAATAAAATATTAAAAGGGAAGGCCTGGGGATTCGCTCGGTGGTTAAGCGCCCCTGGGTTCAATTCCCAATATCAAAAAAGAAAGAAAGAAAGCTACAATGGCTATATTAATTTCAGTTAAAGTAGATTTCAGAACAAAAAACTACCAGGAGTAAAGAAAGTCATTTCCTAATGAAAAGGCCATTTATCAAGAGGGCACAGCAAAAGGGAAGAACTCTGCAATGAAGTTGACCAATTATGCTATATGCAGGTATGAATATATCACAGAATGTTATAACTTTATAACTGTAATATACCAATTAAAAATAAATAGAAGGAATACCAATAGAATAGAGGAAGGGGATCAGGGGGAGGGAGGAGAGGAGGGAAAGAGGAAATCTAGGGCTTGAAATGAAGCCAAATATTATATGCATTTAGGAGTCTATCAAGATGAGCCCCACTATAATGTAAAACCATAATTCACCAATAAGAAAATTTTTTTTAAACGACACAGTAATTTTAAACATTTATGCACCTAGTAGGAAAGCTTCAAGATACAAGAAGCAAAACCTGATGGAACTACAAGGAGAAACATATATGGCCACAATCATATGAGACCTTAACACCCCTTTCTTAATAGTTGGTAAGACAAACAGAGCAAAAAGAATAGAGGATATGGTAAACTTGAATGCCACTGTTAATCAACCTGACCTGATTGACATTTATAAAATACTTCACCCAATAAAGGTAAGATATAGAGAGTTTTAAGTGAACACGGAATATTTACCAAGGTAGACCAAATTCTGAGCCAGAAAACAAGACTCTATACATTAAAAGAAGTCAAGTGATACAAAGTACATTCTATGACCACAATGATATTAAATTTAGAGACAGAACAATCTTTAAAATTTTTCCAAATTTTCCAAACTGTATAAGTTAGTTACAATGATGAATATGTCAAAGAAGAAATCAACAGAAAACAAAAAAGTACTTTGAACTGAACAATAGTGAAAACACAATGTATCAGAACTTGTGGGTGTGACTAGAGCAGTACTTAGGGAAATCTATGATATTAAATGCATTGTATGAATAAGAAGAATGATCTCAAGTTGCTGTCAAAACTGGAAATTCTATAACTCCTTTTTATTTTTATTTTTGCTCCCAGAGATTGAACCCAGGAACATTTAACTACTAAGCCACATCCCTTTTCATTTTTTATTTTGAGACAGAGTCTCTCTAAGTTGCTTGGGGGCTCACTAAGTTGCTAAGGCTGGCTTTGAACTTGCCAGCCTCCTGCCTTAACTTCCTGAGACACTGGGATGATAGGCATGTGCCACTGCACCCAGCTTAGATTCTATAAGTCTTAAGAGAATAATAAAGTAATATTATGAGCAACTTTGTGCCTATAAATCGAACAACTTTGATGCAATGATAAATTCCTTGAAAGTTGCAAAATCACCAAAGCTTACTAGAGAAGAGCTGATTAACCTGAGTAGCCCTGTGTCTATTAAAGAAATTGACAGTCTGGCTAAAAACCTTCCCATTACAGGAAATGCTCTTCCCCCCTCAAAAAAATATTAAAGAGGATGGGGTACTTTCCAATTAATCGATTAATCGTGAAGCCAGCATTGCCCTAATACACAGAGCAGACAAAGATATTACAAGAAAAGAGAATTGCAAATCAGTGTCCGTCACGGCCCTGAACAACATCATCATTCAGTTTTTTCCACTCAGCGAATACAAGAATCAAAGGGGTGAGGAGGCGTGCCAAAATCACACAGTGCACCCTGAGCAGAGTGTATCCAGAGACCAGTTGGAAATGGGTTTCCCTTTCAGTGTTCCAAAGTGCCCTGGTAAAGTGTGGGGAATCAGGAGGAGTGGGCAGTAAGGAAAAAGCTTTCCTGACCCAGGAAAGTGATGGCTGAGGTCCTATTCAGGGACCTCCACTTTCCCCCCAAGATATCGCGTCCTCGGTGATACCGAGCTTGGCGTGAGAACCAGGAATGCCTTGTGTTTATTAACAGCCCTGTGAGCAGAAGGGGCGTCTTCCTGATGGGTGAGGTCAGCCTGATCAAGAAAGAGCAGGGATGGAGCAGGGACTGATCTTGCCCGACTCAGGGGGCATCTCGACTGTGCATCCCTGCTGGGGGTCAGGGGACCAATGGCAGCTGTTGACAAAGCTGCCATTGTGCTCTTGGGCCTCGTGCGCTGCATGGCCACCTCACTGATAGACCTAGAGTTAACAAAATCGGGAACTTAAGGTAACTGAATTTATTAAGGGCTCCTTTCCCACCCTTCCACCTCGGATGTGCAGCCAGCCCCTCCTCAGGCTTATTATTCTAAAGTGATCAAGAGACAGCCCCTGCCTTGAAGAGATTGCAGGCCTGTTATTCACCTGCGACTGTCTGCAAGTCATTCATTCATTCCTCGTTCAGCAAATGCTGATTGAGTGCTACAATGTGAGCTTACTGTGTGGTCTAGGCCCTGGGAAAAGAGTGAACAAATAGGCAGGATGTTTCTTCCTCCTAGAGCTTACCTCACCCTGGGGGAGGGGCAGTCATACTGTAATCAAGCAAAGAAGTTTATTAATTTTCCAAATGATGGTAATTGATGAAGGAAAAAGAGAAGCAGAAGCAGGGTAAAGGGTAGTGAGAGCCCCAGGGTTGGGGTACTATATTTTAGTGCTCAGAGAAGCCCTTTCGGATAACATAGGAGGAGATAAAAGAAGCAAGGGTCCTAGCTGGGCAAATAGCTGGTGGAAGAGTCCCGCAGATAGAGGAAACAGCAAATGCAAAGGACCTGAGGGCATCCTGCTTGGTTCAGGTGGCTGGCACCACATTAACAAGAAGCAGGGCTGAAGAGGTGTCTAGGAGGAGGACAGACGTCATGATGGACAGCTGCTTTTGCCACAGTGGGTAAGATGGGAAGCCACTGGAGGGTTCTTGAGCAGAGAGTGACATGATCTAATTTTCATTTTGAAAGGATCACTTTCATGGCTATTTTAAGGATAAACTGTGGGTGGCCACAGTGGAAACTGGGAGTCCATTACAGCGAAATAAAGGAGAGAGCGACTCAGACCACAGTGTGAGTGGCAGCGTCCTATGTGGCTGAACTCCAGGTATATGCTTTGAAGGTGGAGGTGGCAGGATTCACTCAGGACAGTGTGGGTATGCAGAAGAGGGAGCAGCCAGAGATGGCACCAGGGTCCTTGGCCAGAGCAGCCGAGGGATGGAGTTGCCACTCACAGAAACGGAGCTGACTTTGGGAAGAGCAAATTCTGAGGCGACATCAAGGGGTTTTGGTGGTGGGGGCGGGGGTGGGGTGGGGGGGAGGATAGTTTGTTTTTATTCCAGACAAATTTGAGACACTACAAACATCCACATTTTAAGGCAGTTGAATACATGATGCCATTTGAGTTGTGAAAAATGGAAATGGTGACAGGATTCTTTTCTGAGTCGCTGTGTTTTTGCCTGGTTTTGAGTAACTCATCTCCCTTGAGGAGCAAGAAATGCCTAAGGCACAACAGAGAGGAAGTCTAAAAACAGCCCCAGTCATCTGTGGTGTGGGGACCGATGGCCCTTATGTTCTGTGCTCAGGACTCAGCAGGAGCCGTGCCCACCACCTCCTGCCCTTCCCGATAAGGAGGAGAACTGGAGTCTGTGCCCACCCTCAGCCCCCACAGGGAAGAGCTTGTTGTCAGACCCTCCACCAAGCAGGCACAGGCTTGGAAGACATATTTAGTACTTATTAGCAGTTTTTGCCCTTTTTATCATGATTCATGTGATTAAGTAACCTTACCTGACACTTTCAGGGCGAGATTAGCTCCAGGATACCCAGATGTGGCACAGAGTGGACTTCCCGTGTGGCCAGCTGTCAGCCAGGCAGCTGTGAGCTAGGAAGGAAAGAGTCCAGGTTTCGTGGGAGCATTGCGGATTTTTCAGGAGGCTAAACTCAGCTCTCCTCCTCTGAAGTTAAATGACTTCCTTCTGAACAATGACGTTTCTTTCAAGGGAACTATTATTGACCCTTCAGACTCAATATTGGGATTTAAAGGTGCTCATGAGCCTTAAAATAAAATGGCAGTCAATAATTTTTTTTTTCAAATTGACTTCTTTGATTTTTTTAAACAGACTTCAGTCAGTTCAACCCTTGAGTTGAAATTGGAGAGATTAATTGCTTATAAGCAAAAATGCTATCAGCTAAAAATCAAAACATGCACACATTCCCTACCCCTATAATTTATGCAAGGTAAAACCCACTCGTCAGCTGTGGAACTGATGTGTGGTTTGTGATTTTTATTATTTCTGCAAATAGATGCATTCTCTACAGCTGCTAGAAACAAATACTGTGTTCCCCATTCATAATAACATCTCCCATTTATCCAGTGCTTTTATTTATTTATACCTATGCCAGGCTGGGCACTTGACCAGCTTTACCTTACTCGTTTCCACTCTGCATTTTTGTGTGATGGTAATTTTATTTCCTTTATGCTCAACATTGCCTCTGGTTTACAAAAGCACTATTCTGACTGTTTTGTGATTTTGTCTCCTCCAAAATGGTTTGTATCCAATGATAATTACTAGCTCCATTTTACAGATGCACAGACTGAACCTTACAGAAGCTTAGCTCTCGGCTCCAGTTTGAACAGCTAGTAGAAGACAAAGATTCAAACCTGGATCCAAACAGGTGGTTCCTTCTACTGAAAGGTGTATGGATGGACTGAGACCCAGGTCTTATAGAGGAGAGAGACATTTTTAAATTCTTGTGCTTTGTGCATGAAGTTTATTACATAGCCATTGTGAGCAGGATTTGTTAGATAAATCTAGCAAACACAACAGGCAGACTCCTCCATTTGCATTTTGCTCTTCATTCTGAAGGTAACATGCAAGTCCAGGAGCAGATAGATAGCGTTTGGTAAAGTTGGTTATGAAGATGAGTTTGATTTTAAGTGATGTCAGCCTTGAATGGGTTTAGGGGAAGAGGAAATAATGACTCAAAGATAAGGGCAATTATCAGTTCTCTCCCTTCATTAAGATGGTCTTGGGGGGCAGCTGGTGATAAGACAAGCAGAGACCCTCAGTTCAGGAGCACTGTTACCTGGAACAGAACACCAGGCACTTCTGATTCTTTTGGAGGTGAGGGGTGGGGAGGGAGTAAGGAAAGGGGTAACCAGGGATTGAACTCAGGGGCACTAGACCACTGAACCACATCCCCAGCCCTATTTTGTATTTTATTTAGAGACAGGGTCTCACTGAGTTGCTTAGTATCTTGCTTTTGCCCAGGCTGGCTTTGAACTCACGATCCTCCTGCCTCAGCCTCCAGAGCTGCTGGGATTACAGGAGGACACCACTGTGCCCGGTGGCATTTCTGATTTTAAGTCCCCTTCTCCACACCTTCCTGCAGGAAGACATGCAGGGTCCTTTCCATCCTCGCTGCCCCTACACTCATACCCTCAATCTTCCTGGTAGCAAATGGCAACAATTTAGTGTATAACTCTCCAGTTTCTCCTTTGCTTATGCAGCATGCATAGACTTATAAGTGCAGTTTTGAGTTTTGTTTTGTTTTATTTTACAAAAATGTGGTTGTATGGTAACATTTCAGTCCACAAGTAGCTTCTTTCACTTAGTAGACTGCAGTCACCTTTGCAAGACATTTCTAGCAGCCGTGTGATCTGTTCTGCGGCTCCTTGAAGGACAGGCGAACAGGTTGTTTCAGGCTCTTTGCCTCCAGAAACTGTGTGGCGAGGCACCCTGGAACACTGATCTTTACAATTTATTTCATCTTTTCTCTTCTTTCATGAATTATTGAGTGTCTTCATATTAAAGTCCATTTCTTCCTAAAACTGTTGGCCTGGCAGCTGACACCCACCTGGAATCTGAGATGTGGTCTTCATGGTTAATTCCCACCTTCCATACTATATTCTTTTTAAAAAATATCATTTTTAATTTATTATTTTTTAGTTGTGATAGACCTTTATTTTATTTATTTATTTGTGCTGTTGAGAATCGAACCCAGTGCCTCACACATGCCAGGCAAGTGCACTCCTGCTGAGCCCCAGCCCCAGCCCCAGCCCCCATGCTGTATTCTTAACCAGAACTCCTCCTCCTTGCTCCAGCCTTTGTTTAAAGACTGAGTAGGCAGAATACATTGTATGTTGTGTCTTTAGGAGGAACAAACATTTTATCCTATGGGATGGAAATGACAAGAGATTTGATTGGATTTTTTTAAATGTGTTATTTTTATCAACATCTTAAAACCAGATAAAAGCTGAACAAAGAGGTTTCCAAAACTTAGGATCACAGGGGTAGGAAAAGACAGCACAACCCAGGAGTCTTTAAATACTGCTTTAATCTGTCGTCTCTCGCTCAGGTTGGCTGGTGCAGGCCAGGTGATGGTCTGGCAGCACCGAGGTTCATGGTCAGCAACAGTATTAATGGTGACTTCTGGTTTTCTTTAACTGTCTGTTGAGAAGAGAGAAAAGCAGGTGGATTCGGCTGGCTCTCAGCAAAGCTTTCCCAAGTGGAAAAGGGCCTTCACAAAGAGGTCTATCTTGGCCCGTGTTGTCAGTCATTTTCCAGTTCCTCTTATTCCAATGGACTGTGTTTAAGAGGAACCCAGTGCCTGCCTAGAACCCAGAGAAGAGCAGAGAAGACAAGTGCCCACTGAGGGAAGAGGCTGAATGTTGGTATGGGTCAGAAAAGGGCTTTCCATGTGGATCTGAAGCGGGGTTGAGGGAAAGGGGACTTTCCTAGGCCTTTTAATTTTTTATTTTTGAGATAGGATCTTGCTAAGTTGCTTAGGCCCTTACTAAGATTCTGAGGCTGTCCTCCAAACTGTGATCCTCCTGCCTCAGCCTCCCAAGCTGATGGGATTACAGGTGTGCACCATCAAGCCTGGAGATGTTTATAACTTCTCTTTAGTTGACTTCTTGGGGTTCTAGTGTCCCTGGGACATTGTCTTTCTGACAAAGTTGTTATTATAAGGGACTGTCCTTTTTGCAAAACAGAGAAGGGAGATCTCAGAATTTTGAACTTCAATCATTTGTTGGAAAATGATCTACACAGTGGCCTCTACAGAGTGGAAACTGGTCTTATGTGCCAGATGCTGTATCAGGCACACTCACATATAGTACTTCTTTCATTCTTTGTGACGGTCTCAATAGGAAGGACTTCTATCCCTATTGTACCTAAGTGGAAACTGAGACTCACTTTCCCAAGCTGGCTGCTAAGTGACAGAAGTGGACTTTGAACCTGGATCTTGCCAAGGTCTCTTCCTCCCATGCCCTGCCCTCACCACACCTACAGTTACATCCTCTCTTTTAACCCTGGATGGAGGGCTACTACCTGCAATGTGGATGAGCTGTCTCACTCTGTGGCCTTGGAAAGATCCCTCCCCTCCTGCACCTCAGTCCCCTCATCTGTAAACCCAAGGGCACAGACGGGATGAGAGTCAGTCCTTGCAGCCTTAACGTGCAATGGTTCCCCTTGACTTCTCAGGCTGAGCTGTGCACGCAGCCTGGGAACACTAGCTGGCTGTCTGTATTTATCAGCCCAAAGAGTTCCTGGCTTCTGACACCCCCAAAACACACAGGCTAGTGGAAAACCTACAAACCTTTCTCGGCTGCAAAGGAAGGTGTGTTGGATTGGGTTCCCATGATGAGATGCTAAAATTGTGCCCAATTGTTTATCTAGGAGTCCAAGCATTGGACGCTTTCAAACAGCAGAGTCTCTCTAGAAGAATTTTTAAAGTGATTATCCCTTTAAAAAAGAAAGAACTCGCTCTTGTAACCACTGAAGAACAATTTGCAATAATGTGCAGAGGATAGAGTGTGTACCTCGGGAGTCTATTCATGATGTCATGTGGACCAGTTGGCACAGTATTGAAAAGGCACATCATGCAGAATAATGGTGTGTCCCCCAGTCTCAGCGTCCATGACCCAGAAGCCCAGATTTCCATGTTAGTGAGATTTCTGAATTTTAGAACTCTTAATTCCAAAAGAATTCAATTGTCTTTAAAATGAAAAAGAAAAAAATGAACTAACTTTAGTGCAAACTTAGATGCTTGCTTTTGGTTTTTCATGCAGGGAATAGATTTAGGGACAGGATAGACTTCCAGGGTTTCCATGTCACGTCATGTACTGGGGCTTCCCACATGAGGAGCCAAGGGCAATAAAGGGAGGCTGGGATGTTGTTCAGTTGGAATTGTAAAAAGTCCGACAGCCAAGCTCTCAGGAGGAGGAAGAGGTGGGGCTGTGGCAAACCAGGCCTCCCAGTGCCTAAAATGGAAAGATCCTTCCAAGAATGGATTCCACTATTAAGAGGCCATTGTACCTCTCTGTGTGACTCTGTCTCTGCTTCCCTCATTAACTCTGTGATTCTTTTCCCATACAAGAAGGTCATATCCTCAAAGAAGAGAATTAAGTTGGCCTGGTGAATGCCATCTGGACACAGTCTTCGTTCAAGGCCATTGACACCTGGCAAGTCAATGCCCTTGGGTGAGGGCTCCATTCTGCCCAGTAGCTGTAGCCAGGGACAGGGCAGTCCTAAGGCCCACCCTCTGGGTTCTTCCTCAGCAAGGTCATTTCTGTCAGAAGGAAAGGCATGGGAAGGCAGGCCCCATGTCTGAACCGACTGGCTCAGAGTTTCCTTTTTGGGCCAAGATGGGGTGATATGCCCCACCATATCCTTTCCCAGTCACCTGTCAGCCCAAACATGCAAGTCTGCTTCATAAAGGAGGAAACTGAGGCTTGCAGAGGTTGGTAATCTGCCCGAGGTTATATGGTTAATCAGTGGTCTCTTTGGCACTAGCCATACCAAACTGCTTCTGATAAATGGGAATGAGCACAGAATGAATGAATGCGAATGAGCATGGAATGGACATCCACAAGCATGCCTGGGGCTCCCCATTTCTCCCAGGGGGTTTTCAGTTGCTGAATTCATCAACACCCCCTGCAGACCCCACTCTTCTAGGCTGCATGGCTCAGCCCCTCCTAGACCTAGAAGACAGGCAGCCCTCAGAACATGGCGACAGATTCTAGTTCCTTGAAACTGTCTGATTTAGATTTGTTGTTTACATCCGGGGTCTCCAAAGGGTTTTCTCTTTGTGTTGTGACTAAAGGAGGAGCCAAGCCACAACCCTGGCCCACACCAGTTGGCCAGGTGTTCTGGTCACATCATCTCCTCCCAGCCCCGATCCTTACCTGGAAAGCAAGATCACTGCCCAGGCCCCTTCCCGCTCCAGTTCCACCCAGCAGCCACCAAAGGCCTACTTGCTGCTGGCAGGGCTGGGCGTGAGGGGGTGCCCCCTCCCCCCGGGCTTCACTTCTCATCTCCAGGCTGTTTCATTCTGTCTCACATCACGGCTATATGCAGGCAGGCAGCAGAACACTCATAATTTATTAGCTTTATATTATTTGTCTGCCTCCTCCCCTCCCCCACTGGACTCATCCTGAGGGACAGGGACAGCAGCATGGTCCTCATGTTGTAATCCCAGAGCTCAGCTCAGGCCTCCCGTGGGAGGTGCGTTTCTTGAAAGCAGGAATGATTGAGAGAGTGAGGAATGGACCGTCAGAGCCGGGCGTGGGCTCAGGCCCAGGCGCCAAGACTGTGATTCGAGTCCAGAAGAGCACAGCGTTGGCTGAAGCCTTTCTGAAGCCCTGGGCCCTCTCTTGGGGTGGCCAGCCCTGATTCAGAGGGAACTGGAGTCAGGAGCCTTCTCTGCTGAGTTCTCGCCACCGCACTGGCCAGAGACAGCCACTCCTCTCTCCATGTGACAGTTTAGATGGGCCGTCTCACCTGGCATTCGTGACATTCCTCTGGGGTCACCGTCCCCCTGCTCCCTTAGACACGTGAGTGTCAGGGTTGTTCAACCAACTTGCATAGACGGTGCCGCAGGCTGAGGAATTGGATGTGTGTTATGGTTCCTTTAAAGATGATTGATCATCCTGTCTCAGGGTTGACTCAGAGAGATTATTTTTGAAATGCTTCCTTTGTATTTTGACTTCTTTTATAGCCAGCATTAAGCCCTGAGGTGTATGTTCAGGGCTAGTGTATTAGATTCATCTTTGTTTCCCAAGAGCTCAGAATCCTTAAGGAATATTAAATTGGGAAACTCACAATGGAGCTCAGTTATCTCCCAGTCCACCTGCTGCCTCCAGGACCTTCTGTCCAGGTCACTTTCTCCTCATCAGTGAGCTAGCAAAGTTCTCCTATGGCAGAAGAGAGAAGCCACCCCTTCGAATCAGAGGTATCCCTTGGGGACATTTTTTTTGTCTCCTTGTCCTTCAGAAGCCATCACTAGATCCAAAAGAAATTGATTCAACTGACAGGGTTTAGGGATTGTCCAGTTATATCAACAGGACTCTTTTAGCTACAAGTGACAGAAATCTAACTCAAACTGATTTAAGAAAAGAAAATGTATTGGTTCACATAATGAAAAAGCCAGGGGAAGACTTTGGCTTCAGGCACAGCTGGATCCAGGTTCCCATGGATGCCAGCAGGCATCTCTCCAGCTCTTGGCTAAGGTTTTCGGTCTGTTAACTTCATTCAGAGGCAGAGAACAATCATAGCTGCAGGCAGGCCAGATTTATACCCTCCCAGGTTCAGTTTCACCAGAATATAGCTAACTTCTCTCCCAGTCCTCCCAGCAAAGTTTTATTCTGATTTACAAGTTCCCACCCCTGAACCAGTCACCGTGGATAAAGAGGGGTGTTGCTGTGCCTTGACTGAGCCAGGCTCCCTTGTCCAGCCCTAAGGTGAGGGAGGAGTTGGCTTCACCTAAACCTGGGTCCAACTGAGGGGCAGGAGAGTCCCCAAGGAAAATCAGGATGCTGTCACCAAAAGAAAGGAAAGGATTGCAGAGCAGGCACCCAAGCCGGGCCCACTGCATCAGTCCAGCTCCCTTAGTGACATGAGAGGACACTGACCCAGCAAGAGGACTGGCTTGTGATAATGGCAGAGCAAAAGCTGGAAGCTGGGATTTCATACTCTTACTCAGTTTCCTTGGATTTGATGTTTTAACCATCCACTCTTGTTTTTGCTTATAAATTAACAGCACTGACAAATTGTTCCTGTGAAAATATTTGTATGAATTAGGGATGGATGGACTTAAATCTGGACTCCATTCCTTACCAGCTGTTTGACCATAGGCAAGTTTCATGACTTCTCTGTGCCTTGCTTGTTCCTCGTTGTAGTGAGATCATAATAGTCCATCCCTCTTAAGACTATTGTGAGCACAAATGACTTAGTGCATATTAAGTGCCTATGACACTGCCTGGCTTATTAGAAATCCTCTACCATTGTTTTCATTGCCATCATTATCATCTACCTTATTTTTAATTGCATTAGTATTTAATAGTTTAAATTGTTCATCCTTTTTACAATTTCCCCTTCTGATGGACATTAGCTTTGTTTCTTCTCACTGTTGCAGACAGTAACTCAGCAAGCATCCCCCACTGAGCCTCCTGTCCCCACGCTCTGCTCTCCTGACCGAACTTTGCCCAATCGAGGTTGAGATCTGGTCAGAATGAAGCAAAGGATAGTGGACAGGCTCCTGCCAGGGGTAAAATGTTTTTCATGCAAATCTTAGTTGTTAGACTCTGAACTCTGTCTCTTCTTTTATAATGCCACCGGGGGTCAGAAACATTGAGCCTGGCCCGGCACAGTGGTGCACATCTATAATTCCAGTGGCTCAAGAGGCTGAGGCAGGAGGATCGCAAGTACAAAGCCAGCCTCAGCAACCTAGTGAGGCCCTAAGCAACTCAGCAAGATCCTGTCTATGAATAAAATACAAAAAGGGCTGGGGATGTGGCTCAGTGATTAAGCGCCCCTGGGTTTAATACTTGGTACAAAAAAGAAAGAAATATTGAGCCTAGTTGGAGAGGGGACTGCAAATGGATGTTGGGCATGTGCTGGAAATTTCACAGGTCACCACTTCCACCCTCTGTGGGGACCTCAGTGGCATTGCTGTGCCTGCCTTCACCCCCAGCAGTTCTCCAGGCTTCCCAGGAAGCCATGCTGCATCCGGAAGGCCACAAAGACTTCCAGATGGGCAGAGCAAAGGGAGCACACAGGAGTCCATGTGCTGCGTGCCATATTGAGGAAATGAAGATGTGTGTGCAGAGAAGGAAACAGACATGCACCCCAGATGTTGAGCCAAGGTCAGCCCCAGAGCATAGGTGCTCCTCCACACACAACAGCCCAATAAGTCCAGAACTTAAACTGTACTACAGAGCTATAGTAACAAAAACAGCCTGGTATCGGCACCAAAATAGGCATGTAGACGCATGATACAGAATAGAGGACACAGAGACAAACCCACATAAATACAAGTATCTCATACTAGACAGAGGCACCATGAACATATATTGGAGAAAAGATAGCCTCTTCAGCAAATGGTGCTGGGAAAACTGGAAATCCATATGCAGCAAAATGAAACTAAACCCCTCTTCTAACCATGCACAAAACTCAACTCAGAGTAGATCAAGGACCTAGGAATTAAACCAGAGACCTGCATCTAATAGAGAAAAAAGTAGGCCCAAATCTTCATCAATAATTGAGGTAAAGAGAGTGCCTACATTTTGGGAACAAATTTTTACCCCTCACACATCAGATAGAGCACTAATCCTCTAGGGTATATAAAGAACTCAAAAAGCCAAGCACCAAAAAAATAGATAATCAATAAATGGGCCAAGGACCTGAACAGATACTTCTCAGAAGAGGATATACAATCAATCAACAAATATATGAAAAAATGTTCAACATCTCTAGTAATTAGAGAAATGCAAATCAAAACTACGCTAAGATTTCATCTCAGAATGGCAGTTATCAAGAATACAAACAACAATAAATGTTGGAGAGGATGTGGGGGTGGGGGAAAAGGCACACTCATACATTGCTGGTGGGACTGCAAATTGGTGCAATCACTCTGGAAAGCAGTATGGAGATTCCTTAGAAAACTTGGAAAGGAACCACCATTTGACCCAGCTATCCCACTCCTCAGTCTTTAAGCAAAGGACTTAAAATTAGCATACTATAGTAAGGCAGCCACATCCATGTTTATAGCAGCTGAATTCACAATAGCTAAACTGTCAAGCAACCTAGATGCCCTTCAATAGGTGAATGGATAAAGAAACTGGTATATATACACAATCGAATATTATTACTCAGCATTCAGAGAATAAAATTATGGCATTTGCAGGTAAATGGATGGAGTTGGAGAATATCATGCTAAGCAAAATAAAATGGGGTTTGTACTGCCTAGTTAGTGAAAAGGAAGCTCAAAAAAAAAAAAAAATCCAAAGGCCGAATGTTCCTGATAAGTGGATACTGGTCCATAGTTGCCCCCCCCCCACCAGGGGAATGGAGGAACTGTGATTGGGCAAAGGGGAGGGTGGGGAGGGGACATGGAGGTATGAGTGGAATGAGGTGGACATTATTACCCTAGGTACATGTGTGACTGCACTATGGCACAATGCTACATGGTGTACCACCAGAGCAATGAAAAGTTATGCTGCAATGTGTACAATGAATTAAAATGCATTCTACCGTCATATATACCTAATTTAAATAAATAATTTTTTAAAAAAATGGATGTGATGCACCTTCCCCACCGAAATAATAGCTTAGCAGCACAGTACACTGCACAGCATTGGTGATTCTTCCTGGAGACCACATGGCCAACTGGGAACTGGGGATCACCATTGCTGCCCAGCATCACAGGAGGGCATAGAACTTTGTCACTCGCCCAGGAAACAATCCAAATTCAAAATGGGAAGGAAAGTTTCCACTGGACACATATCACTTTCACACCATCATAAAGTCAAAACATTGTTAAGCAAAACCATCAGAAGTTGGGAACCATATGTATTTGCTCTTGTTATCCATTTTCCTTTGACCCTTTCTATGTCTTCCAGATTTCGTGCTGAACAGTTTGTCACCTAGAAACCACAAAATGCAAATATTATTTTAAATAAACACAATTGGGATTTGATATCTGAATTGAATTCATTTCCCACTATGGGCTCCATTTTCTTCATCCGGAAAATGGAGTTTGTACTGCCTAGTTAGGGAAAAGGAAGCATGCTCTACAAACCATCAGGCTTGGGGAGACAAGAATGGTCCTTGCCTGGTCACTATGGTAGCCATCCCCAGCCCTTGGCAATAGGAGCAGTGTCCAAGTCCCCCTCCTGGAGACCACCTGCACTGTGGTTACTTCCCAAGGCATCTGGGCGAAGAGCTTCATCTTGTTTATTGTACACAAAAGCCCTGGGCATACTCTCTCAGTGTTAGGATCTCAATTCACAAGGTACAGACAAGTATTCAATGGAGCTGGCAAGATGAGGCAGATCTGGGGTGGATGATGGCCTCTATCTTCCCCCATGCCATCCCCCGGTCCCCCATCTGCTGCCCTCTGAGAACTAATAAGAGAAGGAGAAACCAGGCTTTGCCGGGGCTCTACCAGGAAGGTGGCCTGTGGGCAGGTGTGCCGAGCCAGACTCTGCTGGATTCTGAAAAGAAGGATTTGAGAATGTGCTGCAAATTTTTATTTAAGCAAAGGGCTTCTACTAAGCTGGGACCAAACTAATGAGCAGTGCTCATGGCAAAAGTCGAGTTGCAATTTTGTGTTTATTTAGTGACTGAATGATTGGATGGAGAGGAGAGGGAAAGAAACAGTAGATTATAAAGATACACACAGAGAGAGGGGGAACAGGTTCAGGGCTGTGATCCAAGCTGAGCCTTTTATTTGAGTTCTGAGTAATCTTTAATTCCATGATTGAATTAAATTAGAAGTGAACTTAGTCCACTGTGGCTTTATTTACCTCCCTTAATGTGACTGGTGTTCCCCTATCTCCTGGCAGTCAGTGGGGCCCTGGGGTTGGACAGAGCCAGGGCTCTCTGTGGGAAAGAGCAACCTTATTGTGCCTCACAGGTGGACTCCAGGCGGCTGATTGCAGCTTCCCCTCCCCCCAACCTGCTTCAGTCAAGCAGACCTCCTGTGAAATTGGTTGGAAGGCAGGAGCTTTTATAGAAAGCTAGATAGTGCCTGTCTTTCTTGGCCACAGAGGACTCAGCCAAGTAAAGGGAAAGGGACTTTTAAGAAGAGGTGCTTTCATTTATTTGTAAAAGCCGACATAATGAAGCAGAAGGTTCCCAGAGAAGTCTGGCTGACATGATCAAAGGGATTAGAGAGGAGGGGAAAGGAACCAGGAACCAGGGAGGGCTTCCTGGGGGCTGGATAAGAACCATCCAGCAAGATGGAAGAGCGGGAGGAGACATGAAAGAAGTCGGGGAGCCCCCAAAGGGAAGAGTGACTGCTCACCCATGGTTCTGGGCTGTTAGGGTTGGGGTCCGGTTCACACAGGTGCAAATGAGCTCCTGCCAGACCCCAGGGCTCCTTCCTGCCAGAGCTGGAAGGGTGACCTCCAGGGAGGTCTGCTTCCCTTCCCTCGGAGCCTCTAGCAGAGGGAGAGTTGAAAGAAGACCAGGGACCCTGACCAGTTTTCCCCTTCGGTATTTCTTTCTGAAAATTATCAGATGTGCAGAGAAGCTGAAAGAGCTCTCCACTGAATCCGCCATTCTGATCCCACAGTGGACTTGCTCTGCGCACACCGTCGCCTAACCTTCCCTCCGTCTCAGTTGCTCACCCTCCTCTTGTCTGCGTTTTGTTTTTGACGACTCTTTAAAAATGTCATACTATTTTAGCTTGAAGGTGGACACGAACAGTCTGCCGAGAGAGAGAGAGAGAGAGAGAGAGAGAGAGAGAGAGAGAGAATTTTTTTAATATTTATTTTTTAGTTTTCGGCAGACACAACATCTTGGTTTGTATGTGGTGCTGAGGATCGAACCCAGGCTGCACGCATGCCAGGTGAGCGCGCTCCCGCTTGAGCCACCTCCCCAGATTGAGCCACATCCCCAGCCCTTGGCCTCTGTCTTGACTGAACCCTCGAGGGAGTCTCAGGAGGGGAAGCAGGGGTCAGGGAAGGCTGCTCTGAGAGGAGACATTTAAGCTAGGATGTGGGGGTTTGAGAAGAAACCAGCAAAGCAATCAGGTGACATACGTGGGATGTGGGGGTGGGCACAAGTCACAGCTGGAAAGCGGGAAAGCGTGGTGACCTTAGCTTGCACCCGAGGACAAATGGGGTGCAATGTGCTTCTTGCTGTCATTTCTAGGCAGGTTCCTTCACCTTCTGAAAGCTTCCCAGAAAGCTTCCACGCAGAGCTGTCTTGAGTGTTACCTGAGACTCTGTCAACCAGACAGCAGGCATGGTAGGAAGGACAATGTTCCTGACCCCTTGTCACTCTGGGGGTGCTGCACCAGTGAGAACCCTTGCCCCTGCACAGGCTGCCCTGCCCTGCCTTGGGTCTCTGCCTTCTGCCAAATGGGATGGTGAACCCCACCTTGCCTGCTCTCTGGGCTCTGGGGTCATGGGTGTCAGCACAGTGGCTGGGAGCGCAGGCTCTAGGATAGACATCCAGCATCAGATCCTACCTGTTTCTGTTTGTATGACCTTAGGTGAGTTTCCACGACCTCTCTGTGTTGCAGGTTTCATTTTTTGTTTGTTTGTTTGGTTTTTGTTTGTTTGTTTCGTTTGGGCACTGGGCATTGAACCCAGGGGCCCTTAACCACTGAGCCACATCCCCAGGCCTTTCTATTTTTTATTTTAGGATAGGGTCTCACTGAGTTGCTTAGAGCCTTGCTGAGTTGCTGAAGCTGACTTTGAACTTGCGATCCTCCTGCCTCAAGCTGCTGGGATAACAGGCGTAGGCTACATGTTTGTTGAAGTGGGGAGGGTATAGTGCCTTCCTGGGGATTTTCTGTCATTTTTATAGTGAATGGACATTATTCTCCCTAGAGTCCCTCTTCAGCTGATGTGCCCATCCCCAGGCTGTCGAGAATGTGGGCAGGGGGCAACTCAGGGTCCTCCTTCCCACTGGGCATTGCCCTTGACCACAAGGAGCAGATTTGCTTAAGGTTTCACTCCCTCTCAATGCCTAGTTCATGCTTGGAGAGAAAGGCTAGGCCCTAATCTCAATCTAGACAACTTGGGAATGTTCCAGAACTCCAGCGCTCCTGGTGAAATGTACTGGGGCTCAAATGTGACCTTTTCTTCTTCCTCCCTCACCCTGCCTCTCTCTCGCTTCCTTACAGGGGTATCTCCCCAGAGCCCTCCCCAAGAAACCACCTGCATGTAGTTCTTCCCCTTGGAGCTGTTCCCAGGGAACCCATTCCACCAGTCCTAAATGTGAATATTTTAGGACAGTGAATTGAGATCGCTTGTTAAAATGCAAGTTGCTGGGCTCCACCCAATCAAGTGGGGTGGGGTGGCCAGACAATGCTTCTCACAAGCTCCCAGGTGATGCTGAGGCTGCTGCTGGTCCAGGTAGAACCTGAGAAGCACTGTTTAGAAGCTCAGTAGCTTTCCTCCTTCCATCCCTCTTCCCTCCTAAAGATAAATAATAAAAATTATTGTGAAGTAAAATGGTCTTGGTATAACCAAATGAACTTGCTTATTGTTCTCTGAATTTAACTTACCCACTTCTTTAAAAAACAAAACAAAACAAAACAAACAAACAAAACCCCTGCAGCCCTCAAGGTGTGATTTCAAAACTAAATGAAGATGGCAAGCTAAATATTGTGGCATGTGACCATGCACTCAAAAGAAAATCAAGGGAATAACAAGGGAATTTACACAGGTAGCTGCTTATAACCACAAAGTAAAATGGGACCCAGGAAGGAAGAGCCAAACCAGGTAGAGGAGATTGGGATCAAAGCCTAAAAGCTTTGTATTATCTTTTTTTATATATATGATTTTGGAACCATGTAAATGCTTTTCATAATTACAAAAACGAGATTAGGCCAAAATTTAAAAGCAAAAAGGAATCCCTGAAAACAAAAAGCTAAATGAAATAAATGAACCCAATTGTGTACTGAAAAAGAACCATGCAGAGAGGAATTATTTAAGTAGCTTCAAAATATGAAATATGGAGGTGGGGCTATAGCTCAGTGGTAGTGTGATTGCTAGCATTTGCACAGCCCTGGGTTCAATCCTCAGTACCAAACAAAACAAAACACAAAATTTGACTCAATATTCCTAATGAAATATACCTTACAGACAAAATAAATCTGTAATAATATTGTTACCAATAATATTGGTATTGTTTTCCTGAAACTATTGTATGTTGTACGAAAAAGTCAATAAGTTATATTAATGTTAACAACCTAAATTTTTAGCAAAAGGAATATAATATATAAAACCAGAAAAAGACATCACAGGGATACTATAGACCAAGATCCCTAATTAATATAGGTACAAAAATCCTCAACAAATTACAATGAAACCAAACTCAGCAAGGATTATATGCCATGGCCAAGTAGGGTGTCCCAGGAATGCAAGGTTGGTTCCACATATGGAACTTAATCAATGCAATAAACCATATGAATAAGGATAAAATCCACATTATCATCTCAGTAGATGCCAATAAAAAGCATTTGACAAAATGCAATGCTGTTTCAGAATACTCAAAAAACTAGGAATATAAGGGCACTTCCTCAACCTAACAAAGGGCATCTGTGGAAAGCCCACACAAACATACTTAATGGTTGAAGCCTGAAAGATTTTCCCCATCGGATCTGGAGCAAGATGTCTGCTCTTACTATTTCTATTAACATTGTGCTGGAGTCTCTAACCAAGACATTTAAACAAGAAAAAATAAATAAAAGCTGTCTAGATTGGAAAGTAAGTGAAATACTATTTATAAATGACATTTTATTAATTATATATATAATTAATAAAATTATGTGAATGCATATGTCTATATATATACATAGAATACCCCAAGGAATTTATAATGGATGCACCACTTGCTTTGAAGAAGTTACCAGAATATCTTATCAAATTATCTCAAGCCTCTAGATCTAACTCTCAGTTTACAGAAGGAAGACAGAAGAACATATTTTTAAACACTACAGAGATACAAGCAGCAGAATAGAGACTTCGGGAGATATATAGTGTTTCTTAAACAACTTTTAAGGGAAAAGGAAGCAACTTATATAAAAGAGAGTTAGCAGACACATCAGCTAAATGCAATATATAGACTTTCTTTTGGTTCGATTTAAACAAACCAATTGTAAAAAAGACATAAGACCAAGGAAATTTTAACACCAGCTAGATATGTGATGTTATTAAGGAAAGATGTTAATTCCTTTGGGCGTTTTAGTGATTTTGAATGCCCCTAGGGGGCAGGGCCTTCCCCCTCCAAGCTTTCCGTGTGGCTGGTGGAGAGCAGAGACCAGGTGGGGGCTGAGCTAGTGGAGCCCAGTTTATTCTTTCAAGAGCATGGATGAATCATTTCTCCTCAAAATTGTTTGTATGTAAGATAGGATAAAACAGTTTGTTTTTTCCTCTACTACTTAACAAACTCAATACAGGATACTTCTGTGTCCAAATATGTGGGCTTCTCCCCCACACCCCACCCAGCAATAAGCAATTCTCTGACACCAGTTGAGTGTCCCATAATTCAAATCAGTTCTGACACTGTCTATCTGGAGTTAGTCGGATCCCTCAGGCCAGGGCTTAGTCTGTGACTGGCCTCACTTCTCATGCTAGCTGCAAATCCAGGCCTCAACCAGTTTTACATTATAGGTTCCCATGACCTTCTCCTTGGGGTTAATTATTTGTTAGAAATACTCACAGAACTCAGGGAAATGCTTTTCCAGCTTTTTCTTATTATAAAGGATATTACAAAGAGTACAAATGAACAGCCAGGTGAAGAGCTGCCCCGGCAAGTTCTCGAGGATGGAGCCTGGAACTTCCACACCATCTCTGGGCACACCTCCTTCCCAGCACCTCCATGTGTTCCCCAACCCAGAGGTCCTCCAAATCCCTTGGTTCAGGATTTTATGGGGACTTCATCACCAGGCTTAATAGATTATTAACTCAGTTGCCTGCTCCTCTCCCCTTCATTGAGAATGGGGAGGTGGGGCCCAAAGTTCTAAGCTTCCAATCTTGGTGTGCCATGACCTGCACGGCGGTTAATTCAGGAAACTAGATGAGAGACAATGGGGGATTAGAAATGACAAATAGACACACAATGAGAGGAAAAGCTGGGGCCTGTTGGATCACTAAACCCTAGTAGGAGATAGTGACCCAGATCAAGCTCAGCACATTTATTATATAGATTTTATCATTAAAGGGTTATTGTGAGAAAGTTTCTCCAAAACAAGTGAATACAAGGTCATAGGTATGAGCAGCCCAATAATGACTATCATAACTTTCCATCCCTGGGCAGCTGGTGTCTGAACCTCAAGGTCAAGAACTTGGCTGGCACAGAACCTCCTATTGAACAGGGCGTCACTATAGCAACTGGGCTATCTTTAATCATCACCTTCACACTGAAAGTTCCAAGGAGAGGCATTGCCTCTGTTTGCAGAACAGCTCAAGAATCACAATTTAGTCATTGCTCCCAACAACGGTGTGATCATTCTAGTGACTAGACCCCTCCTGGAGCCCATTAAGAGTTGCTTCATTAGATCAAAAGCTGCCCCCATGACCCAGGAAATTCCAAGGGAGTTAGGAATTCTGCGTCAGGAACCGGGGTCAAAAACCAAATATTGGAGGAAGATTCTCCTATCACCTCTATTGCTCAGGACATTGCAAGGGTTTAGAAGCTCTGTGCCCGTAACCAGGAACACAAACCAAAACGTACATACTTGTTGTTATAAATCACAACACCCGAGATAGGGAAAGGGGCCAGGGCCTTACTGAGGACTCACCTCCACAGGGAATCAAGACTCACACAAAGCCAGGGGTCTGTGATCCACATGCCTATGCTGTGTGGGCCGGGAGTGGTGGCAGGACTTTGGATCTAAGCTGAAGAGGATTCCACAGTGGCCGCAGTCTTTCCAGCTGGTGCTCATTCCCTGACAGCTGGAGAGGCAGCAGGGTTTGCAGAAACCCAAGCCCAGGCCTGAGTTCTCTTGGCAAGATGAGAGCTGACCCAGTCCTTTGCCTCTCCTGTGTCTCCTTCCAGCTGCAACAGCAAACGCTACCTGGAGAGACTCCCCAACACCAGCATCATCATCCCCTTCCACAACGAGGGCTGGTCCTCCCTCCTCCGCACCGTCCACAGCGTGCTGAACCGCTCACCCCCGGAGCTGGTGGCAGAGATCGTGCTGGTTGATGACTTCAGTGACCGAGGTAGGACCTGCCTCCCCCAGCCTGGGCTTCCCACACTCCCCCCAGCGACTCACAAAAGGGCTGGCACGGTTTCCCTTCTCTAGCTTATGGGCGACTACTTCTGAATGCTTACTACATTACTACATCCATGCCAGGGACTTTGCACCATACACAAATTATCTCATTTAGTCCTCATAATGACCTATCAAATGGATCCTATCTTTATCCCCTTAATATCAGTTAGAAATTCACAAAACTGCAAAGAATAGAACTTTGATTAGCAATAGCTCAAATGAGTGAAAGATCCATTCACTTTCCTATCTCTTTCTCATACTAAGAGATTCAGGACCCTTCAACTGGCTGTTTGAGCCTGTTCTAAAAGAACCAGGCCTTTTCTCTCTTCTTGCTTCCTCATTCTCATGGTCACAAAATGGGCTGCTGAACCTCTGAAAGCTCTGCCTTTCAGGCAGGAGAAGGAGAAAGGACAAAGGATACACATTTTGTCTTTTTATTCAGGAAAGTCTCCCCAAAGACTTTTGGCCAGAATCCTGACATCTGGTCGCCTCCATCTGCGTGGGTGACTGAGAACATAAGTGTTTTGTGTTTTGGTCTCTGAAGTAGAGGTAGGGGAGGGAGAAGTGAGACAGAGATGTTAAGTCAAGTCCCCCGTAGCCCTTGCTCTGCCACTTTATGGAAAATAGACCCAGGGAGGACAAGTGACTTAAACTTGGTCACATGGATCTTAGAAGGTAACTTGGCGATGGAGCCATGGCAGTCTGGCCCCAAGCACATGACTTAAACACGTGCAGAGCTCTTGGTTGTGACACTCCCTGTGGAATATCTTTCAGTTTGGGGTTTGGGGGACACATGTGGTACCAAAGATGAGATCCTAAAAAACCGCCCTCCAGCTGACAAGCTCCAGCTTGGTCTTTGCACCAAGGCCTTGACAGCTGCCGTGGAGCCTAGAGACTCTCCTTCCTCGGCTCATGCCTCACAGAGGCACTAATAAGCCGCACAGAGGGGGTTGAGTATGATCACAGTTGACAGTTTCAGGGGCAGCTCACCTGCCTGAGCCCCATTTTAATACAACTTTTGATTTCATGCCTAGCCCAGGGTCTCTGTAGTCACACACATACACAGCCCGGTACTTACCAGGCTGTAAAGTCTGCCCTGGCTCTTGACACACACTCTTTCTCATGGCACTCCTGACTTTTAACTCCATCACAGTAGAATTAAAATCCTTACCTGTGTAGGTCATTGGTTTGTCATGTGTCTCCCCAACTAGACCATCCACTGTGTCCACCCAGTGCTGTCAGTGAGCCCCTGGATGGGAGTGTGCCTTCCTCACCTCTGTCTTTAGCAGAGGGCCTGGCAATAGTTATGTCTCAGATCCTGCTCCTCCCACCTACTAGCTCTGCAGCCTTAACCCAGGCACCTAACCTCTCTGTGCTCCTGTTTCCTAGTCTGTAAGGTGAACTGCAGTAGTGCCGACTACTCTTAGAGACTGTGGCTGCTACATGACTTAGAGACGTAAAGTGCCTGGCACAGAGCAAACATTAAGAATAAACATTAAGCTTGCTACGATCCTATTGCTGGGATGATTTGTGGCTGGTTTGCAGGAGAGCCAGAGAAGAGTGCACAAACATGGAGATAAGGCACAGTCTCCCCTTCCTGAGGGTGAATGTGTTTGCAAATTGTGAAGCACTAAAGGAATGGGCTGTCGCTCACCTTCCACCTTCCACTAAATCATGCCCCTGTCTCTTCACCCTAACAGTAGCCACCATTTAGGGGACCATTTGGATGTGCCAGGCCTATACTGTATCTGACTTGTTCTTGACAACCACCCTGGGGAGGCTTTGGGACCCCAGTCTCAGGTGAGGAGCCTGGGTTTCGCCACGTGCCTAGAATCACACATGCTGAGCGCCCATGGACGCCAACGGCCAAGCTCTGCGGCAGCCTGGAGGTCCCTCTCTCCTGCTCTCCTTTCGCCAGCCTCCTCTCCCATCCTCGTCCTTCTCCCAGTCTGCGCCCCCACTCACAGGCCAGGCACTCAGTGCCCGGCAGTGCACAGGAGAAGGTACGAGGGATCATGGCTCAAGCGATGCGCTGGTTTTCTGCAGTGTGGACAGCCCCGTCCCTCGGGGCCCCGCTGAGCCTCTGCTGGGGGTGGCTGCCTCCTCCCGGAGCAGGCCAAGCTCCATCCCGCCCTGGATCCACATGTGCCGCGCCTCTGCCTGGGCACCTCTGCTCCGCCACTTGGACGCTGGCCCCTTGGACAGTCCTGGGCTAGGCCCCGCCCATATCGGGAGGCGGTTCTCCCTTATGATGACGCAGCTCTCGGGGTACCTCTTACAGAGGTCCCTCCAGACTGTCGCTGGTCTAGAAGTAGATGACTAACAAACACGTGTGCCTTAGGGAATAAACGAGGGTAGGAGAGGGAAGATGGCAGCTGTAGCCAACTCAGAAAACCATCACCAGTGACAGGCGTCTGCAGCGTGGCCGTTCCTATGGTGACTGGTGCCGCCCACGTCTTCAAGCTTCAGGCCCCCTCTGCTTCCTGAGAGCTGTTTTTCTGAAGCACTGGCTGCCCTGATGGACCCCAGCACTAAGCAACACCCCATTGAGCACCCCAGGGCATCTTCCAGATTAGAAACAAGCACTACTCCTTAACCAGTTAGAAAGAGTTTCAATACCTTCAGGGAGCGCTGTGGTGGGGTGGCAAACCTCACAGGCACAGTTGTGTCCAGGTGCCTCTCCTGGCCTGGTCTTATTTGCTATATGAAAAAAGTGTTCCCTGGGAGGAGCTCTACTGCTTAAATATGTGTAAAGCCACATATGGAACTCAACCTGCCCGTTTTTCAGATGGGAAACTTGAGGCCTGGAACAGTAGACAGACAGAAATAAGAGCACACAGCTAGCTGGTTGCAGAGGAAGGACAAGAACGTGTCCCTGGGCTCCTAGTGCAGCCCTGGCCCTCCTCATCTCGGAGGTTAGGTGACCCATCTGTAGAAGGGTATTGCTCCTTCCTGTTCCCAAGGACACTTCCCAATAAACTACTTTCCCAATGGATTGAAGAGCTGACTTCTTGCTAAAACAAGCTCATTATTGGCTGCAGCCAGTTCAGGATTCTAATGGTTTGCACCTCTAACATTCCATTTTCATTGACAGCCTGCTTGGTTGTAAAGATAACAACACAGCCCTCCCCCAAAAAGACTGTATCAAACTTGCCCGAGGGAAAAAAAAAATGCATGTCCTAAAGATGACATTCTCCCCATGCCTCTGTTTCTCCAGAGCACAAAAATATGAATTCAATGTGGTGCTGTTCACACACCTCCTCTCTGAGAGGAGAACAAGCACGGGCCCATTTTATAGATGAGAAGAGAACCAAGGCCCCTGACCACTGCCCTCTTCCAGAAATCAGGCCTGGACTCAGCAGAGAACCCTCTACCTCGCACCCCTCGGTCCTGCACATCAGCGCTCAGATTTTGCGACCTGCATTTTTCAGAAAAGTAATCATTACTCTTGTTCCAAGATGGAATTCTCAAGGCGGCTCTGGAAGAAAACTTACTCAGCAGTGATTGTTTTAAAAATGAGATTTGGGAGAAACGATTTCAGAATTATGGAGAGGCCTGTCTAAAGTACAGCAAATATGGGCCATCATGAAAGACGGATTTCTCTGGGCCCAGTTAGCAAAGGCCGCGTTGAGTTGAAATTCATAGATGCTAACTACAGGCTAGATTGGTGCTGCCCGGTGGAAGGCATTTTCCTCCTAAATGAGTCTCCCCCAGCATCCCCAGGGCAAGTAATTATAATTCAGCTGAGGGTCGAGACCTAGGCAGAAGACAAAATCGGAACAGGTGAATTCTTGAAATAAGATCCAGAGCTTTGCACAGGCAGCATCAGAGACCAGAGTGGAGGCAAGCTCTGGCACCAGGGTCACCCTGGCCAGCCTTGCAAATAGCATACTCCAGAGTTTTCCAGAGGTCTCCAAAAGCTCATCGAATGTATAAGCTCTGCTTGGGATTAGGAGGACTTTCAGGTGATTTTGCACTGATGGGAGACACAGGAAGGTCAAAGGCCAGCTTACATTGCCCGGGTGGCCAATTTCTATTAGGAAAAGCAAGAGAGATTTTTTTTTGATTATTCCTTTTATTCTTCTGCTTCCCCCCCCACCCCCCACCGTTGAACAGGATTAGTTTTCCAGAAAGATGGGCTATGTGGTCATGGAAAGGGTTGTTTCTGGGTGAGTGCAGACTGTCTGGGTTGATGAGGTTCAGAGGTGGGAAGCTGTGGTACGGATCTCTTTGATGGCACTTTCTATGGCTCTGTCCCCATCTACACAGAGACAAACAAAAAGGTACCCAGGGAAGTTTCCCCACAGGAAGTTCTCAAGGGGGTGTCTGCAGGGCTGCTGAGAGGTCATAGGAGTGATTGGTGCTGGAGTGAGCATTGCCAGCTTGTCAACTCTCATGGTAGGGACACTCACTGAGGAACCAGGGTCCAGGGTCCCCTTCCCTGTCATGGCTCTTTGCCATGACTGCACTGTCACACCACACAGGTCATGGGAGCACACTACGGAAGCCCATTGTATCCTGCCCTGCTTTACATTTCACAGTCCCGCCCTGGACAATGCCCAGAAAGCACCTAGGCCTCACTTCTCGCCACCTCTCCCGCAGCCTTAGTTTGCTTCCAGCACCACTATTGGAATGCCATCCCCCACTTCCATTTTATTAGTTGGGATCTTTCACCTTTTTCAAGTTTTGTACTCCTCAGATTTGTCTTGATTTATCAAAAAAAAATTTATATTTATATGTTCAACAATATTCATGAAATGACTCTCTTGTCAGATGCTGTGCTGGGTTCTGGGGATACAGGGATATAAAATAGGCTCCTAGCCAGGCATAGTGTGCATGTAATCCCAGCAGCTTGGGAGGCTGAGGCAGGAGGATCGCAAAATCAAAGACAGCCTCAGCAACTTAGCAAGACCCTAAGCAACTTAGCGAAACCCAGTCTCTAAAAAAAAAAAAGTTTAAAAGGCTGGGGATATGGCTCAGTGGTAGAGGGCCCCTGGGCTCAATCCCTGGTACTTCTACTACTAATAATAACAATAAAATAAAATAAAACCATAAGATAGGCTTCCCTCAAAGGCTTCCCTCCAGCTGGGGAGAGAGACAAGGTAAGGGACAATTATAAGACCATGGAATGCCTGCTGCCTGGTGGAGTCCAGGTACCGTGGAGCAGAGGTGATGGGGGAGACTTCCCAGAGAAGAGGTGGCTAAGCTGAATCTGAAGGGAGACATACATATTACTCCTGGGAAAGGGAAGGGGAGAATATTCCAAGCAGAGAGACAAGACAAATTCAGACTGAGAGGAAGTACAGACAGAGCCACCCATGACCTCACCACCTGGAGCCATTACTATGATATTTAAATAGTTAGATGCCACCACCCTATTTTTTAAAAGAATTCATTTTTAAGGCAGTTTAGGTTTATAGCAAAGCTGAGCTGAAAGTACAAAAAGCTTATCATATACCCCTCAACACCCCCCCCCAAAAAAAACATAGACTGCCCTCATCAAAGACCCCATACCAGAGTGGTACATATGTTACAATTGAGGGACCTACATCAACACCTCATTAACCCCTAAAGTTCATAGTTTTATTAGGGTTCACTCTTGGTGTTGTGCATTCTATGGGTATAGACAAATGTATAATGGCATGTATTCACCATGATAATATACAAAACAGTTGCCCTCCCCTAAAAACCCTTCGTGATCCACCTATTCAGCCTTCCCTCCCTTGATCCCTGGCAACCCCTGGATTTTTTACTATCTCTGTAGTTTTACTGTTTTTCCAGATTGCATTAAGATTTGTGCAGCATGTTTGCTTTTCAGATTGGCTTCTTTCACTGGTAATGGACACTTAAGTTTCATCTCTGTCTTGCCTGGCTTGAAAGCTCATTTCATTTTAGCACTAATATCGCATGGTCTAGATGTTCCATGTTTATCCCATTCACCTACTGAAGAATACTTTGATTGCTCCCAATTTGAGGCAATTATTAACAAAGCTACTATAAATATTTGTGTACAGGTTTTGGGGTAAACATAAGTTTTCAGTTCCCTGAGGTAAATGCCCAAGAGTGTAACTGCAGATCAAATGGTAACAGTAGCTTGGATTGCATTTGAAGCATCAAAAGCTGTGATGTTAGTATGTTTCCTTGTATAAGAAACCACCAAATTGTCTTCCAAAGTGCCTGTACCATTTTGCATCCCCACCAGCAATGAACGAAAGTTCCAGTTGTTCCACATCCTTATCCAGCATTTGGCAGTGTTAGTGTCTGGGATTATTGTTGTTCTAATAGATATATAGTAGTATCTCATTATTTTAATTTGAATTTCCTACTGACATATGATACAAAGCATCTTTTTTATGTTCCTCTTTGTAACTTGCAAAGTTTGTTTCATTTCCTGTTTTTTTTTTATTTCTGTTTTCCTAGTCATACCCTCCTAGTTCCCCGTCAGCCTCATCCCAACTGAGGTAACTAATGATGGCAGTCTATACCTTCCAGATCATCCTGCACAGTTGCTAATCTGTAACACCCTGTAATAACAGGAACTCACATTTATTGAGCTTCTAATACGTGCTTAGAGCATCTGCTCATTCATCATCACAGCTCATGGCAGGTTGTCATAGCCAGGGTGGAAACCACTGGTCCCAATGATCTCTTTTATTTTTACAGTCAAATTTTTTACTGATGATAAAACTGAGACATAGAGAAGTTAAGTTGCTGATGGGTACTTGGCTCTAAGAGGCAGAGCTCTGATTTTAAAATCATGAATTCTGATTCTAGAACATTCATTCATTCCTAATTTTCATATCTCTCTCTATATATATTTTTATAATTAGGTTCATACTCTATACATTACTGTACACATTACTCTACAACTCCTGTTTCTCCCCTGTGTGTGTCACAGAAGTCCTTTAGGACAATAATAGAAAACATATCTAACTCATTTGGATTGTTGCTGTTGTTGTTAGTTATATATGACCGTAGAATGTAGTTTGGTATAGCATACATGTATGGAGTATAACTTCTCATTCTTCTGATTGTATGTGATGTAGAATTACATTGGTCGTGTAATCATATATACATATATGAAAGTAATGTCCTATTCTACTCTCTTTCCTATTCCCATTCCTCCTCCCTTCCCTTTATTCTTCTTTGTCTAATCCAAAGTACTTTTATACTCATTTGGTTTTAATAGCTAGATAATACTCCACAGAGTGAATCTGAATTCAGACCCTTTTCATAGTACCCTTATATAGTTGACACACAATCAGACGTAATTTTGTATCCGGTTTCTTTCACTAAACTTTTCTGCAGTCATTTCCCTTTGCATTGTGAAATGACTACCTCACCTCGTCTTCCCCAAGTCAAAAATCAAAATGGAGGCAGAAGACAGATGAGGCCAGAGTATCAGGAGTGTTGTAGCAGAGGCCAGTACAGAGAACCCAGCCTGGGTCTCTTCCTACCACGTTCTCCTGAACTGACTGACCCAGGGACAAGCCTAGCCCCAGAAGCCAGGGCCCAGGCAGAGCAGACCTTCTGCCAACATGCATGCTACAGTGACCCATGTGCTTCAGCCTGCCCAGCCTCACCCACCAGGCCACCTTGACATGATACAGGGTTCCCTGTTCACACACATGAAAGCATGGGAAGAAGTTCTACCTTATGGATGGTAAAACTGAGAGAGATTGTTGGTAGGTGTCAAAACGATGCTGAAAATAGTCTCCTCCTGGGTGATAACCACATTCGATAGGAGGGATTGGTCTTCCAGGCTATTAGTTGTGTAATATTGAAAATCTTGATCCTAAGTATCAATCTCTGGGGCATGTTGCCATTAAGAAAATCAACAGGCCTTCTCTATTCTCTTCTCCTTTAATATTTTGACATCCACAACACTTCTTCCTCGGACTCCAAAGGAGAGAACCGCTAAGAAGATTAAAGCTCTTACAGAATATCAATTAGTTAGTAATGAAGGAAATCTATAAACCTTTTGGTGGATAGCTGGCAGGAACACAGGATGCTGGAGTCGATAAATTGATGGGATATTTTGTGCATCTTTTTAAAAGGTAGGATTTTGTGAATTGAGCACTGTATAAATGATTTACTGTGAGAGCAAAAAAATCAAATAAGTAGCTTGGATTGCATCTGAAGCATCAAAAGCTGTGATGTTTGGGAAAGAATCGTTTCTCTAGTGGAAAATAGCTGTGTTATATATTTCAGAAAGGTGACACTCCTAATGCAGCAGCTAAATCTGCTACATTTTAAAAACTTGGCACAAGGGAAACTGCTAAATCGTGGATATTCTCCTGATTTTCTTCTGAGGGTTAAAGTCTAACCTTTCCCAATGTTTTAGTGTTTCCCTCAAAGCATGATGAGGAGAAGCAAAACCCAACGTAGCATGGCATTGGAGGTCCTCGGAATAAGGTCCCCAGGGAGAGGGCAGTGAAACTGCCCCCTTGCATCCAGTCTGTCTTCAGAAAGCCCCTGGGCCTTTCCGCCAGCCAAGGTCTGACGTGCATTGCTATTTACCCAGGGTCTAAAAGAAGATGAGATTTAAGACTGAAATGAAAGTAAAAGGTTCCTTAATATCTACCTTGGTCCAGTACAAGCCCCCCAGGTGCTAGTCTGTGTCATTCACTTTTAGCTCGGTAAGTGGGGAGCCGGCGGGTTGTGATTTTGTCAGCCTCACAGAGGGAAATAAGCAATAATAGCAATAATAGTAATGCTTCCTAGCACCTGTGTGGCGCTTGTCGGGTGCCACGTACTGTTGCAAGCAACTTCAACACCTTACCTCTAATTTTACAGGAAGACTCTAAATAGCTAATACTTGCCTAAAGGGAAAATTCATATTTAAAGGAGTTCAAACCAGGGTATAAGAAAACTCCTTCCCCTCTCCTAAATAAAACAACAATAGCAAAAACTCTTAGGTAAAGATATGAAATATTCAATCATGATATTTGATCCATGTCCATATATCTAATAGATGTTTTCCTAGTCTCATTAATTACAAATATTAGCCGAATTCTCTATAGCATCTGTTCTAACAGATTACTGAAGTACATTGGCTTAAAACTAGGCACATGCTCTAACCTACAGCCCAACATCAAACCCATAGAAGCTTCCAGGTGAACCAGTTGCCAACAGAGGGACTTCAGGGATCCACCCCACTTGCCCTGCAGAACTTCCAGCCCCTAAAACATTCAAGCACACCTTAACAGACTCCAGAAACCTGACGTCGGGGCCAATTTTGGTTTGACTTGAATCCAGAAGCCCCTTCAGAGCTGTTAACATTGGAGGCCTAAAATGCTGCAAGTATTCATGGCCAAAAATAAGCAATGCTTGACATTTCTGAAGATCAGGGAGGCCAAATCCACACATTTACACATCGCCTGTTCCAAAAGTTTTTTTAAAGAAGAAAATTGCAGCGCTGTAAATCGATTAGCATTCATGGGTGTTGAAAGTTTCATTTCTCTTTTCTGTATTTTTCTCATGTTTTACTACCTCAAATCGACAAATCTTATGAAAATGTAATTTTTGCAGCATTATGTAGAATAGAGATATAGGCATGTGTAAAAGCCACAGTAATATCCCTCCCTCTTAGAGATTTAGTGATGTTGGTTCCCATAAAGTATTAACAGATGTGCATTGCTTTTTCTAACCTCTGGGGATCCTTGTGAACACTAAGTTCCTTCTAAAAGTCCAAACTGCTCATTCCTCTTAGAATGATTTTTTAAACTTAGTTGTTTGCAAATAAATAAAATTTTATTTAAATACAGACCTCCTGAGATGCCCATATTATTTGTAAGGAACTTCAAGATAACTAATAACTTCCCATTGTCTATTATTGGTTCTCCACTCCTGGGCCCACTAATGAATGGGATTTGTTGGTCATTGCTAATAATCTGCCATGAGGGTGAAAACAGGTGGAATTAGAAAGCTCTGCTTTCTGCCCAGTCTTTTCAAGAGCAGATATTTTTCCCCCTAGATGCTGACAGAATGTGGTCTAGAATGTTCTCAGTAATAACTACACTCCAGCCTCTGATCATGGAGAACTCAGGCTAACAGCTGCTTCCTGAAGCTCCACCAACAGCCAGCAAATCTGTTCTAACCAGACAGGAGAACCATCCTGACCTCTCCCAGTCAACACGTTCCCCCTGCCATAAGACAGCTCCAAAGCAGAGCTGAAAACAGCCCTCCTTCCTGAGCAGAGGTGGCTCCAAGTACATTTTCTTTATAGTGGACACAGAACCAGGTCTGCTCCCACAGCCCCATGGCAAGGTGAGGCGCACAGTCAGGTTGCTGAATCCTCACTCGCACCTGCTTCTCATCATGCCACCTGGGTTCAGCCTGAATCCAGATATGCTTCAGGCCAGACTTCATCCACCCCATCCCAAAAGCTCTACCTTCTCTTCTCTTGTAAATTAGTCAGAGTTGCTTTTCTTCCAGCCCAAAAGCCATTGCTGCTGGCTTCCTTTCATGTGCTGGGTGAGGATTATGTGAGATAATGTGTTGTGACAGGGCCTGGCACCAGGTCAGCATTCAGGGAATGATTATTGTTAATGATGCTGCTGTTAATAATGGTGCTCCTTTTTATTACAACTAACGGGAACGTGGAGCTACCCCGTCCACCTCAAAGTCTCATTACAGGGATTAGATGAAACTAGAGAGTGAAATTGCTTTAATGAGCTAAAAAGCACAATAAGGACATAGAAGAGGCTGCAGGTTTCCACAGAAAGAAAAAACCCTGAGAACGTTCAATTTGGTGGCCAAAAACAAGTGACCTCAGAGGTGCTAACCTGGAGTGTGTCCCCATCAGTCTCCACCTTCTAATGGATTCAAGCAGTGGCTCTTCTGCATATCTTCTGCATATCATCAGGACCAGGACCTTGCAGGAGCTGGCAAGGTTACCAGGACCCACCCACAGCAATTCTGACTCAGTGAATCCCAGCATCTGCATTCCTAACAGATGCTCCACATTATTTTGGTGAGATTAGGGAAGGGGATGTAGTTGAGTGGCAGAGCACTTGCCGAGCATGTGCAAGGGTCTGGTTTGGATCCCCTGCATTGCAAAAAAAAAAAGAAAAGAAAAGGAAGAAAACACTGGGTCACAGGCACAGCAGGCCACTGTGTGTGCCTTGTGGCCTATGTGGATGGTGATACCCTGGGATCCTGTACCCTGCATCATCATTTGTGCAAAAATACATGGCTCATATAGGAGGAGATAAGGTACCTTCAGCCTCAGCCAGACCCCTGGTTTCCTGAACGCCTTGTTGTAAATCATTGTTCCACTGCAACAGGCCTGTGTGGATTTACAGTCCCACATTTAATTTCAACCACTATTCATTAATCCTGATGATCTCACTTAAATTATTAAACAGTCATACTCCAATTTTGAGGACACTAATTATATCCTTGAGAGGCTGTTATTATCTGGATGATCAGATAGACTCAACCAACACTAGACTGTTTTCTTCCCAGTCAGCAGAATTTTATATTTTTTCAGAGTCAGGACTATGTATATTTCATATAACAATATCTCAGAGCTAATTTATGAAAAATACTAGAGCAGGAGGTCTTAAACTGATGTGTTTAAGAATCACCCAGGAGGCCTGGCACAGTGGTGCACTCCTGTAATCCCAGCAGCTCTGGAGGCTGAGATAGGAGGATTGTGAGTTCAAAGCCAGCCTCAGCAATGGTGAAGCACTAAACAATTCTGTGAGTCCCTATCTCTAAATGAAATGCAAAATAGGGCTGGGGATGTGTCTCAATGGTTGAGTGCTCCTGAGTTCAATCCCTGGTACACCCCCCCCAAAAAAAAGAATCACCCAGGAAGTGTGTGTCACAGGCAGATTCCCAGGTTCTCAGTATAGATGGAGCCCAGGCCTCTGCTTCATAACCAGCAGTCTGGGGTGCAGATACAGGTGGTCCTGGAATCTGGAGATGAGAAAGTCTGTCTTAAGTGTTAGCACTGGAAGCAACTAGAACAGCATTTGACTAAAAAATTATTTATATATATAAATACACACACATATGTATAACAGATAAATATGTATGTATGTATATATATATATATATATATATATATATAGAGAGAGAGAGAGAGAGAGAGAGAGAGAGAAGAGTGAAGAGAACAGTCCCTTCCTTCATCAAAAGAGAATTAAAGCCCAGAGAGGGTGCAGCTCTTTTGAGAACCCCGCAGCAGAGACACCACCTATATCTCTGACCTCATTTGTAAGGATCAAATGAGATAATAGATGGGAAAGCACTTTGGAAAGTATTCAGCACTCGATAAATAAGAGGAGGCACTATTATTTTCAAGCTGGAATGGCCTTGTGACAGAAATGGCTTGGTACTTTCTCTCTAAATTACCATAATCACCTGTAGGAGGCCCAACCAAGCCCATGATTCTAAATTCACCAGGCATGAAATAAATTCCTCCTGAAATGTGCAATAAATTTTTGGTGGCGGGGAGAATGTGCTTGGGGCCCATCCTGATCCTCCGTGGGAAGCTTCCTGCCTTTTCTGTTATCCAGTTCGGTCTGCTCTGGTGCAGATCACATCTCCTCCAAACTCTGGGCACCTGGCTTAAAAGCCCTGCTCTCTAGCACACAGAGTCCCAGCCTTTCTTGGAATGTGAAACTCTCCTGTGAGCATTTTTGCCCTCAAACGTCCTTCATATGAGCCCACCCTGACCACTGTCACACTTTGGGAACAGAACAATTCCAATCAAAAGCACCTCAGGGGGCTGGGGATGTGGCTCAAGCGGTAGCGCGCTCTCCTAGCGTGTGTGCGGCCCGGGTTCGATCCTCAGCACCACATACAAATGAAGATGTGTCCGCCGAGAACTAAGAAAAAATAAATAAAAATGTTAAAATTCTCTCTCTCTGTCCCCCTCTCTCTGTCTCACTTTCTCTTTAAAAAAAAAAAAAATACCCCTAAATAAATAAATAAATAAATAAATAAATAAAGCCAGCCGGTGGAAACAGCTCAGTGGCAGAGTGTCCCTGGGTTCCAGCCCCAGTAGCCACAGGGATATGGAGAATTACTAATTTAAAAAAAAAAAAAAAAAAGCACCTCAGGTCTTGGTTCTTTGAGCTCTGTACACTCATCTGCTTGGGTTTGCTGCTGGTACACCTTAAGGCCACATCACTAAAGCTGATGGCCGTGTCACTAAGCCTGATGGCTATCTCTGTGTACCTGTGCTGTTTACCCTGCTGTGTCATGATCAATAGGACAGCTCTCAAGAAAGCATTTCCTCATTGCATTAAATCACTCTTTTCTCATGGTCCACCCAGGGTCCACTTCCACCCTAAACTTCTCATGACTCCCTCAGGTTTTGGAAGACCCCATTTGTATCCTCACCCTCAAATTCCTTCCATTGGAAAAAAAATTTCTAAAATATGGGGTAACTGAGCAAGCTCAAGAACCGTCACTCTGGCTCTATTCACATTTCAACCTTTATTTTAAAATATTTCTTCCACACTCCTACGGATTCTCTCTCTTAGCATGTTCTACATACGTGAAACCTCAAGTTCAAGCTTTTGCAAGTTACCCACATACAAAGTCTATTTTTAAATCAGGAGAAATAGGGCGTTCCACTGATGATCGAAGCTTGAATGTTCCCAGGCAGCAGGACTTCAGAATCCAGGGGATTTCTGCACTGCTTTCAGGAACTGGCACCCAATATGTATGTTAGGGAAGAGAATGTGCAATTAGGGATTTGCCTAAGGTCGTATGGCTGTTTAATGATGGGTGTCCTCTGCACTCAGGGAGCACCTGTTGCTGGCCAGCCACAGCCCTACAAGCTGCCAGTCCCCTCCAGAAATCAATACACAGCTCCCCAAAGTCCAGGCTGTCCCTAGGGTCTCTGCTGTTCCTGCAGGGTCCTCCATTGAGCTCAAGGGCAAGGCCACCAGCAGCAGACGTGGACGCTGTGTCCTTTTCTATTCCCTCACTGAAAATATGCATCAAATATCAGCCACAGCTCATCCTTCCCCACCCTAGCTTTATGCAAATATAGCTATATTTGCATATATTTATAGCTAAATATAGTTGACAAATAAAAACTACATTAAAGTTGTACACCACAATGATTTCATACACACTGTGAATACAGTACCGAAATCGAGTTCATTAACACGTCCATCGCCTCACATAATCACCTTTTTCTGTGTGGTGAGAATGCTTAAGATTGGTTCTTTTAGAAAATTTCAAGTGTGTGATCCAGTGTTATTAGCTGTGGTCATTATGCTGTACATTAGGTCTCCAGAACTTACTCAGCTTATAACAGAAGGTTTGTCCCCTTTAACAAACATCTCCTGTTCCCCACCCTCTGGCCTCTCAGGTTTCCCACTCTGCTCTCTGTTACTGAGCTGAGCTTTTTTTAGATTTCACATGTAGATATGAGATCACAAAGTATGTGTCTTTCAGCATCTGGATTATTTTAATTAGCATAATGTCTTCCAGGTTCATCTGTGTTCTTGCAAATGGCAAGATTTCCTTCTTCTTTAACACTGAATAATATTCCTCCGTGTGTGTGTGTGTCTATATACATTTACATTTTCTTTATCCATTCATCTATCAATGGACATCTAGATTTCCATAACTTGGCTATTTTGAGTATTTCTGCAATGAACAGGAAGCACAGACATGTCTTCAGGATAAGGATTTTATTCTCTTTGGATATGTACCCAGAAATGAGATTGCTAGATTGTTGGGTAGCTCTGTTTTTAATTTTTTTAGGAACCTCCATACTGCTTTCCATAATGACTGTCTGGGAAACATAAGCCAAAGATCATCCTTGAATCCATTTCTTGACTAGTGTGGTCAAATATCTGCCCCATTTGCATGTCCTAGCTAATTGTGAACTCAGCACATGCAGTACAGACTCTGAGCAGGGATGATCAGCACTGTCAGTTCTTTGGACATATCCACGTGTGCTGTGTCTATACCAGCTTAACTTCAAGAGCCCACCTGGGCAGTACCTGGAACCAAATTTTATGACCACCAATTCCTCTATAGATGCTGCTGCTTTGATAATAGTGTGAAATCGCACTTGATACAAATTAAAAAAAAAATAAACTAAATGTAGGACTTAAACCTAAAGTTGCTTGGGCTTTGAATCCTTGAGTCCTAAGAACCCAAACTCTAATCAGATGGCAGGATGACATGGAGCTAGTGCTCAACCTCATGCACCTCCAAGAACAAACTTGGGCTGCTTCTGCAGAGAACTGTGCAGGTTAATTGAGATACTGCACATAGAGCACTCAGAACAGTGCTTGGCTCAGAGTAACCCCAACCTTGATGCCACAGCATTCCTTGACAGGAAATTCACCTGGTCATCTGTCCCTTCTTTTTCCTTCATCTCCCATTTTTAGATATGCCTTGGAGACTCCACACTGAAGATATGACTGTTAATAATAACCCATGAAACAAAAATAATAAATGCCACCATTTATTAATATGTGCTAAGAACTTCTAACTCACAGCCTCCCTGAATGCTATGAGATCAGCATTGTCATCTGATGTTACATATGATGGGACTGGGGTTAGGAAAGTCCCAACCAGAGAGATAGCCAGGGGTGACTCAGGGTCTAAACTCAAGTTTTTTGGAGTTCAGAGTAACACACTTGAATGTAGATGGTAGAAATCATCTCAGGGGATAGAATGCCTATGTTCTCCTTGTTTGTTATCATACAGCCATTCATTCTTGGCACTTGGACTTTGAAAATCAGGAGCCAGGTTAAGCCAGACCACATACCCACCTACTAGGAAAAAGAATGAAAACCCAGGCATTTCCCGACCAGAATTCTCACTGCTGATTTGCTGAGAATTTTTCCCCCTCTAAAGCAGAGTGTGATTTTCTTTCCCTTCAACCTTCATGGCACTGGAAAATCTTAAATTATTCAAGACAATGAAGCTTTATTATCTGCTGGAAGGCTGTAATGGCATTGCAAGGGATCATTTAAAAAGCTGTCTGTGGGAGCCACCTTGTTCGGAGCACCTGCTCCTGCATAGAATAGGAAGATAGATATTTATTTACCAGTGGTGCTTTATAACCGCCCTAGATCAATCCTATTATTCTTCCTCCACAACCCAAGCCCCAAAATAAATGGCCGGTGATGCACGGAGCATTGAAATCATCTGTGTATCGTCAGTTGCTTGTTTCTCTCCTGTCATTTACATCTTGATGGACAGCTGTATGTTTGGGGAATTTCACTTTTATTTCAGTCTTTGCTCACACGGCCCATTTGTAATACCAGCTTGTATATTAATCGCCCCAATTTGACTTTCCCGATATTATGTCACCCCCAAGTCACGCTGTTCACACCACGGTAGTCATGAAGACACAAATGCCAACCCTTGTTTCTTTCTTCCTTTTGACCTCCGTTTCTCTAGAAGAAATAGCCTTTCCCAGTGTCTGTTATCGGTGTAAGAAAAAAAGCCTTTGCACAGTGGTGTGGGGGGTACATTGTTCTTTCCTCCATAAATACCTCATCAGTTCAGTGGCATTGTGGAGTCAAAAGTCCATCCAGCGACTCTCCCAGCTACTGGTATGAAAATGAGCTGACCAGCTTGGGTTCCAGCCCTGCTTTGTGATCCTAAGTAAACGTCATCACCTCTCTGTGCTTTGGTGTCTAAGATTCCCCCCAGGCTTTAACTCCTACAACTCTAGGAGAACTTCCTCGCTTCTTCCCCAGAGCTGAGAGCTGTCATTTGATGTCTTTAGTTGTCTCAATGAGCATCAGCTATTAACGATGCACCACCCTTAGGAACTCCTGAGTTTGGGATGTATTCACCCTTGTACAGAGTGACCAATGGCTCTGATTTCAGAAGCCAAAGACAGGAATTTGTGGTTTTTGTCTAAATATTGATTCTTAGATGATGTTTATTTCTTGTCACCCTCTGTATATCTTTCCCTGTGAACCTTCTTTTTTTTTCTAATTTGGTATTTCAAATAAGCTCTGGAATGATAAATCCAGTTGTTAAAGTTTGGGGATTTGACCTAAAACAGGGGATAAATAGGGTCTCAGGGGTGTCAAATACCTGTGATTGGAGGGTGATGCCTTTGATGCTAAATGGGAATAATCAGGGAGGGCTTCCTGGGGGAGGTGTCATTGCCTAGTGAAGGAGGTTTCCTAGGCTGAAGGAACACAGGAGCAGAAGCTCAGGGGCAGGAAGGTCCATCTGCAGTCCTGGAGGGAAGCTGTGCCTTCTGTCCTCTCTGCTGGGCTGGGAGATCCTTTCCTGATCCTTAATGGGACACATAATCTAACAAAGGATTCCAGGTAGGAAATGTCACCTGGGAGTTGCAAATTCTAAAATATCAAATTTATAGACATTTCAGAAAGTCCAACGTGTCAGTGTTTATGGGTCAACAGATTATTTGAAATCAGAACTGAAGCTTATAATGCAAGGTCTCTGGCCACCGTGGTTATCAATTATAGGAGAAGCATAAGCTACAGTCCCTCCTAAACTCCCAGATCTGTGCTGTACGATATAGTGATCACTAGCCACATACACCTATCCCATTTAAATCAACTGAACTTCAGTATAAAAGTTCGGTTTGGGAGTCGAACAAATCTCATTTCATGTGCTCAGTAGCAGTCTGTAACGGGGACAACACACTTAGGGAACTTCCAGAAAATTTTACCGGACAGCACGATTCTAGAGACAGCAGCCATTGACATTCAGTTCACACAGAGCGGAGGCAGGGGCAGTGGGAGGACCAGGGGTAGGTGCAGAGGTCAGGACTTTCCCTGTTCTTGGGTGTCCTGGGCCCAGGTGCAGGAGGCTGGGTCCATAGCCCCTCACTCCAAGGTCAATTGCAATCACCTGCTGGTGGGGGGGAGTGTAAATTGACAGGCGAGTTTGGCAGTCTGCATCAAAACTCCTTTCATGTAGCAATTCCATCTTAGAAACATTTCTAAGGAAACAATAAAAAATAAACAAGCAGATATATTTACACACACATATATGTGGATAGTCACGTGGTGTTGTTTATAATAGCAAAAACCAATAGCTATAGCCAGAAGTGTGCCACGGAAATCCTGCCTCTGCGAGAGGGGAAGGTTGGTTGGCCCAGGACCACGCAGCTCTAGGTGGGAGCTGGGAGCTTCCCTGGGACAGGTAGGCCACAGGCTCCCCCACTACTTCTTTACATCTCACCACTTTCCCCAAGACGTTGTCTTTCAGTCAGGAGGCAAAAAAAGGAGTTGGCCTTGGTCCCATCACTGTCACGTGCCTTTTTTTTAGTCATGCCAATTGTATGTTGTTCAACAGACGCCTGTTTGGTGGCATGTGATGCTGCACAGCCTCTGAACGCTAGTGTTAATTAGACAAAGCCTACACTGGGTGGCACACTGCATGGGTGTGCAAACTAGGCATTGGCCAAATTAAGAAAGGCGAATCCTGCCAAACACAGGAGCACTTTGACCCAGCTGCTTGGGAAATTTTATTCACTCCTGTTGGTTTAAGAAACCTTTGATTGCCCTTAATCTCCCCATGACTACAGCAGGGAAGAAGTTTCACAGGGCCTCTGACTCAAGTTGGAATGTCCTCTGTCTCCAGCTCTGTGTCATCTGCAGGTGCCTCTTGGACCAGGGGTCCTTAGCCGCTCCCCTCTTCTCCTGCTCTCTATAGCTATCCCCTCCCAGGGAATGTTTGCAGCTCTAGGCAGGGACCAAGGGCTGTGAGGTTGGGTTCTTGCCCTGCAGATATTCTTTGAAATGTATTATTTATCGGGGACTTGGCTGTGGCCAAGAATTTGTGTTCTTCCACACATTGGGTGGAGGGGGTGGGTCACTGAGCCAGGTTGTCTGTGCTTTTTCCTGCTTCCAGAAATCTCTACTGAGCCCCAGCTGCATACCAGGCTTTGAGTAAGATCGTAGGGATACCTTGATGAACTCGAAGACATGAGCTTCAACCTGAGGGGCTGGGATCCTACAGGGAACTGAAGGCTCTGTAGCCCCTGCCCAGATACTTAGCAACAGGCAGCAGGAGTGGGGGTGGGGGTGACTGTGAACACCACATTCATGCACTCAGTGCACGCCCTCAGTCTGCCAAGGGCCCTTCTCACCAGAAGGAGCAGCATCTTGGAGTAGCACAGAGACAAGAGAGAGGAGAGGACATTTTTCAACTGGCTCTCTCCTCTCCTGTTTCCCACTGGTCAGAATTCAAGCTAACTCGCCAGGCATGTCCCATGCCCCATGGTAATGCATGATGTTTCGTGTGACTCCTGGGGACTGATGCCGGTGGGATACCTCTTGGTGGGAGGCAGCACCTGGGGAGGGGGTTGAGGACAGGAGAGAAGGCGCACAGGCTTTGTGTCTGTGTATCTTTGTGGTAATGACACTCACATTAGCTGTACCCCTGTGCCTTCCTGGGTGGGAGAAAAAGTGTCGGCATGATAGCTACTTAAGCCCCAGCCCAGGTGTGCATGACCCTGGGTGTGTCTGTGTGATCCTGTCACTGCAGGTATGTGGCCAGCCTTGTGTGCTAATCAGTTCAAATCCACATCATGAACCTCTGTTCTTCTGCCTCCTGACGGTCCTCCTCACCCTTCAGGGCCTGTAGCGGTCAGGCCCTCCCACCTCTGAGAAGGCTCTTCTGCTCTGTCCCCTGCTGTCCTCTTCCCTGAAAGACCCGGAGCTTGAATGTTCAGGCTGCAAGCTCTCCCTCATCATTTGGATCTTCCTGTCCCTGGCCTGGCACCGGCCTCTCCAGCTGGAGAGTGAGCAGTTCAAGGGCAAGGGGCCAGGCACAGTGGGAGAGGACATGCCTGAAAAGCTTGCTGGCCACATGGGCACTTGCCAAAACATGGTGTCTTTGAGGCAGCAGATGCTATTATATGTCAAAGAAAGAAGTGAGTTTGAGGGTGTACTTTCTGTGTTTGTTGTTGTTTTGTTTGGCCATGCTGGCAATGGAGCCCTGGGCCTCACTCGTGCTAGGTCTAGACAGAACCACGGAGCTGCATCTTCAGCCCAGCTGACTTTCTTTTTTAACGAGAATTTCCCACACCCTCACTGCTCCTCCCAGCTTTAATAAGGTGGCCCGCTCCTATTTTGTAGATGAGGTCGACAGAATGCCTAGGGTCAGTGACATAGCACTTGAGACCAAGGCCAGGCACCACCCTCGTCTTGTTCTCCCTATAGTCTGGTGAGGGCTGCTACATGGAGGGAGCCACATCTCAGATACAAGGAAACTGAGGCCCAGAAAAGACAAGAGAGTGGCTTCAGGTCAATGCCAAGTTTGAAGACAGGTCCAGGCCAGCGCACCCCCACTTCCAGCTCACAAACTGGGTGCCCAGTGCTACCTCCAGACCTCTGGCTCTAGGACGCAGGGCGCCTTCATTTCTGGAAAGCCTCTGTCTGGTGTTTGGAAGGGGAATGCATTTGTCTTCCAGTGGAAACCTAAGGCCGCCTCTGACTAGAGATGAAGCCTGCCTCACTGACCGGCCAAGGGCAGCAGCTCCCCGTCTCTTGGGGATGCTGGATCCCCCTGTAGCTGCGCACCCCTCTAGGATAGAGTCAGGACTCCGTTTGGAGACTCTCACATTCCATTCTCTTTTGTTTCTATCTGCACGTGAGAGGAAATACATAGGGAGCCTTGATAATCGAGGCTAGTCTGGGGGAGACAGAGTGGGCAGGGCACTGGGAGTGTGGGAGGTGGGGTGTAAAAGGCTGTAGAGGAGGGATCAGAGGCCTGGGGCTGAGGGAGGGGGGCTGAGTCCCCGGGCCTTTCCACCATAGGCTTCTTGGAATCCAGAAGACCCTGCCCACTCTGGATCATGGTCTCCTCATCTGTCATGGCCAGAGAATGGCCCATGGCTGTGTTTTCCAATCTTTCTTTTTTCAATAGTAAAACATTTTCCAGAAGAAATCTTACCCAAGAACCTGACATAGAAAAGCATATAATGTGGTTTTCTCCCCGAAGGTGAAACAAGGGAAATCTGGGAGAAGCTGGGTGCTCCTCCAGGCCTCAGGTGCACAGGGCGCAAACCAGATCCTTCCGAGGCTTCTGAGGTCCTTCCAGGACCTGCACGGAGGCAGGGGCTGAGGCACTGGGTCAAGGAGGCAGGCAGGGATTTGACACACCTTCACTTCGATTCCTACTCTCTTAAGCTATTTTACCAACATAAAACTTCTTTTTACGGTGAAAATTCACAATGAAAAAACAGAAACCTCCATTTCTATGCCAATACCCTTGTTAGTATTTCTTGGGTAAATCCCTGGGTATGTTTAGGGAGAAGCCACAGTAACTTTTTTCTTTTAAAGGAGACTGTTTATCACTTAAACCTGGCAAACATGGCTCAGCCCTGTGTTGGCCAAATGGGCACATTTTAATAGGGAGGAGGGTTCGGTGTAAGAGAGGTGCCTAAAAATGACAGTGTGCAGAGATGACAGAAGTACAGGAAAGAAGTACCTGAAAAGGAAGGCTACCAGCTGGTATTTACATCTAGGCTCATTCCCTATAAATTTAAAAACACATAGGACATCCATAGCCATATACATGACTTATATGTCATGTATGTGTGTGTATAAATACATATTAATGTGATTAAATACATATTAATGTTCGGAAGTTACGTGAATCATAGTGTTAATAGTGGTCTGGGTGGTGGGATTACAGGTGCTTTTTATTGTCTTCTTTTTTTCCCATCCATTAAACTCCTTTAGTCGTAGAGAACTCTGGTGAATTACTCCTCCTTTGCTCTTGGTCATAAACTTTGAAGTGTTTATGTTGCGTTCAAGGTGATGGATACAGGCCTTCCTTATTTGACCTTCAAAATAATTTTTTCAGTTCTGATTGAATTGCCAGTATTTACAAGTTGGGGAGTTCCTGGTTTCCTATTCTCCTGTCCCCTGGGCCTGCATTCCCCTCACCAGCCCTGTAGGGCGTGCGGCTTTCCCCTCTGGCCCGTGTACCGCACATCCCCACGCTGCCCGAGAATATGTGGACCCACAATTTGCTGTCAGGACTTCTGGCCCTCCAACCTTTAAAGCTTCTCCTAGGGACTGCTTCCCTTATGAGCCAAGGGGAGGATTGGACTAACGGGAGACCCACAGTGCTTGGTGGGAGACCATGTTTGCACAGCCCTGGACACACGTGGGGAAAAACAGAGCACTCAGGTGGAACCTCTCTGACCACATCCTCATTAATTACTGACTTTTAAACACAACGCATCATCGAGGTGTTGGTACCTCTGCTTAGCAGTTCGCATTTCTGAAAAGGTCAAATGGAAAATAGCCTTTGCCTTTTTCTCCCTAAATGATGCTCATGGAACCCTGAGAGGGAATCAAATGTGGGGCATGGGGTGGGGGGATATCCTGACACTGAGTATATGAAGGAGCTGGGATTGGCAGCATTTGGCCTGGGGGGAGGAGCCTAGTAAATGTCAGTTGGGGAGATAGGGTCTCCTTGGGGAATCCAAGGTGGATGCCATTCTTCCGGATTTAAAGCAACAATAATAGAAATATTAATGAACTCATGAGAATTAATCCTCTGTCCATCTCTGTCACTAGGTTGGCCGAGCACTTTGCATACATCATCTTATTTCATCCTAACACCGTAAGATGTGGTGTTCTCGTTATCACGTCCACTTTCCAGATGAGGAAACTAAGGCTTAGAGCAACCTAAGTAACTTGGTGGAGCTGGTCTGCAGAAAAAGTAGCCATCCCACCTAAGTCTGCCCAATCTTGGAGGCTTGCTCTCACAGGCTGTGCCCGGCTCCGGCTCCTGCTGTTTCCCCTTTCTTTGTCAATGTCTGACAATGACAGCCTTCCCAGCTGCTTCTCCCTTAGGCACCCCCACACCCCACACACCCCCACACCCCCATCCCTGTACAAACATCTGCCTGACAAGCAGGGATGGAATTACTCTCCCCAATTTACAGACAGGACACTGGGGTCCAGAGAGGCAAAGGGATTTGGGGGCCAGCCCCAATTCCTCAGAGTTCTCAGGCCTCCCCCACCAGTTGCAGCAGGGCTCTCCCCAGCTGTCACCGCTGTGCAGACGTTTCCACAGACTCTGCCTCGTTGCCTGTGCATTCATCAGAGTCTTGTGTTAGTTTTTTCCTGCTTTCTGCCTGTTCATGTGAGCCACGCCACGAGAGCCTTATTAATCACTCGGAGTTGAAGGTTACCAAGAAAAATATGCCAGAGTGTGACAGGCCATTAGTATTTGTGTTGTAAGGAAACCAGTAATCATCTTAATTGGTGCACACTTTGGAGCAGAGCCGGACCCTCTTCTGAATGGTTGGCTCCTCCTTCCTGTTCCATTAACGCTACGGAAAGCACACCTTCCTAACCCCCTCTATCCACAGAAGCCACTTTGACCTCTGGATCTGCGTCTCACCCTGAAATCCTGGGCCTCCCTCTTCACTTGGACCAGCTGGGCACGGGAGAGATTTATGACGTCATTGGAGCAGTCCAGCCTCTGGTCCTGGAAGTTCATGCCCAGCTCCATGCCTTTGATGGTGACCTCCTGAAACACATGCAGCCTCAGAGGCCCAGGGAGGAGAGAAGTCGGCCTATAGGCCCCCTTCTGGATCAGTGGCCTCACCCAACCTAATAGGGTTCTGCTTCTTCCTCTTCTTTCTTTAAATGCTTACTTCCCTTTTAAAATATATATATATATATATAAGTCCTGACGGGCACAGTGGCATATGCCTGTAATCCCAGTGGCCAGAGAGGCTGAGGCGGGAGGATCGTGAGGCCTCAGTCTTTCAAAGGCACTAAGCAACTCAGTGAGACCCTGTCTCTAAATAAAATACAAAATAGGGCAGTGGATGTGGCTCAGTGGTCAAGTGACCCTCAGTACAAAAAAAAAAAGTCCTATCCTTTCCCCATCATCCACCTGACATTCTTGGGGGGGGGGTGACGCAGAACATAGCCCCCTTCTTGAAAGGGCCATCCCTTGTGCATCATGTCAGACCAGCACCACTTTATCTAATTTATATTATACAGAGTCATTATTTTCTAAATGTTTTATTACATAGAACATGTCCCATAAAATAGACCCTCTCTCCTCCCTCCACACCACCTTCCTTCCCAAGATACTCAGCTTCTAAATAGGTTGTTGTTGGGACTAAAAACTAGGAAAGCCACTTCAAAGGGAAACTTGGAAATATCAAACAAAATTTAATGTGACATCCTAAAATCTAAGGATTCCACCTCCGGGTTTCCATCCTGGAGAAGCACTCTGTATACCAAGGGTGCGCACTATAGCACTGCTTGTTAATGGTACCAAGTCAGAGACGACTATTTAGTCGTCAGCAAGGGACAGGGAATAAACGATGACATTAACATGAAATATGATACAGCTATTCAAGACAGTGTACTGGGACTGAGTGACATAAGCAGAGCTCTAAGTGTGTCATAAAGGAAAAATACAAGCTGCCTCACAGCTTGGGATGGGGTTGCTGCACACAAGCACAACAAACACTGTTTTCAAGGTGTACACACACCTTGTGATTGTGCATATGTGTGCTTACAAATGGCACCAACTCTAATAGCAGTTTCCTATGAGACAGGACAGAACCAGAGTCAGGGCCAAGAGAAATTTTACCCTTGTGTTTGTATTGCTTTACTTATTTTTATAAGGAGAATAGATGCATGTATTTCTCATTTAATTAAAATATACCATCTTAGTAAAAAGAAGGTAGTTGAGCCAATAATTTGTCTCCTGCCAGGTTTTAGAGATTTAACATGTTCCCCCTCCCCTGGGGACATTGGTGTCCTCATCCTTCATACACTGAATTTTTGTTTCTAGAAAATCCTGATTTAATTCTCATACATTCTCAGGAAGTGTATTCTTTCAATGGAAATAAATTATAAATTCCTTATTATTCATTAATACGATCTATCACAAGGGAAGTGCCATTGGACTCTAATTCCCTGTGTACTCGGATGCTTTAGAATGCTGTGCCTCTGAATAGGTGGTTCTTTCTGTTTAGAATGCCTACTCTGCTGAATCCCACTGAAACTCAGCTCAGGAGGGCTCTGCAGAGGTGCCACTGGTCTCTGCACACACTTCCACCAGCAAAGGAAGCCGCGGTGAGGGGCACGGGCTCTGCAGCCCAGCAGCCCTGGATGCATTCCCTGGACTCTACTTCTTACTAGCAGCATACAGAATCCCTCAACTCTCAAGCCTCAGTTTTCTCATCTTCAAAATGGGGATGACAGTCCCACCTTTCAGGGATACTGTGGACAGTAGATAGTACTTGAAGGATGCCTAGCACCGTGTCTAGAGGGAGTACGCTCTGTGGGTGTCAGTTCTTCATGCTGTTCTCAAAGCAGAAATGTCTTTATCAATCAACCTGGGGCCTGAGCATGGTTATCTTAGTTTTGATCGGCTCCAAGTGAGAAATGCTGGAGGCTTTGCTGAGTGTGGTGTGGCGCTGCACTGTACAGTATGGAACAAGAAAGGCTGCCCCTCGGGATTCGGGGATTTTCCACTAAAAGAACATTAAAGCCCCAATAGATTAGAAAGTATTAAAAGAAGCCACTTGGTGGGTTAATTGGTGATATTTGATTTATTTTTGCATTGATTTTTCCAGTAATTTCCAAAATAAGCACATGGTACCTAGATGATTTTTGAAATACTCTTCCAGAGAAAGCAGTGGTAACCCACGGGCATGGGCTCACCTCCAATGGCAGACAGGCCCTGTGACAGACCCAGATGCAGTAGGTACCATGGGGCATGCCAGAGTGCCTGGGATCTTACCACCTGGCTTCTGGGCAATGCTGGTTGTCTGTGGTTTCCATGACCAGACGGCCATCTGTGTTGCTACAGGAGAACAAAATGCCTCTCCAGGGCCGAGAGCTTCCTGCCATAGCGTGCCAGGGCCAGTGTTCCCTGTTTCCTGTTGAGCTCTGATGCCCCAGCAGCAGGCAGCTCCTTCTGTTCTCCTGAGCCACCCCAGTCGTATGCAAAGTAACCCCCTCACTCCAGCAGCAGTGAGCACTGACTGTGTGTGTGTGTGTGTGTTTTCACGTGTGTTGGAACACAGAGCAATTCAGAACACGTGAGCATCAGTCAGCTCACACACAGCTAAAGGTCCACAAGTCTCCTGGGCCTCCATGGTCTAGGTTCAGAATGCACAGAGCTCACAACCCGTGTTAATCATGGAGGTCCCTCCAAGGCAGCATTCCATGTGTCTTCTGGTCTTTAACACATAAAGCAAATAAATACAAGATTGAAAAGTGCAAGTTGCTCACAGCTGGGGTAGAGAGAAAATTATAGGGCTAGATTAAATAGGCTAGAGCTTGTGGAAGGAAACCACGTTCGCTCTACGCTAATTACTAAGTGCATCTCAGAAGGAGCTATCGGGTTAAAGGAGCACGGCTCTAGCTGGATTTTTACACTCTTAGAGCTAGTCATACAGACAGGCACGTCATGTTGGGACTGTCGAATCACACAATTCCAGTACTGGAGGGACCTTTGAGCCACACAGACCAACACTTGGGTCTTTCCAGCGCCTTACATAGTAAGCTCCACTCTGGCCGGCCTCTTCCACTGATGGGCAGCTCCCTCTCATGAGACATATTTTATATGAAGTCCTATTCTCACATTGATCTGAACTGTGGCTTTATCTTTTAGTTCTGGTTCTGTCTTCTGGAGGTGAACAGCATGATGACAGGGACAAGACGTGAGTTACAGAGTCTCGCAGAGTCCAGTCTGCTAATCAATCAGTTGTCGGCTTTGGTTAAAGTGCTCCTCCCCACAAAGCTTCATCTCCATGTCATAATGAGGTCACTCCCCCCACTTGGGGTAACCCAAGGATCAAGAGAGGGAATGGTGGGGGGGGCGAAGAACCAACTAGATGTGCAGATATTGATATAGAAAAATGACTGTAGCATACTGTTAAATGGGATAGGGGACAAGTTTCCAAAGAAATATATAAACATCAAAGTACTGGGAAATTGAGAGAGAAATACAGCAAACTGTTAAGTGTGGCCATCTAGAGTGGGAGGGACTGGTGTGGTTTGTCAGCTGTTATGCTCTCTCTCATGATGATTAAAACATTTTTTAATGCATCACTTTTGGAATCATAAAAAGATAATGAAGACATTTCCATTTTAGAAAGAAAAAGATGAACTACCTAGAACACTTTATAAATGAAAATGGCAACTACCCGTTCTGGTTGTGGTGTTCCTTTCTGTGCATGCTGTCTGAATCTCCAAGGCATGTCTCAATATGATTTTGTGCCAGCGTCTGTCTACAAGAAATGGACTTAACTATCTAACCCCCAAAACAAACAAAATCAGTGACTGCTTTCACACCCTGCCTGATCCGCCCCATGGCCTTTGCATTTACTGGTCCCCATATTATTATTATCGACTTATGTTCTATTGCTGATGACCACATGTGAAACAGAGCTGTCTCCCTTGGCTTGGATGTGATGGGCAGAGATGTACTCTTGGGTTAAGTAGGGAGTGATGTTTGAGTGGCAGTTTCAAGAGTGGTCAGGGTATTCATTGATGGATACCCTGCTGGGACTTGCTTGCCAACACTACCTCCAATGTTTGGAGACTCAGAAGTGAATATCTGGATGACAGGGCCTCCAAACAAACATGCTTTACATCTTCCCTCAGATGAGTCCTCTGGAAGCTCATCACTTGTATGCATCTAAAAAATAAACAAATAAAAGCAGCAAGTGCCAAGTAAAATATATCAAGTCAGAATCATTCACCAAGCATCTGTTAGCACCTTTAGTGTGTCAGTGCTGGGAGGCAAATGAATCCGCCTGGGTCTTGCCCTCTTGAAAACTATGTCAGGTGGATGGGCACATGTCCTGAACAGGGGTGTGGAGCACGGATGGAGCAGGTGCTGCCCTCAGGTTCATCAGAGGTGAGAGCATCACTTGTGGGGATGCTGCTTCAGGAGCACTACAGGCTCAACCTGGAGGGAGAAATGGGCTTCCCCAAGAAGGAGAAGCAGAGAAGGATGCTCTGAGTCGTGGGACATGCAAGAGTCAAGGAGAGAGACAAGGAGACTCAAGGAATAGCATCTGCAAGGAGTGGATCAGGCACAGGGTTGAGGTTAGAGGCGGATCTAAAAAGGGGGGCTCTGGCCATTGTTGAGAGACCTAAAATGCCACCCGCAACACCAGCAGATCTGTGCCATGGCCACCATGTGGTCAGGATGAGAGAGGAGGGATTGGAGACCAGAAGACCTGAGTACCCCATATTAATCCCTCGGGGGGGGGGGGGCTTCTGTAAGCAGCCAGAGGTGGCCCCTCGGGTCCTGCTGTGACACTAACCAATGCGGAAGCAGCCCTGGATGGAAAGCTTCCAGACACTCAGCGCTAGGTTGGGCTGCGGGGTTTTGAGAAGGGGAGGGTTGACGGGCGCTGGAAGGGGTGCCATTAAAGCTCTGACATATGTTCGGCTTTTTCTTCCTGAGAACTGAGCAGGCAACTTTTCCCCAGGGGACAGTTTTGCCCTTTAACAAATATGAAACTCACAGGCCAGCACCGTTGCTGAAGTGGAGATTTTTTCTCCCCTTTTTTTTAATAACACCTTAAACGATAGGCACGGAAGCCAGCGTCCTAAATGAAACACATGTTGCTCTCCGACACCTGACAACCCGACATGATTTAAGAGCAGCTACCAAGAGCCCACAGCTAGAAGTGCTCATGAATCTGCTCCCCTGGACGGGCTCCAACCCAGTGAAAAAGCAGAGTGGGCTTTTCACCTAGGGACCCTCCTTCTTTTCTCATTTGCAGCTGATTGGTGGGGAGTCGCTTTCAGAAATCAGGGGAGGTGGTAATTAACTTGATGGTGGCGTTTTCTGGAGTGTTTTTATTCGTCATCTGATTATTCAACAGATTTATGGCCCTGCCCACCCGCTGGAAAGGGACCGAGGCATTTAGTTGAAATTAAAAGTGCAGACAAGGCTGCCTGTTTAGATAATAGCATCTCTTCTTTAATAGATTACTCATCTTCCACGGAGTGGGGAAGAGGAGTTAATTTGTGTGATGAAGTGCTTTCCATTTCTGAGAGCTGGCTGGCGGGTGCGATTGCTTGAGGAAGGAGCGTAATTCATTCTTAAAATCACCAAAGGCGTGCTCAGACCAGATACCTGTGCGGCCAGGAGCGGGGTAATTTGTAACGTGATGCCAAAGAACAGAGGGGCTTGTGGTTCCAAAGCAAATGTTTGGGGAAGGTGTACAGTTTGTCTTTAGGTTGTGGTCATTCCAACCATTCATTCCCAGAAAAGTGCCAGAGAGGGAAAAAAAAACATGTTACCCTAAGTCATCAGAGCAGCAGGCCCCTGACCTCAGGAGACACTGCCACGAGTTAGGTGACCTTGGGCAGGACTCACTGTGAGTTTGTTGCCACGTGTGACAGGAGGGTTAAGTTTGTAAGGCAGTGGCGAAGGCCACTGTGTGGAGTAGAGTCCGTGCCTGGGACCCAGCAGGTGATGGTCAGTCAGCTCCTCCTGGTCCCTGGTTTCGGCTCAGGCCCTTGCTCTGCTTTTACCCTAGATGTTCAGAGTGTCCTGAAAGAATCCATGTAAACAAAAGTATCTGAGAGGACTTCAGCTTAACTGAACTCCTGCTGGAAGAGAGGAGAACTCTGACATTAACAGAATCCATAGCAACCCTTACAATCCCAACAGGCACTGTTGCTCTCCCAAGGTCCCCAGGCCGTGTGCTCTCTCGCCCTCCCTCTGCACATGGCTGACTCCTCTCTCCTGGTCCTGGATGTCCCTCCAAAATGCACCTTGCTCCTGGAATGCCCTAGAATATTCAGCACTTCACCAACCTCCTCTTCCCTTCTCCTACCCCTGTTTCCAGCTGCCACCCAAAACAACTTACAGACACATCTGGGACTCTCTTCAGGGTGAATGCAGATGAAGGGAATTGTCTCTACATCTTTGCTTTCCCTCCCCAGGTTTGCCACTGCCCTGACTTGTCCAGGAATACATTACATCAAGGCAAACTGTCCTCGTTTGGGTTGAAATTCTGCCAGACGTTGCTCACAGTTCTCTAAAACTGCATCTTCCAGAGCAGTGCTGCTCGCGGCACTTGAGCTGCCAACCCCGCACACCGGGAGCATTCTCTTAGGTAAAATAGTACATATTCCAGAATGTGGCAGTCACAAGCACAGCCGTCCCTCCACACCTCAGGAGACTGGTTCCAGGATCCCTAGTGGATCTCAAACCTGCAGGTGCTCAAGTAGTAGTTTTGTGTTGTTTTTGCATATAACCTACACACACCTCCTATGTACTTTAAATCATCTCTAGATTACTAGTGACACCTAATTCAGTGTAAATGCTATTTAAATAATTCTTATACTCTATTGTTAGGGAATGACGACAAGAAGAAAAGTCTGTTATCTGTTCAGTAGATATGATTTTTTACTTTTTCAAATACTTGGGATCCACAGTTGGTTGAATCCAAGGATGCGTCATCCGAGAACAGGGAGGGCTATTATACAAGCATTTGGCTACATCTCTTTATTCTTGTAGACATTTACATACTGAAAATGTAAATACTTACAAAATGGCAAATACTTGCTATTTTATCGTTTTTCCTTCCTATCACAGTGGGGACATGATATGGAATTTTTTGAAAAGGGGTATTAGGTTGAATTGTTTGTGGATTTTGTTTTAAGGCATTAAAGGGCACCATGTGAGACAGGTACCCCTATTAAATAAGGGGGTATTGAGTTGGAGTGTTGAAAGCCCCTGATTTAAAAGTGGGCCAGCCAGACACTCCCCAGTGTTGGCCTTTAACAAAGGCTTTAGGCCCATCCCCTTAGATCTGCAGTGGCCTCTGTGTTTTCCAGCAGCTGAGACAATAGGTCCATAGATGCCAAAAGCTGATACACACGTTTTCCTGGCAGCTCTTAGGGTGATAGGAGACAAGTGAAGTGCGTTCTCTGGAGTCTTTGGCTGGATGAAATGGGCTGTCTGGGGGGAATGGCTTTCTCTACCTGTTGGTGTTCCAGGAGTCTCAGATCACAGAAAAGAGTTCTCATGATGACCCACGGAGGCAGCCATGCCGTAACAGTCCTGCTTATAGAGCTGCACCCTGCATACATGTCTGTGCATCTGAGGAGCTCAATGATCATCGCAACAGTAGCTCTGGGCTGTCTTGCAAGAAGCACTGGCCTTGGGTGGCCATGTCAGGGGACCGCCTGTCCCAGAATCAAAAGTGGCATCTTCTAGGCTGTTGGGTCAGCCAGACACTGGGGTCTGTAGGTCCAGAAGGAGGGCCCAGGCCAAGGTTTTCCTCATTATAGGAAAGTCATGAAACCAGTTTACAGCATCATCAAGCCCAGCTGTTAACAAAAAGGGACTACAGAGAATTCAAATAGAAAGCCCATCCCAGGGCTTTTATAGTTTAGTAATATATATGTGTGTGTATGAATAGTGTCTCCGGTCATGATGTAAAATCTATTTCTTTTTATGGGTCGCAGTCAAAAAGTTCAAAAGTCACTTTCTCATTTATACTGAGACTGCTGAGCAGCCATCTAAAACCAGCGCCCTGGGGGACTCTTAATGCTGTGTGTAAGCACCGTTGCAGGGAACCTGTGGAGAGGGCAGTCACTTCTCAGATCTTTTCTGAGAAGGTGAGGGAAGACCCATGAGGAGGGAGGTGAAGGGGAAGCCAGGCCAGACATCGACCACTGGGATTCTGAGGGCTGAGCTGAGACAGGAGGAAGATGACAAGTGTGATGGTTTTTCATTGCTGTGACAAAATACCTGGGGAAAATAACTTAAGGATAAAAGGTTTATTTTGACTCACAGCTTCCGACGTTTCAGTCCATGGTCGAAGGGCTCCGTTGTTTCTGGGCCTGCAAGAGGAAGTTCGCCATGGTGGAAGGGCACGGCAGAGCACAGCTGCTCACCTCATGGCCGCTGGGAAGTAGAGTGAAGGAGTGAGAAAGGTGTCAGGGACAAGATATAGTCCCCAAGGGCATGTCCCCAAGGACCCACTCCCCTCCCCTCCTGTTCCCACCACCTCCGGGCAGTCCACTCGGCTCTGAACCCATCAGGGGATTAATCCATGGGTGAGGGTCGAGCTCTCATTGTCCAGTCACTTCCCCAAAGCCCCGCCTCTGAACATTACTGCACTGGGGACCAAGCCTTCCACACAGGAGCCTCTGGGGAACATTCCAGATCCAAGCCATAAGGCAGTCCTCGAGCCAGCATCCATCCGCCTCTCAGGTTTACTGGGGTTGGGGAGGGACAGCAAATATCTTAGATGCCTTGAAGAACTTCAGTTTTCTCATTATTCTAGCAGGAAATTTTGAGGTTCTCTTTTTAATCATTTAGAGATCCTAATGGGATCACGTTGGCCTCAGTTTCTTTCTCTGTGCCCACTTTCTGCATTGTTACATCTGGGTCTCTCAAACCTCATCAGGCATGAGAGTCACTTGGGAGGCTCGTTAAACGGCAGGTCGGTGGGCCTCTCTGATTCAGAAGGTCCAGGCTGAGGCCTAAGAAGTGGCGTTTCTAGTAAGGGCCCAGGTAACATGATGCACCTGGTCTGGAATGGCTTAGAAAACCACCACGTTACATCAACAGAGAAGAATGTACCCACATAGCTCCTGGCACACAGCAGGGGCCCAGTCAATGCTTCCTTGTTAAACTGAACTGAATCCTCCCCAGCAGAAGTACCTTTACAGTGCAAGAAATGGCCAGTTTTCCAAAGCCACATCCAAAGTGCCTGTTATGCTTAAGTTATCTGTCTCAGGAGAATGACTAAGGTCCTCTAGCCAAACTCTGAGGCTTCTTTGAGCTCTGAATTTCTTTTTTTTTTTTTTTAAGAGAGAGTGAGAGAGGAGAGAGAGAGAGAGAAAGAGAGAATTTTTTAATATTTATTATTTTTTAGTTCTCGGCAGACACAACATCTTTGTTGGTATGTGGTACTGAGGATCGAACCCGGGCCACACGCATGCCAGGCGAGCGCGCTATCGCTTGAGCCACATCCCCAGCCCATCTGAATTTCTTCTTTACTCTGAATTTCTTCCTGGGACTTGCAGCAAGATCAGGATGTCTTTGCTGAAGGGCGGTTTGCTTCCCTATCTACACAGTAAACGGGGCATTTACACCCGAGCCTCTCACCAGCCAGCGCTCATCCTAGTGTATCTTAGCTTTCCTTTCCCATCTCTCTCTTGAATTTTCCTATTTATATTTACCTGTCTGTAAGCTTTTCGAGGAAGTAATGTGAAAGCCCTGGTCAACCCAGAGGCTTGGGACTGCGGGATTGGAAACTTGGTATCTTCCAGGCAGAGTGTAGCCCCCAGGGGCATTGAGGGGTGGAGCAGTTGGCATAGTTAATAACACCAGTTTTGTGAGCACCTGGTCTGACTCCTGGCTGTCACCTCCCAGATATCTGCACGTAGCTTTTCGTAGAACTTTTCTGGGTCTCAGGTTCCCTCTAAGTCAGGAGTGTGATCAGCACCCACCTTCTGGAGTTCTGGGAATCAACTGAGATGATGATTATAGCAGCATATAACACAGGACTAGGTACATACCCTTGAAAAAATCACTCCATTGACATTGGTAGTGAAGATGAGGGTCCACAGCATCTTTAAAATTGTTCCTTTGCCTAGAATACCTAAGTGTCACAACAGGACGGGGCGGGGGGGGGGGGGCTTTCAGTTACTATAGGCCTTCCCCTCTTTCCAAATGAATTATCGGTGCCTTAGAAATCACTGTCTAAGACTTACAAGGGAATAAATCCATCCCAGGAAGCAGATGAGCAAGACACTTTAACGACCAAAAATGCAATGAAGCTAGACATGACAAGACCCAGATCCACCTACAGGTCCCAGGAGCCAGCCCCAGTGTGGCCAGGGCAGCCTCTCTGGCCGCAGCCTTGGCATCATTAGCAACCTGCTACCCACAGGCCAGAGACCGTCCCAGGAGCGATGCTGACTTATCTGGGCTGTGACCTGCTCCATCCCATCTGCTCCATCTTCTTGTGGGCCTGCCCTGCCCGAGCGTGGCACACACGGGCTCCTCAGCAGGTATTTCTCAGTGGCCTCGGAGGTTGAAACTCTGATAAATTCCACTTAGGAATTAATTGATTACCGGGGCAGTGAAGATTCCTGAATGGCCGCAGTGGATTTGAGCTGTGCCTTCAGCACGTAGCTTGCTAGTTGTGCAAACTTGGGACAGAAACATCTGGAAGTGAGGGTGATGAACTGAGACCTGCTTCCCTGTGGGGTTGGTGTAAAATCAGACAAAACAGTGCAGGACAGCTCGGCAGTGATTCACGGCAGCCCGGGCTCAGTCCAGCTGAGCAACCATACAACTTGCCCTCTTAGAACTTGGAATCTAATGACCAAGACAGAGTGAGAAATTGCGCAAAGTTATTCGGAGATCTGAGCTAAGTGCCATGGATTACAAGTTCCAGGGCTCTGTGAAGGGCCAGGAAGTTCTTTTGTGAGGAGTCAAAGTTTGAGCTGAGATCTGAAGATGGGCAAGAATGAACTACAGGGAAATGTGTAGAGAGGTTTAGGGTCTCAGACGATGCAGGAAGAAGGGCTGGCATGGACAGGGACCCTAACGCTGAGGGTGACATCATGGGGTCTTTGAAAGAAGATGGGAGGAGGGGAGGGGGACAGAGGGGCAGGGAGTGGACAAGATGATGTTAGAGAAGAGGCAGAGACTACTGTGCACTGCCTTTTCATCCCTGGGAAGGATACCAGGCCTTCTTCCATCCAAGTCATTGGAGGGTTTTAAACAGGAGAGTGGGAAGGCAATAGGATGCCATTTACTTCTTTTTTCAGAGGCCACCCAACTGCTTCTTGCAGACATGCAGACTAGACTGAAGAGGGGCAGAGTCCGGGCTCCTGCAGTTGGCCACAGACAGACTCCTGCAGGGGTCCAGAAAACAGCCTTAATTATGTCCTGCCATGTCGCTGCTGCAGAGCCAGTGTGTGAGACCTGGCCTCCCCCACACTGGAGTCCTAGGGCTGCTGCAGCAAAGAGCTCCACACTGATGGCTTAAAACAACAGAAGATTTGAGTCCATCTCATTTATTTGATTCTTGATTTTAATTCTTGAGCCAAAGGGGTCTTATTAAGGAAGTTGGGGCCTAATTTCACATGATGGAGGTTAGGGCCTACTTTTTCTTCTGTTAGACGCAGGGTCTCTGGTTTAATTCCTAGGTCCTTGATCCGTGCGTGGTGAAAGATAGGGGTTTAATTTCATTTTGTTGCTTATGGATTTCTAGTTTTCCCAGCACCATTTGTTGAAGAGGCTATCTTTTTCTCCAATGCATGTTCTTGACACCTTTGTCTAATATAAGATGATTGTAATTTTGTGGATTAGTCTCTGTATCCTCTATTCTGTACCATTGATCTACAAGTCTGTTTTGGTGCCAATACCATGCTGTTTTGTTACTACTGCTCTGTAGTACAGTTTAAGGTCTGGTATAGTGATGCCACCTGCTTCACTCTTCCTGCTAAGGATTGCTTTAGCTACTCTGGGTCTCTTATATTTCCAGATGAATTTCATGATTGTTTTTTCTATTTCTGTGAAGAATGTCATTGGGATTTGGATCAGAATTGCATTAAATCTGTACAGTGCTTTTGGTAGTGTGGTCATTTTGATAATATTAATTCTGCCTATCCAAGAGCAAGGTAGATCTTTCTATCTTCTAAGGTCTTCTTTGATTTCTTTCTTTAGGGTTCTGCAATTTTCATTTTATTATATAGATCTTTCACCTCTTTTGTTAAGTTGATTCCCAAGTATTTTTTGAGGCTATTGTAAATGGGGTAGAGATGGATTCAAACTAAAAAGTTTCTTCTCAGCAAAAGAAACAATCTGTGAGGTGAATAGAGAGCCTACCTCTTGAGAGTAAATTTTTTCCCCTCACATATCAGATAGAGGACTACTCTCTAGGGTATATAGAGAACTCAAAAAGGAAAGCACCACAAAAACAAGTAACCCAATCAATAAATGAGCTAAGGATATGAACAGACACTTCTCAGAAGATGATATAGAATAAGTCAACAAATATATGAAAAAATGTTCATCATCTCTCCCAATTAGAGAAATGCAAATCAAAACCACTCTAAGATTTCATCTCACTTCAGTCAGAATGGCAGCTATTTTGAATACAAACAACAGTAAGTGTTGGCAAACATGTGGGAAGAAAGGTATACTTATACACTGCTGGTGGGATTGCAAATTGGTAAGCCAATATGGAAAGCAGTATGGAGATTCCTTGGAAAATTGGGAATGGAACCACCATTTGACCCAGCTATCCCTCTCCTTGGTCTATATCCAAAGGACTAAAAATCAGCATACTACAGGGACACAGCCACATCAATGTTTATAGCAGCACAATTCACAATAGCTAAACTATGGAACCAACCTAGATGCCCTTCAGTAGATGAATGGATAAAAAAAATGTGGCATATATACACAATGGAATATTACTCCACGATAAAAGAGAATAAAATCATGGTATTTGCAGGTAAATGGATGGAGTTAGAGAAGATAATGCTAAGTGAAGTTAGCCAATCCCCAAAAAACAAATGCCAAATGTTTTCTCTGATATAAGGAGGCTGACTCATAGTGGGGCAGGGAGGGGGAGCATGGGAGGAATAGATGAACTCTAGATAGTGCAGAGGGGTGGGAGGGGAAGGGAGGAGGCAGGGGGTTATGAATGATGATGGAATGTGATGGACATCATTATCCACAGTACATGTATGAAGACACGAATTGGTGTGAGCATACTTTGTATACAACCAGAGATATGAAAAATTGTGCTCTGTATGTGGAATAAGAATTGTAATGCATTCTGCTGTCATATATAAATTAAAAAATTTAAAAAAAACAGAAGAGACCCAAAGAAATGCTCAGTGTCTGAGGCAATGGACATGCCAATTGCCCTGGTCTGATCATCACACACTGTATATAGGCATTGAAATGTCACACCATCCCTCATAAATATGTACAGTTACTATGTGCCAACTAAAAATAAAAACATGCTTTTTAGTGCTGGGGAAGAAAAAAAAAACGTAATTTACTTCTCTCACTGCTCAGGAGCCTAGAAACCCCAAATCAAAATGTCCTGTTCTCTGCAAGATCTAGATCTGCCCGGTCTGCTCCTAGCCTCTGGTGTCCCTGGCAATCTTTGGCATCCTGTGGCCTCAATTATCACACGGTGTTCTGTCTGCCCAAACTTCTCCCTAATTAAAGTACCCCAGTTGTTGGATTCCTGGCACCCTAATCCAGGATGACCACATCTTAATTAGATGACATCCCCCAAGACCCTGTTTCCAAATGAGGTCAGGGCCACAGGTTTCAGGAGTTAGGACTTCAGCATGTCTTTCTAGAGAGCAAAATGCAGCCCAGAGCAGCTTTCTGACTGCAACCCCTCCCTGTGCTACAACTGACTCAACCTCGGAGTCTAGAGATGCCCTGAGCAGAGAGAGCAAGCCAGGGAGGGAGAGCTCAGGGTGGCACACCAGGGAGGCCAGGGCCAGGAAACTCTTGAGCTCTTGTCCTCACCAGACCTCACCAGATGAGAAACTTGATCGAGGCCTGTTCTTCCGTGAGCCTCAGTTTCCTCTCCAGCGATGCCAAACTGATGGCGGCTGCCCCATCCTCCCTGCGTTGGCTTTGGGGGAATCCAGTGAAATAATCGAGCATTTCCTGAGAAGATACTGGGTGCCCAGCAGTGAGATTACGCCTTGGGTCTGCTCTTACAAGTGCAGACTCCATTTGCTCCAGCACTATTGCAGGGACAGGGGCAAAGATGAACTAGACCTGGAGGGGATCATTTCTGCAGTTAAAATGACAGGTCCCTAGGTTCGTTATTCTACTTTTTTAGTGTATTTGAAATTATTCTTAATTTTAAATCAATGTTTAGGGAAGAAGAGAAAACTACTCTCTGGAGTTAGATTGCTTGATCCAAGATCTGCCACTTGGAAAGTTACCTAACGTCTCTGTGCCCCGGTTTCCCCATCAGTAGAAGGGGGACACTAGTCTGTGACCGGCCTCTTAAGAGTCTTTGTAGAGCCGGGTACGGTGGCACTCTCCTGTAGTCCCAGTTATTCTAGAGGCAGGAAGATCACAAAGCCCAGGCCAGCCTGGGCAACGTAGCCAGACCCTGTCTCAAACTTTCAAAAGGGTTGAGGGTGTGTATCTCAGTGGTGGAGCATCCCTGGGCTCAATCCCCTGCACTGAAGAAGAGAGAGAGAATCTGCAGAGATTAAATAAGTAGATGCACCGTCCCTGGGTTAGTGGTATGCATAGGTGATAAAGGAGTGTTAACCATTATTCCCAGACACTGGGCACCAAAGTACAATGAGTTGTTGCACCCAAGCCATCACCATGAGCTTCCCAGACTTAGGGCCAACTCTGGAGCTCTTTCCAATCAATTCCTGCTACTTGGAACCTGAGTTTGGGTTTAGAGCAAATCCTGAAACAAGGATCTGAATGCAAACAATTTGTTTGGGAGGAGCGGTCGGGAAGCAACAGCAAAAGCAGGAGAGTGACAACAGAAGAGATGAGGCCCCACCACAAACGGCCACGCCCCTCCCACCCGGAGTTCTGGGAACCCGTGGAGAGCTTGTGCTCAGAGTGGACCTGAGGGAGAGCCAGGGAGCCGCGGGCTTCCCAGTTCTGCAATCATACATGTTACTCCGATAGCCCCCTGGGAGAGAGACAGGTGTGGAGAGGTGGAAGGCACTCAGGTAGCCATGGAGGCGTGGGGAAAACCCAGCACATGTGCTGCAGAATCCTCTGTGCGTGCTCATTAAGTGGTCCTCTGACACTGCTTGAAACCTGGTCAGGATGGGGTCTCACCACCTTCAGAATCAGCTCCTTCCTGGCCAGATGGCCCTGACTCTTCGTTAAACCAGGGATAATAAGGGCAGAAGCAATTCTGTACTGTGTTGTGATGACAGCAGCCCCTGGGACAGGACGGTGAGTGTGTGCCTTAGGGCGGCCACCTCCCTGCTACATCAATCAGGCAAACACCTCTTCTCAGTCCTAGTACTCTCATGGGGAGCCAGGCTGGAGCCCCAGAATCTTGCTGAAGGCAGCTTTAGGCATCTGTTATCGTCCCATTCAGTGAATCCAGTTTGCCCACCCTCCCCAGCGCTTATGAAACTGGGGGAATCCTGGACCCTGAACTGGATAGAGCTCTGCCACGTCCCAGTCTTGCTGTAGGATTCTAACTTAGACATTCAACTTCTCTGGACCTCCCCACTTCTCTCTGGGTAGAATGAAGGGACAGACCCAAGTGAGATAGAGGTGAGTTTAGGTGCAGGTAGGAAGAGCCTGCTCTTTGACAATCAAGCAGTGAGTTAAGCAGGTTGCATCACCACTTTGAGCCTCAGTATCATCTTGGGTAAGCGGGGTCATTAAGTTCAGTCCCTGTGTTATTGTAACTGTCAAAGGTAATGGATACGAAGGGAAGCTCCATATGTGAACAGGAGCTCCAGTAAGTGTTCCCTGTAATTGTCATCATCATGATCATCATCAAGTTCATTTAAAGCCCCTTTTAGCTCTAAGATTCTATAACCTTGTACAATGCCCTCACCCAAGAGTCTTCTCTTGGGTGGGAAAATAAGGCAGCGGTCCTGACTTTGTGTAAAAGTGCCTTCTAATAAGGACAGGAAGAGCATAATAGCCCTACATAATTGCTTAAACTTTAGCACAAGCTGTCAAGGGTCCTAATTGGCCGCCGTGTAATGACAGCAGCCATCTGCATTCACGGTGATTTAGTGACCGGGCTCTGCCCAAGCAGGCGCGTGGTGATCAGAGCTGGACGGGGTGATATTTCTCCCTCTGGTGGGAGTAGCCGTGTGTGCTACGGGAGATTATCTCATTCTCGTTTTAATGACCTACCAGTTGAACCCAACCAAAAGGAAGCCGTGGTCACTGGCAGTCACTATGGATTTTTTCTCTTTCTAAAGACAGTGTTCCTAGGCGAACAGCGGCGTATCTGGAGCGTGATCATGCCTCTTGCTGACTTGTCTCATTGCCCAAGAAGGTCTCTTTGGGGAAGATTTAGTCCCTCAATTAGGGCAAATTGATTTCTGCTTTCTACAGAGTCACTGTTCCAAAAAGAAGGGGGAGCGGGGGAGGAAAGCCATATTAATCTTCGTGTGCAGGCGCGGGGAGAGCTGGAGCATGGTGGCCTTCCCCACTCTGGTGCATGTGTGTAGAGAACCTTTTCTGTGCACAGATTTTAATTGTTCTGACCCCCGAGATGCCAGGTAACACAACAGGAAGCACCCTTCATCATGCAGAAGTTTCTGGAATGGCAAGCCAGAATGGCTGGAGCAGCATCTCCCAGGGCACCTAAGATGATTTCCAGTGATCCAAAGACTTTATATGAGTACCCCTGGATCATGTGTCAGGAAAGATTTCTCCTTCCAATTCTCTTTCATTTCTTGTCCTCCCCTCACATAGAGAGTCTCTGGTTGTTTTCCAGATTTTCCTTCTTGACAGAGACAGCAGACCTTGAACTCACGGTCAGAAAGGCAGGAGTATACTTCAAAAACCTAAGACCATTGTTTTTTTCAGTTGTTGAGGAGTTTTATTTATTAGATCTAGACTATAAATGATACCAATTTTTCATTAGCGAAGTGTTTAAATTTCATTTTTAAAATAAGTTGAATTTAACAAAAAATTAATCTAAAAATAGATTGATTTTTAAGAAAATGCTAAAGAAATTGCAATAAAGTAGGTGGATGTGGCAAAAATCATGACAGTAGTATATGAGGACCAGAGGATGAGGAAAGCATCCATTTTCTACAGAGGAGTCAGAAATTTGCTGTCTATGTTGCCTTGAGCAAGGTTCTTGGTTTCTCTGAGCCTCGATTTTACCATCTGTCCAATGGGGACATGGTCAATACAGAGCCTGTTGGTATAAGCCAAGAGGAGCAAAGTATGTGAAGCCACTTTGCAGATCATGTGCCTTCCCGCAAAAAATGATTCATTTTTCTAAGGAACTAGAAAAAGAAAATACCCAACCAGGAGAGCCTAACTTGAAACACAGCTCTGCTGTTAACGACATGCCAGCGGCGGTCCCTTCCCTTTTTTGCCCTTAGCTGTCTGGATGTAAAATGAAGAGGCTGAACCATTCCAGTGGTCTCCAGGTCTGGCTGTGCATCAGCATCATCTGTGGGTCAAGTAGAACTAACACTGCCAGACGCCACCCAGGGTCTGCCAATCACAGTGTTCTGCCCTGGTGCCCTGGTGCCCTGTGGCTGTAGTAAAGAGCTGCCCCAGGGGTGATTTGGAGGCATCTGCTGATTTAGAGGACGCTTCCAGCTCTAACTCTTGATTGAGCCAAGTTCAGAGCAGGATTTGGGGCTCAGTTTAAGGGAAGTGATCACCGCAGGGGCTGGCAGAGCAAAAAGCCCAGCAGCTCTGGGCAGGTGCCTCTGGGCCTCCTGTAAGACCCAGGCCTGGGCCCTTGAGGACCATCTGATCCAAAGCGCCAATTCAGAGACAACACAGAGACCCAGAGGAGGTAAACGCTCCTGTGCTGGAGATGGGCGCCCAGCCCAGTCTCCTGATTCTCAGTCAGTGAAACTTGCCCAGCACCGCAGCTTCCCCAGTCCAGACAGACAAGGTATTGGACCAGTTGTTGTTGTTGTTTAATTGAGGCAAACGTTGCAAACAGAGGTCCTAAGGATCCAGTTCCAGAGCTTTAACAAATGTGTACATCTGGAAGGCCAACACCCCGATCAAGACAGAGAACAAAACTGGCCCCAGTAACTTCCCTGGTGCCCGCTTCTGTTCAGTCCCCATACCCCAAGGGCAAACACTTCTTAATTCTGTCATCATAGATTTTTTTTTTTTTGGCTGCTAATGAGCTTCGAATAAATGTAATCATTCATGGAGTTCTTTTTGGTGTGTCTCACTTCTTGGTTCAACATGATACCTTTGAAATCCACACGTGTGGTTGGAGGTATTCGTGGTTTGTTGTGTTATTGAGTAGTAAGCTATTATGTGACTATACCACACTGTCCCTTCTGTTGATAGACTTACAGGCCATTTCTAGTTTGGGGCTATTACAAATAAAGCTTTTTCTTTTTCTTTTCTTTTTTTTTCCACTTTCTGTGGGTATAGGCTCCTATTTCTCTTAGAGTGGAGTGGTAGGTATAGGACAGATGGGTGTCTAGCTTTATAGGAAGCATTCAAACAGCGCCCCACAGTGGTGGCACCCTTGATCCTCTCCAGCAGGGAGCAGGAGCACCCTTGGATCTCCCTGTGCCCACCTGCTGCTGCTCCAGTTTTGACCATTCCAGTAAGCATGCGCTAAGTGGCATCTCCGGTTGTTCATTCACATTCCCCCATGACAAGGCTTATTGGCCATTTGCGTTTCCATTTATTTGTGAAATGTCTTTTCGGGTGTTTTGCCCACTGTTCATTTGGTTGTCTTTTCATTACTGACTTCGTAGGAATTCTCTATCTATACTGGATACATGGCCTTTGTCAGCTATGAGTGTCACCAGACTGTGGCCTGCCCTGTCACATCCTTACCAGTGTATTATAATGAGCACGTTTTTCCAGAGCAAGTTCTTTTTTTTTTTTTTTTTTAAAGAGAGAGTGAGAGAGGAGAGAGAGAGAGAGAGAACTTTTAATATTTGTTTTTTAGTTCTCGGCGGACACAACATCTTTGTTGGTATGTGGTGCTGTGAATCGAACCCGGGCCGCACGCATGCCAGGCGAGCGCGCTACCGCTTGAGCCACATCCCCAGCCCAAGTTCTTAATTTTAATCATTGATCCATTTTTTCCTGCCTCAAGTCCATAAAGGTATTCCCCTTTGCTTTCATCAGGAAGCCTCAGCTTTTATGCTTCAGTTATGACCCCTCTGGAATGACTTTCTGTGTGGTCCTAGGTGGCAATTAGGGCTCACTTTTTTAAAATATATTTTTAGTTGTAGTTGGACACAATACCTTTATTTTATTTATTTATTTTTATGTGGTGCTGAGGATCGAACCCAGCACCTCGCCCATGCTAGGCAAGGCTCTAACTCTGAGCTCATTTCTGTTCATACATGTAGCCAGTTGTTCTGGTGTAAGTTGTTGGAACCTCTTATTTCCTCATTGAAGGACCTTGATGCCTCGGTCACTGGACAGGTTGACAGCATACACGTGAGTCCACTTCCGACCTCTGTTCCGCTCTCTCCACCTCTCTGTTTACTCTTTGCTTACTCTTTGCACACTGTTCTGATTATTTTACAGTTATAATTTTTTTGAAATTTCTGTAAGTCCTCCAACTTTGTTCTCTTTCAAGATTGTTTGGATTCTTCTAGTTCCTTTACATGCCCGTATAAACATTAGAGGATAAAACTCACCCCAGTGAGCCCCCTCATGCCCACTTCTGTCAACTTCACAAGGTCACTGTGATTTGTGGGGGGCTGCCCTGGGTCTACAGATCAGTTTGAAGAAAATTTGACTCTTCACAATAGGGAGTCTTCCAATCTATAAATACGACATTCCCCCATTTATTTGAGTTGCTTAACCATGAGGCTACCATAAAGGCTATTTTTATTCAACTTTCCAGTTGGTTTTTGCTGTTATATAGAAACACAATCTTTTTTAGAACTTTACAGCTTCATTGAGGTATAATTTACATTCCATAAAAACCATCTAGTTTTGGTCTGCAGCTCAGGGTATTTTTAAGTAAATACAGTTGTGAAACTATCACTATAATCCAGTTTTTAAATATTTCTATCACTCAAAAAAATAGTTCCTCAGTGCCTGTTTGCAGCCAATCCCTGCCCCCAGCCCAGATCCATGTAAACACCGATCTTTTTGTCCCTGTAGCTTTACCTTTCTAGAAATTTCAGTCTTTTTTTTTTTATGGAACTAGGGATTGAACCCAGGATTGCTCTACCAATGAGCTACATGCCCAGCCCTTTTTTTTTTTTGAGACAGAGTATTGCTAATTGCTGAGACTGGCCTCAATCCTGCCTCAAACTCCCAAACTGCTGCAATTACAGGCATGCACCACCACCACACCTTGCTTATAATATCTACTCTTATATCTCTGGCTTCTGTAACCTAGAATAGCATTTTTGAGGTTCACCCATATTGTTACATTAACTCACTCCTTTTTGTATGGCTGATAGTACTCCACTTATTACCACATTTTCTTTATCCATTCATCCGTTGATAGACATTTAGGTGCTTTCTAACTTGGGGCTAGTATAAATATCACTGTTGGAAACATTGATGTGCAAGTGTTTGTGAGAACATGTGTGTTCATCTCTCTGAGGTTCATACCTAGGAGTGGAATTGCTGGGTCCCATTGTAACTCTGTGTTTAACTGTTTGAAGAAGTTCCAGACTATTTTCCAGAGTGGCTGCAAGATTTTGCATTCCTATCAACAATGTGTGAACTCTCTGATTTCTCATACCCTTGTCAACTCTTGTTATTGTCTGACTTTGTGATTATAGTCATCCTGCTGGGTGTGGAGTGGTATTTATTGTGGTTTTAATTTGCATCTCCCTAATAACTAATGCTGTCAAGCATCTTTTTATGTGCTTATTGACCATTTTGTATTGTCTTTGCAGAAGTATCTATTCGTATCTTTTGCCAATTTTTTAAATTGAGGCAAATGCATGTAGCATACCATTAGCCATCTTAAAGCATACAGTGATATTTAGTATATTTGAAATGTTATACAACTATCATCTCTATCAGGTTCCAAAATATTACTCCAAAAGGAAATCCCACATGCATTAATAACCACTGCTCCTTCCCCTGACCCCAGAACCTGGCAATCACTAATTTACTTTCTGTCTCTGTGAATTTAGCTATTCCATAATTTCATTTTTGGATTATTCAAAATGTGACCTTCAAATTTTGGAGGTATATATTTGGGGGGTATATTAGAGATAGAATTGTGGAATCATATGATAATTCTATCTTTAACATCCTGAAAAAACACTAAACTTTTTTCTAAATTTTTTTCTAAAAGCATTTTGCCCACGTTTTTAATGGGTTTTCTTTTTATTATTGAGTCATCGCAGGCCTCTGTATACTCTGCCTGTGTGTGTCCTTTATCAGACACATGATTTGTATATGGTTTCTTCCAGTCTGTAGGTTGTCTCTTCACTTTCTTAATCATGTCCTGTGATGCATAAAAAAAATGTTTAATGTGTAAGTTATTTTTTCTTTTGTGCTTGGGCATTTTGTTTTGTTTTGTTTTTTTGTTGTTGTTGTTAATTTATTTATTTATTTATTTTATTGGTTGTTCAAAACATTACAAAGATTGCAGAATCACATTGGTTACACATCCACATTTTTACATAATTGGGCATTTTGTCTTAAGACACAATTGTCTAATCCAAGGTGGTGAAGATTTACCCCTGTGTTTCCTTGAAGAGTTTTATGATTTTAGCTCTTACATATAGACATTTTATCTATTTTGAGTTAATTGCATAGTAGGTGAAGAAGGGATCCAACTTATTATACTTTTTATTTTTCTTTGCAATGCTGGCAATCAAACCAAAGGCCTTTGCATGCTAGGCAAGCACTCCACCATAGAGCTCCACCCTCAGCCCCTGACTTGATTCTTTTGCATGTAGAAATCAAATAGTACCAGCACCATTTGTTGAAAAGACTCTTCTTATTGTCTAATTTTCTGAGTTCTTTATATACTCTGGATATTAGGGCTCTATCTGAAGTGTGAGGAGTAAAGATTTGTTCCCATGATGTAGGCTCCCTATTTACCTCTCTTATTGTTTCTTTTGCTGAGAAAAAACTTTTTAGTTTGAGTAAGTCCCATTTGTTGATTCTAGATGTTAACTCTTGTGCTATGGGTGTCCTATTGAGGAATTTGGAGCCCGACCCCACAGCATGTAGGTCGTAGCCAACTTTCTCTTCTATCAGATGCCGTGTCTCTGATTTGATATCAAGCTCCTTGATCCATTTTGAGTTAACTTTTGTGCATGGCGAGAGAAAGGGATTCAGTTTCATTTTGTTGCATATGGATTTCCAGCTTTCCCAGCACCATTTGTTGAAGATGCTATCCTTCCTCCATTGCATGCTTTTAGCCCCTTTATCAAATATAAGAAAGTTGTAGTTTTGTGGGTTGGTTTCTGTGTCCTCTATTCTGTACCATTGGTCCACCCGCCTGTTTTGGTACCAGTACCATGCTGTTTTTGTTACTATTGCTCTGTAGTATAGTTTGAAATCTGGAATCGCTATACCACCTGATTCACACTTCCTGCTTAGTATTGTTTTTGCTATTCTGGGTCTTTTATTTAATCCCATCAACAAATGGGCCAAGGACTTGAACAGACACTTCTCAGAGGAGGACATACAATCAATCAACAAGTACATGAAAAAATGCTCACCATCTCTAGCAGTCAGAGAAATGCAAATCAAAACCACCCTAAGATACCATCTCACTCCAGTAAGATTGGCAGCCATTACGAAGTCAAACAACAATAAGTGCTGGCGAGGATGTGGGGAAAAGGGTACACTTGTACATTGTTGGTGGGACTGCAAATTGGTGCAGCCAATTTGGAAAGCAGTATGGAGATTTCTTGGAAAGCTGGGAATGGAACCACCATTTGACCCAGCTATCCCCCTTCTCGGTCTATTCCCTAAAGACCTAAAAAGAGCATGCTACAGGGACACTGCTACATCGATGTTCATAGCAGCACAATTCACAATAGCAAGACTGTGGAACCAACCTAGATGCCCTTCAATAGACGAATGGATAAAAAAAATGTGGCATTTATACACAATGGAGTATTACTCTGCATTAAGAAATGACAAAATCATAGAATTTGGAGGGAAATGGATGGCATTAGAGCAGATTATGCTAAGCGAAGCTAGCCAAGCCCTAAAAAACAAATGCCAAATGTCTTCTTTGATATAAGGAGAGTAATTAAGAACAGACTAGGGAAGAAGAGCACGAGAAGAAGACCATCATTAAACAGGGTTGAGAGGTGGGAGGGAAAGGGAGAGAGAAGGTAAATTGCATGGAAATGGAACGAGACCCTCAGGGTTATACAAAATTACATACAAGAGGAAGTGAGGGGAAAGGGGAAAATAATACAAGGGGGAGGAATGAATTACAGTAGGGGGGGTAGAGAGAGAACAGGGGAGGGGAGGGGAGGGGAGGGGGGATAGTAGAGGATAGGAAAGGCAGCAGAATACAACAGACACTAGGATGGCAATATGTAAAGCAATGGAAGTGTAACTGATGTAATTCTGCAAGCTGTATAAGGGGTAAAATGGGAGTGCATAACCCACTTGAATCAAAATGTGAAATATGATATATCAAGAACTATGTAATGGAGGGGTAAGACAAGATAATACAAATGGAAGAAATGATTTACAGTAGAAGGGGTAGAGAGAGAAAAGGGGAGGGGAGGGGAGGGGAGGGGGGATAGTAGAGAATAGGACTGACAGCAGAATACATCAGACACTAGAAAGGCAATATGTCAATCAATGGAAGGGTAACTGATGTGACACAGCAATCTGTATACGGGGTAAAGTTGGGAGTTCATAACCCGCTTGAATCAAACTGTGAAATATGATGTATTAAGAACTGTGTAAGGTTTTGAACAACCAACAATAAAATAAATAAATAAATAAATAAATAAATAAATAAAAAGAAAAAAAAAAAAAGAAAAGACTCTTCTTTCTCCCATCAAATGGTTTCAGGAAAATCAATTAATATTAAATCTGAGTGTTTTATTTCTGGATTCTCATTCTGTTCTATTGACTTATATTTTCTTTCTGCCATTATCCCACTGTCTTAATTACTGTAGTTTTGAAGCAAATTTTAAAATCAAGTAATGTGAGTCTTCTGACTTTTTCTTTTCCAAAAGATGGCTTTGCTCTTCTGGACCCCTTGCATTGCCATATAAATTTTAAGATCAGCTTGTTGATTGTCAGTTTCTGTAAAGCAGATAGCCATGGTTTAAACAGCATTAAGTCTGTTTCTACGTTTTGGAGGTATTACTATCTTAATAATTTATGATCCATTAACAAGGGATATCTTTCCATTTATTTTGGTGTTTAACTTCTTTCAGTGATATTCTATTTTTTAGAGTAGCATTGTGTGTGTGTGTGTGTGTGTGTGTGTGTGTGTGTGTGTGTGTGTGTTTGTGTAAGAGAGAGACAGAGAGAGAGAGAGAGAGAAACAGAGAGAGAGGGAGATTCTGGGGACCAAACCCAGGGCTTCCTACAGGCTAAACAAGCTCTCAACCAGGGACCTACATCCCCAGCCCCATTTTGCACTTCTTTTGTTACAATGTAAATGTTATCTTTACCATCTTAATTGCATTTTCCAGTTGTTCTTTATTTGCTGGTGATTAGAAATTCAATTGAGGTTTGAAATATTGACCTGTATTCTGAGGTCCTGCTAAGTTTACTTGTTTGTTCAAGATTCTTTGTAGATTTACAGGATTTTCTGTGTAATGATATTATCTACAGTTGAAGACACTGTTACCTTTTTCTATCAGATATTTATGCCCTTTCTTTCTTTCTTTCTTTCTTTCTTTCTTTCTTTCTTTCTTTTTACCAGTTGCACTGGCTAGAAATTCTAGTACAGGGTTAAATAACAGTGGTGAGTGCACACAGCCTTTCTCCTGATCCTAAGGGGAAAACATTCAATCACCACTAAGCATGGTATAAGCTAGAGGGTTTTTAGGTTTTGGTTTAGGCTTGGGGTTGTTTGTGTTTTTATTTGTTTTAGCTATCCTAGCAGTTTTATAAAGAATTCTTACCCTAATTAAAATCAAAGACACCAGTATTAAGGCTGAGACTTTTAGTAGAAAGAGACTATTATTGGATTTTTATTCAAAACAACTTTTCCAGACAAGAGTCAGATCCAACCCACAGGAAAATAAGCAAAAAAGGAAAATGTTGTCATATATAAGGGAAAAGAAAGGGGGAAAGGCTATAATCCCAGCAGCCAGGGAGCCTGAGACACAAGGATCATGAATTCAAAGCCAGCCTCAGCAATGGTGAGGCACTAAGCAATTCATTGAGACCCTGTCTCTAAATAAGATACAAAATAGGGCTGGGGATGTGGCTCAGTGGTTGAGTGCCCCTGAATTCAATCCCCAGTAAACTCCCCCTCACCAAAAAAAAAAAAAAAAAAAAAAGAAAGAAAGAAAGGGAGAAATAGAACACTCTCAAGGGACAGATCCTTTTAAAGAATAGAGGGACAGCATGCCTCTCCTGCTTTCCAGTTTTATTGAGGGTCCCAGAGAAGTTTCCAGAGAGTCCCACCCAGATCCATCTCTTAATTTTTGACTGACTACAGGATGTCATCAGACTTTAAGTCCCCACTGCCATGACCACTCTAAGTCACTTTGGCCCTTTGGTTCTAATTGTTCGTACATATTTTATGGTTAGGGGAAATTATCCTTAACTCCCTGAGTTCCAGGATCTGGTCTGTGTAAGGGTCACAAAAATCTCCACCTCACACCCCATGGTAACTTGTATTCTTATTAGCATTTCAGGGCCTTTCATTCTCCTGCAGAGAGCAGGTAGTTTGCTGAGGAATGTAACATATCTTGCAGACTTAACCCAGGGAGGGCTGCAGGTAAAGTGCTTCTTAAAAGTGAAATCATGTATTCTGCTGCCTTTCCTCTCCTCTACTATCCCCCCTCCCACAGCAGAATACAACAGACACTAGTATGTCAATATGTAAATCAATGGAAGTGTAACTGATGTGATTCTGTAATCTGTATATGGGGTAAAAATGGGAATTCATAACCCACTTGAATCAAAGTGTGAAATATGATATATTAAGAACTATGTAATGTTTTGAACAACCAACAATAAAAAAAAATGTGAACAAATAAAAAAAAAAGTGAAATCATGTGGGGGGTCTGCTGAGAGCCACAGCCAGTTGGAATGGCCCCTGGCATTTTGCCAGAAGTAATGGTTGAGCCATTATTCAGTTGTATATTAGACCTTTACTGTCTGCCTCAGGCGCCCACTACTTTGGAGTTCTCTGAGGATTGCCTGGGGAGTTCCCGTTGGTTGGGGAAGTTGCGGGAGAGGGAGTTCCCGTAGGTGTGTGGTGTGTTCCTGAAGGAGCTGCGTGGGTGTCGTTCCAGAGAGTTCCCGAGGAGTGTGCATGGAGTGCTGTGGGTTTTCGGAAATAAAGTTTGTTCCTGCTTGAGTGGCTCATGATTTGTGTCCAGCCAGACTGCGGCAGGGGTCAGCGCAGCGGGCCCAGTTTATAGAATTATTCCCTTAACCTCATGTTCCCACCATTGAATCTATCTGGCCCCTATCATGGCCATCTCTTCTTTCATTGGGGGAAGGTGGGGGTGGGGTGGGGGGTGAGTAACACAGGACCGAACTCAGGGACATTCAACCACTGAGCCACATCTCTAGCCTTTTTTTTTTTTTTTTTTTTTTGTATTTTATTTAGAGACAGGTCTCACTGAATTGCTTACCACCTCGCTGTTGCTGAGACTGGCTTTGAACTCACGATCCTCCTGCCTCAGCTTCCTAAGCCCTTGGGATTACAAGGGTGCACAACGTTGCCCAGCCCTATTGATTTCCATCTCCTGACTCTTGCTTTTATATATTATCTTTAGGCTCAGATGATTCCCCCACACACCTCCCATCACCTCATCTTGCCAAAGATGTCATTAACAGCTCCAGATTATGGCCAACCACTTTAGCAACCCTAGCAAAAAGACAGAGAGTCACTTTCCAACAATCCTGAAAACCATTCTCCAGACCCATTACTCTGACCAGCTCAGGTCACATGGTCATCCCTGAACCAATCACTGTAGCCAAGGCTAACAGAATGCCCTGATTGGTCAGGCACAAAGCCACATGCTCCTCCCCCTTGGAACCAGGGGATGGGATGTCTCCTTCTGAATCTGTGACCTTGAGAAGGGCAAGTTTCCCAAGGAAAAAATAAAGTATAGTTATGAGAAAATAAGGGAAGAAGTCCCAGCCAGGCTTAAGTCACAGATGCCTGTTCCTGTACCAAAGACCTGTGTTGCAGGTCTGGCGCTGTCGCTGGAGTCTGAGCCTCAGTTTCCCATTTGCAGTCTTCGGACAATGACCTCTGCCCTCCTTGGCCCTATCTGAAAGGTCCGGGAGGTGGTACCCCAGCAATCTCTGTCTCAACGGTGGAGAGTGGCTGCTGGGAGATAAGGGAAGGACTGCTGACCTGAGCCCTCTCTCCCCTTCCTCTCCCTCACAGAGCACCTGAAGAAGCCCCTGGAGGACTACATGGCCCTCTTCCCCAGCGTGAGGATCCTCCGCACCAAGAAACGTGAAGGCCTCATAAGGACCCGCATGCTGGGGGCCTCAGCGGCGACTGGGGACGTCATCACCTTCTTGGACTCTCACTGTGAAGCCAATGTCAACTGGCTGCCCCCCTTGCTCGGTAAGGGGGCTGGAGGAGCCTGGAGTGAACGAGCCGCCTGCCCCTCTCCCCTCCCGGCTGTTGCAGCGTCCCCTTGCCCGGGTGGAAGCACCCATCAGATGCCAGGCCCTGGGACTCGGAAGCTCAGGGGTACTCAAAGGGACCTTAAAAAGCCACTCAGTCCTATCCCTTCACTTCTCAGAGAGGGGAGCTGAGACTTGGAGAGGGGACCCGTCAAGTGTCTAGTGATGCCTCTCTCCCATTACTTTAAGTTTTGTGAGAAGGCAAGCCAAGGCCATCCCCTGTCAAAAGCCAAATTATGAGGAGACATCTTTATGTAGAGTTAGCAGCAATGACAGTTCACTGCTGCTGCTGTGCATGGCAGGTGATAACCATGACTGATCCGCACAAAGCCATGCCAGGCTGGAGTGCTCCCTTCTTGTGATAATGGAGACCAAAGTTCGGAGATACCAGTGTCAAAGCCACCATCTGTCTGGCGGTTCTTTCTCACAGTTCCACACTGCCTCCTGAGCTCCTTTCCTCAGGGAGGAGTCCTAGTGGATGCCAGGACAGGGCTGTAAACAGGCAGGAGTCACTGGGTGCTGGGTGCTGGGTGTGGGTGAAGGGTGAAGGCCTCATAAGGACCCGCATGCTGGGGGCCTCAGCGGCGACTGGGGACGCTGCAGGCAATGAGCTTAGGCTGACAGCAGGCTTGAAGACAAGGAGGTGGGAGTCAGGTGAGGGCCAGGGCCAGGCTGGAGCAGCCTTGGGGGGCTACCAAGTCAGAAAGTGTGCTCCTCGGGAGTGGATCAGTTGGCCTCCCTCACAGAGCTCAGGGGCAGAGAGGATGAGGTAGAGGGTACCCAAGGCAAGCGTCGGAGGTACCTGAAGGGCTGTTAAGACAGCGCTGAGCCACCCTGGGGTTCTCAGTTGGACATTTCTAAGGCTCCTAGGTGACACCCATGCTGCTGGTCCCAGACTATGCTCGAGGAACACACTGGCTATCCAATGCCACCATTCAGGGACAAGGAGCAAAAGCCAGTCCCTTGCTGTTTAACAGGACAATCCAGCAGATTGATCTCCTCACACAGATCAGCGGGGAGCTTTGTGCTAGATGATAGGCTTCTGAGACCCAGGGTCCAGGATCCCATGGGGTTAGAAAAAAGATACAGGCCAGAATTTCTGGTAAACTGTTTATGTAATTAAACTAAGAGACGGTCTGCATCTGCCTCTCATTACTGAAAGAGTGAAAAAGTAAAAAGCCTCACCATAAATTGCCTAATTTATGGTCCTGAAGGAACAACCCATTTGTAGGGTCATTCTGTGACTCATAAAGACAATGAAGTGGTGGGGCACGAAGCTGAGCTTGTGGTCTAAATAGCCCTTAACTCTGTTTCTATGGAAATGTACGAGGGCCATTTTCATAATCTGCAGACGTGCGTGCAAGAACATCCCCCCCCTTTTTCTTCCCTAATAGAAATGTGAACCCATGGTGTGGATGTAAAAGTCTCTCCCTCTAATATCAGCAGCTGACAGAGCGCAGCATGGCTTTTGTCTAGGAAACCATTAACACCTGCATGCATGGCTCGCTCTGTCTTCCTCAGAGATTAGACATTTCTGAGCCCACAAAGGACTCACCCCCCCCACCCCCGCCAAGAAAGTCGCTGTTGATCCTCATCTCCTCCTGCTTCCCATTCATCTCCATCATCATCATCATCATCATTATCATCATCATCATCATGCTGATGGCCCCTTAGTGTTTGAAGCCATCTCCACATTTAAACTTCACTGCTACTTAGTAAAGCTGACAGGTGAGGCATTATTATCCACAGTTTGCAAATGAGGACACTAAGGGGCAAAGAGATGAAGGAACTGCTCAGTCTCCCAGCTCCTGCTTCTGAGCTTCTCTCAGTAACCCCCGTCACAGAGACTGTCAGCCGAGTGCTGATCTTGCTGGAGGCTGCATCGAGCATCTTGGCTCCATTATCTGCTCATTCTCCTCAAGGATCCCCCATGAGATAGGTGACATCTTCCTCCATTGTGTTGGCCAGGAAGCCGAGGCTCAGATGTGTCAGAAAGCCTTATCCAAGGTGATCTCCTAAAGAGCAACAAAACAGGGTTTGTTTGTTTGTTTTTAATTGGTTCTTTTAGTTACACCTGACGGTAGAATTCATTTTGATAGTAGAATTCATTGTACAAGCATGGAATACATCTTATTCTAGTTAGGACCCCATTCTTATGGATGTACATGGTGGTGGGATTCACTACAATGTAGTCATATAAGGACATAGGAAAATTATTTCTGATTCATTCCACTGTCTTTTCTATTCCCCCTCCCTTCCCTTCAGTCCCCTTTGTCTAATCTACTGAATATCTGTTCTTCTCCTCTTCCTCCTTATTAGCTTCCACATATCAGGGAAAACATTTGACCTTTGTTGTTTAGGGAAATACTTATTTCATTTAGCATGATATCTCCGGGTACATACATTTACTTGCAAATGCCATAAAGTCATTCTTCTTTATGGCTGAGTAATATTCTATTGTGTATACAGTTTATTCATTAATCTGTTGAAGGGCATCCAGGTTGGTTCCATAGCTTAGCTGTTGTGTACTGAGCTGCTATAAACATTGAGTGGCTGTGTCACTGCAGTATGCTGATTTTAAATCTTTTGGATATAACTGAGGAGTGTAAATTATTCAAACAAACAAACAAATGAGAAGTGGGATAGTTGGGTCAAATGGTGGTTCCATTCCAAGTCATCTGAGAAATCTCCATACTGCTTTCCAGACTGGTTGCACCAATTTGCACACCCACCAGCAATGTATGGGTGTGCCTTTTTCCCCACATCCTTGCCAACATTTATTGTCACTTGAATTTTTGACAATTGCCATTCTGACTAGAGTGAGATGAAATCTCAGTGTAGTTTTAATTTCCCTAATTGCTAGAAATATTGAACAAATTTTTAATATATTTGTTGACTTTGTTTTTCTTCTGAGAAGTGTCTGTTCAGTTTCTTTGTCCATCGATTGTTTGAGTTATTTATTTTTTATGCTGAGTTTTTTGAGTTATTTATATATCCTGGAAATTAATGCTCTGAGGTGCAGGTGGCAAAGATTTTCTCCATTCAGTAGGCTCTTTCTTCACATTCTTGATTTTTTTTTCCTTTGCTGTGAAGAAGCTTTGTAGTCAGATGTCATCCCATTTATGGAAGATTGATTTTACTTCTTGTGTTTTAGGGGTCTTGTTCAGAAATTCAGTTCCTGATCCAATATGTTAGAGTATCAGGCCTAAATTTTCTTCTAGTAGGCTCAGGGTTTCTGGTCTAATTTCTAGGTCTTTGATCCACTTTGAGTTGAGTTTTCTGCAGGGTGAGAAATAGGGGTTAAATTTCATTCATCTACATATGGATTTCCGGTTTTCCCAGCTCCATTTGTTTAAAAGGTTATTTCTCTGGTTGTTGCTTTTGTCACCTTTACCAGGTATGAGGTAATTGTGTTTTGTGGGGTTTTTCTATGTGTCTTCCATTCATTTTCTTGTTCATTTGGAGCCACATTACTATAGCTCTATGGTATAATTTAAGGTCTGGAATTGTGATGCTTCCTACTTCACTTTTCTCATTAAGGGTTGCTTTGGCTATTCTGGGCCTCTTATTTTTCCAGATAAATTTTATGACTGCTTTTTCTATTTCTATGAAGAATGTCATTGGGATTTGGGTGGGAATTGATTGAATCTGTATAGTGTTTTTGGTAACATGGCCATTTTGACAATATTAATTCTGCCTGTCCAAGAGCATGGGAGGTCTTTTCATCTTCTAAGGGTTTCCTCTATTTCTTTCTCTAGTGTTCTATAGTTTTCATTGTAGAGGTCCTTCACCTCTTCTGTTAGATTGATTCCCAAGTGTGTGTGTGTGTGTGTGTGTGTGTGTGTGTGTGTGTGTGTGTATTGAGACTATCATGAATGGGATGGTTTTCCTAATTTCTCTTTCAGCTGATTCATCATTGGAATATACGAATATGACTGATTCCTGGGTTTTAAAATTTGTATCCTGCTAATTTGCTGAATTCATTTATATTATAAGTTTTAGAAGTTTTCTAGTGGAATTTTTTTGTTTTCTAAATATAAGATCATGTCTTCAGCAAACAGAGAGCTTGAGCTCTTCTTTTCCTATTTGTATCTCTTTAATTTCTTTCTTTTGCCTAATTGCTCTGGCTAGGGATTCAAAGACTGTTGAATAGAAGTGGTGAAAGTGGACATCCCTGTCTTGCTGCTGACTTTAGAGGGAATGCTTTCAGTCTTTCTCCATATAGAATGATGTTGGCCTTGGGTTTGCCATATACAGCTTTTACAATGTTTAGGTGTGTTCCTTCTGTCCCTTGTTTTTCTAGTGTTTAAAACTTGAATGGATGCTGATACAAAACAGGATTTAAACCTGGCCATTCCAGGTGAGCATAATGTACAGGATGTGGCCTTCTTAGGGCCTTGGCTTAACACCTCCCACCATCAGCCAGCAGCCAGCAGGGTGCTGCGTGCACTGCCCCAACCCTCCTTGGACACAAAGTATCCTGAATGGCCAGGAGTAATTAAGAAGGGAGGCCTTCCTCTAGATTTTTCCCTGGGGCAGTTCTTTAAGCATCTTTAAGCAGGGAGAAGCCTGGGGATGTGGCTCAGTGGTGGAGTGCTCACCTAGCACTGACCACAAAAAAGAGAGAGACAGAGAAAATCCCCAGAGAGCAGATCCAAGCCAACCGCCAATTCTAAGTGGGATTCGAGGAGGCATAGGGACTTTTTAAATCACACCCTGAGTACATCTGGCACTGGTGGTTTCCAGGCCATCCTTGAAGGTACAGTTGCCAAAAATACTATTTCTCAAACATTTTTATAACCATGTGTCACAGTTAGAAGCACATTGGACACCTGAATCCAATAAAGAATTGCACATGGTCACATAGTACTGCTGAAATACATTTCCTGATTATTTTTTTTTTTTAATACCAGGGATTGAACCCAGAGGTGCTTAACCACTGAGCCACATCCCCAGCCCTTTTTATTTTTTATTTGAGACAGGGTCTTGCTAAATTGCTTAGGGCCTCATTAAGTTGCTGAGGCTGGCTTTAAACTTGTGATCTTCCTGCATGAGCCTCCCAAGTTGCTGGGATTACAGGCATGCACCCAGCACTTTCCCTGAAATAATTCCATCTAGCAGGATATTTCTTAGCACCTGGAATGCAGTCTGACATTCATTTCTATTAATTATAAACACATACACATACACACACACACACACACACACACACACACACACAATCGATTTCATGCCCCACCTATGAATTGATTATGTCTTCAATTTTGGAAAAGACAAAAATGCTGCTTTCTCTCCTGGAAGGAAAATGGACTGTAGCTTGGTGAAACGTGGGCCCTGGCAGCTGTTGGCCTGCTCTGGCCCTGCAGGGCTCTGCATGGCAAGTATTGAATTTGACTCCCGGCTCAAAGCACCCAGGTGCCCCAGCACAGCCCACTTGGCCCTCTTGGCAGATCATCTGCCCTGACAATTGACGGACACCCCTTGGCTTCAGTCAGGGCTGTCTGACAGGAGGTGTGTTGATGGGCAGAGCAAGCCAAAGCTGGAACTCTGATGTTACGTTAGGCAGAGAGTACATGGAATAGGATCAGATTCTTCTAGGCCCAAAAGGGACCTTAAAGCTACCTGGGTCAAAGCCCTCATTTGCAATCTTAAATCACCAAGCTTGTAGCATGCCTTGGTGAAACCACAACTTGCAGGACAGTCCATTCACTCTTCTATAGTTCTGTTTGAGAATTTGAACTGAGCTCACTTGAGGAGGGCCATTTGCTTGGTGACTGAAGCCAGGAGCACCGGTGAGCTGTCAGGGGTGGACATGAGGGGCAAGCCAGGCCTGGCTGCTTTGGGCCATGAGTTAAGATCAGGACTTAGAATGGAAACCTGGCAAGGCCAGAACAGGGGTCCTCCCAGAAGGAAATCAGCCTCTTTCCATAGCAGCAGAGCCTCTTACCCCACTTCACAGAGAACATTGGGCCTTGGAGATGTTATTTGTGACTCAATCTCAGGACACTATTGTGGGTGGCAAGTCTGGAATGAGACCCGTAGTCCCTCTTGCTTCAATTAAAGCCTACACTCTCCCTTCCTCTCTGTGGGTTCTCAAACTCAAATGGTCAGAGATATCATCCAGAGAACATGTTAAACAGGAGAGTAAGCTACAGAATAGGAAAGGCACTTTGCTCCCGCCTCAACTAATGGGCATCTCTTGGCTGCTTTAGACCGCATCGCTCGGAACCGCAAGACCATCGTGTGCCCAATGATTGATGTGATCGACCACGATGACTTTCGTTATGAGACGCAGGCAGGAGATGCCATGCGGGGTGCCTTTGATTGGGAGATGTACTACAAGCGGATCCCGATCCCTCCAGAACTGCAGAAAGCTGACCCCAGTGACCCATTTGAGTGAGTATGAGTGACCCGTGTTTATCCTACTGGTCAACCCCATGACTGCTTCCCAGCCCACACACGGCTCAGGATGGCCACCTCCCCCAGAGCCCAGCACAGAGGGCCCAGATTCCTGGTCCCACTCAGTACCAAGTGACAGATATCCTAAGCAGAAGTATCTCCCACTCCTGGCATGTCACAGAGCCCTAGCTCAGGACTACCAAGCCAGTCACCTCCACCTTGGCCACCTCTGTGGACTTTGCCAGGGCTGCCCGGGGATGTATGGAGTCGCTCATGCTCTCTCCCTCTCAGGCCTGTGGCCAGCTGCCATCATCGTCATCATCCTCCCCAGTGCCAGGCACAGTGCTAAGCAGTCTTCAGCTACAACCAGTTTCCAAACAGGGACACCACAAGGCTAAATAACTTGCTCAGGTCACACAGCTGTTAAGTGGCAGAAGCTGGGGGAAAGTTCGGGTCTCTGGGCCTCTGGAGCCAGTTTCCCCTTCTTTCTGTGAGACCCCCTTGGAAACGTCAGGGTAACAGCAGCCTGTCCCACCAGGGGTTTGGGGTGTGGACTGGACTCAGGGCCTCCTAGAATGTGAAAACTGGAGGGGACCTTGGATGAGGTGCTCCACCCCTGGCAGATGAGGGGGACGAGGCCCAGGAGAGGGAGGGCTCGCCTGGGGTGCACACAGGTGAGAACTGAGCCGCTCGCTCCTCCCCGGCGCCCCAGCTCTGCTCTTCAGCAGGAGGTGGGCCATTCCTGCTGCTGCCATCCAGCTCCCCTAATTGTCCTTCCAGAGGGTTAGAGAAGCTCTCTGGACACAAAGCCAGAGGCCAGCCTCCCTTGCTGGGTCTGTTTCCCATTGCTGCTGTGACAAATGACCGCAAACCTTGGGGCTTACAACAGCACTTGAAGTTCTGGTGGTCAGAAGTCTCACTGGGCCCAAATCAGGGTTTCAGCAGGGCCGCGTTCCTTCCAGATGCTCTGGGAGAATCACTTTCCTGCCTTCCCAGCCTCTGGAAGCTGGGCACAGTCCTTGGCTCATGGCCCTCTTCCATCCTCAGAGCCAGAAGCATAGCATCTTCACATCTGTTTCTCTCCCTGCTTCATCCTCCTGTCTCCTTCTCCGACTCTGACCCTCCTCCTACCCTTGATATGCCCTTGGAGTGACATTGATCCCAGGTGGTTACAGGGGGCCACCAGGATTATCTCCCATCTCAAGATCCTTAACCTGAATCACATCTTTTAAAGTCTCTTTTACCACAGAAGGTGATGTATGCACAGGCTCTGAACATGAGGCTGCCTACACCGAGGTGCAGGTAGTGTTGTCGTGGGGCAGGGACACACTTGCCTTGCCACACTCTGGCCCCTAGTGAATCCCAACTTCTCTGCCCTGCTCTCCCCATCTGACAATAGGGGCTATTGGCTCAGCCATCTTCTTGGCACAGTGCATGTCAGAGTTCCTAGTGGCAACCTCTCAGTCTATGAGCCCCAGGAAAGGCTCAGAGGTCAGGACAACTGGGCTTCTTCGTGGAAATGATAAGTGACCAGGTGATGGAGCACCGCAAGCCAGGAGCTGAGTCCGTGTGCTTCCTCGGTGGGTCTGACCTCCTTCACCTCAGACATGCTCACCACCAGAGATCCCTCCCTCACCAGAGCTGTGATTATTCAGCCAAGATGTGTCACGTGGTCAGCACCAGCCTGCACATGCCTCAGAGTCAATCCGCGGCTGGCCAGCACTCCTGAGGAAGGAGACCAACAGCAGAAGTAACTAACACTTGGCCTGAGGTGGCAAAGCAATTCCAGCAAACATTATCATGCACAGTCCTTACAATAGCATCCTCAGTATAGGTAGTCTTGTCCCCATTGACCGTTGAGACCCTGTGATTCAGAGGGAAATGAGACTTGCCCAAGTTGACAGAGTATCAGAGGCTGAGGTCAAAATGAGCAGTCCCTGAAAATGGAATGTGCAGGGTACTCAAAGGAAGTCAGAACCCCCATTATTATAGGAGCCTTTGGCCCAAGCAGACAGACAGCCCTGTTCATCCCCCTTACCGTGAGTTCATATTTGCAACTGGTGAGCAGCAGAGGCCTGACCCAGTGTCCTCTAGGGCCTCAGTCTCCTCATCTGGACATTAGAGCAGTGCCTCTCAACCCTGGCTGCATGTTGGCATCACCTAGGGAACTTACTGAAATGCCCAGGCCACCCCAGGCCAGTTACACCTGAGTCTGGGGGTGGGTACAGGCATCACTGTTTCTTAAAGCTCCTGAGTCACTGAGATGACCAGGACAGAGAGCCACTGGCCCTGATGCTTTCTGAGGACTCTATCCTTCACATCCTTGGGTTCTCCAAAGCCTCTCTTCTACATTGCACGTGGACAGAACCCCAGAGAGTGGCCACTCAAGGTATCTGGTCATCTTCTGCACACACACCTCCCTGTGTTGCCAGTAAGTAGACAGTAGAAAGGCACAGCAGTGCTGTCACCATGTGAGAGACCGGGGTTTGGTGGCAGCCCATCCACCTACTAACCACATGCCCTTGGGCAGGCTGCACAGTGTTTCTGAATTTCAAATTCCTCCAGCTGAGGAGGAGGCTAGGACAGCCCCCGTGAGAGCTGGAGATGATGGCAGTACAGTGAGTGGCAAGCGCTGACACTCAGGCTGTTGTTATTATCACTGCTGAACACAGCAGAAAACGAGCAGGCCTGGAGGAGAAGCTTCCCTCCGGAGGCAAAGCCTTGAGCCTCCAAAATGCCTGGAGGCTGATCTCCTTCCTTCCACACTTGGCCTTGGCCTGTGTCCCTGGCTGCAGTCCAGGCCAGTTTCCAAGGGCAGAGTCTTGGGTCTGATTTCCTGTGAAGCACTAAGTCAGAAACCGTCTCTCCCGTCCAACCTGTGCATTTACTCTCCAGCCAAGCAACCCAAAATCCCACCGTCTTCAGAAGACAGAGGGGAGTGGACACAAGTGACACCTTCTATTTGAGTAGCATTGGATACTTTTATCAATGTACTGGCAGTGTGGGACAGGAAGTAAGCTCTCTCCATGGTGTAGGGAGGGGATCAGGCTGCAAGAGTCAGGCTGCAAGAAGTTCCCATACAAGTATGTAATCTTCCGTTTCCTTGTAGCCACATTAAACAGAGAGAGAGAGCAGGGCATGTGAGAGGCCTGGTCCATCCCCAACACCACAAAAAGAAAGAAGAAAAACAAGTAAAATTAATTTTAACAATATATTTAATTTAAACCAGTATATCCAAAATATCATTCTAACCTGCAGTGATGCTAAAATTACTGACAAATTCTGTCTTCAAACCTGTCTTGGAAATCCCACGTGTGTCGACTCACAGCATGTCTCCATTCAGACCACATTCCAAAACTTAGCCACCTGCGGCCAGTGGCTGCTGACCTGGGCAGCACTGGAGTTAGTGTTAAACAGTGGGGGCTGCTGCCGGAATGTTCTGGTTTGAAGGTCTAGAGTTTTCCAGTGGAATCAGAGACACAGCCACGCTCCAATAGATGGTCACAGGGCAAATACTGGTCCTCCCAGGTGCTGGCCCTGAGCGAGGATGGGGCCGGGGGTGCTAGCCGGCAACAGCATGGTGTCCTCTGCACTCAGCATGGTGCAGGCTACTCCCTGTTCCCCTGGGTGCCCCTTGATTTGTCCTTTCTGTGTCCTGCTGATGTCATTTCTTCAGTGACTTCCCTTTGCCCATTGTCCCTTGTCCAGAACCCCTTGAAGGCCACCTCCTCTGAGTGCCCTTCCTTGCCCTGCCCTGTACCCTGCTCAGACCCAGGAGTGGGAGGGAAGCAAAACCCTGCCTTCATGTTCCTGTGGTGCTCTGGCCTGCCCCTCCCAGGGACCCTTGTCACAACCATGTTCTGGATCCGTCTATCCTGAGGTGGCTGCCCCATGCATTGGCTTCCCCCGGAGGACAGTGACTTCCCTCTGTACCCCTCCAGGACCAGCAAGTAAATCAATGAGGGATCAAAAGGATGGAGTTTATCTTGCCTCCGGTTTAACTGAAAGAACAGAGACCGTGACTTCCGCACCCACCAACAGTGTCTGTGCAGGGCTTGCTGAACAGCAGCCATGAAAAAAGCAGGATCCTAGATGCCAACCCAGAATGGTGCCAGAAGGCCTGGCGAGAGCCCTCCAGCTGCATGCTTCTCATCCCTCTAAGAGAGGCTCAGCACAGACAAGCTCAGAGATGCAGACCGTTTAACTAGGGGGAGACTAGATGTACAGAGAAACCTGATATTCGTACATATCACGCGGCTCGGGGCCCATGGGAAAGAAGTACTACTGTGATTTCACTTCACAGGTGTTCTCAGGTGTTCATTGTGCAGGGTACTTTTGATCCACTTGGTTAAAATGCAGCATTTAGGAAGGGACATGGTAGGCAAGAAGGAGGAAAGCCTGGCACCCCACCCCAAAGGGCCTTAAAGCCCCAGGTCGACGCAGCCGTGTCCCAGGAGTGACCCAGAACACCATCCCTCGGGGAGAGGCCAGGACATCTGCATCCTCATGCCTCGTTCTTTTCCTTTGACAGGTCTCCCGTGATGGCCGGTGGGCTGTTTGCCGTGGATCGGAAGTGGTTCTGGGAGCTGGGCGGGTACGACCCCGGCTTGGAGATCTGGGGAGGGGAGCAGTATGAGATCTCCTTCAAGGTGAGCCAGTGCTCAGAAGCCCCTTCCCCTTGACTCTGCTCCTTGGCCCTGGGCAGGCTGCCTCCTGGCGTCTCGGACTCAGGGTTCTCAGGGTTCTGTGGCCCCTTTGCTCCTCAGGCGAAGGTGCCAGGGGCCAGTGGGCCACTCCTTGTGGGCATGTGGGGGACAGGGTGGGGATGCCGTGGGTGCATCCTCAGGCTGCCAAAGGCTGGTCTTGCTGGCATTTGCCTTCGATCTCTTCTTAAGATTCTGAAATAAGACAAGCCCCACTTCCATTCAAGATGGCATGTCTGGGATTGAGATGCCGGCAGCCCATGGTGGGGGAGGAGCCAGGAAGGCCACAGGATGCACAGGCCTAGAGGAACACTGTGCTGAGAGTAGCTGTGTGGCCTCACAGGTTCCAAGTTGGCCACTGGGTCTCCCCTCTCAGTTCTCCTTTTGTACCTGTCACTGTAGGAGTTTGACATAGAGGCCAGAGGGTAAAAGCTCCAATTGAGGATTCAGAAAGACCTGAGTTCAAATCCCCATTCCAACACTCAGTAGCTTCCTGATTTCAAGCTTTCCTCATCTGAAGTAGAGGAACAATAATAAGACCTACCTCACAGAGCTACAGTGAAGATGAACTGAGAGAATGTCTGGAGAGTGCTCAGCATATAACATGGGAACGTGGCCAGTGATTAATAACTGTAGACACACACTATCAAAGGTGCCATGAATAAACATTTACCTCTTTGATCAGCCCATGGGCTGTAGAAACTCTTGACAATGGAGGTAAAGGAGTCACTAGTTAACTAGTAGCTAGTTAACTACTCAAACGTGAGTGCACACTCTCCTCTTTATTTATGGGATTCCTTTGCGCCATCAGGTGAAGAAGGCCAACCCCTGTGAGACGGGTCAGCTTGTCCTATGCCCTTGTGGTCCACCAGCCTCCAGCATGTTCAGAACCTGGCTAAGGCAGATCCCCAGCCCACAAGGATGGCCAGGGCCATCACTAGCTGACACCCGTGAACACACAACCCTGATGCCCCCTGAGCTGGGCAACAAGCAAAAGGCTAGCATCAGGTGGCCAAGATCAGATCCTCGCTCTGCCACTTCCTACCAGCTGTGTGATCCTGCCCAAGGAAGTCGCCTCCCTGGGCCTCAGTTTCTGTTTCCATAAAATGGGTTTAGTGATGCTTTAAGCTTCATGGGTTGTTGAGAGGATTAATTTAGACCATGCTAATTAGGTGCTTTTAATAAATACCCTAAAGGTTACTATCATTATCAGCCTACAATATAAGATGACTTATACAACACTGGTTAAGCAGGTCAGAACTGGAGAACATAATTTATTTTTGTACAGAAGATTGACCCCAGGGGTACTTTACCACTGAGCCACATCCCCAGCCCTTTTTATTTTTTATTTTGAGACAGGGTCTCACTAAGTTGCTTAGTCTTGCTAAATTGCCAAGACTGGCCTTGAACTTGCAATCCTCCTTGATCAGCAGAAAAACAGCCACCTAGAGTGCTGCTGAAACATTATTTGGGTCTGAAAGGTAGTATGTGTCTGTTTTAACCTCCAGAGCTCTGAAGCTGTCCCTCTTGAGGACAGCAGCCTCCTCCAAAAGAAATAAAACAAATGTTAGTATCTCAGGGTAACCGTCAATATATTTAAGAATTCTGATGGCACAAACACCAACCAGTCAGAAAGGTGCCAGCCACAAGCAATGTGCATATGCTGTGGTGTGTGACAGCAGAGTATCCCCCTGAGCAGAGCTGATAGGACAGGCCCTTTGCACATCCTGGCCCATTTCATCCTCCCAACAGCTTGGAAGGGTGGGATCCATATTGCACCCACTTCACAGGGAGACATGGGGGGCTGAGACCACACGGTCAGAAGTGACTCAACTGGGGCCTGAACCCAAGCCTGCCTGACTCCAAAGTCCTAACCTGCTGTGTTTGTCAAAACATCAGAGGAAAGCAATTGAGAGAGAAAGGAGCCTAAGAAAATGGCTGCTTGCCCTTTCTTCTCAGTTTTTTCTTCTTCTTAGGATTATTCCTAGTTTGCTTGAATATTCTGCAGTCTCTTAGTGAATTGAATTAGTGACAATTTAAGTCAGAAATAGCAAATAGGTTTTGTCTCAGACCAGCCAACTGGAGCATCGGTAGGGTTTGCTGCACTTGTATGTTAATATGTATTCTGAAGCTGCATCCAGGCTTATCAGAAAGAGTATGGATTGATTAGTGATGTCTGCTTTGGTGTAGGTTTGGTGAGTGATGGCACATAGGTCATTGATTTAATATTCCTGACCCATGAAATCTAACTTTCCAAATATCACATTCTGCCGGGCATGGTGGCCCATGCCTGTAATTCCAGTGTCTCAAGAGGCTGAGCCAGAAGGATCACGAGTTCAAGCCCAACCTCAGCAATTTAGTGAGGCTGTAAACAACTTAGCAAGACACTATCTATCTCAAAATGCAAAAAAGGCTGGGGATGTTGTTCAATGGCAAAGTACCCCTGGGTTCAATCCCCAGTACCGCACCCCCCCCTCAAAAAAAAAAAAGGATCCCATTCCACAGGTACAGTGAAGACATACCCAAAATAGTTTTAACTGCACAGTTACCCAGTTGTCCATTAAATGCTGATTCATCAGGCATTCTTCTGTGTCAGTACCCAGAAATGGGCACATCCGAGTTGTGAGTTCTTCTCAGGATTAAACTGCAATAGGGTGGGATCAGCTTGTGTTTTATTTGCGCTATATTCCAAGTATTTAAAGGATCGCCTGATGTGGAAAAGGTGCTTAATAAACACTTGTTGGTTGAATACTCAGAGAATTTGGACCACTGGCCAGAACCAGCTCCAAGCTCTGTGGTAGAAGTCCCCCTTTCAGAAACTTCTTCTATGGAGAAGAGTCACAAGAGAAAGATGTGCACAGAGGAATCTAAACCCCAAAAGCTTTCTTTCTGTGTATTTCAAAGACCCATCTAATGTTACTCATCAGGCAATCATGGTAGAACAAATGGCATTTTTCTTCACACAGTTTATTTACAAAAGGCTTGGTGATGAAGCCATATTGGAAATCTCTGGTCCAGGAGAGAGATGGAGAGTGGCTCGTGTTCCCATTTGATCCAATTATGTCGGGCACTCTCGGGGGGGAAAGGGAGACGTTGTAATGAGGAGGCTCCTGCGGTCTGGAAGGGACTGTTCTCCCTTGGCTCTGACTTTCCTGGCTCTGAGAACACTGCATCTGCCAGTATGTCATGTCTCAGCCCCTGTAAAGGCCACCCGAGGCCAGGCGAGCAGGAGAGCCCATCCATCCGTGGCAGCTCCTCGCTGAAACACAGTCTTCATTTTCAGCCAGAGCCAGGCACCTACCAAGGGCCAAATTCCCTCCGATTAATCTCTGCTAAGCTCCCTGTTCTTGGTGACAGAGTAAAGAGCCTGGGCTGAAAGACATGAGTGTATTTCCAGAAATTAAGATAAATCAATATTTGTCATCAGGGCAGATAGATTAATACTTTGGCTCTGATTCCACACCAGCCTGTCTCTCCTGATGGGAAAACTCTAGAAAATACATCCCAAAGGTTCTGAAGTTTCTAGAAGAGCCACTGGCTCTTTCTCTTTCTTTCTCCCTCCACCTCCAACTCAGCTGAGCTTTGGTTTCCTAAAGGGGGGGTCACACTGTCTGAGTTCCCCCACTTGGAGGTTAGAGGTTAGACTCTTCCCAGTTTTAACGGTTCGGTGAATCTGGAACTCTGTAGTCTGGCCTCCCACTAGTGGAAAGCCCAGGTGCTATGCCCAGATGTCCACCTCACACAGGGCTGTCCCCCACTGTTCACTCTTCCTGAAGCATCTTTCCTTAGTTTCAGCTCCTCTGAGGAGCCTCCTTGCTGCCTAGGGACCATCCCCACGTTGGTCCTCACGTCTGCATGCACGCATCATGGCTCAGAATGCCCTGGGTTTACCCAACCTCAAGATCTTCCTCTCTTCCCTGCTGGACTCTGGGCTACCTGGAGACAGGAGGTGGGTCTCATCCACCTCTATATCCCCAATCTGGCTCAAGTGGTTGTTTTAAATACAGATGCTCCCCGATGTACAGTGGGGTTTTATCCTGAAAAAAAAAAAAAAAAACATTGTAAATTGAAAATGTAAGTTAGAAATACATGTAATACACCTAACCTACCTATTACCCTAGCTGAGCAACACAGCACACTGGTCTGTTTCCCCAGTGATCACGCGGCTATGTGGGAGCTGCAGTTCCCAGCTTCTGTCCAGCCCCATGGGAGAGGATCCTAGTACATATCGCCATACTGAGAAAAAATCCAAATTCAAAGAGCGCTTTCCATTGAGCGCCTCTCACTTTTGCATATTATAAGGTGGAAAAAAATCATAAAACAAACCATCGGAGTGGAGTACTGTCTATGACTGTTAGTGACATCACTGCCCTCCCCAGATATAGGGCACCATCTTAGGTTATGCTGTGTTGTGGGCAGGGTGTTCAGCAGGGAGACAGGGCCCTGGCTGCTCATCTCTTCTCCATCCACCTGGAGAGCCCCAGCCAATCACTCCACCTCCCTGGCCCTCACATCCTGAGGGGGTCCTTCCTCCCCCAGGAGACAGGGTAGAGTAGGCTGCTGTGGGGAAAACCCTTTGGCTTACACAGGTACAAGGGTAGTTTGGGTTTGAGAGGGCAGTGGCAAGATGAGCAGAAAGGGGACTGATTGAACCTTGTTCCCAGGAGGCCAGGACTAGAATGTCTTCACCTACAAGACTCAGAAGAAAGAATCCAAGCAGAGCCACAGCACCTAACTAGACTAAGAAAAATGTGTGCCCTGGGGCAGTGCACATTGACACTGTATCTTTTGCAAGTAGCAAAATTTGTTACATTTTGGAAAATCCATTGCATTTCAGAATAAGCACATTCTTTGACCTAAAATTCCATGCCCAGAAATTCCAAGAAAGACAACGCATATGTGAGCAAAGAACTAGGTAGGAGCTATTCGCTGGAATGTTATTTACAACCTGATTAGATCGAAAAAGACCTCTTACATATATCAAATTAAAATAATCCTTAAAAAATGTATGTACACTTCCTTAGCAGATAAATATGTTACGGCACATATAAACAATGGACTCTTACATAATGCCAAGGCCAATGTCTCGGCTTGGCACCAGAATCACGAGCCACCACACACCTTTGTAGGTTCAAACAGCAATTCTTTATTCCAGCTCTCACACCGCCTCCACACAGGTCCAGGGGCAATCTCGTTCTCCCGTCTGCCCGCACAATTCACCTATTCCACGAGGCTATCTCCAAATCCCATTTTAGTCTCACGAGAACTCAAGGGAACCAGCAGCAGGAACACCCTAATCCCAGCAATAATCTTCAACCTCTAACTTCTCTAAAACCCATTATCTTAAACTGGCAACGCCTTAAACTCAAGGAGCCGGTTACTTCCTCAAACCTGATCAGCTCTAAACCCGGATCCGCCTTGGTCCTTGAGCAAGGTCACTTTATTAAAGCATGCATGCAATGTCCCATCGAATGTCCTTTAAGCAGCATGGGGTGTGCTTGGCCCTCAGCAACATAAAAGAAGTTAGATGCCTCCAAAATTAAGTTTTAAAAGATGACTGAAAAATAGTGTGTGCATATATGCACACACACACACAATATGATATCATGCTCATCTTTGAATTCATGGCAAAGATCTGGGAGGGTAGTTCAGTGATAGGACACTTGCCCAGTGGGCACCAGAGGCCTGGGTTTGATCCCCATTTTTCAAATAAAAATAATTTGTCAAATGGCTGGTTTTAGCCATATGACAAATGCAAAGGAAATCCTTAGAATTTCTTCATACAGCTAATATTTTTTTAACACTTACCCTCAGTAATGTGTGGGGACCTTTGCCAAGCACTGCGCCATTTTTGTGTGTGTATGTAAAATTTTACTGAAGCATAGTATGTATACAGAAAATTGCTCAAAATATCAAGTGTACAGTCCATTAATTTTTTAAATGAATATATCCACACAACCAGTACTCAGATCAAGAAATAGAACATCAGAGAGAATATTTGTCCTTTGATTTTGGGGGGGACTGGCTTATTTCACTTAGCATGATAGTCTTCAGTTCCCTCCATTGACCAGCAAATGCCATAATTTCATTCTTCTTTATGGCTGAGTAATTTTCCATTGTGTGTGTGTGTATATAGATAGATAGATAGATACATAGATAGATAGATAGATAGATAGATAGATAGATAGATAGATAGACCACATCTTTTTTAATCCATTCATTTCTCGTAGGGCACCTAGGTTGGTTCCGTACTGTAGTTATTGTGAATTGAGCTGCTGTAAACATGGAAGAGGCTGTGTTACTGCAGTACGCTGATGCTCACCCACAGCAAGGGAGGGGAAGATTAGAAGTTTACTGGACTAGACAAAGGGGAATGAAGGGAAGGGAGGAGGGATGGGAAAAGGAAAGACAGAATGAATCGGACATCTTTTCTTCTATACAAATATACAATCAATGTAACTCCACATCATATACAACCATGATAATAGGATCCTAATTGGAACAAGTTATATTTATTCTGTGTATGTATGTCAAAATACACCCTCTACTGTCATGTTGAACAAATTTTTAAAAATGAAAGAAATAGAACATCAGCCTCGGTAGCCTCCCACATCCCCTTAGGGACCATGCCAATATTGGTCCCCACATCTGCATGCACCCAGCATGGCTCAGAATACCCTGTTTTTACCCAACCCCAAGACCTTCCTCTCCTCCCTGCTAGACTCTGTGCTCCCCCTACCCCTCCCACTGGCATGGCTCCCATCCTCAGAAGCTCCCCTGGCAATACTTTCATTCTCTATCCTCTCCAGTTTATAGGTGAGCAAACGAGACTTGGGTAAAATCACTTCCAAAAGGTCTTGTCCCTAGTGACCATCAGGGGTAAGAGGGCTGCAGAGAACAGCTGTCCCTGTCCACCTGATGATGTGCTTCTGTAACACTGCGTGTGTTCATAATAAATATGTATCACTTCCATGATCAGGAAAAAAGTCAGGAAGTTAAGCAACTAAGAAGGAAAACATTTGGTTTCTCAGCCCTCCTCACCCACCCTCCTCACATACATTCCAACGCGTGGTTTGAGCATTGGCAAGCTCAGGGATGCGATTCCCCTAAGTCAGGCCACATCAGGGGTGTGGCAGAGAAGACTCCAGGGAAGGCCTAGGCCCTGCTAAGTGAACCCAGACAAGGTTGCTATAGGGGACGGGGTGCCCACTGTCCTTGGAGAAATGGAGATGGATCCAGGTCATGGAGCAGGAATGAAAGGGAAGGAAGCCACCTGAGTGTTCAAGGCGAGGAGGGGACATAAGTCAGGAAGGTCCCTGAAGCTTGTTCTAGAGGGCAAACCATAGAGGCCTGAAGCCTCAGGGTAAGTGGGGGTTTGCTTGACTTGACACTGATACAGTCACCGAAAAGGTAGCCCACTCTCCTAGACTGCCTCCAACAGATCCAAAATGAAAATAGTCACTAAAAATGTCTCCAAATTTTCTCCCATAAAACTCAACAGCATTAGCCATGAGGTTTACAGGTACGTGCCTGGAATCCCAGCAACTTGAGAGGCTGAGGCAGAAGTTCGAGGCCAGCCTGGGCAACTTAGCAAGACCCTGTCTCAAAATAAAAAAATAAAAGGGACTAAGGTTGTAGGTCAGTGGTAGAGAGCCCCTGGGTTCAATTTCCAGTATGGGGTGGAGGGCAAAAGCCTCAGTGTTGTCAAGAGGATCCAGTGAAATAGAGTGGCAATACACACCCTGGAAGCTGGTCAAGTGTGATATTGCAACCTGGTGCTCAGAGGGGTTAGGTGACTGGACCAGGGCTTCCCAGCCAGAAGGTGGCAGTGCCAGGGCTAAATTTCAGGTGTCCTGGCTCTAAGCCCAGGACACATCTCCTTCCACCTGATGGGAGGGATAGAGAGAGGCCGCTGTTACAGGCAGGGCTCAGCCATCGGGACCAGCTCTGAGGAGCCCTTAAGATGCTGCGCAGGAGGGAGAGATGACTTCCAAAGGCAGCCCACATGGAAGAGAGCAACCTGGGCCACCTCCTTAGCACCCATATGGCAATGCACTTCCCTGTCCTTGTCACCACCCTCTTCCAGCGTTCTGCATCTCCAACCAGCTGCAGCGTCACTTCCAGGACCCTGGTGCCCCCTCCTTTCCTCCCTGGGGTGTGAGCATGCTGGAAACACTGCCGTGTGCACATTTCTGGCCAGGGCCACTTACACCCGTCTTTCCAGGATCTGTCTTCTGGGAATGGGGATGGCATTCTGCTCCGACTCCCAGCAAGCCTTTTGAAATTCCATGAGTGTCCATCTCTCCCCCTGCTCCTCCAAGGGAAATGGCTCAAAGGCCCACGGATCCTCTTCCCTGCAGAACTCCCGAACCACACACGGGGCTCAACATGCTAGGGCTCTTCAAGGCTAAAAATGGTAATAATAATTTCTTCAAAGTGCGTTTCAAGAACTAAATGAGATAATATGTTTAATTGGTCTGGAGCTGGACAAAAAGGAAGCACATGACAAATGGTGGATGTGTGGTCATAACTCATATCAGGTAAAGAGGTGGAACAGAGAGGGATCAAGTCCATGGGCCTGGGTTCTAGTGCAGCCATGAACAGCCGGTAGCTTGAGAAAATGACGTGACCTCTTCTTTTGTAAAATGCGGACTGAATAGTAGTGCAGTTGTGAGTATGGTATTAGAAATACACTGTAGGCTTAGCTCAGAGCCTAGAACATAACAAATGATCAATGAATGGTAGCTGTCAGTGTCCGCATCATTGCAGTTTTTGTGATCACACAGGAGGCAGGAAGACAGGAGTGGAAAGAGCTTTGAGGCTGGCAAGACAAAGGTGGAGGCCCTCTGGCTCCAGGCCCAGTTCTGGAACAGACTCTCAGGGAGACCTTTGCCTGAGCTTTATGTCCTCATCTACAAAGGGACACTAGTAATCCCAAATTCACAGGACAGTTAAGAGGTGTCACGTGAGCTGTCAGAAACACTCACCTGAGGAAGACTGCCACTACTCCAGGATGCAGTGATGCTCAAGTGTGGTTCCTGGACAAGCAGCATTAGCAGCACCTGGGAACCTGCAGGCATTGGTGTGTGTGACCAGGCTGTACCCAGGCTGCTGAGGCAGACGCTAGGGTGGGGCCTGGCCATCTGTGTTTTAATGAGCCCTTCAGGTTCTTCTGATGCTCACCCAAGCTGCAAAGAACAGGTAGGGTCTGTAAGAGCAGATGCTCAGGCTTGGATATGGAATGACAGTGGAAATGGGCAGGCTGGTGGGCAGGTTGGCCAACAGGTTTCAGCACCCTCTGCCAGCTTTCAAGGTTCTACATCATTGGGTCCACCCTGGGCAGCTGGTTTCTGTTCCATTTCTTCCAATGGAGTTTTAAACCAAGCTGATTAATGACCAGGGTCATGTCTGATTGGATGAATGAGTTAGCTGATGTTTGCACTGGGCGGAGACGTTAATGGGAAGAAAAGCACATGCACACCCAGGTCAGAGAACTGAGCAGCGTGCAGCTGATTCTCAGCAGCATCCTCACATGGGGCCCTGGGATGCAGAGAGGGTAGGAGGAACAGGAACTGGGCAGAAGTCAAGGGTGCTTCTGTGTTCTGCAAGCAATGCAAGTGCTGCTACAGGACCATGATGGGTAAGGAGCCACTGTGGGCATTAAATGGGAGGGCATAGGCTCCCTGGAGATCTCAGATCTTCCTGGTTCTGGGAAACCCACCAGATTTCATTCCGGGTTCTGTGCTAAGGAAGCCTGGAGCAGGTACTTGATTTCAGAGGGCCTCATTTTACTCCTATGTAGAAGGGTGTGGTGGCACCTCCTTGCTGGGCTGCTGTGAGATGCCGCGTTTCCAAACAGGAGCCAAAACCTAATGTAAGGCGAACACCCCGTTCGTTGAGGCTGGTTAACCATAAACAGAGAGAATGTTAAAATATTCCTTCCTTTTTTTTTTTTTTTTTTTTCAGTACTGGGAATTGAACCCAAGAGCACTTTATCACAGAGCTACATCCCCAGCCCTTTTTATTTTATATTTTGAGACAGTGTCAGGCTGACCTTGAATTTGCAATCCTCCTGCCTCGGCTTCCCAAGTTACTGGCATTACAGGCATGTGTCACAGTGTCTGGCAAAATAGTCAAAGATTTAATTATTCATTTATATCTGAATTTATATCTGAAAACCATATTCTGTAAAAATAATATATAATTTAGAAGTTAATTAAAATTGGTTTTAAAACTGTTCTTTTCTACTATTTTCTTTTTTCCCAACAGTATCTAGTAACCATTATAAATATCCAAAACTCGCATGGATGAGGTCATTTGATGCCAGTGAGACTTCTTGGAAACAACATCTTCTTGTTCATAATGAATACATTTAAAATAATATGAGTTTATTTTCTGGGGGAATTGTGTGGTGTGCCCTCAGCGCCCACACCAGTTGCCGTGTGTCCAAGTGACTCCATGTAGACAGCACACGGGGTCCTCTGACTTCTTCCACATGCCTCAATTCAGCCCACTACCCATACCACCTTAGGGGGCAGCAGGCATGGTCCTTTTTCCCATTTTATGGATGAGGAAACTGAGGCTTTCACACATACGAAATTTGCTTAAGAGCTTGGATTGGATTAAACCTCAGTGCTGTCAACTCCAGAGCTGAGCTCATAACCACCACCCTAGGTGCCTCCAAAGCACACAGCTAATGCCAAATAATTGGTGGCAATTATTATCATATTATTTTCTCCAAGTGCAACTGATTAGGGCTAGAACTCCACAGGGGTCCTCAGATGAGATGCCAACTGCTATAGACCTGGCTGGCTGCCGGTCTTCTCCCTGTCGTGCGCTAGCAGGGGCTGTGCCATTCCTGGTCAGTTTCCAGGCAGCCATTTCCTGACGGGTTCCCCCAGCCCCTGCTTGCCGCATTCCCCTCTGTGGGACGCCCCCTCACGCCCCCTCTCGGGTCCCTTTGTGATCTCCTGAAGCACATCACCACCCGTCTCTTTCCTCCTTGGTTTAGGAGATAAGAGCGAGTAATTGTCTTTTATAGACACTGCAATGAAGCCTGTCATCACACAAAAGAAGTTTGCTAATAAAATAAATCACAGAAGCAATGGAAATGAATGGGGAGCAGCTTTTACAATTAGATTTGTACTTGTCTAGTGGCATGGTCCTTCTGTGAGAAGACGACTCCTCCTCCTGGGAAGTAAAAGGGTCAGGGTGGGACAACAGGACTCCAGAGGGGGAGGGAGGTGGGAAGGAGCTGGGAGGGGGATGCTGGCTGGCACCAGGCAAAACATGCCACCAGGAGAGAGGCTGCAAAAATGTCACCTCTGTGGCCTGCATTTGTTCCCATCTCAAACTTGATGGGTTCTATGCCAGTTGGAACCTGGCAGCAGCCCGCACTACAGCTCCCTTCTCTCTGCCACCAGCTGGACCGCCTGCCAGCGGGTGAAAGGACAATGCCTTGGATGGCCAGACCCCAATTGGCACCCGGTGACTTTGGCCCACCCACCTGGTCCCATCAGGCCTTGTTATTTCCAGAGTTTGCCACCAAGGCAGCTGGGAAACTGGACCAGGGGATAGGAAACCCAGTGGTGTTGGACTGAAGGGCAACACTGCATGAGTTCAAGATGGTGGTGTTTCTCCTGCTATGAGTGGAAATGACTCACGATCATCTGGATTGCTGGGGCCCAAGCTTTAAGCTCAGTGCCTTGTGAGTTGTCTCTTGAATTTTTTAAGTAAAGGGGGAAAAAATGTTTCCTCCTACATTTTCCACAGCCTTGAAAATGACTGTCCACACCCATGGGGGAGCTGAATGACTTACCCAAAGTCCCATGGCTGGCCTGGGAGCACTAGGACCTGAGCGTGGGTGAGGCTGCAGTGTGTGCTCACTGTGTCCACACCTCGGTTGTCTGGGTCTCAAATGGCCATTGCTTTGCCATGAAGGAAGGGAGGGGCCTGGGGATTCACAGAGTGACCTAGACCCTGGGCAGATCTGCAAGGCCTAGGCCCCGGGACCAGCTGCCCGCTCCCCACCCCAAGGCAGATGGCCACACCACCCTGCCTCTGTCATTCATCTCCCTGGAAAGAGAGGCCCCCTTCCCAGCCAGTCTCAGGACCCTCTCTCTCCAGTGGGAGAGTTGAGAATTGTTTGTCACAAGAGGAGGTGACCCAGTGATGACTGTGACAGTGACATGTTTTCTGGCTTCCCGCTTCACCCAAGACAAAATCCAGTCAGGATCCAGCCGGAAAGAGATGGAAATGGGACCTTGTATCCAAGAAAGAGCAAAACCTGCTTCAGGCCCAGGACTTGTATTCTTGCTAAGATTATCAAAAGACATGGGGCATTTCCTCGGGATTCAAAAGCATCCATGACAAAAACACTCACCCTTCTCTCTGGTCAGCTCCTTGTCCCCAAGGGTGGCATCAGTGTTCACTCATCTGCTCCTCTGTGAACTCTGCAGGGACAGAATACGTGGCTGGTATGGGCAGAGCATTGTGCTAGACACTGGGGATCTGATGGCGAAGATGTCACATGAGCCCCCTGCCCACACTGACCTGAGGCTAGGAGTTTGCAGAGAGGCTGGTAAGGACTCTCACATTAAAGTGACAAAGCCATCTTAAATCGGTAGTAGCCAGGAAGAAGGCTGGGGACTGTCTTCATCATGACTAGACCCAGGTCTCCAACACGTGTCCATCTCCCTCTGTGTCGGCTAGATCCCAAGCAGGTCCCCCTTCACTGTGTGGGGGCAGAGACGGCTACTGGCAGCTGCATCACAAGGTCCCCTTTGTCCTCCATTCCAGAAAAAAACGTGGTTCTCTCAGATGAAGCACCCCTAAAGTGCTCTATCACTGCTGGATATAGTGACACACACCTGAGATCCCAGCCACCTGGGAGGCTAAGGCAAGTTTGAGGCCAGCCTTACCAACCTGGAGGCCCTCAGCAACTTAGTGAGACCCTGTCTCAAAATACAAAATAAAAAGAGGCTGGGGATGTGGCTCAGGGTTATGCACCCCCTGGGTTCCATCCCCACATTGCTCTGCCTTATGCCTACTTCAGAGCCCACAAGGCTGAGCGCTGCAGCTGGCCCCCTGGTCCCAGGGCCCCAGGCAGAGCAGTCGAGGGGACAGTCCCCAGAACAAAGAAGGTGTGCAGGATAGGGAAAAACGCCACATGCCAATTGCAGGGGGATCAGATCTGAGGGGTCACTATGTGGCTAATTAAGATTGCACCTCCAATAAAAAACAACAGAGGCCAAGTGCAGGCACTGTGTGTGCCCATAAAGGATGATGCCCACATCAGGCAGAGGGAGAAGTCTATGGCATGAGCCGGGCTGTCAGAAGGAGGAGTGTGGTGGGCAAGAAATGGGTGGAGTGAGAGAGGGTGGAGGCTGCATGGACAGCAAACGCCACCATGTTGACATCTGTGTATGAGATACTGTGGGTGGCCTGCGCTGGAGTGCTCCCAAAGAACTCAGGGTGGGGAAGCAGATTTAGATGAACAACTGTCTGTCTCTCTAGAGGGCCTTTACATTGAGTCTGCCCCAGTGCATTGTGTCCTGAGCAAGGGAACCATGGCATAAACCCAGCACTGGAAGCCAGGACTCCCCCTGGGCTCCATGCATCTGGGGAACCTGAGAACATGTTGGATGCCTGAAACCTTTAGGCAGATCAAGGTCACCCTGGTTCCTCAGGTCAGTGTGGTCAGGGCCAAGGGATCCAGAAGTCTTGGCAAAGAGGCTTTGAAAATGGATCACCCGTTGGTACAAAAACTTCCCTGCCAGACAGAGCTGGAGACGCAGCCTCGTTAGCTAATGCGAGCTTAATATGGAGCCAAGGAAGTGGACGCCAGCCCACTCAACCGCCCAGGAGAAAGTCAAAAATCGAGTCCCCCCTCCTGCTCAGCCGGCTCTACCACCAAGAGGCAGAAGGCAGCCCAGCAGCCACCCGGCAGTATCCACCAGACAAAGGGACACTTCCACATCAATCTCTTTGTACAAGAGAAGAGTTATTGTTATGGGATCCTGGCACCTGATCAATATCTCCGGCTTTGAAAATAAACTTCTTGGCTTGGCCTTGACATTAATCTACCATCAGGAGCCCATTATCTTGAAGCCAATGTTCTGTTCTATTGACTTGCTCAATTTTTTTTTTCCTCCCCCAAGATCAGAATGTCATTGCGTCCCTCCAGGCAGCACCTTGGACTCATGCTGCCCCACGCAGACTCCTCTGCATGGGGCTGGGTACATCTGAGCTGGAGATGGAGACAGCAGGAAGTAGCAGAAAGCCCCTGATATGTGAACCACTGGCAGAACAGCCCCACTAAGTCCCAGACTCATCGGGACACAGGCCCAACCCCCAATGCCCCCCTCCAGCAGTTCAAGCTTTAAAAGGGGCTCCTTTGCACGGAATTGGGGTTGTGGATGTCTCCACGTCTGCCCAGATCCAGCCGGTCTCACCATGGCCACAGCCTCCCCTCCCCAAAGCCATGAAGGCCTCAGATCTAGACGACTGTCACCACCGCAGGCCTGCACCCTCCGTGGCCTTCTCTACCCCACAGTCACCACCTTGCTTTGCCGTCCAATAGCACACATCGTCATAGGAAACTGTCCCTGTGTTGCCTGCCTGCTGCCACCAGACAACATGACCCTAGACGTGCATCTTAACCCACAGAACCGTTACTGTCTCCTAGTTGCTTTTGGTCTGGAGTTTGGAAGTGGCCTTGCTGGATAGTTCTGGCTCAGGTCTACCATGAGGTTGTCGTCAGGAAATAAGCCAGGGTCACCTGCAGGCTTCACTAGGACTGGAACATCCACTTCTAAGATGGCACACTGGTGTGACTGGCACTTGGGCACTTGGTTGGTGGGAGACTCAGCTGTCCCTACATGGACCTCTTTCCCCCACCCCATGCCAAGATTGAACCCAGGGCCGCACACATGCTAGGCAAACGCTCTACCACTGCCCCAAAGAGATGTATCTCTTAGCTCCTCCGAGCCTCAGTTTCTGCATCTGTAAAATGGCCCCCTGCCCAGTGTCTAAGCCGTCGGCTGTCTGTACTGCTGTTGCTATGACTGTTTGCCACATCACTCCCTCTGTGATGGGGCGTGGCAGACCCTCGGGCTGATGCTGTCTTTGAACACACTGATATGTGCTAGCCTTTGAAGGGACAGTGAATTGAGGCAGAAGCATGATCTTTTTTCTCCCTCTCACCCTGCAGGTGTGGATGTGTGGGGGCCGCATGGAGGACATCCCCTGCTCCAGGGTGGGACATATCTATAGGAAGTATGTACCCTACAAGGTCCCTGCTGGAGTCAGCCTGGCCCGGGTAAGATGGTGGCTTTCCTGGGGGTGGGAGTTGCAGGTTGACCAACAGCCCTGAGGCACCTTAGTGCCCCAGGCTGAGTGATCACTAGGACTGACACTGAGCCCCCCCCCCCATTCTCCAGGCAGAGTTCCATTTAAAAGAACTTACTTAAAGCCCTGCTTACCCACTTAAAGGCTGTGTGACGTCAGGCGGATTGCTTAACTCCTCTGAACCTATGTTTCCCTCTTTGTTGAAAGGGAGCTAATTCCTTTTAACTTTCAGCCTTGTCAGGAAAATTAAGGAGATGATACAGTGTCCCAAAGTGTTGACACATAAAATTATCTTAGGTGGTAGGCATAGGAACATTTTTATTTTCATGTGTTTAAGTTGATGTGGATTAAAAATTAATGTGTATTGCGGTAGCAAACCTGTGACTTCACAGATATTAGGGATAAAACAGAAAGTGTGAAGTTAGATCACAGGTGATTTAAAGAAACATGATAAATACTAATACAGTTGGTGTGCTGCGTTCTGGGAAACCTAAGACAGAGTTTTAAAGACCCCATTGTGGAGGGGGGGCTAACAGGTAGCTTTCTCTTCTTCCCCCCCTCTTCCCAGTCCCATTGCCAAAAACTATGTGCCAGGCTATTTCACTGTCCTAAAACGGTTTGTATCAATCGTTGCTTGAATTAAATGGGCCACTGGCTGCAAATGGAAATGCTTGACAGATTGGGGGGAGAGGGGAGGAGCGGTATTCAATGTCTTGGGCAAAGGACAAATCAAGGCGACCACAAAAGAGAAACGACTAGGAGGGACGGTCCCCGGAATGCAAAGAACCGCGGGAGGTTTGGGGGTGAGCCTCCGTGGAGCCCCAAAGCCAAGAGACCCCCGTGAACCCGTCCAACTTCACCCAACGCCGCCTCCTTCCGGCCAGGCTGCAACCTCCTTCCTCCTCCCTGTCACCCAGAGTCCTTGTCCAGTGACTTGTAAGGAAAACAGAGGCTCAAAGGACTCATCAGTGGCTGGGAGCTGAGCTCTGGACGCGCTTTGGGGCTGGCGTGGAGGGAAAGGAGGGCCGGCAGTGCCCCCTAGTGCTAGAAGTCTCTAACCACAGCCGCCCGAGCCTTCAGCGCTTTCCACAGCCTCATTCGGTGCTAGGGCCCTGGGTTATAAATCCAGCCCTGGGAGGCACAGATGGCTTCATGGAAGCCTTCCCTAAGGATGCCAGCTGCGCCAATCCCTGAGCAGGACCAACCCCCAAAGCATTCTTTTCCTATCCAGAACTGTCTTTTAAAAGGCCCCGTGAGAAAGATACTACCATCTCCTTCTCATTGAACCACAAATGAATGCAATGTGTAGTAGCTAGTTGCAGTAACACTTTCTTTTATTAAGAAAAAAAAAAAAAAAAAAACTTCCTTCAAACCAGTCATCTTGCAAAGCATCTTCCAAACCTCCAGTCTACCTGGTTTTTAATCTCCACTTTAGAGATGAAAAAACTGAAACACTAATTCGAGCAAGAATTCAAACCTGTTTAAGTCTGACAGGTGCCTGGCACATAGGGATGCTTCCTAAAACTGTGACTGCTACTGTTGGTGTCAGTATTAGTGCCAGCATCAATAGCAACAGTTAAGGCTAAAGCTATATCTCAATGTCTTATCTGAGTTCTGGGTTTAGGCATTTTAACTTCTTTTTTTAATTAATTTTTTATTTATATATGACAGCAGAATGCATTACAATTCATATTACACATAAAGAGCAGAAATTTTTCATACCACTGGTTGTATATAAAGTGTACTCACACCAATTTGTGTCTTCATACATGTACCTTGGATAATGATGCTCATCACATTCCACCATCATTCATAACCCCATGCCCCTCCCTTCCCCTCCCACCCCTCTGCCCTATCTAGAGTTCGTCTATTCCTCCCTTACTCCTTCTCCCTACCCCATTATGAATCAGCCTCCTTAAATCAGAGAAAACATTCAGCATTTGGTTTTTTGGGATTGGCTTACTTCATTTATCTCCTCTAACTCCATCCATTTATCTCCATGATTTTATTCTCTTTTATTGCTGTGTAATATTCCATTGTGTATATATGCCACATTTTTTTATCCATTCATCTATTGAAGGGCATCGAGGTTGATTCCACAGTTTAGCTATTGTGAATGTTTTTAAGTCCTTTGGATATAGACCGAGGAGAGGGATAGCTGGTTCAAATGGCAGTTCCATTCCCAATTTTCCAAGGAATCTCCATACTGTTTTCCATATTGGCTCACCAATTTGCAGTCCCACCAGCAATGTATGAGTGTACCTTTTTCCCCACATCCTCACCAACATGTCTTCATAATAGCTGCTATTCTGACTGGAGTGAGATGAAATCTTAGAGTAGTTTTTTTGTTTGTTTGTTTTTTTAGAGAGAGAGAGGAGAAAGAGAGAGGATTTTTTAATATTTATTTTTCAGTTTTCGGTGGACACAACATCTTTATTTTATTTTATGTGGTGCTGAGGATCGAACCCAGTGACCCGTGCATGCCAGACAAGTGCATTACCACTTGAGCCACATCCCCAGCCCTTAGAGTAGTTTTGATTTGCATTTCTCTAATTGCTAGTGATGATTTGTTTATTGATTGTATATCATCTTCTGAGAAATGTCTGTTCAGGTCCTTGGCCCATTTATTGATTGGGTCATTTGCTTTGGTTTTTTTTTTTTTTTTTTTGGAGGGGGGGTGCTTAGCTTTTTGAGTTCTTTATATACCCTAGAGATTAGTGTTCTATCTGATGTGTGAGGGGTAAAAATTTGCTCCCAAGATGTAGGCTCTCTATTCACCTCACAGATTGTTTCTTTTGCTGAGAAGAAACTTTTAGTTTGAATCCATCCCACTTATTGATTCTTGATTTAAATTCTTGCACCAAAGGAGTCTTATTAAGGAAGTTGGGGCCTAATCCCACATGATGGAGAGTAGGGCCTACTTTTTCTTCTATTAGACGCAGGGTCTCTGGTTTTATTCCTAGATGCATGATCTATTTTGAATTGAGTTTTGTGCATGGTGAGAGATGGGTGGTTAATTTCACTTTGTTGCATATGGATTTCTATTTTCCAGCACCATTTGTTGAAGAGGCTATCTTTTCTCCAATGCATGTTTTTGGCACCTTTGTCTAATATAATATAATTGTAATTCTGTGAATTAGTCTCTGTGTCGTCTATTCTGTACCATTGGTCTACCAGTCTGTTTTGGTGCCAATACCATGCTGTATTTGTTATTATTGCTCTGTAGTATAGTTTAAGGTCTGGTATAGTGAAGCCACCTGCTTCACTCTTCCTGCTAAGGATTGCTTTAGCTATTCTGGGTCTCTTATTTTTCCAGATGAATTTCATGATTGCTTTTTCTATTTCTATGAGGAAATTTTGACCAGAGAGATTTGATCAGAATTGCATTAAATCTGTATAGTGCTTTTGGAAGTATGGTCATTTTGATAATATTAATTCTGCCTACTCAAGAACAAGGGAGATCTTTCCGTCTTCTAAGGTCTTCTTTGATTTCTTTCTTCAGGGTTCCATAGCTTTCATTACATGGATCTTTCACCTCTTTCATTAAGTTTAAGTCCTGAGGTGTTTTGTTTTGTTTTGTTTTGTTTTGAGGCTATTGTAAATGGGGTACTTTTCCTCATTTCCCTTTCTGAGGATTTGTCACTGATATACAGAAATATATTTGATTTATGGGTGTTGATTTTATATCCTACTACATTGCTGAATTTATTTACTAATTCTAGAAGTTTTCTGGTGGAACTTTTTCGGTCTTCTAGGTATCGAATCATATTATCAGCAAATAGTGCCAATTTGAGTTCTTCTTTTCCTATGTGTATCTCTTTAATTTCTTTCATCCATCTAAGTGCTCTGGCCAGTGTTTCAAGATCTGTGTTAAATAGAAGTGGTGGAAGAGGGCATCCCTGACTTGTTCCAGTTTCTAGAGGGAATGCCTTCAATTTTTCTCCATTTAGAATGATGTTGGCCTGGGACTTAACATAGATAGCCTTTATGATGTTGAGATATGTTCCTGTTATCCCTAATTTTTCTAGGGTTTTGAACATGAAGAGGTGCTGTATTTTATCAAGTGCTTTTTCTGTGTCTATTGAGATGATCATATGATTCTTATCTTTAAAGTCTATTGATGTGATGAATTATATTTATTGATTTTCATATGTTGAACCAACCTTGCATCCCTGGAATGAATCCGACTTGATCATGATGTTTTTGTATTTGATTTGTCAGAATTTTATTGAGAATTTTTGCATCTATGTTCATTAGAGATATTGGTCTTTGCCTGGTTTGAGGATCAGGATGATATTGGCCTCATAGAATAGCTTGGAGGTGCTGCGTCTTTTTCTATTTTCTGGAATAAATTGGAGAGTATTGGTATTAGTTCTTCTTTAAAGGTGTTGTAGAACTTGGCTGTGTAATCCATCCGGGACTGGACTTTTCTTGGTTGGTAGACTTCTGATGGCGTCTTCTATTTTGTCACTTGAAATTGATCTGTTTAAATTGTGTATATCATCCTGATTCAATTTGGGCCAATCATATGACTCTAGAAATTTGTCAATGTCTTTGAAATTTTCCATCTTATTGGAGTACAAGTTTTCAAAATAATTTCTAATTATCTTCTGTATTTCTGTAGTGTCTGTTGTGATATTTCCTTTTTCATTATGTATATTAGTGATTTGAGTTTTCTCTCTCCTTCTCTCCATTAGCATGGCTAAGCGTCTGTCAATTTTATTTATTTTTTCAAAGAATCAGCTTTTGTTCTGTCAATGTTTTCAATTGTTTCTTTTGTTTCAGTTTCATTGATTTCAGCTCTGATTTTAATTATTTCCTGTCTTCTACTGATTTTGGTGTAGATTTGTTCTTCTTTTTTTAGGGCTTTGAGATGTAATTTTAAGTCATTTATTTGTTGACTTTTTCTTCTATTAAGGAATGAACTCCACACAATGAACTTTCCTCTTAAAACTGCTTTCATAGTGTCCCAGAGATTTCAATATGTTGTATCTGTGTTCTCATTCACCTCTAAAATTTTTTTAATCTCCTCCTTGAAGTCTTCTGCAACCCCTTGTTTGTTCAGTAGCATATTATTTATAGTCTCCAGGTGTTGGAAAATAAATAATAAGCTTAATTTTTCTTGTTATAAGATTTCTTATTTTATCATTGATTTCTAATTTCATTTCATCTGATAGAATGCAGGGTAGTATTCTACTTTTTTATGTTTGCTAAGAATTGCTTTGTGGCATATTATATGGTCTCTTAAGATAAGGATCCATATGCTGCTGAGAAGAAAGTGTATTCACTTGTTGAAGGATGAAATATTCTATATATGTCAGTTAAGTCTAAGTTATTGATTGTATTATTGGGTTCTAGAGTTGCTTTGTTTAACTTTTGTTTGGAAGATCTATCCAGTGGTGAAAGACGTGTGTTAAAGTCACTCAGAATTATTGTGTTTTGGTTTATTTGACTCTTGAACTTGAGAAGAGTTTGTTTGATGAACATAGCTGCTCCATTGTTTGGGGCATATATATTTATAATTGTTAAATCTTGTTGGTGTATGGTTACCTTGAGCAGTATGTAGTGTCTTTCTTTATCCCTTTTGATTGATTTTAGCTTGAAATCTAATGTTATTTGATATGAGGATGGAGACCCCTGCTTGCTTCCCACAGTCCATGTGAGTGGTATGATTTTTTCCAACCTTTCATCTTCAGTCTGTGGATGTCTTTTCCTATGAGATGAGTCTCTTGGAGATAGCATATTGTTGGTTGTTTTTGTTTTTTTTTTAATCCAATCTGCTAGTCTATGTCTTTTGATTGGTGAGTTTAGGCCATTAACATTCAGGTTATTATGGAGACATGATTTGTATTCCCAGGCATTTTTGTTTATTTTTGGTATTTAATGTGACTTGGTTTCTCCTCCGATTAGATTTTCCTTTAGTGTAATCCCTCCCTCTGCTGATTTTCATCATTGTTTTTCATTTCCTCTTCATAGAATACTTTGCTGAGGATGATCTGTAGTGCAGGCTTGTAAATTCTTTTAACTTTTGTTTATCACAGAAGGTTTTTATTTCATCATTAAATCTAAAGCTTAATTTTGCTGGATATAAGATTCTTGGTTGGCATCCATTTTCTTTCAGAGTTTGGTATATGTTGTTCCATGATCTCCTGGCTTTGAGGGTCTGGGTTGAAAAATCTGCTGAGATATGAATTGCTGCCCCTCTATATGTGATCTGATTTCTCTCTCTTGTGGCTCTTAAGTTTCTATCCTTATTGTGTATGCGAGGCATTTTCATTTTAATGTGCCTTGGTGTAGATCTGTTGTAATTTTGTTCATTTGGTGTCCTGTAAGTCTCTTGTATTTGGTTTTCCAATTCATTCTTCATGCTTGGGAAATTTTCTGATATTATCTCATTGAAGAGATTGTGCATTCCTTGGGTTTGAAACTCTGTGCCTTTTCTATCCCAATAACTCTTAGATTTGGTCTTTTGATGCTGTCCCATAATTCTTGGATGTCCTGTTCATGGTTTTTATCTTCACCATGTGTTCAACTTTATTTTCCAGATTGTATACTTTGTCTTCATTATTGGACGTTCTTTCTTCCAAGTGATCTAGTCTGTTGATTATGCTTTCTATTGAGTTTTTTATTTGGTTTATTATATCCTTCATTTCAATAATTTTTGACTTTTTTTTCAGAGTCTCAATCTCTTTCTTGAAGTAATCTTTTGCTTATCTCTAATCTTATCTTTAATCTTATCTCTTTGTTGAGTGAACAGATTTTGCCTGGTATTGCTCATTTAGGTCATTCTTTAATTCAAAGATCATTTTAATTATGAAACTTCTGAACTCCTTCTCTGACATTTCATCAACTCCGCTGTTCATGGGTTCTGTTATTATAGTATCCTGGTTGGTTTTTCAAGTTATCTGTGTGTCTTCCTTTCTTACAGTGTGGATCTGAGATATTACTGTTTCTATCCTATATTCTTGTAGTACCCCTGCAGATTGTCTGTACCTCACTTTGATGTTGGGCTTCCAGACCCTGCTGGTGTCCCTCAATGTATGCTACTGCAACTAAAGTTGGTGGTGGCAATAGCCGAGGTAACTGGAGATAATAGTGGAGGTGCCCCAAGATGGATGCAATGTCTTACAGAGATGGGGCTAAAAGGGTGGGCCTCATATTGTCTTTGGGATTCCTGCTCTGAGATGCAGTTGCTTGTAGGCCCTGTCTGTTGTCAAAAAGGTAGGGGCCACTGCATGGGGAGGGCTATAGCGATGACTGCAGTGTTCCAAGATGGAAGTGGGCTCCAAGGTGGTGGGAGGTGAACTTGGACCTATGCTGGACCTGGGTCCCACTCTAGTCAGAGCAGATCTGGTCCAGGCCTGACCTCCCACGATAGTCTGCTGGTTGGAAAGGGGTGGTCCTGTGCCGGATGCTGGGCTCCAGCAGGTGTGTGCTGGTGGCAGGATGGACCTGGGCCTAATATGAGCCTGGGTCCCGAGCAGACTGGTGTGGGCAGATCTGAGCCAGGCCTCACATTTTAAGTTCTTTTAGCCACCTGTACTGACTCAATATCCTGAGTTTGACTTTGAACAGTCTGGGTGGTGCCCCATGCCTCCTTCTAAGCCCTTCCCCATTAGTCCTGCAACTGTCCAGTCTGGTTGTGTTTAAGTTCGCAGGACCACAGAGATGCCTGAGTCAAGCACCACCTTTTATTATAGTGCCTCACTGCCCCCATTTAGTTGCAGATACATCAAATGTTTGCTGTGTGTTTCAACAAACAAGTTCTAAGCCTTGGAGAGTACTAGAATATCATGTACTAATGCCAAGTAGAGATTCCTAACCCTAATCAAGCCAGGAGAAGGGACAGGTTTTGCTGGCCCCAGAAAGTCAAAGAGCAGTGAGGTGGCAGCAGGTTAGGAAAGACGAGCTGTTGGGAGCTTACCAGCCTCTAGAACAAGTAGCCAGTCTTTCTTCCTTCAGTAAATTTGCTAAACTCCTTCTTGACTCTGCCCCTGAGAAAGCATCCTAGGGGATGCCACAGCAGAAACCCTTTCAAATCTGATGCAACAAAAATAGAGACTGATTCCAAGGGCAGGCAAATCTCTGTACTACAAGCACAAGAAGGGTGGTTGGGCTAAAGACAAGGAGGAACTCAGGACTAAGAAGGGTCGGGGAGCAGGCTATGAGGCAGATGAATTCCATGACAGTCTACGGTCCTTTACATGACTCCAACAAGCGACATGCCAAAAAAATTAATGTGAAGTCCTTTCCTTGGGTTCAGTACAGTTCTTGAGTTGTACAAAACAATCAAGATCTGGGAGAAATGGCTTTTTAAGCCATGTCTAAAAACTACAATAGTATTTCTGATTTAAATAGAAAGTAGCCAAAGGATTTGGGTGAGCAAACTAGAAACAGGAGGCATTTTAGAGTGTTCGGGTGTTCAGGCTCTGTTAGAGCTTCAACATCCAGTAGGCTGCTTTTTAATTAAACACAGCCTTTGCCGTGCAGGGGCCTGGTGGGAAACCCTGTACCTGAGCTGTATTCCAGCCCACTTCAGCTCTCAGGAAGAGCTAGGTAACCGCAAGGGAATGCAGTGGTTTCCTGGTCCCAAACTGGAGCCAGCAAAATTGGGAAGCTGGTGACTTCGTCTGTGTGTGTGGCCTTCCTTATGTCGGTGCCCTTCTCCCTTAACTCAGGAGTCATCAAACTGGTTTTGTATGGCTCACTAGCTAAGAATGTTTTTTTTACATGGTGGGGGGGGTGTGGGATTCAAAAGAAGAATAAGTTGGGACACGTGAAAATCAAATCTCATTGTCCATAAAGTTTTATTGGTACACAGACAGACCCAATCATTGACAAAGGGCCTCTGGTAGCTTTATAGCTCATCAGAGTTGAGATCATCTGGTCTGCAAAGCCTAAAATATTGACTATCCAGTGCTTTATGGAAAGCATTTGAACATTTTGCCCACCGAGCCTTCCTTCTGTTCCTAGAGTAGTCCTTCACACATAGGTGTGAACTTAGGTGTGAATAACTGGAACAGCCTAAAGTGCTAACTCTTGCTTTACCCTTCAAAGGAAAATTTGGATTGCAGTAGGGAAAAAAACCTTATGACAGAGATAAAGCTTGGGGAAAGGTGGGGAACAGGAGTCCTGGCAACACCAAGAGGGCTACAGCTCAGTGTCCTGGGGCAGGGAATGTCCCCAAACCCTCAAATGTTGGCTGTCAATTCTCACTGAAGTGCCTCTCTGCACAGCAACTGGAATAAAGGATTCTCATCACAGTTACACACAAAAATTCCTTCCCTCTGTATCCAGGTCTGGGGTTGTCAGTAGGGTTTTCCTGTTCTTTTTTGTCCATTTTGTCCATTATCCTATCCTAATAAGTATAGATGCAACCTCCAAACTCAAAGGATTATTAGAAATTCTAGCTGCTGAGTATAGCTGATGGGATTATGCCTTTTAGTTGCCAATTATAATTTATTTTCACCATGTAACTTGGACAGGACTCTTTTAGCTAAGATGACAGAAACCAATTTGTTTCAACAGAAAGGGGATTTAATGACTGGGCACTGTGGTGCACATCTATGATTGCAACCGCTGAGACAGGAGATGGTAAATTCAAGGTCAGCCTCCAAAATTTAGCAAGACCCTATCTCAAAATAAAGAATTAAAAAGGGGCTGGGGGTGTAGCTCAATAGTAGGACACCCCTGAGTTCAATCCCTTGTACCAATAAAGGAGAGCGGGGCAGATGAAATGGCTCATGGAACTGGAAGGTTCTCTGGTAGTACGGGCTTCAGGTGTGACTGGATTAATTGTACAAGAAGGACTATGCTCCTTGATCTACTCTCAACTCTGCCTCATTCCAAGTTGACTTTCTCCTTGGATAAGCTTTGCTTATGTGGTTGCCACATGGCCCAGCAGACCTGGCTGGCATCTTACCCAATAATCCAAGCAGAAACAGAACAATTCTTCCCAATAATTCTTGCAAAAATTCCAAAGTTAATGCCTATTGGTTCTGATTGGCTTAGCTTAGGTCACATGCTCACTTGGACTAATCCCTATATCCAGGAATGTCTGTATTCACATTAGCCACACTGGGTGATGGGCTTTTCTTCCAGCCAGGAGAAATGGCAGTGAAGCAAGGGAAGCTCCCCCAAGGAAAGTTGGTGGTTATCAATACAATAGTAGGGTATGGAAGATGAGCAGGCAAAACAACAGCAGTGTATCATCCAACCATAAAGTCTTAAACATAGCCGGGCACGTGACACATGCCTGCAATCCCGGTTGGGGGTGGGCTGGCTGAGACAGGAGGATCTGGAGTTTAAAGCAAGCCTCAGCAATTCAGCGAGACCCTATCTCTAAATAAAAAAATTTTAAGGGGTGGGGATGAGGCTCAGTAGTTGAGCACCCCTGGGTTCAATCCCCAATACCCCCCCCAAAAAAAAATCCTTAAAACATGCATAAATAATAATTAGCAATAAAGTTGCACATGGCTTGACAGATATATTCTGAGAAATTCATCATTAGGCTTTCATCCTTGCACGAACATTTTAGAGTGTACTCACACAACTAAGATGCTACACAGTCACCAGACAATATGGTCTTCCAGGACTACTTCCATGTACATGGTCTATTATCAATAGAACTGTAGCTCAGTGTGTTCCCTGACGGTATAGAAGACCTAAAACTGTGGTCTAGAGCTGGGATCTCTGGTGGACACAAATAAGAACGGTGGATCGCGACCCCCCGGACCCGTTGCACCCCACCCGCCGCCCGGACTCTGCTGCGAGCCTGAGGCTTCCCCCTGCCTCTGTCCGCAGAACCTGAAGCGCGTGGCCGAGGTGTGGATGGACGAGTACGCCGAGTACATTTACCAGCGCCGGCCTGAGTACCGCCACCTCTCCGCTGGGGACGTGGCTGCTCAGAAGAAGCTCCGCAGCACCCTTAACTGCAAGAGCTTCAGGTGGTTTATGACCAAGATCGCCTGGGACTTGCCCAAATTCTACCCGCCCGTGGAGCCCCCAGCTGCCGCTTGGGGGGAGGTGAGTGTGGGGGGGCTACATAAATTGCAAAACCTCAGACCCAGCACAGGAAAACCGTGCTGGGGAAAGTAGAAATATAAAACTCTTCTTTCCTGTTCTCTTTAGATTTGTCCTTGTTTCTTGTAGTTGTAATTGTTGTCTTTCTGTTTTGTTTTGTTTTGCTATTTAGAGTTCTCAGTGTAGGAAAATTAAGCTTTAATAATCTAGGTGTGGTGGCACATGCTTTTAATCTCAGCTACTCAGTAAGGCTGAAGCAGGAGGATCACGAGTTCAAGGCCAGCCTCGACAATTTAGCAAAGCCCTGAGCAACTCAGCAAGATCCTATCTCAAAATTTAAAAAAAAAAAAAAAAAAAAAGGCTGGGGATGTGGCTCAGTGCTTAATCGCCCTTGTGATCAATCCCTGAACCAAAACAAAACAAAAACTTTATTAGTATGAATTTCACCTTTCGTCTTTATATCACCCAGTGCAAGTTTTTTGTTAGTGGTGGTGATGGTGGTGGTGTTTTGGGGGGGTTTGTTTCTGGTTTGTTTTCATTTTTTGTGGGTTTTTTATTTTTGTTTTTATGGGGTTTTTTTCCAGTGGAGTGGTGTGTGGGAGTTGGTTGGGTTTTCAGTGCTGGGGAGAGAACCCAGAGCCTTGCATATGCTCTGCCACAGCAGAGCATATGCAAGATAGTACCAGTTTTAAATGCAAACGAAGAGCACACAGCTCATATTCGGAATGGGTAAAGTGATAAGATCTGTATTCCATCCTCCTACGTGCCTAGATCTTTCCTAGCAGAAGAGTGGCATCACTGTATAAAAACCTCACCTCTGGGTAACCATGTTCTACCAACACTGCCTTTTACTTACTGGTGATCCTGGGAGCGGCTGGCCAACACAGGGCAGTAGAGCCAGCAGGAGCGGTCGGGACAGGACTCCATCCCTGCTTGGCTGAGAATGCTAATGCCCTTGGTGCACCCGTAGCAAGATCCCCTTTTCGGGGAACTTGGAGAGCCAGCACCTCCACTTAGTCACAGGCAGAACTCACGAGCTCAGAGTCTTGCCCATCTCAGGTCCACCGCAGCTTCAAGTTCACAGGCATCACAGATGCTACAAGCAAACAGGGCAGAAAAGAGATGCAAGCATTGTCACAGCAAGTGCCCTCAGCTTGTGCTCATGCTCCAGTGTCCCCCCAGATCTAGTTTACATTACAAAATCAAACACAAAATGATTAAGAGTTTTGAAACAGCCACTGCAGAGCTTTAAGCCCAGCACAGGCTCCTGTATGGGGGCCTTCACTGCTGTCCAAGTGGCAGTCTGTCAAACCTCTGCTGGAGGACACAGACCAGTCGCACCAGGTGGACCACATGCCACCACCATCATCCGCCCTGGGTTCCCCAGGCAGGAGCACCTACTCATTGATGGATGGACATATTGGAGCTTGGAAGAGGGAGAGCTTGAGAGCTGGGTCACTTTCAGAAAGCCAGCCTCAAGTACAAAAGGGAAATTTCCTGACTCATGGAAGCCTGATGTAACTGCGGAATCAGATGACCTGGATCTAGGTAGGGTCTTCAGTGATGTCCGTCTCTTTTTCTCCTGCTTAGCCTGCCTTCCTTTTATGTGGGCCTCATGCTGAAGGTAGCAGGGTGACTTCCAGAAGCTTCAGGCTGACACACTCCTAGCTTGGTCAACCCAGCAGAAAATGAATGCCCCTTTCCAGACCAAGCCAGCAAAGTGCAGGAATCAAGTCTTATCCTTGGATCCTGAACCAATCGCTGTGGCCATTGGACAAGGGGAAAGCAAGGGTAGGAAGGGTAGGAGAGTGTGGAGACTGGCTTCAGGTGGGGGGAACCGTTGCCCACGGAAAAGCAGAGAATTACTACCAGAGGAAGGAGAGCTGAAGCTGGGCTGGCAGAAGCACCAGAGAGGACTTGCTCAAAGCCACACAGCTAATTAGAGAGACCTTCCCGATAAGCCAAGCAGCTAGCCCCACCCCAACACCACCACCAGTATTCTAAGGGAGGCACCAGGTTGACTCCCCCTGAGCTCTTTGGTTCTTTACCAAGCTACTGGATTTTTCTCCTGCATTAGTTCAAGTCCTTCAAGAAGCAGATAACATGTAGGAACCCCTGAGAGGAAAAGTGAGGGGGACTGGGAGAGCCAGCAGCCCACAGTCAGCTGGTCTGACATTTGTAAAGGGGAGAAGGAAGGAAGGAGGGTTTAGGTAGAAGAGTCCTAGATCACAATATGGCTAAGGGAGTTTCAGCCAGATTAATATGGAGTCCTCGAGCCAAATCACCTACCAGAGGAGTCCAGCATCTCACAGGAGTGGACCTGCCATGGCATCACTGTCTGGCTCAGTCCTGAGCTGGGAGCAGCCCTCGGGAAGACACAGTGGTGGGCTTAGAACACAATAGTGGGCCTGCTAGACTCCCCGCAAAAGAAAGCCAAATTGGGGAATTTTTGTAGCTGCCACATCTCCCCACCCCTCTGACACACAGGAGTGACAGTGGTGAGGTGGGAGCTGTGTGACCTGAGAGCAGCACTAGCACAAGTGGCCTGCCTGCAGCAAGTGAGCATCCAAGGACTTCAGACGCCCGGCCCAGCAGCTGGCCCAGCCCAGCCCACCTGCCTTAATGACTGAGGGAGACAGACTCTGCTGTTCTTCAGACTGGGGCTGGGAGTAGACTCCAGTCACCACTTGCCATCCACCTGCTCTAAAAGGCAGATAATTTAAGACCTATGGCAAAGATTCTGTGTTCTGTTCTTGTGGTTTCTGAGGTGTGGTCCTGGACTACCTATACTGGAATCTCCTGGGATGGGGGTAGAATTCAACCCCTTGGCCTCTTGGATCAAATTCTCTGGGAGCAGACCAGGGTGTCCTTCTAGCAGCTTCTAACCGCAGGTCACTTCCTGACCATGACTGTGTGGTTGGAGCTCAGCAGCGAGAGCAGCTTCCTCTGCAGATGAGCATCCCTTACTGAGCTGCTAGGCACTGCCAGCAGCCCAGGGTGAGCTTCATTAAGACCACTCAGAACTGAGCCCATCTGCCTCTGCCTTGGGTCCCCTCTGTGAGTACCTCACTAGTCCACTCCTTCCCTTTTTCCCTCTCAGATTCGCAACGTGGGCACGGGGCTGTGTGCAGACACAAAGCACGGTGCACTGGGCTCCCCACTGAGGCTGGAGAGCTGCATCTGGGGCCGCGGTGAGGCTGCGTGGAACAACATGCAGGTAAGGGCCACTCCTCAGGGGCTGGCCACAAGGTCCCTGCACCATCTGCAGCACAAGTGCTCATGTGTTCAGGACTGAGAGAGAAAGGCTGTGGGCCAGCGATGAGTGACAGGCCTCAGCTCAGGGGACGAGTTGTAAGAGTTTCCTCAGCATCTCGGACAGGGTCTTCCTGTACCCCACAATAAAACCATCCATCTGGACTGTTGGTTATAAATGACAGACACCCAGCCCAAATGGCCTTCAACAAAAAGAGGGAGTTATTGGCTTACGTCACCAAGAAGTGTTGATGAAGTTGTCTGGATTCCTCTGGAACCTTCTTCCCTCTCTCGGCTTCCTTTTCAACCTGGCTCCTCCCATGTGGTGGCAGATGTTACTATTGGCAGCCCCATGCCACCCCAACCCCCACGGTGGATAGGCATGCCCTTCTGAGAGTTCTGGAGAATCTCTGGGGTTCTCATGCCTTAGGTTCCTGAGTGCCACAATGGGGAGATAAGGGATTCTCACATGAGTGGGGCCTGGGGCTCTGTGGTCACCTCACCTAAAGAACAGGGAGGATAGTGGGAAAGGGCTGCTTGTCTAAGGGATCATTCTCCAAGGATGTTACAGGAGAATGCAGACTGTAACTCAGCCTTGTGGGAAGGGCCTCCACTGTCAAGAAACATCTGTTAGCTCTCTGCAATCCTCCCTTCCCTTGAGCTACCCAGCATTTGCTGATTCTGGGCCAAAGATACATCTTGAATATCCTCTCTGTGCATTATCTGGCATTTTGGAAGCTCGCAGTAAAGTCTAGTCATTGGGTCCTCTGCATCAGCAGGACTCAGCAGGAAGAGGTTATAGTAGGCACACGGAGAACAGACAGCAGCACCTCTGTCTCAGTCCATTTTATGTTGCTATAACTGCAAGCCACAGACTGGGTCATTTATGAAGAATAGTAGGTTATGTGGCTTACAGTTCTGCAGATCCAAGACCATAACGCAGGCATCTGCCCAGCTCCCAATGAGGACCTCATCCTGGGTCATGACATGGCAGAGGGCATCAGAGGGGGACACAGACATGCTTGCTAACATGGATTTTTTTTTCTCCTCTTTTAAAGTCATTAGTGCCTTCTTGAGGGACCCAAACCTTCATCCCTCATCCAATTACTTCCCCAAAGCCTCACCTCTAAGTATCATTAACATACACTTTGGGGATTAAGTTTCCAACAGGTGAATTCCAGAGGATCCACCCAAACTGTAGCAAACTCTCAGATAGCACAGCACGCATCTCCCTCCGAAGTGCATATCTGCCTGCCCTGTCCTTTCTTCATAGTTCTTAGTAGGTAGTGGCCCTCTGCAACTAAGTCTTCTGATTCCTCCAGTGTTACTATGTGGCTATTCTCCACCTGGCCCTACCTCCAAAAGAGACCAAGAAGAGCATGAGATCCAGTTAAAAAGAGCCCATGAATCTCAACTTCAGAAAAGCCTCAATGTGTGGCATAGTCCAGGCCAACCCTGAGGACTCACAAGCAACCACAGGGTGCCCGGGGTTTGGGCCAGCCTTCGCTTTCCAAAGCGGGAAGCATGGCAGCCTCATTGGGATCCATGCCTCTTGGCCCTCAGCCACCCTGAACAGAGAGGCAGAACCAAAAGACAGCTCCCACCCTTGAAGAGGCCAGGAAATGGACATTAAGGAGGCAGTTTTTAGGAGAGTAGATAACAACCAATGAAAGATAAAACTTGACAGATGAGAAGTCACAGGTTGAGCCCTAGAACAGCCCCACCTTCCTTCCTAGAAGGATTTTCCACCCACAGGTCAGGGAGGCAGAACCCAAGTCCAGCCAAGTGACTCCCTGCCTTGAGGGGACAGAGCTGAGCATAAAGGAGCAAAGCCATTAGAACTCACAAAACAGAATGTAGGAGCTGGACAGGGAGAGAACTTGGAGAACTCCAGGCCCCGATAGATTCACTCTTAATTCTACCAAACATCGAAGAAGAGATTTTTACCAATTCTATGAAAATTCCAGAAAAGGAACGAATATTTATTTGCCAACTCATTTTGTGAGACCAGCATTACCTTAATACCAAAACCAGACTAATGTTGTAAGACTAACCTTAACTTATACTTCATAAACACAGGTGCAAAAATTCTAAACAAAATTTTAGAAAACTCTATTCAAAAGTATTTAAAAAGCATAACACACTGCATCTAAGTAAAATGTGTTCCAGGAACATAGTTGATTTAGACTTACAAAATTAATTGCTATGGGCCAGGATTGTAGCTCAATGGTAGATTGCTCACATAGCACACGTGAGACACTGGGTTCGATCCTCAGCACCACATAAAAATAAATAAATAAAATAAAGGTATTGTGTCCATCTACAACTAAAAAATAATAATAATTTCTATGATCCACCGTATTAACTGAAAAAGAAAAACATAAAATCACTTCAATGTGTTTGCCAAAATCCAACAATTCCTGGCATACCAAGAGTAGAAGGGAATTTTCTCACTTTGACAGAAGGAATCTCTGAAAAACCTGTGGCCAATATGATGCCTAAAGTCATCCAGACCGGACAGGAAAAAGAAAAACTGTCTTTATTTGTAGACTATATGAACATCTAAGTAGAAAATTCTTTTGACTCTACAAAGGAGCTATAATAATTAATAATAGAGTTTTAACAAAGTTGCAAGATACAAAAATCAAGCAAGATACAAAAATCAATCAGTTTATACTGATACTGAAGAATCAAATTAACAAAAAACAGGCATTTACAGGCTAAGGATATAGCTCACTTGGTAGAGTGCCTGCCTCACACACACAAGGCAGGGATTTCCCGCCCACAGGTCAGTCCTCAGCACCTGCCTTGGATCCCCTCTGTGGGTACCTCCTTCCCTTTTTCCCTTTCAGACTTGCAACATGGGCACAGGGCTGTGTGCAGTTCAGTCCCCAGCACCACACACACACACACACACAAAAAAAAAAAAAGGCATTTACTATAACATAGAAAATACTAGATATAACAAAAGATGTGAAAGTCCTATACACTGAAAGCTATATAACATTATTGTTAGAAATTAAGGAAGCTCTAAATAAATGAAAATATATACCATATTCAAAGGAAGACAATCAAAATCAGATCTTTCCAAACCAATATGTAAATGTAACACAAGCCAGATAGGGTGGTACACACCTGTAGTCCCAGTTCATTGGGAGGTTGAGGCAGGAAGATCATTTGAACCCACTCTTTAAGATCAACCTGAGCAACATAGGAAAAAAAAATCAACACCATTCTAACATTTTTTTTTTGAGAGAGAGAGAGAGAGAGAGAGAGAGAGAGAGAGAATTTTTTAATATTTATTTATTGTTTTTAGTTATTGGCGGACACAACATCTTTGTTTGTATGTGGTGCTGAGGATCGAACCCGGGCCGCACACATGCCAGGCGAGCGCGCTACCGCTTGAGCCACATCCCCAGCCCCCCATTCTAACATTTTAGAAGACTTTTTTTGAAGAAATTGGAAAAACTTATTCTAAAATTCAAGTGGAAATGCACAGGACCTCAAATAGCCAAAACAACTTTCAAAAAGAAACTCAAGGTTAAAGAACAAACACTGCCTGATTTCAAGATAATATTCTACAATGACAGTCATCGAGATAGTATGATCCTGTCATAAAGACAGATCAGTGGAAGAGAATGAAATTCAGAACAGACCTACACATACAAGGACAACTTGTCTTGACAAAGGTATAAAGGCAGTTCCAAGGAGAAAACGTCTTTTCTACAAATGTTGCTGGAGCAGTTGAATATCCATGCAAAAAACCAGTATATGTCTTATACCACATACCAAAATTAACTCAAAATGGCTCAAAGGCCTAAACATAGAACCTAAAACTGAAAAAACTTTTAAAACTTAGGCAAAGGAATTTGTGACCTTGAGTTAAGCAATGATTTCTTACATACAATCCCAACAGTGCAATACCAAAGGGGAAAAAAATACTGTCTTCAAAATGAAAATGTCTGTTTTAAAAAAAAAAACTGTTAAGAGAATAAAAAGGCAAGTCACAGACTGGAAGAAAATGTTTGTAAGGCCTATATCTAGAAAAAGATTTTTATCTAGAATATATAAAACCTCAGAGAACTCAATAACAATAATTTTAAAAAATTAAGACCAAAAGATTTGTACAGACATGTTACCAAAGAAGGCGTGTCAAATAAGCATATTAAAAATGTTGAATTCCATTAATTATTAGAGAACTGGGAACTTACAGCTACAGTGGGACATCACTGCACACCTGGTACAAAAACTGACCATATCCAAGGTTGGCAGGATACAGATGAACTGGAACCGTACCCTGCTGGTGGGGATGTCCATGGTACAGCCACCTTGCAAAACAGTTTGTCGGTTTCTTGGAAAATTAAACATTAATTGATGATATTAGCCAGCTATTTCACTTCTAGGTAATTATCCAAAAGAAAAGGAAACAAGTCCCTACAAGAATTATATGCAAATGTTCATCGTAGATGTTTTTGTAATAACCAAACACTGGAAACCATACAGATGTCCAAGAACCAGTAAATAAAGTGCCATACGGTGAAATCCACTGAGCAAAACAAGGAATGAGCTGCTGATAGATGCAGTTGCAACCTGGATGCATCTCAAGGAAATTCCATCGAGTGAAAAGAAATCAAACAAAAAAGAATGCACACTGTGTGCACCCTTTTCTATGAAATTCTAGAAACTGCAAATGAAGCTCTAATAACAGAAAGCAGATGAGTGGTTGCCTAGGGACATGGTGGGGAGGGACGGGAGGGAGAGATTACCAAGGAGCATGAGGACACTTTGGGGATAATGGATCTGTTCATTACCTGGATCCTGATGATTGTTTGAAGTATAAACATGTCAAACCATATCACATGACGCTTTAAATGTGTGCCGTTTGCTGTATGCCAATTATTCTCCAATAAAGCTGGGGGAGGTGTGGGGTAGGTGCTCATCAAATAAATGCAAGGTGAACCCAGTTTGGGTCTTGATTCAAACCAACTGTGAAAAAAAATTGGCAAGGCAGTCTAAGAACACTTGAAGTCTGGGTGCTTGATGACCTTGAGGACTCAGTAGTCACTTTCAAGTGTTATGATGTTGCTTGCTGAGGTATGTGCTAGCTGAGATTAACTTCACAATAATGTGGGTAGAAGGAGCCATGGGGGCACAGTGTAACAAGATTGGCTGAAGCTGGGTAATTAGAACAGGAGGTAATTTCAGTTGGCTCTCTTTTGGCCTATGTGTTTAAAATTTTTTTCCAAATTAAAAAAAAAATGGAGGAAAAAAAAGAACATTCCCAGACTTTATTGTCTCTACGGTAATGTCCCTGTGTGCACAGGTGTTCACCTTCACCTGGAGAGAGGACATCCGGCCCGGAGACCCTCAGCACACCAAGAAGTTCTGCTTTGACGCCGTCTCCCACACCAGCCCGGTCACTCTCTATGACTGCCACAGCATGAGGGGCAACCAGCTGTGGAAATACCGCCAAGTAAGACAAGATACACCGCAGGGCAGGGAGGGAATGTGGGCAACGGGTGGTGGTGGGGAATGGGGGGGATGGTGGGGACAGGCAACCTGCCAGATAAATTGTTTTAAAGCAATGAAGTTCCTCACGGCTTCCCCCGGCAGCTCAGCCCCTCCTTCCCTTGCTCCACAGACCTACCTTGCCCCATTTCCAACCAAGAGAAATCAGAAACCAGCTGGACGTGGTGGCACATGCTGTAATCTTAGCGGCTCAGGAGACTGAGGCAGGAGAATCACAAGTTCAAAGCCAGCCTCAGCAATGGCAAGGCACTGAGCAATGCAGTGAGACCCTGTCTCTAAATAAAATACAAAATAGGGCTGGGGATGCGGCTCAGTGGTCGAGTGCCCCTGAGTTCAATCCCCAGTATCCACCCACCCAAAAAAAGAAAAAGTCAGAAACCCAGGTTTTTATGTGAAATCTCCAAATTTTATCTGTTTACTGAGTCCATTAAAAAGAAGGCACAACCATGCCACGAGGGCAAGTGAGACCTGACTGGAGGCAGGCCGTGTGGAGGGCCCAGGTCTGGAAGTGACATGCATCACTTCTGCCCAGGGACAGGGACAGAACACAGGCCTGGGGTGACACCAGCTGTGGGGGGCACTGGGCCACATCTGGCTGTGTGTCCTGGGGGAGACCAACGGGTGTGTGAGCAGCTCGCCTGTCACTTCCTCCCCTACTTGTTGACATTATTGCTGCTGCTGTTAGTTGGTGACCCCAAGCGCTTCCTGGCTGAGCCCCTCCCTGTTTTGCAGGACAAGACCCTCTACCACCCTGTCAGTGGCAGCTGCATGGACTGCAGTGAAAGTGACCACAGAATCTTCATGAATACCTGCAACCCCTCCTCTCTCACCCAGCAGTGGCTGTTTGAACATACCAACTCAACAGTCTTGGAAAAATTCAACAGAAACTGAGCCCTCGCGTCCCGTTGGCAGGCCCAGAAGGTCCCTCTGGCTCATGAAGCCCCCTCCTCTGAGGAGGCTGGGTTTCTGGGGGCACCATGGTGTGCAAGGTGCTGGCCAAGTGGGTCAGGGCAAGAGTGCTCTTGAAGCTGGAGCAAAGGGTCTGCTGGTCCTTCAGCCCCTGAGTCATGGGGGTCAGGTATTGAGCGGACCCCACAGAGGACCCCACAATAAGACAGAGCCCACTTTAACCCCCACTGTGTTCTCTGGAGCACTGTGTGGGAGAATCCCATGGCAGCCCTAAGCTACCCGAAAATGAGTCCTATAAGGGTGCGCAGCCCTCCGGTGGCTCTCACATGTGAAGCTCTAGAGAAAGGCAGTATCTGCCTGGTGCGGTCAGCCTTTAGTACTGAGGCCACCCACCTGCAGCACAAGGGGAAAGTCCTCCTCGGGCCCTTTGTGTTTCTGCCTCTGTCAGGGGGTGACTGCCAGTCCTGCCCAGCTTTTGTTTTCTCTAAGCCCAAGGTGACTCACAGGCCATACCTGTGACCCTCAGAGTGTTCAATACTGACCAGATGGCAGTCATGGGGTCGGAAAAGGAAACCCAGACCTTCCTTTGCAGTCATGAACATAGAGCTGTCTCCCTCTGGCTCTCTGGGTATTTGGAATGCCCATTTCAATGCTCCCCAGGAACAGGACAGCCCTGCAACCAGCTTTAGGGGCCGGTTCAGATGGCCTTGGGCCCTTGGAAAAGGCCGAGTAGATCTCCAAACCGGAGAGGCTGAGCTCCCCCCATCCACGCTTCCTTTTCCCTTTCTCTCCCAGGCAAGTCCCTGCCTCAGGAGAGGAACGGGTGCTGTGAGGTGCTCCCTGCCCAGAAGCTGGAAGCTTCCACGACCAACTGTGGGCAAGACACCTCTGACCTCATTGTGGTTCTAGTTCTCATAGAACTCTGGAGTTTCTAAAGAACTCTGCGGCTCATCCAAACCAGAGTGTTCCATAGGATTCTGGAATTCTAGCCTCCAGTGTGGTTTCTAGAATGCTCTGATTAAAGCAGCAGGCAGGTCTGGTACAGTCGAGGCAGCCCCAGCCCGTGGACTGTCTGTGGAACTCAAGGTTGGAGGCACTGGCGAGATGGAGTGGGGGACCTGTGTCCATCAGCTGCCACCAGAGGCTCTGGTACAGCACAGTGCTCAGCAATGACCAGAAGGCCGGAACCTCCCTCCATCCCCACAGCTGCCGTCCCCAGGCAGTGGAGAAAAGAACTTGTTGTCCCATAACCAGGCATACCCACTAGCCCTTCACATTTACCTTTTGCTTTGTTTAATTACGTGTCAGATTCTAAGAGGGTTCCCAAACTGATAGGAGGCATTTCTGTAACCAGCCTGCCACCCACTGATTGAGAAACGAAAATCACATTCCACAACCTATGGCTCCACTAGCTAGCCCAGGAAATACTTGAAATCAGTATTCCAGTTAGACTCGGGTCACTCGAATGTGTCATTTACCAATTAAGTAACCGAGACAGAAATCTGGGAACACAGCCACGAATCTGCCTTGGAGATGCCGGCTGATCTCAAGGCCGTCAGTTATGGGGGGGGGGGGGGACCCTCCCAACCACCCGCACCCAGATTGAGTGTGTCACTGGCAAAGGACCGCTTCCAGCACGGTGCCTGTGCTCGCAGAGCTTGCTTGCTGACCCCACGTGTCCTTTTGCAGATGAGTGCTATATCTTCAGAGGTGGCCCTCTATAGAAGGGAGTCAAAAGAGAGAGGCCCCCTCTGGAATCTCAACAGAGGATGACAGGAACATGTAGATTTGGGGAGCTGAAGCGTGGGAGAGCAATGCAGCATCATTAAAGTAAAAAACTGTGCCTTTTAAAAAGAAAAAAAATGCAAATGTACAGCAAATCCCTAAACTTGAACCATTTCCTAGTGCCTTGCTAGACTAACGTAAAGGGGCAGGGGTGGGGGGAGGGGAACATTTTTGATGGCGTGTGCAGTTCCCGTGGGATGAGTGTGTTTCTTGATGTCTGATTTCAAGCAGGAGACATTGGGCCTGAAATGTGAGACCCAGAGGCCCCCAAGGGCAGAGGCCAGAGTTGTTCGGCTCATCGCATGAACACTGCAAATTCAAGGGCAGCTCAGCAACTTGTTTGGCCTGTGGCCTCCCTAGAAGGGCCTTGGCAGCCCCCGAGAGGAGCCTTGATTTGCCTCTTTGGGCCCTTGTTTGGGTCATGCTTGTGGCCCCCACCCCAACCCCCAAACAGAGTGCTCCACCTGTCCCTCACCGTAGGGATAAGGTACATAGGGTACTGGCTAGATTGCCAAATGGCCCCGCTCCTAGTGGGTGACGGTTCTCCACAGGACCAGGATTCTCGAGGAACGCAGGAGCCACAGGTAGTGTCCTTCCCCTTCCCTTTCCTTTGGTTCTCTTCCTAGCCTGCCTGGTCCACACCATAAGCAGGGCAGGCGTGTCCTCTGAGCTTTCTGGCATTTGTAACTGCTGAACCCTCTCCAGTAGGTCCTGAGACCTGGCTGAGTAACAGGGGCAGGAGGACAGGATTTGATTGTTTCCATTCCACTGACTGCAAATCCTAAGCCCCTCGCTGTCTGACCTTATTTTTGGAAACCACCTGTCTCAAGAATTCAGGCTTCTGCTCCCATCCCAGCTGATACTCAATACAGCTCAGCCAGGAGCCTGTGGAGATGCCAGGTAACAGGTGAGATGTGGGCCCCTTTTCCTCTAAAGCATCTATTTGGAGGATGAGGTGACAAAACAGGGTGTGGCTAGAAAGTATAGTGACCATGCGGACTCTCCCCCAAGCAGCTTTCCAAAGCAGGACTCCAGGAACATTTTGGGATGCAAAGAGCCTCTTTGCTGGTAATTAAATACAAGGTCTTTGAAGGTGGCTAGATTTGCAGCATACATATGAAAGCCATTCCAGCTGTGCCTCCAATTGGAGCTTCCAATCTGAAAACAGTCCAGAAACTGTTGATTCTTCCTTTTGGAAGAAAGCTCAGAGACAGGGGTGGGTACCTCTGCAGAAGATACCTGATGGGGAGATGTGACCCAGGGGCGCACTGGGACGGAAAGAGCAGTTTTGTTGAAGATGTAGCACGTGGATTTCCAAAGCCCACATGGCTTCCCCTTTTCAAACCTCCTACGTGCTCAATGTTCTTCAACCTAAGAAACAGGTGATGTCCTAGAAGATGGCTCCATATTTCCTTCTGTGAATCTTCCATTTTTCTAGTCTCTGAAGTCTCAAAAGAATAGCAAAGCACTTTACAGGGGAACTGGGGAATCAGGGTTCCTTGTTTGACAGATCTCAGCTGCACAGGTTGGGTGATCTTAACTCCTAGAAGGTCTTGCATTTTTAATATTTTCTGAAGATTTGAAAGAAGAGGGGCAAGGAGTGTGGTTCTGTTCTGGAATTCTTTATTGCTTTCGACTGATGCTGTTTGTGAAAAAGTCCAAGTTGTGTTTTAGTTCAAACTTGATCTTGAGTGCCTCTGGGTGGGAGTAGGACCCACATACCTAGTGACAAAGTCATCTGAACATCTGCTCCCGATGGCTTTGACGCAGCTGTGCCAGCCAACAGGGTCAGGTTCCTGCTCTGTTATTGGCTTGAAGACCAGAATCCCAAGGGGGTCCCAGGCAGGGAACATTTGGAAATTCAGACAGGGATTCTGTAGAGAAAGCTCAAGACTACCAACCTCTCTCCTCCTGCCTGGAAAAGCGAGCCTCTGTGAAGAAATGACTTTCCATGTATAATTGTGACTGTGATTGTTGCTGAGTAAACCTCCAGACTTTCTCTAACGTGGTCTCTGGCATATTCCTTGTGTGCTGTTCTCCATTTGATCACTGCATACACATCACTGAGCACCTGTTCAGCACCCAGGCACCCTGCTGGGTGCTGAACAAAATCCACCAGCCATCACTCTAGTGGGGAAGACAGACCTAAAGCAACAAAGACTGTTTCAGATGCAAATAGGGCTCTGTAGGATTAAAACAATGATATTTGAGACTGGGATTGGGGCTAACATTAGCTGACTGGTCAAGGGATGCGTCTAAGTTGAGGGAATGTGAACAAAGAGATAATGGGGGAAGGGAGTTCCAGCAGTGTGAAGAGCTAGTGCAAAGGCCCTAAGGCAAGAAGGAGTTCCTATATGTATGAGAGTAGAGCTCAAGGAGTTGGTGGAGCAGCCCACAAGTTTCTTAGAGACTACACCCTGGAGTGGAGGAGTTCTGAAGAGTAGTGACAATAAGAGATGGAAAGGCTAAACTCATTTCTGATGCCTACTCATCAATCACAAGTAGTTGTTTAGCAAACATTTCTGTGCTGTTGATGTTAGGTTTGTCTAATGCCATTTGATGGGGAGAGCACTGGCCAGCCCAGCTCTACAAAAACCTCAGCGAGATCTTAGTATACACATCCATCCCCTTCGAGGCTTCAGCTCACAGAAGAGAGACAAGGTTTTGGATGATTCTCCTGCTCCACCAATAGTCCTGTGGTTGAGTCCAGCAGGTGAGCACCATAACAGACAGCAGAAGCTGTCCTGGTGCTGTCCCTCAGGGCCCACCAGAGTGCGCTGTGGAGAGCAGCTTGGAGAAGGCTGACCATGGGGAAGGGGGAACCCAGGGCCATGAGCAGGTTTGAGCCCTAGAACCAGAGGGTCTTGGTAAAGGGCCTCAAAGCCTCCGAACATGCTTTCAAAGTCCTAGTTTTTCAGATTAGGAAACAGGAGCCCAGAGAAGTCCCTGACCCAAAGTGACATAGTGGTACATGATGATCCAGGTCTCCATGGGCCCCGCCCCATGCTATCCTCACACCATCTTACTTTGTAGTTTGCAGACATGTGGGGAGCTGCTATTATTACAACCTTTGTACCCATTGTCCCCGGACTCTCAGGAGAATTCCATGAAATAGATAAGACAAAAATGTTGCATATGTATTCAGGCCAGAAGCTCTGCTAGAAAGCCTGTAGGAGGGTAAGCCAGACAGACCTGCTCTCTGCCTGCGTGGAGCCCACAGATTCATAGGGGGAACAGATGTCGATCAAATGGTTGTTAAATGAGCTTGTAGCAAGGGTTGTGGTAAGTTCTAGAAAGGAGACATCCACCTGGCCTTATGTCATGAGAAGCTGGAGTCAGCAAGGAGGTCATGGAGCCTGCAGAGTCACCTTGGCATGAGCCAGCCCACCTGTAGGGTGACAGGAGAAGGTTTAATGAAGGAACTGCTTAACAAGTGTGTTTGGCATTAAGGAAACAACCAGGATAGTGAGGCACCTCAGGACTAGCAAACTGGGGAGAGGGGCTTCCCCCACAAAAATTGCTGCCCAGACAGGAAGGGGTGGTAGGAACACACCCTACCCTCTGTCCTCCTCCACCTTCCACTGCTCCACCTCACCACCTCCCAGTGGCTGGGCCCCAGCAGTGCAAATCCACATGAAGAAATACAAAGGCACTGGTCAAGGTGAACACTAAGTGAGCACAGAAGTGGTACAAATGGTGCTTTGGTTTGTTTGTAACTCTTTTTTTCTCTCATATCTGATTTTAAAAGAAAACTGCATAAATCAATAATTATGAACTTGTTGCTGAACACACATGTGTAAGAAAGGATGGAATTGATATGACAGTAACATGACAAGAAAACCACAGCTATAGAGGAGCGGAGTTGCTGAATACTACTGAAGATGAGTTGGGATTAGCCAGACTAGAATGGTTTTAGTTAAGATGTTAATTGTAATCCTCAGGGCAATGCCTGAAAAAAATATAACCTAAAATATGTAGTTAAAAAGAATAGGGGCTGGACACAGTGGCACACACCTACAGTCCCAGCAGCTCAGGAGGCTGAGGTAGAGGATCAAAAATTCAAAGTCAGCCTCAGCAACCTAGTGAGGTCCTAAGCAACTTAGTGAGATCCTGTCTCTAAATAAAAAATTAAAAGGGCCAGGGGGGCGGGGGGGGGTTCAGTGGTAAAACGCCCCTGGATTTAATTCCTAGTACCAAAAACAAAGGTAGGGAGGGAGGGAAGGAATTAAAATGGTACACTAGGAAATGTCTTTAACACAAAAGCAAACAATGGAGGAATTGAAAAATATTTTTTAAGTAAGTCACAATGAACAACTAGCAAGGGCTAGTTGCATACTTCCTAGCCTGTGCAAGGCCATGAGTTCAATCCCCAGCACTGCAAGAAAAAAAAAGAAAAAAAATATATATATATATATAGCACAAAATGGCAGAAGTAAATACTTTCATATCAGAAATTACATTAATTGTTTAAAATATGGGGGAAATCCCTTCACTCTCTCAGAACCAAGCATGATTCACATTTGTTTCAATTTGTGTTCATTAGCCTATTAAAGGTTGAAAATAAGGAGAAAAAAAAAAGAAATTACATTAATTGTAAATTGCCACAGTCCGGCTGCAGCAAACTAACGGGGGGGGGGGGGGGGGGGGTTTGACGAGCAATTTGATACAGCAGGAGTGGGAGCCGTTTATTGTAGGACAGGAGGGTATATATATATTCCACACAGCTTATCTTAATTAACATAAACTAGATACAGCAGTCAACCAATAAGAAATCTCCACACTTAATGGCTCTCTGGCGCCACCTCACAAACCACTCCCCCTGGCAAAATGCCAGGCGCCATCCTGACTTGTTTACAGACTCTAACATTTCCCTCTTTTGTTTAATTTAAATAATGACCATAGTGGTTTTTTTTTAAAGAGAGAGTGAGAGAGGGGAGAGAGAGAGAGAGAGAGAGAGAGAGAGAGAGAGAGAGAGAGAGAGAGAGAGAGAATTTTCAATATTTATTTTCAATTCTCGGCGGACACAACATCTTTGTATGTGGTGCTGAGGATCGAACCCGGGCCGCACGCATGCCAGGCGAGTGCGCTACCGCTTGAGCCACATCTCCAGCCCGACCATAGTGGTTTTTACACATACACCATAAATAATCTACTACGAGCAGAAGGGGAGGATACAAAATGTCACAATACCAAGCCAATTGATGGGTCCATGCAAGAAGCCCTTGGAAAAATTATACCAGCAATGACACTGTTAGCAAAGATACTGAGTTACAATTTGTTGTAGATTACAGTTTGTTGTCTCAGTCTAGGTAAAGCAGTGTCTCAATAGATTAACTCACAGTCCAGGTAAATCACAGTCTGGGTAAATTCTGCAGGCAGCTAGCTTAAATTACAGTCCAGGTAAGTTCCACAGGCAGCTAGCTTGATCCAAAGTCTCTGGTTCTCAGCAACACTGGAAATTCTTTCACCTTCGTCCTCACCAGCATGGGACGAAGGCAGGAACCCTGACAATGCTGGCTAAAGAAAATCCTGTAGTATTCCAGCAGGCACTAAGAAAACAACCTTCTGAACAATTTAGTACATTATCTCAAGGTTTTTTACATTTGAAATAGGCCTTAATGGTGCTCATTAACTCATTAGCTTCCAGGTGTGGAAGAACCATTGTAGTTACTGGCCTTGGAAGCAATCAAACCTCAGGGACTCGGGGCGGTCGGGCGGTCTCCTGCAGCATCTGGGGCAGCCCCAGATGGCCCTGGGGAGAGTCCTGGGACTCAAACTGCTTCCGGGCACAGGGAGCAAAAGCTTGCAAGACTGTGCCTCTGGGTCAGGTCAGGATTTGGGCTCTCACAGTGGCTTCCCACTCCCTGGGTGGGGGCAAGGAAGAGCCAGCTGCCGCTGCTTGGAAAGTCCTTGCTGTGCCATGACCGGCTCTCACACGTGGCAGCCGCAGCACCGATTCATGCACCCTCCAGCAACGAAAAGCATTCAGTAATAGCCTTTTGCTGCAACTTTTTTCCTGATAATCCTTCCTCCTCTGAACTTTCTTCTTTCTGATTAGAGTTCCTGGGCTTCCATCAACACATGCCCTAACTATTCTTGGTACCACTGGGGTGCCTTTTTCCCTTAGTAATTTACTTTTTACCCCTTCCATATTTTAAGACAATACAACATTTTAAGACAAAACAAGACACAAACATACTGTATTAATCTTCTCCATTTTCTCGAAATGGCCATTTTTCCTCTCGCCCTATCTGTCTAGGGACGAGCAGATTTGCTCCAGTCCTATCTAGGGACGGGCAGCTTTTTTCGTCACTTACCCCCCACCCCAGTGTCCTGGGGCTCCCCATACGGGCCACCATCTGCCGCAGTGGCTGCAGCAAACTAACGAGGGTGGGGGGGGGTGACGAGCAATTTGTGTATTTTGATACAGCAGGAGTGGGAGCCATTTATTGTAGGACAGGAGGGGTATATATACATTCCATACAGCTTATCTTAATTAACATAAACTAGATACAGCAGTCAACCAATAAGGAATATCCACACTTAATGGCTCGCTGGCGCCACCTCACAAACCACTCCCTCTGGCAAAATGTCAGGCTTGTTTACAGACTCTAACAGTAAATATATTAAACTTTATACATAAAAGATGTACAAAAGGCCATGAAACATATACCATATGTTACATAAACTGGCAGTACATTTTTCAAATGACCCAACGATAGCTGTGTACAAGAAACCCATTTTAGATTCTAAATAAAATAAAGATGTTGTGTCCACCGAAAACTAAAAAAATAAATCAATAAATATTTAAAAATTCTCTCTCTCTCTCTCAAAAAAAAGAAAGAAAGAAAGAAAAGAAATTAGATAACGAAGAGCAAACCAAACCCAAGGCAATGATAGGAATGAGAACAAAAATCATTGGGGATGGGGATGTGGCTCAAGCAGTAGCGCGCTCGCCTGGCATGCGTGCGGCCCGGGTTCGATCCTCAGCACCGCATACCAACAAAGATGTTGTGCCTGCCGAGAACTAAAAAATAAATATTAAAAAATTCTCTCTCTCTCTCCTCTCTCACTCTCTCTCAAAAAAAAAAAAAAAAAAAAAAAACTTGAAGTGATCCTTCTTTAAAAAAAAAAAAAAATCATTGGAAGACATTAGAAAAAAAAAAATAAACCAAGAGTTGATTCTTGAAAAGAAAGTGAATATACAAACATGGAGGGAGAAAATATTTTCTAATCAGAGTATGCAAAGAACTCTTACAATGCTACAATAAGACAAATAACCCAAGTAAAATATGAGCAACTATTGGAACAAGCATTTCTTCAAAGAAGATGTACAAATGGCCATGAAACATATACCAATATAGGGCTCGGGTTGTGGCTCAAGTGGTAGCGTGCTCACCTGGCATACGTGAGGCACTGAGTTTCCATCCTCAGCACCACATAAAAATAAATATATTGTATCCACCTAAAACAAAAAAATAAACATTAAAAAAAGAAATATATACCAATATAACACAAAAAGATCTCAACAACATTAGTCATTAGGGAAATGCAAATTGAATGTACAAATAAGTGGCATATGTCCACACAATGGAATATTATTTAGTCATGAAAGATGTAAAGTACTGACACACACTTCAATATCATACTAACTGAAAGAAATTAGATACTGAAGATCATTAACATATGGTTCTGCTAGTATGAAATGGTAAAAAAAAAAAAAATAGGCAAATCCATAGAGACAAAGTAGGTTGGTTGTTGTCATCAGTAGGAGAAAGAGGGAATTGAGAGTCACTAACTAATAAGCATGGGCTTTCTTTTGGAGGTGTTGAAAATATTCTGGAATCCAGAGGTAGTGATGGGTACACAATTTTGTAACATATTAAAAGCCATTAAATTGAATGCTTTAATGAATTTGACCTCCTTTTTTATTATTTTTTAATAACTTTGTTATTTATTTATTTTTATGTGGTGCTGAGGATGGAACCTAGTGCTTCACTCATGCTTGGCAACTGCTCTATCAACTGAGCCACAACCCAACCTCCATTTAGAAAAAAAAAAAAAAAGTAGAACAGAGCTGAAGAACTGTTGGTAGTTTGGAGCAAGTAGTAACATTTTAGTTCCTTTGTTGTCAGTGCAAAAGAATAGTTTGTTATATGCAGATGGTAAAACTTTATCCTATATTTGCACACAAATTGCATGTAGCCAAGTGTATATTTTCTTTTGTAACTTCTTTGGGGTTTTGTTTGAAAACTCTTTTCAAACTCATGAATAAGATAAATTCGCATCTTTATTTTCTTCTAAATGTTTAAATCATTTCCTCTTCTTAGGAAGAGGAAAAAGGGGGGAAAAGAAGGAGGAGGAGGAGGAGGAGGAGAAGGAGGAGGAGGAGAGGAAGGGAGAATGTTCCAGATCCAGGGAGAAGGCATGTGCAAAGGCCCTATGGTAGGAGCTTGACAGGTGTGAAGATCAGTGAGGACGGACTAGGATGAAAGAAAGGTAAAGAGGAGAACAGGAAGGAGGTGGAGACAGAAGCCAGACCCTACAGAGCCTTGTGAGTCATCTTAAAGAGTCTCTCACCTTTATTTAAAAGCCACAGAAACCACTGGGCAACTTTTCACTGGGCGGAGAGAGAGCAGCAGATGTGCCCTTGGCGGACATCTAGAGCAAGGAAGTGACCTCTCCAGATGCTGGCACAGAGTAGGTGCCCAGAGCTGGAGAGTGAGGATCAGCTCCAGGGCAGCTGGTTCTCTGGTGCCACTGGGAAGACTCTGGCCACTGGGGGGAGGGGGTCCTTCCTCTCTGGGGCAGGAGGGAGGATGGGGGTGGGGATGTCACTTTTCTTCCACTTCGGCTTTTCCTCCCAAGCCTGCAAGTGAGAGTGGAATCAAGTATTGAAATCACTGAACCCAGCACAGGGAGGGAGTTTTCGGTTATTGTTGTTGACGTACTTACTGGGAAACAATTAAAAAAAAAAAAACTGGACAGTTTGTCCAAGTTTCAGGTTACCTACCCCTTTCTCTGTATTTGGTTGTGAGCAGGTCTTAGATGTTCCCAGAGCTTAATGGGAACTTGGTAGGTGTTAGAGGAACTGACGGAGGGACAAGGGATGGGACTTCAGATACATGTTCACCTTTCCTCCTCCCTCAAGCCCACAGCCCTTCGCATGGGCAGAGATGCCCTGTGCCCTCGAGAAAGTTCCTTCCCTTGGATTTGGATTCTCCACGTGAAAATAGGGAGGAAGATTAAATCAAGGTCAACCTGGACTTTATTGTTCTATAAATACCACATCTAGTATTTCCCCGTGACCCTGGCCCTGGTAAGGATTTATTTCCCAAGCTCAGCAATGTGGTGGTGAAAGACCCCCAGATCCCCCAACCCGGAATGGACCACGAGAGACACTGGATGCAAACAGCAGGAGGGTTTATTCTCACACAGGCACCTGCGGGTGCACAGCAAAACCTCAGCCGGAGCTTCGGTGACTGGCACACCTGGGCTCGGGGGTACAGAGTTTTTATAGGAAGCAGGGGGCAAGGTTTCAGCCTAGCACAGTAACAGTTATTCTATTGGTTTATCTAAGTTCCTCTAGGTCCAGCCCCTTAGGTCACCTGGGGGGTAAACTTGTTTTTTCCACTTTATGTTCTCAGAAAAGAAACCCATAAATTGCATCCTATTCTTTTAGTTCCTGTTTTTACTCTATTTGCTCAAGCTTGGCCTTCCCAGGATTATCTATATGGAACATCTAGTGGTGGCATTGTATAGAGCTTGGAGTGTTACGTGCAGCTGGGAAGTGCTACGTGCAGCTTGTGGGGTTTTAACATGGGAACATCCTGTAGGGCACAGGGGTTAGAATTCCTAACGTTGGGTTTGGGGCCCTGTAGTCCTTCAGAGGGAGAGGGACTCATTCCCAGTTCTTCTGCTGATGTCTCCCAGACCTGGGATCCTGGCCTTCTGCTGCAAGTGGGTCCAACTTTCAGTCCCCAAAGCTTCCCTCCCACAGCTGCTCGAGCTCTGCCAACCTTGGCCGGGGGCACTGGCTCCTCTTGTGTGTCCTCAATGCCTGGGCTGCCCAGCTAGGGGATACCGAAGGGAGGGTACACGGTGGTGCCCAGGCCAGCCTGGGGTTGTTCCCTTGAGCCCGACCCCATTCGGGGCTGGCAGGGGAACAACCACACACAAACACACGTGGTGCCGTGGAAATGAAGAATGAACAGTGGACCCTCGGGAAAGCAGGTTCTTCACAACTCTACAGCCTGCCTTCCTAGGCTACTTGGAAGTGAAGGAGCGCTGACCTCCTGCTGGCTTGGGCCTGGGGGTCAAGAAGGGGATGGAAAGCTGCCTTTACCAGCGCCACAAGCCGAGCTGCCTGGGGGTGAGCCTGGAAGCACAGGTCTGAATTCTGGGTTTGTTCGGATTCTGGGAGAAATCTCAGTTTCAGAACCTGGTCACTTTGTGGGCACCGTAATGCAGGCCTGTCATCCCAGCGGCTCAGGAGGCTAAGGCAGGAGGATGGACAGTTCAAAGCAGCTTCAGCAATTTAGCAAGGCCCTAAGCACCTCAGTGAGACCCTGTCTCAAAATGAAATATTAAAAAGGGGCTGGGGATATGACTCAGGGGTTAAGGGCCCTGGGCTGAATCCTTGATACCAAAAAAAAAAAAGAAAGAAAGAAACAGAAAAGAAAGAATTTGGTCTTTTAATTGATAAATATTTAAATATTTATTGAAGCATGAATAGTTGGCCAATGGTGTAAGGGTAAAATTTCTAAGCTGATTCTAAACTGCAAAGCCTGAGTTAAAGTGTAAAAGACTAGGTATTGTTAAGTTCCTCTGCTACACCCAGAACCTGAAATTTCTGAGATAGTTAAGACAACACCCTACTGGCCATTTAGCCTAGGGCCCTGTGCAGCTTGTCACGTAGGCATACAGGGCCCGAACCAATCAGTTTGAATGTGTACCCCGCTTAGGAGTGACCAATCACCCCCGCCCGACCTGTTCCCGCCAATGAATGTGCTAATCATGTCTTAGAGTTGTTGTTCAGTTTTCCCCTGCCTCATGATTATTTGTTCTGATGTATGCAAAGCCCCCGCCCTCCCCAAAAAGTGTACTTAAGCTCTGCTTGACCTCTGCTCTGGGCTCTGGGCCACTCTCCCTTCCTGAGTGAGCCTTGGGCCTCAGCGCGCTGAATTAGGATCCTCTTCAATAAATTCCCTCCTGCTCCTTGCATGAAGCTGGTCTCTTGTGGTCTCTTCCTCCAACGTTTCACTGGACCCTTACATTGGTGGTTCTCAGTTTGAAAGGGTAAAGTTTCTAAGCTGCAAAGCCTGAGTTAAAATGTAAAGGACTGGGTATTGTAAAGTTTCTGAACTGCACACAGAACCTGAAATTCCTGAGGCAGTTAAGACAATGCCCGATACTGATCATTTACTTGTTAAATAACCTAGGACCCTGTGCAGTTTGGCACGTAGGCATTCAGGGCCCAAACCAATCAGTTTGAATGTACCCCTTCTTAGGACTGACCTATCACTCCCACCCAACCTGTTCCCGCCAATGAATGTACTAATCATGTTTGGGAATAGTTGTTTGATTTTCCCTTAGTGTATGGTGATTTGTTAAAGGAGACTGTGATGTATGTAAAGCCCCTGTCCTCCCTAAAAAAGTGTACTTAAGCACTGATCAACCTCAACCCCTGCTCGGGGCTCTTGGCTGCTCTCCCTTCTTGAGTGAGCCTGGAGCCCCAGCACGCTGGATTGGATCCTCAATAAACCCCTTTTGCTGTTGCATGAGCCGGTCTCTTGGTGGTCTCTTCCTCCGACGTTCGCCGGACCCTTACAAGTTGCCTTGCTGAAACCTGCAGCTTGTAACTTTACACTGGGTCTTGAGAATGAAACCTGAACTTCTTAACTTGGCCCAAAAGGCCCATGGGAGCAGATCCCAGGGCCTCCTTCTCCATCACCTCCTAGCACAGCTCCAGGTCCCTGCAGAGTCACGGCTTGCTCTCTTCAGGGACCCAGCTGTCCCCCTTGCTTGAACTGGTCTCCCCTGGCTCTGAAGTTCTTTCATCCTTTAGGTCACTCTGTCCATTGAGAGCCACAGCTGAGTTGGGATGGTGCCTAGCATTGCCAGAAGGAGTGGTTGAGAGGTGACACCAGTGAGCCATTAAGATGATGTTAATTAAGTTAAGCTGTGTATAATTGCTGTGACTGGATGATGCTGGATTGGGGCAGGCTGTGTATTCAGTTGTATATGGACCCCTGCTGTCCAGCAATAGGGCGGCTCTTGCTGCCTCAGGTGCCTGCTCCTTTTGAGTTCTCCTGGAATTTCCCGTTGTTCTCGTTGTTCTCGCAGGGTTCCTGTGGAGTTCCGCCAGGAGCCCCCAGGGGAGAGCTGGGAGAGTTCCCAGGGGAGTGTGCGTGGAGTGCTGGTGGAGTTCGGACAATAAATGAGTTCCTGTTTGAACTTACAAGTGCCTCATGGCAGCTCGGTTATTCTGTGCCCAGCCAGACTGCGGCACCTGTCCCCAACAGCCTCCTTTGACCAACCCGTTAAGAACAGATCACACAGGACTGAGGGTGCAGCTCAGTGGTAGAGCGCTTGCCTAGCACATAGGAGGGGCTGGGTTCAAAATAAAAATAAGTACACAAATAAATAAAAGTTATTTTTTAAAAACAGGCCACATGCTCATCGTTCTGTATCATCCCCAGTCTTTCATAGCACTCATCCTGACATGAAGTAGGTTCCCATCACTCGTGATGGCTGTCTTGTCAAGCCTCCGAGGACACAGAACATCAACTAAAAGGGTAAAGTTTCTAAGCTGGAAGGCTTGAATTAAAATGTAAAAGGTTAGGTATTATTGAGTTCCTCTGTCACACCCAGATTCCTGAGATAGTTAAGACAACACCCTACTAGCCATTTAGCCTAGGGCCCTGTGCAGTTTGTCACAGGGCCCAAACCAATCAGTTTGAATGTGTATCCTGCTTAGGAGTGACCAATCACCCCTGCCCGAGCTGTTCCCGCCAATGAATGTGCCAATCACGTCTCAGAGTTGTTGTTCAATTTCCCCGCGCCTCATGATGATTTGTTCTGATGTATGCAAAGCCCACCGCCCTCTCCAGAAAGTGTATTTAAGCTCTGCTTGACCTTTGCTCTGGGCTCTGGGCTGCTCTCCCTTCTTGAGTGGGCACAGAGTCCCAGCGCGCTGGAACAGATCCCCAATAAATATCCCCTTTTGCCAATTGCATGGAGTCAGTCTCTTGTGTGGTCTCTCCCTCCGACGTTCCGCCTGACCCCCCTTACACAACCACCCTGCTCCTAGGGGAAGAGGGCGGCTCTGGTCATGGCATGTTCACCAGGCCATCAGTACCCTGCCTCCTGTAATGTGCATTTCTGTTTAGAAACTCCTTTTCAGATCTTTATATCGTTGATTCTTTGACATTGAACTCAACGGCCCACACTGCTCCCGCCCCATGCAGTTTATCTGGTGGGTGTTTGCTCTGTAAGGTGCAGCATGGCTGGACACCCCAGTAGCCCTTGGGCACTCTGTCTGGGGACTATTTAAACCAAAACTGTCAACAAAAATGTGATACTAAACTGTCAGCTAAAAAAACATTTGGTCACTGTGTGAGAGAGCTAAACCAAGAAGGTGGATCTCTCACTCAGCCTCAGCTGGGACTGTTTCTTTCTCTTTTTCTTGGGGGGGGGGGTTGGGGGATGGGGGATGGGGGTGCTGGGTACTGTGGATTGAACTCAAGGGCACTCAACTACTGAGCCACATCCCCAGCCCTAATTTGTATCTTATTTAGAGACAGGATCTCACTGCATTGCTTAGTGCCTTGCGTTTGCTGAAGCTGGCTTTGAACTCGTGATACTCCTGTCTCAGCCTCCCCAGCCACTGGGACTACAGGCATGTGCCACCATGCCTAGCTGGGACTGTGTGCTTAGTGTGGTCTGGCATAGCAACATGCATAACATGGGTGCCTCCTAAGCAACAGAAATTCAATTTTCACATTTCTGGAGGGTAGGAAGTCCAAGATGAAGGCGCCAGCAGACTCCATGTCTGGTGAGGACCTGCTTCCTGGTTCATAGGCTGCCATCTCTTCACTGTGTGCTCACATGCCACACAGGAGGAAGAAGCTCTCCACTGTCTTTTTTATAAGGTCATTAACCCCATCCACAAGGTCTCCACCCATATGAACTAACCACCTCCCCAAGGCCACACCTCACGGTGGGGTCAGGATTCCAACAATCCTTCTGTAGGAGTGCTTAGGGGACAACTCAGGTTTTTTTGTGCACTCTGCATGTGCACTTCAAAGCAAGCTTGAAGGTGCTGTGAGCACTGAACTTGAGGCTACAAATATACTTAGCAAGTAAGTGGATTCAAATACAGAATCTGTGAACAGTGAGTTATAAAAGTAGAATCCATGAACAGTATATCATTATTTTTATTCCTTCATTTGTTCACTGTTTGATGTCTTTCTCCTCCACGTGACTTCAGGAGGACCAGACTGCTTGTATCACCCATCATTTCTCCCTCAGCTCTTAGCAGAACTGATTTGGACCTCTGGTATTGTTGAGCTGCTGATGAACCAAAGGAACTAAATGAAACTCTGGAATTGCTGTTTTGTGAGATGGATTAATAACCCAATATTCACATCACAATAACTTGCCTATTTATTTATGGCCAAAATAAAACAGCTTTCCAAGGGCTTATTTTTTCCTGACCAACTGCACAAAAGACTGATGTAGGGGGCTAGAGATGCAGCTCAGCAGAAGAGCACTTGTCTTGCATGGGTAAGACTCTTAAGTTCAATCTCTAGTATTGAAAAACAATTAACTTTTTTCTTGGGCATTGGATTTTTTCCAGAAACCCAAATAATTATGTGCAGCCTCCTGGTATCTATTGACTTATTCTTTAGAAAAAGTTGCATGATGTTCTAGCATTAAAGAAATGAAGAGAGTGGATACAGGGAGGCTGGATTTGATCGGGGCACACTGTATACATGTATTGAAATATCACAACAAATCCCATCAATATGGAAGATTATTATATGTTCATCAAAAATATTTTGAGGGGCTGGGGATGTAGCTCAAGCGGTACGCGCTCGCCTGGCATGCGTGCAGCCCGGGTTCGATCCTCAGCACCACATACAAACAAAGATGTTGTGTCCGCCAAAAACTAAAAAATAAATATTAAAAAATTCTCTCTCTCTCTCTCTCTCTCTCCTCTCTCACTCTCTCTTTAAAAAAAATAATTTGAAAGTGTTTTAAAGAAAAGAAACAGGAAGTGGGGCTGAGGATACAGCTCAATTGTTAGAGTGCCTTCCTTGCATCCACAAGGCCCTGTGTTCAATCCCCAGCACCAAAGAAAGAAAGAAAGAGGAAGTAAAGAGGGCTCATATATCACATGCCTCCCCATTACGCAGTATGCACAGCCCCTAAATGCACACATAATTCAATTCTGAAAATGTGACTAATGTCCAAAGTACAAAAATCAAACAACATACTCATTCTGTAAACAAAGGCACATCTATACCTAAGAGTAAAAACTGGTATATATTTCTGATTGTACTTTCACTTTTAGTCACAATCTTCAATGATAGAGTTCCAATTGAATCTTTTTCCTTGACAAATCAAAGAACCAGCAACAGGTTTAAGAACATCCAGTAGAGGCTAAAGATTCAACCCTTTCAACAAATCTAATGATTTCTTGTCTTTATATCAAAGAGTTCATGAGGCACATATCCCTTTTTAAACAACACTATTGAGATATAACTCAAATGCTATATATTTCATTCGTTTAAAATAAACAATTAAATCCAGGTACAGTGGCATACATTTATAACCCCAGCCACTCTAGAGGCTGAGGCAGGAAGATCACAAATTCAAAGCCAGCCTCAGCAATTTTAACAAGGCCTAAGCAACTTAGCAAGACCCTGTCTCAAAATTAAAAAAAGTATATATAAATGGCTGGGGATGTGGCTCCACGGTTAAGCACCTCAGGTTCAATTGCTAGTACCAAAAAAAAAAGAAAATGTCCAATACAACATTTTTAGTATATTCACAAAGTTGTTCAATTGTCACCGCTATCCAAAAGGAAAGTGAGGACCCAGGAGGCGAGCAAGCGAGAAATGAAAGATAGAGACTAGGCAGAGACCCACAAGAGAGTTTATTGTCAAAGGCCAACTCGCCAACTCTCCATAGATGGAGAGAGGCAAAACAGGCTTGGGGTTCCTGACTTTATGGGGCAGGCTCAGGGATTAGAGCTGGGTGGATCCTAATGCAGAGGTTAAGAGTGGGGTTGCTATGATATGGTGATATGCCTTGGGGGAAAGCGAAATTTTTCTTAAAATGGCAGCTGCAAGGACCTTACAATATCTAAGTCCAGAATGTTGGGTTTTTTTGTTTGTTTGTTCGTATTGTTTATTTTTTTGTGGTGCTGGGGATTGAACCCAGGGCCTTGTGCAAGCAAAGCAGTCACCAATTGAGCTATATCCTCAACCCCAGAATGTTTTGTACCTGCAAAAACAAAATCTGTACCCATCATAGGCACTGCTCACTCCAAGCCTCGGATTCCTTCAACTCCTGGGAACTACTCATCTACTTCCTGTCCCTGTGGATTTGCCTTTTCTGGCCAATTGAAAGGGTAAAGTTTCTAAGCTGGAAAGCTTGAATGTAAAAGATTAGGTATTATTAAATTCCTCTGTTACACCCAGATTCCTGAGATAGTTAAGACAACGCCCTACTGGCCATTTAGCCTAGGGCCCTGTGCAGTTCGTCACAGGGCCCGAACCAATCAGTTTGAATCACCCCTGCCCGACCTGTTCCCGCCAATGAATGTGCTAATCACGTCTCAGAGTTGTTGTTCAATTTCCCCGCGCCTCATGATGATTTGTTCTGATGTATGCAAAGCCCACCGCCCTCTCCAGAAAGTGTACTTAAGCTCTGCTTGACCTTTGCTCTGGGCTCCGGGCTGCTCTCCCTTCTTGAATGAGCACAGAGCCCCAGCGCACTGGAATGGATCCCCAATAAATCCCCTTTTGTCAATTGCATGGAGCCAGTCTCTTGTGTGGTCTCTTTCTCCGACGCTCTGCCAGACCCTTACACAATCACTTTTTATAGTAGTGAAATCGTACAATATGTAGTCTTTTGTGATTGGCTGCTTTCATTGAGCTTAGTATTTTTAAGGTTCTGAAAGGGTAAAGTTTCTAAACTGGAAGTCTTGAATTAAAATATAAAAGATTAGGTATTATTGAGTTCCTCTGTTACACCCAGATTCCTGTGATAGTTAAGACAACACCCTACTAGCCATTTAGCTTAGGGCCTTGTGCAGTTTGTCACAGGGCCTGAACCAATCAGTTTGAATGTGTACCACCCCCCCACCCCCCCCACCCCCGCTTAGGAATGACCAATCACCCCTGCCCGAGCTGTTCCCGCCAATGAATTTGCCAATCACGTCTCAGAGTTGTTGTTCAATTTCCCTGCGCCTCATGATGATTTGTTCTGATGTATGCAAAGCCCACCGCCCTCTCCAAAAAGTGTACTTAAGCTCTGCTTGACCTTTGAGCACCTTTTGAGCACAGAGTCCCAGCGCGCTGGAATGGATCTCCAATAAATATCCCCTTTTGCCAATTGCATGGAGTCAGTCTCTTGGGTGGTCTCTCCCTCCGACGTTTCGCCAGACCCTTACATTTCAACCACACTTAGCAAACATCAGTGCTTCATTCTTTTTATTTCCCACTAATATTCCATGGTCAGAATATTTTGTCTATCCATTCACTAGTTGGCGGACATTTGTTCCTTCCTGTTGGATATTATAAATAATGTATTATGCTCGAATTCGGGACCCCCAAAAGACCACCAGAGACCAAGATCAATGTAAACAGCAAAGAAGTGTTTATTGCGAGCTAGCTCCGTCCTCCATGCGCACACACAGCAACTGGTGACGCTGAGAGGCCCCGAGCCCAGGGTTTGCAGCAGTTTTATACATTCTTTGGTGAAGGCAGGGACTTCACATACATCATAGCATCTCTTAGCAAATCATCACACACCGTGGGAAAATCAAATAACAACTCTAAAACATGATTAGCACATTCACTGCGGGAACAAGTTGGGTAGGGGTGTTTGGTCAATACAAAAGGGGTATTCATTTGAACTGATTGGTTTAAGCCAAGAGGGGTGTACGTGCTGAACTACATGGTTTCCCAACATTTATCAACCACCATAAACTACTGGGAGGGTCATCTGGCATCCCAGGTATTTCCCTGTCTAATTGGTGGCTGCTAGGGGGTTGCTATGGATCCCCACCTAGCCTGAAATGAGTCAGAGACACCTGGCGCAGCAGATCTCCCCTGTTATTTCTAGATAAACAACTTAACAGGGTGGGAATGTGCCTAGGAGTGCTCTGTGGGTTTTTCCAAGGACAAAGGTGATGACCTTCCTTGGACAGGCTTTGCTCTGAGGTAGAGGCTGGTTTTTCAAATGCTGCTGTTATCAACCATGTAAAAGTGATTGTACAGATGGATGGCTTCATTTCCTTGGGTGAATACCCAAGGGTAGAATTGCAGGGTAATAAAGTAATGGTTATCATTTGGAGAATCTACTATATAGTTGTTGAAGTAACTTCCTCATTTTTCAATGCTACAGCAAATGTGTGGGGATTTCAATTTCTCCCCACTCTCACTAACACTTGGAATTGTCCATCTTAGTAACACTAGCCATGCTAGTTGATGTGAAGTAATATCTAATAGTAGTTTTGATCTGCATTGACCTGATGATCAGTGGTGTTAGCATCTTTTCATGGGTTTATTTGCCATTTATCTTCTAGGGAGAAATGTTTCCCTCTTCAAACTCTTTACTCATCTTTTAACTGGGTTGTCTCTTTATATACAGATGGTTCCTGACTTATTATGTTTTGACCTAGGATTTTTCTCTTTCAGATGGTGCAAAAGTAATATGCCTTCAGTAGAAATCATATTTTGAATTTTGATCTTTCCCAAGCAACCAATACGCAGCATATACTCTCTCTCTCTCTCTCAATTTGGGACAGTAGCAATGAGTCACAACTCAGTTAGCAGTGACTCAGTCACAGGGTGAGCCACCAATAGTCTACGGTGCACTGTGTTGACAAGCTAGGATGTTTGTAGGTGAGATGTGTTAAATACATTTTCAATGTAACACTATTTCCAACATAGGATGGGTGTATCTGAATGAATCCCATCTTAAGTCAAGGAACCTCTGTATTCTGAATGCAAGACCCTCATCAGATACATGACTGGCAAACATTTTTCCCATTCTACAGTTATCTTTTCACTTGCCTGATCTGCACACACTTTTATCACTGCTATTGGGACTTTCACTTTTCTGTCCCGCAACTTTATTTTATTTTATTTTGGGGGGTGGGTATGGTACCAGGGATTGAACTCAGAGGCACTCAACCACTGAGCCACATCCCCAACCCTATTTCATATTTTTTTTAGAGACAGGGTCTCACTCAATTGCTTATTGCCTCCCCAAACCTGAGGCTCTGGACTTGTGATCCTCCCGTCTCTACCTCCCGTGCCCTATGGATTACAGGCACACACTACCACACACAGCTCTGTCACAACTTTACAAGGACAAGATGCAATAAAATAATCAAGTACTTTCCCCAATTATTTCTGAGAACATAGATATGGAAGCAACCTGTGTGGAAACTGAGCAACAGGCTGATAAGTAGTACCATCCTGCCATCTAGCAATATGATATCTCCTCCAACACAAAGAAATCTGAACTGAGGGTACAACAGAATCTTAGGAGCATAAACGTATAAATAATAACTACCATATATTAAGCACTTACTGTGTGCTAAGTGTTGAGGGTCACAGCCAAGTCGAGATGACGCATGGCATTCTGCTAGAAGGGAGTAGTTAAGAGGTGACACCAGTGAGCCATTGAGATGATAATGGTTATGTTAAGCTAGTATTCAGTTGTACATGGACCCCTGCTGTCCAGCAATAGGGTGGCTCCTAGGGTGGCTCTGGAATAAGGTGGTTCCTGCTGCCCACTACTTTGGAATTCCCATGGTTCGGGGTCTGAGAGGGGTAGGCGTGGAGGGGGGGAGCTGAGAGAGTTCCCAGGGAGTGTGCGTGGAGTGCTGGTGGAGTTCAGGCAAGAAAGTTTCCTGTTTGAACATACAAGTGCTTTGTGGCGGCTCGGTAATTTGTGCCCAGCTAGACTGCAGCAGCTAAGCATTTACACTATCACGTTTAATCCCCATAATGGTCCTATTAGAAAAGTACTGACATCCCATTTCACATGAAGTTTAAACAAGGTTGTCAATGGTTCTACAGCCAGTAAGCAGCAGAACTGGGATTCCAACCAAGTGCTTCAGTGTCCTCAGTCCTTGTGCTTATCCATAATGCTTAGTCACGATGCCTGTCAAGTGCCAGACTTCAGACCAGCATCTCAAGCAGAAGAAATTTTCAAGGTCATCGATGGAATGAGGAAATTAAGGACAACATTGTGGGGTTTGCATAAAGCTAAATTTATTCCCTTTCAATGTCTGTCCTTTATTCTGAGATTCTTCCTGCTTTTGGCACTCCATGTCCCCATTTAAAAGTAATAGTATTAGAGAATGGGGTGTGGCTCAGTGGTAGAATGTTTGCCTATTATACACAAGGCCCTAGATTCAATCCCCAGTAACACATATACACACACACACACACACACACACACACACACACACACACACTACAACTTTGCCAGGTAAGTGGTACATACCACTACCCAGGAAGCTGAGACAGGAGGATCACAAGTTTGAGGCCAGCCTGGGCAACTTAGCAAGACCTCAAATAAAAAATTTAAAAAGGTCTGAGTCTGCAGTTCAGTGGTAGAGCACTTGCCCAGCATGTGTCAACTCTTGGGATTCATTCCCAGTGTTAAGAAAAATGTAAAAAAAAAAAAAAAAAAAACAATATTTATCATTATAAAATAGAGATGTGTAGTGAAAAATACAAATAGGGGCAGACTTTATAAAATTTAAATTTTTTCCTACTTTTCTGAGTCAGCCAGCTTTCCATTACTGTACAAAATACCCCCAGATAATCAACTTTCAAGGGGAAAAGACTTATTTGGCTCTTGGTTTCAGAGGTTTCTGTTACATGGTAACTTGTCTCGTTGACTTGATCCTGGGGTGGCACCATAGTGCATGGAAGGATAACCACTCACCTCATAGCCACCAGGAAGCAGAGAAACAGGAAGGAGCAGGGCACAAATATTCCCTGCAAGGTGCTCTCTCGTTGACCTAACTTCCTCCCACTGACCCCCACCTTCAAAAGGCTCCATCACCCAGTAGTGCTACAAGCTGCCAACTGAGCTTTTAACAAAGGGAGCTTTGGGGGACACTTCCAAACCACAGCCCTCTCCTCTCCTGACCTACAGTGTCTAACCCAGGGCAACCACAATTGCTAGTTTCTTGAGTAACCTTGGTGTGTGTGTGTTTACATATTTTAAGAAATACAAATAGAATCATGGCACCATAGTGCATATAGTGCATGTCAGGATTCATACTGTTTTGTATTTTTTTTTTACTTAATATCTCTAGTTGGATATATTTATGTATTGTAAAAACTATTTACTGTGGGCCTAGAGCCGTGGCGTGGTGCATGCCTGTAATCCCAGTGGCTCGGAGACTGAGGCAGGAGGATCAAGAATTCAAAACCAGCCTTAGCAATTTAGCGAGGCCCTATGCAACTTAGCAAGACCCTGCCTTTAAATAAAACATTAAAAAGGACTGGGGATGTGGCTCAGTGGTTAAACATCACTGGGTTCAATCCTTAGTAGGAAGGGGGGAAAAAAACTGTTTACTGAGTCCCTGCTATAGTGATCTGTGCCCTGGAACTACTGCAACAAGACACCTTCTGCCTTCATAGGGCTTATATTCTAAGAGGAAGAATAGCAGACTGAATGCTAATAAGAAAAGACATTGGATAGAGAATGGTGGTGGCAGGGGTGAGGGGATACCAACTCCTTTTAATCAGAGGTGGCTCTCTGGGGAGGTGACATTTAAATCAAGCCCTGAAGGATGGAACCAGTCATGGAAGGAGCAGGTAGAACAGCATCCAAGCAAAGGGAACTGGGAAGGAAGGAACTTAGCTTATTTGAAGAATTTAAGGAAGAACTACAGAGCTGAGTCATGGTGAACAAGGCAAAGAGAGAGCAGGATGTTCTGGGGGAAAGGTCCTGGGAAGGTGGTGAGGGCTTTCTTGTCTGATTCGTGTTGACACTTGCCCTGCCACTGCCAAGTGATCTAGCAACAAGCTTGAGGCCTTTGTACTTCAGGCAAAAAAAATGACAGTGCCCTGGGCTGACCACCAGCCACAGGCTTATGAAACAGAGGATAGGGGAGGATTCTAAACACCTACTGGAAGTGGAAGAAAGTGACCTCCATGATAGGTTGGTGCCAAGTGTGGAGAGAGGAAGGGAGAATCGGGTGGCACAGGTGGCTTAGTTTATGAAGTAAGGATTCAGGTGTTAGAGATAGGCTCAGCCTGAAAATCCTGGGGCAGTCGGGCGGCTTGGATGTTGCTATCTGGAGTTCAAGGAATCCCTGGCAGAACCACAGGGATGGGAGTTAGCAAGCTGCAATGTTAGGATCTGGAGTAGGCCTGGGTATGGAAAGCAGTGTTCAGCTACTGGCTCAGGCTGGCCATTTTAAAACCTAACTTTTAGGAGGAGTTCCGGAAGGGGAGGTAGGGGAGGGGCGTACTAGGAGGGTAGATATGATTAAAACACCCTATGTGTATGTATGGAAATGTCACAGTGAGACCCATTAAGTAGCACAATAAACATGGGTTAATATTTACCGTAAAAAAATAGAATAAAAATAAAACATAACTTTTCTTAAAGGCTATAAGTTCAACTTACAAATCTTGTTATTTCATTTTAAATCCAGTAACTTTTCATATAAAGATAAGAACAATCACTTGCACCCATTGTTTGATTACTGTTGAACTATTAGACTTAGTAGATTTAATCCTCCTTATACATTTAATAGATTTACTACTGCCTTAATTAATCAAATTTCCTTGGACATTTCAAACTATAATTACAAATTTAATGTGCTTGATTTTTCTCAAACATTTTAAATGCCCAGCAGGGCAAACTTCCATATCTAAAAAGCTAAATCCTTCTAAGCACTTAAACAACTGTTGTAAATTAATTAATTTAATTAATGACCTAAGGCCGGGGATGTGGCTCAAGCGGTAGCACGCTCACCTGGCATGCGTGCGGCTCGGGTTCGATCCTCAGCACCACATACAAAAAACAAAGATGTTGTGTCCACCGAAAACTAAAAAATAAATATTAAAAAAACTCTCTCTCTTTAAAAAAAAAAATTAATGACCTAAACTTACAAAGTAGCAAATCAGATTCTCTTGACTACTTCAAGAACCCGAAGTCCTACACAAAGCAGAACACGGATCACAGTAGTTCCCCTGTTGTATTTATCTTTTTCATTATCTGAATATTTATTTATTTCATTTTCTGTATATTTATTTATTTCATTACCTGAAAGTTTGTTTACTTTCTGGAATTACAGTTACTCCCCCAACAAAGAAATCAGGATTTTCCCCCAAATATCACCAACGGCAACCAACGCATTTCACTCTCAAATCTGTCATTTTGCCCACAAGTTTTCAAAATATTGACTGACAGGTGACATTAGGATATGATGGTGGTGAGGATAAATGATATAATACAGACGTATGGAAAGAACAGAAGTGTGTCCAGGACAAAGCTCTGAAAGTCAACATCTAGTCTTGTACCTGTAGAAAAAGTGGAGCCAACAGAGGGACTGCCTAACTCCACCAAATACAATGGGTGTAACCTCTTATTGGTCTCTCCATTTTCAGAGGCAGGGGACTTTCCAGATAATCTCAGCAAATATTGCCACCATGTACCTCTCCAGTTTTGGTCATCGCTAATCACTGTGTGTGCTTAGACTTGTTGCTCAATCTTACTGAACTCAAGATTCCATAGGCTTAAATAGGGATTGGATTCCTAAAATCCTTTTGAAGTCTAACAGCCAATAAGTTAAGTCAGGGAGCATTGTAAGCAAAAGGGCAGAGATAAGAAAACACATGTTTGGAAGAAAGTGAGTTAGGCTAGTTAGAATAGAGGAAAAATTGCTTCCAGTGATTTATGACATGCTTTAACCTTTAAATCAGCATGTCCTGAATTTTAATGGCATTAAGAATCATATGAGATGACTTAATTTAAATGTAGACTAAATTAATCTGTTTTAAAATGTAGATTTCTGAGCTGTTCCTTCCAAGATTTTATTTAGTATGTCTGGGATGAGGCCTGGAAATTTGTAATTTTTTTTTTAAGTTCCCTAGGTGACTGTGATGTAGAGCAAGGTTTGACTATAGGAACTGGAAATTTTAGTTGGAAGACTTGGATCATACACACCTGCCAGGCACAGTAGCAGTCTCTTCAGTAAACATCATTAAGATTCAGAAACTTGGCAAATGGCAGGATTATGCAGCTGCATGTCTCCCCAGATTGGAAAATACAAGATTTAGCATCCTGTATTAGGTGGGGTTCACTGCAGAAATGGACCCAAAGTCAACCAACACACATACCCGGAATTCAGGAGACGGGAAAATTCTAAAAAGAATTGTGGCAAAGATGACTGATTATGCCCCGAATACACATTCTACATTCCAAACTTCTATCCAAGTAACAAAAACGCCCCCGCCCCATTTTATCTAAGCACGTGGCCACCAGGAACAAAGACTATATTTTTCTGCCTTCCCCATACCATTAGATATGGACAAATTCTGACCAGAGACATAGTAGGAGGTCTACCCAAGACTCCAAGTTGTCCTTAAAGAGCAGGGGTGAGCTCTCCTTCTCCCCAACCTCCTTCCTTCTAGCTAGAGTGCCCTGAACATATGGAGTTCTAGTAGCCACCTTGGGAATGGAAGCCCCACATGGCAGAGCTACAAGGGAAAACTTGGTCTCTGCCAGGGGAAAACTATCTGATCACCTCTAAAATTCTTGAAGGTAAGAGAAATTTTAAGCTTATTTTTGGAGTCTTCTGTTACCTGCCAAACCTAATCACAGCTAGTTCTGCCAATACTAATTCATGTTTATATAAGCACCTAACATGTGCCAGGCACTATTATAAGTGGTTGACATGTATTAACTCAGATAATCTTCACAATAATCCTAAGAAGTTACTATCAACCCCATTTTACAGATGAGGAACCTGGAGCCATAGTAAAGTCATATAATCTTCCTGAGGACCCAAGCCAATAAGTGACAGAGCCAAGATTCTAGCACAGGCCAACTAGACTTACAGTCAGTCTCTAACCATGACGCTGCCCTACCACTTGATTCCAGAGGTCATCATTCAACACCCAACTACTGACTCAACAAATACCAACCAAACACCAGGGCACAGGTCACTTGATGATGAACCATATGCACAGTTCCCTGCCAGTGCAAAGCTTCCAGTCTCAGAACAAGCAATGCATCCGTAAGGACCTTACAGGATCCAAAGACAACATCAACCATCAGACTCTGGTGAGCACAAGAGGCAGGACCCACCCCTCTGCTCCCACCACCTCAGCATCCACTCTGTTCCAGAGGACACATTCACTGGAGAAAGACTGGCCAGTGAGATCTGAGCCAGAGACCTGAACTAGCACCTATACATCGCAATCCAGGGAAGCTCAAGAATGAAGAACCCAATGACTAGGATCCAGCCCTAAGTGTCCACTTGTTTCCAAAGAAGGGCAATCATTGGAAATCATTCCCAGGGTCTCTGCCACATCCTCCAAAAAAAGGGGAAAGAAGAGAGCAGAGAGGAGGGAAGAAATTTCAAGAACTCTGACCACTTGGCAGAACCTTGTCCAACCTGATTCATTAAGACTTGGTAAGGGGAATAACTTCTTTATTGGGGCTTGATTGGATAGAAGGAGTGATGGGGGGAAGGGTTGAGGCAGGGTAACCAGGCGTGAAAGAGGGTCAAGAGACCACATAAAACCTTGAAGTATTTCACCATGATTCTGACACCATGTTAAGGTAATAACACTAAATATTGGGGGAAGAAAGTTTTGTGTTCAAAAATATTTACACAGAATACACACAAAAAAAGATATTCATCCAGGAGCAGTGGCGTACATCTGTAATCTCAGCAACTTGGGAGGCTAAGGCAGGAGGATCAAGAGTTCAAAGCCAGCCTCAGCAGATTAGCAAGGCACTTAGTACCTCAGGGGGAACCTTGTCTCTAAATAAAATATAAAAAGAACTAGGGATGTGGCTCAGTGGTTAAGTATCCCTGGGTTCAATTCACACACCCCCCAAAAAACAAAAAAACAGAAAGAAAGGAAGGAAGGAAGGAAGAAAGGAAGGAAGGAAGGAAGGAAGGAAAGAAGGAAGAAATTCAACTATTAGAGATAAACACAAGTAAACTATGGCAGTAATAACAACAGCTTAGACTTTACTATCAATGTTCCAGACTGTGTGATAAGTGTTTGTCACAACCCATTTAATCAAGCTTAAGAAATAAAATAATTTGCTACTATATCATGCAAAAAAGAAATGGAGCTCAGATTTGAAACAGCAAAGCCAACAGTCATAAGTACTGCCATGTACCATGTTGCTGCACTAGGGGGGTAGCTCAATTACAGAGCCCTGGCCTAACTTGCACCAGGACCTGGGGTCAATCCCAGCACAAAAAAAAAGTAAAATAAAATAAAATAGCAACTGTGAGAATTGCATCACATGGGGAAAGTCCGTGATGCAGCATTCCTCAGAGAAAGACTGCAAAACTGCATACAAAGGATGGTTAAAGGCAAGGCCCATGCACACACACAAAATACAGAGGCTGAGGTATCAGCTGAGGTCTAATCTGGAAAAAGAATCCACACAGATTTTAAACAGAAATATTAACATAAAGATGTGCTGGTTGGTTAAAGCATGAGACTATAAGTAATAGGGATTTCCTGGTAAGAAGAAAAGAGAACTCTATAGAATATAGGAATAGCAGATATAAGAAGTAGCCACTATTTTGAGGGCTGAATAGAGAACCTGAGGGAAAGATTCCTCTCCCCTCCAGCCAGGGGAAGCTGGTGCTGAAGAAGTTGTGTGGTGGACAAGGCCTGGCACTGAAAGCAAATGAAATGCCCTTTTGGAAAACAGGTATATGGTGTGGAAAGTAGAGATTATATCCCTATCAATCAACTCTGGAACCAACATTACACACTGCTTGGCACAGACACCCAATTGTTTTCTGTGTATACATCTGGAGTCTCCATCTAGATGGTGTTCTTTTAGAGCAAGAATTATGTTTTATCTTCCTCCTGTAGCCAATCCTACACTATACAAGTGTTCAATAAGTTACTTTTGAATATATGAACCCTATTAAACAAACTGTCTTTGCCCATTCATTTTATTTTAATTATTCTTGTAGTTTATTATTTTATTCTATTTTTCTGCTGTAAAAGCAAAAAAAAATGTTTATTATGGAAAATGCAAAAGTAGAACAAAAGAAGAAAAATACCAACCATATTCTTACTATCCAGAATTAATCACTGTTAATACCTCAGTTTATTTCTTATGCACAAAGTTTTTTCTTTCTTAAACATAGATGAATACACATCATATCCCACATGCAATTTTTTTTTTTTTTTTTTTTTTTTTTAGTGCTGGATATGGTACTCAGGGCTCATGCATGCTAGGCAAGCCTCTACCACTGAGCTCACCCTCAGACCCTGACCCATGGAAAGCGTTTCTTCAACTCCTCATAAACTCTTAAAGAGTTGATGGTGAATTGCATACACACACACACACACACCCATTGATGTTGAAAATACCTTAAATGTTGACTGCACAGTATCTTGTTCTGAAAATGTTAAGTGTTTAATCACTCCTTTTTGGAACTTTTGGAATCTTTTTTTACCAAAAATAATTACATAACAAACATGTGCTTAAAATTTTCTTTGGTAGACTTATTTCCCAAGATGGCTTTCTCTCATGTGAAATTAGGTTAGATGGCCCAAATGCATTTAAGACCACTGATGAAAATTTAAGATCATGGGGCAACTGCTTCTGAACTCAGAAATTAGTAGCTTTCCCTTTTCAACAGGATACAAAGCTGAAACTCCTTCTTTGCCTTCTACTCCTACCATAGGAACACGTGCTCACCTATCACCTAACACAGCCTCCCCCTCCTGGCCCCCTCCTCACAAATCACAACAGGGCCCTAAAAGACTGCAGGGTCCTAAGCTAGTCCCATCGGCCCTTTTGTCCAGAAGCTGCCAGTTGGGAATGGCGTGACTGGAGGCGCCAATTGGAGGTTTCCCTGCAGCCCTCCGCAGAGGATGGGGTGGCACCCTGGACGTCAAACTAGGCGCTGGGGCTTGTCTGGGCGCGGTTCCGTCGCGGGTAGACCAGGAAACTTAAAGCAATAAATATACAGTTTAGAGCTCCTGGGAGGGCACAAGACACCGCCAGTCCTTCCTCATCCCGAAAGACTGGCTCTTGGTCTCTCGCCTGGGCCTCTTCTCTGGCCCCTCTGCAGCCCTAGTCCTTCCCCGCGGTTCACCCCGTCAACCTCCAGGTCTTATCAGGTCTTCCTATTCTCCCCAGTGAAGAGGTCGCCCGAACCATAGGGTCTCCTTCCCCAATCCCTCCTTTCTTTTTCCCTCCCCCATCCAAGCTAGTCCCAGTACACTGGAGTCACCCTTGAGATTCCGATGACCTCACAAGACCCCCACCATCTCGTCCGCACCTCTTTCACGTATCTGTGCGGGGCTGTCCCTCTGTCTTTCCCGCCATGATTGACTTTTTGTCCAGTTTCACCTACCCATCGGTCTGCAGGTCCTGTGACCCTGGTCTTTTCATTTTATACAATCTGCCCCTCTCGTGACAGCACCTCAGTCCCAAGAGGTCTCCTTCATAGCCCCTCCCTCAAGTCTGCCCCTCTGAGCCCCCGCCCACGTCGGTGCTTGTGTCTGCCCGCGAACGTGCTCCTTTGCTCCCAGAGTCTGTTTCTTAGTCCAGTCAGGCCCCTGCTCACCATCCCTCCCCGGAGCTAGAGAGGCCGCGGCTGGTTCCCCTCCCTTGCCCGGCCAACTCTTCCCTCTTCCACTTTCTCTACTTTCAACCCATCCCAGCAGAGTCCAGGAAGTAGCCTGGCACGAAAGACTGACGGTGGTGATGCCCAATGGGACACGCCAGCGGCAGCGAAGGCCCCGCCCAGAGAGCGAACGCAGCCACTGAACGCGTGGAGGCGGGACTTCCGCTGTCCCGAGGAGGGCGGGGGGAGCGAACTGTTGTGGTGCGGCGCGTTGGGCGGGCGGCGGCCGGGCGGCCCAGGGGCTGCCGCGGGACTCGGGGCGCAGCCGAGCCGCTGAAGGGGTGGGGCGGGCCGGACGCGCCGCGGGGCCCGGGCGCCGCGGGTTCGAGGCCCGGCCCCGCGAGGGGAGGCCGCGCCACCCCGGGGGAGCTGCCGGGCGGCGAGTTTGCCCCGCAACCGAAAGAAGGCGGGGGCCTTCGAAACCCCCTGGCAGCCCGGGCCCAGAGTCCCTAGGGAGCCACCGCGTCCTGGGACGCCCCCCGGGACACCCCTGCTGCAGGGTAGCGATTCTGGGCCCCCGGCCGAAGGCGCCTCCGGGTGACCCCCGGCGGGGCCCTGCAAGCCGCGGGAGCTGACCCTGGGGCCTCAAGCCGGGAGGCAGGGGCTCTCCGGAGACGCGGGCCTGGGGCTGAAGGAGCCGGGCCTCTCGGACGCGGGGCAGGGCTGCGCCTGTCTGGAGACGGACTCCGGGACTCTCGGGTGCGGGGGTCTCGGCGACCTGCCCCGCGGGGAGCGCGGCCGCGGAGTGGCCTACAGGGTGTCCTCCCCTAGAGGGGCCGGCCCGGGGCGGGGAGATGAACGGCTTCAGCACAGAGGAGGACAGCCGCGAAGGGCCCCCCGCCGCCCCCGCCGCCGCCCCGGGCTACGGCCAGAGCTGCTGCCTCATCGAGGACGGCGAGCGCTGCGTCCGGCCCGCGGGCAACGCCTCCTTCAGCAAGAGGGTCCAGAAGAGCATCTCGCAGAAGAAACTCAAGCTGGACATCGACAAGAGCGTAAGTCCACCCGTGTCCGGGCCCCAGCGCCCAGCCGCTCTCCGGCCGCTGCCCGGGGCTGCGGTCCGTACTCCCCAAGCACTCCTTGCTATGGGCCTCGCCGCCCCTTATCTGCAGAATTGAAGAGCTGGACTCGCGATCTTAAAGGCCGCTTCAGCGCTGACATGCTCTGTGATTCTGCCCAGATCCGATAGTTTGGGGGAGGGGGGGCTTCAAGGATTCCTTCCTGGGAAGATTTGACAGCGGTTTCTAGCTTGTTATATATATTTTTTTGCTTTGGATGTTAGAGCAACGGGAGGGAGGTTAATTTGGATGGGGGGGGCAGGAAGGAGAATCGGGGAGATGATAATGAAGGGATCCAGCTTTTCAACTTCTCCCACCTTCTAGGAACCCTGTTACTCCTTCAGACTGGGAAAAGGTGACAGTAACTTCCTTGTCTCCCGCGGCCTCTTTTTCTGCAGAGGGTCACTGAGCTTGCTTGCTTTGCTTCGCAGGCAGCTGTGAGAATGAGTTTTTCTAGGATGTGTCAAAAATGAGGCCAAGGCCAGGTCTTGGGAGATGGCTCTTGCAGTCCAGTTCACTGGAAGGGAGAAAAAAGTCAATTTTTTTAGGGGCAGAATCTTTGGAAATGCGGAGGTGGAGATTTAAATTTGAATAGGATTGCCCGGTGTTTTGTGCCTAATTATAGAAACTTCCTGTGTGATTTCAGCACTTCTAGTTAACAATTCTAAAGATGTGCCTATTGTCAACCAATTAAGAACTTTTTAGTTTGACATCTGTTGCTGCAAGCCTTATTGGCTGCTTCATGATTAGGAATTGGAAACAAATTAAGGGGACATTTAATATTCAGGTAAGCTAAGAGCTTACATGTTTTTTTGTTTTGTTTTTTTTTTTTTTTAGAGCCAAATTTCTCCATGGTTGGGGAAGGTCAGAAGTTGAAAGGAAGCCCTCTTTTCCACTTATGATTTTATAGTTGAAACTGAGGCCCAGAGACAGGAAGTGATGGTGCCAAATGTATACAGCACCTGGTTAATTTCCTAAACCCATTATATGATTTCTTTCCAAGCTCCATGCATAAGCATTCATTAAGTCTTTAATAAATAAATCTTCCTTGTCATTTCTTTCAGGCTCTTCCCTTCTACCCTCAATTTTATTTAAAATTAACCATTATAGTGCATTTGCAACTCTTACATGGCAAGGTGCTATTTTTAAGTGATAGAAGGTGAGCCAAAAACTTTCTTGCTACAAATCTGTATCAGTCAATGAATGAATGGATGGAATTCATCTGGAACAAACAACAGGCTAGACACCATGGTGGTCCCTGAAGGTCACATGATGAAGTGAAATGCTTAATTGTAGGACAGCAATGACCTACCCACTTGGAAACACTGCCTGCCTTCTGTGTGTGTGGTTAACAACCTTTACTAGAACAGCTAATAACGTTTTCCAGTTCTTTTAAACCTTTGGATGCCTTCACATCTGAATGACTTTGCTGCTGCAATGGAGGCTCCTTTTACCCATTACCCCTCCCAAACCCCATCCCCCCACCGCTTGGAAAACTGGTGGGGTTGGGCTATGTCCACCATTTTCACATGCACATCTAGAAGGGAGGCAGCCTAAACCTAGCACTAACATTCCCAAAAGATAGAGAGCCTCTGAAAAGTACTAGGGTTTTGAAGTAGAATCACTCACAATTTGTTTCAAGGTGGTGTTGTGGAGTCATTTCTGAAAGGGATTTGATTTCATTCTCACAGGCTTGGGCAAGAATTCAATTCCAAGTAACTACTGTGTTACAAGAATTTTTAGCTGTTACAGAAAGTAAAAAAAAAAAACCAATGACACAGCCAGGCTTGGTGGCACTTGCCTATAATCCTAGCAACTGAAGTTGGATCACAAGTTCAAGGTCAGCCTGGTCAACTTAGCTAGACTTAGCTAGATGCTGTCTCAAAAAATAAGAGGACTGAGGATGAAGTTCATTGGTAAAGCACCCTCAGTACTGAAAGAAAAGAAAGGAAACAACACTAGGACATTTGCATGGCTAAGGAGAAACAATGACTATTTATCTCATAAAAGGATCTAGCAATCTTTAAATAACAGCACCAAAAACCTAATTCAAGCAATTTAACATTGGCAGTGTTCTGTGATTTTTTTTTCATATTTTTATTGGGTGTGATTTAATAAGATATAATGTACTTGCAAGATGTAACATACCTAACCTATTTCTGCTTTTTTCCTGGAGAAAAGTAGAAGTTGAGAATAGTATAAAGGAAAATGTTGAGGTAGGAAAGGACATACATGTACTAGAGGTCAGAAGATCTGTGTGACCTTAGCCAGACTATTTCCTACTCTGGGTGGCTTCAGTTCACTCTTCTACAAAATGAGATTTAGTCCAGTGGGGTTGCACTAGTGGTTGCTAAGTTCTCTTCCAGCTAGGATTTCATTATTCTCATGTCAGGACCTAAACTCCTAGCTAGATCTTTAAGAAATTCCTATTCTGCCTGTTCTAGTAAGTCTGTGCACTTGAGGAGCAGCTAGATTTCTCAGCTGGCCTGGCACCAGCTGCCTCTCAGGCACCAGCTGCCTCTCAGGACTGGACAGTGTTCTCTGGTATACTTCCCTGGAGAAGAACATGTCCTGTAGTACATATATCTCTGGGGGGATTCTTTGGAACACTGGCAGGTGCTGAGTGTGAAAGCCCTTTGACAAAGGGAAATCTGGCAAAGCTATTCCAGTTTGTAACTCTGTAAGTGGTGGCTTTTACTGGCCTAAGCTGCTTTTAGATGTAGGGGACTGCCAATATTGATGCATCAGCATTTATTGAGTGCCTGCTGTCTGTAAGACACCATTACAGTATAAACTTAAAATTATTCATGACTCACTTATCCAACCACATGAAAGTGACAATTCATCTGAATAAACAGTTTTTATTATTTTCTTCATAAAAAGGCCTGAATTAATCGATGCTGACTTCCTGTCAGCTTACTTTTATCTTTAGGGATTTAAGGAATAAACTCAAATTTAGAAGTCTCTCCAGAACATTTGTGCAACATCTGTTTCAATATCAATAACCCCAAGTCATTTACACAGGCATTCAGTTTCTGTAAGGTTTTGAATGGTTCCTACAGGCAACCCTTATATTCTTAAGTAAAAACATATTCTTCACATCTTAGCTGCTGTTGGCACCTTTGCTTACTAATATCCCTCCAACCTATCTTAGAAAATAAGCACTAATATCCATCTTATTTTATGTGGTTCCACTTTGTGAGAATTTCCGCATTTCTTTCTACTTCTCTTTGTGAATCAGATGTGAAGTGTTGCAAGAATACACCAATACATGGAAATAAAGTTTTTCAGAATTATCGTATAGTAGTAACCACTGTAAATGTAAAATAGGATGTACCGTCTACCATTACCACAGTCTCAGCTTCCCTCCTCCCCAGGGCAACTCCAGCCTACTAACTCCTATATAATTCCTACAGGTCTTCTGAAAATGTCCCAAAACTCCCTGCTTCAAAAAACCTTAAAGGACTCTGTCTAGTCTGAAGGAACATCTCAACAGTCTTTATGTCCCCAACCTGGAAACTCTCCTTATACTCCTGCTTGGGCAGTCACTGCCACCCAGGCTGACTATTTACGCTAGGCCTCCTCACTATAACCGTCCTGTTAGCTACACTGGGACCTCTCAGTTTTCTCTTTGCTTACCATGTGGAATACTTCCTGTCTGCCTCCAAATCCTTCCTTCTAACTGGGGGCCTCCATCCTATCTCAGCTATAGGGATCTCTTCCTGTGCTGAATCCGTGCCATTTATTGTCTTCAATATTCAGTGGAGACTTGATTTGTAATACGCTGTGTGGTGTTAGCATTCTCTGTGTGTGTGTGTGTGTTTTTACCCCCAGTGCTGGGAATCAAACCCAAGGCCTTGCACATGCTAGACAAGTGCTCTACCACTTAGCCCTCTTGTGTGGATCTTGTTCTACAACTCTAGAGTCAGCTTTGGAAACTATGGCCTACATCTCATTCTTCTCTCTCTCCAGTGCCTTAAAAAGAAAAGCCCCATAATTTGACAGATCTCTGTTGCTGTTTCCATGGAATTAGCAACACTGACTTTTATTTCCTTCCCATCAGGTAAGGCACCTATACATCTGTGATTTCCATAAAAATTTCATCCAAAGTGTTCGAAACAAAAGGAAGAGGAAGACAAGTGACGATGGTGGAGATTCTCCTGAGCACGACACTGACATTCCTGAGGTAAAGGCCAAAAAAATCAGCCAGAGAGAGCTGGAAGAACAGATTCTAATCTGATCCTTCCCTCTGGCCTGGTCTTCTTTTTGTGCTGAGAAGTAATTTTAGTCCCCTTTGTTTTTGCTGTGCTTTATTTGAAAAGTGAACCATAGAATTATAGTAACACTGAACTTGAGAGCTGAAAGCTTGGAAATCGACTGGTCTGGCTGCCCCATATTTTCCAGACAGGCACAGAGACCTGAGGTCTTATACATAGTTTGGAGACTCTGGTCTAGTCCTCTTTCCAATGACCATACTGCCTTTCTTCAAGAAACCCCTACTTGAATACAGCCACAATGTCAAATTTTTTCCAACCCTGTTTCTGCCTTAGAGACTTGAATGTGTGTGATCTGGGGGCAGTCTCTTCCCTTCTGTTCTCTGGTCTGCAAAATGAACATGGGAGTTGTCGGTTCACACCAGCTGTGTCATGTCCTGATTCCATGACTGCTGATCAAGGCTTGTCTCAAGGATCCATTTCAAAGTCAGCTGCACTGTTTCTCAATGCTGGCACTACTGACATTTCCAGCCAGATAATTCTTTGCTGTGGGGGCTGTCCCGTGTGTTGTAGGATGTTTAGCAGCATCCCTGGCCTCTACCCTTTAATGCCTGTCACACCATCCCCTGAGTCATGACAATCAAAAAGTGTCTCGAGACATTGCCACATGTCCTTTGGGGGGTCCTGAGTTAAGGACCACTGTGATGGACCATGAGACCAAGGCCTCTTCACCAGAAGGCTACCTTTCCTTAGGGTGCTGTGGTATTAATGAGGCTCCTGGAAGGAACTGGATTTTCTTTCTACCTAAATTGTTTTCACTTAAGAGTCAGCAAAAGAAGAACCGTTTATAGTGTACATTGAATATTTGACGCATGAATATTTCATAAGGCAACCGCCTGTTAGCACTCAGAGTGAAAATGACTGTGTAGGAATAGAAAGAGTAGGCGGGCCTTTGTCTGCAGATGTGGAGGAAACCTTGGAAAATCAAGCCCTTCCTTTGGCCCCTTCCCCTGTCCCCTTTCCAACATTAGTTTACAGTATTTGTCTGTTGCCTTTAGCATTATTATTATTTTATAAACATGTAATTGGTTTCTGAACGGTTTTCACAAAAAAAAAAAAAAAAGGTTTTGAGGAATGTTTTGAAATGAATGAAGGACTTTGGTCCCTCATATTGATCATTCATTTTGTTTTTAAGTGCTCTCCACCTGCCTGAAGCAAGAACATCTCTTTTAGAGGCAGGTAAAGGCAGCCCAACTTTCTGGGCCTTCAATGTTTCCTGACTGTGCAGCTTTCCTCTCTTCCTGTGTTAGAAAAAACAACTGGGGGGGGCCCTTCCCCTCTGTTTTCCAGTCATCTGCAGAGACCCTGACCCTAACCTGCTGATTGTCCATCCACTACAGTAGCTTTTGGTCTTTCCTTGGAGGATTTTTAAGAATTCTAATACCTGAAGGCTCAGCCTAGGAAAGAACTATTTCAAAGTTACAGTATTTCTCACTGTCCTTCGTGCCCCCTCTATCCAGTCTGCCAACTAGTTCTGGCATGTCTTCTCCATGATGTCTCTCCAGTTTTTGCCTTTTACTCCATTCTTAGTGTCCCCCTCTAGCATCACTTCCCTTCAAAGCTTGACTTTATCATCTCACTAATGAATCATTGCTATAGCACCTCCCTCTGACTCCCTCACCCCCAGTCAGCCTTCCCGGCAAAACTCTACCAACTCCATCTTCCTGAAACACCACCCTCTGCCACCTATGATAGCTCCTCTGCTTCTCAAGACATGCTATACCTTTCACACCCACTGTGGTAGCCCCTTAGCCCATCCCTTTACATCAAGGCTGTGTGTGCCCATGATCTCCCATATTCCTTACTCCAATCCTCACTGCCTTTCTAGACCCTGTCCCTTCTTAGCTTAAGCCTACCTCCTCTCCTCCAGCCTCCTAGGATCAGCCCACCCAGCCGAACTCTTTTCCACTGTTTTGTTCCCCTTGCCAGTCGATAGTCCTCAATGAACAATTTCTAAGAATTCTTTTGTGGTCTTCCCCATCCTCACCCCCACCTAGGGTATGCTGGGCACATTGTGGGCTCTTGGTGAATCCTGACTGGTCAGGTGATGGATAATGTGTTTCTCCTCTTCTGTCTAGGTCGATCTGTTCCAGCTGCAGGTGAATACTCTACGACGTTATAAACGACACTACAAGTTGCAGACGAGACCAGGCTTCAATAAGGCCCAGTTAGCAGAAGTAGGTAGACAAAATTTGGATAGAGAAAAGAGAGAACTATAATTGTGCCACGGGTGTAACTGTGATTCTTCCCTACAGCAGATGTGGTTCAGTGGTTAAGCACCCCTGGGTTCAATCTCAGATACTAAAAAAGAAAACACACCACACACACACACACACACACACACACACACACACTAAGCAAGGCACACAACGGCATACACCTGTAATCACAGCTGGGCAACAGGCAGAAATAGGGGGAACTCAAGTTCAAGTCCAGCCTGAGCAACTTATCTAGACCCTGTCTCAAAATAAAAGCACTGAGGACAAAAAAAATCTCACAGAAGTTGGTAGCAGAATCTCAGGACTCCTGGCTCTTAAGTATTCTTTTTGTTTGTTTATTTGCTTGTTTGAATCTTTTTTGCAAAATACTTTATAGATATGGTCCTTTATGCACATCAGATTTATCAGGTTAATCATCGTCAAAACCTTCGTTAATAAAAAATATAGGAGCTATTTTTTCATTTTTTTCCTCTTGATTTCTTCTTTTCTTGGTGTTAGTAATGGAAGTATTTATTATGATGAATGGCATCCCAAAAAAGTTTTCTCCTATCCTGAGTTCTTAACAGTTTGGAAAGGGGAAAATTCTCCTTTGGCATTTTGTGTAGTCTCCCATCCTCCCATCTACCCCACCCCACCCCCTCCCCCACCTCAAGACAGGTTCTCACTATGTTGCCCAGGCTGGCCTAGAGAATTCCAGGGCTCAGTGATCCTCTTGCCTCAGCCTCTGCAGTGTATGGTTCTATAGGCATGTGCCCCCACACTCAACTTTCTCATCCCTCTTAATGTGTTTTCTGCCTATTATTGTAGAAATTTAGACAATGGAAAAAAATAAATAAATGAAGTTCTACCATTCCAAGATAACCACTCTTCATTTCTAGTTCTCTCTTTTTATCTGTCCCAATCACCTCTATCCATCCCTTCAGAGATTTCCTAAAAGACTCTACCCTACTTGTTTTGAGTCTTCCTTTAGAGGTTTCTTGCTAATCTATGGTAGTTTTCTTAAATCTTTCCTTCACCAGTGTCCAGATTACACATAGGAGCATACAGGCCTTTCCTACTTTAAAATGACATTTACTCATTTGCTAGTATTCACCCCTGGTGGAAAGGATAGGATGAGGTGGGGCAAGAGGAGATCTATGTTCTCATGTCTTACACAATAAGCAAAGTGCTGGGAATATATGGTAAATTATGTGTCTTCCTTCAACTCCATTTTTCCTGTTCAGGTCCTTATATTGTTTAGGGCAGTTCTTGGTTCAGATGGTTACATCTTTTTCAGTTGACTGTTCATTTGACACAATTCTAAAAAGACACTTTTCTGCCTATTTTAAGGACCTGAGTAAGGTTTGGTAGCAGCTGGCAACCAGAGCAATCCTGAACTGCCAGGATGGATGGTTGGCTGCCACTGAAATAGACCTGTGCCTTGGTAATATTGTAAGTTAAAGTGCTGCTTTTGGAAGCAAACCACCTAACCCCTGGGGCAAAAGAGCATCCTGAGTTCTGCAGTACATGGCAAGTCCTGCAATAGTCAGAATTCCCTCCTAGGGCTGGAAGCAACGCCTGTTCTCTCTTTTGCATAGTCAAGAACATGTGGCCCTGATTTATGCATGGTTTAAGGGACTTTGGTTTTTTTCCCCTGTGTAGACTGTCAGCCGACACTTCAGGAACATACCTGTGAATGAAAAAGAGACCCTCGCCTACTTCATCTACATGGTGAAGAGTAACAAAAGCAGACTGGACCAGAAATCAGAAGGCGGCAAGCTTGAGTGAGGAGGAAGCACACCTTAAAGAAATGAAGTATAATGCTCAATGCACAGGTGATATCTGTGACCATTAAGCCCATAAAGACTGTTAAATATTATTGTAAATAAAAAAGTTTGAATGATGAATACTGTAAATCTTTTTGGTCAGGAGGATTATATTCTCATGATTCAGCATGTGTATAGAAAGACTTTGTTTTAAGATAACTACTGGACTGAAAAAAACAGGTTCATAAAAAGAATTTAAAACCATGTATTGCAGCATTCAACAAAGCATTAAGTCGATCCTACTGGAAATATGGAATAAGAAATATTTTGGTATTCACCTTGTATGCCAGGCTGCCACATGCAAGACATGGCCCTGGAACAGCAGCGAAGAGCAATTCATGGTGGAGGTGTGGGAGCAGACCTGTTTGGACTTGCACACCGCCCACTGAGGATATGGACGTCCTGCTCTGTTGCAAGCTCTGATTAGCACATCAGTTTGACACTGGTCCCTCTCACTTGCCCTGTGCCTTGTACACAGTGAGCACTCCATCAGTATTTGTTAGCTAATTGAGCAGTTACAACAGCGCCAGTCCTGTAACATCTGCTTCCATCCTCATTGAGACCTCTGCCATTTCTGTTGCTCGCTGCTTAACTGCTAGGTGTGGAAGAAGTCCTGGTGCATCAGCAGGGAGGTTTCAATCAGACGAGGGTTTCAGGAGAGTTGCATGTTTTATTTGTCCGGGTTCCAGAAACAATACGAAGACCCTCACAGGAGGGTCCTTTGCATGCCTCTCTACGCTTTACTCTTTGGGGCAAAGTCATGTATTGTGATTTTAGCCATGCTCCTCCTGGGTACTAAGTGCTTTTTAACAAACAGAAATTTAGTGATTTGGGGCTAATGTTTTGAGACTTATTCATCCTTAGTTCACAGCCACCAGGAAATCTGCCAAGGACCATGTGATTCCTGTTCGGGAGTCCAGCTGTGGGAAAGACTGTCTGGCTGCCTTGACTCCCTGGGCTCTGCTAGGCAGCAAATCATGAGTTTGAGCAAAAAAGGACGGTTCCACTTGATCCTCAGTTTTGCAAGAAATATGCCTCCCTTTTAGGGAGAAAGATCACTAAAATAATTTTTCGAAATATTTCAGTTTCAATTAACCTGATTTTTTTGTTGTTGTTCAAATTTTTCTATCCAATTATATCAGAGCCAAAGTATCCTGTGAAAGCAAAGTTTTATATTCAGAAGTATACTTATGCAAAATTCTCTTATAACATCTTGGTGGGACAGAGAATGTAAATCAGAAAATGGGAGAAAAAGATAAGAAAATTGGATTCTAATTTCTAACCATCTTGACATATGTTATAGTCAAAGGTATGATTTTTTCCTTCTTGGTTGGTTTCAATTTAAGCCTTAAATGATAAGAGGAGCAATGGACAGCCTGGCAGAGTTTTAGTGTCTTATCTGAGCTTAATCTGAGTACTGTCTCAGAGAAGTCAGAACTAAACCCAAACTGAGCAGGTGGTGGAATGTCTGGAGGTCTCAGTTCCGTGGAACAGAGTACTGTGATTTCTATGGAATGCAAACAAGGCCACCGCTGTCACTAAAATGCAGTATGTTCGTTGCCAGTGTTCAAAATGCATGTCCAGCAGATTGCAGCTTTTCAAAATATGTGTAAATGAATGTACATAGAATATACTCTGGGCAATGAGGGGGCCTATTTTGATACGTCTCCTGGCTGTGGAGGGTATAGCAAGGTGCTCTGAGTGTTTCAATCATTTTAATTCAGTATGTATCTAGGGACTATCCCTCCTTCATAGCTGACGGATATTGGCATAGCTATCGAAAAGGCTCAGCAGGAGCTGGAGTTTGGGAGCAGATGGGCCTGCAGGAAAAGGCATCATTAACCTGATCCATGGACATGTCCATGTCTTAATGAGGAAGAAAGTGGATCTTTCTGATATGTGAACCAAAATTGTGGGCATTGTAGGTCATGTCACTGTTTCTTTAATAGCAAATCTGTTTTCCCAGCTGCGAGCAGTACATTTCTGGATAAGGTATGGTGTTGGGGGCCATGTATTCTGCTGCATCTGTAAGAACGCTGTTGTTCCACAGTGAAGCCTGGGAAGCTTTTCACCTTGACCCAGCCGCTGCGCACACATGGTCACGTGTTGTCTTTCCTCTAAAGTGGTTGCTATGGGAAAGTAGAGATTGTGGGTATCTTTTCAACCTTTCAAAACAGGTGAGAGAAAAACAAAGTTATTTGAACTTGGGTTTTTCTCACGTCCAGAAGTCTGTTCTTTCATCACGCTACTAAACCACTTGCCTTAGACTCTTCTGCAGTTTTTGATGGCTTTATCCACGGGTAGAAGACTTCTGCCTGTGAGAAATGGCCAGGCCCTCCAAAGCCACTAGGTCTGGCTCTAGGGAGTGGTGGGTTTGGGGAAAGCAGTGTTCATCCTGGCTGCCTGCATTTCTATGCCACTGTCAAGGACACTTCCCTCCACCTGTGACGTTGCAGCATTGCCTTCTCTCTTCTTGGTGCTCCTGGGCAAAACTGGAATTTCAGATCCAGAACTGGTATTGTCTTCTTAAAGAGTATAGTTACTGCCTCAGTTCCAGCCTGGTATGATTGTTTCATGTGCCCTGAAGGTTGTCATATGCAAATGTCAATATCCTACCATTCATGTTTCATTTTAAGGTTTAAAAAAAAAAAAAACTTAGGTTGACAGTGGTATGTGAAGAAGATCATAACTGAATCTCACAAAAGATTGAAAGCCAAAGGATTCAGGACTACTGTTGTAAACAAGGAGGGATTTCACTGTGTGTTACAGCTGCCGAGCGTTAGATGTTCCAGTTGTAGTTAAATAGTCACTGCTAGCCTCTTGGAGAACAGATTTTAATAATGTTTGTGATGGAATGTTGCATCTAACGGTGGCATTTGAGCTGTTTATTTTGTGGGAAATACTTTGTTAATATCCACAGAGCAACTGCCTGGTGGAAGGTGGAGGAGGGGAAGAAGCTTTCTCTGGAAGCCTTGCATACTGAAGTAGGCTGTCCCACAGGTGGATCCCAGGGAATTTGCTTCATGGAAATCATCTGAAGACTCAATTGCCACAATGACAAGATCCAAAGGTTGGGAAAGGGTATTTAAGTGATCCAGTCCAGTCTCCCTGTAGGTGCTGACATTCTGCCTCCAACTGTCCCACCAAGGGAGCAGTCTGGGCTTACACACCTCTGAGGACAGAGAACTCACTACCTCCTGGGGAAGCCTGTTCTACCTTTGTAAACCTCTGGCTTTTCTATGTTCTCTGTAATTCTCATCTTAGTCTCTGCCCCATGGGGGCCACATGGAAAGTTTCTCATATTGGCAAGGACCTCATTTCTGGCATTGGCCCACAGCATTGCCTTTGTCATCTAAAAAGAAGCAGCAAGGACACAGCTGTTTTAGTGTCCTGCCTGTCCTTTCCCTGAGTTTAGTCCACTTAGCTCCTTGTTGGGGAACCTTGAGGAAGCCCCACCAGCCTGGTTATGCTCACTTGTTCTTGCCAGAGTGGGTGAAGTGGGAGTGGGTGTTACCAGCCTGCTAAAAAATAACCTCAGACAGCTGAGGCCTGAGTTCTGTGCTTGTCCCATAAAAACTAATGCTCTCAACATCATTTAGGAAAACCTTCAACTAGAAGATTATTAAATAATATCGTTGCTTTGCACAGAGTTTAAAGGTTCCATGGTATCTGAGGGCTGTGGCTTCAGATTCCTGTAAAGACTTCACATTTAGTGAAAACAAAGCTTGTTGGGGGAGGAGGGCTAGTATCTCAGTGTCAGAAGTGAGAGATCTTCAAGCTGCAAAGTCCATCAAGGTTGCTGTTGTCCCATCATCCATCTTTAGAGAATGGGGAACTAAAGTTGCAAGATGTGCCTGAGGTTACATGGGACCTCACACATGGCATTATGGGAACTAGCCTTGGGTCCTCTTGATCTGTCCAGCACTCTTCCCCACTCATTTGCAGTACAACTCTAAGCTGCCTTCAGATTCTTGAGAACTTGTAACAGAGCAGTCCCCAGCAACCTGACTCTCAGGGACTGACCTGACCTGTGGAACTCAAGGTTGAGTGAAATGATTAGGCAGTTTGAATTTTGCAAAATGCATGTAAGGGAGAAGAGTTCTAGCCTGTAATTTCAGGGTGTAAAGCCCTAGTGGGAGATGTAGTGTTGTCCTAAAATCCAGATTCTCGTGAAGTGGACTTACTCTGTGGTCTCTTGGTTGGACTTCTGCCTTTAAGGTTCTATGGTTCCACTGGCCCTGGCTCCAGGTCTATTCCCAGGAGCTAGACAGTTGATCTGAAGGGCAAAGGAGCTCAAGATCATGCCCAGGAAGCGTGGTGCTTTAGGGGTGCCTTTTTATTCCAAGTCTGTGGGTAGGAAGGGTTATGTTGGTCTGGTGTTTGAGGTGGAATGCAGCCTGCGGCAAGCGGGACCTGTTCTTGAGGCAGAAACCTCTAACTCAGTTTTTTCATCTAGCTTTCACCTCACATCCTTCAGTTGCTCTCACTTAATCAACACATTTGCCAACGACAGAGGGTTGTACAGAATCCCTGTTTTTACCCCTCTATTGTCTGCTATGCCCATCGGAGTGTATTTTGGGGTATGGGGTTTGGGGAGGGTGGGGGTTGTCCTTTTGTAATTGCCTTATTGAAAAGTAAGTGCCCTTCCATTCCAGGCCTCCTCATATTGTACTCATTTCCTGCCAAATTTGGGGGATCATTTGTATTTTAATTTTGTAATCTATGGCTCTGTACTGTTGAAAGGCTCTCAATTCTGTAGAGTCTCCTTGGTATGTATGTGACTTTTCATGTTGCAAAATCACACAGACTGGGATGGCCCGACTTTTGCTCTTAATAAATGATCTGGATAAGTAAGAGACACAATCTGTTGTTCCTGTTGAATTTCTGCGGAGAATTGAGATGTTTTCAGTTTCAGGCTGGGCCCCTGGCTACATATGACCGTGGTTAATAATAGTAGCCTCGCCTCTCAGTCCCAAGCACCAGCACCCACTATGCCCTGCAGTCTTGGTGTGCACCAAATAAGATCAGATCACAGAAGTTTGGGCCCAAGTTCAACTGCTGCTGTTCCTCTCTCACTGGGAGGGTGACCAGCTGGGATCCAGTAGCCTGAGTCTGGGAACTCAACTTCCATACAGTGTACCAGACAGATATCCTCAGCACAGAGTTCACTGTCTGTGTCTGCAGTTATTCATCTGTAAGATGAAGGTCCTAAGTAAACCAGGTGGAGGTTATAAATTGAAATGCCTGCAGAAGGTGGACTATGAACTAGAAAACTCAGATCCCTTCTAAGGGCAGTCACTGCTCAGCTCCTGCCTGTCACTGCCATGTAGGAAATCCAGAGTTTCATGTAAGTATCCTGGGGTCTAAAGTCTCAAAAACTTTGTATGGACCGGCATTTCTTCACGGCTCATAGAACCTTGCTATTTAAAGTTGACCTCATACTTGGTTGAAATGCAGGATCTCTGCCCACTCTCCTGCGGGCTATCTACTGAATCAATCTGTTGACAAAGTCTCCAGGCAAGTTGAGTAACATGCATTTTACAGTTTAAGAAAGCTGAGTTCCATGACAGCTTTCCTAGTGCAGGTCCCCGAGTTCTAGCAAGCCTCTCACTGCTGGTAAGGAAGAAAGGCAAGCCTCAGACACAGGTGCCACTTAGTGACATCTCTGTCTTCAGAATGAAAAGGAAAAAATAAATACTCATCATGTGAGTTAAGTAGAATACATCCTACCTGTAAAATGTTAAGCTTCATGGAAATTTTGTAAAATATACTCCTCCCCTCCCCATGCCCGCCCTCCCCATCCCACTCCCTGTAAACAGCACATGGAGAGGACTCTTCAGAGACATTTTGGGAGCAGGGCAGATATAGCAGACCTGATCTCTCCAGAGCTCACAGGATTCATAATAGATTGTTACGGAAGGATGCTATCATTTACAGGGTCCCTGAGTTGATTTCCTGTAGAAAACAAAGGAAGTTCTGATTTTCAGTCCGTGTTAGACTATTGGCAGTTGTTTCGACTTTTCTATCTGCTGCCCTCCAACCCCTCACACATTGAACTGAAAAGAGGTGCTTTGTCCCAAAGTTTCCCCCCCAACTGGATGGCCCCCACTGGAATGAAAGAATCCACAAACATCACATTTAATGAACAGATGAACTCTCATTTTTATTTATTCTTTTATTTTTTTGGAAGTACTGATGATTGAACCCAGGCCCTTGAACATGCTAGGCAACTACCACTGAGCCACATTTCCCATCTTGAATCCACATCTTACTGTACCAAGAGAAGTTTCACTTGAAGGAAATATACCTTCCCCCTGCCCCCCCACCAAAAAAAAAAAAAAAAACAGCCTTCGAATAATGATCAGATTATCTGAGGTCCAGAGTTTTTTTTTTTTAAGTATGGCAGTATCCACTCTCCAGCTCCATCAGAATCCCCCAACAATGCTTTCAATGCTAACTCCTGGGCCCCAATCCCACCTCCTTAGAATGGGATTTCCCAGTGAGATCCACTAAATGAGAATCCTTTCAAGTGGGTCTCACGGAACTGTCTTACAAAATCTCCTGGAAATTTATTTGTATGTCCACATTCAGGAACCACTGAATCTAACCCCCTAAGACTCAGATCAGAAAAATAGGCTGTATTCCCTATTAGCTTAGATGTGTCAAACAGTGGCATGCATATCCCCAAAAGACCAATCGTTCCAATAGATGGCCATCAATCTAGAAAAATCCATACTTATGTATTTAACCCACAGTCCTAGCACAATGCCTGGCATGGAGGAGAACACTGAGTGTCTGGGATTGAATCTGCCATTTGCTAAACAGTTCTATTATTATTATTATTATTAATTTTGTTTTGGTTGTTTTGTTTTTAGTTTACAAGGCTCTTCCACATCCAGAATTAATGAAGGCTATCAAGTACCGAGTGCTTGCCAAACAATGTGCTAATAGTTTTATGTGCATTAATTCACTTACTCTCACTACAATCATAAAGTAGCAAACTGTTATTAACTCCAATTTATAGAGGTGCAAATACAGACTTAGAGAAGTTGAGGAACTTGCCCAAGAAACATGAGAGCAAGCCACTTCTGGGATTGACTCCAAGGCTCTCTGGCCCTAGGGACATTGTTGTCAAGCCCATGTCAAAGAACTCAGCGTGCCAAGCTTTGAGGTAGTGCAGCCGCAAGTTACCCTGGTCCCCTCTACAGGATTTACTAAATTTTAATGAGGGATTCTGAGAAGTCACTAAGACTCTAGTTAGGAAATTTAATAGGGTTTAATGGAGGTTAATAAGGTACATCCAACCTTCCAGCCAGGTTTTAACCCACCAAAGCTGAACAGAGATTAACAAGCGCAGGAGGTGCAAAGGCACCTGCGTGATTTAACAGGGTTAATGAAACTGTCAGAGGTTGGTGAGGGACAGCATGCAGTTCACAAGTGATCTGCTTGAGGTCAACAGACAGTAATTAAACAGCTGAAGCCTGCCCTGGTCTGTCCTGGGCACCATGGGGGAGCAAATAAGAAAAGGCCACAACCAACATGGTTAGTCCTGGTTGGTAGGCTGGGGGGTGAGTTTTCCTTTCTCCCCTGTGCTTTCTGGGTGTCATCTAAACCGTTTATATTGGGCATGAACCCTTCCCACCATAACTAAAGTAGCAAATCCCTTGCTTGCAAAAGTTAAGCTTCACATTGGGGAAAGGTGTAGAGAATAGTAAGAGAGGTCAAAGCAACAACAACAATACAGACTTAAACTTAAGCATGGTAAAGGGGCTGTCACCTATTTACCTCCATGGGTTCTCGTCACACGCTATGATATACAAAGGTCACACTGGCAGGAGGGAAGCCAAAACAAATATTCATCTCCTTCTCTCAAATTGCTACTTTTTTTCTTTTTATCAAGCACCTACTATGTGACAGGTCCAATGTTAAGCACTTTGCATGCCTTAACGACCCTACCACTATTATTATCCGTATTTCACAGATGAAGAAATAGAAATTTAGAAAAGTGAAATGGCTGGTCCAGGGTCACCAGAAAGTAGTGTGGATGGGAATCAAACACAGGTCCCAGAGTTCATTGTGCCATGCTGCCTACTAATTGGGCAAGATATTATTTCCCAGAAGCATTATTTAGATCAGGGAAGAACTGGAAATGGCCTCTCTATCAAATAATAGGAGACTGGTTGTAAAAGTATTATGTTTATCATCATTGTAAAATAAGATTTAATGACAGAAAGACATCCATATCAGTTTAGAAATACTATATTATGTTTTCCTATCTATACTATATATGTGTACACACTATACGTAATATGTATGTGTATGTATACATATATGTATGTATGCAGATGTGTCTATAAATGCAAATATACACTTGTATCTATAGTTGTGGCCATATTCATGAGTATATCTGTGTTAGATTTTTGTCCCTGGGACAAACTACCTAAACAGAACAACTTGAAGGAGGAAAGATTTGCTTTGTCTCCTGGTTTCAGAGGTTTCAGCTGGTTGGCTCCATCGCTATGGACCTGAGGCAAGGCAGAACATCATGGCAGATGGGTGTGGCAAAGGAAACTGCTCACCTCATGGCATCCAAGAAGCACAGAGAGAGGGAGGCAGGGGTCAGGGACAAGATCCCCTTCCAGGGCACACTCCCGTGGGCACCTTTCTCCTCCAAAGAGGGTCCACTCCCAATAATGCCATCAGTCCTGAACCCATCGATGAGCTAATCCACTGACGAGGTCAGAGTCCTCACGATCCAATCACTCCCCCAGAGACCCACCTCTGAACATGGCTGCATTGGTCCCCACCAAGCCTTCAAGACAGGAGTCTTTCGGGGACATTCCAGAAACAAACTATAGCAATTTCAAAGCCTCTTATCTACCACTCCATGGACAGCCATGCTATATCTCTATGTGATTCAAAGTCAGGGGAGGGCTGGGGTTGTGGCTCAGAGGTAGAGCGCTCACCTAGCATGCATGAGGCACTGGGTTCAATCCTCAGCACCACAGAAATATAAAATAAAGATATTGTGTCCACCTATAACTAAAAAAATAAATATTAAAAAAGTAAGGGAAAATAGAAAGGAAAAGGCACCTGGAGGACCAAGGGAGGACCTAGAGGAAGAGACTCCTCTGCAGGCCCTGGAAGGAAATGGAAGTTCTGCTGAACTGAGAGCCGTGGAGTCCAAGCCCACATTACTATAATTAGGAGCAGAAAGCTTCAAGTGCAGGATAAGCTAGCTTGGAGTCACCAAACCTGCCATTATTAAAAACCTACCTGGGCCAGGCACAGTGGCACACACCTGTCATTCCAGCTACAGGAGAACTACAAGTTCAAGGCCAGCTTTGGTAACTTGGAGAGACCCTGTCTTAAAATGAAAAAAAAAAAAGATTTTAAAGGGCTTGGAATGTAGCTCAGTATTAGAGGGCCCCTGCCTCCCATTCCTGTTACTGAGTGGGGGGAGGGAGGGAGGGAGAGAGAGAGAGAAAGAAATATATAGTCAAGAAAATGTTTTGGTGTCCCCAGTGTCTGTGGGCCAGGTGCCTAAGGGAATGGACTCTATCCTCCTGGAGCTAGGAATTTCAGAAGAATTAAGACAGACTGGAGTGGAGAATAGTCCAGTCTGGGTCCTGGTAAAGTCATAGGAACCGTGAAGAAGACCCAGAGCCTGCTTCAGTCCTCCTTCTAAGGACAGAGCGGTGCTTATGGGCTCTGGAAGTCTTAGAGAAGCCAATGAGGCTTAGCGAATGTGATGAGCCTAATTAAGCTAAGATGGCTAATGAGACTTCCTGAGGGCTCATGGCCACCAGCAAGATTGGACTCCACTCAGGGAGGCGTGAGAGGGTACCTGTGCCCAAAGAGCCCCTGCTCCTGCACAATGACCAGAGGGGACCAGCTGCAGGAGAAGCTAACCAGTCAGCTGGGCTGAGTTTCCACAGGGCACAGATTCAGGCAGGTCATCCAGCAACTGCCAGAAGGTGAAACTGTATCCAAGGAAGCTCAAATAAAAAGAACTGAGTGGGGCTGTCACCCCAACCCCCGACCTGGCGTTTATCTAAACTAGATCAGGTTGAACTTGGCTATCAGTTTGCACTTCCAAAGAGCCTCTTCATTTTCAGCTAGTGGTTTTTGTTGTCGTCGTTGTTGTTGTTGTTGTTTTTGTTCGTTTGTTTGTTTTACTTCTGTAGCTTTCATTTCCAATGCATACTATTCAGATTTATATCTAGAAAAGCTGGCCATGCAAATATGCTCAGGATGACAGACCTGCAGGAAAATAGCTGTTATTTCTATAGCGAGGAAAGAGATGCTATACTAGAATAGTTAGGGATATATGGTCATAATCCTCACACCGACTTGCATTGAAACTGTTACCTTAAGTTTCAGGGAAGCTGAGATTCAGAGAAGTTGGGCAGTTCTCATAGTGAGCTAGGATTGGGACCCACATCACCAGGAAACGGCCACCACAGAGAGAAACAGAATACCGGCAGTGTCGGGGACCGGGCAGGGGTGGAAGAGTAGTAAACACTGTAGAAGAACTTAGGATCCCGGCAGTCTGGAGTAGTTAGCACGGTGGGAAACCACCCTGCGTCTCCTTGGCCCAGTGTAGTTAGTGGCAGAAGCCTTTTCAGTTATCAAGGGACAGTTGTGCTTTGTCCAGTAGCTTCTATTCAAAGGAATGGGGGCAGGGGGCATGCATTTTAGAATGCATACATAGTAAGGAAACACAGACCCCATCCCCAAGATATCTTTAGGGAAGAAAACCTCAGAGTCCCTGGATGGCAAAACCTCCACCTTCCCTGGGAAGTTAGCCTCATGCCAACATGAACTGGCTGAGTCCCCTCTCTGCAACTGTGACCTGCCCTAGAAGTTAGAGAGCCAGGGCCCTGGGGCTGAGGCTCACCCTGGCCTCTCTGCACTGAGAGTGCAGAGAGGGAGCGTTGCCACCAGGTGGCGCCCTCCCCTTGGTCAATGACAGTTCCGGGCCACATAGGAAGGGGGCGTATTTTCTGTACCCCTTAGAGATGCTGTATCTGATAAAGGCTTTGATTGATTCCATGACAACTATCCTAGGCAGTCTAGGACTTGGATCTCTGGTCCCACTCCCTTGTTTTATAAATGACGCCAAGATTCAGCAAGGCAAGGAAACGCCCAAGGTCACACAGCAAATTGCACCTCCTTCTTTGGGCTCCTGACTCTGGTCACATGACCTACTCTCTCACTCTCCCACACACCCGCACCCTGCCTTCCCATTGCCAATATATGAGCCTCAGTCAAAAGCCTGGGCTTGGCGCAGGAAAGGGCCATGCTCCCTCACCTCTTCCTGCCCTGCCCTCTGGGTTCTGAAAGGCCCAGCAGCCCAATTACCGATAATAGTAATAATAACAGCCCATGTTTACCCTGCTCAGTGTGCCAGGCTAACCGCTTTCCATTCATTATCCAGCCCTCCCTGCACTTCCACAACATCTCTGGGAGCTATTCTGCCTTCCCTTTTACTCTAAGAATTCTGGGGTTCAGAGAGGTTAAGAAACCTGTCCAATGCCACACCGTTCATCCAACCAGTTTTCAACTGGTTGTGAGTACAGGCTTGGGGGCCAGTCCAGACCTCCCTCTTGACCTTGGTCCGGTGTTCTGTGCTATAGTCTCTATAATACTTTTTCCCATTTTAGCCTGACAAGATTGCTGTGGGGGTATCTTAGACATTAGAGAACTGGGGACCCTGGGGACAATTGGCCTAAGGTCTGCTGACTCTTATCAGACTCTTATCAGATTTGGAACTAGGTGGGACTCTCCAAAGATCACTCCACAGTGTACTGCCCAACTCCAGCCCCTTCAATGTCCCTGGGAGTAAGTGGAACTCAGTTCAGCAGCTAGTTAGCACAGTAGGAGGCCACCCCTTGCGTTCCCTTCACCCAGCACCCAGCATAGTTAGTGGTGGAAGCCTTTCCAGTTGTCAAGGGACAATTGTGCTTTGTCCCATAGGTCTGGAACTGGGTCTGCAAGTCGGCTCTGCAGCTGAATACTTCTGTGGCTGAAAAATGACTCACCCTCTGAGTCTAAGTTGAGCCCAAGTATGCTGAGCACTGCTGCCTAATGTACAGTAAATGTTCAGAAAAACATAGCTCTTCATTGCCATGTGTTCTAAAGGGTCACTTAGCAGGATGCTTTAGAACACCGCGCTTCCGTTACCATCCCGTGTGGTAGCCACTAGCGACACGTGGCTCTTAAGCTCTTGAAATGTGATTCAGACCAAGATAGACTGCAAGAACAAAATCCGATCTTAAATTTTGAAGGCTCACTCCAGAAAACAGAATATAATATATTTTTGTTGATTTATGTTAAAATTATATTTGGGATATATTGAGTTAAATAAAACATGTAAAATGATTTCATCTGTTTCTCTTCACATTTTTAATGTGGCAACAAAAAAACAAAGTTGTAACTATAGATGTGACATTTGTGGCTTGCATTATATCTCTACTGAACAAAAATGCCTGAAGACAGTTTGAGAAATTCAGCTGCTGCAGTCCCACATACCCCTCAGTTTACCTTAATGAGTTTACCCTATGTTTACCTTAATAGGGCTTTGAACGCTTAATCCACTTTGGCTCTGTACCCTGAGGCAAGTGAGGGTAATAGGTGCCCATCAGAGACACATCTTCCTTTTCTAAAGCAACCAAAGAGACCAAAATAACCTCAGGAGGCTGTGGGAGGTTTAAATAAAATAATGCAACAGCCCACACCACAGATAACACCTTATCTCATTCAGTGCTCACAGAGCCCAGGGAGTTGGAGCAATAATCTCTCTAAATTTGCAGATAAGGAAACCCAGGGAGGTTCCATGATTTGAGAAGGGTCTCTTGCCATTATTGTTCTCTACCCTGCACTAGAAGTAAAGGTGAGAAGCCAACAGAAGAGAAGAAGGGAACTGGGCAAGTCCCTCCTCTCCGGGCCTCAGTTTATTCTTCTGTAAAATGAGGGAAATATTTGGATGTGGGTAAAGATCTTTGAGGTCTCCATGCTGGGGGATATTCTGAGCATTTGGGTGAACATAATACTTCTGGGATTCCTCTAAGGTCCTAGGCTTCCCGCTGTCCATTCTGTGGGGATAAATGGGCATTTCTGTTTGTTTTAATAACATTTGTAGGAACTTTATATAGTGTCTACGTCTGCTTACATTAGACGCTGTGTATTACAGTTAAGAGTCTTTCACTATTTCCCATATAAACCTTGTTTTTTATGGGTTTGGGAGAGCTCAGCTGTAAAAACTCAGCTGAAAAAAAGATTAATTTTTTTTTTCAAACAAATCGGGAGGCTAGTTTCAGGCACTTCAGAGCGAGCATAATTTTTCTTTCCAGTCACTTTTCATTTAAAAATGAGGTTGACTGGTTTTTTCGTTTCATTTCTTTTATGAGGATTTAGCAAGACCATAAGCTTAACTGCTGGTTGCTGCATGGAGAGAAGGTATCTGGTGCCTTTTCCAAGAGAGCTGGGGGCCTGCCGCCTGCAGAACCTGCTCTGCTTCTGACTGGGTATGTGACCCTTCAACTCTCTGGCTCTTCCTTTTCCCATTGGTCCATAGGGAGCCTCATGCTTGCCTGCCTCCCTTCTAGATTACCAAGAGGAAAAATGTGCTTCAAGAAATGGAAATACCTTTGGAAAGGTAGCAGAATACAACAGTTACTAATAGGGCATTTTGTAAAAATGTGGATGTGTAACCGATGTGATTCTGCAATCTGTATTTGGGGTAAAAATGGGAGTTCATAACCCACTTGAATCTAATGTATGAAATACGATATGTCAAGAGCTTTGTAATGTTTTGAACAACCAATAAAAAAAAAAGAAATGGAAATACCAAAGAAATTGATCGCTCGCTATGCAAACCAACACCAGAAGTTGCTGCAAAGAATAACATGCAGACTTTTTTTTTACCAGAAGAAAGGAAGTGCCTGCAATCAGAAAGTTATAGCCAAGAAAGAATCTAGAGCTCAGGAGATACCCATTTCCTCATTTTTTATAGAGGGCATCTACTCTGAGCCCCAGCAGGGAATAGGTTTCCAGGGGAAGGGCTGGAGTCAGGTCAGAATCCCAAACCCCTTTACATAACTCCTTCCCTCTTTCTCTGCCTACTTTTGGCAACCAAAGGAAATCAGACTGAAGCATATCTAGATGCGTGTGTGTACTTATGCATGTGTGTGCGCTCCCCTACATACCCTGGAGGTGCTCCAAGATGTGGGGAAAGCCAAGTCTTTGAAGGCCGCCAGGTCTGTTCTTCAATCCAAGCCCAACGTGCCTTTTACCTCCTATGTGACCTGGAGGAAACCCTTTCACCCCTCTGAGCCTCAGCTGCCTCAATTTTAACCAGTCATAATCTTTGTGAGGCTTAGATGAAATAATTCGAGCGAAGGGTTTAAATAGTTAGCTTTGTATATTTTTGCTGTAGTTATTATTTTATTAAGCAATATATTTTAAATGGAAGAAGACTCATATTTGCTGTGTGGAAGGACTAATAACTTTTCCAGACAGATATTTATTATCGTTATATTAATCACTCATCATTATCAGGATTTTCTCTTACTGTGATACTTATACCCACAGTGATACTCACAGTGCACATGTTAGAAATTCAAACATGTATGTTGAATACACCATGTACGGTATTGAAATCACGCTGGCAACAAGAGAAGTTAGAAGGAAATTGTAGATTTTTAATCTCAAAAGTAGTATTTATTCATTGTAAAAAAATTTTTTTAAATATAGCTAAAATCAAGAGGAATAGTAAAAATTACCCTCATTCCCACAAGTCAGAGGTATAGATATGTTTTGGGGGGGTTGTTTGTTTAATAACATTTTATTTATTCTTATGTGGTGCTGAGGATCAAACCCAGTGCCTCACACGTGCTAGGCAAGCGCTCTACCGCTCTACCACTAAGCCACAACCCCCGCTCATGTTTTGATGCATATTTTTGATGCATATTTTTTCACTTCTTCTCCATGAAAGACATTTGAGGGATTTTTGTTTATTTACTTATTTATTTTCACATGAAGGGAGTCATAATTATGGTGGTTAGTGATGGGGGAATGGTCTTCCCATAATATTACTTAGTATACTTTGGACAATTTTCGTGTCAATTTCCACGTCTTTTCTAAGGGCTGACTAAAATGTGCTGATGAATTTATTCAACCAGTTCTCTAATTAGACCAAGGCCTGGGGATCTTTTCCTGTCTTTATTCTTTAGCCCAGTTGAAGCTTTGTAACATCAGGGACTATTTCCTTATGATATATTCCTGGAGTCTATTTTTAAGTTCATGATCATTCCTTTTTTTTTTCCTCTATGTAAAAGAAAGAATATACTTAAATTAAAATAGTGACACGGCTTCACCACAGCTTGCTTGAAGCGTCGGACAGCGTCGACACCAGGTTCTAAAGATGTTTGCCAGGAGACAGGCTGAGAACCTCCAGAGCCGGACTGGTTTGTGTGACTGGAGCCGCTCGGTTTCTCCCTCCGGGCTTGGCTTTTCCAGCTGTGGACTACGGCTGGGAACGTGGCATGGGCGTTCACCGCTGCTGGGGTAAAACGTGTAGGAGAGAGAGACAGATCATCCAGCCACCCCATTAAAGGGCAGCGACTGCCGAGTTCCCAGATTCAGGATCTAAGATCCAAATCAGACATGACTGAGCCAGATTTTAGGGGGTCCACCCCTCTCTTCCCAAAGAGAGTTAGGGACCAGCTGAGCGGGGTGTCTCCTGGTTATGCCAGTCTTGGGTCTGGCTGCTGGGGACGGGAGGTACCCCTGGAAGGTACCCCTCTCCTCTCCCTGGCCTTAAGGAAGCAGGACGAGGGTGCGCATTCTTCCCGTGCCTAAGATACTTTGCCCTGCTAAAAATAGTCAAGGGAGCTGGGCCCTATGTATAGCCCGAGGTTTGTCTTTGAGCTAAATTGGAGTCTTGGGTTCGAATCCAGATAAGGTCCCCTTGTGCTGTGGGCCAGCAATGGTCTCGTTCCCTGGACCCTGGTTTCCCCACGCCCGTGCTAGAATTTCCAGAAGGATTCCCAGCTCTTGGGAGGAAAATAATAATAATAAAAGAAAAAAAATAAAACTTGGTTTTTCTTTCTTCTCCTCCCTGAGGGCCTGGGGCCTCCGGCCCGCACTGAGGCCGGGGGAGGGGCGCGTCGCCGGCTCATTAGGGCGAGGTGTTGCCCTAGTTAAATCGCTGGTCTGTTTGATCTGGCGGCGGGTGGCGAGGGGGAAAAAAAGAAAAAAGTAGGGGGGCGAGCGTGGGGAGAAGCTCACACCTCCCCCACCATTTCCTCGCGTCCATAAAACACCTTTTATTAACTCCTTCGCGTCCGGAAAGGCCCGCGTGGCCTCCCAGCCCCTGCCACGGTGTTTACAGCCAAGAATAATGGGGCCCCATATTCACCCCGCTGCCGGTTCGAGGCAACTAGGCCACGCCTGGTGCCCTGCATAGCCCTGCCCTGCAACTGCCCGGGGTTTCCTAGTCTGTCCCAAAGCCGAGAGCCTGATCAAGCTCGGGTGCACAGCGCGAAAGTGCCAGGACAACGGTGCGCGTCTTCCCGCCTCCTTCGCAGTGAGCGCGGAAGAACCGAGGTCCGCACCAGCAGTGAGCGCTGAGCCCCTGGGACAAGCGTGGCAGCTGTTAGGGGACACGGCTGCATGCAAATAAAACTAATCGTACATTATTGTTTACGTTATTATTCGTGGGCGTGTAAACACCTGCGTCTGCCAGCCCCAGTTTAGCCCAACTCGCACCCGCGCTTTTAGGCAATTGTGCCTGCATTTATTCACACCCAGAAATGGTGCGCAGGTGGGGCCTCAGAGACCGGCTGCGCGCACAAGGGCCCGCAGCACACGCACCCCAACACTTTGCACAAAATCCATATGCTCTGGGGCTGGAGAAAAAGATAAATGACTAGGTTTAACCATAACCCCAGCTTATTTGACTCACATAGCTGCTACAACTGGTCGAGATTTTGATGCGTGCTTGGAGCTGTGTTAAGCGACCCTCAAAGGACCTGCACAGACACCAGCTCCGTATACGTTGCCGAAAAATGTACACCTATATGTTCAGAATTTCACATACATGAATGAATTCTCTGAAAATTTCCCCTCTTTCAAGCTACTCTGCTGGAGACAACCCTGGTTTGTGTGATAGACCCTCTTCCCCTCCTGCTAACTCCACCCAAAGAGAACCACCAAACCACAACTCTGCAGACACGAGTGTGCATACTAACCTGTGAATATCCACCCAGATAAAACTCTGAGTTTAAAAGTCAGAATTTCCCCCGCTTCCCATTCTCCTGGTTCAGGTAAGTCATCCTGTCCTGTTGTTGTGTAGTCTAAGAATTTCACTCTTCGTTCCAGAAAGAAATCCTTTATCTGCCTCCTTCCCTCAACTTGATTTGCAGTTTGGTTTGGTGGTTATCAAAGGAGGAGAAGCGGGAACAGGCTTGGCTCCAGGTTGAAACATCACGCAGACTTTTCGAGAATTACTGAAAACTTTTTTATTATTCAAGAGCATAGATACTGCTTTGGCAAAGGGAGGGGCAGTGAGTGGTCATACAGATCTGAGGTAGAAGAGGGATGGGGATGGGGAGATAACGAACACCTGAGTGCAACAGGCATGATAGGTAGTTTAAATATATAAAAACTTTGCAACATAGGGGAAATTTTTATTTGGAAAAAAAGAGAAAGGAAAAGGGGAAAAAAGAAAGGAAGAAAAAGAGAGAAAGAGGGAGAGTTCCCCTTGGAACTACGTAGGATGTACAGCAACAAAAAGAAAAGTAAAACACTGCTGTTTAAAGGGGAACGACAAAAGGCAGCCCTCCACCTTCCTGCTTTCGGTTCTCGTTCCCTGGAAGAAAACTATTGATTCCTCTTATTGTATTTTACTTGGAGAAGAAGGAGTCTGGGGTGGCACAAAGCGGAGAGGGGAACAAGAGAGAAAGCCAGATGGCGGAGATGAGGATGGCGTTGGGGGTTCTAAATTCGACCCAGAAGGGTTGGAAGGGTGTGTCTTTCGGCACTTGGGTTCCGCAGTCCCTCCCTCCTGCATCGTGCCTCCAAAAGCCTCCCTCGGTTAAAGGAGGTGGATTATATATAAATTTCTTTCTCTTAATGTATTTAAAACAATTTCAAATGACATTGCACGTGCGATCCAAGTGTGTGGTTGCAGCCCGCTACCCGCCAGCGCTCTCAGAGGTTCTGCGCAACGCTCTCTCACAAGTCGCAGGAACCCAGAGCCCGGCCTTGGCCGCCGCCTTCATCTTCTCCCGGGGCTCCGGGGTCGCCCCAGGTCCTCGGCTCACTGGTTTAACTCCAGCGCCCAGACTTGCTGCGGCCAGCCGGTGCGCCCTTTAATCCTCTTCTCACCTGGGCCCAGGGCAGGAGGAAAGCCTTCGTGCTGCGGCTGCCAAAGGACACACACAAGAAGAGAGGTGAAAGAGACAGGTTTAGACGGTTCTGCTCCGATCACCGGCGAGGAGTGGGTGGGGTGAGGGGAAAGGTGTCGAGAGCAGTAACTGGGAGTCTTTAAATAAGTGACGGATTTCTGTTTGCAAAATAGGCAAACAGGCCCATAAATTTGCCTTAATGCGCCAAGTTCCTGGGATCCGGGACAGGACGGGCAGCTGCAGGAGGTTTGGTAACCAGAATTCTCGGCGTCTGGTGGAACGCATTTGTTCTGATTTGGCTTTGTGGCACCTAAGGGAGACCTCAGGGGATTGGGATGGGAGGGGTGGGGATCCACTTTCCTCAGCTACCTACACGACCCGCTGGCTTTCTAACAGGATTTACCATCTGGTCTGGATGCAGGGTTGGATCCGCTAGAACTGGTGGCGGAAGCCTCAGATGGTTAGGAGCCGGCCTGACCCGGAGCTTCCTTCCCGGCTTCCGTAATAGGGCACCCAACCGTGCAACTTCCAGGAGGCTGTGCGGCGGAGGGCGGGTTGTGGGGGGGACAGTGTGGATCTACCCAATAACTACTTTCAATGAGGAACCCCCTTAAATCCTGCATCTCCTCCAACCCAGGGCATCAGCTGAGATTTGATGACTACTGTCTTTTCCCCGTGACCCACAGGCCCCTTGGATCAGATAAAACTGGGCCTGAGCGCACCAACCTGGAGAACTCCTTCGCCAGCCTGAATAACACCATGCCTAGAGGTCCTGCAGCCCTGGGCAGGGAAACTGAGCACCAGAATGTATTCCCCTAACTGGAGAGGATCCAGAAAGACGTAGTAGGGATTATGACCTGCAAAGCCAAAAAGTGGCTCCTGCTTGTTTATATATACAAAGCCCTTGAGGTTGCACTCTAAAACCAACCCATGGAGAGTGGAACTGGTGGGTTCTGAACCAGGAGTTGAAAGCCTGACCTCTTTTACTTCACCTCCACTTCTTTTTTTAAAAAAAAAATTTTTTTAGTTGTAGTTAGACACAATACCTTTATTTTATTTTTATTTTATTTATTTTTATGTGGTGCTGAGGATCTAACTAGCGTCTGGCATGTGCTAGGGGAGCGCTCTACCTCTCAGCCTCCACCCCAGCCCCTCACCTCCACTTCTTACTCCTCTTGTAGCAGATTTTCGTGTTTTGCCCTACTATGGGCCTGTTTCCCTTTTCTATCCAGTGATGGAAGTAGTTTAACCTCTCCATCAAAGGCCATTTGAGAGCAGAAACTGAGGCCAAATGCATATATCCAGACTCAAAGCAACTTTTCATGCAATCTTAAGCTGGCTTCCAGAAGAACCCAGGGATGGATCAGGTCTCCTCCAAACTGTAAGTGCAATATATAGTGTGTGCACTCTCTTGGAATCCAAGGCTTTCAAAGGAGTTTTAAAGAAAGCCCTAAGATCCTAACCAAAAGGCTTAAGATTCTTCATTCACTCAGTCTTAACAAACACTAACCCACATTACAATTGAATTCAATTATGAATCTGCCTCTCTGCGCACACACACGCAATCACACACTGTAACTATCTGAGAAAACTCCATAGCTTTTCAAAATCTCACACACAAAATAACTCCGGTTTCCCCGCAGTGCTGCCGATGCTCACGCAGACTGCACCCCTGGCTGGAAGCTTACAGGCCCCAGTACTCACCAGCTCCCTTTTCCGCTTGCTCTCGCGGCTACCATCCACCTTCTTGAGTTCAGCCTTGAAGGCTTCGGGGTCGCCAGCCTGTGCATCCTTGGCCAGTACGTCCATCAAGTAGGCGATGTAGCTGGTGGCCAGGCGCAGAGTCTTGATCTTGGAGAGCTTGGTGTCCGCCGGCACGTTGGGGATGCACTCCCGCAGCTCAGCGAACGCGCTATTAATGCTCTCTGTGCGTCTCCTCTCCTTCTTGGGTCCCGAGCCTTTCCGCCGGCCCAGACGGCCGCCGAGCGCCTCCAGGCGCCCGGGGCTCTGACCCTGTCTGGCGTCCGGACCGTAGGCGGCAGTAGCCACAGCGGCTGTTGGTGGTGGCCCTCCCGCAGAGAAGTCTGGGGCAGCGTCAGCAGGGCTCAGCAGCCAGCTTTGGAAATAAGGTCGCTCCTGGTGACAGCGCGAGGCCGGGCCAAAGAGGAAGGGCTCGTGGAGCATGGGGTGCGCGGGGTGTGGGTGGTGATGGTGGTGATGGTGTGCGTAGCTGCCCACGAGGTTCATGTTGGAGAGGCTCCTGGCCTGAACCACTAGCCGGATTAGCGCAGCCCCATGTGCCCCAAAGAGGACCGGGGCCACCCGTGGGCTCCCGGGCCGCGCACTGCTGGGCGCCGGCTTTAGGAGAGTCCTGAGCAAGGTTGAAGATGACACACGTAGCCTGCTGCCTTCGTGCAAGTTTCTGTCGCGGACTAGGATGCCGATGCCCAAAGACCGATTTAACCCTTCTCCTGACTCCCCTTCAGGATCTGGCTTATATAAGGCGCGGCTTTGATGTCAACCTCTCCCTGGAGCCAATAGCAAGGGGGCGGAGAGGAGGAAAGTGTGGGGGGGGGGACGTCCCAGGTTTTGCTAGGCTAACGCCACTGACTCCAGGCGGCCTGCAGGGACAGGGAACCGGCCACGCCTCCGTCCCTCCCCTGCCCGCCGATTCCCGGGCTGGGAAGGCGCGGGCTACGTACTGGCCAACCTGCTGCCACCCCCTCCTTGTGGGTCCAAGGAAAGGAAACTAGAGTCGTGGAACGAAAAGAAGGGCTCCCCTTGATTTTACAGATAGGAAAACTGAGACAGGATGGGGGTGAAGAGATTGTTCTTGTTTCTAGACTCTCGGGAAATCAGAAGAGGAATTGCAAGGGACCGGGTCCCCAGCTCCAACTGCTCTGCCAGGCAGGGGAGTCCAAAGAAGAGAATGCGCGGTGGGAGGCAGGACAGTTTCCTACGTTTTTTCCTTCACATCTTCCTCCCCCACCCCACCCCACCCTCTCACCCCGGTCATTTCATCATCTGCCCTGTCTGGTGGGACCGGGAGTCGATCTTGCACCCGCGGTTGGACCAGCCGGCCAGTTCTCGCCCAGTCACCGGCAGACCTGAAGCCTGCTTCCCACCGAGAAGCGTTACTGAAGCTGCGGTGGGAATGGGCGACGGGAAGAAGGAACGGACGTCCAGCCCAGGGCATTTACCAGTTTGTTCCGGGCTCGAGGGCCTGAAATCTGCTCTTCTCGCCTCGCAGGCGCCTGATTCAGTCTAAAGCCGGCAGGCCAGGCCAGGCCGTGGCAGAGACAGCCTCCTGGAGCCCGCCTTCGCCCTAGGGCGTCTATTCCGAAGGACGCTGCTAGGACTCTCCTGGTTTCACCCCCGTACTCGCACAGAGGGCCGGGAGCAAAATTATGCTAGGCCACTCTACCTAGATCGTCACCCCTTGAGAGTGTTTGAGTCTCTAAATACACTGTCACCCAAGTTCACACCGCTAGAAACCAGCCTTCCGCGAAAAATATGCCGAGGGAAACTGGACCTGCACAGCATCCCGGAGGCTTTCGACCCACCCGCACTGAGCCGTGGAGCAAAGTGCACAGCCTCTGCAGCTTCCCCCTCGGACCAGGGCCCTTGACTGCCTGTCTTGATTTTCTCTACTGGGGCTTTCCTCCCGCTCCCGTGGGAACCTGGTAATCCCACAGTGGCAGTGCTTCGGGCTGCGGGTTGCCAAGCGTAGGTCTAACCTTCTATTACAATAGCTTCCTAGAAGAGGAAAACCGAGGCCCTCTAACCCCTCAGCTCTTTCCAGCCAAGCCCCTTCCCTAGGCGGAGTAGACAAATGTGCCTTTCTCTCAATCAGGATACCAAGGTAAGGGCGAAAGGAGATTATCCTGAGTGCCGTTTTTAGAGGGCAAATTCATTACTTATCCATTCACTCAAAAATGGTCTATTGATGCCCACGATGTGCCTGGCACTGTTACTAGTCCAAAGGCAGAGAGAGAAAAGCCAACTTTCTTTTGTACAAAAAGGGAAAGTGAGGTCCAGACAGGATGATGGATTCCTCCTGAAGGCCCAAGGATGAGTGGGTAGGTGGAAACACGTCTTGAGCATGATGTGTACTTGTGAGTGACAGACATAACGTGTAAAATCCTAGGAATGCGTGAGTATTGACCTACTGTGGGTACCTTGGTTCTAAATGTTTATTTATTTGAGGAAAGAGGGGACAATCACTTAGGTCTGAGCCCATGGGTTCACCTGTGGGAGGGAGCTCAATGTGGTTGTGGGCCCTAGAGGTGCAGGAGGTGGTGGGGGAGCGGCGGAGGGAGGTCCTGGTTTTCTGCCCGAGGCTGGCTGGAAACCCGCCGCTTTCCCGGCGCCTGGCGCCAGCAGCGCTGGGGTTGGGCCGAGCGCGGAGCCGGAGGCTCGCAGGGAGGGAGCGCCGGGCGCCCGATCCAGCGGCGGCGGCTCCGCGGGATCCCGCGCCTCCCCGGCCTGGAGGCGCTCTAGAGTAAGGTTATGCCGGTAGAGAAAGTAATTACTATGGAAAACACTCTCAGCGTTTGTCCTAACCCCAACACGATCTTCAGCAGCTGCCCCTATTATCACGGGAGGCCCTACCATGATACCTGCGCTTGTACGTGCGCGCGGGCTCGCAACCTCACTGGCATTTGGGCATTTTCACAGCAATACACACAGTACCTCAAGTTGGATTTAATGCCTGCCAGAGGGAGATCTAGCCTAAACAAAAAGCAAGCAAAAATCAAACATATGTGCACAGGTGCTTGCAAATGGATGTCCTCACCTATTGGTACATTAAACACAGACATATAAATCCCACAAGTTCAATTTGATATATATCCTCAGCCTTACCTATGTAGTCACAGCACAAGCCTCAAAAAATAAAGTCGTTCAATAGTCTGCACATTATGAAGGCACCCACAATGATTGACACACAAGAACAGCTACTATCCACATGCAAACTCGCAGTTCTCCCATCTACCCCCTTACTCATGGCTGCATTCAACTTTCAAATATCAGGTCTGGTTAGTCTAGTGGGGAATGCCTTATCAGTACTAAATGAAGGGTCCCAGTTACAGAGACCCCTTGAGGGCCCCAAGACTGCCTGAAACCATCTTATGAGTGTTAAAGAGCAGGTTGTCTCTGGCCACCAATGCCTTGGAGAGCTATACTACAGTGGCCCCACTGGAGTATAGCCCGGAGGATTTTAGGACTGGGAGAAGGATGGCTCCCCAGCAGTCTGAACTGCCAGAGAGACAGAAAGTTGTCTAGGCCCCAGACACAGCCTTCCAGAGTGCTTCTAACACCAGCCAGGCTCTGGTGTGTGAAGAGTGCAGCAGAACTCCTAGGATAAGGACCTGGGGAAGGTGTTCTCTCCCTCTGCCTCAGGGTATAGGATAAGGGAAGGTCTGGAACCAGGAGTTTAGCCAAACATGCTTTAGGTTGACAGGCAAAAGATGTGGCTTCCAGTTTAGTTCCAGCACTATCTGCACCTCACTCTGTTCCTTTCCAGCTCTGTGCCTCAGTTTCCCTATTTGCAGAAAATGGGTTTAGAATTGACAGTCTGGACCCCAGCTCCCCAATGTTGCACAGGGCCTACTCTGATTCCCCTTGCACCCTGACCTAGTTCTCCACTTCTGGGCCCCAAAGGGAGAAGGGACTCCACTCTCTTCAATTCACTTCTACAGAGCAAGCATGGGGTGCTAAGGATTCTGGGGGTCCTAGCCAGTTCCACACTCCACTGCCCCTTTCCTTAACCTGTCTTGCTCACCTAGAGAGTACCTTCAGCTTTCCAAAGAAGGCTTCTCAAGTTGTGCAGGTGAGGCCAGGCAGGAACACTCACCCCAAGAGAGTTTGAGCTTGTAGAGGTTGAAGATTGTGTTAGAGTGCTTAGGACAGTCTTGCAGTGGGACCCAGCCCACCTATGTTGAGAAGGGGCACTGTCATTCCTCCCTATGGACCATTGGAGTCTGTTTCCCCTTTTGTAAATTGGGAGGATGATAATACCTACCACGGAGGGCCAGTGTAAAATTAAGTGAAATAATATAGAGGAGACTCTTAGAGGGGTAACAGTAACCCTGCAAAAATGTTGGGTCTATTTTTAGGAATATTAATTTCACAGGGGGAGAAATGGAGTTACATGCCACCATATCACTGCAAAACCTGGACAGGAAGAAGAGGCCAGACCCTTGGATTCCTCTTGTCCTGCTCTGTTCTGACCAAATCGGGGTCCTTCCCTTTCTGGACAACTCTACAGAACCCAGTTGCCATAATAAGGCTGGAGGTGGAGGAGAGGAGAGTATCACCAGGTATGAGGATTCTATTGCTGGAGACCCCAATTCCAGTTCCAGATCCCCACTCCTCAGGCTGCCCCCGCCCCATTTCCTTTGCTAAATGATTTTGAAGGGAGTTCTTGCTACCTCCATCTACAATTGGATAGGCAGTACCTCGGACGGACGGAAGGACGCTCCGGATGTCCGCAGGGTCCCTGTCCTACCCTGCTGGGCTCTTCCCTCACCCCATCTTCCTGACTGGCAGTCCAGGGGAGCCTGCACCCCGGCGCCTACCGCAAAACCTTCTCCCCGCCACGTCCCGTGACCTTGACGCCACGGGCAATCCCCGCACCGGACCCCTTATCTAAATAGGGCAGTAAATCAAAGACCTGTCAGGGCCCGGGTAATTACAGGAACTCCATAAAAAGGACCCGGCCGGCCGCCTGTTTATATTAGCGCGGTGTAAAATATTCCCGCTGTCTTGGGGAATCGCGTCGCGGAGTAACGCGCCATAAATCAGCCCGCGGGCCATTTACCCCGCAGTTTGAGCGCGCAAATCCCTTAAACAGTTCTCTGCTGTATCTAAAGAGGGTCTAGGACTTTCCAATGTGACCGGGTTTGTTCCCTGGAGCTGGAGGATAGTCGGGGGCGGGAAGAGAGAGAGAGGGGTAGGGAGTCGGTTTCTCCAGGAAGCTCTTAGAATGTGAAGCCTCCTGGCCTTTGCTGGTACCCGAGAGCCACAAGTCTACCGAAAGGTCTGTTAGGACCAATTTCTGCATTTAGATGGGAAGGAACTTCCCCAAGAGCACACAACCAATGAGTGGAGGAGAGGCGCTATTGCAGACTCCAGGGGAAGTGGCTGGGCCGGTGGCAGCCTCTCTCTCCCCTTGTTACCTCCTCTTCTGGGGTAAGGAGCGGTCCAGGCAAGTGGGTTCCAGTAGCAAGTGACTTTTACTTATTAGCTTGCGGCTTCCTGGGCTTCTTGTAGTTGTGCACATAATTGTGTGTGAATGCTTTTCTGTGCAATCCAGCCTCAGATTCTTGGTCCTATTCCCTTGTTTTACAGGTGGCAAAATCAAGGCCCAGATGATGGGAAGGGACCTGCCCAGGGGCTCACAGCTAGAAATCCAAGACACTCCACTGCAGATGTAATCCACTTTAGTTTCTCTGCCACACTCTTCCTTAGCTAAGGAAAAATTAGGAGAGGGTGCTGTGCATATGTATGTGCCCGGGGGATGGGGAGACCTGTCCATTCTTAGGTTGTAACAACCTTAAAAATACAAAACCTATTTAAGGTAAACCTTCTGCTGCCCTTTGTCTAATGAGTAACATAAATCAAACTCGTGGAAAAAGAATATTAAATTTTCCGAATCTTCCCTCCGGGCTGGGACTAGAGAATTCAAGGGAGAATTAAACATGTATGTTTTTTTCCCCTCTTTTTCTGCCTTCCTCCCCCCATTCCCTTTCTCTTCCGTAGTCTGTAAATGACAACGTGTTTACACAAGTTTTTATGTCGTCTGAGCTTCATCCAGGCTCCTCTCCCTCCTCTGTGTATTTTCTGCACAGAGAGATGTCTGCTCCGGGAAGCGTTCAACCTAAACAGAACCCTGTCTGATTGGGAAATGTATTTATTTGAAAAATCGTAACTCACGGTTTTGGTGAAAACGGCTTCCAAATTTATGGGATCGCTTGGGGCGTGGTGGTTGTAAATCAAAAAGCACTGGACACCCTCCTCCCCAGCCAAGTTCCCCTCCCTGCAGAGGCTCAGGCCAGGTATCCTCAACACCCAGAGACCGGGTCTCCTCTTCTGTCCACCCTGCAGCCCTCCAGGGCCTCCCTGCTCCAGCCCCTTGCTGTGGTTAGCTGTGTGCTAGCTTAGCTGGCAGGTGGATTTCTCTCTGGCTCATTCAGTTTTATTCTGATCAGCTCCACAGTGTCAGCTGCAGATGGTCAGTTATAATGTCTTAATGCGCACCCCTGAGTCTTATATCAGTTTGTGTGTGTGTGTGTGTGTGTGTGTGTGTGTGTGTGTGTGTGTATGTATGTATGTCTTACTTCGTGGGCTGCTTCTGACCCACTGATCAATTGTGTGTGTGGAGCTGTTTTATGCCAAGAGGTTTATCTCTGGTCAGTGCTGTGAAGGTCAGTTTCACTGCCTGACCATTGCTTCCCAGGTCAGGGGAATTTTCCTTTCTCAATCTAATCAGAATTCCACAGCAAGGACTAAATCAACCCACTTCACCTATCTCCTGAATTCAGCTGCCAGCCAACCTCAGATGAGGGCTGGGAAAAGTTTAGTTAGAACTGGCAACATGTCTCCAAGGATGATGACAATGGCCAAAGAGACTGAGTCCTCAATAGTGACATGTCCTGGTGGGGTTGGACTCTGGGGCCTTGGTGAGCAACCAAGTCAGGCAGAAACAGAGCTAAATGAACCATACTTCTGATGTCTGTCCCTCCACACACACATACCCCAGGATGGAACCCAGAGCCTCACAATTGCATGCTAGGCAAGCGCTCTGCCACTGAGCTACACTCTCCCTTGGCAGAGTCCTTATGGGGAACAGAGGAAATTATCAGCACTAGGCTTGTCTATCTGCACACTGCTTGTCCATCTTAAAGCACTGCTCTCTCAAGGAGAGAATCTGGATCAAAATTGTATGGTTCTTGCTCCAGAGTAGGTAAAAAGAGCGTGTGGGAACCACAGCAGCTGCAAGGTAATGTAGGAACCTGAGATTACACATCAGGTTTTATCCCAGCTCCACCAGGCTGCTTCACAAGCCCACCCCCTCGCCTGAGCCCTCAGCCACTACCTGCCAGGAGTGATGTATACACAGTAGCATTTAGTTCAAAGAAATGCAATAAATTTTTGTAGAGAAAACCCAGTCAGATCGACCTCATCGGCACAGGAAGATAAAAACGAATGTGAGACAGAATGTATCAGAAATGGTGGGGGCACAGAGGGCTCCTCTTCTACCAGCCAGCCCCCTTTAGAACTTGGGGCTGGGGGTACAGAAAGGAATAGCTTCCTCTAGTCTTCCTTCTCCGAATCTAAAATGGTCTTGTTCCTATGGACCAGGGGATCTACACATTCTTCAGCGCTGCTGACAGGACTGGAGCAAGAAATGGACTCTTCTGGTTGCTTGAAGGTGGAGGTATTCAGCTTTGGAAGTCAGCACTCCTCTGTCCGAAGGAGGTTCTAGCAGTGGCTCAGTGGGGGTGGGGGAGAGGGGCAGATCCCCGGCTGATTGCACTTAACTAGTGAAAATTCTGGGCTCTCCAACCCTTTGTTCTGCCTACAGGCTTTTAGGAAGAGTCTGCGGGCAAGAAACTGTGTCCCGATTAGTCTTATTATTTTAAACGGGGCCAGGCTACATCCGTCATCTTTCCCATAATGGTCAATTGTAAACACACTTTAAAAGAGAAAAACAAAAAAAGGATTTAAGGTCGACGCTGGGAAAATGCTTAGCTCTGGTGTTGCTGGGGAATTGGCAGGCTCTTGGGTCCTTTGGGAGAGAAGTGTTCAGTGTTTTTTTCACTTTTTCCATTGAATTTTTAAGTCTCTCAGGGGTCTTCGTTGTCTCTTTAGTTTAAGGAAGTTCTTCATTAAAAAGCTGCGGATGGATAAAGGACCTTGGCTTTGGAATGGAGAAGGGAACGCAGTGGCAAAGCAGCAAACTCCATCTCCATCCTTTGCATTGTGCCTGACAGTATTCTGATGGTGTCTTTTCCTCCTGCTTTACCATTGCTCTTGCTGTAGCTAAATTTTGCTCTGGAGGGGGCTGGGGATGAGAAGATAATATGGAAGAAAAAAAACAGAAATCAGAAAAGAAAGGCAAGAGTCATGAATGCTGAGTGGAGAATGGGAGTGGACGTTCTGGTTTTGACTTCATTATCAAACGTGAAAGTGGGTTTCCTTCCAGGAAGCCTGGGCTTGGGCACAATGCTCCCTAGCCACATGGACAGCCCCACATGCCAAGGGACACAAGATTGTCCTCATTAGCTCCCTCAAACCCACCCAGAGCATGAAGCCACGAACAAGAAGTCACAGTGAAACCCAGCTCCAAATTCAAACCAACTGCTGGCAGTTATTAAATTCATTTTCATTCGTGCAAGCAAGACCCCCACCCCTAAAAAAAAAAAAGTCTATTTAAAAAGAAAAAAAAAAGGTGGCAGGAGAAGAGAGAACAGAAAGGAAAACCCCAGAAACCAGAGCAGAAATTAATCTAATTACCTCTTCTCCCCTGCCATAAATTCCGCAGAGGAAATCAAATCTTTCTGTACATGTGTATAAAACCCAATCAGTCTATTGAGCTCGCCAAAACCCATTATGTCTCAAACTGGGTATCCTAATTGAATGAAACGGAGTGGACCAGGCGGCCAGGCATCCACTGAGCCAGGTTTTTCCAAGGGCGTTTGCCACGGAGCCAGAGAGGATAAACATGGGTTAGAACCACACACTAATCAGCTTGCTGCAGAGACGGGACCCTCTCGGAGCCCGGGCTCTGTGGCAGATGCATCCTAACATTTTGCATCAGATTGTAATGGAATATTTCTCATAAACAGCCAAGTGTCTCTCCCCGCCACTCACCTGACATGTTTTTTGTTGTTTAACTTCAGATCTGACAGATGATGATAACCTGGAAAAGAGAGAGGTTACAAATGCTGAAGGCTGTGGGGCTGGGTAGTGTAAAGGGCGCCTGCTCAAGAATTAGGACAGGATTGTGATTTGTAGGGGCCCGGAAAAGGCTGTTGTGCAACCCACCCACCCCCACACACCCCCAGCAAGTAGGGGCGGCTGGGAGAGGCGGGTGCAGAGCACGAGAGGAGAATGGCTGGGCCTGAGAGCTGGGGCTGCCACTTGTTTTGTATTTTGCTTTGTGAGATGGAGAGTGCCCCTCCCCCACCCCTCCATAGCGCTGTGTTCTCGTGGGCACCCTGATTTACAACACCTGTTAAAAACACATAATGGATGCAATTAGCTGTGCCACCAGAGGGAGAAAAAAAAAGGTAGGAGTTGACTTTATTCCAATGAAAGGTAAATGTGTTTGTTTTTGTTAACTTAGTTCATTAATTTAAATTTCTGGGGCCATTTTTTAAAAAATCGTTGCTGCTTTCTTTGCCACGTGGGATTCATCCTCAGAAGCGCAGGTTCTTCTAGTTGGGTGATGCAGAAATTTGAAATCAGGGGTGAGCGTGGAATCTTCGTCCTCTCAGTAAAGCCCACCTGCATGCCCTGCTGCATGAACCATGCTTTGAGAATCCAGACTTATATGGGGATGGTAGGTACTAGTTACACAGAGAAATTCTTTTTCTTATTAGTTATGTGGCTCCAGCAAAGTCTATAGATACAGTTAAATATGCCATGTTGAAAAATGTAGAAAAAACAGGAATAAAATTTAAATTTCTTTGAGTCCAACAAAGTATCCTGGGCAGAGTTTTGTCAACCAAAGTCTACAGATTCCTAGAAGGTGTGCTGTGTTCCTACCCTGCCTCTCACACAGCACATATCTGGCATATAGGAGAGTCTCCAAAAAATATTTGCTGAGAGAAGCAATCAGTTAAATGAAACTGGAATCAGATGAGCTCTAAAGTCACCGACAACCCTGACCCCTATTTTTCATTCTCTGTTGTAAGAAAAAAAATGTAATTGCACAAACTCAGATATATTTGTCACTTGGACTCTTGACATTCAAACATGCGTATGTTTCTTCTCCGTGTCTTGTCACTTGATCTGACAGCTTTCTACATGCTTTTATCTGATATTAGCGTAGAGTTGTCTTTGCCTGAGGCAGCTGAGCCATCTGCGTGGATTGGAATTGAGTGGGGTGGTCCTGCCTTGCACCAAACGGAACAGTGGTTACAGATTTTTTTTTTTAATCGATTGTTCAAAACATTACAGAGCTCATGATATATCATCTTTCATACATTTGACTCAGTTGGGTTTTGAACTCCCATTTTTACCCCAAATACAAATTGCAGTATCACATCAGTTACACACACACATTTTTACATAATGGCATATTAGTGACTGTTGTATTCTGCTACCTTTCCTATCCCCTACTATCCCCCCTCCCCTCCCCTCCCATCTTCCCTCTCTACCTCATCTGCTGTTGTTCAATTCTCTCCCCTTTTTTCCCCTCCCCCTTGCCCCTCACAACCTCTTATAATTTTGTGTATCATAGATTTTTTTTTAACAGACTTCAGCAAATTGCACAGCAAACACCAGAACAGAATAGGTCCACATCCTCCATTCACAAATATGCAGTTCTTTCCTGAAATCTTGAAGTAGGACCCCCCCCAACACACACACCCAGCTTCATTACAGTGCACTAAGGACAGCTGGTAAAGCTCTCACTATGTGCAACACACACTTCTATTTTAATATTCATGTGTCCTCAACTAGGACCTAGGAGAAAAGGATTCAAATCTAGATCTCCCTGACTGCAAAGATCTTGCTTTTAATCACTACAATTATGTGGCCCTGGGGAATAAAATTGCTAACTCTAGTTTTAATTTAACATTATTATAACAAAAGTAATTTATAATACATTAGAAAACAATAATTCTTTATGTTATTATTCACTGTATTTTATTTACAATTAATCAATTATAATAAATATCAACAATAATTAAGACTATGAACCTGCCACTCAATCAGCAGACTGTTTTAGTCCCTCAGCCCCAAACATCGTTTCCTAATAATACTTTGCACTGCACAGAATTCATGTTCATCAGTTTGAATAGTAGCATCAGGTTCTATGTGACTTGTCATAACAAGGTTATAAGCCCCAGGAGGAGAGGAGTCAAGACTGTTGCCCCCCACCCACCTCTGGGCACAGTATCTTACATAGAAATTACTCCATACATATGTGTCTAATAAATGAATAAAAGAAAAATAACTTGCTTAATACAAACAATCCTGAGACAATACCACTGGCGATGCTCAGCCAGGAGTCTACCATGTAGCCCCATTCCTGGTGAGGGCTTAGGAAAATGTGATGGTTACAAACATCTTTCAGGAGGAGAGCTGGCACATATTAGATGCTCAATATACATATACTCACTGTCAGGAGCATTGTAAATACAATTTTTGTGGTAATGGCAAATTTATATAATTCATATGAAGTGCATACATTTTCAATAGATATTTTATTTTGGAATAATTCTAGGTAGAAAAGTTGCAAAAATAATTCATAAAGTTCCATTATCCCCTTCACTCTTCAGTTTTCCCTAATGTTACCGTCTTACATAACCGAGAGTCATTTATCAAAACAAAGATACTAACATTGATTACACTTAAACTCAACTGCAGACTTTATTTCAATGACATCAATTTTTTTCACTTAAGTTCTTTTTTTTTCTGTACCAAGATCTGATCCAGGAGGAGACCACATTGTGTTCAGCACAGTTGTATTTGTCAAACTGTTTCTATGTCAGTTCACATTTCATCACCTGATTTTTTAAAAAGTTACCATCTTCCGGAATTTTAAAAATAAACTGTCAATCAAATTAGTAAAATGGAACTAAAATAGATTCTCCACCTTAGATTCCTTACTGCTTTCTGGTCTCAGGTCCATGTCCCTCATTAGGTGACCTCAAACTCCATTTCTTCCCTGGGGACTGTCCTGCCTCAGTGGTGTGTTTGTATGACCTGTTATCTGCATGGTCCTGAGTCATTGTCTATCCCCTGTGATTCAGCATGTGGTCAGACCACAGCCACACGCTCAGACCTCAGCCAAGGTTGTTGGAATGATTTGAGGTTTGCATCCAGACTTTGATTCCCAAGGTCGTACTTGGCACCTACTCCCGTTTATACTTTAGAACAAATTTCTAGAGAGAAAATGAATGTGATCTAATGTTGAGTAAAGAATCAGGACACCAGGCTGGTACAGTATCACTTGCCTAGGGTGTGTAAGGCCCAGGGTTCGATCCCCAGCACCACAGAAAAAAGAAAAGAGCAGGACACAGAATGAAATGTGTTACAGCATATGAAAGAAGACACTCACAGTAAGTATTGCCATGTTGGGGTGATGGGAATTGTGGATGACATTTTTACCTTTCCTAAATTTCCCAAACTTTCTGCATTAACATATTTTCCCTTTCTAATTGTGTTTTTTTTATCGTTCAAAATAAATTTATTCTCACAAAATATACAACCTGAAATATAATTCCTATGAGAGGAGAATAAGTCAATAAGGAAGAGGGCTGAGGACAAGGCTACCTTGGCAATGACAACAGCTATTTGGCATCCGGCCTGGTGGGCAGGACATTAGTGCTTTACAGGATTTTTCTCCTTCAATCCTCAAAAGTTCTCCATCAGAAAAACATAGCTAAGACCCCTTGTTTTTTAAGGTAAACAAAATTAGGCACAGATCATTTAACTCGTTCAAGGTTCCCCAGTTGGAAGGAGCAGAGACTGACTTGAATGGGTTCATCTCTAAGCACATTTATGGAAGAATGGAGGAAGACGAGGCACAGGGGTCGGGGGAATGGTATGGTCGCTGATAATAGTTTGAGCAATGAGATGGAAATCCATTTGTGGTCTGACCTAGCATCTGCATCTCCCAGGGGCCATGTTAGTTAGAAATGCAGAGCCTTGGCCTCCTCTGTGACCTGCTGAGCCAGAATCAGCATTTTAAGAACATTCCAGGTGATTTGTATGCACATTAGAGTTTAAGCAACCTAGTTATCAAAGATAGTTAATATAGAACCTGTGTGTGTGTGTGTGTACACGTGCGTACACACGCAACTATTTGTATTCGTCTGGGCTGATACCACCTTGCTCAGAAATAAAGGTATAGCTACATGAATCAATGTTTTTCAAAGCACAGGTAATAGCTATTTTGTGGATTGTGAAAATACTTGAATGGATTTTAATTAGAAATTTTTTAAAAATTAGAAAATATTGGAGGGCATCTCATAGGTGTTACTGCATGAGATTTTTATTTTAAGTGTGTGTGTGTGTGTGTGTGTGTGTGTGTGTGTGTATATATATATATATAGGTCGTGAGGTAATAGTCTCCATCAGAAAACTTTTAACTGGTCTGCACACTGTGGCCCGAGATAGACGTGAGATTCCGGGCTGACATTTAGAGGTGTGGTGGAGCTGCTTCCTATTTCTGATAAATTCAGGAACTCTGAATGAAATCAGAGTTGAGGTTTGGAGGACCATGGAAGTCTCAGAAATTATCTAGCTCTAATCCCTCCCTGTCTGGATGCAAAAGCAGAGGCCCAGAGAGGGAGGGATTTGCCCAACGTCACACAGCAAAACTGGAACTTCGGAGGAAAGAACATAGCATTGTTAACAATGGCAGGTCTTTCATTCCCTTTTTGTCTCAATCATGAAAGTCCTGGGGGCTGGAGGGGGTGACAGCCCCGGGGACATGACTGTGGAATGTGTTGGGGAAACAAGATGCCTTCTCTTCCAGGCCCCACAAGCCAACAGGCCTACGTGTGGCGAGAAGGGGCTCTGGTTATCTGCCACCGCCTCTGTTTCGTTTGGTCTGTCAACTCCAACAGCAAAGTGCTCCCAACGTGTGAGGCTTGATAAAGGTGGGAAGGTAAGAGGGCGGAGGTGGCAGGACATCAGGGACCAGAGCTTGAGAGAAGTCCCAGAGCCTCTCTCTTCCTCCTCCCAAGAGCCTGGGAAGGCCAGCAGGGATCTCCCACTGCCCCACAGCCCCCACTCTGGGCCCTTGCTCACTTGTGGCCCAGAACCCAACCTCTCTGCAGGGCTGGGCCTTTTGCATTTCAAGATGGACCTTGATAAAATCTTGAACTTGGATGCTGAGCCAGAGACTTTTTAGGAGAAACCCATTCCCAGGCACAGTGGCACATACCGTAATCACAGCGACTCAAAAGACTGGAGCAAGAGAATGGAAAATTCTAGGCCAGCCTAGCCGACTCAGCAAGATCTTGTCTCAAAATAGAAAATACAAAGGTTTGGGCTGGGGCTGGGGTTGTGGCTCAGTGGTAAAGTGCTCACCTAGCATGTGTGAGGCATTGGGTTTAATTCTCAGCACCACATATAAATAGATTCATTAAATAAAGGTCCATTGAAAACTAAAAAAATGTTTTTAAAAAAAGGGTTGGGGATGTAATTCAGTGGTAGAGCACCCCTGAATTCAATCCCCAAATACTAAAAAATAAAAACTATCATCTTATTTTTCCATTTATATATATTTATTTTCTTTCTATGTTTTTGGTACCAGGGATTGAACTCAGGGGCACTTGACTGCTGAGCCACAGTCCTGTCCTTTTTTGTATTTTATTTAGAGACAGGGTCTCACTGAGTTGCTTAGGACCTCACTATGTTGCTGAGGCTGGCTTTGAACTCATGATCTTCCTGCCTCAGCCTCTAGAGCCGCTGGGATTACATCATGCCTGACATCCCCATCCCTTTTTATTTTTTTTTTTATTTTGAGACAGGGTCTTGCTAAATTTCTTAGGGCCTTACAAAGTGACTGAGGCCGGCTTTGAACTTGCAATTCTCCTGTCGCAGCCTCCCAAGTCACTGGATTACAGGTGCCACCACCACACCTGGCTGCGTACATATTCTTTAGGACAAATTCCTAAAAGTATCCAAGGATATATTCACTGTAAACGTTTTCTTTATGGAATATCTCATGGTTCTCAGAAAACATCGTTAGCATTTGAAAACCTCTAGAGTCAGGCAATCAGACCCAAGCCTGGCTTACACTCTAGCTGCACGACCTTGGGATCTGTTCATCTTTGTGTCCCTGCACATAAACATGTGGAGGTAACAGGAGCTGCTCCTGTGATTCTTCCCACCCAGGAGTACTGGCAGTTCTGCCTTTGCTTCGCACACCACAAACAAAGGGTCCCCTTGCCCCCTGGGGCATCTCTGCCCACCAGGGTGCACTTCTAAAGCATTCGCAGGTGATGAGGGGATCTCTGGTGCTCCTCTCTGAAATCAGGCTCTTGGGACTGGAATCCTGACTCAGACCAAGAGGTAACTTTGGGCAAGTGTCTCAACCTCTCTGTGCCTTCGTTATCTGTGAAGTGGCTGTGTGACATCGGAACCTACCTCACAGGCTTAATTGAGATAGAACGCATCCCGGTGTGAGCACAGGGCCCAGCACACAGTGAACACCCGTGCTGTGCTTGCTATCATGATGCCGTCTCTCACGTCACCACTGAGAGCTTTCCCTTGCCTGCAGGTGATTGGCAGAAGCCTCCCCATGGAAGCCAACCTTCTTCATCTCCTTTCCACAGCTCCCCTACTTGGAGCCTTGGGTGCCCTACTGTTAATGCCAAGCGGAGCAATTCCTATCTCTACCCCATTCTATGCCCTCAGTTTACCTTTCTTGGTTCCTTGACGGGAGCTTTTCCCTCTTTCCCAAATGCATCTCTTATGTGCCTCCTAAAGGAAGGGTCAGGGCTCAGGTCTACTTGTGCCTGGGCACAGACTCAGCCCTGGAAGTCCCTGGCAAATATGGGCCCCAGTTTCCCCATCTGTAAGTGTGGTGGGGGGTCTGGATGGTCTCCAAGTACCCGCGCAGCTCTGAACAGTTCACAGATTCCAAAATGAGATTCTCACTTCCTGTGTGCACACTGTGCTCACCCTTGGGAAGCCCTGGATGCCCTCCCAGCACCCGCACGGCTGTCACAAACCCACAGACCTCACACACAGCCTGTGACACGTCAGAGCAGCACACTGGAAGCCATCACGTCATGGCCAGAATTAGAGAATTCAAGTTCAGGAGCCCAGGGACCAGGAAGGCCACTTTTACCCAACCTGGAGACCTGGGGTTTGTTCTTTGCCCACATAGACACCTTCCCTTTTTGCAAATGTACTCAAACGTGGCAGGTGGCATTATGCAGCTGAGGGGCTGTTCAGCCTAACTTGGAGCCTAAGACTCAAACTAGAGCATGACCTTGGGCTCAGGCTCACCAAACCCCCAAATAATAGCCTCATTTTCTTTTCTTTTTTTTCTTTTTGGAGGGGGACAAGTACCACGGATTAAACTCAGAGGCACTCAACTACTGAGCCCCATCCCAGCCCTATTTTTTATTTTATTTAGAAACGGGGTCTCACTGAGTTACTTAGCACCTTGCTGTTGCTGAGGCTGGATTTGAACTCATGATCCTCCTGCCCTAGCCTCCTAAGCCGCTGGGATTATAGGCATGGGACACTGCCCTGGGCCAACAGCCTCATTTTCCTAGGAGAACCTTCAGGCCCCTAGGAAAGGCCACATATTTGAAACATAGTTTCAAAAATGCCTTTCCACCAGTAGCCAGTATTGGAACCCACCGACCATAAAGGCTTTAATATGAGAAAAACCTTAAATTTTACCCGCTCTGTGCCTCTTTGTTTATTCTTTGGGGTTAATTGTGCTCCTGAAATATTAAACAGAGCCATAATTTTTCTGGTCATTTTGGATGATAAAGTCTTTAGGTCACTGCATACAGTCTCAGCTCAATCTCCCAAACCTTCCATCTTGATTTCAAGTGGAGCCTCCTTCTTGCTGGCCCCCCACTCCCTAGCCGTGGCTTCTCTCCTCCTCACCTGATCAACACCCCCCCCCCCCGGAGACTTTGACAGCCTCGGTTTCCTACCCCCCAGGTCTGGAGTCCAGGGTAGGAGAAGAAGTCAGTAGGGCAGAGTTCCTACCTGAGGGCACTGTCCTGGTGCCTTTGTGTTTGGGCTCCTGGCTCTGGGAGGGCATCTAAAGTAGGTTCTCTCACAGGACCTTTCTCTGGGTCCATTGCAGACACCCTCTGCCCTTCTCCACCTCTGAAGTCCCTCACCTGCAGGTCCCTTACAAGGTGACTGTGTATATACCCTGAGGGTGGCTTCTGCCTCCACAGCCCTAGATATCTCAGGATCTCCAGCTACTTTGGGCTGTCTGTTGGCCCCTCCAGAAATCCCCTCTGGACAGTCCCTAAGATAATAATCCCCTGCTGGCATCCCTCCTTAGCTGCCTCACATGAGTACATGGGTCACTTTCAGAACCCTTGCTGGCTTCCAGAAGCTCCGGAGTGAGCTGAGGTATAGCCACTTCCCCGGGCTCCATCAGTAAAGCTCTGGGCCACCAGGAAGGTTGCCCTTTAAACAGAACAGCCTATGTGTCCCCCCGAATGCAGAGACACAACTGGAGTTCTAGGAGTAGCCACCTTAAAGTACTGCCCTCCTTTCTCCAGATGAAGGGAAGCATCCTTTCTGAGACAGGTGGGACTCACAGCATGAAAATTTCCTCCTCAGGAGACAGAGCAAGATGGTAGCCAAGACCCTCTCGTGACTCTTCATGGACACACCAAGTTGAACAGCTGTTCAGCACCAAACTACTGCCACCAGTGCTAAGGAAGTCAGACCCCAACGCAGACTATCAGCACCATTGCCAGTTGTCCTTGTCCCTCCCAGCTGGATCTGTGGCACCTGTCCAAATTCCTAGCAGGAAAAGAAGATCCATCCAAATCTAACTTGCTTTGGAGCATCACCTGGAGAAGATGATAAGCAGCATTTACCACCTCCACAAAAATCCCAAAGGATGCTCTCCACCCTGGAAGATCACTCCATTTATTTTCTTTTTTTTTAATTTTTAAAATTAATTTGTTTGAATTTATATATGACAGCGGAATGCATTACGATTTATATTACACATATAGAGCACAATTTTTCATATCTCTGGTTGTATATAAAGTATGTTGACACCAATTCATGTCTTCATACATGTACTTTGGATAATGATGTCCATCACATTCCACCATCATTTCTAACCCCATGCCCCTCCCTTCCCCTCCCACCCCTCTGCCCTATCTAGAGTTCCTCTATTCCTCCCATGCTCCCTCTCTTAACCCCACTATGAATCAGCTTCCTTATATCAGAGAAAACATTCAGCATTTGGTTTTTGGGGATTGGCTAACTTCACTTAGCATTATCCCCTCTAACTCCATCTATTTACCTGCAAATGCCATGATTTTATTCTCTTTTATCTCGGAGTAATATTCCATTGTGTATATATGCCACATTTTTTTTTTATCCATTCATCTACTGAAGGGCATCTAGGTTGGTTCCACAGTTTAGCTGTTGTGAATTGTGCTGCTATAAACATTGATGTGGCTGTGTCCCTGTAGTATGCTTTTTTTAAGTACTTTGGGTATAGACAGAGGAGAGGGATAGCTGGGTCAAATGGTGGTTCCATTCCAATTTTCCAAGGAATCTCCATACTGCTTTCCATATTGGCTGCACCAATTTGCAGTCCCACCAGCAGTGTATGAGTGTACCTTTTTCCCCACATCCTCGTCAACACTTATTGTTGTTTGTATACATAATAGCTACATTCTGACTGGAGTGAGATGAAATCTTAGAGTGGTTTTGATTTGCATTTCTCTAATTGCTAGAAATGATGAACATTTTTTCATATATTTGTTGATTGATTGTATATCATCTTCTGAGAGGTGTCTGTTCAGGTCCTGGCCCATTTATTGATTGGGTTTCTTTTTTTTTTTTTTTCTTTTTTTGGTGCTTAACTTTTTGAGTTCTTTATATACCCTAGAGATTAGTGCTCTATCTGATATGTGAGGGGTGAAAATTTGCTCCCAAGATGTAGGCTCTCTGTTCACCTCATGGATTGTTTCTTTTGCTGAGAAAAAGCTTTTTAGTTTGTATCCATCCCATTTATTGATCCTTAATTTTAATTCTTGTGCTATAGGAGTCTTATTAAGGAAGTTGGGGCTGAATCCCACATGATGGAGATTAGGGCCTACTTTTTCTAAGACCACTCCATTTCTAACCCACTGTTGAGACCTGTGAAATAACTACCATGCATTGTTAACTCTGCAAACACCTTGAGAGTTGTCTCCTTTTTCTAGTCATATATCTCAAATACTCTGAGTACATGAAATATTAACAATAAAATTTAAATTCTTAATGTGTGTGTGTGTGTAGGGGGCTCTGCTTTCTCTTCATCCTTGTCGACTTCCAACCCCTTACGACCCCCTCATACTGTGGAGCAGGGGTTGGGAACAACCAGTTTATGTCTGTTTTGTAAATGTTGCAGCCGAGATCTGGCACCTTGCTCCAGATGGCATCTGTGGAATCTGGGCCCAACCCTCCATGTTAATACCTTGTCATATTAAAAGCCACCATTGGTTTATGCCTTCCTTCACAGGCAGGCTCAAGGCTTACCATTTGTAGTGAATATTTATTTTTAGCTCTCTGTATCCATTTCACCTTCTGGAAATAGCACCCTGATTTCTTCTGAGGTAATTGGTCTCCCTGGTTAGGACACTCAGGAGTGGGTGAGAGAACAGAAGCGTTTGAGGCCTGGCCTACATCCCTTCCTGGGTTTCCCATTGGAAATTGGGTGGCTGGATGCGGATAGCTCAAAATTTCTCCTTCCCCTGGGCTTACCTAAGGTCTGGGGCTGTCAGAGAAGCTGCCCTTCTCCCCTCAGGGGTGCTCTGGAGTCCATAGCTGAGGAATGTGGGATAAGTCTAGCCCCCTGGCCTCCAGGTGAGCAATTCACACTCCAGACCTGCTGTGTGGTATCAGGCTCAGTTGGAGTTCTCTGGAAACCACATCTTTGAGCAGCTTCTTGCCCTGCCAGTCCTGTTCCCAAGCCTCCTCTTCTGACAGCGCCCCCCCAGTCCCCCCATCCCCTCCTCTTTCACACACACACACACACACACACACACACACACACATTCGCGTGCACGTACACATACTCACAACAAGAAAATTGCACAAGAATCCTCATCTCAATCAGGTTGCTTCTAGCCAACCTGACATAAGCCAGGTAGGAATGTGACCCAAGCCAGGCCCATCTCCAAGGACCCTGCATCAGGGAGGGGAGAAAAAAAAAAAGAAGCTAGAGCCTACTCGTTCAGGAGTGGCATTTTGGCAAGGGTGTCCACTATTCCTCTTTTGATTCCTGAGCATCTCTGGTTCTTCTCTTTTCTGGTGATCCTCTAAGCGCGTCATGTCCTTCTCTCCAACAATCTCTCTTTTTGCTGACATTTCAGCCACTATTTCTGAGGCCAGCCATCAGAGAAATCCATAGGTACACTATTTTAATGCAGTATCTCAGCCTTCCATTTCCATAGGAAGCAGCTCTTATCATCCCTTCCATTTCATGGAAAAGAAAGCTGAGCCCCCAGAGAAGGAGACCCCCTCTCTTAGGCTAATTTGCAAACCAGCAGATCTCCATGGCTCCCTAAGGCAGTCGGGCCTGGCAGGCTCAGGCCTGGACTCTGGGGTCTGATTGGAATTCTGTCTCCTCCACTTGCTCCAGGAGTCAGGCAAGTTACCAACTGAGCCTCAGTGTCTTCATCCCATCCACGGAGACAATCATTTCTAGGAAGGACTGCGAGCAGGATCCAAGGAGCTGCTGAAAGCCGTTGCTTAACTTGGAACCCAGAATATAATAGTACTCGATTATTTGTAGCTGTTATTAATTAGCATTGTGCTACTTTCAGTCACCAAAGAGTGACTTGGAGACATTTCTGCCAATGAAGGGGCCAGAAGAGGCCCGTGGCAAGGACAGTCCAGCATTCTCTTGGGACCCTCTGCCAGCAGAGCACTGGGATGTAATTGAATGAAGTCATCCAGTGGAGCTGTTTCTAGCTTTGGGGCAGTGTCCCGTCACCCAAGTTGTGGCCATTTGGGAATCTGGGCCCAGAGTTGCTAAATCCTGTAGTTTTCAGGACAAGTCGGGAATCTAGGTTATTGTATCAAACATTTTAAAGTGTTTTAACTTAAAACACATTTTTAGTGCTGACTGGGTCGGACTAAACCCATCTGTGGCTGGATGGGGGCCTCAGTTTGCATCTCTGGGTCGGAGGCGGTTGATGTGGCTGTTGTGTGAAGGCCGAAGTCACCCTTCCCCCAACTCACCAGACCCCATCTCTGGAGCTTCAAGAAGGGGCTGCTCCTGGGGGCTTCTGGCTGCTCATGGTTTTAGATACTCATTTAGAAAGCAGCACCTGAATTCACAGTGTGAGTCCAGCCGGGTAGGCTGAAAGGGTCCAGGGTGACTGAGACCCATGCTCTGCTCTTGAAGGACATAAGGTTTTGTGGGGGTAAGGTTTCAGGTTCACCAAACAATGCAAGGAGAGGGAAGGCCAGGGGTGTGTTCTATTTGTGTGTGCATGCATGCACAGAGGTGTGGGTGTATGCACATGTGTGTAGTGGAGGGGAATGAGTATGGAATGCTCCATCCAGGTCCAAGTTCCAAACTGGGTATTATATATTACTGAGTAGCTTTTATTTTTATTTAGAGATTTAGGCAAGAAAGAAAATGAAATTGATACTCCTCAACTTATGATGGGTGGGCTTATGTCCCCACAAACCCATTGTGAGTTGAATATGGTGTAATTTTAAAATGTATGTATTCCACCTAACCCACTGAATGTCCTAGGTTAGCAACATGTTGTACAGCACCTCCCAGCCCCAATGGAGTTGTGCAATTTCCATGTAGAGAGAGAATTGTCCAGAAAGGATCATACTGCATACCATGAGCTCAAGTAAAGATCAAAATTAGAAAGGACTTATGCGTATTGCTTCCACATCACCCATTGTAAGGGCAAAAAATCCTAAATCTAACCATCGTAAGCCAAGGACCCCTCTAAGCTTACTGAGCAAATCTAAGTAGAAATGAGATAGTGTTTTCTCCTAAAAATGTCCAGGATATATTGTCAAGGGAGAAAATCAGTTGCAAAGTAGTGTATGTGATGATTTGACTTTGTTGTTTTAAATTTTTAAAAAAATCCCAAACAGGCCATGCACCAAGGTGTCTGGTCTGTGTGAGTGCAGGAGGCCCCGCATGGAATGAAGTCCGTTGGGGCTGTTAACATTAGTTACCTCAGGGGAAGGGACGGATGGGGGTTGTGTAACAACTTATTGTGTGTTTGCATTCGTGTTCTGTTGTTTTGCTGGTTTCAGTAAGCCTGATGGCTGTTGCAATCCAAAAGCCATACAAGACAATTTAAATACATATCACACGAGCATCTACCAAGAAGACTATCATCCTTTGTAGAGATATCTCAATTTTCCCCATAATTACTATTATTATTATTTTTTTTGTACTAGAGATTGAACCCAGAGGTATTTTACCACTGAGCTATATCCCTCCCCTTTTTATTTTTTTTATTTTGAGACAGAGTCTCACCAAATTGCTTAGAGCCTCACTGCCATCCTCCTACCTCAGCCTCCAGAGTTACTGAGATCACAGTTGTGTGTCACCAGGCCAGGCCTATTTTTTCAATTATACTCCTGTGCAAGTTCATTGTAGGAAAATCAGCAAGCGCTCATACATAAAACAGGAATAAGACTGAAATTACTAGAATTTTACCCCGTGAGCATTTTGGAGCCTACCCTTTTGACTTGCAACTCCCAGGAGAGGCCAATGGTTGCTGTGGGCCGGAGCCAGTGCCAAGCATTTGGGAAGGGCAGGGCTAACCTGGCCGCACCGTGCGGGTCCTGCCACGTCATGCTTGAGACAAGGCAGCAGATGGATGCGTCTCAGGAGAGTCTGGACCCAGTACGGGGCCTGGGAATCTGCATTTGCCAAGCTCCTGGGCACGTTCCGACAGGTGTCGCACTTGGAGTTGGCCAGCAGGATTCCGGCAACCTGCTTACAGCCACATGGTGAGACTGAAGTCCACAGAGGAGACCTGCCCAGAAACACCCAGCCAGCCTGGCAGAGGCTGGGAGTCAGAGGCTCCCACCTCCCCTCGTCACTAAGTGCTCCCTGCCATGCTGCCGCTGGGCCCCTAAGGCCGACAGAGGTTATTGTTTTCTTATGCCTCCAATTAAACAAAAAATCCTGTCAACGAGCGACAGGCCTAATGCACGGAGGCATTAACCAGACTCGCAACCCGACCCGGGTCTGCTCCTGTGGGTGAAGCACATTCCTTCCCCAGGCCACGATGGCAGGCTCTCTCCTGATAAAGGGCCCCACCAGGGCACCAGCACCCAGCCTGGTAGGCACCATGGTCCAGGTCAAAGTTCCAAACTGGTACACGAAGGCCTCCGGGACAGGGCCACCCTGCTGCAGGCTTGAGGCCTACTTGGTAGTCTTTCCTAGACACCAGGAAATCAGAGCAGGGAGACTGAGGCCCCCCGAGGGCTGAGGGCAGGCCTGAAGGGATCCACTGGGTCGCAGGCAGGCCCCACCAGCTTCCTTGCAGTCCCAGGCTGCTAAGGAAAGCAGGCAAGGATTGGCAAGCTTGGTGAGCAGTCCCCAGGAATAGGGCTTGTGGGATGTAGGGCCATAGCTAATATCAGGGCCGGTGTCCTGCCTACACCCCTGATGCTGGTCCCAGGAGCAGAGGAACCTGAGGCCCTGAGAATGTGAGGTACCATCCAAGGTCTCCCAGACTCAAACCCTCATCCTCTGAGTCCTGTTTCCTCAAGGGAGCCAGATCCACTGGAGCTCTAAGTCCAGCATGGGGTGCCCTCTCTGCAGCATGGTCCAGCCTGGACCAGGCATGCATCCTGAACCTGGGTCCCAGGCAGATGAGACTGCCACTACGCCTGGCAGAGTGGACATAATTAGAAAGGAAGGAAGGAAGGAATGTACAGAATGGCATCTCCTGGAAAAAGAGATGCCTGCATTTGCTCATTCATCTTTTGGTTGGTACCTGTAAGGAGCACTGAGCATACACCAGGTGCTGAATTCCTATGTATAAGAATTGCTCAGCCTCACAATGGGGGACAGACAGGTCAGCCCTTCAATGCAACACAAAAAGAGAAAGTGGGATGCACAGTGTCCCCAGTTGTCACAGCCTCAAGTTAGGGAAAGAAGCAGCACTGAAGCCTAAAGGCCAAGAGGGCAGGGCATGTGTTCCAGGCAGAGAGGGCTGTGTGCAGAGAATAGAAGCATGACCGGAACTTTGAGTTCCAAAGGCACTCCATGTGGCCAAAGTACAGGGGGTGAGTGGGAACAGGCAGGAGGTGGGAGTGGTGTCAGCCAGGTTCTGAAGGGCTTTGAACCTCAGGCAGAGGCTCACACCTTTATTCCAAGAGCTAGAGGAAGTCACTGGAAAGTTTAAAGAAGGAGCTGTGCCGATTGGATCAGGGATGGATTTGCAAACAGAATGCCAGGAGTGTGGGAGGCAGGAGGGAGTAGGATTGATTGGATATCTCAGTCATCGAGGTGAATGCCCGTGGCAGACAGGCGCAGAAATGAGAAGAAGGAGCAAAGTCTTGCAGGAGACCTCCCTTGACGGAGTGGGCAAAATGGTGGTGGGTGGGGAGGAATGGGAGCAAAGGAGGAGCTAGAGCCCAAAGGCAGAGTCCCTATGAAATGTTGGTTCAAAGATGCTTAAAAGGGGTCCGTTCTCTGGGACCCCTCAGGTGAGATGCCCGCTGGGGAACCTTGATACAGGATTGGAATGGACAATCGATTCAGAAACTGTTTATTGAGAACCTACTACATGTCTGGTGTTGTTCTAAGTCCTGAGAGCACAACAATCAGCACAGTGGCATCCCTGACTGTATTCAGCAGAGGACAGAGACAGGAAACAAAAACAGAGCAACATGACAGGTGCTGATACACGGAACCAAGAACAAGGAAGCTGAATGAGGGCAGGGTGGGCAGCAGAGAGGGAGCTCTGTCTCAAATAAAGCAGCCAGGAACGCTTCATTGATAAGGCCACTCCCTATTTTCACTTTTTAAAAACCTCTTTATTGTGATGTCACTCACATACCATACGATTCACCCTTTAAAAGACTACAATTCGGTGGCTTTTAGTATGTTCACAGAGTTGTGTAACCATCACCGCAGACTAATTCCAGAACATTTTCATCATCCCCCAAAGAAACCCTGGACCCACCAGCAGTGACTCCCTGCTTCCCGTTATCCCCAACCCCTAACTTTCTGTCCCCATGCATCTGCCTATTTTGGACAGTTCTTATAAGTGGAATCGTGTGACATGGGGTCTTTGGTGACTGGCTGCTACCACTGTTTTCGAGGTCCATAACAAGGCAATTTTTGAGCAAACACCTGGACATGAATGAATGGGCCACACAGAAGTTAGAGGATGGCACTCAGGGACCCCAAACTGCACAAGCACAGAAAGAGAAGCCCCTGCTCTAGCCAAGCTGTCCTGGCCCCATGGGGAGACAGCTAGTCCCCCCAGACAGGGAGCAGGAGCAGGCTACCGCAGCTGGGGTCAGGGGAACCTAGAAAGCCCCTTCTCTAGCTGGAGTAGGTGGGTTGCAGCAATGGTCTCTGACACCCAGGAGACTCTGGAAGCCCTCTTGGGACGCCAAAGCTGGAGGAGTCCCGTGGAATCAGAACAGCAGTCCAGCAGACGGAGACAGATAAGTGAAGCAAGACCCAGGAGGCGTGGGAGGGGCTGCAGTGGCTGTGCTGGTGTGGGTTCAGTGGGGGTTCTGAGGAACAGAGAGTAGGGGGAAGAAAGCACACAGCTGGGTCCCTGATGAAGAGCCTGCTTTCCCTTGCACCCTTTCATCTGGGTCTGTGTGGGCCCTGTGTCTCCACCAGGCCCTCAGGGATCTGAATGGGCGCTGTGATGGGCGTTTGCACAGCCAGAAAGGGAAGACTGAATGGCATTTCCTGGAGCTCTCCGGCCCATTCTGGACTTTCCCAGGCTGAGTCAGGGTGGAGGGTGGGGAGGGGAGGAGATGCCCAGAGACAGCAATAGCTCCTGTGCTTCCTGCACAGAGCCATGGACAGCAGAGGTGTCAGGAGTCCTGGGAGGAGCCTCGGCTCAGGAGAGCTTTGGTGAAGCCCTTTGCTCTGTGACCCACAGATCCCCCAACTGAAGACCTGGACAGTGCCCTACTCAGCATCCCCAATCCCAGCCCTCCAGGACTCCAGACCCCTAGCATCAGGATCACTACTCAGGGATAGACAAGTGCCTCAGGACACTGGGACTCCAGGACACTCTGAATAGCCACACAGATGGACTCAGGGCCAAAGGGGGTACTGTTTTTCTCTTTTTTTTTTTTTTAAAGAGAGAGTGAGAGACAGAGGGGGACAGAGAGAGAGAGAGAGAGAATTTTAACATTTATTCATTTTTTCTTAGTTCTTGGCGGACACAACATCTTTGTTGGTATGTGGTGCTGCTGAGGATCGAACCCGGGCCGCACGCATGCTAGGCGAGCTCGCTACCGCTTGAGCCACATCCCCAGCCCCTGTTTTTCTCTTAAAATAAGTAATTCTTTTTAATTTCGTAGATATTTTAGTATACATCTCCAAATGTGACATTTTTTTTCTGAACAAGAAAACACAAAATTTATTACATGCGAGTATTAGACTCCTATAAGGGCTTTTTTATTTTTAAAAGCAAACTATAACACCATTATCATAGTATATCAGTCAACTACTCATTCACAATAATGCTGAGCAGCAACCCATCCCCAAACTCAGCAGAACATGACAGTTTGCATTTGATTTTCTCCCACATGTCTGAGAGGTATGGCTGAAGTCGCGGAGCTTGGCCCCAAGCTGCCCCTGGGGTCAGGTCTGTTCAATGTGACTGTTATTCTTCTGGGGCTGGTGGCCACAGTGAGATGTGTTCTCTTGGTGGGGGCAGGAACCCAAGAGCAAGTCCAACCCCGTAAGCACATTTCAACACTTTGAGGTCACGTTCACCAGCACCCATTGGCTAAAGCCAGTCACATGGCCAACCCTAGAGTGGGCGGGGTGGTGCCCCTGATGGAAAGAGCTGCCCAATCCCCTGTGGATTCAGGGAAGAATGAAGAATCAGGTCCTTGCAATCATTCCAACGCAGCATCCTCCAGAGATGACCAATATGTATGTATGTATGTATATATACACATATGTATATTTACATATATATATTTGTTTTTAATTTTTTGTAGTTGTAGGTGGACAGCATACCCTTATTTTATTTGTTTATTTTTATGAGGTGCTAAGGATCCAACCCAGTGCCCCACACATGCTAGGCAAACACTCTGAGCTGCAGCCCCAGCCCTATATATTTGTTTATATTTACTTCTATCTTTATGAACTGTAGATGTATTGTAGCTGTTTGTCCTTGCAATTCTGCTTTTGTTCCCTCCTGTCTTCAGCCTGGTGGTAGCCCCTTCAGTTGCATTAGTCTCTCAGAGCTTCCTTGCTACTTAATCTTTTTCTTTTTCTTTTTTTTTTTTTTTTTTTTTTTAGTACCAGTGATTGAACCCAGGGGCACTCGACCACTGAGCCACATCCCAGCCTTATTTCCTATATATTTAGAGACAGGGGCTCACTGAGTTGCTTAGCACCTCACCCTTGCTGAGGCTGGCTTTGAACTCTCGATCCTCCTGCCTCAGCCTCCCAAGTCTTGGGGATTACAGGCGTGTGCCACCGTGCCCAGTGCTACTTTATCTTGATTATAAAATATTCCAAGCTTTTCTGTGCACTTCCTGCCCAAGACTTGGAATCAGTCTATTTTTTTTTACCATTTATAAATTTAAAAAATTAAAATTGACATCTAAAAATTCTACATATTTATAGGATATCATGTGATGCTTTGATATGTTATTCTGTCTCCTCTAGCACTTATTTTCTTTTGTGGTGAGAACATTCTAAGTCTTTCTTCTGGCTTTTTGAAATCTGCAGTGCATTATCATTATCTATAGCTACCCTACCGTGAAATGGCACACAGAACTTCTTCCCCCTTTCTAACTAACTAGTACCCATCCTCCACCCTGCCCCAGCCCTCCCTCCGTCAGCCCCACCCCCAGCCTGCGCTAACCACTGTGCAACTCTCAGCCTGTGAGCTCAACTCTTGAGATTCCACATATGACTGAGATCATGCGGTATTTCTCTCTGTGCTTGTCAGCCTAATTTTTAAAAAGTTGCACATTCCCAAGATTTAAAAATCAAGCAATTTTTAAAGTATAAAAGGTAGAGCACACCCCTACCCCCTACCCGCTACCCGCTACCCCGGGGCTCATTCCTTTCCCTAGAAAAACCATTCTTATCACTATCTTCTGGATCTTGTGGGAGGTATTCTGTGCCTCATGAGCTATACACCACTTGCATTTCTTAAAAAAAATACATGTAAAAACTTTATTTTAAAGTTATACTTTACTCTGGGTAATCATTTTATTTTATAGTATAGAATAATAATGATTATTATAAATAGAACTTTTGTCACATTTACCATGTGCTGGAGAGCTGAAGTCCGAACTGAAATCTGCCGACTGGTTAGGCTTTTCCCATACCTTCTGCCTTCTCCCTCCGGGGCACTGGACACACACTCACCGTATCCTCGTTTGACTAGGCCAGTGTCTACCGAGGTACGGGAAGCTCAAAGATTTTACATGCACAAATGGACATTTGTCATCTTAATAGTAGTGAATACATTTCAATATGTAAGAGAAAAATAAAATAAAATGAGGATAGCAAGGGCCCGTGGCGGTGGCACACGTCTGTAATCCCAGCTGTTCAGGAGGCTGAGGCAGGAGGATCGAGAGTTCAAAGGCAGCCTCAGCAAGGGCAAGGTGCTAAGCAACTCAGTGAGACCCTGTCTCTAAAAAAAATACAAAGTAGAGCTCAAGTGCCCCTGAGTTCAATACCAGGTACCAAAAAAAGATAGATGATAGATAGATAGATAGATAGATAGATAGATAGATAGATAGATAGATGATAGATAGCAAGGAAGCCTACAGCGAACCGTGTTTTCCAAGTTGCTCCCCTTACTGAAGCTGGGTTCAGTTGGGGCCAGCTCTGTCTCTGAGCAGAAGGTAACTGAGGACGCTCATTTCTAACCTGCCTCTCACTCCCTCTCTCTCTGCCTCTGTACCTCCTCCTCCACTGGGAAGACCCAGCCTCCGGGGGGAATTTAATCTAAACTTTGATTAGAATCAAGACACCCCAGAGGGTCTGAGTGTGGTGGACTCTCAGGCGCCACCTCTGCCAGGACTTTCTTGGTAGGGCTGGAGAGGAGGAGGCTGAGGGGAAGGGGCTCGCCAAGGCTGCACAGCAACTCACCATGCAGCCACCTTTCCACCACGCCAAACTGTGCCCCAAGTTCTGTGTCTCTGGGGAAGGTGGGGAAAGGCAACCAGGCGTGAATGGATTTTGAAAAGGGACGCTGCCCACCTCATAAACTCAATCAGAAGTCAAGGACCAGAGCTGCTCCGGAAAAATAAACAAAACTACACTGTTCAAGCAGGCCAAAGACCCCAGGAGGGGTGGGGCTGGGGCTCCGCGGTAGCGCACTTGCCTGGCACGTGTAAGGCACTGGGTTCAATTCTCAGCACCACGTATAAATAAAGGTTTATCAACAACTAAAAACTAAAACTAAAAATTTTTTTTTAAAAAAAGAAAGAACAGGGGCTGGGGATATAGCTCTGTCTGGTAGAGTGTTTGCCTTGCATGCATTAAGCCCTGAGTTCAAACCCCAGCACCACCAAAAAAATAAAGTAAAATAAAGAAAGAACAATCGAAAGTAAGCCCTCCAACAGCAGATATCTCCACCCACCTGCCAGTCTCCCATCCCAGAGGAAACCAGCACTAATTTAGTGAATATCTTTCCAGGAATATCCTCTGCATACAGCAGCAAAGGCTTGTGTGTGTGTGTGTGTGTATGTGTGTGTGTGTGTGTGCGCACGCACACACACAAAATAATATGCTTGGAGTTTTAAATGAAGAGGATAAAAAAGTTCTGGAGAAGGATTCACCACACTGAACAGAGTTAATGCCACTAACTAGACAACTTCAAAGTGGTTACAATGTTAAATCTCATGTTCTGTGTATTTGACCACAGTAAAAAAAAAATAATAATAATAACTTGTCTAACATCCATTGTTCCCTCCATCTATTTTCAATTAACTAATTCTAGGAAAGCATTCCACCACCCCAAGGGGACCTCTTTTTTGTTCATCTTGGTCAAGCTGGGTAGCAGCGCCCTTTGCAGTAGGGTTTCCAGTCAGATTTGGACAGAAGAGGCATCTGTGGAGATCTGGATGCAAGTCCCCACCCATTCCTCTGTCAAGGTCGAACCCCTCTCAAGGTCATCACAATCAGAGGCCATGATGGGCGGATGCTGAGCTGCTAGTGGGTCCCTGGTCCTCCTCACACTCCTCTCTTCACATTCTGCTCTTCTTCCCAACCTATGGCCCAGCTACTCTAAGCGGCGTGACCTGCCATCAGACCTGGGAGAGTGGGCTGTAGGGACATGCCATGCAGAAGTGTCGCTTCCTGGAGACCTCCCTGGGCGCCAGTCCTGTCCTACCAGGCAGCTGACTGTCTAGCTCCTTGGCCTTCTCGTACCCTCTGGTTGTCCCTGACTTTCCACCTCCCCAGCTGTGGAGCAGTGTGACGCCAATAACAAAGCCCTGATTCCAGACCTCACAGTGGCCTCGTTCCCTGAGGGAGCCCTATTACCCCAGATTCTGCCACATCCTTTTCAACAGAAATTATGATGAAACACAACAACATAAAATTTAGTGCCTGAATTATTTTTTACGTGTGTGATTTGGTGGCATTGAACACATTCACACCAGGCCACCGACCTCCAGAACTCTTTTCACTCTCCAGAACTGCCCACCCTCCCCAGCCCCCAACCACTCTCTCTATTTCTATGAATTTGACTGATCAAGTACCTCAGATGAGTCTCAGAGAAGTGGAATCTTAGAATCTTTGTGTTTTTGTGACTCTCTTGTTTCCCTTCGCACAAGGTCCTTGGGCTCATCCAAGTGGTAGCGTAGGTCAGAATTCCCTTCCTTTTTAAGGCCAAATATTCCACTGTGGGCCCACACCGAGTTTGTCTCGCCCACCCATCTGTCAGTGACCACTTTTCTTTTTTAATTTTTTTTTTAGCTGCAGATGGACACAATATCTTTATTTTACTTATTTATTTTTATGTAGTGCCAAGGATCAAACCCAGTGCCTCACACATTGCTAGGCAATCACTCTACCACTGAGCCACAATCCCAGCTTCCTGGATATGGATTTTTTTTTTTAGAGAGAGAGAGAGAGAATTTTTTAATATTTATTTTTTAGTTTTCAGCGGACACAACATCTTTGTTTGTATGTGGTGCTGAGGATCGAACCTGAGCCGCACGCATGCCAGGTGAGCGCTACCACTTGAGTCACGACATTCCCAGCCCTGTCAGTGACCACTTTTCTTCCACCTCTTGCCTGCTGTGAATGGCTCCACTTTCTCATTTTTATTTATTTTTTGTTGTTTGTTTGTTTGTGTTCCTCGTGGTGATGGTGCTGGGGATTGGATCCAGGGCCTTGTGCAGGCAGGGCAAGCTCTCTACCAAGTGAGCTCTACCCCCAGCCCCTCTCATTTGTTTTCATGGCTGCTCAGGGTTCCATTGGAGTTGACCCAGGTCTGAACCCTACGTCCACCTGCGGACACAACATGGAATCTTCCATGTATAGTAAGTGGGCCATAAAGGAGGGTCGTCGCCCTCACTGGGGCAACTCTAGAAGAAGTTCTGATCTCAGAACCATGGCCGCAGCTCTCCCTGGGTCTGCCCCACTCTCCGTAGCCCTAGACTCCCCTATCTTTTTGACCTGAAGCTCAGGCTTTCAGGGCCCATTTGGTCCCCACCAGTCTTCTTAGCCTACACAGGAAATTCATGGTGCCGCCACTCAGAGCTGCCAAACCAACTTCTCGTAATGCAAATGAAAACGACGCTGAGATTCCATCTCACCCCTGTCAGAATGGCAGTTATCAAGAATACAAGAAACAATAAATGTTGGTGAGGATGTCGAGGGGGAGTTTCACTTGTATGTTGCTAGTGGAACTGCAAATTGGTGCAAACCACTCTGGAAAGCAGTTTGGAGATTCCTCAGAAAACTTGAAATGGAGCCACATTTGATCCAGTTATCCCATTCCTCTGTATATACCCAAAGGACTTAAAATGAGCATACTGTAGTGACGCAGCCACATCAATGTTTAGAGCAGTTCAATTAACAATAGCTAAGCTATTGAACCAACCTAGGTGCCCTTCCACAGATGAATGGGTTAAGAAAATGGGGTATATATACACATGGAATATTACTCAGTCATAAAGAGAAATGAAATTATGGCACTTGGCAATAAATGGAGACTATAAGCCAATCCCCCCAAAGAACCAATGGCCAAATATTCTCTCTGATATGCAGATGCTGACCCACAATAAGAGGTGGGGGGAGTAGAATACAGGTTCATGGGAATAGACAAAGGGTAATGAAGGGAATAGGAAGGGCAGTAGTATGAATCAGACGTAGCTTTCCCGTGTTTCTGTATGAACACACCACCAGTGAAACTCCACATCATGTACAACTGCAAGAATGGGAACCTGCTTAGAATGTTATACTCCATGTATGTATAATATGTCAAAATACACTCTACTGTCATGGATATCTAAAAAGGGCAAATAAATAAATAAATAAACTAACTCTTCCTCCTCTGGCCCTTGACACAGACTGTCACATGTATGCAGACTCTCCACACTGAGGGTCCACGGGGGCCAAGTTTTTTGTGGAGTCCATTGCTCCAGAAGGTCTCGGTCACCATCAAAGGCACCAGGCTGGGCGGCAGCTCCACTCTCGAGCCCCGGGAGACTCCCACTGAAGAGCAGAAGGTTCTCCATGTGACTCCTCTCCCACTTGTTTATTCACATTCCTGAAATCAGAACACTGGACAGGAGTCCCCAGCCCCAGCCTCTCCTCGAACCCTGCGCAGCCTGCCTTCTGTGGGCCTCCTCTCCTCTTCTAGAAAATGCAGGGATGGACCGACGGTCTGGAAATGCCCTCCCAGAATGCACAGGCTCTGACGTCTGACCCCTTCAGTGGAGAATCATCCATCTCTTCTTCCACCACCCGCCATCCATGATCCAGAGACTCCGCTTCATTTTTTCATCTTTATTTATTGCCGCTTTCTCCAACTTCAGGGTGTCGTGCCTGCACGTGGCAAAATGCCCAGTGGAGGGTTTAGAGAGTGGACTTCCTCTTCCTCCCATCCACGGGATGAGTGGTTTTCCATGAGGGAGGGGGCCTGTGCTCAGGGAGCATTGGGCAATGTCTGCAGACATTTTGGGTTGTCTTAGCTTGAGGGATGCAAGAGGCGACATCTAATAAATAGATGGGATATCACTCAACATCCTAAATGGCACAGGACAGCTCCCTGCCACAGAGAACTAACCAGCCACAAATGTCAACAGTTCCAAGGCAGAAAAAACCTGGCACTAGATATTAATGCTGTTCGTACTTGGGAATACAGTCATGCGCCTCTCGACCACAAGGGTATGTTCTGAGAAATGCCACGGTGGGGGGCGATTTCTCTGTTATATGAACTAAGAAGGCCACCACATCCCTAGGAGAGGTAACCCCAGGAGAACAACCCGTATCTGCAGTTCACCGGTGACTGAAATGTCAGCGAGCAGCAGATGACTGTACCTAAACATGTCTGTGACCATACAAACCTAACTGTGCAAATTTTAAAAACCAATTGTGGAGGGTTTTTTTTTTTTAATTTTTCTTCCTTGAATCATATTGGCAGTGACATTTCAAGCCATTAAGAGCCCGACACTAGGACTGAATTGTCTGAATTTGAATCCTGCTCCCACTGTTTTGGAACTTCATGGCCCAACCCCCCAGCCTACTAGATATCAATGCTGTTGGTATTTGGGAATAGAGTCATGCGCCTCTTGACCACGGTTTCTTCATCTGCAAAGTGGGGACAGGGACAGTCGCCTCCACAGCTTCGGCACAGCGCCCACTTCTTATCATCTGCATTCTTCATGCTCACGAGGAAGGGTGTGAGGCCTCGCCGGGCCCATTGCACAGATGGACACATGGAGGCCCGGAGTCAGGCAGGACCTGGAGTGGGGATCTGCTGAATCACACCTGCTGCTGTCCCAGTTGAAGCAGCGCTTATTTAAAAAAAAATAATAATAATACATATTTTTTTGTTGGTGTGTCTGCTCTGTTCTGCTTGGTCCTGGTGGTGGCAGAGGGGAGGACAGCAGCCCTGGTGAGGGGTATCAGGAGTTCTGGGGCAGGCCTAGGGTTGGGATCCGGCCTCTCTGCCCAGAGCCCTGAGCTGCCCACTTCCAGACCCCACCTCCCCAGCTGGCTTGCTAGCTCGCCTGGCTCTGTCCTGGGCTGGGACAGGCCCTGCCTTATCTCCAGACGCCGTTATCTGCACGCCCATCTGTGGACAAATGGCCAGCCGGCTGGCTCCTGGTCACCCCCGCCTGGAGGGCGGCCTCCTCTCAGGCCTGCGTCTGGCAATTTGGGCTGGAGCCCGAGGTGGGGGGTCTCCCCATGGAGGAGGTCCAGCCCAGCCCCACCCCTGGGGCTCTAAACCCCAGAAGGAGCTGCTTGGACATTCCATTCAGGGACCAGGAATCCCGGCCATCCTGTCCCCCTGTCGGCTTCCCAGCGGGCCTTGCGGGTGGGTAAGGGCCACAGCAGCCATTCCCACTGAGAAGACAGGGACACGAGGCTCAGACAGGGGCCGTGGGCTGTGACAGATCTCACAACAAGGCAGAGTCCAGGCCTCTCAGCTCCTGTCCTGGACTTGAACAGGAGAGGCCCCAGCCCCGCTCTAGGCCCCGCCCTGCTATGGAGGCACAGCCAGGGACCCTCTTGGGCCTTGGTTTCCTCCTCTCAAACAGAGAAAAAAGTGGGTCAGAGGGATGGGCCTGTTTTGGCTCCTGGAGGCCAGAGCCACCTGGGTCCAGCCTGGCAGAACGCGAAGCCCAGGGAACACTGCCAGGTTCGGGTCTGACCTTCCCTCTGGTCTCAGCCTGAGCACATGGTCTCCTTCTCTGTGTCCTGCTTCCCCGAGAGAAAAAAAATGGGAGAATAAGGGCCCTTACCTCACAGAGTGGTCGTGAGGATGAAATGCATCAATTCACATGAAGCATTTAGGACATGGCAAGGGTCCGTTGGTGTGAGTCACCGTCATGCTTATCAATAGGAGAGTTTGGTAGTAGAATGTAGTCTGAAAGTCACAGTATCCGAATTGAGTACCTGGCTGTGCTGAGTAATCTTGGGCAACTGACTCAACATCTCTGAGCCTCTGTTTTCTTGTCTATAAAAAGGGGCAATGCCTCTTGGAGACTTGAGTAAAGTAAAGGGGTTGGCACAGAGTGTGGACCCAAGTGACCGGGACAGGGCTAGGGGCTGCCAGTGGCCCATAGGGAGGATGTCGGTGTGGAAGCCGGAGACAGTCCGTAGGCCTTTGTTTACAGAGTCCTTCTCCCCTCTGATGGATGCACCCGCCGAAGTCTGTTTGCAAGTTTTTTCTGGGAAACATGAATCAAGGTCTGTTTGGAGAACACGTGAGCTCCTCTGTCAAACATTCCCCCACCCTGGGGCTGCACAGTCCTGGGGAGGCGAGAGCAGAAAGTGTCCCAGATTGTCCTCAGGGACAGGGGCGAAGCCTGGGGACAGAGCCACAGAGGGAGCCAGGCCGGGGCTCTGCAGCCTGGGAGACAGATGCCCGCCCTGGCTCAAGGAGCTCTCCAGAAAGCCAGATAAGACCCCGCTCCACCAGAAAACAGGCAGGGAGCGATAAGGACCCATCTGCTTCCACTCTTGACCCTCTGATCTGCCACAGCAGCACCAGAGTGATCTCTGAAAAATGTAAATCTCAGGCTCCCTCTGACTCCCAGCCCCACGGGGACTTCCTGTGCAGCTGAATCAAGATCAACTTCCTTAAATATGGCCTCCGAGGTCCCAGAGGATGCCTGCCCGCTGTGGGACCCCATGGCCATGCCCCTCTTTGCCTCCAGCCACACTGGGGCTCTCCCACCCCTTTCCAGACCTTCTCTGGGCTCCCCTGGGCTGCCGGTGCCCGTGTCCCTGCCCACCCGCTGGCCCCTCCTGCACTCAGGCTGAGCACCCTCCTTCCCAGAGGCCACCCCTCTGCCCTGCTATCATATCACCTGCCTCCGTGGCCCCACCAATGTGCAATCATGTACATGTGTGTGGTTTTGGGTTCTGTCTCTTTCCACTACCTAACCGCAAGGCCACCAGGGAGGCCACAATGTGTTTTCCAAATCAGTCCAGGCCTAGCCCCTGGATGATGATGCTGGCCCCACGGAAGACTCTGAGCAAATGTTTCCTTGGTGAGTGAAGGATGGACCACAGGAAGGCGGGATCTCAGAGGTAGGAGATCAGAAGACACATCCTTGTATCCTGTAAGAAATCCAAGAAGACTTCCTGGGTACTGGGCATAAGCGGGGTTGATGAATAGGAGATGTTCACTGGCAGAGGAGGAGAATGTTCTGTTTAGACCCTGGGTGGGCACTGGGAGGTACTGAGACCATGGGCTGAAAATTTAGCAGCCCATCTAGTTAACCTCTGAACCTCAGTTTCTCCATCTGATATGGGGATGAAGATGCCTAATGCACAGTCAGAGCGTGTGCGGAGGAGATGGGATATGCAAAGCCCTTAGTCAGGAATCAAAAAGTGGCATCGTGATTATAGATGTTAATTTCACTACCATTTCAATCTGAAGAAGGCAGTACTGTCTTTTTCCCTATAATAAATTCATTCTGTTTACTCTTATTGCCATCTATTTTTAAAAATGTTGAAACCATCTCAAATTCATAAGCAAGCTGCAAGTACAGCACACGTTCCTGTTTTTGTTAGAACCGCTTGAGAGTAAGTTGCTGGTGGACAGCCCAAGCCACCCGCATGGCCTTCTGTTTATTCCCCCAAAACAGACAATGTCCTACAAACTCGAACATGACCTTTGCTGATGAGACGTTAACATCCCACCCTCAAACCCTCAGCCCCCATTCGAGATTCTGGGTGGCTAGAATCCTGGGTGTCGCTTTGATTTTCTTCAGTTGAAACCATCTCTCAGACTTTCTGTGAATTCCGAGACCTTGGCATTTGGAAGATGACTGGCCAACTATTTTGTAGAATATCCATTCCGTGGGTTTTGTCTGATGATTAGTTCTGGTTTTGCGTCTTTGAAGGAAGACCACGGAAGCAATGCTGTTCATCTGTCTCTATTATTTAGAGGTATGGTGGAGTGGGGAAGGGGTAGAGGGAGGCAAAACAGACTGAGTAGGAAACATGGAAGTGGGAGAGTTTGAGCCATTTTCTACTTGAAGTCTTTTAGTCAGCAAGAATGTCTTCATTGCCTGGGGTTGTGGTAGAGCACTTGCCTAACATGCGTGAGGCCCTGGGTTCGATCCTTAGCACCACATTAAAAAACTAAATAAATAAACAAAATAAAGGCATTGTGTCCATCTATAACTAAAAAAAGAAAGAAAGAAAGAAAGAAAGAGAGAGAGAGAGTGTCTCCATGCTTGGCGTGGTGGCATATGCCTGTAATTCCAGTGACTCAGGAGGCTGAGGCAGGAGGATCACAAGTTCAAGGCCAGCCTGGGCAACTTACTGAGACCCTGTCTCAAAAGAAAAAGGGCTGGGGATATAGCTCAGAGGTAAAGTGTCCCTGTGTTCAATCTCCAGTACCAAATTAAATTAAAAAGTCTTCCTGGAAGCTGATCTGGGCTCCACGTCTCCCCACATGAGGTGGCAGGCTTATGGGGGACATTTAGAAGCTGTGGAGTGGGATGAGGGTGCAGTACTCCTAGTGTCCTCCAGGTGGCGCCCAACTCTCTAGGGGAAAGGGAAAGCCCTGGCGAGTGAATTCCAAGCTGGGAAAGGACTGGTTTAGAGGAGCTGAGCCCTGCCCATGGGTTCCTGGGGGATCAGCTCCCCATCCAACGCTCCTCTAGAGGAAGGTCTAGCATGCGTTCATTCATTCATTCATTCACTCAAAACACTTTTCAGTGCTTCCCGCCTGTCTCTAGGCAGGACTCTTGCCACTTGTAGGTCACAGCACAAAGCAGGCCAGACAAGTGGTCAGACTAGGGTCTCAGGAGACCAGGTTGAGGTCCTGGTTTTGCTCCTCTCTTGATGTCAGGCTTGGAGCACCTTTCTAGGTCTTACTTGTTCCTATGGCTAAAGCAAAACAAAGCAAAACACAATGTCACTTTGGTTAGATTAGGATCCTGTTTCATTCCAGACCCTTCCGCACATCCCTCCCCATGGAGCCTCCTAAACCTGACCGCCCAGGCCTTCTGCTCCAGACTCCTCGTCTCTCCCAGAAGAAAGGCCCTCCTGAAGGCCTGGAGTCTCACATGCAAGTGAGAAGGGAGCTCAAAGGGCCAGGCTCATTTGCACCGTGGGGAAGGGCTGGCACCCAGGGACATCTCTAGACCAGGAGGCAGGGTGGAGGAGGGAGAGGGAGGTCCATGGAGCCTGTCTTCCCCACCACAGCCTCAGCAGAACAGCACCTCGGCCCCCACTCCGTGAGTGCTGTCCCAGGGCTAGGGCCTGCAGTCAGGGTGGGCAGAGACTGATGTCTGCTCTCTGGCGCCCCCTCAGCCATACCCTGTGTCCTCTGGGGAAAAAGACTTATCTTTATCTCCTGGTGCCTCGGTTTTCTCATCTGGAAAATGTGAGGTAGCCACAGCTGTTGATTAAAATGCTTCCTTATGGTTCTCTGGGGTTGGGGTGCAGGAAAGACGTAAGGGAGATCTTTGGAGACTGAGCACCCTGGCTCAGAGGGAGATCCTGAGGGTGGGGGAAGAAGGGGCCCTTGGGTGCTTTCTACATTACTTTCTAATAATTCTCCAGCTAGAAGAAGGTTGGCAGGACTCCCACACCCATGACTTGATGTGACCCACGTTTTCTCCCTTGAGGGGTGGGGAAACTGAGGCTCAGGAAAGGAGATATGACTTCTCCAAGGTCACACATCTAGCCAGCAGCCCATCCAGCTGTAGAGCCCAGGGGATAAGAGAAGGGGTCAGGCAGTCCTGGGTTAGATCCTGGCTGGGGCACACCCAAGCTCCACAACAGGAAGCACTACCTGACTTCTCAAAGCCTCCCTTTCTCCATGTATCCACTGAGGCTGTTGCAAAATTGGTTTTGAGACTTAAATAAAACAGAGTGAGATACAGGGTGCCAACTCGGTTTGGGTAACCCTCAGAGCAAGGACATGTCTCTCTTGGTTCTAAGTGACCACATTTGGGAAGCAGGACTTCTTGTGTCTCAGTGGTGGGATCTCCCGGCCGCCTCTCCCTCCCCATGGTCATCTCATAGCCCAATCTGTTCCCCTGGACACACTGTGGGCTCATGCAGACTGGTGTGGCCAGCTCACCTGTAGGCCCAGCCACAGCTGTCCCCTTCCCCTGGGTCAGCTCGGTGGCCGCCATCCATCCCGCGGCCTGGTGCCAAGTGTGCTAGACACTTCCTCTCCCTCTGTGCACTTCATGTTGACAACCTCCCTGGTAGGAGGAGCTCTTCCTCCCCTGCCATCACACCTAGGACAGGACTGGAGCTCAGAAAGGGACAGTCACCCACCCAGCAGGGCCTGGTCTAGGACGGAGGGAGCAGGGAGGCCCTGTGCATTTGGTCTCCCAGACATCCTGGTCCTTCTCTGGGTCCCTCCTTTCAACACACAGCTCTCTGTTGCCCACATTCACATCCCACCCACTCCTGTCCCCAGGGCTTCCCCAGGGGGAGACACCGTGTTAGCATTTCCCAGGCTTGCACAACTTTTATCTCAGCATCAGTGACCAGCTCCCTGCACCCAGGGACGGCCCCACCCGCTTTCAGCCCTGCCTGTCTATTCCTAGCGAGCCCGTGGCCCCCACCTGGTTTCACCATCTGACATCTCAGCAAAAAAGAAGCAGAAACCTGCTGTTCTGCTGAGGGAAGCCCCAGCGTCCCCGCCCCAGAGGTTTTGGCAAAATCCAACGGCTTGGAGGGGGAGTAGGAGGGTGCACTCTCCCCCTTCCCCTGCCCTCTACCTCAGGGTCCTTTCATCTGGACAACAAGAGCTCGCTCTCCCAGCAGCCACTCCTGCAGGTTCCAGTGGAGCCAGGGTGAGACTTCAGGGTGGCAATTAGCTGATAAGACGATGACCTCACCCAGAGCAGACAGGGTGGGCCCTCCAGAGACTGCCCAGCAGAGCCCCCACCCTGGGCCGACTTGGTGGACGTACCCGGGGACCCTGGTTCAAGGCCCTGGGCATGTCCCTTTCCCTTACAGAGCCTCGTGGCCCATCTGTGAACTGGAGCATGTTCTGACCCTCAAGGGCTTGTAAGGAGTGATCAGTAAAATGAGTAAGAAATCGTGTTGGAAAGTGTCCTGGAAATTGCTGACTACAGACAACCACAGAACTGGAGCCTTTCTGGAATATTCTTGAAGGAACAAAGGTTCCGGAATCAGATGGAGCTGGGTTTCTGAATCCTGGCTCCCAGGTTCGCCCTCTGGGTGCTCTCAGGCAAGCTGAACCACCTCGCTGTCCAAGGACAGTGCCTGTGCCCGGCCCTCTCTGCTGTGGTTTTGAGATACAGGGAAATGTGAAGCAGGAGATCCTAGTGGGGAAGGTCATGGGCTTCAGACCAGACACCTTGGTCTCTTAGCTGCAAACTGTGTGCCTCTGGGTGAGTTACTTAACCACTCTGAGTCTCAGGTTTCCCCATTCGAAAATGGTGAGGGACCTGGGAACAGCGATATGATTTCACACAAGTAATTTCACCTCCATTTGGTCTCCTTGTTTGTGAAACCAACAGGCAGACCTGGGCAGGGGCCACCTTAGACTCCAAGGACATGTGGTAGGATGGCCAAAGAGGCTCCAGCTATTCTTGAATCTCAGTTTTTCTCTTCTTGGAACACCTACCCCTTCTCTGCTTAACGAAGAGGCCTGGAATGCCGGCCATAAAGCCGTGAACTAGCTCTCTGACTCTGGTCAAGTTAATTAACCTCTCTGTGCCTTGCTTCCTTCATCTGGAAAATGGGATAATAGTCATTCTTTCTCATTGGGATTTGTGGTAAAGCATTTAAAGTGTTTAATACACACGTGGGCTCCACACACGTTGGTTTTAACTTATAGTTTCAAAGTTCTCGTTTTCTCCTCATTTTCAGTTTGTCTTGGCAGCAGATGGTACTCGGCCAGTCCCTGGAGGCTCGTGACGAGGCTGCGCAGTCCCTGAGGACCCAGAGGCCAGGCCCTGCCTCTGAGGCGCTCAGCGTCTCCTGCCCTTTCAAGCCCCACTTCTCCATCGGTCCATGAGAGAGAGGCCAGGAACATTCTGGAATGCTAGGTCCCAGCCAGGACTCCAGAGGCCTCCTTTGCTTGCTGGCCCCCAGGAGACCGGGCAGGATGGAGGTGCCCTCCTTGCTGGCCCCCTTGTCTCTGTCACTTGGCATTTCTGGCCCTGAGAGAAGGCGGGCCTTGGCCAGCACCGCCACGTGGGCTGACCTGGGACTGGACTGGGAAAGAGGGGCAGTGGTGGGAGTCCAGGCAGCAGGCCCATCAGAGGCCATGATCCTGAAGTCTCCCACGGACGAACCCACACTGACCTCAACACCCACCAGCATGCCGTGGCCGTCACAGCCTGACACCCCAGAGTCACACGGGAACCCTCCTCCGCCCTGCTGTGGCAGCCCCTGGCCTGGACCTTTGTACGCTCGTGCCACTCAGCAGTCATTTGTCACTGGACAGTTGAGGCCGCGTGGACGGCTGCCCACTTCAGCCCCAGCCCAGAGCAGGGCCTCCCAAACACAGGCCCCCAGGGCCCGGGAGGGGCAGGGAGCGTGTCATGGCTCCCTGCTGAGCCAATGGGTCCCGTTTACTTACAGGTGTTTTAGACGAAAAGCCATCAGAGAGGGGTCAAAATTTGCTCCCAGGATGTCGGCTCTCTCTTCACCTCACAGATTGTTTCTTTTGCTGAGAAGAAACTTTTTAGTTTGAATCCATCCCATTTATTGATTCTTGGTTTTAATTCTTGTGCTATAGGAGTCTTATTAAGGAAGTTGGGACCTGGGAGCAAATTTTTACCCCTCACACATCAGGTAGAGCACAAATCTCTAGGGTATATAAAGAAGTCAAAAAGCTAAGCACCAAAATAATAATAATAATAATCCAGTCAACAAATGGGCCAAGGACCTGAACAGACACTTCTTACAGAGGATATACAATCAATCAACAAATATATGAAAAAATGCTCATCATCTCTAGCAATCAGAGAAATGCAAATCAAAAGTACTCTAAGGTACCACCTCACTCCAGTCAGAATGGCAGCTATTATGAAGACAAACAACGATAAGTGTTGGCGAGGATGTGGGGGAAAAGGTACACTCATACATTGCTGGTGGGGCTGCAAATTGGTGCAGCTAATATGGAAAGCAGTATGGAGATTCCTTGGAAATCTGGGAATGGAACCACCATTTGACCCAGCTATGCCTCTCCTCAGTCTATACCCAAAGGACTTAAAAACAGCATACTACAGGGACACAGCCCCATCAATGTTTATAGCAGCACAATTCACAATAGCTAAACTGTGGAGACAAAGTAGATGCCTTTCAGTGGATGAATGGATAAAAAAAAGTGGCATATATACACAATGGAATTTTACTCAGCAATAAAAGAGAATAAAATCCTGGCATTTGCAGGTAAATAGATGGAGTTGGAGAAGATAATGCTACATGAAGTTAGCCAATCTCCCCAAAAAACAAATGCCGAATGTTTTCTCTGATATAAGGAGGCTGACTCATAGTGGGGTAGAGAGGGGGGCAGCATGGGAGGAATGGACGAACTCTAGATAGGGCAGGGGGTGGGAGGGGAAGGGAGAGGGCATGAGGTTAGAAATGATGGTGGAATGTGATGGACATCATTATCCAAAGTACATGTATGAAGACACGAATTGGTGTCAACATACTTTATATACAAACAGAGATGTGAAAAATTGTCCTGTAGATGTGTAATAAGAATTATAATGCATTCTTCTGACATTTGTTTTTTTAAATCAATTAATTTTTTTTTTAAAAAAGAAGGAAAGCCATCAGTGGCTACAGTGCAATGACCAATATATATATATTTTTATTTTTAGAAGCTTCCTTTTAAAACAATTTTTGAGCAAAGTGAATTGTTTTTTCACAGTCCTTTAAATAAAATTCCTGAGTGAATCACGCAGATAGAAATCCAATAGGGCAACCCAGGCTGAAACACGGGAGGCGGGGCCCATCCAGGCTCCGCCCCTCCTAGCCAGGCCACCATGGCCAAGTGCAGGTGGGCCAGGGAAAGGGTCTTTCCAAAATGAACCCAACTTGGGGCCCTGACAGCAGGGCCCTGGCTCTGCCCCTGACTGGCTGTGTCACCTTGGGTGAGTCCCCTTATCACTGGCCTCAGATTCTCAACTGGAAAACCAGGGGTAATGGATCGAAGCCCTGCTTAGCAGTTTGTCCCTCCTCCAATATTTTTTCATATCGGCTATGGGTGGGATGTAAACTGGGAAGGCAGTGGGGAGCTAGAGGAGGCAGGCATTAGTCCAGATACCATCAAATAACCACAACAAATGCAGTAGAGTAACCCAGCATAGGTGCACAATGTGGTTCTGGTTGGGAGTCAGCATAGACTTCTTCCCCTGGGAATAATGATCAAACTGAGGTTGCAGAAAGAGGAGGTGCTAGCTTGTTGAAGGATAAGGAAAAACTCATTCCAAGCAGAAGAAATAGCCAGCGCAAAGGTCCTGGGGCGGGTGGAAGAAGGAGCTCTTCAATAGCCTTAGTATGACCAAAGTACCAAGTCCCAGGTAAGATGTCCTCAGTCAAGTGAAGCTGGAGAGCTACACAGGGCCAAGCCCAAGAGCTCAAGGCCAGTTAGGATTGGGGCCATGCTCTCAAGAGCAATGGAAATCCATTAGAGGCTTTTCAGCAGGGAACAGTATCCATTTCGACAAGCTCACTGCTGCAAGTCAAGTGTGAAAGAAAAGAACAAGGAGGGGCGGTGACTTCCTTTACAGAAACCAGAACATACAATAAAGTTGTGAAAATCGGGTCATTGCGGTATTAGAAAGGCAGAGACAAATAGATCCGTGGAACATGATCAATAATCCAGAATTAGATTCCAGGATGTAGATGTTGATATTTGACAAGAGATACCTCTTCTCAGTGGGAAAAAGGTCGTGTATCACACAAATAGGGCTGGCCCAGCGGGGTAGTGTTCTGGAATCAATAAGATGAACCTTCCTTTTAAATCATAAAATATTAAATTTCCGGTGGATCAAAACCTTAAAGTTAAGAATTACAATATGCAAAAGAATGTAAGAGAGTCTAGAAAACCACATTTACAACATGGAGAAGGAGCTAGTTGACAAATGACCCATGGCCAAATCTAGCTGGCTGACTTTTTTTTTTAATAGCAGCTTTATTGAAGGATAATGCACATACCGTATAATTCACACATTTAAAGTAACTGTCCAGTGGGTTTTGGTATATTCATGGATATGTGCAACCATCACCAAAGTGAATTTGAGGACATTTTCCTCCCCTCAAAAGGAAATCCCTTCCGGGGATGGTGGCACACACCTATTATCCCAGCAGCTCGGAAGGCTGAGGCAGGAGGATCACAAGATCGAGGCCAGCCTCAGCAGCCTAGCAAGGCCCCAAGCCACTTAAAGATTTCCCTGTCTCATATAAGAGGTTGTGAGGGGAATGGGATAACAAACATGGAGGGAAATGAATTACAGTAGATGGGGTAGAGAGAGAAGATGGGAGGGGAGGGGAGGGGGGATAGTAGAGGATAGGAAAGGTAGCAGAATACAACAGTCACTAATATGGCAGTATGTAAAAATGTGGATGTGTAACCGAGGTGATTCTGCAATCTGTATGTGGGGTAAAAATGGGAGTTCATAACCCACTTGATTCTAATGTATGAAATATGATATGCCAAGAGCTTTGTAATGTTGTGAACAACCAATAAAAAAAATATATATAAATAAATAAATAAATAAATAAAGAGGGCTGGGGATGTGGCTCAGTGGTTAAGCAGCCCTGGGTTCAATTCCTGGTACTTACTTCTGAGCTTACTTCTGAGCTCCCAGCCCGCTATGCCCTAAGCTCCAGCCCTAGGCAACCACTAACCTGTCTCCATGAAATTTGCCTGCTGGGGACATTTCATGACAGTGCAATTATATACTATGGGACCTAAGTAGCTTCCTTATGCTGAGCTACTGTTTCAAGCTCATATATATTGCTGCGTGTGTCTGTACTTCCTTTTTTCCTGAATGACATTCCATGTGTTGATTTCCACCACATTTTTTCATTGTTCATCAGCTGGTGGACATTTGGGGTGTTTCCACTTCTCGGCTGTTGTGGTCACTGCTGCGGTGAGCCCTGGGTACAGGTTTTTGCATGACCCTGTATTTTTATTTCTCTTGGATAAATACTTAGGAGTGGAATGAGCTGCTACCCATTTTTGTAAATAATGTTTTAGTGGAGCACATTTGGGGATGGGGGTGTAGCTCCGTGGTAGAGCCCTTGGGATAAACACACAGCCTCCCTTTCCTCCTGCCCAGAGAGCTCCGGCTGGGCCTCCTACTGGCCAAACCCTGCAGGAGGTGGAGGACAGGAGCTTATTACAGCCCACGGGGTGTAAGAGGCACAGAGCTCATCTGGGGTTGTGGCTCAGTGGTAGTGTTAGGGACAGACCAGGCAGGGCACTGAAGATAGCAGGAAACAGTTTTATTTGGCTGCAGCCAGGTTCAGAGGGCACAGCTTTTGCTGTAATCAATCAATCCCCTGAGCCCCGGGTTCAGGGAGTTTCAGAGTTTTATACCCAGCATGTAAGAAGGGGCTCAGAAGTTCACAGTCTGCAGAAGTTCACATAAAGCAGTTTTTTCTTTCACTGTTCTGGACAAATTAACCCTTCAAGGACAGCACCTGAGAAGGGGAGAGCCTCTTCTCCCCTTTTTTTCCTCCCCCTGCCAACTGTTACCATGGAGCCCAGTTGGTAACATATCTTAAAAATGTAGACATCTCTGTGAAGCCCAGCTCAAGGCCAGAGGCCTTGTTTACACATTTCTACAAGCTACTATACTGGATATGTTCGTGAAAAACTAGTAATGGGGTGTCCAGCACCTGGAGTGCTGGTATCTTCCTGGCCAGTAGCCAAGTAAACAGGGCGACACGAAAATTGGAAGTTTATCTACTTTGAATTCTTTTGTAGAGACTCTTTTGCTGACAGTCCTAAAGTCAGCCATGGTGAAGATTTCTGGAGAAGCCCAGTTAAGACTTTTCTGTGGAGAAAGGGGTGCCACGACAGTAGAGCGCTTGTCTAGCACGCTTGAGACTGAGTTCGACAAAAAAGTAAATAAAATAAAGGCATAATAAAAAAAAGAGGCACAGGGCAAAGGGAGGAAGTAGAGTCAGAGCTGATCTGAAGGGCTGAGTGGAAGAGCCCGCTGTGGCCCAGAAGGAGGGCATCCCTGTGGGGGAAGGGGCCAAACAAAGGCAATGGCCTGACTGTGTAAAGGAGGATGTGGCTCAAGCGGTTGCGCGCCATGCCTGGCGTGCGTGCGGCCCGGGTTCGATCCTCAGCACCACATACCAACAAAGATGTTGTGTCCGCCGAGAACTAAAAAATAAATATTAAAAATTCTCATTCTCTCTCTCTCTCTCTCTCTCTCTCTCTCTCTCTCTCTCTCTCTCTCTCTCCCCTCTCTCACTCTCTCTTTAAAAAAAAAAAAAAAAAAAAAAAGGATCTTCCAATTGACGTGAGCAGTCAGGAAAAGGGATGAGCCCAGCAGCCTTACGTCCAGTCGAGCTTAACACCCATGGCTAGAGGAGAGGTCGAGTAAGCGGGACTCCGACCTATCAGACGTATTTCCTGCAAATAGGATCTGTCATAGGCATTTTGAAAAGCAGCAGTTCAGCTCCTGGGATCTGGTGCATGGGAATAAAGGCCCAGTAAGAAGGACTTATGAACAAGAAACTGCAGTGGATGCTGTCATATTCATAGTTTCCCGTAATTTTAAACAGCTTCTCCCAGCCCCCACTCTTCTATTGGAGAGTGAACCCAGGGGAGCCTTACCACTGAGCTCCATCCCCAGGCCCCTTTATTTTTATTTTTGAAATAGGGTCTCACTAAGTTGCTTAGGGCCTCACTACATCACTGAGGCTGGCCTCGAACTTGTCATCCTCCTGCCTCAGCCTCCCAAGTCGCTGGGATTACAGAGTGCACCTCGGTAAACCAGCCAGCTTTCCTTTTCATTGGGGGGAACCCTCCTCCCCCAGTTCACCTCATTCACAATTCCGATGTGGCTGTCCCAGTGGGATCCACCAGTGATGCACCCTGTCATGTCTCCCACTTTGCACTGGCAGACAGGGTCCAGTTATGTGGGCTACAGCACCAGGGGCATTTCCCCAGGGGCTGCAAGTTGGGATTCTGGGTGTAGAAGAGGCATGAGTGGAGCAGCAGGGGGGGTCTGGTGAGCTCTTTGGCTGTTCCACAACATGATTTGGGGCCTTGGTTCTAGAAAGCAAGTCTCCATCTCATAGAGCCTCACCTTCTTGCTGCTGGTGGGAGCCGTTTCCCAGCTGCACGTATTCAGCCGTAATAAGCCCTGCTCCTAAGGGGCCGAAATGAAGAACGTTGTCCTGGTGCTGCAGCAGGGAACTGTCCCCAATGCCCTGTCCGTGAATTAAGTGGGAACCTGCCTTTGGAATCTCCCTGCCACACTGGAGTCTCACTGCTGCTCCTAAGGCCACTTTCAGATGCTCCCAGGAAAACAGGCAGCCGCGAGTGACCGTCAGCAAGGGGACAGAGAATGAACTGACGCAGGCAACTGAGGGGTGTCACACAGCCACTCCAACAAAAGTCTTGGAGCTACCCGAGATGCCTTGGAAAGATGCTCAAGAAGCACAGAAAACAAGGCGCAGGGGACGTTAATGAGGGTTTTTGTTTGTTGTTGTTTTGATACCAGGGATTGAACCCAGGGGCACTTAGCCACTGAGCCACATTTCCAGCCCTATTTGGTATTTTATTTAAAGACAGAGTCTCACTGGGTTGTTTAGTACCTTGCTTTTACTGAGGCTGGCTTTGAACTCGCAATCCTCCTGCCTCAGCCTCCCAAGCCACAGGGATTACAGGTATGCACCACCACGCTCTGCCAATATGTTTTTGAAAAAGTTTTTTTTTTTTTTTCCAATGTGGTTGCTGTGGTCTGGATGAGTGTTGCTCAGGTCCTCGTGTTAAAGGCCTGGTTTCCAGTTTATGGTGCTATTGGAAGGCAGCTGGACCTTTAGGAGGTAGGGCCTCGTAGGAGGAAGTGAGGTCATTGGGGGAGTGCCCTTGAAGACAATATTGAAACCCTAAGCCTTCCTCTTCCTTCCTCCCTTTTTACTTCCCTGTCCCCACCGATGAACAGGATTCTTTGGCCATGGGCTCCTGCCATAATATTCAGTGCTGCCACAGGCCCAAAGCAACAGGGCCACATGACCATAGACTGAAACCTCTGAAGCCATAAGCCAAAGTAAACCTTTTCTCCTTATAAGTATATTATCTCAGGTATTTTGACACAGTAACAGAAAGCTGACTAACTCAACAGTCCCTTTTCTTTTTTTTTTTTTTTTTTTAAGAAGTAATGACATTGGGAGCTGGAGATGTGGCTCAAGCGGTAGCGTGCTCACCTGGCATTCGTGCGGCCCGGGTTCAATCCTCAGCACCACATACAAACAAAGATGTTGTGTCTGCCGAAAACTAAAAAATAAATATTAAAAAAAAATTCTCTCTCTCTCTCTCTCTCCTCTCTCTCTTAAAAAAAAAAAGTAATGACAATTGTATACATGAATGTGATAGAGATGTGTGCTTAGGTTGAAGGAGTACAGAAGGACACATGTATTGTTGGCATAAAGTGTGGGAATGAGAGGACACAGAAAAAGAGGAACCAAATAAGAAAGAGAAGCACTGACAGAATACAGTGGACTCTAAGCATGCATAGGTTTGTATGTAAAATCATGTGTGTGTACACTACATATCCGTGCATTGTGGGTGCAGGGGAAAAGATTTCAAGTCAACAAGTTGGTGGCTGAAGTATTGAGGACAGACCAGAAGGGATCAGAACGGTGGCAAGATGACCACATGGGAAGCTACAACATTCAAACCAGCAAGAGGAGATGGTGACTTGGGCCAGGGTGGTGGCAGTGGCAGGGACCGAAAAGGGTGATTTTCAAAAAACACCCAGCAGATGAAATGCCCAGGACAGGGAATGGGTTGGTGTGCAGGGAGGTGAGAAGGGAGGCGTCGGGGACTACTCCAGGTCACCAGCTGAGTGGCCTTTGATCCCTCTGCTCCTGCTTCTGTGAACCAGGTAAAAGGACGCAGGGACTCCTCAGTGAGCATGCAGGCAGAGCCCAGAGGGGCACTCTCCCAGGTAACCTGAGCCTGGGACCCTAAAGTCCAGGTGTTCTGAGGGCCCGGGGAGGGGAGGCGGGGGGGGGGGATGGCCAGGGAAGCACGGGTCACAGTGCAGGCTGTGGAGAGGGCCAGTTTGGATGCGTGTGGGACCCACCGGCAGAGGAGTCTGAACCAGAGACCCAGGGCCTGGACTTGGCACTGGACCCACACCTTTCCACTGGGCCACCCTCAGCCATCGCCTGCCCACTGTGACAGGGGTCCACCCTGTGCTTTGAAGACAGCCCTGGCTGCTCTGCCGCTGCGGCTAATTTTTAAAGGGACACGTTTCTTTCTCTTCCTCTCCCCCTCCCCTCCCTCCTCTCAGTTCTTGGGGAGCCGGGATCACCTCTCTTCCCCACCTGGGCAGAGTCGTCTGTCCCTGAGCACACACCTGCCTCGGGAGGGAAGGAATTCAGATTTGAGGATGGCATCAGAAGATCTTGTGGCTAAAATCTCCGTCCTGGTCCCCAGGGCCAATCCAATAATAAGGATGTGGTTTTGAGAAAAAGGAAAAAGGTTTATTGCTTTGCTAAGAAGGAGACACACCAGGGACTCCTGTCCCAGAGGCTGTGATTGTGCCCACCAGCAGGAACAGGGGGCTTTTAAGGAGGGATTCAAAGGTGACATTCCACGTGTTCTCTGCCTGGAGTGGTAAGTCGCTTGTTAATTTGGGAGGTAGTCATTTCTGAGACCTTCTGGTGCCTCTCCAAAGTCTGGATGACTTGTTTCCATGGTGGGTGCATCAAGGATAGACAGATCTGTTTAGGATGGGGAGAAAGGTAATCCTGTTTCCCCTGAGATTAGGGAAGGGGAGAGATTAGGGAGGAGCAGGGGGAGAGGAAGAGAAAGAAACACTGTCCATTTTAAAAACAAGTTGCGGGCTGAGATCTAGCTCAGGGGCAGAGCACTTGCCTCACATGCATGAGGCACTGGGTTCCATCCTCAGCACCACATAAAGATAAATAAATAAAAATAAAGATATTGTGTCCTCCAGAGCTAAAAAAAATATTTTAAAAAATAAGTTGCAGTGGCAGAGCAGGCAAGGGTCATATTCAAAGCCTAAAGTGGACCCCTGTTGATATTAGCAGCAAACAACAATTTCCCAATTAACAGGTGACTTACCACTCCAACAGGGAGGGGACACTTGGACTGGAGAGTGCTCCTGGAAGGCTTTTGGGAGGAAGCGGCATTTGAAGGGGGGGTAGAATCTGGACCCAGATGTGGGCAGTTTGTTTGTTTTTATAGAAGGAAATTCTTGCCATTTTTCAGGGATCAACTCCAAGCTTGCCTTCCTGCTAGGGGCCGCAGGCTGGAGTTAGTCACGTTTCCTGAGTGCGCACAGAGCTTGACCAATGGGTAGACTCAATGCTGAGGCTGGGCTGCTGCTTCTGCCAGCCCTCTGTCCCTGGGAGGTTTGGAGCAGCCCGAGGACAGGGCCAAGTCTGCAGCCTGACTGTCCGGGAGCCAGGGTCAAGCCTCACTCCCTCGGCCCTCCAAAAAAAATGTGTGTGGAATGAGGTGTCCCCAACCCTGCAGCTAATTTTTATTTGGCAACCCAGCGCATTTTATTAATGGGTTTGATAAAAACCATATTTTTGTTCTCTGTTCACAAACTCACATTTCCCAGTATCTTCGTTTCCTAAAATCAGACCATGGAAATGTGATTGTTAGAAACAAGGAATAATTGCTCCTGTAGGAAGCCTTTACCCCACGTCAGGCATTGCACAAAGTGCTTTGCAGACTTTATTTTTACAATCTTCAAAACAGTTCTTTAAGAATAGGCTTTTGGGGCTGGGGATGTGGCTCAAGCGGTAGATCACTCGCCTGGCATGCATGCGGCCCGGGTTCGATCCTCAGCACCACATACCAACAAAGATGTTGTGTCCGCCGAGAACTAAAAAATAAATATTAAAAATTCTCTCTCTCTCCTCTCTCACTATTTCTTAAAAAAAAAATAAATAAATATTTAAAAAAAAAAAAAAAAGAATAGGCTTTTGACCCTGTTCCTTTTACAACTGGGAGAACCAAAGTTTAGCAAGATCAGCAATTTCAGTAGTTTTTTATTGAACTCAGAGGCACTCACTCAACCAGTGAACCGCATCCCCAGCCCTATTTTGTATTTTACTCATTTAGAGACAGGGTCTCACTGAGTTGCTTAGCACCTGGCTTTTGCTGAGGCTGGCTCTGAACTCACGATCCTCCTGCCTCAGCCTCCGGAGTCACTGGCTTTACAGGTGTGCGCCATCAATCTGGCTCAGAAGCAATGGCAGAGTTAAGATGGGAATCCCATTGAGAAATTATATCCCATCTATGTATGATACATCAAAGTATATATGTGCATTCTACTGTCATGTAAAACAAATAAAAAATAAAAATTAAAAAAAAAAGATGGGAATCTCGAACACACAAGAGCTGCCACCAACATACATATAAAACTCTGTGAGCACAGGCATGAAGAGTTCAAGAGTTTGTCAAACTGGAAATTAGTCTCAATGGGCCTGGATAGCACCTGAGCCCCAACAACTCAAGGATCCAACTCCATGAACATAAAATATTCCTTTGAATTTGGAGTCTAAGTTTTTTTGTTTTGTTTTGTTTTTCTTTTCTTTTTTGGTAAAAGGGATTGAATCCAGGGGTACTTAACCACTGAGCCACATCCCCAGCCTTCTCTGTATTTTATTTAGAGACAGGGTCTCGCTGGGTTGCTTAGCACCTCGCTAAGTTGCTGAGGCTGGCTTTGAACTCTGGTTCTCCTGCCTCAGCCTCCTGAGCCGCCGGGGATCACAGCATGCACCACTGGGCCCAGCTTACAGTCCAGGGTTATTTCACTTGCCATAATGTCCTCCTGGTTCATCTAGGTTGTTGCAAATTATGAGTTTCCTTTGTAAACACAGAATAATATTCTACTGTGAATCACATTTCTTTAGCCACTCATCCATTGACAGGCATTTATGTTGCTTCGTATCTTTTTAAAAATTTATCTTAAGGACATTTCATTCAAAAAGATGTGGATGGGGGCTGGGGATGTGGCTCAAGCAGTAACACACTCGCCTGGCATGCGCGGGGCGCTGGGTTCGATCCTCAGCACCACATAAAATAAAGATGTTGTGTCCACCGAAAACTGAAAAATAAATATTAAAAAATTCTCTCTCTCTCTCTCTCTCTCTTCTCTCTCACTTAAAAAAAAAGATGTGGATGGTAAGTAAGCACATGAAAAGATGCTCAGCATTATTTCTTATTAGGTAAATGCAAATTAAAATCACGGTGAGATGCTACTATTCACCTATATAATATTTAAAAGAAAAAAGACTAAAATGCTGAGTGTTGGCAAGGATGGACGTGAGGATGTAGAGAAATTTGACTTTTCTTGGATTACTGGGACCACTTGAAAGACAACTCCTTGAAAAAAATAAACATCCCACTTCTTTTTAATTATTTATTTTTTGTTTGTTCATTTTAGGTATATATAACAGTGCAGTGTATTTTGACATCTTATACATACCCGATGTATAACCCATCCTGATTTAGATCCCATTCTTGTAGTTGTCCATGGTGTGGAGCTCCCCTGGTGGTGTCTTCATATATGAACACAGGAAAGTTATGTCCAACTCATTCTACCATCCTTCCTCTTCCCATCACCTCCTTCCCTTCATTCCCTTTGTCTACTCCAGTGAATTTCTATTCTTCCCTTCCCACCTTCTTGTGGGTTAGCATCATCATATCAAAGAGAACATCTGGCCTTTGTTGTTTTGGGGCTGGCTTATTTCACTTAGCATGATAGTCTCCAGTTCCTTCCATTTACCAGCAAATACCGAAATTTCATTCTTCTTCATGGATGAGTAATATTCCATTGTGCCACATTTTGACTTTTGCGAATAGTGCTACAATGAGCACGGGGTGGTAGACATCTCTTCCAGATATTTTGGGTTCTCTGGTTAGATAGTCAGTAATGGGGCGACTGGATCCTATGGTATTCCTATTGTTGACTTTTTTGAGGAAACTTCAGGTCATTTTCCATAATGATGATACTAAGTTATATTCCCACCAATATGGTACAAGTCTTCCCTTTCCTCTACATCCTTGCCAATACTTCTTTTTTCTTTTCTTTCTTTTTTTTTTTTTTTTTTTGATAATAGCCACTCTAATGATAGCTCATCATTTGGGCTTTGATTTGAATTTCCCAATAATTAGTGACGGTGATCCCTTTTCCATCTATCCATTGGCTTTTATACATCTTCTTTTGAGAAGTGTCTATTCATGTCCTTTGCCTATATTGAAAATCAGATTATTTGTGGGTGTTGCTAGTGAGTTGTTGAGTTCCTCGTGTGTTTTGGCCACTTGATTCCTGTCAGATGTGTGGTCTGCGTGAGCTCACTCACAGGTACAATTTAAAGTAGTCAACTTCTTAGAAGCACAGAGTGAATCTCAGAAAAACAAGGATGTAAGCGGTGAGGGGCTTCCTTTTGCTGGGACCTTGGGGGACCTTGGGAAGGAGACCCTGTTCTTGTGGCAACTGGCAGCCATGGGGAGGATTTTATTAAACAGGCATGCTGAATAGGTGAGCAGAGGACACAACTGTAGATATAAAGGTTGCCAGCATTTATTTCTTTTCTTTCTCTCCTTTCTCTTTCCCTTGGATGATTAAGAACAGAACTTGATAGTCAAGCAGACCTGAACTAAAATGCTGGTCAGTCATTGTTGAGCTGTGTGGCCTGGGACTAACCACTTAACCTCTCTGGGCCTCAGTTCCCTCATCTACTAATGGTAGATGCAATCTCGTTGTTAAATGAGTCAGGAAATATAACGAACTTGAGGACAGTGCTGAGTGCACAATAAATGCTCAACCAATATGTAATTGTTATTATAATCCCTTTGCTCCCTCTGCTCCTAAATCCTGAGTAACCTTGGGTAACATTCTTTCTCTGTGAGACTCAGTTTTCTAATTTGTAGGAATGTATCTGAGTACCTCAGAGTTTCTCAAAGAGTGGTACATGGGTGATATGCCAGGTGATTTTCCATGGTAGAAAGTGAACACCTATTAAGTTATGAATATATTTTAATGTATAATGTATAAAGTTCAGATAGCAGACCCATGATTTCGTGGATATTATTTGGGATGAAGCTAGGTTTAAAAGTAGTGCCTTCGGGCTGGGGATATAGCTCAGTTGGTAAGAGTGCTTGCCTTGCATGCACAAGGCCCTGGGTCCAATCCCTAGCACCATTAAAAAAAAAATGTAGTGCCTTTAAATAAAAAGCATTAGGTAGATCAGGTGGCACACGGCTGTGGTGGAAGTTCGGAAGGTGATCCTTAAGCAACCTGGGTTTGCTGGATGACCTGGCTTTGATTATATGGCTACCCAGAGAAACCCTGGCTCATGAGTGACTTGCTGAAGGAACCCCTGGAATCCCCACCGCCTTTTTTCAAGTAGCCAGGCCCCATCAGACTCCTTGCCAGGAGTTTGGGCTAATGCCCTTTCAGTACATGTTGCAAAAATAATATAAATAACTCATCCTAGGACTTCAAACATGCCACCCTAGATGTATAGTGGGAGATTACAGGTCTCCAAGACGCAGCCCCTCCATCATTCCCTCGGCTTACAGGCTCACTGCAGAGCAGAGATCAATGCTTTGGTTTTATGGGCAGCTGGGCCACGTGACCGAGCCCCAAATCCTTTGCTTTATGGGTTGTTTACACATTCCTGGTGAGAAATGGTTTACATTCTGGGTCCTGAACACACTCTAAATCAGCTGCCGGGTTCTTGCAGATGGAGTGAAAGAGATCTGTGTGTTGTGGGCACCAGGAGGCGAGGGGAAGAGTAGTGAGCCCCTCGGGCTGTGGAGGGGACGGCAGGGCCCCTGGGTTTCCTGTCTGGGGCACCTGGAAGCTATTGCTGAGTCAATGGGGAGGCACTTGTAGGACCAAAGCAGGGAGGAGCCTGAGGGTGCTTATGCCCAACCACACAGGTGTGCCCCACCCCCACCCCCACCCCGTGAGCCCAGCGCACACTGGCTCCCTGGGCTCCCTCAACTGCCCTGGGAGGTTGGAATTCCTCCCAGAGTCTCAGAGAAACAAGTGACTTCTTCCCCTACACAGCTGGAGAGTGTCAGGGAAAAGATTCAGACTCTGCTGTGCTGAAGGCAAAGACTGGGGTCTCACCACCCTGCTTTTGGGACACTGGGACTCCACGGAAGCCATGGTTGCTAGAATTTTGAAGATGCCTCCAACATGGAGAGGAAGGATTAGGAGAAGGCCATTCCTGTCTGGGTTTTGCCCTGACTTGGCTAAGTCACTGTCTGAGAATCCCACGAACCAGAATTGACCTTGTGGAGTGGATGTGCAAGGTCCCCTGGAAATCATCTGGAAAAGTTCAGGGGCACCCAGTGGGCCCCTGCTTGTCCCTGAACCCCCACCCATGGTCTCACCCCTCCCCTCCTTATTCCTCTCTTGGTCCCTCTTCCCCTCCTCTCCCTCTTCACTGAGAAGTCCTTGCTGTCCTTCCTGATAGCTGCTGCTTGGCCTAGCTCTGCCCTTACCAACTGCCTGAGTTCCTGCTAGGAGGCCACTTGGATGCTGGGAATGGCCATCAGCCCCCCAAGTCTTCTCCAAACCACCCAGCCCCAGGGCCTTCAGCGAGTCCCCCAATGCCACGGCTTCCTCATCCTGGCAGTCACCTTCTGTGGGCAGGGCCAGGACGACCCCAGATGCAGGGGAGTCAGCAAGAGCCTGGTGTCAGGCTTCCCACTCAGGAAGGAGACCAGGCGCGGAGGAAGGAGGGCAGGCCTGGGTCAAGACCCTCCACCTCCCTGAGCCTTGGTTTCCTTCTCTGTAAGAAAGAAATTATAATTGTAGCGAACAGCCGAGCCTTTTCTACCTTCTATTGGTGTCCGCAGGTCTCCATCGTGGACGCCCGTCGTGGGCACAACCCCATCTAGGCTCCTGCGCACTGAACTACTCTGCACTTGCCTTATACCACGCCCCCCTCCCGTGATTGGCTCAGAGAGAGACATGTGACCCAACTCCAGCCAATCAAAGCTAAGTGGAGAGGAGAACCGGCGCTGTCTCTCTTCAGTGCTTGGTAGATGCGAGGCTGCGCAATGTGAAGTTGCTCTTGTTTGCTTTTAGGAAGGAAAAGCATTTCTGAGAAAGGAACTACCCACAGAAGGGAGCCACGCCCGGAACTGGCGACAGTCCTTGAGTGGCTGTGCTAAGCTGTGTCTGAAGCCAGATTGTGGACTTTTCAGATGCCAAACCCCACAAATTCCTCGTGTAAGATTGATAACAATAATGGCTATACTTCCCCAGGCCTCCCTGCATCCACGTTCTTGCAGTATGATTTTGTAGCAGTTTCCATCAAAGGTGGAATCTATTTCCCACTCCTTGAATCTGAGTTTGGCCAACAGAACATGGCAGAGGTGATGAGGGGCTGGTTCTGAGCCTGAGCCTCCGCTTTAACCTTCTTGCTCATCACTGTGACCGAAAAGAATGGACCGGAACAATGTAGAGGAGGAAAAGTTTATTTCGTCTTATGGTTTCAGACGTCTCAGTCCATAGACGGCTGATTCCATTGCTCTGAGGGCAAGATGAAGCAGCGCACCATGATGGAAGGGCCTGGTGGAGGAAGGGTGGACAGCACATGGCTACTGGAAGTGGAAAGAGAGCTCCACTCACCAGGGACGAATTATAAATCCCAAAGGCACACTTCCAGTGACCTGCCTCCTCCAACCACACCCCACTTGCCTACCGTTACCACCGGGTTAATCCATATCAGTGAATGAATCCACTGATTAGGTTGCGTGAAAGAGTTTAGCCATGGGCCTGGGGTTGTGACTCAGAGGTAGAGCACTCACCTACCATGTGTGAGGCTCTGGGTTCGAGCCTCAGCACCACATAAAAATAAAATAAAGATATTGTGTTCAACAATAACTAAAAAAGAAATATATTTATTTATTTATTTTTTTTAAGAAATATATTTAAAAAAAAAAAGTTTGGCCAAAATCAGCAGAGCTGATCGCAGAGCTGGGCCCTGCAGAACAGAGGAGCCACCCAATCAGCCTGTCGCTTCATATGCAATAATAAAGCTTATCGTTTTAAGCATAGCTTTCAGGAGATAGTTTAGTCTGCAACAATAGCTAATAGCTTCCCTGTTTTGCTTACATTAGTTTGCTTACATGGGTTTTCTGTCATTTTCAATCAGAAAACATCAAATGAGACCGCTATACTACCTCTCTTCATAGAGCTACCATGAAGATTAGAATTGGCCTTGGCACCTTGCCTATCTATTTGAGGTGCTCAGTTAATGACAGCTGTTGTCATTATTCCTGTTCATTCTCCCAGTTGTGTCTTTATTCACATAGGTCAACCAGAGGCAGTTCTCTGGCTGTGGAGAGAAGAAGTGGGGGAGAGGGCAGAGGTGTGCATGGGTGGCCAAGCCATGTGCTATCAGGCACTTGATAGAGATCAAGGGACCCAGTTATGGCTCTCCTTCTCCTAGAGGTGAACTCCTAAGTGTCCCCTGAGAGAATGAGATGCTACTTGTCTGGTTGAGCTGACTTGCTGTTTAAAAAGTCTTTGACAAGATTCTCCCATGATTTAGCAATTCCACTTCCATTATGGGCTTAACTGGGATCCTGCTATCCTCAAAAGTCCTGTGTTGAAGCTGTAACCCCCAGGACCTCAGAATGTAACCATATTAGGAGACAGAGCCTCCAAAGAGGTTATGAAGTTAAAATGAGGCCGTTAGGGTAAGCCATTCTGTCGGATGTCCTTTTAAAAAAAGGAAATTTGGACACAGAAAGAGACACAGAGATGTGCATATACAGAGACAAAGCCGTTGAGGACTCAAGGAGGAGGCGGTCCTGCCAGCCAGGAGAGAGACCTAAGGAGAAACTAGCCCCAATGGCACCTTGGTCTTGGACTTCTAGCCTCCACCATGGTGATGATACATTTTGGTTATTTAAATCCCCTGAGCTGTAGTGTTTTGTCATGGCGGCCCTAGCAAACTAAAAAAACTTCCTACTGTTCATCTCTGGGCAAGTAACTTCCCTAAACTTCATTTTTCTTATTTGTATAAGGAAGATTAAAAAAATAGTAAAGATCACAGAGGCTGTGGTGAAACTTACACACATGGCCTAGGACACGCAGTGGAGTTGTAGGGACCTAGTGCAAGGTAAAAACACAGAATAGGTCAGCCATCACTGGTAGCATGTTGTTTGTTTTAGTTTATTTTTTTATTTAGCAACAACTTTTTTATGATCATAAAAACTTTGCATGTTTGAAATCCAAAAAAAAATTTTTTTAAATAGCCAATGGAAAAAAAAAGAAAGAAAACATCAACCTGTTAAACATCAACCCCTTTTCCACGTATGTGTGTGCATTTTTAAAAAATTACATCCATACCATGCATATTGTCCCAGATTTCCTTCTTTCCTCCACAGATCCCAGTTTCCAATAAAGGTCTTCTTAAATCCCACTTCCTTGGGAAGAGGGGAAGGGGAAACTAAATTGAGTTTCAGTGAGCGTGGCCCTGCTTTCCCAGGCCTCCCTCCTTTGGGGCACGGGCCCCTCAGGCCCCTTACTGGAGACATTGGTTGGAAGAGGGTCCCCACACCCTGCCCTCTTTGGCTGGTGTCCAGCCTCTTCTCACCCCCATCTCACCCCCTGCTCCTGGCCCCGCCCCTCCCAGGTGTTAAATGGAGGAAATTTCAGTCTGGAGTGAATGTTTACAGCTTACTTGAAACCCTTAAAAATAAAAATTCATCATAAACTGACAGTTCTTTAAATTTAACTGGGCAAACAGTGCCGCTGTAATATTTAAGCTCCGCTTGAACGGACGTTCTATCAAAACCACATGGGCTTCCACCTGGTTCCCTCTTGGCAACTGCTAAATTTGAGGAAATGATGGCGGGGTGTTTATTTGGGCTGAAGGCGCAGACCCTGCTTGCTCTGGGTCACCTTTTTTACAGGGGCCTGTTACTTGGTCTGCAATCCAGTCTGTGCCCTGGCCCTCAAGAAGTTCCTCTGGAGCCATGGTGAACAGTTAATAGCATGGCCTTCAGGCTTGCTCAGTTTGAATCTAGGTTGTGCAAATGACTAGCTGTGTGACCTTCAGAAACTTACCTGAACTCTGTGTCTCAGATTCCCCATGGCAAATAAATAACAATATGGATCCATCATTATAGTATCATACAGGATTAATTTCACTGCCCTGAAAACAATCTGGGATCTGCCTTCATCCCTCCCTCCATCCTAACTCTTGGACACCACTGATCTTTTTAACGTCTTCATAGTTTTGCCTTGTACAGAATGCTGCAATATTTAGCATTTTCAGGTTGCATTTTACCACTTAGTAATGCATTTCAGTTTTCTCCATATCTTTTTATGGCTTAATTGATAATTCATTTTTAGCACTAAATTCATTGCAGGCACGTACCATAATTTATTTATCTATTCATCTGCTGAAGAACATGTCAATTGCTTCTAAGTATTGGCAGTTGTGAGTGGAGTTTGCTATAAATATCTGTTTGCACACCAGATGTGGTAATCCCAGTTACTTGGGAGGCTGAAGCAGGAGGATTTCAAGTTCAAGACCATCCTGGTCTATTTAGTAAGGCCCTGTCTCAAAATAAAAATTGAAAAGGGATTTGGAATATAGCTCAGAGGTAGAACACTCCTAGGATCAACTCCCTAGTATCCCCCAAAATAAAAAATTATAAATAAGGGATTGGAGTTGTGGCTCAGTGGTAGAGAACTTGCCTAGTGTATGTGAGGCATTGGGTTCAATTCTCAGCCCCACGTGTAAATAAATGAATAAAATAAAGGTCCATCAACAACTTTAAAAAAAAGGATTGCTTAAAAAATGTGTATATATAAGCTTTTGTATGGACATAAGGTTTTGAGTAAATATGGAGGAACACAATCATTTAATGGTATGGTAAAAGTATCTTCAATTTTATAAGAAACTGCCAAACTGTCTTCCAAAGTGACTGCACATTTTGCATTCCACCAGTAATGAATGACAGTGTCTGGTGCTCCACATCCTCCCTAGCATTTGGTGATGCTGATATTATGATATTCTAACAGATGTGTAGTGACATCTTATTGTTGTTCTAATTTGCAACTCAACATAGGATATTGAGTATCTTTCCTTATGTTTGTTGCCATCTGTGTATCTTCTTTGGTGAGGTGTCTTTCAGGTATGTTGTCCATTTTTAAATTGAAGGATTTTTTTTCTTTTAGTTTAAGAGTTATTTGTATATGTTGGATGACCATTCTTTATCAGATATGTCTTTTGCAACTATTTTGTCTTCTCAATTTGTTGAAAATTTATCCACTTTTATCTTTTATAGACTTCATTTAAGAATTATTTGTCTGGGCTGGGGATGTGGCACAAGCGGTAGAGCGCTCACCTGGCATGCGTGCGGCCCAAAGGTTCGATCCTCAGCACTACATACAAACAAAGATGTTGTGTCTGCCGAAAATTAAAAAATAAATGTTAAAAAATTTTTAAAAAAAAAGAATTATTTATCTACCTCAAGTTTGTGAAAATATAATCCTGTGTTTGTTTCTAGAGGCTATATAGTTTTTGTTATTGCATTAGATCTGTTTGAGCCATGTGGAATTAATTTTGGGATATAATGAGGGGATCAGAATTCTTTTTTCTTTTTTTTTTCCCATATAGGTGTCTAGTTGTTGCAATATATATTTTTTGAAAAGTCTTTTCTTTCTATATTGAATTACTTTGGTGTGGGTCTATTTCTGGATAGAATTCTGTTTCATCCATCTATATATTTATCCTTGAGCCACTACCACATTTTCCTAATTATTGTGGCTTTATAGTAAGTCTTAAATTCAGGTTGTGTAAGTCCTTTAACTTTCTCCTACTTTTTCAAAATTCATTTTAATATTTTAGGCTGTTACATTTTCAGGTAAAATTTAGAATCAACTTGTGCTTAAAAGTCCTGCTATAATTTTTTTTTATAATTTTTTTTAATACTTATTTTTTAGTTTTAGGTTGACACAGTATCTTTATTTAATATTTATGTGGTGCTGAGGATCGAACCCAGTGCCTCACGCATACTAGGCGAGCACTCTACCACTGAGCCACAACCCCAGCCCCTCATACTATAATTTTGATTGATATTTTGTTCTTGAATATATACATAAATTTATAGAGCATAATAATATGGAGTCCCCAGGTCCATGAACATGGTATAGCTCTCATTTGTTTAGAATTTTTTTTAATATCTTTGTCAGGTCCTGGTTTCAATCCCCAGCATTGCCAAAAAATTATACACACACACACACACACACACACACACACACATATATATATTTATATATATAAATCTTCTGTCAATATTTGTAGCTTTTAGTGTAGATACCTCACAAATCTTTTGATAAGTTTATTTCTAAGAATGTCCTGGATTTTAGAGCTGCTAATAGTTTTCATTTAATTTTTAATTCTTCATGATCCTGTCTATATAGACAAAATTGACCTTTTGTCCTGAGTTTGGTAGTTTCTCTTGTAGGTTTCTTAGAATTTCCCCCCACAATTGTATTATCTGTGAATAAAGCAACTTTACTTCTTTTCCAAGCTTTATGGGTTTTTCTGTTTGGATTTGTTTTTCTTGTCTTCTCACAATAACTGGAATAAACAATATAATTTGGAATAGAAGTGAAAAGGAACACCTTGGCTTTGTTCATAATTTTGAGGTGAAAGCATTCTGTTTTGGGTTTTTTTTAAATGCTTATTATTAAGTTAGCTATAGATTTTCCATAGATAACTGCATCAGGTTGGGAACACAAAATTGTTGTTTTGTGTCTCATGCTCTTAGAGGCTCTTAGAGGCTATATATATGATATGTGATATGTATACAGCCTGGGTGTGAAGTGGGTAATACTATGTAGGCTTGTGTACATACACTATGATGTCGTACAAAAAAACTGTCTAACAGTGTTTTTCTCAGAACATGTCCCTGTCATTAATCAACGTGACTGCAATTTCACTTCCATTCCCTCTCTTTTTCCATATTATTGATACATAGTTCTTTTACATTATAAATCTCACAATAAATTATTAATTTTGCTTTAAGTATATTCAATCATTTAAGAAACAAAATATCTTTATATTGACTCACATATTTGCCATTTCTGAACATCTTCATTTCTTCCAATAGATTTTCATCTGTTCTGAATTTCCCTTAAGCCTGAAGAACTTTCTTATTATTTATTACAGCACAGGTCTACTGGTGATAAATTCTAACTGTTTGTATATCTGAAAATGCCCCTATTTTGCCTTCATTTTATAAAAATGTTTATGCTTGATGTCAAATCCTAAATTTGTTTGTTTTATTTCAATGTTTGTTTTATTCAATAATGGCCTCCATTATTCCTGATGAAAATTAAGCCTACATAAAGCATCCAGAAGAAATATCCAAAGCAATTCTAAGCAAAAGAGCAAGATTGGATACATCACGGTACCTGATCTTAAATTATACTGCAGAGCTAGAGCAACGAAAACAGCATGGTACTGGCATAAAAGTAGACATATGTATCAATATAATAGAATAGAAGACACAGAGACAAACCCACACAGATACAGACATCTCATCTTTGACAAAATAGTGAAATGTAGAATGTGGAGAGAAGATAGCCTATTTAACAAATGGTGCTAGGAGAACTGTATAACCGTTTGTAAAAGAATGAAACCAGATCCCACTCAACCTACCAAAAGTCATCCCAAAATGGATCAACATCCTAGGAATTAGACTAGAAACTTTGCAAATGCTAGAAGAAAATACAGGGACAATGCTCCAACATATAGTTGCAGGCAACAGCTTCCTTAATAGAACTCCTAAAGCTCAAGAAATAGTAATGGAATTAATAAATGGGATGATATAAAATTTTAAAACTTCTGCAGAGCATAGGAAACAAGTACATGAAGAGAGATCCTACAGAATAGGAGAAAATCTTTGCCAGCTACTCTTCTGACAGAAGATCAATATTCAGAATATATCAAGAGCTCAAGGGCTGGGGTTGTGGCTCAAGCAGTAGGGCGCTTGCCTGGCATGCGTGCGGCCCAGGTTCGATCCTCAGCACCACATACAAACAAAGATGTTGTGTCCACCGAAAACTAAAAAATAAATATTAAAAAATTAAAAAAAAAAAAAAAAGCTCAAAAAAAATTTTTTTTGACACAAGGTCTCACTGAGTTGCTTAGCACCTCACTTTGCTGAGGCTGGCTTTGAACTCATGATCCTCCTGCCTCAGCCTTCCCAAGTTCTGGGATTACAGGTATGTGCCACCGCTCCTGGCTTTAAAAACATTTTTAAAAAACCCAATCAATTTGGCTGGGGATGTGGCTCAAGTGGTAGCGCGCTCGCCTGGCATGTGTTCAGCCCGGGTTCCATCCTCAGCACCACATACAAACAAAGATGTTGTGTCCGCTGAAAACTAAAAAATAAATATTAAAAAGTTCTCTCTCTCTTAAAAAAAAGGGGGGGGGGAGGTGTGGATGTGGCTCCATGGTTAAGGGCCACTGGGTTCAATCCCTGGTACAAAATAAATCATAAAAAAAACCCCAATCAATAAATGACCAAAAAAACTACATAGACACGTCTCAAAAGAAGAAATACAAATGGCCAAGAAATATATGAAAATATATTCACCATCTTTAGCAATCAGGGAAATGCAAATCAATACTATACTGAGAAATGGCAATCATAATGCATACAAACAATAATAAGTGCTGGAGAGGATGTAGACAAAAAGGAACACTTATACACTGTTGATGGGATTGTAAATTAATACAACCACTATAGGAATCGTATGAACATTCCTCAAAAGGCTAGGAATGGAACCGCCATATGATCCAGTGGTTAAATACTATTTCTTGGTATTTATCCCAAACAATTAAAAATCAGCCTACTGTAGTGATCCATGCATACCCATGTTTACAGCAGCACAATTCACACTGGCCAAACTGTGGAACCAGCCTAGGTTTCCATGAACAGATGAACGGGTAAAGGAAATGTGATACACATACACACTGGAGTTTTACTCAGCCATAAAGAAGAATGAAATCATGTCATTTGCAGGAAAATGGATGGAACTTGAGAGTATTATAATAGTCTAAATAAGCCAGACTCAGAAGATCAAGGGTTGTATGTTTTGTCTCTTGTGGAAGCTAGAGAGACAGAGAGAGAGAGAGAGAGAGATCATGAAAATAGAAGGGAGACCAGTTGAGGAAGGGGGCCAGAGGGAGGGAAGAGGGGAGAGATGAGGGGGCCCTGGTAAATGAAATTGACCAAATGATGCTATGTGCATGTTCAAATATGTCACAATGAGTCCCAGTATTCTGTATAATTATAATGCATCAATACAGATTAATTTAAGAAAAGTCAGCTTAACTATTGTTCTTATCATTATTTTCCTATATGTTGCATGGTTTCTTTTCCCTCTAGGCTGACCGGTTTTAAGATTTTCTCTTTATCTTTGGTGACTTTATCTGTGGTGATTATCGTGGTAATTTTTCTCTGCATTTTGGGTTCACTGATTCTCCTGGATTGAAAAGGGCCGTTTAATTCTAGCAGAGACTCTAAAGGAAGGCAGATCACCTTGACCCTGTGGAGACTTGTATTTCTGACCTCTATTAAAGAAGGTCTGTATGATTTTGCCCTGGGTTCTGGGGTACAGCCCTTAGTCCCAGCACATGGTCTCAACTCCTCAGGTGCAGTCCTTCTGAGATGTCAGTCAAAAACCACAAGTGTTCGCCAAGTCTCTAATTTGGCAGGATTTAAACTCCAAAGTCCTTATCCCTCATGCGGAGCAGGTGCTACTATTTCCACTCCACTCTTACAGTCTCCCAGCTGTTGTCCCTCTGAGCTCCTCCAAAGGCATGTGACCCTGTGCACGACCAGCTCAGGAGTTGACTAAGAATTTAAGGGAATTTGTGCCCTGGTGGTTTACAACCCTGCCTCCTATCTGTGATGTTATCTGGTCACTTTAGCAAACAACTCTGTGAAACAGGAACAACCTGAAGCTGTTTTTATCAAATGAGGGAACCAAAGGAGTCACCTGATTTTCCAAGAGCTTTTTAAAAATGTAAATTTAGGTTTTTTTTAAGTAAATAATCCAAGTTTCTTAAAGCAAGTTTAAGAGGCAGAGGAGCTGGGTATAGTGGCACACTCCTGTAATCCCAGAGGCTCAGGAGGCTGAGGCAGGAGGATCTCGAGTTCAAAGCCAGCCTCAGCAAAAGCAAGGTGCTAAGCAACTCAGTGAGACCCTGTCTCTAAATAAAATACAAAATAGGGCTGGGGGTGTGGCTCAGTGGTTGAGTGCCCCTGAGTTCAATCCCAAGTACCCACCCACCCACCCCCCAAAAAAAGGAGAGGAAAAAATAAAGAGAATCCCTGTATAGTGCTTACCCAGAGATAAGTACTGTGTATATATTAGTTTATAGGTTCCCAAACTTTTAAAAATGTGTGTGTATGTGTGTGTGTATGTGTGTATATATACACACATACACACACACATACACACACATTTATACATATATACATATGTACACATACACACACAAGCCAGGCATGGTGCACACACCTGTGATCCCAGTGACTTGGGAGGCTGTGGCAGAAAAATTTCAAGTTCAACCCTAGACTCAGCAATAGCAACACCCTGTTTCAAATTTTTAAAATAAAATTAAAAGGCTGGGATATGGCTCAATGATTAAGTGCCACTGGGTTCAATCCCCAGTACCAAAATAAAAAATAAAAACCAAGAATATAGTGTAATACTGTTTTACAGTTTGCTTTTCTCACTAAGAAATATATCATAAATATATTTTTTTAATATTTATTTTTTAGTTTTAGGTGGACACAATATCTTTATTTTACATTTATGTGGTGCTGAGGATTGAACCCAGTGCCTCATGCATGCTAGGAAAGCACTCTACCATTGAGCCACAATCCTAGCCCCTCATAAATATATTTTCTCATTAGCTAATATACTTAATGGCTGCATAGTATTCCATTCTATGGCCAGGGGAGTAATGAGTTTAAACCTTTTGCAATTAATATACAACAAATTTGGTTGCAATTTTTCCCCCTTATAAACACTACTGTGAAGAATTTTGTCTTTGGCTATATCCCCCCCCCCAAAAAAAAAAGCTGACAATTTCCTTGGTACAAATTCTTGAAAATGAAATATCTTGGTTAAAGGGTGATGAATAAATTCATGTCGACTACCTATGGGACTCTAATCTCACTGGCTCTTCCCATTCAGGCTCTTTGCTAAGTGGGAAAATCCCACACCCATTTTTTTTTCCTCAACTCCACGTCATTCACTCAACAACATTCAACAATCATGCTGATTATCTGCTGTTTTTCAAGTTGTAGGGAGATACTGACAAGAAAACATAGCTCTGCGCTCACAGAGCCTGCATTCCAGTGGGGACAGACAGACTGACCAAGCTTATTACGTGGTGCTAAAAGATGGCCGGTGACATGGGGAAAGAAAACCTCGAGCAGGGATATCAGGGTCAGGAATGGGGAGAGGGACCTTGCAGGTTTACAAAGGGGTGCGAGGTGGTGTCCCTGAGCAGGAGACCCTTGAGTAAAGAGCAGACAGAGGAGAACCTTCCAGGCAGCTGGCCAGCCGAGGCCCTCAAGCGAGGACTTCTCCTGTGTTCAAAGAAGAGCAAGGAAGACAGGATAGGGTGGAACAGACAAGGCCTGGCATGGAAAGGGCATCAAAAAGGGATGGGGGCTCCCTGAACCACGGATTAACTCCCAGAACCAAGAGCCTGCCACTGGACCTCTCTGAGCTTCTGTTTCCTCATCTAGACAACTGGCAGTGATGAAACCTATCTCAAAGAATGGAAGGGAACGATTGAGTAATGATCCTAGCTGAAGACCAAGGGATCTGGGGTGGCCCTTGGGAGGCAGAACACGTGATCTGGACTCCGATGAATCAGTGGGTTTACAAGCTTCAAGACTTGGAAAAGTATCTGAGCCTTAGTTTTCTGAAAGTTAAGATAACAGCAACTTATGCTGCATTTGCTAGTGTGGAACTTAAATGAAAGGACCCTGTGTCTCAATGATTGCTGTGTTTATTGAATGACTTCCTTAATGACTTAAGGGGGTTGAACCCATTAATAGAGAAGGTAGCTTGCCTTGCTGAAAGTAAATCTAGAGTGTTTTTGTTGTTGTTGTTGTTTTGTTTTTTTGTACTGAAGTTTGAACTCAGGGGCACTCGCCCACTGAGCCCCATCCCCAGCCCTATGTTGTATTTTATTTGGAGACAGGGTCTCACTGAGTTGCTTAGCACCTTGCTTTTGCTGAGACTGGCTTTGAACTCGGATCCTCCCGCCTCAGCCTCCCGAGCCACCGGGATTACAGGCTTAGGCCACCAGGCCTGGCAGTTTATGCTGTTTTGAAAGTTTTCTTATGTATTTTTCAAAAATATAAAATGCATGTATCCTATAACAGACATGTATGCACCCACCAACTGAAAAAATAACCGTTACTAGGGTGACCGAAGTCCTCTGGGGATCCATTCCTATTTGTATCTCTCTTTATCTCTCTGCATATGTATTTTTTTTTCCATGCACACACATATATATGGAGAGAGAATGATCTGCCAGATTTTAAAACATCCTTGAGAAAAGGATTTTTGATGTTTTAATATTTCATAAAATCCTATAACACCGGCATCATGTTATGCATTCACCTGTAATTTTCTTGCAGTACTTGGTCTGTGGCATCGTCTGTCCTTCCACGTGGAGAACTTGTTTGTTGGTTTTCACTGCCGTGGGGATCACACTGTGTGAATTTGGCACCTGATGCTCCCATTCTCCCGTGGATGACATTTAAATGGCTTCCGATCTGGGGGGTTTATAAACAGTGCCACTTTAAACATCCGGGTAACTGTCTCCTCGTGTCTGCTGCAAGTTTCCAAGGCTGTGCTTGAGTTGAGGTCCCCCCCCCTCCAGATGCCCAAAAGGGCTGCAGCCGGGATGGGGGTGGGGATGGGGGTGGGGAGCTGAATCTTATTTAACAGGTTCCGGAGGCTTTGTAAGAAACAGCTCTTCAAACACAATATTTTGAAGCTTCAGTGTAAATGAAGCCCAACCATATGGATTACATTTGCCTTGAGTCACACAGGACTTAGAGCCAGGCAGACAGCGCCAGGACCCTGGGTGCAGGCACTTGGGGCTGCCTCCTGTGCAGCTGAGGAGTGAAAGCACCTGCCTGGGTGCCCTTGGCACAGCCCCGAGGGACTGCCAGATGGAGGCATAGCAGTGAAAAAAATAAGCATTACTAGGGTGACAGATGCCCTCTGGGGACCCATTCTTATTTGTATCTCAAGCCCTGGGCATCAGGATACCTGAGTTCTAGTTCCCTCTTTGCTGCTGCTTTGCTGTGTGGCCTTGAGCCAGATGGTCTACTTCTCTCATCCTCAGCTTCCTTTTTTGTATAATGAGGATGCCTAAGAGGTGCCCTAGAGTAATGATTAAGAGTTCAGTTTGGAGGCTGGGGGCCGTGGGGCACACCTATAATCCAGCAGCTGGGGAGGCTGAGGTAGGAGGATCCGAGTTCAAAGCCAGCCTCAGCAAAAGCAAGGTGCTAAGCAACTCAGTGAGACCCTGTCTCTACATAAAACAGAAAATAGGGCTAGGGATGTGATGTGGTTCAGTGGTCGAGTGCCCCTGATTTCAATCTCCATTTACCACCTCCCCCCCACCCAAAAAAATGAAGAGTCTAGGTTTGAATTCATCTTCTACCCTCTTTCTGGTTTTAAGACTTTGGACAAGTCATTAACCAGTCCCACAGTTTCCTCATATGTAAACAGGAACAGGAACACAGCAATATCTACCTCATAGCTGGTTGTGAAAATCAATTCAGCTACTCCCCAGAATCCCCTACAATGCTTGACTTTTTTGCCCATGTCAGTATTCTAAAAGAGGCAGATAGTGACTTCCACTGATCTCCCAAATCCCCTGTCCAGATTCTCCCTTCCTCAGTCTCTCCTCAACTGCGTAAGGTCATAGTCTCACAATAAATCCCTAATCTGGGGGCTGGGGCTGGGGCTCAGCAGCAGAGCGCCTGCCTAGCATGTGTCAGGCACTGGGTTCCATCCTTAGCACCACATAGAAATAAACAAATAAAATAAAGGCAAGTTGTCCATCTACAACTACAAAAAAAATAAAAATAAAAATAAATAGATTCCCAATCCACTAAAAAAAAAAAAAAATAGAATTAGCTACTAGCACACCTAGAAAAAATTTGGCTCCAACACACACTCAACAGATAGCACTTTTAGTCTACATTTATTGCTGTTCTCTAAGATCAGGGCAACTCTGATTTTCCCTGTGGGTACCTGGGCAGAGACGATGGAAGGGAGCCTGGGAAAGAGGTCTGCAGGGCCAGGCATGGGCCCTTCTTCCAGCAGTCCCCTCTCCACTCCATGCCCACTGTTCTGCGCCATCTTAAATGCAAATATATCCACATGCACTTATAAAACAGATCATGCTGAGTTATAATCTGTTTTTTTCCACTGAACTGTAAATATTCTTTCATGTCACTAAAATTCCTCTGCAATGTTTACATGTTCGAACAGGTGCACAGCAAACTAATCTGTGCCAACAGTTTTCCACAGGCCAGCCACTGTGAAATAGTTCTCACGCAGGTCCTCGCTTATTCCTCGAAATAAGAAAATGAATTGGGTGTTATTATCATCCACATTGAAAATGTTTGTTAATATGTATGCAGCATACATGTTGACAGGGTACAGTGTGACACTTCAGCACAGGCATAGGCCAGGCACTGAGCAGACCAGGGTAGCCAACGTTGCTCTCCTTGTCATTCCTTTGTCCCAGCCCCTGTCTTCTAGATCTTCACAGCACCCGCCATTTTCAGCAGAGAGAACTGATGCTCAAAGAGGGTGGTCAGTATGTTCACCACACCCCTGGAGTCCAGATCTGCTCTCTCCTGAGTGTGCGGCTTCCCCGGAGCTGTCTGTGAAATTGAAAGAACATCACTAAGTGACACATCGGGCCCTTATTCTTAGATGCTGGGACTCCTTTTCTTTTCCTGGCATCTTATTCTCATCCACAGCATATGACAAGCCATCTTGTCGGAAGATCTTTCCCTGTGTCGCGATCACTTTGGGATAAGCCTTGAAGCAGATGGCTCAGTGTTTGGTGCTTTCGTTTGGGGGATGAGAAGAAATGGAGGACCCTGAGCCTGGTGGGAGGCTGGAGGTGGAGGCGCACGCAGGCCACCATCCATGGGAAGGCTCCACTGGAAAGCCAGGCGCCCGGCTGGGCCAGGAATTCAGGGCTTCAGATTCCTAGAACGGGCTTCCCTTCCCTCCCTCACCAGTCCAAGGAAACCCTTAGGCATCTGGTTTACTTCCTGGTTTTCCTGAGCTGGCTGAAGTCTCTGCTCAGAAGATCAGCTGCAAAACACAGACACAAACTCACCTCCCCATGTTCACCTGCTCCCTCTCTCTCTCTCTCTCTCTCTCTCTCTCTCTCTCACACACACACACACACACACACACACACACAAACACACACACACACGACACACTGCTCTCCAAGAATCAGGTACGAAGGAGATGCTTGTTGGGAAGAGGCCAAAAGAACCTATGAGAATGAGGGTCCCTATTTTACACTATAAGAAAATTATCTGGAGAAAAGTTGTTCACAAGATTTTTACAAATAATTTTTGGTACTGAGGCACTCAACCACTGAACCACATCCCCGGCCCTTTTTATGTTATTTTTCTTATTTTGAGACAGGTGCTTACTAAGTGGCTTAGGATGTCACTAAGTTGCTGAAGCTGGCTTTCAATTTGCAATCCTCCTGTCTCAGCCTCCCAAGTTGCTGGGATTACAGGCGTATGTGATCATTTCCTCTAGTATTTTTGTTGTTGTTGTTCCTGGGATTGGACCCAGGGGCACTTAACCCCAGCCCTTTTTTTAAAATTTTTAAATTCTGGGACAGGGTCTCACTAATTTGCTTAGGGTCTTGTTAAATTGCTGAAGCTGGCCTGGAATTTATGATCCTCCTGCCTCAGCTTCCCGAGCCGATGGCATTACAGGCATGCGCCACCATACCCGGCTTCATTTCCTCTTTTAACTGTCCTGGGCTAGTTCCATAGTTTTGTAATAGCTTTACAGTTTTTGAATATATATCAGTGAGCTTATATATGTTCACTGTTTTTTAAAATTCCTCAAAAATAGGGGTGGGGATGTGGCTCAAGCGGTAGCGCGCTCGCCTGGCATGCATGCGGCCCGGGTTCGATCCTCAGCACCACATACCAACAAAGATGTTGTGTCCGCCGAGAACTAAAAAATAAATATTAAAATTCTCTCTCTTTCTCTCATCTCTCTCTCTCTTTAAAAAAAATTTAAATTAAAAAAAATTCCTCAAAAATATATAAACAACTTTGAAAATGTGGCAGAGTTTTAGGATCCTCCTTTGGGGCCGGGTGCCCGGGCATCTCATTGGAACACAGATGCCGTCTGGGGTCTCCTGGGCTCGAGGCTTCATTTGTGACCTGCTCTCAGGTCTCAGCAGGTGGCTGCTGCTGGTCCTTGGCCGCCCTTCCAGCAGGAAGGAGCCGAGTCACAGTGTCGGTAAAGCCTGGAGTCTTCTGTCACACTCTGGCCACACCCGGGTTACTGCATCAAATGTTATGCCAGAGCCACCAGGGACCCTAGACAGCATTTGGTCAAAGCCTGTGTTGACAGATGGGGGAGCTGGGGCCAGCGAGGGGAAGGGACAGGCTCAAAGCCAGGGAGCCGAGTCAGAGCATCCCATCTTTGGGACTCCGCGTTCACTTTGTTTCCATGGAACCCTGGAGCTTTGTTAAGACCCTGATTAGCGAAGGCTCTGAGAATGGCCCTGGTAAGGAGATGAGGCCACAGGCAGAGTGTGCATGTCCCCTGTGAGCATCCAGAGGACGCTTCGCACACATGCATCTTCACTGTACCCCTGCACAGCAGTGTCTTCGGCTCCGCTTCACACAGAGAGCACAGCAGCCTGCCAGAGGTCACACAGCAAGTAGGCGCACTGGTCCTGTGTGTGAGACCCCCTCTATCCCTTTGCCCAAACTCCTCTGCTTCGGAACTTTTGCCATCATTGTCCATAATTGTGCTTGAGCAATGGTTCACTTCCTTTTTTAAATATTCAGTTTTTAGTCATAGGTAGACATAATTCTTTATTTCATATTTTTTAATATTTTCTTTTAGTTGTTGATGGACCTTTATTCTATTTATTTGTATGTGGTGCTGAGAATGAAACCCTTGGCTCCCGCCTGCTAGGCAAGCGCGCTACCACTGAGCCACAACCCCAGCTCCAAGGATTCCCTTTCCATAAAGGGAAAACCAGTATCATTTGAAAGAGATTATAGAAAGTGCATTCAATAAAAACAAAAGTGTTCTTAAAACCTGGTTACTTTTTTGTTTTGTTCTGTTCCTTTGGTTCCAGGGATTGAACCCAGGATCCACTTAACTACTGAGCCACATTCCCAGCCCTTTTTTTATATTTTATTTAGAGACAGAGTCTCGCTGAGCTGCTGAGAGCCTCACTGAGTTGCAAGGATTGGCTTTGAACTCATGATCCTCCTGCCTCAGCCTCCCAAGCTGCTGGGATGACAGGCGTGAGCCACCGCACCCAGCCAAATTTGGCTAGGTCTTATCACCTGGCAGATCCCTTGTCCTTTCCTGTTTGTTAAAAGGGGAGATTATCAAACTTTGGGGAGACAGACTAGCTCCATATTGAGGCTCTCCCTTGACAAAATCCAAAGGATTGAAAGAAAATTGTAGAGAGGACCAGGTATGAATTTGACCATTTTCCATTTTCAGAGCAAGACAACTCACACCGAACAGCACTACCTTTTGGCGCTGAGCTAGGTGACATCAGTGGGGTATGACTTCTTGGAAGAGGCATCTGGGAGGCCTGAGCACGTGGCCTTTCCACTTATAGTCCCTCACCCTCCCAGGAGTGTGGCACACAGTTCCCCCAGGGGCCTGGGCGTCAGCAGGCTGCCTGGAGCCAGAACATGCTCCCTTTCAGAAAGATGCCCCACTGGCCTGTTTGCCTAATGTGACCACTTTGGAAAAATTGTTTGTTCTCATCCTGCTAAAAACAGCTTCAAAGTGACTCCTGTCTAGACTGTGCCAGCATTGATTATCAGATCCCTGACCTGATCGAAACCACAGGGGGACATAGTCATTTGCTCTAATGCAATTAAAGCAAAATATAATAATGTATCCAGGCCGGGGACAAGAGCAAGGCTCCCTAGAAGGTGGGAGGAGCAACCAGTTCTGGACAATTTCTTCCCAGCACCGAGGAAGCTAGTTTAGATTTTTCTCTGGCTTCGGTCTCCAAGGCAATGTTAGAGTCTGGACCGTCCCTAGCTCTTTGGGGGACCCCCAGGTGTGGGTGTCCTGGAGGATGGGGACATGGGAGAAAGCAGTGTGGTGGGTGCTGTGGAGGAGGATGGGGAATTGCAGAGTGCAAAATCCAGGAGGAGGAAGCCAAAGAAAGAGGAAAGGAAGGAGGAGGAAAAAGACCACAGAGAGAGGAGGAAATCGATGCAGCAAGCGTCATAATTCCCAGAACCTCTGACAAATCCCCAGCCTCCTGGAGGTGGAGGCTGGAAGGTCTTTGCAGAAGAGGGCAGTGGTCCTCCCTCCACAGCAGGTAAAGTTAACCCAGCTGGAATCCACCAGGAAGCACCAGGAAAACTGACTTTCACCTCTCAGAGAGTCCCATCAAGGTGAACCGTGGTTGAGGAAAGGCCTGGGCTTTGTGATCCTATCTGCCCTTCCAGTCCTGAGGCTTCTGGTCCCCGTCCCAGGGTTCTGGAGGGCAGTCAGCTGATGGCGCACACCCTGCCCCTGCCTCCCCTTCAGGGAATTCCCCAGTGCTTACTCAGTGAGCTCTAACTGGGATGAGCCACGTCTGTCTGTCTGTCTGTCCATCCATCCATCCGTGGGAGGCTGCTAGGGCTACTGTAACAAAGTGCCTGAGGCTAGGCAGCTTAAACAACAGAATTTTATTGTCTCACAGCCCTGGAGGCTAAAAAACTGAGAGCAAGGGGTCAGGAAGATTCCTTCTGAGAGCTGGGGCGCAGGGGGTGGAGTTCTGTTCCAGGCCTCTCAGAGACTTACAAGTAAGATGGCCTCTTCCTGAATGTCCCCTGTTCTCCCTTGTCTTCCCTCAAGTCCCTTCACATGACCTTCCCTCCGTGCATATTTCAGTGTCCGGATTTCCCTTTCTTATGAGGATTCCAGTTGCATTGCATCAGGGCTCACCCTAAAGATGTCATTTGATTTCCTCTATAAAGACCTTATCTCTAGCTGAGATCTCATTCAGAGGTACAGGGGTTAGGGCTCCTTAGGGACTGAATGTGGCACTCCCCAGCCACTCAGGTGCTGAAATGTAGTCCCCAGTGTGATGGTGTCAGGACCTGGGATCCTCATCGGGTGGTTCAGTTGGGAAGGCGGAGTCCTCGTGGATGGGATTCAAGTCCCCCAGAGTGTCCCTTCCACCAAATGAGGACACAACTCTGTGTGAGAAAGCGGCCCTCCCCAGACACCAAATCTGCCATTGCCCTGAACTCGGATGACTGAGTCTCGGAGCTGTGAGAAAAGTCTGCAGGGTCCCCCAGCCACCTCGTCTTTAGCACCCTGGCAGGACGAGACTATGAGAATTTAGGGCGAAGGGCACGATGTAGTCCAACCCCTAACCCTGACCCTGAGGGGCTCCCGGCCACTACCAAGGCAGGAGGTTGGTGGGAGAGGAGCCCGGGCTTTGGCAGTAGCCAGCTCTACCTGGCCCAGTGGACTCCAAGAGGTCAGTCTGAGTGTTCCCTTACTTATCTGTGAGAGGAACACAGTACTGTCACCAAAACTAGATGGAGAAGAGGCGCAAGAACTCCAGGTCCTCTTCCCTCTTAGGTTGACGTGAATTTCAGAGCTGGGAAGCCGACTTAGAGGTCCTGGGGCTGTCTGGCCCATCTTAGGCTCCCTGAGGACGGCGTTTCCCTCAGGAAATAAGCTCTGGTAGCCACTCTCCCTCCTCCTCCTCCTCCTCCGAGTTTTATTGACTCCCAAAGGCTATCACCGCATTGTATTGTCTTGTTGTAACTAGATACTGTGTACTGCAGACTTTATTATGCAGACATTGGGCCAAGTACTCTGTGTGAGTGTGTGGTACGTGTGGTGTGGGTACGTGTGCGGTGCTGGGGTGGAACCAGGGCCTCGCACACGCTAGCCAAGTGCTCTACTTCCCCGGCTCTATGATTATTTTTTTTTCTTATTTCATCCTCACAGTAATCGTTCAGGACATGAATTATTAATATCACCATTTTATGGATGAATAAACTGAGGCTCAGAGATCTTACGGCCCAGAGGACAGAACTAGGAGTCTAATGGGGGAAATCAAGAACTCAGCTCTATGGAAGAAGGCCTTCCTGGTGGGGTCTCGGGGGGAGGTGGTCAGGCCCCACCCTGGTGTGAAACCGGAAGCTGGAAGACAAGGCTGAATGGTAAAGAAACCCCTGCACAGAGTCGGGGAGGCGCCAGACGTGGCAACTTCTCAAGTCCCCCTGAGCCAGATTCTAAGGGCCCTTGATCCTCCTCAACCCCAAAGCCCTGGCAGAGGAGGGACCCGTGGGGAGAGTAAAGGACTTTTTCCAACCCTCTCAGTAGTCTCTCCAGCCACTGCCCAGCACCTAGCAGTTACTCAATAAATATTTAATAAGTAAATATACGCATCACTCAAACCGCCATCACAAAATAGCCCCCTTGGTGGTGAGCTGCTCATCCGCTGGCCTCGGGTTAAGTTTTTGACCTACAGCCTCCCACTTTTTCTCTTCTCCCCAACCCCACTGGGTGGGTGCATTGTTTATCCCCATTTTACAGCCGGGAAACCTGAGCCCGGTCATCTGACTCAAAAGCTCTTCCCACCCCTGTGTTAGCAGATGTCAAACCCGGACCACAGGAGAGGGGCATGTTCACTGAGTCCCCAGAAACCCTCCCCACGCTGTGGGGGTTTCATGAATACTTAATGAATAAACGAATTGATCCTTCCACCCAACCTGGCCCAGGAGGAGGACATAGCCACATCACAAACAAGATCTCCGCGTCTGTAAGATTCCCCTAATCCAGTGCCAGGCACACAGTAGGGACTCAATAAATATTTGTAGGATGAAAGGCCCTCTGGCCCCTAATGTAAGCTCCTCTGCACATAAATTTCAGCTCCAGGCACTTTGAAGTTCCCCCAGGGACAGCTGCTTTCTTGTTATCAATGCACCCCCAGCCCTCAGCCCCCAGCCCCTCTTGGCCCCCTGGGCCCATCCAGGCCAGGGACCTAGGGCCGCCAGAGCTGGGAGATAAGAATGATGGATGGACAGTTCCCTGGCTCCACGGAAGCCTGGAGTTTCCTGGGAGCGAGAGACAGTCTAGTGGTTCCAAAGCCCCTCGGAATTTGAGTGGAGAGAGCTCAAGGAGGGGTGGAGGCAGGGTCTGCAGCCTCCCTATCTCCTCAGAGATGCTGGACTCGACAGGCCGTTTCAGCGCCCCCGGCCGCCTTGATCTCCTTCCATGTCGACAAGGCTTCCTTTCAGCATGTGCCAGACACCAGGGCTCATCAGGGTAGCTTCCAGGGGGAGGCAGGAGCATGTCATCCCCTCTCACAACGCCCATGTCCCCTGGCTTCTGCTCCCAGGATCTGGACGCAGGACAGATCTGCTTCCCGATTTGCAATTCCGTCTCTGTCATTGAGTTTCTTCTGGCCAATGAAAACTTCATGATGTCCAGGCCTCGATTTCCCGTAAGCCTTGGGAGAGGCGTTCCTTCCAGCTCTGCCGAGATGGGACCCTAAGAAGCTAAGAGCAGATACGTCTGAAGGAAGTGAGGATGCTGCTTGGATGGCAGAGCCAAGCTCGTTCTTAGATCCAGGCGATAACGAGCATTGGGTTGTTTAATTTAGAATCTCTGAGCCCCAAAGCACAAGGCTTCCTAGCTTTGGGTAGATTGGAGAGACTGACCATGTTGCATCTTGGAGGACTGGGAAAGACTGAAACCTGTACATTTATTTTTGCCCTTCTCTTTTCTCTGGATGTCAATGTCCTTGAAATTTTTAAAGATGTTTTTAAAATGCAAATGATATTTGAATATGTATCCCTTGTTGAAGAAAATGCTAAGAAAGTGTTCTAGCTTCTTCACCTTGAGTTGAAGCAACTTGGGAGGCTGAGGCAGGAGGATTCCAAGTTCGAGGGCAGCCTAGAAACTTAGTGAGACCCTGTCTCAAAATAAAAAAATTAAAAGGGCTGGGGAGGAGGCTCAGGGGTAGAGTGCCCCTCAGTTCAATCTCCAGTACCAAAAAAAAAAAAAAAATTGCTCCTGACAAGGTACCCTCAATCCTGCACCATTCCCTTAAATGAAGGAACACCACCATTTGGGGACGCACCCCCGAAACTCTCTCAGCACATTTCATATCTGTCTACCACACATAGACACCCAAACTCATCAGACTAATTCCTTAGGATTTATTTAAGAGGAATCATCTCACACCAGGCCTGGGGCTTTCCTTCTGCCACTCTGCCCCGTGGCCTAGACACCCATCCACGCTGGCACCTCTGGATCCATCCCATCACCTAAGTGAAGTGGGTGCAGCTCTGGAGTCAGAGGGCTCTCCCTTCAGTAGGGTGGAGAATCAGTCTACTTGGTCACTACTGATTCCCTTGTCTAAAGCAAGGCCTAGCAGGAGTGTCACTCAGTAACTGTAGGGTGAATGAAGGAACAAATGAAAGAATGTGAGATGCAGTGAATCCCCCACTTCCGGTGATCATGTGGATTGCTTCTAGCTTTTCACCAATACCAGCACAATCAGTATCTGTGAATATGGCTCTGTGTATTCATTCTTGAGCATCAGTAGCTCGTGGGGGTTCCCCTAGAGCCCCAAAGAGCATTGTTTAGAATCCTGCATTCAGGCTAAAAGGCTTCATTTCATCTATGGGCTCAGGGAGCCAGAGAGGGCCAACAGCTCCCCAAGGCCACGCAGTGCCTTAGGAATTGGCTGGAATCTTGGGGAGAGTGGGAATTTCTCTTGCTTCACTGACCCTCAGAGCTTACACTTTCTCTGCTCTCCACCTCCCAAACTCCAGCCCAGGTACATCAAGACAAGTGACCTTAGGGGAAGAAGTTCTGATTCACTCACACAGAGAAGGAAGACCCTCCAGAATCAGAAGTCTGCAGTTTTCGTCCCATTACTAAGAGGGCAAAGGCTCTGGGCAAAACCCTTTTTTGCCCCGACCTTCAGGCCCTGTAAAATGGGCCTGAGGATTCCTGCCTAACTCTTGGAGTGAGGACGACAAGAAAGATTCTGTAAAATGGAGAAGAGGCATAGGAATCTAAGAGAGGATTAATTTAAACAAAAATGCAGAAAATTTAAAAGCACTTTTCAGGTTAGAAGGTATATTCCCACTTTTACAAAGAGGAAAAATTATACATATAATTAACATTTTTAATGAGTTTGTATAAGTACAGGAAGGGTGACAACAGTTACCAGGAGATGTCAATCATCAGCTGTTTCCGGGGGCTTAGAATTCCAGAGAAGAAAGGGAAACCGTTGGCCTCTTCTTGCTACGCTCACTCTTGTTGGATTTGGTGAAAGTTTGACAACACAAAATATATATTTATATACTCAGTGACCTAAAAAATATTGCTCCAAGAAAAAAAATTAAAGCAAAAGTCATGAATAATCCATTTACAAAAGTTAAAATACAAATAACCAAGTGAGGGGGAGAAAGGTTAAACCTTAGAACAAATAGATAGCAAATTTTAAAAACAATGAAATCTCTCTTTTTTCCTATCGAATTATAAGCAATGATGTTAAGCAATGATGTTAAGTAAAGACCAAAGGGTTTCCCTTTAGAGTTGGAAGGAGGGTGGAAATGATGGGATTATCCAGAAAGAAGGTGAGGTGCCCTTACCCCACACAGTGATGAACTGCTCCCTGCATTCTGATAGAGCCATCCCCAGACCAAGAATGGAGGACAGGTCAGTCTCCACTTCCCATGGCCTCCACCTCCTCCCCACCATGGGTTTGAAATCAATCATGGCGTCACTGGCCCACTTCCCGACCCCCAGGCACGCTCTACCCTCATCAGACCCAAATCCCTCTTCTTCTGATAAAAGAGTCCTGAACCTTATGATAAAACCAGAAATGATTGGTAAGGTGCCTGGTGCATGGAGATCATCCCCCATTCCCCAAAAATTGCCAGGTTCAGAAATGAGAATCCTGTTGAGGAATCAGAAGTCACCTTGTTAAAAGCTCTAACTGCTAGCAAAACTATCCACAAAGGCTTTATTTTGGTGGACTTTTATGCAAATACAACACCATGCTAGGAAAAGCCATTAGCAGTCCTCTGGCCAAATAGCTTTATTTTCTATAAGGGGAAACTGAGGCACAGGGAGTTGCTATGGAGAGCCCAAATCACATGATTAATTAGATGGAGAACCAAGGTCTCTTTGTGCTCAGATTCTCTGCGGTCATGTTTGTGGAATGCATCTGCTCCCTGAATCCCTGTATATCAAACTCTGTTACCTCCCTGGTTATAGCTAGTCCACTTGGAGAAGGAAGTGGCCCTGAGGTTGTGCACATTAACGATGTTAATCATGTATTTAAGGGGCTGGGTTTGTAGCTCAGTGGTAAAGCGCTGGCCTAGCAGGTACGAGGCACTGGGTTCCATCCCCAGCACCACATAAAAAAATAAATAAACAAACAAAATAAAGTTACTGTGTCTATCTACAACTAAAAATGTTTTTAAAAAAATAAAAAAAAAACGAGAAAGAAAATAACATTCCCAAAAGTAATAATAAATAGCATGGATAATAAATAGTAAATATTAATCAATAAGTAAGAAAACGAAAAATTATCTTAAATAATAACGTTTTTTTCAAATTAAAATGCTAAAAGTCCTCTGATTCTGTCACCACATTCAACTGCAAAACCCAGGAGCTTGCTGCTGTTGTAGCACCAAGCCATTGTCTGTCTCACCGGGCAGGTCCCCTGTGACCGGGAAGATGTGCTCAGGGAGGATGGGACGGAAGAGAAGCCACCCCAGGCAGGAATCAGATCATCTAGCCCGGGATTCACTCCGAGTACTCGCCTACATCCTGCCTAAAAGTGTATCCTGGTGTGAAGCCGACATTCTTTTAAAATTCTCAAGGAAAGACTATAAAATGAGAGTTAAAAGTAGGGGTCGGGAAACCTCTGGTAAAGAGCCAGGTCATAAAGCCTTCAGGCTTTGTGAGTCACCCGGCCTCTTTGCAATGACTCAACTCCACCACCTTGGTCCAAAAGCAGCCACAGGCCATACACAAACAAACTAGCATAACTGTTTCCAACAACCTTTTACTTACAAAAACAGGCAGCAGAAAGGATTTGGCTCATGGATCATCCTTTAGCAACCCCTAGTTAAGAGCCTGGACTTGGGAGCCAGACTAGAATTGGAATCTCAATTCAGCTGCCCCGAGTGACTTTGAACAACTGGCTAAATTATGTAAGCCTCGTCTGTAAAACGAGGATAATAATTATGCCTGGTGGGGGGATATCACTCAGCACAGGCATGGTGTAGGTGCTCAGTAAGTGGGACCTAAATAGGTAGGACACATCCCACTGTGCTGGAAGAGACCGGGATTCTGATTCTAAATTGACTGGCACTGCCAGCCACTGAACAGTGTCTCACTTACCAACTCCGTGACCTCCCTGTGAAATGGGAAGAGAAACCCATGTATTGCCAGGACATTGATATACATTATCTGAATTCAAGGCAGCCTTTGTGGTCATGACTGTCCCCATTTTATAGAAGAGGAAACTGAATCATAGAGAGGTGACAGACGTTTTTTTCTAGCAAGTAGTAGAAACTGGATATTTAAACAGAAACTGTCTGGCCGAGCTCAGTGGCGCACACCTATAATCCCAGCAGCTTGGGAGGCTGAGGCTGGAGGATCTAGAGTTCCAAGCCAGCCTCAGTAAAATCGAGGTGCTAAGCAACTCAGTGAGACCCTGTCTCTAAATAAAATACAAAATAGGGCTAGGGATGTGTGGCTCAGTGGTCGAGTGCCCCTGAGTTCAACCCCCAATACCTCGCCCACCAAAAAAAAAAAAAAAAAAAAAAAGAGGCTGTATTTCTTTCCATTTACCACGTTGTCTCCCTAGAAAATGCGAGGAGATATAGGGCTACATGAACTGCTTCCATCCAACCAGCTGCAAACGCCTCTATCACCTGTCTGGTCCTCGAATCTCCTCCCGACATCCCTCCCTGCCCAGTACACTACAGGAAGGTGGTGAGCGCTGACCACCAGAAGGTCTTGGATTGAATGCACCTGTCACTGCAGCCCAAGAGTCCAAATGCTGTCTCTGAAGATTCCCCCAACCCAGCCCTTCCTCCTTCTTCTAGAAGACACTCCCCTGAATTGAGCACAGTGTTTACATCAGCTGTCTCCACAACCCTGCTCTACAACTGCTCCTCTGTCCGGGGACACGGCATGGAGGCCCCTCGCCTCCCTGCTGCCCAGCCCTGGGGCTGCTACCGTCCGTGTCTAGGGAGACGGCACCATGTTTCTCCCCAGCAGGCTGAGATGTCATGTGTGTGAGTCAGCTCCTGCTGGAGATAACATCTGCACAGCCAGCCTGGGAGGCAAGTGCTTCTTGCACTGAAGGGACAGGTTTGGGACACGGAGGAGCCTAGTCTGTCCTTGCCAAGCCTTTCCCTGGGGCAGGGGGCAGGGGTGGGAGAACATCAAGGAGAAACTCCCCCTACCCCCCAGAGAAAGGAGTATCGAGGTCTGACTGGGTGCTCAGGAACCTCTGGGGCAGGTGGACTAGGCAGGCTGGACCAGGAGGGCATACGGTCATTGAGCTGGGCTTCGTGAGGCTGAAGGATGAGAAAGTCTTCCCAGCTGCAGGCAGAGCTGTGGGATTGGAGCCAGGACCCCAGGTTCTGTTCCCAACTCTGCTGGGAACCTCCCATGGGGTGGACCAAGCGCATCTTCTCTCTGGATCTCAGTTTCCCCATCTGTGGCCCGACTGGGTGGGGCTCCCCCACCTTCTCCCAGAAGCTGTATGTTGAGTGGCAGGAGCTCAGAGCTCTGAGCTCTGACCAACCCAGGGTAGGAATGCAGCCCTGCCTCTCCCTGCTGTGTGACTGTAGGCACGTGAGTTAGCCCTGAACCTGGGGCTTCGCATCTATACAATGGGATAGTGAGAATGTTCTCCGTGGGCTTGGTATTAATTGTTAGCTCAGGAAACAGCAGTGGTTACAGCGGCCATTCAAGCACCACCCACCTGCACATTCTGAGGGTCTACACTTGGAGGGGCAGAGACAGGGTGTAAGAAGGGGCTGGGTGTTGCAGGGTGTTGGCCTCCAGGTCCAGTTTGGAGGGACCTCAGGACTTTGGCTGCCTCTGCCACTGTGGGTATCCTGAGTGTCCTTCCCTCCAGGCCTTTGACTGCTGTAGGTCACCCCAGGCCACCTGCCTTTTCTGGTCCAGCGGTCAGTCCTGCTCACCCACCATGCTCTGCTCCAGTGCCATCTCCTCTGGAAGTCCTCCCTGCCCTCTCTCTCCTCTCCCTTGCTAGGCAGCTTCTATTTTGCATTGTCACTTGAGTACGGCTGAGCCATGGGCATGGCTGACTTATGAGAGTCCTGTGGTGCATATAGGGACCCACAAAAATATTTTAATTTTAATGTTTTTTTTTATCAGAGGATACAAAGGAATATAATAACAATAAACAATTAACAACAAATCCAGCCCAGATTCACTTCACAGTGGTCAATAGCGTCAAATACTTTGTATTGGAGGAAGGGGTGCATGCAGGCCAAAGTACCCAAGGCCCACACAAAGTCTCACTGTGACCTACATCTCAATGCTGTGTGTGCCTCCCTGCATAGCCAGGCCTGGTACAGATGGCTGGACAGTTCCACTGAGCTAGGATAGAGTCAGTCCCACTCACCTCCATTCCCCAGGGCCTTGTACATAGTAGGACTGGCAGTCAGAAGGCTCATAATGTAGGCCCGGCATGGTGGCAAATACCTGTAATCCCAGCGGCTCGGGAGGCTGAGCCAGGTAGATTGCGAGTTCAAAGCCAACCTCAGCAAGGCCCTTAGCAATTTAGTGAGACCCTGTCTCTAAATAACATATTTTTAAAAGGTTTGGGAATGTGGCTCAGTGGTGAAGCACCCCTGGGTTCAATTTCCAGTACCAAAAAAAAAAAAAAAAGAAGGCTCATATTCCAAAAACATTTCTTGAGCACCTATAATATGTAGGCAAGGGCTCTTATCCAGTATCCTCAGAAGAACCCCTGAATGTGGAAGTCAAATTTGGAATCTGCACATGTAACATGTACTTTCTACAAAGACACATGGGTGTCAGATGGCCCAAGGGCTAGTGTCCCCAGGTTGTTGAGAGCCACTGGTTAGAGCCTGCTATCCAACAGGCTTTTCACAGTTGGGGAAACTGAGTCCCAGAATGGGGAAATGACTTGTTCAAGGTCACACAACCAGCCAAGGGCACAGGCAAGGCCTCTCCAAGCCTCGACATCCTCCGGAGAAGACCCCATCACTCGTTGGCAGGGGGTGGCTAGAGAGGGGCCAGCCCCGGAGGTGATTCTGTGGGCCTCTGGATTGCAAGGAGTCTCTCTTCTGAACCCCCCCCTCCCCAGCACATTCTCAGCCATCTTTCTCAACATGCCCCGGGCTCCTTCGCAGGAGGCCTGGTGTTGGGCCTGAGTCAGATGGAGATAACCTCTCCGAGGGACGTGTAAACATCCAGTGGGTGTCCAGAGCAGAAGAATGTAGGAATGGATTCTTTTCCTTCTGAGCACTGGACATCTTCTGCCAGATGGTGTCAAAGTTGTAACGGCCTGAGGCCCTTTGAGTCCCCATGGGGGGGTGTGTCCCCCAGGTCTTTTCGGTGCAGATGACATCTCCAACCTCAACCAGGAGGCTTCCCCAACGGCCCTGACCCCACAACTCTCCCTCCGTGAGCCTCTCCTGCAGCCCCACACTTTCCATGGCTCGCAGCCCAAAAGCCAGGGGTTGCCAGCTGTGGCCGGCCCTCGCCTCAGCAGAGTGTGAACGGCATGCCTATAGATTTTATGTGCAGACAAGTGGTTTGAATTTAAAGGGAGGGCACAGGGGAGCTCATTAGAAAGCTTACTTGTGATAAATAGATATTTGTTTTATCCTGCTTTTTAGAGAACCAAATCATAGAAAAATAGCACTGAGCTTGAAATGAAGCGACACCTCCCACCCCTTCCCCGACCAGCGACAATTTGTTTCCAAGATTTTTTTTTTTTTTAAATCTCTCTTTTCAAAACTTTGGTCAAAAGCACCAATCAGTAATGCACTGAAGCTGTGGGCCCAACCCGGAGACCAGAAAATGTGGCCAATGATCCTTCTGGAGAGGTCTGTGCCTGTGGGGTTGCCCAGGGCCCCACGTGGTCCCAGCTCTGAGGAGATGGAAGGAAGCAGGCCTGGGATGTCAGGGGTGGGGGTCTGCAGACCCCTCAGCCAACCACATAGCTCTGAAAAGAAAGTGTTACAAACTGTTACCAATGTCTGGAGAGAAGGGGTGGGGAATGGATACTGTCCCCATCTTTAATCAATTCTTGTTGCTCTTTGCCAGTTACTTGATCTAGGAGAAGAGCCAGGATCTTTTGGGGGTCTGTATGGAGTGGCCTGGAATCCATTTTTGGAACCAGAGACTATGTCATTGAATTACACCATACCCATGCCTCGCCAGGGTGCATGTGCATGCATGCATGCACACACACACACACACACACACACACACACACACACACACACACTACCGGCTCTGTTCAAACGCCAGGGTCCCCACACAGCCTTCCCCTCAGACCCCATCCCACTTCCTAGGGACTTGCAGCGAGCTTGGCAGGTCCCTCGCTTCTGGATCTGATTATGCTCCGCCTGTCTACATGTGCAAACAAAAACCCGAGGATGCAAAGGCCCAATCACACTGACAACAAAACACAACAGAACCAAAGCATCTTAGGTCAGAGGTACCAACAGCCTCTCCTCACAGGGCTGTTGTGACAGTTTAAGCACCTGTAGCTATTGGCAGGAAAAGAAATGTTTGGCACTCTCGACTGTCATTTGTTCTCCCAAAGCCCCAATATTAAAAGCTTGCTCCCTGGGGGAAGTTGTATGGGAAGGTGCTGGAACCTTTAAGAGGTGAGGCCTAATGGGAGGACTTTAGGTTCCTGGGGGCGTGACCTGGGAGAGGATTGTGGGATCCGACCCTGCCTGGCTCTCTTTTGCTTTCTACCCATGGAGCCAGTGGTTTTGATCTGCCCTGATGTCCTGCAGTGGGCTCCTACCCCTTCGGGGACCAACCAAGCAACCAAGGACCATAGAAATGGAACTGAAGAGATCATTTGCCAGTGATTAATCAGTGTGTGGTCATTACTTTTAAATTATTAACTTTATCCTTGACCCCACGTTGGGAAGTATCTCAGCAGTTCATCTTCCCGCCTTACCTAAGCATCTCCCAGACGGGTGGCCCTTCGGCCTTTTTAATCCTGGCCCTGGGCCACCACTGCTGACGCAGTGAAGACTGATGGGGACTGCAATCTGTCTTCCTCAAATGTCCACTCACGGTGACCCACATCTGTCCTTGGGAACTTCTCACATCTGCTGCTCCTTTTCCTGGAGAACCTTGGGGTTCTGTGAAAACAGCTCACCTGCCCCACCTCCAGAGCCCCCTCATCTTTTTAAGACCAAAGTGGAAAATTTCTAGAAAAGAGAAGAAAATCTTCCTTGTTGTAGTTCAAATGAAGTGTCAGGAGGTGGAGGGGTCCTGTGTTTTCATCTGGCAAAAATAGCCCAAGTTGACCCCAAATCTTAGGTCTGTGGGCTCCAGGGTCATATCCCTCAAATCATGTGGAAAGTCATTTATTTGCCCCTTCTTCCTTTTATCCAGTTCTCCCAAAGCCATGACCACACAGGAAGAAATGAAAAGGATCCTGGCACGGTGACACACACCTGTAATCCCAGCAGCTCAGGAAGCTGAGGCAGGAGGATCTAGAGTTCAAATCCAGCCTCAGCAAAAGCAAGGCACTAAGCAACTCAGTGAGACCCTGTCTCTAAACAAAATACAAAAAAAAGGCTGGGGATGTGGCTCAGTGGTCAAGTGCCCCTGAGTTCAATCCCTGGCACCTCAAAAAGGAAGGAAGGGGGAAGGAAAGGGAAGGGAATCAGAAGGAAATGAAAGAAAAATCTCCATTTCAAAGAAAAAAAGGTTATAATTCAAGCAGGATCAGGTGACCTGGGCTCCCCCCGGGTAGCTGTGACCTTAGCAAGCTCCTCCCTGGGACTCGGCTTCCCTGCCTGTGTGATGGGCTGATTCCTGACAGCCTGTCTGGAAGTTAAGATGAAGCAGGCTCCTCCTGCCTGGCAGGACACCCACCCCCCCACACCCCACCCTCTGCTCTGCACAGGCTAATCCTCTCGTCCTGCACCCCACCCTCCCTCCCAGCAGGTCACATGAGAGATTTTTATTTCATTCGATTCTGTCTTGGTTACTCTGATGCCCCCAGTCCCCAGGAGGTTCTGGAACCTAGCAGGAATTCAATACAGGTTAATGCATGAGTTGAAATAATGAGTTGACAACCCGCCTGGTGACACCTGTGGCCCACACCCCTCTGTGAGCTGCTCCCTCCCTTCTCTTCCCCTTCCTCTGCCTTCCTCCTCTCCCGTCTGCCTGCCTCACTTGCTGCCTGCAAGGCCCATGTGCGCCCCAGCCAACACCACCCCCATGAGCCCAGGCAGGTAGGTCCAGAACCTCTGCCCCCCTCCGCCCCCAAGGCACCAGGCACCTTGCCCATCACCAGAGCCTCCAGGTCGGTAGCTGGCAACGGTCTCTGCAGAAGGCAGACACATGAGGGGACAAGGCTCACTCCACCCACAGGCAGTGTGAGCAGGCCCCTGACCCTGCCAGGGTAACGGTGGGTCCAAGTCTTCAAGACTGTCCAAATAGAGGCAGTGAGTGAGCAGGGACATGTGGGTCCCTGATGCCAGTTCCCAGGCTTCCCAGAGCCCATGAGCTCCAACCCTGGCAACTGACCCTAACATCTCTTATGAAATGTATCATTCAAGAGTAGCCCCAAAGGAAGAGTGCGGACGGAGAGCGGCATCATGCCCGTGTGGCCTGGCACTTGAGTAGCTTATTAGCTGTTCTCCAGGGTGAGTTTGTGTTTCTTAGAACCCAAGTGTGACGTGTTCAGTTAGCCACTGTCCTCTGTCGGGGGCACATTAGCACTGCAGCTACAGGCCGCCGGGGTTTACAGACTAACACTCTATTGCCCACTCTACCCTGGTTGCCACTACCTACACACGCCAGAGGGCACACAGTAGGAAGGCACAAGTCATACTGATTTAATGTACAACTTGTAGTACTGGGGGTCAAACCCAGGGCCTCTGCCAATGAGCTGCACCCCCAGACCTTTTTATTTTTATTTATTTACTTGTTTATTTATTTACTTAAATTTGTGGTACTGGGGGTTGGATCCTCAGGGCCTTGTCCAGCACTGAACACTTCCAGACTTCTTTTACATTTTATTTTGAAATAGGGTCTCAACTGCCCAGGTTGGCCTCAAACTTGTGATCCTCCTGCCTTAGCCTCCCAAGTAGCTGAGATTACAGGCCTCCACTGCTACTCCCTACTTAATGTACTTTTTTTTTTTTTTTTTGGTACTGGGGGTTTAACTCAGGGGCACTTAACCAGTGAGACACATCTCTAGCCCTTTTGGGGGGTATTTTATTTAGAGACAGGGTCTCGCTGAGTTGCTTAGAGCCTCACTAATTTTCTGAGGCTGGCTTTGAAACCAATTTCAAGGTTTAGAATCCTCCTACCTCAGCCTCCTGAGCCACTGGGATTACAGGCATGTCCCACCACACCCAGTTTATTTTTTTATTCTGAGATAAATTTTATTCTTGATAAGTCACTGAGGCTGGCCTCAAATTTGCAACATCCTGCCTCAGCCTCCTAAATCGCTGTGGCTAGAGGCTTGCCTGACTTAATGTACACATTTTTAAAAGATATGCATATGGTTTTTGTTTGTTTGTTTGTTTTATGTGTGTGTGTGTGTGTGTGTGTGTTTATATTGGTAAAATGTATAAGACATAAGTTTACCATTTTAACCATTTGTAGGTATATGGCTCAGTGACTTTAGTACATTCTTGATGTTCTTCTATAACCATCACCACTGTCCAGCTCCAAAATGTTTCTATTACGCCAAACAGAAATTCTGTACCCATTAAGCAATGGCACCCCAGCCCCTGATAAGTACTATTTTACTTTCTAACTCTGAACTTGACTATAATAGATACCTCATGTAAGTGGGGTCATACAATACTTGTCCTTTTGTGTCTGGTTTATTTCATTATCATAATATTTCACTCAGATTGTAGCCTGTATCAGAATGTACACCTTTTTGTGGCTGAATAATATTTCATTGTAAGTATAGACCCTATTTAGTTTATCCATTCATCTGCTGAAGGACACTTGGGCTGTTTCCACCTCTTGGCTATTGTGAATGAGTTGCTAGGAATGTTGGTTTACAAGTACCTATTTGAGTCCCTGTTTTCAATTATATTTGGGCTATATAAGTAGGAGTGGAATTCCTAGGTCATCTTGTTTATTTAGTTTTTTGAGGAACTGCCATTTTCCCATGGCCAACTACATCATTTTATTCTTACCAGCAAAGAGCTAGGACTCAAATTTCTCTGTATCCTTGCCAAAATACTTGTTAGTTTATATTTTTATATATTTTTTTTCTCTTAAGAATAGCCATCCTGGGGCTGAGACTGTGGTTCAGTGGTAGAGTGCTCACCTAGCATGTGTGAGGCACTGGGTTCAATCCTTAGCACCACATAAAAATAAATAAAATAAAGGTATTGTGTCCAACTACAACTAAAAATTTTTTAAAAATAGCCATCCCGTTGAGTATCCTGTTGTGTTTTCAATTTTCATTTCTCTAATGACTAATGATGTTGAACATTGATTCATGTGCTATTGACTATTTGTGTATCACCTGTTGGGAACTGTCTGCTTGAGTCTTCCATCCATTCTATAAATGGGTTGATTTTTTTTTGTTGTTGTTGAATTATAGGAATTCTTTATATATTCTGGATATTAATCCTTTATTAGATACATAATTTTCAAATATTAAATATTTTCTCCCATCCTGTGAGTTTTCATTTTTTTGATAGTCTCCTTTGATGCAAAAAGTAATATTTTAATATTAACACAGATATAAAAATGTTTAATAGTTTTAATATATTTTTAATTAGCTGTTGATGGGCCTTTGTTTATTTATTTATTTACATGCAGTGCTGAGAATCTAACCCAGTGCCTCACACATGCTAGGCAATCGCTCTACTACTGAGCCACAACCCCAGCCCTAAAATAGCTAATATTTTTAAAGGAATAATTTAATATTGATGAAGTTCTTTTTTGTGTGGCCTGTGTTTGGGGTGTCCTATTTAAATCATTACCAATTTCAAGGTCATGAAGTTTTGCCCTATGATTTTGGGGGAGTTTTTTTGCCCTATGTTTTTTTTTAATATTTATTTTTTAGTTGTAGTTTAACACAATATCTTTATTTTGTTTATTTTTTATGTGGTGCTGAGGATCGAACCCAGGGCCTCACATGTGCTAGGCGAGCTCTTTACCACTGAGCCACAACCCCAGCCCTTGCCCTATGTTTTAATCTCAGAGTTTTATTGTGAAAGCTCTTAGTTTTAATTCTTTGATCACTTTGAGTTAATTTTTTTATATATGGTGTAAAGAAAGGGTCCAGCTTGTGGACTTCTGTTACATTTGAATATCCAGGTTTCCCAGTAGCCTTTGTTGAAAACCATCCTTTCTCTGTTAAATGACCTTGGCACCTTTGTCAAAATTCAATTGACTGTACATTTGAGGATTTATTTCTAGGGCCTCTATTCTATTCCACTTGTTCATATGACCACTTTATGCCAGTTTCTACTTTGGTCAGCATGGCTTTCTAGTAGGCTTTAAAATCAGGAAATGTGGGATCTCCAGTTTTGTTTATCTTTTACAAGACATTGTATTGTCTTTGCGGATCTTAAAACACTCCATATCCCTTTTGGAATGGAATCTGATTTTCATAGCCATCCCTGGTGCTGTGTGAACATGCAGTCTGTCACCTGTAACTTCTGCAAAGTCCTCCATGGCTGCTCAGCCTCTGCCCCAGCCAGGGGCACCAAGGTTCCTTCCAATTCCCTGTGACCACGATAAGGCGGCCACACACACCATAAGGCAGGCCTTTCCCCGCCTGGGCCCTTCTGGGTGAGGGTCTCTGTGATATCGCCTGTCCAATCACTCGTGCAGTAACCATTACTAATACTTGGGGACCCCTTTTTACATGCCAGGTGCTAAGTAAGTATTTCCTGTGCATTCTCTCCTTCTATTATCATAATAACAGCTCTGCACTAATGGGCCACCACTGGGAAACGAAGGCTCAGGCAAGCACACCGTAAGGAAGTGTCTGAGCCAGAATCTGAGCCCAGAGCAGCGCTCCAGTCTCCACCATGGAACATCAGGGCCCAGTTTACAAATCCTTTGGCTTCCCTGAGTGCTGACCTCAGGCTGACTGCTCTGTGAACACCTGGCCCTGGGGTCCTGGAGCCCAGAGAGGGAAAGGGAGCAGCCCAATGTGACCAGCAGAAGCCGAAGGAGCACAGAGGGGCCTGGAACCCAGAGAGTGTGACCCCCTGCCCATTCAGAAGCTCTGGCCAGCAGTCAGGAGGAGAAGGGTCATGCAGCGTGCAGCTCCCTGGGTAAAGGCCCTTCTGGCAGCCCATAAATCCAGCAGGGCCCTGCTGATCCTGTTTACTGGATTAGTGGACTGAGTGTCTCCATATAAATCACCCCGGGATGATTTACAGGGAACGGCCTGAAGGACTTACCAATGCGGCCCCCAGGGAGGGGCAGATAAGTGCCGCCTGATTCCCCTCAGCCTCCTGCTCTGTCCAGCAGAGGACTGATGTCAGGGACCCTCCTGCTCTGCCCACCTCCACCAGGGCCAGTCTCTTACACCTGGGTTTGAACCTGGCTCTCTTCTTGCAGGCTCTTTACTCACCTTGGAGGCTCTACAGGCAGAAGCCCTGGGACTTTTGCAAAATTGCCACTATCAAACAGTGCAAAGGAAAAATGATAAAACAGGAGGGACAGATTGTGCAAGGACAAAGACGGCAAACTTGAGGGGAAGGGGGTTGCGATCTTCTTTCACCCTCATTTTAAAACAAGGATGCTGGAACACAGAACAGTTTACTAGCTGGACCAAGGTCAAGGTCGTGAAACTTGAATCCCAATTGTGGAGGTGAGATGCCAGCCCAGGCAGCCAGAGCCCTGAACTTCCCCACTCCTGCATAGAGAGCTCTTCTTCTGTTCGCCCAGCGCCTCAATTCAGGAAGGTGGGACCGAGACAACAAAGGCAGGAGGTGACACTGCTATTTAAGAATGATTCTTGCCATTAGAAGAGCCAGGATTAAAGTCCCAGCTCAGGCACCTACAGGTTTGTGGCATAGACAAGTCACTCGGGTCCTCTGTGCCTTGATTGCCTTATCTGTGAAATGGGGGCAACAGAGGCTTCTCTCTTATAGGACAGTAGGTCCCTTTCCATAGATTTTGATTAATAAATAATAACATGATTCATTAAAAACGTGCTCAGCTCACTACCAAACAAGTAGTTAAGCACGCCATAGCTGGTAGCCCAGGAGCCAGGGCGGGAGGATGATTTACCCAGGGAATTCCAAACAGGATGGGGCACAGCAGTGTGCAAGGGAGGCCCAAGCCAGAGAGAGAAGGGAATTCTAAGAGAAAGGGCCAGAAAAAGAGTATGGAGAGGGTGAACCTCAAACAAGATTTCCTAAAATCATGAGAATGGGGAAATACGGAGAGAACTTTCTTAACAAAAATACTGGTGAGTGGTGAAGTAAGACCATCCCTGGCCGCTCCACAAACTCCACTCCGGCTCGCTTGCGTTGGATTCTCCTCTTAGACTTCAATCTCCATATTGATAAGTATGGCCTCTGCTCCACACGGTGGCCCGTGGTGTAATCCTAGTTACCCAGGAGGCTGAGGAAGGAGGATCACAAGTTCAAGGCCAGCCTGGGCAGGTTAGTAAGACCCTGTCTCAAAATAAAATAAAAAGGGCTAAGGAAGTCATTCGGTAGTAGTGCACTGCATCCTAGGATGTGTAAGGCCCTGGGTTAAATCCCCAGTAATGCACTCCCCCCCAAAAAAATAAAATAGAGCCCCCTTGGCTCTGTACCACCCTATAGTTCTAACATGGAATTCCCCACTCCCTCCCATAGTAGATACCTGCTTGTTCTCTCCCATCAGATGCGAGCTCTGTGGTAGCCGATGCTTCCTCTGTTTTGCTTGCTTCCCTATCCTCAAAGCCTCCTACAGAGCTTGGCACACAGTAGATCCTCACTCAACATTTGTTGCAAGGGTTTGAAGGCTATAAGCAGCAGCTAGGTCTGCTCTTGGAAATCTCTGATCTCTCTCTGCAAAAGCTGAAAAGGGGCACTATTATGAATGATGTTATTTTCTCTCTTTTGTTCCAGGATTTACACATCACAAAGGACCTTCTCACTTATTAGCCCATTTTCACACATTTTACATAGCAAGAAAATGTTTTGAGTATCTTTAATATATATATATAGAGAGAGAGAGGTCTCTATTGTTTATACTGATCACAAAGAATTGCAAAATTTCTATCTGATTCTAAAGGGTAAAAAGTATAAAGTGAAAATCTTCCCATGACTTCCCCAAAAAGACTTCTCTACCCAGAAACATTCACAGTTGAGAGTTTGGGGGTAGGGTTCTAATCCTCACTTTGGGGAAACTAAAGCTCAGAGAAGCTAAGAGACTTGCCCAGAATCACACAGCTACTCAACAGCAGAGCCTGATATTTTTGTCTATGAAGCCTATTATGAGATGGTAATTCTTAGAGCCTCGTTCCCCTCCAGAAGGTCGACTGCAGGCAGGAGTAAATGGAGTTGGGCTGGGGGTGGGGAACTCCATTGCTGCTGGGCACAACCAGCAGAGGTATTTTCCTCACTGGTCCCCTGTCTTGGGAAAGCCCCCCTCAGCCCACATGACTCCCGGGCAGCCATTTACTTCCATCTCCCCAGTCCTACCAGACACCCAGCCTGGCCAGCTTAACATAAAGCATTTGGTGGGTGAGGAACTGAGTGGACTCTACAGGAATCTTGGCTCCCACTGCTCTTTCTTGCTCAGACTCTCCCTGGATGCAGTGGTTAATTTTTCTTTTATTGTAGCAAAATGCACATAAAAATTACCATTTTAACATTTTTTTTATACTGGGGATTGAACTCAGAGGCATTTGACCACTGAGCCATCCCCAGCCCTATTTTATATTTTATTTAGAGACAGGGTCCCACTGAGTTGCTTAGTGCTTTGCCCTTGCTGAGGCTGGCTTTGAATTCACCATCCTCCAGCCTCAGTCTCCCTTGCTACTGGGATTACAGGTGTGCACCACCATGCCCAGACCATTTTAACCATTTTTACGAGTACAATTCAGTGGCATTAAGTACTTTCACATCACTGTCCACCATCCCTCTCCAGAACTTTTTCATCACCCCAACCTGAGATTCAAAATCCATCAAACAATAACTCTCCATTCTTCCTTCCTGCCCCCAACCCCTCGGCACCCACTATCCACTTTCTGTCTCCGTGACTCTATTTTAGAGAGCTCACATAACTGGAATCATACAAAATTTCTTTCATGATGGTTGATTTCCTACGTCAGCGTGGCAGGTCTGTGGTGCCCAGTTGTTTGGTCAACCTTTGGGGTTGCTGGGAAAGTATTTTTTGTGTGATTATCACTCAAATCAGTAAAGCAGGTAGGTTCCCTCCAGAACGTGGGCAGGGATCATCCAGGGATACAAAGAACTGAACAACAAAGGTAGAGCCCCCCCAAAAAAAGAAATTGCCTCCAGTCAGCCGCATGGAAATTCTGCCCGAGTTTCCAGGTTGAGCTGCGTCTGCAATGTCAGCTCTTGTCTGAATTTTTGTGCCTATAGATAGATCCATCAGTCCCCAGAACTGCGGGAGCCAGTTCCTTAAATGTTCTGTCTCCACGTGGATGTGACACACTTAGGTACCCCGTCCGTCCATTCTGTTTCTGGAGAATCCAAATACACTGGCCCTGCTCCCTCCACGTGGAGATGGTTCCCATCTCTTCCCTCAGACCAGATAGCAGAAGAGAGGAACCTTCTGGAACCTTCCCTCTTGGGACACTTGTCACATAGAGGGAGGGCATCACAAAAAGAGGGAGTTCGATCTTGGGAGTAGAGGCCATTTCGTTCCTTCCGAGGTGCACTGGACTCTGTCCTCTCTCACTGTCCATAATGTTTCTGGGATTGGTCAATCTCCTGACCGGCTCCTAGGAGCCCTGGAGAGTGGTGTATCCCCATCTTAGGCAGAGCTCTTCCTCCCCTGTGCCAGCAGCCATGGCCAGAGAGTTAAATCCCCCACCACTCCCTGTTCCCAATCCCTGGGACACCCCACCATCAGTGAGCTGTGGAACACACCCTGGGGCCACTTGGGTAACCCCAGGCCCCTCCCCTCCCCGTCTTTGCCTGGCACCCAGGTAGAACACAACACCTGCCCCTCCATTTCTCCATGGTGCTCCCACAGAGCCCAGACGTGCTCTTAAAAGGCTCGGGACACCCCAAGGATTCTGCCCAGGCCATGACACCCAGGACCACTCTCTGGCTCCTGACACATGACGGGGACTGTGACAAAAGTGAAAAGGACCATGTCTCTTAGAACCTCAGGCCCCCACCTGGGAGTGGGTCTTGTGAGGTGATGATGAGCTGGGCTTGGAGCAAATGATCTGCTTTTGAACCCCAGCCCTGCGACTCACCACACATGTCACCTCAAGAAGGCACCTCTCATCTCTCAGCCTAGTTTCTCCTCTCTAAAATGAGAAAGAAAAAAAAAAATGTCTATCCCACAGATCCCCTGGAGGAGTGAATGAGCTCACCCTCGAGGTGTTTAGCACAGAGTAATCACTCTGTCAATGACAGGCAGTCATTATTACAATTGATAATATTCTCATTGGCTTTGTGACTTGAAGCAAGTGGCTCAACCTGTCTGTGCCCCACTTCCTGACATTTGAAATGGGGATAAGAACACAGTAACAACAAACACTCCACAGGGTAGGCCTATGGAGATAAAGTGACATCAAATGCAGAAAGTGCTCTGAAGTCCTCACCCCTCCATAGACAACAGCTACTGTTCCTAATCAATATTCATCATCACGGTAGCTATTATTGGGGCTGGCCAGCTGACGTGGTCCCTCCATCCCTTGAGCTCCCACGAGCCATCTGCGACTCTGGGTAGTGGCAGAGCCGCACTGGATCTCCCCACCCCCACCCCTCGGGCCCCTTTGAAGTCCCCAGGGGCCCCAGGCCCGTGATAAATGTCCCAGCCCTATAGGTTATGACTTGCTGCCAGTTTTGACGTTAACCATCACGCCCTGGCTGGGTGTTTGAAGAAAGTGGCTAAATGCTGCTGTGCTGATGGGGGAGATAGCAGCGGGGGCTGGTCTTTGAAAGCCCCCCGGCCGGCCGCCCTGGCGAGAGGGAGCACGGAGGCCGGCTCCGCTGCAGCTGTTTAGTCTACCAATCACGGTGGTGACAAAGAGTCTGCATGGCACGGACAGGGCCGCGGCTGGCGCTGGGCTGGGCGAGGAGGGGGCCGCCCCGCAGCCGCTGCGCAGATTGCCTTTGCTTTCTTTGACGGGGGCGGGGCGCCTGCGCGGGTGCGCATGTGCGGGTTTTCGCACCTTCCCAAAGCCGAGCCCAGGTTGCAGAGGAGAAATAGCCCCTTGCTTCAATTCACAAAGCCAAAGGGAAGAGTATCAATAATGACAATGACTGCCTGTCCTTTACAGAGTGGTTACTCTGGGCTACACACCTGTAGAGCCCAAGGATGGGCCACTCTGTGGCTGTCCTCTCTTTCCCCTAGAGAAGGGAACTCGTCTTACACAGGTTCAAATGCCAGGCTGAGGACTCACCTCCCCGATGCCTCTTTCTGGGGAAAGATCCTTGACTTCCTGAGCCTCCGTTTCCTCATCTTTACAATGGGGGTGAATAAGGGCACTTCCTTCATGGGGTGAAATAAGGATTAAATTAGCTTCTGAGTCCTTTTGGAGATGTGAGCAGAACAGGAACTCTGGACTTGGAAGCTCACCTTCAACGTCAGCCAAGGGCACTGGGTAAAAAGCCAAATGTGCTTCTTGGTTCCCACTGGGTCCCCAGATGCCTAATCTCCGCTCATACTTCACCCTGCTCTTTTTCATTCATTTTTTTTTTTCTTTCAAACTGCTTTCCTCGGAAGCTGAGTAGCATCATAATGAATAACGACAGTCCGGCACCATGCAGAATACTTCACATGTCTCAGCTGGCCTGGGACACGCGCTGTTATTATTAAGCCAATTGATATAGTGGAAACTGAGGCTCAGAGAGAAGAGACTTGTCTCAAGATTGGCAAGAAAAAACCAATTCAGCTTGTCTCTTGGGTCATATGTGATCCTCTAGGTAAGGTTCGGGAGGATAAGGATTCAGGTGCCTAGGCCACTGGCTAACCACAAATTTTCCTCATCTGAAGATGGAAATAACACCTGACTTATAAAGTTGCTGGGAGCCTTAAATGAGATAACAGGGTACAGTGCCTGGCCCTTAGCAAAGTCTTAACAAATGGCAGTGGTGTGATTCTTGAGCATCTATTTGGTACCAGCCTCTTTCAGGATCCAGAAGTGCAATCAGAGAGGGATTTGCCTTCAAAGAGTATCAGTTAGGACCAGCCAGGTTATGCTGCAGTGACAAAACCTAGGCTTATTTCAACCTACTCACTCAGAGTCAAAGGCTGGTGGATCCTCCACCTGCACATTTCCAAAATCACTTAGGCAAAATGAAGTAAACTTGGGGAATCACTGGCTCATAGTTGCCACTGATTATTTCATAATCACATAATTCTGATTAACCTTTAAGGGGACAGGGGAGTATAATGCCACCAAGTACCAGGAAGGAGGATGAAAATGACTGCCACATGTCCCACAGTCCAGGAGGGGAGACAGCTGTGTAAACAACTACCCTGCTGGACTTATGTCTTCACTGCATGTTATGGGAACACAGAGAAGCAACTTTGTCCTGAGAAGGAACTCCTTTTAACTTTCGTGGTCTAAGACTTAGGACACCAAGAGGTCTCTGTGAATCTCATCTGACTTTCATTTTTCTCTTATGATACATCTTCAAGTGTGATGCTCACATCTCCCACAACAGAGATCCTGGGCAGTATCAAAAATGCATAGTCCCAGGCCCCGCCCTGACCAACTGAATCAAAATCACTGGGTTAGTTCCAGCACTTTCTGCATTTCCATCAGTTCCCTGGGCCACTCTGATCCAGTCAGGCTGCAGAAGCCGTACAGTGAGAGCTGGTTAAGACCCTCTGGAGCCAGAGAAGCACATTTCAATTTCCAGAGGCCTGTCCCCACTACACCTCTGTCTCTCTCACCAAGAAAGAGTGGATGGACAGGGCTGGGCTCTTGACAGAGACATAGCAGGTACTCAGCAAATACCAACCACTGAGTGAAGGCAAGGCCAGAAATGAAACAGGAGCAAAAAAAAAAAAAAAATCAACCTAAAAATCATATGCCCTGAAATCACACAGCCCTGGTTTCCCATTCCAGGCTGGCCAGTTACGAGATGGGTGACCACAGACAAGTTACCTCACCTCTTAGGGCCCCAGCTTCCCCCACCTGTCACCAGGAATGATAGTCTACCCACCTCCAGGACTGTGTGGGCACACGGCATGCTCTCTAAAGGTCACCAGAGAGTAATGACTGCTTTAATAACTCCTGGTGCTGGGCCTCGGTAACTCCTTTCTTGAGATGAGGAAAGGGAGGCCTGAGCTCCAGAGGCGGGACTCAGGCCCTGGCCAGCTCTGTGTCCACCATGCCCTGGGCCTTGTCCTTTTCCAACTGAGACTACTGCAAATGTGGGCAAGCGGCCCTTCCCACTCCCTCCCCCAGGCCCTCGGACTCACACACTCACCCCTGCCACGAAGAGGGGAGTCCTCAGACCCCAGAACTCAGGCTGAAGGCTGAATCTGTGGTTCTGGCTCTGACTGAGCTGTAAAGTAGCCTGGCAATTGTGTCCAATGCACAGATCCCTGGCCCCACTGCTGGGGACTAGATTTCAGAGATTTGAATTGTGGTCCAGGACTGCCATTTTACCAATGCCCCTGGTCTTCAGGCAGGTGCTATAGCCTCTGCTCTGACCTCCAGGTGGTTCAGAATGAGCCAGTTTGGAGAGTCTCATAGGCAGAAGAGGGTCCTGGCCACCCAGGATCCTGTCCACAGCAGTGATACTGCCCCCAAGATGAGCCCTTCCCCTGCTCAGGTTGCCCCCTGCCCACCCATGTCCACAGTGCCCCGTGGCCTGAGGCTTACAGGTGGCTGTATTTGTAGACTTGGGGTGGTGGCAAAGAGTTCTGGACTCGGAGACAGGACTCTTCTGCTTGCTCCGCCCCTTCCCAGCTCTCTGAACCCCCATTTCCTCATCTGTACACGGGGCTACTCCCTGATGGAAGATCACGGTGCACACTTAATCATATGCGGAGGAAGCACAAGTCACAGGGCCCCCTGGAAGCCCTGCACCTAATATTTTCTCTTCTTTAAATAGGATTCCATAAAACCCACGTGGACCCTGACAGAAACAACAGCTAGTTACATGCCCGTGAGGAATAAAGCTGTGGACCCTGGAAAACTGCCACCCTGGGGGGCTCCTGGAGCCCCCTCCCCACCTGCTTTATTTCTCCACTTTCCTCCTGGCTGGACCCTGACTATTCCTTCCGGAGGAGCTTATCAGCCCAGAGTGGCAGGGCCTGCAAATCAGCCCTTCCTCTGGGCCCAGGGGATTAACCCTGCAGACCCCAGGCCAGGGTCAGTGGCCTGGGCTACCAGTTGTGGCCCAGGGTTCCCAACTGCAAGTGGGGTCAGGGATGGGGGTGATACTTAGGAAGGGACCCCCCCACCCCCACCCTGGCAGCCAGAGAGATGGAAGCCAAATGGGACCTCAGTGTCCTGCTTAGAACAACATGAAATCAAACCCTCCCCTCCGCATAAAGAGCTGCGGCTACCTGGCCCTGGCTCAGGACGTTCCTACCTCCCTGCTTTCTTTCTCTCCTGCCTTGTTCTTGCCCTGGGACTTCTGTGCAGTCGCTCAGAGCCCCCTTCCCAGACCTTCAAGAGCCTCCTCCTCCAGCATCAAATCCCAGAGAGGCCACCTGTACCCCTGTCACACCCTGATTTGCTTTTTCCTCAAATGAAATTCCCATGCGTGTTCTGCTGATCACCTGCTGGTACCTGAGAAAGCTCACTCCCTGCAAGGTGGGACCAGCAGCCATAGGCAGACTGAAAGGATGACCCTGGAGGTCGGCTCAGCCACCACCCTGGGCTCTGGGCAGGGCTTGGGGTGAAAGACAAGGGTGGCTCAGCCAGAATCCCAAGCCAAGGAACCTGTGTCCTTACCACCCTGAGAGAGCAGACTGGGAGCAGGGATTTAGAAAGACAAGCAACTCTGCTAGTCTCAGTCCCAAGCCCCAGGGCTGGCCTGGAGGAGGTGGTCCTGTGTCTGGCCCTGTGTGAGCACCCCTGGGGAGCTTGATAGGGGGTAGATGGATGCCTGGATTTATCCTCTGGAGGGGGGGAAGCTTCCCAGAGGAGTTGTGCTGCAAAGAAAGTGAGCAGGTATGGGGTTCCCACCACACACCTACAGCTGAATGGCCATAGGCCAGTTACTGAATAATCATCTCTGAGCCTCAGTTTCTCCATCCGTAAATGGGGATGGATAAAGGGAGGGTTAGGCAAGTTAATCCACCCACACAGGGCAAGTAGGTGTTCCGCCTGCCCATTTTCCAGAGCCCCAAGCCCCAAGCCCCAGGCCTGCCTAGTCCTGGCCTTCGGCGCCACCTACTGGCCAAATAGCACAATGACGCGCACTGATGTCCCAGGGTGGAGGAATCGGGGCCGCAGGCAGATCTGCAGCGACACCCTACAGGAAGCGGGACAGGTCCCTCCCCTCTGTGGGTGTCACCTTCCTCATCAGTTACCTGGGCATGGGGGTCTCCCTCGCCCTCTCATCCATATGGTTTTGGGGTTTTCAGAGAGTCTTGGAAGGCAGGGATCAAATGCCTTCGCGGACGTCGGGGCCCGAGTAGGGCGGTTTACGCTCTGTTCCCAGTGAGTTGTCGCAGGACGAATGGACTCAGGACCCAGGACCCAGTCCTCTGGGGTTCGGGACAGGTTAAAGGCCTTGTCTCTCCCTCGGGAAGATCCATAGGAAGATCCACACTGCTTGCCCCACTCGGGGTGGGGGACATTCCAGACTACCGTGTCACGCCTTACACACACACACACACACACACACACACACACTCCTGGACCCGTGCACCCAGGAGGTGAGTTTCGTTTTGTTTTGTGTTTCCCCTGCTTAATTAATGTCCCTCCCCTCCCTGTGTCAGCCCTTGGAGCCGGGGCAAGGTCCTCAACTGTCCTGGACACCCAGCGCCCCAACACCTGGAGGGGGAGGCTGTCAATACGACTGACTCTTCAATTAATAAATAGAACAACACTAACGACACGCGCAATCTCGACTGTGCTTGCCACCGGCACAGACTGTCACAAAGATTTACTTCCATCCCCCCTCGCCTTCTTCAGGCTCAGAGTCACCCTCCTGCCACATGCACCCGCTGTCACAAAAGCAGACCCCCACTTCAGCGATCTGCACACCCCAGGCACACGCCTCTGCTCGCAGAGAGCCCACCTGGTTTCTATCCCAGCCCCCCAAACTCCCTCCTTTGGAAGCAACCCAGGGAGGCATCTCCATGGGCCCCAGAGAGGACAGGCGGGCGCAAGGGTTTTATGCATTTGCTGACTGTAAATATTCTTCAAGTAATGCTCTAACCCCCCACCGCCTTGCCTTCCTTCTCTCCAGAAGGGGAAGCACAAGTTTCCGAGCCCTCTGCTCATTACCTCGGTTCTTCTCAAACTTAATCAGCTGGGACCAGTTGAAACCTAGGGTCACACACACCATCCCCACCAACATCACTGTCATTTAGACTGCCGGGGTTTGGATCCAAGCTCTGCTCTGCCCCATGGGTGCCCTTGCACTAGTGACTTGACTTCCCTGGGTCTCAGATTTTCCTCTGCAAAATGTAAGTAATAACAGTGTTTACCTACTGAGGGAGATAGTGCGTTAAAGCCCAGGGCCATTATGCCTGGTACCTGCAAATGCTCAGAAAATGGGACTTATAATTATATCACTATAAGTTCCTTAAGATGACTAGTTTTACAATACTATTTATACATAAAATGCCAGAACTAGAGGGACTCTTAGAGACCCCCCTATTCCAACTCTGTCATAAGCTGGAGATAAGTCCAGAGAGGGGAAGTCACTTGTTCCAAATCACTGCCGGTCAGTGATAGAACTTTGTCAAGAATTCAGTTTAAGCTCTTTGGTGAAGAATCCTTGAACCTGACACCAAAAACACAATCCATAAAAAGAAAAAAAAATAATAATAAATTGGATTTCTTTGAAATAGGGAATCTCTGCCCTTCAAAAGACATTATTAAGAGAAAAAACAAGCAGCACATTGGGAGATATTTACAAATCACATATCCAATACATGACTTGTAGCTAACATATACAAAGAACTTTCAAAAATCAATAATAAGAAAAAGACCCAAATTTAAAATGGACAAAAGATTTGAGCAGACACCTCAGCAAAGACAAGATACAAATGCCAAATAAATACATGAAAAGATGTTCATCATTGATCAACAGAGAAATACAAACTAAAACCTTAATGAAATAACACCCCACACTTACTAGAGCCACCAAAAATGTATAATAAAGCTAACAATATCAAGTCCTGATAGGGATCTGGAGCAAGCATACTCCGGGTCTTCACTGGTAGGAATGCAAAATTATATAGTCAATTATAAGTGGAAACACAAATGACAATAAAATCCAGCAGTCCCACTTCTAAGTATTTATTTTCCAACTAAAATGAAAACGTATGTTCACTCAAAAATCCATACATTTGCAGTAGCTTGAATTGTTATATGAGCTAGCAATAGCCCAGTTGTTCTTCAGCAGGTGAATGAATGGACAAACTGTGCTACATCCACACATTAGAACTCTGCTCAGCAATAAAAATCACAAATATTGAATGTATCAGGATAAATAAAAGGAGGGTTAAGACCACAGACTCTATGATTCCATTTATAGGACATCTAGAAAGTGCAAAGGATAGGCCGGGTGCAGTGGCTCATGCCTGTAATCCCAGTGGCTCGGAAAGTAGAGGATCACAAGTTCAAAGCCAGCCTCAGCAATTTAGCAAGGTGCTAAGCAACTCAGTGAGACTTTGTCTCTAATAAAATACAAAATAGGGCTGGGGATGTGGCTCAGTGGTCAAGTGCCCCCCAGTTCAATCGCTGGTACCAAAATTAAAAAAAAAATGCAAAGGATAAAGGGAAAGGGCAGAGAGGCTGAACACAAGAGGACATGAGGGAATTGGGAGCGAGGAAATGATTTTACAACCTCACCAAGTTGACACACTTTTGCATGGGTCAAAAATGCAGAAGACTAAAAAAAAAGTGAATTTCACTGTAAGTTATTACTTAATATTTAAAAGAATCCAGGTCTCCAGTCTCCCAGCCCAGCCCTTTTTCCACCTCACCCTCTCCAGGAACCATGTGGTCTGTGAGCCAAAGCACTGCAGGCACCAGAAGCTTGCAAGAAATGCAGAATCCCCGGCCCCAATCCTGGATTCCGACCCAAAATCTTAACTGTAGTCGCAAACTGTGCAAAACAAGGCTGTGAACCCTAGTTGACACCATGTTGGGCTGGTCTCTCCCAAAAGCAAGGGAAGTGATAGGCCAGCACTATAATCCAAGTCAAGCTTGAGACGTGGTTCAAGTGCAGCTCTTGTGTGACCATCAGCAACAATTCCCCCGCCCCGCTGCCTCAGTTTCCCCATTTGGACACGAGAGGATAATACAGAACTCAAGCAGCCCACTATTGTCCATTTTCCCCCTGCCTCTCTAATGGTGCTCACTCCGCTTACCTAAGCAAAGTTTCCCTGGGAAACCGCCTTGGGGTTTAAGTAAGCAGTGAATGACGTTCGATTGAAACAGCGCTCCCTGGTGGAAAAGGTGCGCACTTGAGAAACATTTTTCCAACATGAAGTTATCATACAAGTCATGAAATTATATGCATTTTTAATCCCCAAAACAATCCTTAGTGGTGCTATGCCTGGGGAATTGTCTGAAAACACAAATGTGAGGGTGACTTCAGGTTTGGGACTCAGGAATTCATTGATTTTTTTAAAAGCTTCTTATATCATGAAGTATAATAGATACAAGGAAAAGCTCACCAAAAGTAGCTCCTAGTGAACACAGGCATGCTGAGGGCACTCAGATCCAAGAGTCAGAAGACTTCATCCCTCAAAACTCTAACACCTTCCCAACCTTGTCTCTCCCTCTTCCCCCAAAAGGTGGCGCTGTTCTCACTTGAGATACTGTTTCTGGTTTGCCTGTTCAGGGGTTTTGTGTGAATGGAATAAAGATGTATGTGCTCATTTCTGCCTCTCAATCAGCATTATGTTTTAGAGATTCATCCTTCTCGTTGCACAGAATAATTTTTAACCAGCTCTGCCAGTGATTCTTTTCTTTTCAATATTTTTATTAGTTACTGATGGAGCTTTATTTTATTTATTTATTTATTTATTTATATGCAGTGCTGAGAATTGCACCCAGTGCCTCACACATGCTAGGCAAGCTCTCTACCACTGAGCCACAACCCCAACCTGTCTGCTAGTGATTCTTAAACTTTCCCAGTCTTGGAAATCTGGGAATTCCAAATTGGAAAATTGAGGCTCAGAGAAGGAAAGGAACTCACCCAAGTCCACACAGCTAGTGAGGTGACTAACCCACCAATCCGTTGATAAATGTTCCCCCTTTGCTGCTGTGTTTCCTGTCTCCATCTTTCTCCTTAGATTGACAACCTTTTCAACAGAGTACACAGGCTCTGGGGTCACACTGCCTGCCAGACAAACGGACCTCAGGTGGACCTTCCTTTGTATAAGCCAACGGTAAACAAATGTTTGTTTTGTTATTTTGTTTTTTGACAACTGAGAACATTTTAATTTCACTTTCATATTAGATGACATGAAGGAACTTTTAATTTTGGTGACTATTGTTTTAGGGGTAGATTGTGTAAGAAATTGTTTCTCTCTTTTGAGATACATACAAATATGAACCTGGAGAGGACAGATGGGATGTCTGCAGTTGACTTTATAATACTCAAAAAAAAAATTAAAGATGGCAGAGCATGTATAATATGATTGTTGGAGCTCAGTAATGGGTATGTGGATTTTCGCGGCACTCTTGACTTTTGCATGTTTGGAAATTATCACAATTAAAAACTTTTTTTTAAAAAAAAAAAAGGCTTAAAAACAAAGACCTAAGTTCAACTAACTTGGAGCTCCCTGGGAGGAAAGTGGCCCAGGTCTTCTCAGTGGGGGTTCTGACAAAGGAGCAGGAGGAAGAGGTCAGGGCCAAACCCTAGGTCACGATGCCTCCTGGGAGCAGGGTGTTCCCAGTGGAGATAGTTTTCCATCTGGAACCACAGAACCACAGAACCCCGCCCACACATCCAACCCACCCACTTTACCACACACACCACTGGCCCCAGGACTCCTAGAAAACCAGAGCTGCTTTTGATGAGCCCTCTAATGAGGTGCAGCCCAGTTTTGATTAAACTTACTAAGCAAATGATTCAGTTGAGCTAGACACCCATTGGGAAGTGGCTGTCGATGACGGCATCTGGAATTTGTGGTCACATCAGAAGCACCCGGTGCTGGAGAAGTTCATCATGGATCCCTGGAGGCTCCTGGTGGTCTCTGGGACCCCTGGGGAGCTCCTGGCTAAATCGGGAGAGCTGAGTGCTGGGCCATGGCGGGGACCCCTTGTTCCAGGCCCAATTCTGCAGCCTCCCAAGGGACCATGGGCCAGGCACTCCATCTGGAACTAGAAGGGGCCTCTGGGGTCATGACTAGGAATAGGGTAGGTGTCATCACAAAAGCAATATCCAGGTGCCTCCACTCACTAGCTAGGAGAACTAGGTGTACCTTCCTGGGGCCAATTGAAGTCACACCTGGCCTTCCAAGAGTCCCCCTCGTGTTCCCTTCCTGCCCCACACTCTGTACAGTTTGCAACTCCACATTTACTTGCTGGTTTCCCTATGTCCCTTCCCATCCCACAGCTAACTCAGCCTGAGCCACTGTTCTACCCCTGCCCCCAGACCCGTGCCTGACAAAGCAGGCCTTCAAAAACTAATGACTGCATGGAAGCCCCATATCGGAAACACAATAGGTTTATATAAATTATAAATTTAAATTATAAATAAATTATAAATTTTAATTTATAAAAATAAATTATAAATTTCAAATAATAAATTATAAATTTTCTGGGCTTTGCTTTCTCCCTGGAAACATGAAGCTACCCTTATACCTCTAGAAGTGCTCTCGGAATTGGCAGAATCAGTATTTGGAATGGCTCTGACCAGCTAAGGTATTGCACAGAGCTGCTGGCACTCCTCCCCTGGAACATTAGGCCAATGCCAGTGACCTGCCAGGACTCCATCCAGGGAGCAGGGACAGGATGCAAGCAGGGCACTGGTGACCTGGTACAGCAGGGCAGACACATCTGCAAGATGGGTACAACCATTCTTAGCTTTGCTTCTCATTCTTTCAGCGAGTGTAATCAGTTTTACATGAGTGCAAAGAAGAGTGATCTGTATCTTATGCTGGCCGAGTGCTTCACGGTTCCAGTATGTCTCTGACAGCTGTGCCCCCTCTGGAACACTACACAGAGACAGGATTCTTGGGACAGCCATCCAGTCCCAAGTAGGAGTCAGGCATTTCTAAATTGGTAGAAGCAAAGATGATTGGAATGAAGAAACAAAACTGCCACTGTTGTTCTACCTCCAGTATCCAAGATCTGTCCTCTGTATTCCTTACTAGCAACAGAACCCTAATTTTCAACGTGCCCCAGCTGACAAACTGAATTTCCCAACCTTTTCTGCACATAGAGGACACAGACAAGATTTAAGCAAAAGTTATTAAATGGGACTTTCAGGAAAGCACTTAAAAGACAACCGATAGAATAAGGAGCCTGTTATTCTTCTCCTTCTTGCATATAATGCTAGGGCTCAGGTCCAATGGCTGGAGCTTCAACTGTCATCAAGGCCCATGAGGTAGCACCCTCAAGGATGAAGGCCATGTGCTCAAGATGGAAGTGCAAAAGGAGACTAGGTTCTTGATTATATTGTGGAGCAACCATCTAGTCATAGACTGCTCATCTCTAGGCATCTCATTAGCCCAGGAGTTAAAAAACAAATTCGTTTGAGCCACTTTAGTCAGATTTTTGGTGGCTAGAAGCTCAACATAATTCATTGCATATGTAGAAATCATGAAGAAAAAAGATCTATGACAGTACCCAAGGCATAGTGAGTAAATGGGTAAGACAATTATCAAATAAGCAGAAGAAGGGAGGGTGGGAGGAAGGGAGGAGGAGGTTGAAGAGACAGAGGCTGGCTATGGTGGTTCAAGAACAATTTTCTGAGCCAGGTGCAGCGGCACACAGCTGTAATCACAGCGGTGAAGGAGTCTGAGGCAGGAGGATCGCAAGTTCAAAGCCAGCCTCAGCAAAAGCAAGGTGCTAAGCAACTCAGTGAGAACCTTTTCATCCCTGGAACCTCCAAAAATAGAAATTTCTCTAATCTGGAAGTCAATGGAGAGTTTGAAATGATGGATCCTGTTGGCATATTCAAGCCCAGACCCTCTCCATGCCTCCCTATTAGATCTCTCTCATGAAAGAAGTCCCCCCCATCCAATGCCACTATGCTCCCAAAGTTCCGGGCTGCCTTGCCCAGACTCAAGCAAGCATGATGGAACAGGGCCCAGACCAGCCATGACTGGCCCCCAGGCGCATGCCTGCTGCAGATGGCCCTGCCCAGTCTCCTTTCCTGGGTGGGCCGGCTTCTCCACCTGGGTGGGAAGACAGACCCTCTGGAAGGTGTTTGCAAACCTGGCCAGGAGTCAGCCTTTCTCACTCTCCCTGGAACCCCGGTGCAGAGTAGGAAGGTTGTCCTTCCTTTTCTCCTGGGACAACCCAGAAGAGTGGATATTATTGTAACAGGCTTGGGTTATACTTTCCTGGGCTCACAGAGCCAGCTGGGAACGCCAAAGCCATACTCAGCCTAGAACTTCAGCTCCTTTCCAGAAGCTTCTCCTCACCCCTCCCCAAGTGGACACCCAACAAGAGGAGGAAGCTGGGTGGGGGCTGGGACAAGTCAAGGGTCCTCCACACCCATCAGACACACCCCTGCCCCTACCCCTGTCCCAAGCCATTCCCACCTCAGGCTCCAGTGCCCAGAGGTGGCTCCAGCCCCCAATCCAGCCACGTTCCTCTCAAGGAGAGAAGGGAGAACAAATAAAAATAAAATGGCAATAACTCTGGCCGAGCAGGAGCACGGGCAACAGCTTTACCCAATTAACATTCCTTCGGGGTTTGGGGCCACCCCCTTCAGTGGCACCTCGTAAATGTCAGGAGGAGCTTGGGAGCGACCAGGGCTTCTCTGCGGCCTGGCTGAAGCGGCACCCCGAGCGGGGCCTGCCCAAGGAAGGAAGGGTGAGCACAGCCTCCCCAGGGGCTAGCAGGAAACCAGAGGGTTACTCAGAGAGCCCTAATCAGGGCCACGTGGGCCCACGGGAGATGTATGCCAAGAACCTTCCGAATCATGACCTGGAGCACCCTGGGAAGGAGAGGGCACGCCATGAAGTCAGCCCCTCTCTAGTTGGACTGCCTCCCCATGTAGATAAGAGCCTCCACCAGGCTCCTCCCACTGCTTAGCTGAGATGACTAATTAATTAATTTTATTAATTTTTTTTTGTAGTACCAGGAATTGAACCCAGGGGTGCTCTATCACTGAGCTATATATCCCCCCGCCTTTTCTTTTTCTTTTTTTTAATATTTGTTTTTAGTTGTAGTTGGGCATGATACCTTTATTTTATTTATTTTTATGTGGTGCTAAGGATCGAACCCAGCACCTCGCACATGTTAGGCGCGTGCTCTACCATTGAGCCATAACCCCAGCCCCCTTTTCTATTTTTTTTTTTTTTTATCTGAGATAAGGTCTCACCAAGTTGCTCAGGTTGGCCTCAAGCTTACAATCTTCCTGCCTCAGCCTCCTAAGTCGCTGGTTTTACAGGTGAGTGCCACCATATCACGTGTGATGGTTAATTTTGTGTGTCAACCTGACTAAGCCACAAAGGGCTCAGGTATTTGGTTAAGTGTTCCTTCTGTGTGTGACTGTGAGGGTGTTGGGTGAGAGTGACATCTGAATTGGTGGCCTGAACAAAACAGGGTGTCCTCCTTCGTGTGGTTTGAAATGAGGGATCCTGTTGGCAAACTCAAGCCCAGACCCTCACCCTAGCAATTGAAGGCGTAAATAGAATAAAAGCCTGAGTAAGGAAGGATTCTCTCTGCCTGTATCTCCTCCTGCTGTGATGCTGGTTTCCTCCTGCCCTCAGACACCCACCCTGGACTGAACCTCACACCACTGGCTGTCCAGATCTGAAAGCTGAAGATCTCAGGCCTTCAAACTCAGGCTGGACCGCACCGTGGGCTCTTCTGGACCTCTGCTCGCCAACTGCCTCTGTGATCACGTGAGCCAATTCTTTATAGTAAATCTGTCTATATGGCCGTGTATCTGCTGTGGTCTGGGTGTTCGTCTCCTCTTAACCATAAGTTGAAGCTTAACCCCCCAAATCCTATCTTAATGGTATTTGAAGATGGGACCTTTCGGCTCTGCCTTCATACATGGATTAATCCATTTATAGATTCATGGGTTATTGCAAGAATGACTTTGTTAGAGAAGAGAGCTCTCTGGATGGCTTGCTCAGTCTCACCCGTGATGGCCTCCACCATGTCATGGTGCAGCACAAGGCCCTCACCAGAGGCTGAGCAGATGTTCGGGGACTTCCCAGCTTCCAGGACCATAAGCCATATAAATAACCCTCTGTTCTTTGTAAATTACTGAGTCTTGGGTATTTATAGCAACAGAGAATGGACTAAGGCCATACCTCTACCTCTCTCTTCTTTCCCTTGCTCTGAGAGTCCTGTTCACACTCCTCCCTGTGGAGGGGATGGCTCTAATTCCTACCTCCTCCTCCCTCCAAGCTCAGCTTCCCTGATGCCCCCAGCAGGATCTGACCCCTCAGAGCCCCTCTCATTGCTCTTTATATCTGCCTCTCCCAGCAGCTCTGGCTTATGTGCCGGTTGCTTGCTGCTTCCCCCAGTAGACCATACAGCCAAGGCTTGGCAGAGTCTGGCTTGCCATCTGCCGTGTGCCCACATGGTGCCCTGGGAGTGGGCAGACAAGCAGGTAGACAGTGTCCACCTCTGCCTGGAGCCTCCCAGATGCCCAATGGGATGGAGGGCTTCCTGATGCCCCTGTTTGGTCCCTTCCAGAAGCCTCTTCTCACAGGCCAGAGGATTCCAAGCCTGGGGTTGCTGGAGACCATGCAGGTTCCCGGCTCCATGGCCACGGATCCTGGGGCTGGAAAGATGCACTTTGGTGAGCAGCTTGCGAGATTCCCATGCAAAGGAAAAGCAAGGGTACCTGGAGGGCGGCGCTGGGAACCTTCTCTGTGTCTCCCTGCCTCTTCCATACTACACAGCTGGCCCAGGTTCCCCGACCCAGGCATGTGAGATGGACAGAACTGCACGGAGGCTCCTGCACCGACTGCAGCTCAAGAGATGAGGAGAGCAAGGGAACAGGAGTCAGGGGATGAAGCTCCAGCTCTGGCCGATGAGGAGCGGAGAGTACACCGGCAAGTCCCTCTGCCTTTCTAAGTCTTGGTTTCCCCCCATGTGTAAAATGGGCAGTGGGGGAATGACCCGTATCCCAAAGGACTATGGGCAGGAGCAACTGGGATTCTTTCAAGAGTCACACAATAATATAAAATATTACTTTTCTACTCACCATCATCATCCTTATCATAGTTATTGGCAGTTTTGGACAAAATAAAAGAGGGCTGTGCGTGCCAGGGTGAAGGATGTGAATTTATATTTCCTGTCACACACATGTTTATTCACTCATTTACTCAACTAATGCTTACTGAGTTCCTACCGTGCTCCAGGCCCAGTCCTGGGCACAAGGAAGACACTGCTCCTGGTCAGAGAAGTTCCTTCCCAGGACCACAGTCACAGTGCTCAAAGGGCCAGGAGGCTCATGACAGTTAGCATCCAGAGCTTGGTGGGGGTTAGACAAACCAAAGTCCAGAGCCCCATCTGCAGAGGGCAGCTGTCTCTTAACCCCATGCTAAGGAAAGCAGGGCTCCCGGTTTTACAAAGAAGCTGTGAATTTGTATATGACTGTTAGTCAGCTTTTCACCACTGTGACAAACACCAGAGCAAAGCAGATGAAAGGAGGAAAGATTTATTTTGACTCACAGTTTCAATCTATGGTCGGCTGACTCCACTGCTCGGGGCCTACACTAAGGCAGAGCATCATGGCGGAAGGATGTGGCTGAGGAAAGCTGCTCAGCTCGTGACAGCTGGGAAGCGGAAAGAGAGGGGACAGGGCCAGAGATCAAATATAACCCTCAAGGCCATGCCCCCAGTGACCTCCATCCTCCAGCCACCTCTGACCCGCCTACAGTTTCCACCACCTCCCAGGAGCCCATTCAGTTATGGATGGATCCATCCACTGAACAGCTCAGAGCCCTCTGTCCCTAACCATTTCCCAAAAGTCCCACCTCTGAATACGGCTGCACTGTGGACCTAAAGTTCAACATGTGAGTCTTTGGGGAACTCCAAACCGTTACAGTGACTGTTCTGATTTATGAATGTTGGAGCTCGCCATGGGGGCACGTGCCTGTAATCCCTGCTATTTGGAGGCTAAGACAGGAGGATATAGAGTTTGAGACCAGTCTGGGCAACATAGCAAGACCCATGTAAAAAAATTTTTTTAAATAAATAAATTAAAAGTTAAGAAAGAATTAGGGGGGGAAAACTTAAAATGTTGATAGTTAACAACAACAACAAAAAAAGAGTAAACTAACCATTGAGTGAGAATCAAGCAGGCCCTGAGACGAAGAAAGCCTATCCTCCCAGAGGGGTGTCCTGGCCCAGGCTCCTGAGCACCGTCCCTCCCTGGACAAATGTCCGCTGGGACAAGATTGCAATCTTAGCCCAACTCAGCCTGCTCACCAGGAGGAACACTGAGTCCAAAGGTGAAGGTGAAAGGTGAGTTGGGAAGGTGAGAACGTAAAGTGACCTCCAGCAGAGGAGAAGACAGAGGTCCAGAAAGGGACAGGACCAAAGCAAGGTGTCATGGCAAGGAATGGCCAAGCAGGGCTGTAAGGATGACCTGAGCCTAAGCAACTCCATTTTAAAAACTCCACTTTAAAACCTGCAATCTCACCAGGCACACCTACAAAGCCCTCCAATAGGACCATCAGGCATAGCCCTGACATGAACAAGTCACTTCTCCCCACCCTGACAAGCTCAGAGTGAAGTCTCTGTCATGTGGTTCTCACCCCCATAAGGGGGAGAAGGCAAGAAAATCAGGGTGAGGAACACCAGACCAGATGCTTTAACCCCAGGGAAAATGATATCATGGATAAATCCAGTGGCAGCTGATAGGAATGGAAAGGGTGGTCCTGAGCCCCAAAATTTAGTATAAATGATGGAGAAAACGAACAGGCATTCAGCCAGCCGACACTGATGCCCTCACACTGGAGAGCCTGATGAAGACCTGGACTGACATCCCAACCCACCTCATCGTTTGCCTGGTCCTCTGCATCTTCCTCACGGCTTTCAAACTCTACAGCCATATCTTGACTCTGGTGAGAACTGCAACCCTCCTCTCCTCAACCGGCCCTCAGCTCCACCCCAGGAGAAGCCTGCCTGGGTCCCTGACCTGATCACTGTGGTCTGGGTGAGTGTACATCTGCTGGACTTTGAGCCTAAGGCTTGAGACTTTAGATCTGGCACTTGAGCTTAGCATGCAGAGGGAATGTCTGTCATGAGCCTGTCATGATTAAGATTGTTTGCAGTGTTTAGAATTAATCTAGAATTGTTTGCTGTGGATGTATTGCCTAGCATTAAGGATTGTCATTTTCTTGATTAAGAACCTATAGAGTGAAATTGTACTGAATGATTTGAGTGAATAAAGCATTGAAAGCACGTGGACATTCTTCATTTCTCCCCCCTCCACTGCATAAGTTGCACCTTTGCCCGTGGAGACAAGGGGTCATGTTCCTTCCACTCTCCAAGGAACCTCATGTCTTTGGCTGGCTGCTGCTTTCTTCCCACATCCTGGGAAATGCTGGGATTAGGGTCAGCCAGGCCTGGGATAAGAGGGCAGTGAAGTACCCACACCTACAACTGTTTCAGCATGAAGAGTTGGGGGTGGGGTAACTATGGGGAGGTCAAGGACCAGAAACCACTGCAAAACCCAAGTGGAGTCTGATGTAGTTTTGTACCCCACCCCCACCCCGCCCACAGACACACCGAGAACTCAGCACCGACCTGGGCATGAGAATGAGGAACTTAAATGAATGCGACTCAGACAGCTCTAGGGATGGCTCCAGCCGTGCTTGGCAGGTGGAGTTCCATATCTTCCCAGTCCCCAGACTCCCCTTTAGTGAACCAAGGCAAGTGGGGAGACTGCCCCGAGCCAGTATTCTTTGGGTCATCGGGCTCAGCGTGACCTCGGTCGCTCTCTGGAGCTGGTGGCACCTGTGGCACCAGCTTGGACCACACGCAGGTGTAAACCAGGCGCACTGATAAATCCCGCCAGGTGGGGGCGATAAACACCGAGCTCTGTCGCCGAGTGACGCCAAGACAGGTGAGGGTCAGGGTCCTGGATGCCGCTCAGGTTGGAGTACCCAACCCGCGCCACCTGCGGACCGCAGATCGCGCGTCTGCGGACGGTGCTGCAGCTCTTCCCGCACCCTCCCCGGGAGCTGGGGTACATGGGGGTGAACCCGGTGAACGCCCTGGAGAGGCTCGCTGCAATCCAGGGGAAGAGAGGCGCTTTGGGGAAGCTGGGTTGGTGCGGGGAGGAGAGTACAGAGGGGACAGCGAGTCGGGGAGGCTGTCTAGTTGGGGAGCCAGCCATCCGTCCGTAATTTGCATTTTAACGCCTCTTCTCGGCGTTTCTTTGTCTCGCCTCAGTGGTCATCCAGGAGCTTTAAGATCTTTCCAACGCGGAAAATCGATTCCTTTTTTCCCCCCTTCCCTTAACTGAAGGTTCGTTATTTTCCTTTCTTTCTCTCTTTTCTTTCTTTCTTTCTTTCTTTCTTTCTTTCTTTCTTTCTTTCTTTCTTTCTTTCTTTCTTTCTTTCTTTCTTTCTTTCTTTCTTTCTTTCTTTCTTTCTTTCTTTCTTCTTCCTTCCTTCCTTCTCTTCTCTCTCTCTCTCTCTTTCTTTCTTTCTTTCTACCATTAGATGGCCATCAATAAGGAAATGGCCAAGGATAAAATACTAAAGGATAAAATACTAAAATATATCTAGTTCCTGCCAGAGTGCCAAGCTATAATTTAAAATTTTTCTAAATTAGTTAATTTACAAAACCAAGTTGTGGAATAATGTATATGAGAAAATAAATGTGTGTGTGTGTTTGAGAGAGAGAGAGAGAGAGAGAGAGAGAGAGAGAAAGAGAGAGAGAATGACAAGAAAAGTTTGGAGAAAAGTATTAAAGATTGTGCTCACAAACGTGGCATCCTCTGAGGGGAGAGAGAAGGCAGAGATTTTAACTTTACCTGTAAGAGATCCACATTGTAAAATTAGTATGCAGTATGTGAAACTAAAAATTGATGAAAGTAGCTTTTTAAAATATAAAACTGGGGGCTGGGGATGTGGCTCAAGCGGTAGCGCGCTCGCCTAGCATGCGTGCGGCCCGGGTTCGATCCTCAGCAGCACCACATACCAACAAAGATGTTGTGTCCGCCGAGAACTAAGAAAAAATAAATAAATGTTAAAATTCTCTCTCTCTAAAAAAAAAAAAAAATAAATAAAATATAAAACTGATTTATGACTCTTAGAAAAAAAAATCACAGTATTCAGGGCTGGGGATATAGCTCAGTTGGTAGAGTGCTTGCCTCATATGCACATAGACCCTGGGTTCTAATCCCCAGCACCACCAAAAGAAAGAAAGAAAAAATGACAGTATTCAATATACAGTTGGGTATACATTCAATATATTCAATATACAGTTGGGTAAAATGCTACATGATATATATGGTATGTTTTTATTTCTAAATGTGTGCACACACACACTGAGAAAAAAAAAGAAGACCCCCCCCAAAAAAAATAAAACCATAAACAAAACCTTTACCAATAGTTATTTCTGAATGTTAGGGTTAGGGGTTACTCAGTAAAATATACCAATGATATTGGTCCACATTAACTATCACCAGCTATCCGGGCTGGCATCCTGAGCTGGTTTCACAAAAGCTGGCTGCACCAATAACTGAAGAAAACAGCAAAATAAGCACACAACACACAGAAATATGTTTGCTTGCAGAAAGCAGGGACAGCCCTCCACCGTAAAGGTCCATTGGAAAGAGAGCTTGCACCTGGATTCTTTATTTTTATAAGGGGGGCACACAAAGGGAGGTTTGATGGAATGTTCTTTCCAAAATAAGGCAGGGGGTCAGTTTTCAGAGGGTTGCTTGTTGATGTCTTTCGGTCAGCAGATTTGACTGACATCTTGAAAAGCACACCCATCTCAGGTGCTGTGTGGGATCAAAGGCAGAGGGAGCAAAAAGGACACACATGTCACACAGCCCAATCAGAGAAGCAACATCATTCCAGTCCCCCACCATGTGCTCAAATGCTCACAGCTCACCCACAGCCCATGTTGTGTACACACCATTTATTTAACCCATGTCTTACTGATGTGCCGCAGTCTTGGCTGGGCACAAGATCACGAGCCACTCACACCTTGTAGATTCAAACAGCAATTCTTTATTCCTGAACTCTCACCGGCCCTCTACAAACACGTTCTGGGGAAATCCAAGTTCTGCCGCCAATTCACATCCCAAAATACTTTTTCAATTCCAGGAGAACTCAGCGGGAACTCAGGCAGCAGCACACGCCCTATTCCCAGCAGGAATCACCTTAAACCTGGAACTTCCCTAAACCCAGATTGTCTTAAACTGGGAACACCTTAAACCCAAATTATCCTAAATCGGGATACTTCCTAAAACCTGCAGGATACACCCTAAACCTGGATCCACCCTCGTCCTTGAGCAGGGTCACCTTTCTCAAACACACATGCAATGTCACAGCGAATTTCCAAGGCAAGTCCATTTAACATGGGGTATGCTGGCAAGGAAATTTCTATGCATCATTCCTACTTGGCAATGGCCCTCAGCACTGATGGATGTCTAAGCAGCTTCCAATATTTTCCTGCTCTCCAGTGCTGTGATAAATAGCTTTAAAGGATAAATCCTAGAGGGGCAACCTTGAGATCAGAGGATGCCACAGGTTATATTTTAACACACATCACCAAACTGCTGCCCCCTGCAAATCTGACTCATTTCCATTCCCCAGACTCCTCCCCAGAAGTGTGAAGGGTCTATTTTCCCATGTATCTGCCAACACTGGGAATTGTCATTCTTAATTTCTGCTCATCTGATAGGTATGAAAGTCTCTCTGATTTTAATTTGTGTTTCTATCACAACCAAAGTTGTGATGAAATACAAACACAGGTTTTTCTTCATGCCTTGCTGTTTCTTAATTGGGATTGGTATCTTAATTGAGATGATACTCTCTTAATGATATATAATAAGCCTTTACAATTTATGATAAATCTTGCTATTTGGTAGGACAATTGTTCCCCACTAGGTCTTCCAGCTTCATAGATTTCTTGACTGTTCCTTACACTTCCATGTGATTCTTTACTCTTCTATGTGTATTAAATTCTGCAAAAGACTTTGGGGTGTTTTGTTTGATTGCTTTGCACATACTCATGAAACTAGGAAGAACTGATATCTTTTTTTTTTTATTGGTTGTTCAAAACGTTACAAAGCTCATGACATATCATCTTTCATACATTTGATTCAAGTGGGTTATGAACTCCCATTTTTACCCCAAATACAAATTGCAGGATCACATCGGTTACACATTCACATTTTTACATAATGCCATATTAATGACTGTTGTATTCTGCTACCTTTCCTATCCCCTACTATCCCCCCTCCCCTCAAGAACTGATATCTTTATCCTGATCATGAGACATCTTGCCATCATTCAAATTTTTAAAGAAAAATTCCTCAGTGACATTTTATAATTAACCTTCATAAAGGTCTTTCATGCTTTTCAGTTACATTATTTGAGGATGTTGTATAAATTTGTTTTGGGTTTTGATAGTTGTGCTATTTTTGCAAATATGGTTTTTCCCCTATAATGTATTTACAATTGATTATTTTTGGATTTCAATAAGGCTATTGATTTTTCCACATTGATTTCATATGTTACCACTTGCCACTTCCTTAGAGAATTGGTTTTAAAGGTTTGTGTCATTGATTCTCTTGTGTTTTTAAGATGCCTGATCCAATCATTGGCAGTTTTCTCTGTTCCTTTGAACTATTTATACTTTTTTTCTTTTCCTTGTCTTATTACATTAACTACAACCTCCAGTACATGTGTGATAAAAACAATAACTCTGAGTGTTCTTGTCTTTTCCTAATATGTTTGGTTAGCCTTCTTGTATCTCTCCATGAAGTATGTTTTTTATTATACTATTCCCAGTTTTATCTTTAAAGATCAGTTTTCAGTATTCTGAAATTGCCTTCCTTCTTTTATCCAGTCATTCTTTCTTGATATCAGTTTACACAGGGAATGATAGAAAAGGGTAACATTCTAAAACTAATAGCCCCAGGAATTGCTCCTCCCTGTTATAAAAATATTCTACCATCCACCATGGTAGTCCTTAGTTACATGTGGCTATTAAGCTCTTAAATGTGTTTTACTGAGACTAAGAACCTGAACTTTAAATTTTCTTTTTAATTAATTTAAATTTATTTATTTGTTTATTTTAAAATATAGTTTCAGTTATCAATGGACCTTATTTATTTATTTATATGTGGGGCTGAGAATCAAACCCAGTTCCTCACGCATGTGAGGCAAGCGCCACAACCCCACAACCCCAGCCCCAATTAATTAACTTAAATTTAAACTTACAAACTGATGATTGAAATTTAATGCTGATCAAGTGTTCCCAGTGAAAATTTAGTGCCCAAATTGAGATGTAAGTACGAAATACAATCCAGATGACAAAGGTTTAGTTTAGAAAAAAAGAATGAGAAATATCTCATTAATAATTTTATATGATTACATATTAAAATGTAATGTTTTCATATAATGTATTAAATAAAGCTTAAGTTATATCACCTAGTTGTTGTTTTGTTTGGGTACTGGGTATCAAACCCAGAGGCATTTTACCACTGAGCCACATCCTTACCCCTTTTTATTTCTATTTTGAGACAAGGCCTCACTAAATTGTGGAGACTGACCTCCAACTTTTTTTTTTAATATATTTTTTTTTTAGGTGTAGATGGACACAACACAATGCCCTTTGTGTGTGTGTGTGTGTGTGTGTGTGTGTGTTTCTGAGGATTGAACCAGGTCCCACCCGAGTACTCTACAGCTGAGCCACAATCCCAGCCCTGACCTCCAACTTTTGATCCTCCTGCCTCAGCCTCCCAAGTTGCTGGAATTACCAGCATGTGCCACTGCACCACAGCCAGCTCCTAGTTGTTTTTAAACTTTTCTTTTCTATTAGAACATTTAAAATTCCATTTGTGGCTTACTTTATGTTTCCCTTGGAATGGAGCATTCTAGAGCCTGGAGTGGTGGGAGAACCCTGAGACCTTGAACAAACTTCTTGAACACTGGTTGCCTCATGTGAAAAACCAGTGATCATATGCCCCTCCCTGCACATTTTTGCAATCCTTTTGTGAGAATAAAGTGAAATAAAGCATAGGGTGGGGAGTGTTTTGTAAGCTTTTAAGAAAAACTAACAGAAACAAGAACATTTTTAGCTCTTACTCTGAGCCAGCTTCAGTACCAAGTGCATGCATGCGGGATCTTATATAGGCTGTAAATGGTCCTATGAGGTGGAAACCTGTGCTGGCCCCATTTTACAGATTACAAAGCAGCCTGAAGGAGTGACCTGCTCAATGCTCCAGAGCTGGAATATGGCATGTCAGTGAAGCCAGAATTAGGCCAACAGTCGGTATAGATAGGAGATGAGTCAGGTCAGATCAAGGAGACCAATTTGAGTGAGTCCGGGAAGTGGGAGACTGCCCTTGAGGAATCGAAATGCCTCCAAGCCCCTCCTCCACCCTACCAAGATAACCTGCCCCTGCCCCAACCTATTACTAAGATAACCAGGCCCCAGGAATTGCCCCTCCCTACTTCAAGTTGTAAAAGTTGGTCATGTGTCCTGGGCTGCTCCATTCAGCCTTCCCCCTTCAGCCCACCTGTTTCCCACCTTTTGGCCATCCCACTGTGCATTTTCCAGGCTAGTCACATACACAGGAAGGAGAAATATCAGGGGGAAAGAGCAGGAGAACAAAGGAAGCCCAGGACATATAAAAAGGCAGAACACCTCCCTTCTTGGGATACCAGGGTACCAGCAAGGGCCCCCTTCTCCCTCCCGGGAGAAGTCTATGTTGCCCCTTTTGAAATAAACCCTGCTTTATATGCTTGCCTGCTGTGCTTCTCTAATGTTATACAGGTGAGCGAGCAGAACTCGTGACCAATGTGGGTATCATCAGGATCCCAAACCAGGCCAACTGACTCTGTATCCACATCTTAACCCTCACTGTAAAAAAAGGGTGAAGACAAAACAAAACAAACCCACCTCCTGAGTTTGGAAAAGCAGGACTCTGACTCCCAGTAGATTTCACAACTGCATGCATCTGCAAACTTAAACAAGTCTCTTCACCTCACTGATCTTTTGCTTCCTTGGGGATAAATCACCCACCTGGTGCTGGTGCTTAAATGAGATAATGCTAGGAAAGTGTTAGCACAATGCCTCCAATGTGGACAGAAGGATGAAGGATTTTAAAATGTGTTTTTTCCACCTTCCAGTTTGGCTCCTAGTGGTGTGATTTGGACACATTGCTCAATCTTTGGGTTCCTAGTTTTCTTCTGTAAACAGGACCGCAGTTAAAAGACTCAACTGAGAAAGCACATCCTTTCTAACACAGGGATGGCCCTGGAGACCCAGGCTGAGAAGTGGCGACAGAACGGGGCAGTTTGGCCTGCAGCAGAGAAAGAGAAAGCAGCTTTCAGTGTAAGTCCACCTCGGCCACCTGCTCCAGGTACTGCTGCCTTCGCATTGGGGCATCTGACCCAAATTTACTGACTCCTACCTGCTGCGGTGTCATCCCTCTCTGGAGGGATGAGAGGCCCCCAAGGATCATCAGCAAGGAACATTCCAGAAGCTGACTCCTAGTCTGGGAGCTCCACCACGTGACTCGAGATCGCTCCCCCTTTCAAGCTGCGCCCCTGTCTTGGGATGATAGGGACTGAGAAGTGAGTACTTCATCCCAACCAGGTGACCTCGCAAGCTCCCCCACGCTGCGCTCCGGTCCCCTCACCTCGGCTGGGTGCCCCAGCTCCACCCTCCCAGCTTCCGCGGAGAATTGAAGGACACCTGCACCACGCCAGGTACCTTCTCTCGCACCCTCCTGGACCCCCCTCTGGATCCACTTGCAAACCACCCCACGAAGTCAACTTCTCAACGGAGAAGCTGCTAAACCGCTCGTGATTTACTTGTTCAGCGCTCAAATGGGAAATGGCAACGTTCTTCCTACGGACCTGGAGTTGGGTGAAAGGAATTGGGGGCGCATAGAACACCCCACAAATGTCCATCCCCATCCCAGCCCTGTAGACTCGTCACTGAGCCTTATGGGACAAGGTTTCCGTGTCCAGAAGTTGGGATTCACGGTGCCACTTCCATCATTCGCGTGTTCACTCATTGGCCAGGGCTTGGGGTGTGGGCACCCGGCATCAGGCAGAACTGGCCCGTGCCCTCTCTTTCAGCTGGCCGCTGTCCCGCTGCAGGCGGATGATCCGCAGTGCTACTTCACGTGGTGAGAGACCCCAGGACAATATGGGAAGTTCTTCGTGGAAGGATAGTTCTCCAAACACAGACGAGCACCCTTTATTCCAAAAGTCTCCCTTGCTGTCTAATTGTTTAAAAGTCCATTAAATTTATGAAATGACGGTAACCAGGGGTGGAAGCTGACTTTCTAAAAGTTCTTTGAGAAAATTAAAAGTTGGCGAGCAGAAGGCAGCAGGAAGTCCTCCTAGAATGGCCTTCCTGTGACTGACCCCTGTAGAGTCCCCTTTCTTACTTTGCTCACGTTGATAAAGCAGGTCACCTTGGAGAGGCAGACCCTCAGGGAACTGATGAGGAACTGAAGGTGGCCTCTGAACAATAGCGAGATGAGACAGGAGATGGTGGTTATCGTGTGGGGGGGGGGGGTCCTGGAGAAACTGAACCTTGCCGGCAGCCATGGGCAAGCTTGGGAACAGATAGGTCCCCATGGAGCCTTAAGATGACCACAGCTCAGGGCAGCACCTGGCCTGGAGTGAGGGCCTGAAGCACTTCAGGGAACACTGGAGGCCCCTGACGCCAGATCTTGCAGGGGAGGGTCCAGGGAAGCTGTAGGCAGATTCCTGTCCCATAGAAACCATCAGACAACATGTATGTGAATATTAAGCTGCTAGGTTATAATTTTTTTTTTCAAACACTAGCACGCCCCATTCCCCTTTAGGTTATAATTTATTCTAACCAATACATTTGGCTATTTTAAAATGTTCCTGATCTGTGGAATCCAGAATCCAGGTACAAGAGGTTGTGAAAATTGCACCTTACACCTTTTTCTTTTTGTAGCACTGGAGATTGAACCCAAGACCTTGCACATGTTAGGAAGCGCTCTACCACTAAGCCACACCCCAGCCCTTTTCATTTTTTTACTTTGAGCCAGGGTCCTGGCTGGCCTCAAACTTGCAATCCTCTTGCCTCAGTGTCCAGAGTTGCAGGGACTCTAGGTGCACATCAGCCCGGGACTGAGAAGGTATCTTAAGGGTAGATAGGCCTCCCGGGATGACCTAGATTCTAATCTCAGTTCTTCTCTTGTTAGCTAACTAGCCTCAGGCAAGCTGCTTTGATTTTCCTGAGCCTCAAGTGCTTCACCCATAAATTGGACCTAATACTGATTTCCTAAGTGAAATTATCTGTACAAACACCAATAACCACAATAACCTTTTGTACAACATTCTTTTGTGTGAGGGCCAGTGTTAAATGCTTTACATTCATCATTGTAATTTATCCTTACAAACTTAGGAGGTAAATTCAGTTGACAAATTTACCCCATTTTTGAGATGAGACACAGGCACAGGCTGAGAAAAGTCACAGGCCCTGTGTCTGCCTGACACTGTCAGCTTTAAATCTGGGGAATAAATAAATAAGGGAAAGAGAAAGCAAGCCTTGCAGTTGTGCTTTCTCACTAGGGGGCAGCAAAGACAGCCATACGACTGCGCCTTTACCATACCTAAACTTGGCTGAAAATTTATTCCTGAAAATAAATGTTGGGCTGAAAGTTTATTCCTGCATTATTTCCTTAAGATTGCATTTTATCACCACATTATTTGTTAGAATAATGTCCATTAATTCTGATCACAACCCCAGGAGATTTGTTATTATCAGTTTACAAAAGAGGAAACTCGGGCTGAGAATTGTGAGTTCCCAAAGTCACAGAGTTCTAAAGTGGCATGAGTGAAATTAAATACTTGATGTAAATGCTTCCAGAACTAGTTTTCTGTGTCAACTGAGTTGCTTTGTGTGTGTGTGCGAATGTGAAGAATAGTTTTGTTCATGTGTTTTCAGAATTCTGATCATAGTATTGTTCTGAATTTGTTTCTTTCTCTGACAGTGATTTTTCTTTCTTTCTTTCTTTTTTTTTTTTTTTTTTTTTTTTTTTGGTGCTGGGGATTGAACCCAGGGCCTTGTGCACACAAGCAAGCACTCTACCAACTGAGTTATATCCCCATTCCCTTCCCTGCCAGGGAATCTTCCAAGCATCTCTGATAGTGGTGATTGGCAACTGGGTGATAAACGTGATAAGCAACCCTTTGCTGATAGTCATTTGAATTACTTCCAATTTTGGGCTTTTACCAAAACAAACAAAATGCTTCCAGAAACATCTATGTGGCTTCTGTGCTAGCATTTCTGTCTGTGGAGTCTCTGAAGTACGGTTCCTGGGTCATGTGTGATTGTGTGAGGAAGATGCTGACCACCCACAGGTGGGAGGAAGGGAGCAGTTTCCTTATGGCATTGGCACCCTGGGGGGTTATCAATGTGCACACTTTTTGCAGCTTAACATAAAGAAAATCTTAGTAGATATGTTGGTAAAATAGTTTGAGCTACCTTAAGACAAAACGGACTTCCCTTTTGCCTGCAGGTGAGCAGTTAGAGTTTGAAGGGCCAAGAGTGTCCCTGAGGGAAGAGATGAGAGAAGAAAACATCCCAGGTTCCTTCCAGGCCACCATCCCAGGGTAGTGTTCTGTTTGCCCTCTGGCTGTGCCTGGGCCTCACACACACACAAAAAAGCTGTCACTGTTGACGGTTTTGTTTGCTTGTTTGTTTTTGTATTGGGGACTGAGCCACATCCCTGGTCCTTTTTATTTTGAGACAGGATATCACTACATTGTTTAGGGGCTCGCTAAATTGCTGAGTCTAATCTCAAATTTGTGATCTTCCTGCCCCAGCCTCCCAATCACTGGGATTACAGGCTTGTGCCACTGTGCCAGGCCACTGTTCAGGTTTTGGGAGTTATTTTTTGCAGGGGGGGGGGAGGGGGATATTTTTTCCCGGGGATTGAACTCAGGGGCACTCAACCACTGAGCCACATCCCCAGCCCTATTTTGTATTTTATTTAGAGACAGGGTCTCACGGAGTTGCTTAGCGCCTCGCTTTTGCTGAGGCTGGTTTAGAACTCGAAATCTTCCTGCCTCAGCCTCCCGAGCTGCTGAGATTATAGTGCAAGTCACAACCAGGCTTGAAGCCCCCAAGTTATTGTTTGTGCTTTCATTGACATGAGAAGTAGGCATGGTTCATCCTGCTGGATGTGGATGGGGGGGGAGCCTGACTGGCCACAGGGAAAGGAGATGGCATTAGAAAACCAATGGGAAATTCTGCAAGGGGAGAAAGCTCAAGGGGATAGACAGAATTTCTAGGCCCCTTGCTGTGGCTCTGCAGTGTCAGATGGGAGGTCTCTCAGTCTCTATATCAGGAAAGGGGCTTCCAGAACATGATTGCTGTCCCTGAAAGCAGAGACCCCAACGTTGGGACCTTCCTACTGCGCAACACTGTGCCACATGATCGCTGAGCAAACTCAGTCCTCGCAGCCCCCCATCAGGTAGGAACTATGTCTTTCTCCACTTTGCAGATAAGGAAACTAAGGCTCTGGGAGGTTGGAGCTCCCAGTGGCATTTAAGTGGTGGGTGGTTCTGGGAGACTGAGCTAACTGGCCGGGGAGGTGCTCCTAGACCTGCAGGGAGCAGAAACACCCAGGCAGGGCCCAGAGGCACCAGGCAAGGCCCCAGCAGCAAACTTGGCAGGGGTCTACCCAAGAGGCCAGCCCTCTGTCATCCGGCCCCACCCTCTCCTGGCGTTGCCCATCCCTCCTCAGGGTACATGTTATCAGGGACCTGGGGACACAGCTGCAGACTCTCACCAGCTCTGGCCCTCCTCGGCAGATGGCATCTGACCTTTGGATGTGTAAATAATCCTTGGCCTGGCCTGGGGTGGCTCTGCTTGTCCTTGGGGCCTGCAGACCTATGCGTACCAAGGCAAGGGTGTGTGTGTGTGTGTGTGTGTGTGTGTGTGTGTGTGTGTGTACCCATGAATGTACATACTTGGGCTCAACAGGGTGCAAAGGCATCTCTGCCTGTCCCCCCGGGGGGCTGGACCTGGGGACATCTCATCCATCCTGCTGTCTGCCTATAAATTGGAGATTTTCAGGAATGGTTTCAAGGCCCAGCTTCCTTCCCCAAAGAGAACTCGGCTGGAACCAGGGATCCAAAGGGACACTGAGGACCGGAGAGTGACTGACATGTGCCTTGAGCCACACAGTATGCAGAGCTAGGTACAAAAATGTAAGCTGCGCAGATCTTGCATCCTCCAAGTCTTGGGGGGCCTCTCAGCATAGGGGGAAGAGGTCTGCCAACAGCCGGGTTTCCCCACACCACCTCCCTGCAGAAGACCCTAGCCCCTCCCACCGTAGCTCTTGTTATCTCTGGGGCCCTGGAGCCCTCTGGCTCCTGGGACAGGGCCCACCCTCACTGGGGGGAACAGATGCATGGGCCACAGGGACTGTGCAGGCCTGATATGGGACCTTTATCAGCAGGTCGGTGTCTCCCTGCAGGCACATAGTTCTCTCAGGGAGAAGGAGAAGTAGGAAGAAGGTTCCTAGTGTTGGGCAGAAGAGATACAGAGCCTTTTTATAGTGCTTAAAAAAAGAAAAGACTATATAAAATCTGTATTGCCTTCTTGAGATAACAAGGTGATTCAGGCGTGTTACAATAAACTGGAATGTGACAGAAGAGAAAGCGAAAGTGCCCGCACACCACCTTCCAGACATGGCCTGGGCCTGATTTGGGGTCATCACTCCAGACTTCTTTTTTTTCCTGCCCATACACTAACCTTGTCAAATATTTATTTATTTATATATTTTTTTAAAATATTTATTTTTTTGGTTTTAGGTGGACATGGTATCTTTATTTGATAGACGGGGTGCTGAGAATCGAACCCAGTGCCTCAGGCATGCTAGGCGAGCGCGCTACCACTGAGCCCCAGCCCCAGCCCCAGCCCCAGCCCCACATTGTCCAATGTTTAATAAACTAGAATTCTAAAACAAGACGTGGAGGCTCAGAGCATGTCCCAGGTCCCAATCTGAACACAGGGCATCTTACTTCTTCTTCCGATCCTCCATTTTTTTTTCATCTTGGAAAACCTCATGTGGACATTGTCAGGATTAAACCAAACAGTGAATGTGAGGCATCTGGTGGGCAGGACCAGGCTACCAGGCTGCCAGGAAGCCCTCAGTAAACACCTGGGTTGCCAGTGCCCTTCCACACCTTGCCTTGATTTTTTTGTTTAACAACCTAATGCATTACACACACACACACCCACCCACACACACACACACACACACAAACACACACACACACACAGCCTAAACTTGTTGGTTTTGTTTTGTTTTGTTTTGGTATCAGGGATTGAACTCAGGGGCACTCGACCACGGAGCCACATTCCCAGCAATATTTTGTATTTTATTTAGAGACAGGGTTGCTTAGCACCTCGCTTTTGCTGAGGCTGGCTTTGAACTTGAGATGCTCCTGCCTCAGTCTCCCAAGCCACTGTGATTACAGGCATACACCACTGTGCCCAGCTGGTTTTTTTCCCCATATATTGGTGCCTAGAGATATAGCCCACTCCTTTTGACAAATTCAGAACTTTCCTTGTATGGATGAAATTAATCATCATTTGTTTTTCCAATTAATCTTATTGCAGAACGTTTCACAAACAAGATGCACCCATTTTGAGTATAGTTCAATGCATTTCCAAAAACGATACAGTCCTGTAACTACAGTATAATCAAGATTTAGAGGGGCTGGGGATGTGGCTCGAGCGGTAGCGCGCTCGCCTGGCATGCGAGCGGCCCGGATTCGATCCTCAGCACCACATACAAAGATGTTGTGTCCGCTGATACTAAAAGATAAATATTAAAAAAATTCTCTCTCTCTCTCTCTCCATCACTCTCTCTTTAAAAAAAAAAAAAAAAAAGATTTAGAACATTTGCATCACCCTAAATAGTTCCCCAGAGCGCCCTTTGCCATCAATGCTCTGCCTGGCACTTGGCCCCAAGCAGCCACTGAAGTACTTCCTGTCCCTATGGTGAAAATCCCCTTTGTGCAGCCAGCCTGATGGTGGCCTCCTGTAATCCCAGCTGCTCCAGGACAGGAGAATCAAAATGAAAGGGCTGGGGATGGGGCTCAGTGGTCGAATGTCCCTGAGTTCAATCCTCAGTATCCAAAAAAAAAAAAAAAAAAAAAGTGTAATCCAGTGGTTCTCCAAGTATGGTCAGGGGGACCCCTGAAGGTTCCAGAGCCCTTTCAGGGGATCCAGTATCTCCAAATTCCTTTCATTAGAAGACTTAGAAATTGGCCTCACTAGCACCAGTCATTCCCTCTTCATAGAACTGGGCCTCCCCTCTTCTTCCTGTCCTCTGGAAATCTTTGCCAAACTGGGCCAGGAGAGACAGGTCAGCCCTCGGCCCTGTTCCTGCCACGGTTGACTGCTGGGTGGCCCTGGACCGGCTCTGGCCTCCTGTTCCTTCACTTGAAGGGCAGGCGTGAGCTGCTAATATACGGGCACCCTGAGCTGCTAACATATGGAGAGAAGGGGAACCCTGAGTCCCAGGTCTGTGGCCTCAGGGTCAGATGGCAGGCACCTCAGGAAAGCAGCCACTGGCCCCCAGCCTGGGATGGGAAGCACTCGGTGCTGGTCCAGAGATGGCGCCCAATCTAGGAAAAGCCACGCACTGAGGCCACAGGGCCTAGGCGTTGGCAAACTTTGGCCCTTCCCAGAGAGCCAGGGCCTTCCCCTCGACAAAGCTTTATTTAACAACCCCTGATAAAGCAGGCCACTGGACAGACTGGAAGCCAGAAAAGAGAAAAAGCATATTTTCAATTCTCTGTATTCTATCCCACTAATCAGGATACCCCAGACATTCACTCTGGACTCAGGCTCAGCTAGAGATAAGAGGGGAGTCAAGTGCGGTCTTTGTCCTAGAAGGGACCTTGGACTTCAACGGGAGAGACGTTGCTCATTCATATCCCCCTCCCTCTCTCTTTCTCTCTCTCTCTCTCTCTCTCTCTCTCTCTTTCATTCAACTTATTGAGCACCTCCTCTGTGCCAGGCACCATGCTATGAACAAAAAAGACACAGCCTCTGCCCTGGCAGAAATGACACCGTCTCTGAAGACGCAGACGCTGAACAGATAAACCCACAATCACACGTATCACTACACACTGGGATAACTTGTGGGCAAAAATGGTAGGAGAGGAAATAACAGGAAATACTTCAGTGGGGATTGGGGATTGCTTTTAGACACATAGACTTCAAGCCATGACATACGCCTGTCATGCCAGTGGCTTGGGAAGCTGAGGCAGGAGGATCGTGAGTTCAAAGCCAGCCTCAGCAAAAGTGAGGCACTAAGCAACTCAGTGAGACTCTGTCTCTAAATAAAATACAAAATAGGACTAGACTGAGTTATCGAGGGCCCCTGAGTTCAATCCCCAGTACCAAAAAAAAAAAAAAAAGAAAGAAAGAAAAAGAAAGAAAGAAAGAATCAAGACTTCAAGGGCAGTAGTATGAGCATATAAAAACTTACTTCTCATAGTGAGATATCTGGAGGTAGTGGCTGCTGGAATTCATTCAGCAATTCAAGAATGGTAGAATGGAAGTCTGCATTGTTCTTTATAGTCCCAAGGTGGTTGCTGGAGTATCAGCCATTACATGTGTATTCCAAAACAGAAATCAGAAGGCATCCTGCCTTCACACATCCTGTATGTCAAACCTCCCTCGGCCTTCTGCTCATAAGGATACATGTGACTGTGTTTGGGAGTCTACCCTGACAGCTCAGAATAATCTCCCTATTCTAAGGTGCTTAACTTAATCTCATCTAAAATATCATCCTTTTTCCTAATAAGGTAACATCCCCAGGTTCCAGGGATTAGGGCCTGATATACCTGCTACAGAAGGTACCAACAGCATCTGTTCCTGGGTACTTCATTTAACCCCCCCGGGGGGGGGGCAGTCAGAGAAAGTCTTGCTAAGGAAAAGATGCATCCTCAAGTTGGAAAAGACGAGTGGGGTTAGGGTAGGGAACAGTGTCCTAGGGAGAGGGAACAGCACATGCAAAGGCCTGAGTGAAAAAGCTGGCCATGTGGCCAGTGGGGCTGGCAGGAGGGTCAGAAAGATGAGCTGGGACCCAAGAGCAAGGAAGCCATATTGGGAATTTCTGTCTTTATTCTAAGCATAAGGAAGAGCCCTAAAAGCTCTTACATGGGGCATAATGACAACATGGTCTCAGACTTACAAAAGATTACTCAGGGGTGAGGCCTGGTGGGCAGCCAGAGACTACATTGTAAGGAGCAGTGGATTGCAGGGACACCAATCCAGGTGAGACACGCAGACAGCTTGGCCAGGGTGGTGGCTGGGGGTGGAAGCAGTGTTCAGGGAGGGCCTGGGGCTTAGGGATAGATTAGACAAGACAAGGGTTGCACCCTCACCATGAGGATTTGAGGCTGTCTTTATTTTTTGTTATTTGTTTTATTTTATTGGTGTGTGGGTGGTACCAGGGATTGAACTCAGGGACACTCCCCCACTGAGCCACATCCCCAGCCTTATTTTGTATTTTATTTAGAGACAGGGTCTCCCTGAGTTGCTTAGTGCCTCGCCTTTGCTAAGGCTGGCTTCGAACTCATGATCCTCCTGCCTCAGCCTCCCAAACTGCTGGGATTATAAGTGTGTGTCATCACTGTGCCCGGCCCATCTGGTGAGGTCAAGGACAAAAGTCTCAGGGTAGATTTATAGAAAACCCTAAACTCAGAGCCCCTCATCTGCCCTGCCCCTTTGGGGCCCTGGGTGGGGACCTCACCATGCGTTCACGGGGTGACAAAAGGGTGCAGAGCCAAAGACAGACGTAAGACAAAATATCACCCAGAGGTGGTGTCAGGCAGCTCACAAAGGAAAGCCTTGTTTTGTCTGTGTTTCTTAATGTTTATGGAATTGTAAGTTTTGAGAAGTCGTTATCTGTCGGGCTTGCTCTTCACATGCCAAGAGAACACTCCTGTCAGCTCCTCTCTCTGTATTTATGATTTTGCATTGTACATTTTTTTTTCCCCTAAAGAAGGCTCCCGGGGCTGGGGATGTGGCTCAAGCGGTAGTGCACTCGCCTGGCATGCGTGCGGCCCGGGTTCGATCCTCAGCACCACATACCAACAGAGATGTTGTGTCCGCCGAGAACTGAAAAATAAATATTAAAAATTCTAAAAAAAAAAAAAAATTAGGCTCCCAAGATGGTGTGAACTTCAGGATCCACCAAACTAGCACCTGCAGGCCTCAGAGGCACTCGCTGTCCTGGTTCACCCGGCGCTGGACCAGGGGTGGGGCCTGGTGGGCAGCCAGTGCCAGGGCCAAGCCAGCAGGATCGGAGCCCTTCTCCCTCCACCTCAGGCTGACCCCCGGGCTAAGCTCCATGAGGACAGAGATTCTCCTCGCCCCTCACGGGACAGCGTGGTGGCACACGGCTGGCCTTCACAGGGGGAGTGAATGAGGAAGAGATGATAAATGGATGAAGGCTCTTGTGGCCTGGGGTCTGGGAGCCAGCAGCTGGGGACAGGCCCATTGCCCTGAGCTTTCCCAGCAGTCCCCGGGCGGAGCTGACCTCAGGGCCAACTCAGAGGGAGGAAGGCCTGAGACAGCATTGGCCTTGGAAGATGGGCAGAGAGCTTGCTCTGGGAGAAGACTCTGCTGATAAGCCTGAGCAAGAGAGTGCCCTCTGTCCCCTGATCTTGGACTGAACCTCTCTCTGGGCAGGGACTCATGGCTCTCAGGGTACAGGGAGGGCAGAGAGAAAATCACCCTGGAAGGGAAGTGGGAACCGATTCGGGTTCTCCACCTCCCCAGACGTCAGGTTCCAGGAGATGTGTAGGGTCAGGCCAGCCGCTCGACTTCCCACACCTCAGCTGTTCCATCTGAGAAGCAGGGCGATTCGGGCACAGCGAGGGCTGAGTGGGACAGGGCCTGGGGAGGGGTCAGCAGGAGACGAGGCACATAGTAAGTGCTCAGTGATGATCATTTATTGTTATTCCTTCCTTCCAGTCTGTGAAGTTTTCTTTGATTCAAGGTTAAATGAAAAAAAAAAATGGTCGAAAAGTTCAATTTACTCTTAATATCTCATTTTCCTCCTCCTCCTCCTCCTCCCCTCCCCCTCCTCCTTTTTCTATTTATTTATTATTTATTTTGTGTATGTTGGGGGGTACTGGGGGTTGAACCCTGAGGTGCAGTGTCACTCGCCTACATCCCCAGACTTTCATTTTACTTTTAAGATAGAGTCTTGCTAAGTTGCCCAGGCTGGTCTCAGACTTGTGATCCTCCTGCCTCAGCCTTCCAAGTACCTGTGAATATCTCATTTTCTTCTATGTATCTTTTTTTCCTAAATTCCCATCAATATATTGCATTTACAATAAAAAAGGTACAGAAGCCAGGATTGGTGGTGCACACCTGTGATCCCAGCCACTTGGGAGACTGAGACTAGGAGGATCTCGGGTTCAAAGCTAGCCTCAGCAATTTAGCAAGGCCCTAAGCAATTCAGCAGGACCCTGTCTCTAATAAAATATTTTAAAAAGGGATGAGAATGTGGCTCAGTGGTTAAGTGCCCCTGGGTTCAATCCCTGATATCAAAGGGTTGGGGGAAAGGAACAGGAGTCAATTATGAACTAGAAATATGCATATAAGCATAAAATAAACTCAGCTGAATTGCTAATGGTAATTACCCTTGGGCAGTGAGAGTAGAGGTGGGTAATTTCTAGTCTATTCACAATAAATTTATTAAATATTTTGCAATAAGTCTGTTTTTCTTTTACTAAACAAATTTACTGAAGGTAATAATAATAGTTTGGAAATTAGGCACAGTGGTGTGCACCTAGAGTCCCAGCTACTCAGCAGGCTAAAGGAGAAGGATCACTTGAGCCCAGGAGTTCAATGCCAGCCTGGACGACATCGTGAGACCCCATCTCAAAAAGTCAAATAAAGGGCTGGGGATGTGGCTCAAGCGGTAGCGCGCTCACCTGGCATGCATGCGGCCCGGGTTCGATCCTCAGCACTACATACCAACAAAGATGTTGTGTCTGCTGATACCTAAAAAATAAAAAAATATTAAAATTCTCTCTCTCTCTCTTTAAAAAAAAAAAGTCAAATAAAAAAAAATAATTTTTTTATTTAACTTTGTTCTGAAATTGTGTCCTTCCTGCTATTTTCATTTTGAAAGGTTTCTTATTTTTATGAAACCATGATCAGAATGGATGGTAACTTATTTCTTTAAAAACTCATTCTGGGCCTGGCGCAGTAGCACATGCCTATAACCCCTGTAAGTAGCACATGCCTATAACCCCTGTAGCTCAGGAGGCTGCCCGCAAAATTCACGTACTCCACCAGGCTCTAATCAGCAGGATACGCCCTATTCCCGGCAGGGTACACCTGGAACCACCCTAAACCCAAGGACGGGATACTCCCTAAAACCTGATCCGGGCTAATCCAGTAGGATCCTCCTTAAACCGGGATCCACCCTGGTCCTTGAGCAGGGTCACCTTTCTCAAACATACATGCAATGTCACTGCAAAATGTCCAAGGCAAGTCCATTTCCACAAGTCCTTCCTCTAAGCAACATGGGGTACGCTGGCAAGGAAATTTCGATGCGTCATTCCTACTTGGCAATGGCTCTCAGCACACATGGTCACTCTGTGGACGGCCACACTTTAGAATTCCGAGTTCCACACATGGTCCTATGGTCATGGGCAGAATCCACCCACCATCTCCTCCCTCACCCCACCTCCTGTCCACCTTATAGCCCTGGGACCCAGAGAGGCAGGGCTAGTACAGGATTCAAGCTAGTACAGGGCTAGTACAGTCTTCCTCCCAGAGGGAAGACTGCCTAAGGCACTTCTGGCCTGGACTTAGTTGTTCTAAGATGTGATTAGAGTTGCCAGACTAACTAAATGGTTGACAGGTGACAAGGCCTTTGGTGGTCACTAGTGCTGTTGAGTCAATGTCCTCCCCACTCTGGGCACGTGGTAGGAGGCTTTCCTTGCCTCTTGACAGTTACACACAGTGTGCTCCATCAGAAAACAAAACAAAGTGAAGGAAGTGACATCTGTTACTCCCAGGTGGAAGCTCAAAGAACAGCATGCAACTTACCCCAGCTTCTCTGCCTCCTGGAATGGCAAATGGCAATATACAAGTTGGTGCCTGGTCTATCAACTGAAGGCCTAGAACAAGGACAGCACTAAATAGAGCCCATGACATCCCACAAAGGGTGCTTTAGCTGCTCTCTTGTGCTTGTTTGTTACCGCAGCATAACCCTGCCTTTTCTAACTGATAAGGGGCTATGTCTGAGCCCAGGCTGCTGTGAGCCAGGTGATAACCTTAAGGGCTACCCTTTTGTGAAACCTGGGTTTGCCAGGCGCAGAGGTGCATGCCTGTAATCCCAGCCACTCAGGAGGCTAAGGCAGGAGGATCATGAGTTCAAAGCCAGCCTCAGCAAAAAAAAAAAAAGGCAAGGCACTACACAACTCAGTGAGACCCCGTCTCTAAATAAAATACAAAATAGGGCTGGGGATGTGGCTCAGTGATCAAGTGCCTCTGAGTTCAATCCTGGGTACAAAAAAAAAAAGCAATCTGTGTCAGAGAAGTCTGACAATAAAGTTGCAGTAGATGTCATCTGGGCCTGAGGCCATCTGAAGGCTTGACTGGGGCTGAAGGATCCACTTCCAAGATGGCACACTCAGGTGGTGGTCAGTGGCAGGTCTCAGCTTTTCATTCCTTAGACCTCTCCACAGGGCTTTTTTTTTTTTTTTTTTAATATGTATTTATTTTTTCTAGGTTCTCGGCGGACACAACATCTTCGTTTGTATGTGGTGCTGAGGATCGAACCTGGGCCGCACGCATGCCAGGCGAGCACGCTACTGCTTGAGCCACATCCCCAGCCCCATCCACAGGGCTTCTTAAATGTACTCATGACATGGAGAACGGGCTTCTATGTGTACTCACCAGGCCGAGTCCTCACAGCTCCAGGTAAACACACGTTTTTCCTTGGAATCAAATCTACCAGCAGCAGGCTGTCATTTCCTACCTGAATGTCATTGGATTGGTAGAGGATTAAATGAAGGACAGATGTCCAGTACCTAACACATCCCAGTGGGAGCTCTGAACAAATGCCTGTGCAGCAAAAATACACATTGTTTTGGGTTTTTTTGTTTGTTTTCTGTTTTTGGTGCTGGGGATCAAACCCAGGGCCTAGTGCATGCAAGGCAAGCACTCTACCAACTGAGCTACAGCCCCAGCCCACACATGGTTTTTTTGTTGTCATTTTGGGGTTCTTTTTTTTTTTTAAGTACTGGGAATTAATCTCAGGGGTACTGGACCACTGAGCCACATCCCAGCCTTATTTTGTATTTTATTTAGAGCCAGGGTCTCACTGAGTTGCTTAGTGCCTCACTTTTGCTGAGGCTGGCTTTGAACAAAAGCCAGCAAAAAAAAAAAAAAAAAATTAGAAACTAAGAATCCGATGATGGGGGGGCTGGGGATGTGGCTCAAGCAGTAGCGCGCTCGCCTGGCATGCGTGCAGCCCAGGTTCAATTCTCAGTACCACATACAAACAAAGATGTTGTGTCCGCTGATAACTAAAAAATAAATATTAAAATTCTCTCTCTCTCTCTCTCTCTCTCTCTTTAGAAAAAAAAAATCCATTGATGAGGAAATAGTTAAGTAACTGTGGTATGCCCATGTGTTGCTGAGCAGCCAAAAAAAAAAAAAGGTGGGGGATGGAGAGGAAGGAAGTAGAACAATGTAATGTGTGGATCATTACAGGTTAAAGCAAAAACAGCAAGTTATCAACAGTTCAGCTTTGAAAGCAGGCAGACCTGAAATTGAGCCCAACTCCCCTCCCTGTGGGTCCTTGGACAAGGTTCTGGACAAAGAACTGAAGGTTCTGAAAAGATCCCAAGCTCTATCACTCCTAAACTTCAGAGACTGGCAATAATGGGAGCTCAATAAATGTGAGCTATCCATTTATTGCTACCATTACTGAGATTAAAGCAACAGGTCAACATTGGCAGAGGACCTGATTCCCGTTAACAGAGCTCTGTCATCCTGTACTCCATCAAAATTCATCCTCTTCAATTCAGGTGCTGTTGGCACAGTGTTTGGGTGTCCATTACAGGGCTTTTATCTGCTGGAACATGGAGGGACCCTGGTCAAGTCATGAATCCAAGGGAACAGCACAGAAAGGGTTCATCAGCTAACGCCAGCAAAAATAAAGCTGTTGGACCGGCGGCTTTCGACTCTGGGTGCTTGCAGCCCACTGTTGAATACTAGATTTGATTTGAAATTTAGAACCTTCCATATAATAGTAAACAAGTCAGCAATGATGACCACTGTGATAGCCGGCGTCCAGGATGGCCCCATGACCTTCACCTCCGGGTATTCACATCCTGTGTGCTCCCCTCCCATGAAGTGGGGCCCACTGCGTGATCAACAAGATGTTCAGGAAATGGTGTTGTGCATCTTCTGAAGCTAGGTGTAAGGACGACGTGGGCTCCCTTGCTCTGGGGGAAGCCCATCTCCATGTCATGAGTACATCTAAGAAGCCCTGTGGAGAGGTCCATGGAGTGAAAACCTGCCACGGACCACCCACCTGACTTCGCCATCTTGGAAGTGGATCCTTCAGCCCCAGTCAAGCCTTCGGATGACCTTAGGCCGGGATGACATCTTATTGCAACTTCATAAGAGACCCCAAGCTCTATCACTCCTAAAATTCCTGAGGCACAGGAACGATATGGTTAAAAAAGTATTGCTCCTGATGCAGAGAAATGACAAGGTTAAAAAAAGGATTGCTTTAAGCCGTTAAGCGTTGCAGTACTTTGTTTACACAGCAATAAATCACTAATACAACCACACTATCACAGTACAAGGGGAAAGAATGCCTTGAATATCTTTAAAAAAAAAAACAAAGAGCTATCAAATGATTCCCTTTGGCATCTACGCTGGATGAACTAACCCTTCTTCATAGACCGTCTCCTGTGTGTACTCACCTGGCCGAGTCCTCACAGCTCCAGGTAAACACGTGTCTTTCCCTGGCATCTAATCTACCAGCAGCAGGTTGGTGGTTTTCTGTACCTTTCCTGCAGTCCAATTCAAACAAAGAGCACCAGAACAATCTATACCCTTGTAACAAAAATAAACTTTACGCACTAGTAAAAACTTGGCGGTACCCCTCAGAGGCCACAAGACCAGGGTCACTATGGTTCCATGAATAGCTGGAAAGAGAACATTTAATTTCTTGGGGCCAACCCTCCTACTCCTCTCAAGCTTACCCAGGACACCCCAGCTGGAGATGGACCCTTTCTGCCCAGGGTGAAATCAGCTTTTGGTGGAGAGAAGCAGGTATGGAGGCTTTGCGGTGACAGTTGTTTCAGATGCAGAACTGCTGCTTCTTCACTGTCCCCCAGGGTGAATTACTTAATACCACTATACCTGAGCTTTCTCTTCCCAGCTCTGGGGATCACATAGAACCTTTTTCATAGTGTTGTTGGGGGGTCCAATGAGAAAGGATCTGTCCAGAGTCTAGCACAGTGCCTGGAATTATCAATACTTATTCTCATTTTACTGCTAACCAAGAATAATAGCAATATTGGGTTACTCTCCAGCTATTAAAGGCTTACCATGTGGTCAACATGCTTTACACAGACTATCTCATTTAATCCCATGAGATATGATCTCTGAGTAACTCCACTATAGAAATGAGGAAGCTGAGACAGAAAGAGGTGACCTGCCTGTCCTAGGGTCATCAGGCACCTGAACCATTGCTTTTAACCACTTTGTTCTGGTCTTCCAGGAGGACTGCAGCGGATGGCCCACTGAACACGAGGAAGGCTGCAGGGACTGAGGGGAAGTAGAAAGGAAGTGCCCCAGAGGAACCGGCAGTGGCATGGAAGTCCTCCCAGCATTGTCCCCTGTATTTTGTCAATAGTGGGAGTCTCAGGCCTCTTGCACATGTGACAGAGTCACCATACTCTTAATATTTGTGCCACCCCACGCCTTGCCCTGCCAGGTGGGGTGGGCCCTGCAGCAGCACTGACTCCCTACCCAGGCCTGGGCCCAGGTTTGGACACACTGACAGCCCTGCAGATGGCTCCGGCTTGCCCTGCCTGAGCACCTGCTCTGGCCACAAACGCAGGACTTGCTCATTAAAATCAGGTTCTGCCGGAAGGAAAGCCAAGCTGTTTTATTTGCAAAAATGAAATTGTATAACCTCTAATAACAACATAAAATGGGACCAGTTTGGGCCCAACACTGCAACAGTGTTCTTGCTGAGTTAAGAAAGCAAACTTCAAGCAGCATCCACGGCTATGTGCCAGAGAAAGTCAGCTGGCTTGGGTGCGCTTCCTCCAGGCTCTGACCTCAAGGACACACTGTCATTTGCATGATACTAAGAGTGAAGTGTCCACAAGGTGTCAAGCCCTATTTTCTGTAGCTGGGGCACAGAGAGGTTGAGTTGCTGGGTTAAAGGGGCCCAGCTGTAAGCCTCTGGTTTGCATGTGGCAGAGACAAGGTCCACTGTGTGTGGAAGTACGGCTCCCACAGAAAGGAAGACAGCTGAAGCCACTGGACACAGCAAAGTTAGTGAAGCCCCTAAGGAAACATTTACCCAAGGAGGCAGGTTAGTCCAGCACAGCGGTTCTCAATCTGGGATGATTTTGGAAGTGTCTCTAGACACAGTGGTGGAGAGAGCACGGAGCTTCTGGAATCTAAGGCACCCTTCCCAGCTGTGTAACTGTGAACAGGCACTTAACCACCTCTCTTCCCTTCTTTAAAACTGGGCTTAGTTTCTGCCTCATAGAGGACCCAAGGCCTGTTAAGTGCTTTTTGGAGGCAGGCATATAGTAGTGCCTCTTTAATGTTGCCATTGGTAAGTACCAAGGACATTTGCTCAGCCAAAGAGCATGGACAAGGGTAAACTATAAAAGAAGCAGATCAAGAGCTTGAGAAGGCAGAGGAAGCTGGAGGAGGCCCCAGTGACCTGCTCTGGCATTCAAGGCCTTCCCTTGTCTTGCTACAGTCTGCATTGTTCACCTCGCCACCCACTGCTCTGGACAGTCTGCTCAGTAGGCATGCAGGGCTTTTGCCTACCTGCACAGTCCCCACCTGCCAAGGGTTTCCTCCTCCAAGAAGCCACGTTGACCAGCACAACTTTTTTTTTTTTTAGGTTCCAAGGATTGAATTTAGGGGCACTCGAACACTGAGCCACATCCCCAGCCCTATTTTGTACTTTATTTACAGACAGGGTCTCACTGAGTTGCTTAGTGCCTCACTTTAGCTGAAGCTGGTTTTGATCCCGCAATCCCCCAGCCTCAGCCTCACCAGCTGCTGGGATTACAGACATGCGCCCAGTGACCAGCCCAACCTTTAAGAACTATGTGGCCTTTACTGAAGATGAACTGTGGGTGGCTTCAAAGATACATCAAGACACATACAGAATCATATCCACATAGACTCTGAAAAACACATACACTCCCACTCATGAAAGACACACCTGTCAAGATACACAGCAGCTCTGGTCACAGACTGATCACAAATGTACTCCTATACACAAACACATATACACAAGCAGAATACGATCTCACAAAACACATGTGATCCCATATACACAAATACATACAATACAGCCACACTAAAACAATACATAGTCAAGGATGTGGGGTCACATGCATGAACCCACAAATTCATCTACATACACATAAATGAAAACTCAGAGAAGTCCATGGGAATCTTACACACACACACACACACCTCTTACATTTAGGCACATAAAGATACATGCCTACACATATGTACATATTTCTGGTACACACTTAAATGCAGCTGTCTATGCATTATCTATACATTATTCGAAGACACACTCTTTCTATATATTCTCCCAAAAACACCTATAAACAGACAATAAGATATTTCTTTTTAAGTGCACGTGTCCTCATTCACACACTGACATGTTCCCATAGCACATTTCATTCACTCATCGTTATATTACAGAACTTGCTTGGGGCGCCTTCCTAATTCAACCCGGGGTCATCGGGATTCGTGCAGATCAACAACACGCATGCGGCAGGCTCATTTCTCCCTTTCCTTTAAGTTTCCACCTTCGCTACGCGGACGTGGACTTTCTCTTCCTCCGCCCGCCCTCCGGCCCCCCAGCTCGCTGCGGTCCCCGGCGTCCCCACCCTTCCCCGCCGCCCAGCCCTCCAGGCCTGGGCGGCTAGTTGCACCGGGTCCGGAGGCCCCGCCCCTCCGACAAAGGCAGGGGCGTGGCCGTGGGCGTGGCCGGGACCACGTGTGTACACGGGCGGGGGCAGTGGGAATGAATGGGGTGGAAGCGGTAGCACATCTCCGCCTCCACCCCGGCCCTCCGCTCTTCTCCTACCGGCTTCCTAGGCCCGGGCAGACCTCCGCCGCCAGGAGGAGGGGTCCGGGGCTGGGGCTTCGAGCTGCCCGGCCCCTCCGGCCCCTCCACTCCGCCCCACCCCGCGTCCCGCCCCGCCCCTCGCATCGCCAGCCGCTGGAAGCTGAGTCATCGCTGCGGCGCGGTGGGCAGTGCCCGGGAGCTGGCGAGCTGCTAGGCGGGGTGTGAAGCTGGGGACGTCTTGCGACCCGGCGCCACGGTGGGATCGAGGTCCCGCGGAGGGTCCTTTCCTGGAAAGCCTGGGAAAGGAACCTCACCGGAGGCCAGGGTGGTAGGGGTAGGATTACGGGACCCCAGAAATCGCGGGTCTCCCTCACCCGCGTCCGGACTACAGCTGCCTTGCAGCATTGTGAAAGAGCTGCACCTAGCGTGGAATCGCACATTTATGCATAACATTAGCGTGGCGTCAGGCCAGGCCTCCCAAACTTGCGGCCCACGGGCAGAGCTGGCCTGCACCCTGTAGTCAGGGCATTGCACCCTCTAGCTTACCTGGGTCTCCCCTACTCCCTGCTGAAGTTTTATGTTGACCTAGTGATTGCAAATCTAGGCCAACCTACCCATTTTTCAGATGGGGCTAGGAAGTGGGGGTTAGTTGTTTCCCACAGTCCCACAGCATATGGCCTTAGAGCTAAAGAGGAACCCAGCTTTTCTTCACCCACTGGTCTCTTCTACCAAATAATTCTGCCTCCTTTTATAAGGAGGCTAAGACAGGAAATTATCTTGCCAGAAGTGGGTCCAGAAAATGGACCCCATAGATATCCACAAATGCAAGATGATTTGGATCAGTAATTAACCAAGAAAAGGATCAAATGGCTTTAGATTTATTCCTGGATGAGGGCAGGACTGTACTAAGGAATTCAAAGAAGAGTGTATAGGAATTCCTTGGAGCCACTGATAGCTTCTCCATCTTTCCCTTGGAGTGGCAAATAAAAGACAAAACTGGGACAGATGGATGGATAGAGCAATCAGCAATTCTGGCATATTTGGTTATAAGTTGTTTTCAGGTCACCTGACTTGTGAGACATTAGAGTGTTGTGTTAGGACTAAAATAGCAATTGCCACTTTCCTTGGATTATTCTCTAGTCAGGTGCTTCTCAGTTGATAGCATATATGATTCCTGTAAAGCACAGATTTTGATTCAGTAGGACTGGTGCAGAACTCAGGCTCCTGCATTTCTGACCAGGGGATGCCAGTGCTGCAGCCCCAGACTCCACCTTGAGAAGCCAGCCAGGCTCTGGGGCCCTTGAGCCTCACTTTAGTCATGAGGACCACTGCTATCAGGGAGCCAAAAGATGGGACTCCAAATGCCACAGACCTGGGCATGGATCCCTGCCCACCCCATAATAGACTACCCACCTAGGACAGACTGCTCATGCTATCTGTGCCTCACTTTCTCCTCTGTTCAGTTGAAACCAAAAAATGCTTACTTCCTTAGAAGGATGAGGGAGGCAGAATGAATGTGTCACTAATGCTAAGTGCTCTGTAAAGGGAGATTCTTATCGTCCCTTGGTGAGAGTGCTCTTGGGCAGTGAAACCCACAGCAATGTGATAGAAAGGAGGATAGATATAAGATGTCTGGGGTTCAGAGCAAACTCCTTAATGTGGCCTCCCAGGGTATGGTTGCCCAGCCCAGCACACCCCACCCCATAATACTCTCCTGTCTCTGTCCACTCTTCAGCCACACTGGTCACCTGTGAGGGTTTTGGTACTTTCTCCTCTCAGAGGCTGCATGCATGCTGTTCCTCATACTCTAAGCTGGCTGATCCCTTCTTCAGGCCCAGTTCCCACATCACCTTCTCAGAGATACCCTCCCTGACCCCAAAAGTCTCTGAGGATTTAGGGGGCATATCCTAATAGAAAGAAGGGAGCAGGGGGCATTGTTTTAGGCTGCACCTGCATAGAAAGATCATGTTTTTACTTAGATCCTGAGTCTATTTAAAGCAGTTTTGGGGGGTGGGAGGAGGAGGAACTAAATGTGGCCCCTGGTAGTCGACACAATGCCTTTGTGTGAATTGGAGAAAGGCACAGCCAGGGCAGTGAGCGCAGACCCATCAAGCTCTTGCCTGCCCTCTCAGCTGGCTGCTATTGTGCAGTATACAAACTATACAGACTTACATGCCAGCCCTTGTGCTAATGCTTCCCAAAGCTACCTCGTGACCTACTTAGTCCTCCTGCCTGCATTCAGGTCATTTTGTAAACTTTTAACTCCACAGACCTCATCACAATTGGAAGTAGGTATCTTGGGAAACATTGATTTTACATCTTTCCCTGGCACTAGGCTATGTTTCTTCAAGGCTCAAACTACATCCATCTTGTTCTGGGCTATATGTCACTGGTGCCTACCACAGAGCATCAGAAATATTCCAGGTGCTCATTGTCCACCAGGAAGGATGGAACTATTGCTGGAACCACTGTGGCATGGCACAGAGCTAAGTGAGTGGTTTAGCCCCAGGGAGGAAGGTATTGCTTCTGGCCGAGGTCCTGCGGGGCTGTTCAGGTGGTGTCTTGGCTAGGCCTGACAGGATACGTGACATTCCTTAGACCCTGGGAGTGGGAGAGTGTTCCTGCCAGTGAGAACAGCAAAGGAAAGGTGCCAAAGGATAAAAGTCCAATGAGTTTCTAAGACCAGTCACCAACAGTGATTGGAGCTTGGCCAAATGTGTTTTGGGAGTTTACTGCCAATATGTATTTTACAATCTGGAAATTTCACAGACCCAGATTTCCCAATTCTCTTAAAAAAAAAAAAAAAAAAAAACTGGAAGCATTCCCTAGGGGGAGTTGACTGGCCCTGAGAGGGGGCCTTCCCTTGAGAAAGTCAGGGCTTGCTCCTGTTTGCCACAATCCCCAACTTGCCTTATGACATCACACCAGCTTTCCTCTCTCATTCTTGTCCTTTCCTGGCCTGGCTTTGGAGCTGGCTGGTGGACTGTCAGGTTAGCACATGGGGTTGTAAGGAGGACGGTTGGTTGCAAGCCTATAGACACCTCCACACCAGACCAAGGAGTTGGCCAGTACCACCCTGAAGGAAAAGGGGAGCCATTGAAGGTCTTTGAGATAGATTCAGGAGAGCTGTGCAGCAGGCTAGCCCCAGAGAGGGCATATGGCTGAGAAGTAACTCAGCTAATTAAGCAACCTGGTAACTGCAGGGATGTCAAGGATCTTCCAGCCCCACAGAGCACAGCCCATGAGCCCCCTGCCTGACTTTCCAAAAGAACTTTATGCCAAGGAGGCTGGTGGAGTCCTGGAACCGAGCTTCATGTGAAGCTTTAAAGGAGAAAACATGGGGCTGGGGATGTGGCTCAAGCGGTAGCGCGATCGCCTGGCATGCGTGCTGCCGGGTTCAATCCTCAACATCACATACCAACAAAGATGTTGTGTCTGCCGAGAACTAAGAAATAAATATTAAAAATTCTCTCTCTCTCTCTCTCTCTCTCTCTCTCTCTCTCTCTCTCTCTCTCTCTCTCCCCTCTCTCTCTCTCCTCTCTCACTCTCTCTTAAAAAAAATATTAAAAAAAAAAAAGAGAGAGAAAACATGGGGACAGAGCCTAGTTTGGGCTGGTGAGGATTGAACCCAATGCCTCACACATGTGAGGCCCAGTGAGGTTGGGGGAGGTAGAAGGTGCTCTCAAAAGGCAGATTTTTCCTTTTAAAGGTTTCTGACACACAGGTGAACTTGCTTTTGTTTAGCTTTATATGGTTTTCAAACACATGCTTTGCTTTTTCTTTAAAAATAATTATAACTTTCTTTTGTTTATAAACATAACAAACCCTCATTCAAAAATTGGATGATATAGAAAAATAAAGATGAGAATAAGCCAGGTGCAGTGGCACACGCCTGTAATCCCAGTGGCTCAGGAGGCTGAGGCAGGAGGATCTCAAGTTCAAGGACATCCTCAGCAATGGCGAGGCGCTAAGCAACTCGGTGACATCCTGTCTCTAAATAAAATACAAAACAGGGCTGGGGATGTGGCTCAGTGGTTGAGTGCCCCTGAATTCAACCCCTGGTAACCACCCGCCTGAAAAAAAAGATAACAATCATCATCTCTGGTATCTAGCCACCCAGAGGGTAACATTGTTAACAGGTTGGTGCATTTCTCTCTCTTTTTTCAAGGTATTTCTACTTTTAAAAAATGAGGTTGGGAGGGACTAGGGACACAACTTAGTTGGTAGAGTGCCTGCTTTGCATGCACAAGGCACTGGGTTCAATCCCTGGCACCAACACACACGAAAAAATGAAGTTGGGGGTCATGTGATTGCACCTTAGCCAGGTGCAGTGGCGCCTGTAATCTCAGCAGTTTGGGAGGCTGAGGCAGGAGGATCACAAGTTCAAAGCCAACCTCAGCAATTTACTGAGGCCCTAAACAACTCAGTGAGACCCTGTCTCTAAATAAAATATAAAAAGAATGGGGATGTGGCTCAGTGGTTAAGTTCCCCTGGGTTCAATCCTCAGTATTAAAAAAAAAAAAAAAAAAAGGCTGACTTTTTACACTTAACATTATCCTGTGAATCTTTTACCTTGAGAATATATTAATATATTAATGTATTCCTTTTGTAAAAATTTTTTACATAAAATGTTCAACTCAGAAAAGGAAAATAAATACAATATATATTGACATGATTCCCACAGGTTATTAAATATGCTCTGAAAAAAACCATTCCACTTGTTTGTTTCCTTCTGTTCTCAGAGCTTAAATCAGGGAGCTGATGTTTTTCATTGTGTGGAAGCCGATGAAACAGGAATCATCACCTCCACTGCATAGAGGAAACCGAGACATGGAAATGAACTGATTTACCCAAAAGCTAGTGGGACTAGCAGCCCCAGGCCTGCTGAGTCTAGGTTGTGGGGCAGCCCTCATACACAGGCCTGCCCTTCCCAGCCCACGCCCTTGGTTTAGATGACGCCAACTGTGCTTTAAATTCCGAGGAGGCTTTAAACTGAGTTCGGTTAATGTGGGTGGACTTTGCGGAAGAGGTGGACTTTATGGTGGGATCTAGGTTGTCAAATTCATAGGCAAACTGGTGGCAGGTACCAGGCCTACAGACTCTCCAGTAGTGATAACTAGCCTTTCCCATGTGGCAAGCCCCTGAGAATACTCTTTCTTTTAGTTCATGCATACAATTGTAGGAAGCACTGTTGTTTGCACCAATTTAAGCATTTAAGCATGAAGAAATAGGGGTTGTAGGTGTAGCTCAATGGTAGAGTGAATACTTAGTATGTGCAAGGTTCTGGATTCAAGTCCTAGCACGCACGCACACACACACACACACACACACACACACACACACACACAAGTTAATAATTACAGAACTGGGAGTGCTCACCTGTAATCCCAGCTACTCAGGGAAAGTAGGAGGATGGCAAGTTCAAAGGCCAGCCTGAGCAACATAGTGAGACCCTGTCTCAAAATTAAATTTAAAAAAAGGGCAAGAGATGTAGTTCACTGATAGAGTTCTCCTGGGTTCAATCCCCAGTACCACATAAATAAATACACTTTTTTTTAAAGAGAGAGAGAATTTTTTTAAATATTTCTTTTTTTTTTTTTTTTTTTTTAGTTTTTGGAGGACACAACATCTTTGTTTGTATGTGGTGCTGAGGATCGAACCCGGGCCACATGCATGCCAGGCGAGTGCGCTACCGCTTGAGCCACATCCCCAGCAGAACAAATATACTTTTAAAAAATGAAGAAACATCACATGCACAAGGCCCTAGGTTCAATCCCCAGCACACACACAAAAAAAAAAAAAAAAAGAAAGAAAGAAAGAAAGAAAACACCGAGAGGGAAAGTGACCTGTTCAAGATCACACAGCTAATCAATACCAGGGCAAAGATTTGAAATCTCCCCAGTGGTACTCCAGGCACTCTCCTTGCTTTGGCTGAAGGAAGAACCACAGACCCATGGCTTTGTGTTGCCACGACCTTAGACAGCAATGACTTCCAGGCACCGTAGAACCACTCTCAACTGGTTGTGAGTAGAGAATGCAAGGCTGTGCCCAGGATAAATGGTGAGTGGGATTTTCCACCAGAGCTTGGCCAGGGATTCCCCTGGGAGTCCCCATTTCCACTGCTGTTCCACCCTCAGGATTCTTGAAATGGGTAAAAGAAGTGAAATAGAATGGATCCTCCAAAGTGTTTTACACCCCAGCTGCTAGTTCTCACCGACTGTGACTTGGGACCCAGAGGCTCAACTGGAGTCCTAGTCCTGCCTCTGCCATGACAACATGGCTGAGTGGCAGTGTGTTGCAGTAAGGCAGGAGAACACCCTCCCTTATTGGAAATCCATGCTGAAACGCTTAGGACTGAAGTGTTAGAATATCTATAATTAAAAGTGGGTTAGCTACAAATCTTACCTGTCGTGAGATGCAGTAAATACTTAACAAATGTCGACCATTGCCAAAGCTACGTGACAAATGGGACGGTATTCAGTTTACTGTTCTTTCTGCTCTCTTGATGATTCAGGGCTTCATGATAAAAACGTTGTTGTTGTTTTAAATGTTTCTCCTCCACGGCTCCCATAGCAGATTTTGAGGCCTTTATTGATATCACAATGAAATGTCCCTGGCACACATCACCTCCATTTATAGAGTCACAATATATGGAGGAGAGCTATGCTGGGCCTTGCCATTCAGATTACACAGTGTGAACTCCTGGAAGTGGGATCCAGGTTCAAGTCAATGTGTTCTCTCACATGCCAAGTACAGATGAACATTCAATCATTTTATTCACTCAAACACTTCCTGAATGGATAGCTTTGCTATTACTATAGTGCCTGGCTTAGCAAACACACTCTTAGGAAATCTCCGAATGGAAACTTGATCATGGCAAACTTTTCTGAAGCACTTACTTTGTTCTAGACTGGGGGCCACGTCCCCGACATGCATTGTCTTGTGCAATCCCACAGCAGTCCTATAACGTGAATGTGGCTCCTCTTTTACACATGAGAAGCTGCCACACAGGAAGGTGAAGTGACTTGCCCCTCTGACATTCAGACAGTAAGGGCAGAAGACATGGCTCTAACCATTTGACTACATGGCCTCATCCTGGGCGCAGAAAGTGATGAGCACCTGTGTCTTCAAGACCAGGAGCCCTTCAAAAGCAGAGGAGAGAAAACACATCCACACAAAAACTCAGGCACAAAGGTTCCTGGCGGCATAGTCATCAAAGCCACAAAGTGGCAAAGACCCAAGTGCTCATCGACTGATGAAAACAAAACGGGCATATCCATGTTATGGGACGTTATTCAGCTGTGACAGCAATGGAATCCTGAAATGTGCTACCACATGAGTGGACCATCAAAACATTCTGCTGTGTGAGCTGGGCATGGTGGCCTAGGCCTGAAACCACAGCAGTTCCAGAGGCTGAGACAGGAGGATATCGGATTTGAAGCCAGCCTCAGCAACTTAGCAAGACCCTAAACAACTCAAAGAGAGGACCCTGTCTTTAATAAAATACAAAAAAAAAAAAAAAATGGGGGGAGGGGAGGGGAGTAGAGATGTGACTCAGAGGTTAAGTGCCCCTGGGTTCAATCCTTGGTACCAAAATAATAATAATAACAACAACAACAACACTGCTATTTGAAAAGAGCCAGTCTCAAAAGACCACATGATATATTTCCATGCATATGAACAGAGCAGGTTAATCCATAGAGACAGAAGGTAGATCAGTGGTTGATTAGGGTTGGGAGGTCTAGAAGGACTGGGGAGTAATAGCTAGAGGATATGAAGATTCATATATATATTTATTTAAATCAGGTGTGCTGGCACATGCCTGCAATCCCAGCAACTCTGGAGACTGAAGCAGGAGGATTTCAAATTCAAGGTCAGCCTGGGCAATTTAACAAGGCCCTAAGCAACTTAAGGGGACTGAAAGGTGAGAAAGTGAGATGGGTGAGTAAGAAATGAAGGACAGAGACCAGGCAGAAATCCACACAAAGATTTATATGTCAAAGCTGAGAAATTAAGCCATCTCTCTATAGAGAGGAGAGGCCCCAAGATGTTTGGCTATTCAGCTATTGTGTGGTGGGGGTTTGGAGGTGTAGCTGTGGTGCTATGGGATAGGCTCTGGGTGCTTACCTTGGAGCTAGGAGATGTCGAATAGCAGGGGACTGGCCTAAGTTTATGGCACTATGGGGCTTTCCAGAGACAAGGGGTCCTGTCCTTCTGGGATTGGCTTAGGGTTATGGTACCCTAAGGTAGGTCACTAATGGGGGTAGGGGCAGTTCGAATAAGAGGAAGTACAGGAAAGTGAAACTGATCTCCTAAGATGGCTGTTAACATTTAAGATGGCTACTCAGATGTTAAATCAAGACTCTCTATTCCTCCCTTTTTTGTTTTTTATTGGGCCTCCTTAAGGGTCAGAAGCATAGATCAATCTTCTGTAGCTTCTTTCTGCTGGGAAGGGGCCGTGTCTGGGCATGGGGTGTCATTGAGGCAATGGTGAGTGTCCGGTGGTGGCGGTGCTGCTGACTCTGGACGGCTTATTTTGGTGAGGGGTTGGTAGTTCTGTAACAGAAGCTGGTTCATGGTTTGGTTAGAGATTTTTTGCATCTGGTGAAAAATCTAGTGATGCAGGGAGCAAGCATTAGCAAAAGGCTTATGACAAGGAGAGGGGTCAGGAAAGGAAGTGCCCACTGGAGAAGGGGGTTCCTTAGCTGCCATCCTCCAACAGAGGAGAGCTGTTGTTTCTGACGTTCAAGGTCCTGTTGGAGTTGTTGTATCTTGTCTTTGACTATACCAGAGTGATTGACATAAAAACAGCATTCCTCCTGTAGGTATAGACAAAGTCCACCTTTCTCTGCTGTTAATAGGTCCAGACCACAGTGGTTTTGTAGGACCACAGAGGCTAAGGAGTCCAGTTGATTCTGGAGGGTTGGTTCTGGAGAGCTGATGAAAATAGGTAATGGGTGTGGTTATTCCTGCCATTCCTGTGGCTAGGCCCAGGGCGACTAGTAGGGAAACAAATTGAAAAGCCCGTTTGTGTGGAGGACTCCTATGAGTAAGGGTTTACCAATGAGCTGTTTAGGCCTAGAAGACCTGCTATTAAATGAGAGAAGCAAATAATCTCTCACCTGGAGGTGTGAGGGCTGAAAAGTTGTCCCCATAACAAGATTGGAGAGGACAAGGCCTTTATTTGGGGATATAAATCTTTAACATAGCCAGAGTTATCAGGAATGCAAACACAACAGTTAACTTTTAATGTTACAGATGTCCATCCCCATAAGATGTAGTTAAGCTACTTAATGTCATCTGATCTTGTAAAACCCTTCTACTGGTTTGACCTCTGTGTCTTGTAGAGAGCCCTTTATTTCTGTCATTTAGGGCTAGATAATCATGTTAGCAAATATTAATCCTATCTGTGTAGGAGGTTAGGAAGATCTGTAGGCCTTAAACTGACTAAAAACTTCTGATTTGGCAGTTTTCCTTGATAGTTATCAGGCATTTCTTCCTAAGAATCTCTCTTTTCTAGCCTCCAGTCATATTTATTTTTGGGGCCTACACAAATGTATATTCTAAGTTACTTATTATTATATTATATTATTATTATTATTATTATTATTATTATTATTATTAAATGCCCCCAAATGGCTGTGTTTTGCTTTTAACTGTTTTTGCTAGGTGTTTAAAAGTCAGGTCAGGGCTGGGGATGTGGCTCAAGCGGTAGCATGCTCGCCTGGCATGCGTGCGGCCCGGGTTCGATCCTCAGCACCACATACAAACAAAGATGTTGTGTCTGCCAATAACTAAAAAATAAATATTAAAATTCTCTCTCTCTCTCTCTCTCTCTCTCTCTCTCTCTTAAAAAAAAAAAAAAAGTCAGGTCAAACTGACTTTTATTTCTATCTGCTGTTAAGAGTCAGCTGAGTGGGCTGGGGTTGTGGTTCAGTGGTAGAGAGCTTGCCTAGCATGTGTGAGGCACCGGGTTCAATTCACAGCACTGCATATAAATAAATAAGATAAAGGTCCGTTGACAACTTAAAAAAAATAGAATCAGCTGAGTTCCCATTTAGAAGTCACTCTTGGGGAACTTGAGAGCAGATTTTTAGCTCTGCTTAATGCCATTTGCACTAGGATGGGTCCAGGTCTTGCTGACCATGTGGCTTCCCTTGGACGCATCAGGGATGTCTCCCTACTCCAATGACCATCCTCTTCATAGCAAGTGCACCGATTGGCTTTTTGTTCTCCAGTGACCTAATTAATCTCCCTGATCTCGAGATTATGTGGCCCAGAGTTGCAAAGCTCTTTAGAAGAGTTCCCTTTTCCCTGGATTTAGATTTATTTGGAGGGTAAGAGCCAAATATTGGTTTTCTTGGCCCTTTTAATTTAACTTTAATTTTCGAGTCTTGATCTTAAACGTCTAGCAAATCAGTCTCACCAGTCTTAAATTAAGAGTACTGGGCTTTAATTTTAATGTCTATTCTTTACAGTCATTTACCCTTTTTATTAATTGGGGTCTATATTATACGTTCTGTAGGTGATGGCTTATTATCTTAAATTAAGCCAGATTGTGTGTTTTTGAAGTAATACCTCTGCAAAACATTAACAAGCAGCATTTAGACAGTTTATAAGAAAAATACAAAACAAAATTAACAAGAGTAAAAATATATTTAGTTTGTGTAATAATTACCTTGAATTTTGGCTGAGTTATATATTATATCTCATGTTTGCGATCCTAGTAATCTTAACAACAAAAATCAATCTTTTGAATATAATTTTAAATGAACTGAATTCTGGCCTACTTTAGAGTCATCTTAACATGTCCTAAGGTGGGAGGTAGAGCCTTATCTCAGGTAGAGTGAAGTGTTCTAGTTCTGCAGCTGATCTTTGCTTCTTATATCATATCACCTTACAAGGTTTACATATATTATTTCTTGAGTTCACATGAATATTCCTAACACAATATGATATTACATTTTAAACAGGAATTAAAGAAAGGCCGAGGGCTTTTAACCTTTTTTTTTTTTGGAAAAGTAGCAAAATGCTTATGTTTTACAATATTAATCTTTAAATAGATTAGGCTCTTGTTAATTTAAAAATACATTTAAATTGTATACTAGTGTAAAAAGTAACATAAACCTTTATATATTTTATTATAACTGGTCCAGTTATAGAACATTAAATGATATAAATAAGATTACCATACAACTTTAGTTTGGAGAACACTAGCTTGATATAATGCTCTTTTAAACCTTTTAAAGCTTCTACCTTAAAGACTTGTATACCTAGAAGATATGAACACATTTAATATACAAAGAAGAGTAGTAGCATTACCATTACATTGATGTTTTTATATTAGTCAAGTTTAGCTTTTAAAGAAATAACATATTACAATATTTCAAAATAACAGTTGTTTTTAACCACAGTTGTATAGTCCTTAATTCCCTCAAGATTACTTGCTCAAAAAAACAAAACTTACTCAACATAATTTTATGGGTAAATTAATGTTTTAAAAAATCATTGTCCTTTTAACATAATAGATTAAACTTTAGTTTATATCAGTACATTAACATTTGAATTTAGGGAAAAAACCTTAAATAGCTTTGACAGATTGTTTCACATACATATATAACCAACTTACATAGAACTTCTTTATCACTTATTTAACCCCTCTTACTTACTTTATCACATAAAGACTTTCTTATCCAGAAACACTTTATTTCCTTCTATAAAATATGGTTTCCGTACCTAGAACCTTCTAATTTCTCTTTCCCATTTGTTAATCCTCTTTTCTGTTCACATTCTGAAACAATCCTTGTAAATTTTTGAATTTAGATAAATTATTTCATTTTAATAAAAAGAAATACTTTATGTTATTTACAGTACTCTTAATTGGAACAATTGAAACTTTTGGGCCTTTGTATATAGAAATCTTCTATAAACCTTTGTATATATAATCACATCTGTTTATTATTTCATGAAAACACAATGTTCAAGTATATAGAATTATATCTGTTGGGACTTTAAATTTTTAGTAACCTCTTTTCAGTGATGAAAAAGCAACTTTAAACCATTTTTTTGTTTTGTTTTTTGTTTTTTCATTTACCAATTTATGAAATCATCAATCATGTTACCTTATGGAATTCAAGAAGTTAAGAGTACTTGATGGTATATTTAACAGTTAGCATTTTAACCTTGTAAATTAATCAGATGTCTAACAAGAACATTTATGAGAAATCCCATGTCAAACCTACTTTACTTATTTTTACCAAGATATCAGATAAGTGTATTGAACAGTATTAGCCATTTCTTCTTTGTGGAAGAAAAGTCCCAGAAACAATGAATATCAGACATTTTATAGACATCAATATTTTATTCTTTGACCACCTAGACAGACTTGTGAGTTAAGTTTAATTTTAAAGACATTTTTACTTCCATCTGTTTACCCAATTCAAATTGAACCTTCTTAAACCACGTGAATGAAAGGTATTTGGATCCATTTTTAATTTATGAGTACTCATTTTCAATTTGCCTATCTTGATATCATGTACATGACATATGGACACACACACACACACACATACACACGGACAGGCAACACAACCAACACACAGTGTGCACACGTACAAAAGTAAAAGCCTTGTAGCTTTTTGCAGGTGAATCTCCATTGCAATGTTACAGATGTTTAAAAACTCCAAAGTTGAATAAAAAATAGGACTGATCAGAAAAACATTAACCTAGGTGCATAGGACCAAAATGATGAACTCAAAAAAATATGGAAATTAAGAAAAAAAAAAAACAAAGAGTCCTAGAAAAAATGATTGGCTGTTGTTAATTAGTAAAAGTGCCATATAATTTACTTTTGGTTTAGTATAGTATGAGGCTTCTTCCATTTACATTTCAATGTCCTGACTTAGGTCTGGAAGGAGCTGAGGAAAACTGCTGTTTCCTAACCCTGCTCCCAAACTTGCCAGCGTTCCTCAGGTAGGAGAGTGTTGGATAGGATCATGTGTGTTCTTAAATTATATTATTGGGTTAGGTATTGGAATTCCTTAATGTACTTAATTCTGAAGGAATGGAGGTGAAGGACCCTAGCCTCTTTCCATTTGGGAGAGGTCACTAAGGGAGAAAGGGACATGTACTTGGACAACTCCCTCTGACCCTGCTACTTCATGAAAGGGAAGCAGAGGTGCTGGCTGGGTAGAGGGGGCCATGGGAGGGTAAGAGCGAGGAGTAGGTGAAGAAGGTCCCAGAAGAGTTGGAGCAGAAGGTGGAGAACAGTAGGGGGGACTTCATCAGCTGGGTCGAGGTCTAGGGTTCTGAGGTCATGAAGAGAGGGTTTAAGAGCCACCAGAACCTGGGCTGGAGAACAGGAAGAGCAAAGGGACGATTTGGAAGGAAGAAAAGAGAAGGCCTGAGGGTAGGGGGATTGCTTTCCATTTTCCTGAACACTCAAAATAGTTGCAAAGATCCCTGATAATATTGGGATCTAGAGTGCCAATAAGCAGCCTTTTAGAGTCATTATCCAAAGGATATCTGATTGCACAAGCAGATAAGTTTGGGGGACTTTATGTTCAGGGTGAGAGAGAGAGAGATCTAGGTTAGCCAGGAGGCAGCCTAGGGGACTATGGGAGGGAGGAGCCACCCAGGGTGAGACGTAGGAGGTGAGTTTATTTTTTTATTTTTTATTTTTTTAAAGAGAGGGGGGGGCGGCTGGGGATGTGGCTCAAGTGGTAGCGCGCTGGCCTGGCATGTGTGCAGCCTGGGTTCAATCCTCAGCACCACATTTTACAAACAAAGATGTTGTGTCTGCCAAAAACTAAAAAATAAATATTAAAAATTCTTTCTCTCTCTCTCTCTCCTCTTTAAGAAGAGAGAGAGAGAGAGAGAGAGAGAGAGAGAGAGAGAGAGAGAGAAGAGAAGAGAATTTTTAACTTTAGGAGGTGAGTTTAGAGGTGGGGGCGTCCCCCAGTCTCTAGTATCATCTACTTGAGAGGTCGGTTAGCTCAGTGGGTAGTCACTACTGCTGAGTAAGTGTCGGGCAGGAGCTCAGAGAGGCACTTGGGTAGCCAGCAGGGACTACGTAGGGGCAGAAGCTGTAGAGATTAACCCAAGTCGGAAAGGTCTCAGCAGGAACAACTCCCAATCACCCTTGGTGGTTTTCTTCTCAAAACCCAGGACTCAAATAAAAGACCACCTATAGGGGCTGGGGATGTGGCTCAAGCGGTAGCCCGCTCGCCTGGCATGCGTGTGGCCCGGGTTCGATTCTCAGCACCACATACCAACAAAGATGTTGTGTCCGCCAAATACTAAAAAATAAATATTAAAATTCTCTCTCTCTTTAAAAAAAAAAAACACATATAGACTCAGTTGAGAGTAGGGGTCAGCCTTAGCTATGAAAGCTGTGGCTGGGGGTGCACTGGACCCCACGGTAACCCTGGGAATGCTAGACATTCAACAGTAACTTCCTGGGATCCATAGGTCGTTTAGGGCGACCAACCTGAGCCAGGGGTCTTATCTGGAATGTCTGGTGGTGGGTGCAGAGAGGGCGTTCGGCAGAATGGAGGGCCTGGTTCCACGATGGAATCCGCATCGGGGCTGGGGATGCTCAGTGACCCTTGAAGAGGGGAGCAGGCACACCAGAGAACCCAATCCTGGGTTTCAGCACCAAAATAAAAGAGAGAAAGTAAGAGATAGGCAAGCGAGAAATGAAGGACTGAGACCAGGCAGAGATCCACATGAGAGCTTATTTGTCAAAGCCAAATAAGCTTTATTTGTATAAGGCCATCTCTCCATAGAGAGGAGAGAGGCCCCGAGATGTTCGGGTGTTCAACTTTTGTGGGGTGGGGATTTGCAGGTGTAGCTGTGGCACTATGGGATAGGCTCGGGTGCTTGCATTAGAGCAGGGTGGGTGGGGAATAGCAAGGGATTGGCTTAGGTCAATGATACCATGGGGCTTTCCAGAGTCTAGGGGTCCTGTCCTTCTGGGATTGACTTAGGGCTATGGTACCATGGGGTAGGTCACTAACGGGGGTGGGGGAATTCGGGTAAGAGGAAGTACAGAAAGCGAAACTTCTCTCCTAAGATGGCTGTTAACATTTAAGATGGCTGCTCAGATGTTACATCAAGACTCTATAGGGACTATGTCTCAAAAATTTTAAAAAACATTTTTAAAGGATGGGGATATAGCTCAGTGATAAAGTACCCCTGGTTTCACTCCCCAGCATATGTATGTGTGTGTATACATATATATTATACAAGTGTATATATATATATATATATATATATATATATAGATGTGTATATATTTTTAACATATATATTTAAGTTGATACAAGTAATCGTATATACTTATAGGGAAGAATTCTTTTTGAAGTGATGAATATGTTCTAAACTATGGCGATGGTTGCACAACTCTGTTAACATACTAAAAACTGAATTTATATTTTAAATAGTGCATGAATTATACAACCATAAATTTGGAGGAGGAAGGCAGAGTAAATATCTTACTCACCAATGAATCTTATAAGTGTAGCAAAGAAAATGATGTATGAATGAATGAATGAATCAATCAATGGACAGCTATTTTTCTGCAGTTGACAAAAACCTGTAGTATTTCCAAAGTCTAAAATGAATTCCCTTGATGTGCTTGCTTTGAGCTCCTAGGAACCCATTAGTGTACTAACAAGAAACCTGAGAATTCAATAAATAATTCCTGAGGTTGCCAGTCCTGCTCCGGAAGAAGAGAGAAATGCATGGACGATTTCTTCCGGAGACATATGTGGGATTGCAGGGTGAGAGGCAGCCAGGATGTTCTGTCTGAAAAAAGGCCCCTGGAGATCCCATCGTGGTCTATTTCCACTTGGCAAACCTTGATCCATTTATGTGGGTTATCAAATGTTTGTGCATTCCCACCCCCCTTACCCTGGAGACTCAGAAGGATTTGGGTAGTGAAACTTTCAGAATAAAAGGAACTCCTGAGATTCTGGAAATAACTTCTTTGCATAGGACCCAAACATTTCAATAGATGTCAATCCCCTGGCAAGGAAGGAGTGCTTGTTCAAAATGTTGACACCTGGGCCTGGTCCCTGAAGGTTCAGATGCTGTAGGACTAGGTAAGGCCATGGGATCTGCATTTTAAATAAAGTACCTCCAGCAGAAAAATGGGTTTATTTAGAGGTCTTGGAGACCCTTGAATGCAATTTGATGGTGTCCATACTGTGTCCTAGAATTGCTTAGGGCTCTGTGGAACACTTGGCTGCTGACTTGGTGGAGGGACAGAGGTGTAGATGGGTCTCTCTCAGCACACACCCGCTTCAGCTGCTCTATGTTTACTCTGTTTGCTACATTGTGAGATTGCACTGTATTGCTTAAAAAATACTAGTTGTGCCCTATCCTCCACATTTCTGTGGAGAAAGCCAGGCCCCAGAGGGGAAAACAGGTTTTCCCAGGGTGACATTAACAACAGCATACCGATGGCAGAACAGGACTGACCCCAGGCCTCTTGTCCCCACCCAGGGCCCTTCCCAATAGGAAATGCCAGTGCAGAGAGCACCCATTCACTCCCTCTCCACCTCCAGCAAACCCCACAGAGGACAGTCAGGCCTGGGCTGGAGGGAGGGGGACGAGGTACCTGTCTCTGGCACAAAATTGAGGAAGGTGCTGAGAAATTTTTTAAAAATCAAGATAAATAATGTATTAAAAAATTAAAACTAATGTGAAAAAGCCTGATGAAAAAAAATTATCAAAACTTTAAACACAAGCATTGCTGGTTCTTGTTTATCTTTTGCCACAAGCTCCACTATGGCTTCACCCAATGCTATTATCCATCCTGCCTTTATTTGAGATTTTGGTATTTGGTCGCCATGTGTTTTGTTGTTTGGGGGCACTAATTTTGGTTTTACATTTTTTCCTTAAGGACTGTTATTTACCTACATTACTACCTCCCTCCGCTTAGGACTTGCCTTGCCTTCTCTAATCTGGGCCACTTTAAGCATTTCTTTAGGCAGACACCTGAAAAGTGACTCATGATCCTCTTGAGAATCTTCTCAGATCCAACACTATTTGACCCGTTTGCACTCTCTTCTGGTGTCATTTCCCGAGTGACCTGCCGGGCAGAGGCGTTTGCCATCCGCAGTGGATTTTGTGTTGCTGACCCAGCAATCTTCTCCCTCCTTCTGGCGACGGTGGCCAACTTGGCTGGGGGAACACCACCTTCCAGCAGAGGGCTGACCTCAGCCCCCAGGGAGGGAGGCGGGTCTGTGACTCACCTCTGCCAATCAGAGCCTTTCAGCCCTCTCACAGTGATTGGTCCAGGAGCAGTCATGTGACTCCATTACAGCCAATGAGACTCAATTCTGGGGGTTGGGTCTGAACTTTAAGAAACAGAAACTGAGCTTGAGGTGCAAACCAACTCCAGAGGCCTGATCCTTCTTGAGACTGCTTAGGAGGCAGCAAGTGTTTTTTTGTTTTGTTTTGTTTTATTTTTGCTGTTGTTTGATTGTTTATTTGTTTGTTTGTTAACCCCAGTGCTGGGGATCAAATCCAGGGCCTCAGGCATTGTAGCCAAGCCCACCGCCACTGCCCCAGACAAACATTGAGCGCTAGCTATTGCCGGGTACCATGCTGAACACGGGGGATACAACTGTGAACAATATTAGGGAACAGCCCCTGCTCTCAGTGAGCTGAGAGTCTTCTCAGGGGGGCACACATTAAGTAAATAATTGCATGGGTAATTATTTGATAAGCATAATAGGCACTGGGAAGCAAATGCTGAGGCTGTTATGGAGTGTGTAACATGGGCAATCAAAGTCTGTTGACCGACTTGGTAGCTAATCCACTTTATTCACTTGACAGATGTTTTATTGGTTGAACACTGAGTACTAATCACTGTGTTAAGTTTGAGTGCTGGTCAGCACAGAGGGACAAGGCCCTGGTCCCATCCTTAAGGTATGCAAAGCATACAGTAAATACACAGCCTGAGAGGTGGGAATGTTGCTCAGTGGTGGAGTACTTGCCTAGCATGAAGCCTTGGGTTTAATTCTTAGTACCACAAAAGAAAAACACATGCACACACATACACATCTGATCAACTTTATGTTCTATTCTCGAACAGGCCAACACTTGGTTCCATATAACAAAGAAGTGTTTTAATGAATTGAGCAGATAAGGTTGTTTTTTAAGATAGAAAAGAACTGGAGAAATCAGACTTTAAAAACATAAATAAAAGTGGGTTGATTATTTTGGGTTCTTTCCTGGTAACGTAGGGACATGGAAACAGCAGTGGTAAATAACTGATTAGTTAACAACAAGTTATTTCAGGTTGCCTTTTTAAGGTGAGGTTAAAGCAGAGAATATTTCTTTATCATGGCAGTTAAAATTGGTCCTTCTGAGAAAGTTGGCTGTTATCTCCCTAATCTTGATTTCTCTGGAAGGTTAGATAGACAGCTTAGTTTTCCTTTGGTCTGGTTTGTTGGGTTCCAGTGCAAAAGCCTGGTCCAAAAAATAGGTGTCCTGTAATTTTTATTTAACAGTATCAGCTGTGGAGTTTGGGGATCCTAGGGTATACACAAATTGCTCTCAAAAGTTGTAATTATTTATATTCCCACCAGCTGTGAGAGCTAAACTCATCCCATATCCTTCTCAAACTTTAGGTTTGTCCACTTTAAAATATTTTGTCAGTTGAATGATTGTGAAATGGAATAAATATATTTTAATTCTTCATAATTGAAAAATAGGTTTATAATTAGAATAGTATAATTGAAGGGAAGGCAAGGAACAAGAGATGGGTAAGCAAGAAATGAAAGATAGAGACCAGGCAGAGAAACACACAAAAGTTTATTTTTCAGAGCTGACAAATAAAGGCCATCTCTCTGTAGGAGAGAGAGGCAAAACAGGCTTGAGTTCTGGGACTTTCATGGGCGAGGCTCAGGAGTCAGAGCCAGGCAGGGCCTAATGCAGGTGGTTAAGGGTTGGGTTGGTAGTGGTGAGCCTTTCTCAGAAACGCCCTTGGGTGGGAAAGCAAAACTTTTTCCTTAAAATGGCAGCTGTCACTTAAGATGGCCATCCAGATGCTAAGCAAGGACCATATAACGATGGATTTCTATGTAGTTGTCATCCAATTCAACAATTACCAGCTTCTTATTAATTTTGCTCCCTTTATATCCTTTCCATCATTTTGAACCAAATACCATTTCCTTTGTAAGGAGTTCACTATGTATTTCTAAAAGATAAAGATCCTCCCACTTTTCAAGCTTAACCACAGTATATTATCAAACACTTTCAAAGGTCAAGAATAATTTTTTAATACTAGCAAATATTCAAATCAGTGTTCACATTTCTCCAATTACCCTAATCTTTCTTTTTTTCTCTTTGTAGTGGGGATTGAACCCAAGGGATTTTAACCACTGAGGCATATCCCCAGGCCTTTTTATTTTTATTTTGAGACATCATCTGGCTAAGTTGCTTAGGTCCTGGTTAGGTTGCTGAGGCTGGCTTTGAACTTATGATCCTTTTTTTTTTTGTGTGTGTGTGTGTATGTGTATGTGTGTATGTACTAGGGATTGAACCCAGAGGTACTTTATTACTTTTATTTATTTTATTTTAAGAGAAGGTCTCACTAAGTTTGTTAGGGCCTCTCTAAATTGCCAAGATTGCCCAGGAACTTGTGATCCTCAGGCCTCAGCCTCCCAAGTCCCTGGGATTTCAGGCTTGTGCCAAAGTGCCTGGGTATCCTAATGCTTTTTACACTTGTTTAAATGAGAATATACTTGCTTGGATTAGAATTGTGATTGGTTGGGCTGGGGATGTGCTCAAGCGGTAGCGCTTGCCTGGCATGCCTGCAGCCCAGGTTCGATCCTCAGCACCAGATACAAACAAAGATATTGTGTCTGCCGAGAACTGAAAAATAAATATTAAGGGCTGGGGATGTGGCTCAAGCGGTAGTGCGCTCGCCTGGCATGCGTGCGGCCCGGGTTCGATCCTCAGCACCACATACCAACAAAGATGTTGTGTCCGCCGAGAACTAAAAAATAAATATTGAAAATTCTCTCTCTCTCTCTCTTTAAAAAAATAAATAAATAAATAAATAAATATTAAAACTCTCTCTCTCTCTTTAAAAAAAAAAAAGAGAGAGAAGCCCTTCCTTATATTTCTAAAAAAAAAGAAAAAAAGAATTGTGATTGATTACTATTTCTTCGTTTTCTTTTAATCCATTGATATCTGCTGAGAGCCATAGCCAAGTAGGAAAGATGCATGGCATTTTTGGTTGAAAGGTGACCCCAGCAAGCCATTGAGATGATAATGATTATGTTAAGATGTGCATTCAATTGGAGATTAGACCCCTACTGTCTGCCTAGGCCTGCTACTTTGGAGCTCTCCGGGACTTCGGAGAGTTCCCATTGGTTGGGGAAGTGTGGTAGGCGGGAATTCCGGAGGAGGGATTTCCTGTTGGTGTAGTGTGTCCCGGGAGGAGCCCCGTGGCGTGGCGTCCGCATTTTTCCTGGGAGCGTGTGTGGAGTGTGCTGGTGGAGTTCAGAAATAAAGTTTGTTCCTGCTTCAGTGGCTCATGATTTGTGCCCAGCCAGACTGCGGCAGATATCCTCCTCCATCTATCTCTACTCCCAATGTCTTGAAATTTATCAGTTAAATATCGACAGATTTTCTTTTCTTTTTTTTTTTTTAAAGAGAGAGTGAGAGAGGAGAGAGAATTTTTAATATTTATTTTTTAGTTTTCGGCGAACACAACATCTTTGTATGTGGTGCTGAGGATCGAACCCGGGCCACACGAATGCCAGGCGAGTGTGCTACGGCTTGAGCCACATCCCCAGCCCCTCGACAGATTTTCTTGTTAGTATTTCCCCAGCTTGGATTTTGCTTCATGCATCCCTGTGGGATCATTTCATGTGTTCCTCAATGTCTGTGTTTCCTGTAAGGAGGCAAAGAGATCAAGAACAGGGTTGGCAAATTATGCTCTGTCTTTATTTATTTTTTTAATTTAAATAGGATTTTATTAGGATGTAGTTACATCCATTTGTTTAGCCTTTTTCTAGAGCTATATTTTTGTGGTCAAATATCAGAATTGAATTGTGACCAGATAAGCAGCAAGGTTTAAGGTCTTTATTACTTATCCCTAGAAGATTTGTCGGCCTCTGCTCTAAAGGCTTGATCACATTCATGCAAGGTTTGGGGGTATGATTTCTTCCTATTTAATTGCGTCGATTCCATCAGGACGCTCATGATGTCTGACTGTTGTTCTTTCGGTCATATCATCAGGTCAATTAATTCATGGTACAAAATGGTGATATCCTGAATTCCTCCTTCATTCCTTTTCCGTTTTCCTCTCTATGATGCTATGTAGAGAGAAATTTCCTCTCATCTGTCTCTGAGGCTCAGATCTTCAGGAAAGACAGAATGAGTGCTTGATTGTTTCTCTTTAACAGTTTTCAAAATAATGAGTTGATTTGCTAACATCTGCTGAAGATTATTGCTGAGGTGTTTTACTTATTTAAATAATATCATTATGGGCCAGGTACCCTGGAGCACACCTATAATCCTAGCGGCCCAGGAGGCTGAGGCAGGGGGATCTCAAGTTAAAAGCCAGTCTCAGCAATGGTGAGGTGCTAAGCATCTCAGTGAGACCCTGTCTCTAAATCAAATATAAAATAGGGTTGAGGATGTGGTTCAGTGATTGAGTGTCTCTGAATTCAGTACCCAGTTGTGACCCCCCGCAAAAAAAACATCTGTTGTTTATCAATCCTCTGCAATTATTTTCATTATGGAGCCTCCAATTTTTTTTTACTTTGATCAAGGATAGTGTCTTCCAGTTTCTTTGACAAGACTTCCTTGATTTGTGATGCTAGAAATTAGCCTCAGTACATATTGTACATTTTATGCCCAGAATCGGCTATTCATCTTTTCAAGAATGCCATTTCCTTTCAGTGGAAAATAGTATTTAGAAACCATAGTCTAGGTACTAGCGGTGCTCACTGAAGGTCTGGCCGTTGTTTTTAACCTAAAAACAGTTGACAGAATGAGAAAATATAGTTAACTAGTTTGTTTTCAGATCAGATACATCAAAAATGCATACTGAAACTTAGGAATTTTTTGAAACAAATCCAGAATCCTGGCCAGGGGATATAGCTCGTGATGGAGTGCTTCCCTAGCACACAGGAGGAGAGTTTGATCCCCAGCATCCTCAAAAAGAAGAAATAGAAAAGAAGATCCAGAATTATGGGTTTTTAATGTAACCCCTTCTGTCTTTCATTTGCATCTCCTTCCTGGCCCTCGGCAACGCCAACATGATTCTCTTGCTTTGTGTCACACTATTGTCCGGCAGTCTCAATAATGTCAAAGTCACCAATAACTATGTGATGATTAAATACAGACAGACTCTTTTGAAAAATCAGATAGGACCTTCTGTAAATGAAGGTGGAAAGGAACCCAGTAGGAAAGGTCTTTGCTGACCCGTCACTCCCTGGCAGTTTGCATTACAGCTGGAACTTTTCATTCTAAATTCCGATGGTCAGGACTTTGTTCTTCAGTGTGATAGACTTTTAAAGTTAGAGTCCTTGCAGTCTGGGAGTTTCCACATGTCTACAGAGTGGAAGAGGTGCAAGGTTATAGCAGTGGAGGCCATCAGAATGTCAGGCTGGTGACCCAAGCCAACTCTAGGCTTCTGTTTCCCTCCCTGATATACATGAGGATAAAGAAAGGAAGGAGAGAATCTTGCACAAGTTAAGTCACCTCTCTGAATCATTTCCTTTTTTTTTTTTAAGTTGTTGTTGGGCCTTTATTTATTTATTTATTTATTTATTTATTTATTTATATGAGGTGCTGAGAATCGAACCCAGGAAGGCACACATGCTAGGAAAGCTCTCTACCAGTGAGCTATACCCCCAGCCTTCTCATTTCCTTTGTTGTTGTTGTTGTTGTTGGTACCAAGGATTGAATTCAGGGGTACTCAACCACTGAACCACATCCCCAGCCCTATTTTGTATTTTATTTAGAGACAGGGTCTCACTGAGTTGCACAGCACCTCACTTTTGCTGAGGTTGACTATGAACTCTGGATCCTCCTGACTCAGAACTCTGGATCCTCCTGTCTCAGCCTCCAGAGCCACTAGGATTATAAGTGAGCGCCACTGGCTTTGAGTCATTTCCTTTTACATTAAAAAAGGGAGCAGAGGAATTGGATTATATTGCCCACAGCAGCTTTTTTTTCTTTTCTCCAAACACATCTGCCCCAGGGCCTTTGCAATTGTGGTTTACTAGGCCTGGAATTCTCTTGCTCCGGCTCTTTCATCATTCAAGTCTTGAGTTTAATATTACTTCCTTAGAGAAGGCCTCCCTGAGCACATAATCGGAATATTCCCTTATTACATTAGTCTTTTCTTTTGGCAGTGCTGGGGGTGGAAGCCATGGCCACATGCATACTAGGCAAGCATGTTAGCACCAAGCTACATCCCCAGCCCTATTCTTCATGGTGGTATTACCTATCTAATCCATTTGACTTGTTTTTATTTATTTTATCCCTTCTTTTCAGAATGTCAATTTGGCAAGAGTAGGGTCCTTGACTTTCTCTGATGTAATCCCAAGAACTAAAACAGTGGCTGGTGCCTAATGACTGCTGAATAGCAATGGCCGTTGGATGAATGCATGCCTAAATGAGCGAATGACAAAGTCATCACCAAAATCCTCTTTAGTTTAAGGATATGCCAAGGATATGCTCTTAATACAGTGAGTGCAGACTCACGGACATGACAGTTCAAAGTTACAGGTAATGAAATTGAGGCAGCCAGTGACTACCCTGATCCTCTCTGTGGGTTTTTTGTTGTTTTATTTTGTGCCAAGGATTGAACCCAGGGGTGCTTAACACCGAGACACATCCCAGCCCCTTTTTAATATTTTATTTAGAGACAGGGTCTCCACCGAGTTGCTTTGGGTCTCGCTAAGTAGTTGAGGCTGACTTTGAACCCATGATTCTCCTGCCTCAGCCTCCTGAGCTGCTGGGATTACAGGTATGCACCACCATGCCCAGCTCCTCACTGTGCTGGCTTCGTGCACTCCACTGTCCACTAGCTTCCAAGAGCTGTGGGAACTGGACGAGTCCCTTCCCCCTCCGGGGACTCTAGTTTGCCATCAAAAGAGAAGACAGCCAAATAGCTCTGGTCTAGGGTTACCGTGAGATCAGGCGAGCTGACCAGCTCCAAGCACCTGCAGGGTGCTGGTGGGTTCTACACCCCAGGTCCTTCCCTGGGGAGCTGAGGGGGCGGGGTGCGGAAGGAGCCCGGTCCGGGGCTGGGGGGGAGGGGGCGGAGCCAGCTGGTTGTTTACTCACCTGGGTCCCTGCTCTGCCCCCGGCCAGCTCAGGTTGGGGGGGGGGGAGGTGCTCAGCCAATGAGCTGCAGCAGCTCTCTTAAAGGCACCCAGCAGAGCAGCTGGAGGAAAACCAGCTTGGTAACCCGAGAGCCCCTGGGCCAGGAGGCAGCTGGGCGGTCTGGACAGTAGCTAAGCCCTCTGTGGCTACACTGCGACCCCCACGGCCTGGTCACTCCCGTCCTGAAAGATAACTTTCTTCAGGGAGATCTCCCACGTCTAGCTGCCCTGGCAGACTCCCAGGGAGGAAAGACAGCATGGCCTTGGCAGCTGCCCCCAGGAAGGCGCCCACAGGTGACAGGAAGAAGCCATTTCCCCATCCTGACCCGATTCAGCAACCCTGGTGAGTCCGGACCCTCTGGGCTTCTTGAACCTCAGGGTGGCGGGGTGTGGTGGAAAGATGCCTTCCCCGAGGGGGAGAAACCTTGGCTGCCGCTGCTGGCCCTGCTGTGTGACCTTGATCCAGTCACTCCAGTTCTCTGAGCCTTTGGGTTTTCCCATCGGGGATAATGAGGAGCTCGAATTCCCACGTCTGCTTTCCTTTTAAAGAGTTTTCTCCTGTCACACCCCCTGTTTTGAATGGTGTTTGCCTGCCAAGTCGTACCTGTTGCATAATAGAGCCGTTAATTGATTTTCCCCTTCTCGGTTCACTGTGGCCCTCTGGTAGCCTATCAGTGTTCTCTGGTCAGCGAGATCAAACCGCTGAGCTGATGCAAGTTTAGCCCAAAGCAGAGAAATGTGGTGTTTTAGTGCGTCTGTGAGATCTTATCGGGAGTCAGTATTTGGTTTGCATTTGACCTTCCGAAATCTGAGAAATAGAGCACTTGTGAGTAATGCTCAGAGAATGGGGACCCCAGGTGGGAAACCCCTATATGTTGCCTGCTCAGGGTTTGGGGGACCACAGGCAGAAATACTACCTTCACACCCCAGGCTTGGCTTTAGTCTCCTCGATGCTGCCTCAAGAGGAAGGTGTTTTTTGTTTATTTTGTTTTCTTGTTTTGGGTAAATGGGTGACCTTGATCAAGTCGACCTCTGAGTCACATCCTCAGCTCTATTTGTATTCTATTTGGAGACAGGGTCTCACTGAGCTGCTTAGAGCCTTGCTGTTGCTGAAGCTGGCTTTGATCCTCCTGCCTCAGCCTCCCCTGTGGCTGGGATTTCAGGCACGTGCGCCACCGGGCAGGAGATCAGTTGTTAAAGTGAAGTCCTTGAACTTTTAAACTTGCTACGTGTAACTGAACTGCTCCCACGCTGGGTTCACCCAGCCCTGCAGGAGGCTGGGCAACTCTGGATGGGGGAACTGAGGGCTCCCTCCGGCTTCTGCTAGAGTGTGGCCCTGAGGATACAGGAGCAGGTAGACGTGCGTGTGCTGCCTGCAGACCAGGGATGGGGGGGGGGGGGAAGGCTCCGCTGGGCTGGGAATCGGGATTCAGGCCTGCAGTCTGGAGCTCTTGGACCTCAAGCAAGTTGCCCAACCTCTTGGTGATATGAGAATTGTAATCTTGGCAATGATCTCTGTGATAATAATTATTATCTGTAATAATTACTAATAATTACATGATAAAAAATTCGTCTGATGACCATGGAACTGTGGCTTGGCTGCTCATTATTTAAATCCTTTTTTTTTTTTTAAATGCCATTTATAGGTGTTTTGGTTTTTTTTTTTTTGGTACCAGAGATTGAACTCAAGTGCACGCACCACTGAGCCACATCCCCAGCCCTATTTTGTATTTTATTTAGAGACAGGGTCTCACTGGGTTGCTTAGGGCCTCCCTGTTGCTGAAGCTGGCTCTGAACTCTCAATCCTCCCCGCTTAGCCTCCGCAGGACCCAGCTCTATAGGTACTTTAATTTTTTTTTGTTGTTGTTGTTATAGACGGACTCAACATCTTTATTTATTTTTATGTGGAGCTGAGGACTGAACCCCATGCCTCACACGTGTGAGGAAGGCGCTCGACCACTGAGCTATAGCCCCAGCCCCCTCTATAGGTGCTTTTAAAATGTAAAACTGTGGGGCTGGGGTTGTGGGCCAGTGGTAGAGCGTTCCCCTAACATGCATGGGGCACTGGGTTCGATCCTTAGCACCACATAAAAATAAGATATTGAGTCCACCTAAAACTAAAATATAAATTAAAAAAAAATGTAAAACTGTATGAACAAAAAGAATGGGAAAGGTAGCTCCCCAAGTCATGGTACGTTCCCATGAGTATTGGGACAAACACTGGGTGCCTGCAGATGGCCTTGGTGCTGGAGGCAGTGCAGTTCGGAGGTTGGAACAGGCCCTTTGAGTCAGATGCTCTCAGGTTCAGGGAGACCTGCTGGTGAACTTGGGTGTGAGTCATTCTCCTCAAAGCCCCTTCTCCTCAGTCACTTGAGTTGACTGCCTGCCTGTCCTCCCCTGCATCGCAGGGAGTTCTGGATTATGGCAGCTCCTTCCCTCTCAAGGAAGGTGATAGGGAATGAGATGGCGTGAAAGCCAGAACAATGCCCAAGAACAGGGAACCTAATAATTATTATCTGTAATAATTGCTAATTTGGGGGTGCACCATGTGTTTGAGTATTGTGTGCGTGGACACACAGGTGCACATGATCACATGAAATTTAAAAATCCTCAGAGCCCTGAAGGGTCGTGTTAGCCCGTCCCCTGCTCTGAGGCTAGCCTCTTTTCTAACTCACACTGGAAAATTGCAGCTGCACCCCAGGGAAGGCTCCTAAACAATTTTCCTTAGTAACCAGCCTTGGCATCTCAAGACCCTCCCAGGGGGATGCAGAGTGTGTGTGAGTACCTCCAGCACCTGCGTGACAGTTCCAGGTACACCGAGTACCCAAACCTTGGAGGAAAATAAGTTTAAGCTGGATGGACTGAGTGCAGTGGGGGCTGGTTTCCTCCCATCACTGAAGCATAAGGGCACTTACAGGAGCAGCTATGTCAGGAAGCACTTACTGTGTGCTAACAGTTGTGCTGAGTGTGTGAAGCTCATCGTGGTAGCATTTAATCCTCACAGTGGCCAGTGCATTATTCCATTTGACAGTGAGAGTACTGAGGCTCAGAGCCACAGATCTTGAAACTGGGGGTGGGACTCAGTGGTAGAGTGCATGAGGCCTTAGGTCCCACCTCCAGCACCAAAGAGGAAATAAAGAAAAGCTACGGATTTTAAATAAGCTCATGCAGACAACAGGTGGCTGATGGGCAACTCAGATCTTTGTCTATCTAAATCCACGGCCAGGGCTCTTTTCCATTCCACCAGAAGTTGTAAATTGAGCTAAATACCGCAGTCCTCAGGTATGTTTTGTCTAGCCTATAGAATTTTTTTTTTTGATTGTTGCTTGTCCTTAATATTTTAAGATTTTTAAATGCCAGTGTTCAAATATGGAATTATTTAATATAAAAACCTAGATCCTAAGTTCTTTTAAAATCAGAAATAAAAGTTGGGTACAGTGGTGCACACCTGTAATCCCAGTGGCCCTGGAGGCTGAGGCAGGAGGATCTCGAGTTCAAAGCCAGCCTCAGCAACTTAGTGAGGCAACTCACTGAGACCATGTCTCTAAATAAATAGGGCTGAGGATGTGGCTCAGTGATCGAGTGCCCCTGAGTTCAATCCCTGGCACCAAAATAAATAAATAAATAAGTAGGGCTGGGGATGCAACTCAATGGTAGAGTGCTTGCCTATCATGTGTGAGGCCCTGAGTTCCATTCCCTAGTACCATAAAACAAACAAATAAATAACCAGAAGGAAGATCTGGCCCTCTAGTCTGTATTCTCTTATGCCAACGATCAACTGGAACTGGTTGTTAGTTGCTTCTGTAAATAGAACCTTCGATCTCTAGTTTGCCACAGTCCCTACCACTCCCTTATAACCACCTAGTCCACATTTTCATGTGTGATACCAGCCTGACCCCACAGGCCTGTGGTCATTCAAGCTCTACATGGCATCTAACATCTGCCATCCCCCCCAACCCCCAATGGCCCTAGTCCTAATGCTGGCTTGAACTGGCTGTGACAGGAAGTAAGTAACAATGGCACCTATCTGGCCTTCAGTTATAACTTGGGCTAGCTATGCTCTGAAATAACTCCAAAAGTGTCTTTTTTGCATGGCTTATGGAGAAGTCCCAAGCTCCCGTCACATCCCATATCTTGGCCATCTGACTGTGTGTGATCTGAGTCTGGGTAAATAATACCGGGAGTGTCCAGCGTTGTTCTCTCTGTGTTGCTATCCTTTGCATTGCACACTGGATGGTCCTTGTGACACAGGACACCTGGGAACAAGTAAGGCCTGGTGGCACCAGTTCTGGGAGGATTCCAATTCCCAACCCTTTGATCAAAGACTCTGACTTCCATCTGCCTCCTGTCATCTGTTGCAAGAGGCGTGGTGGAACGGGGAGGATTTGGAGTGTCCTATGCTGACACAGCTTTTGCTGTAGGGTACACGAGAGAGAATATATAGCCCAGCTGAGAACATTCTCCCTTAGCTACACACGTACACACGCCCGCACCTGCCTATGGGTCAGAGATAGCCTTCCTCGTGGGGCTTCACATCTACCCAGGATCTTACTGGGGCTTCTGAGATCAGATCGTTAGAGTCACGGGAGTATTGGAGATGGAAATGTGGGTGGTGCCTCGGACATAGATCACCTAAAACAGCAAGAGCAGATGGGTTTCACTTCACTTGCCGTTTTCCATCCGTCGGTATGTGGAAAAGGTGCCTGAAGCTCCCCATGGGCATCAGACCCCCAGATCTATCAGCAGTGCCTGCCACGGACCTGGCAAGGGGGGGAGAGCAGCACCAATGCCAGAAATCCCCAATCCTGGCACCCGCCAACCTCCTCCTCGTTAAACAGATGAGAAAACTGCTCTGGGAAGGGGAGGCAACTGGCCCAGAGTCCTGCAGCAAGGCAGAGGCAGAGGCAGACCCAGGAGCAGGGCCTCTCTTGACCTTGACACCCTCATTAGATCTGCTGTGTTTGCTCTGAGAAGAAAACGGACGAGGAAGGGAAATGACCAAAGCAAAACTGGGCCCTAGGAGTCCTGGGGAGCCTGGCAGAGGTGGAAGCTAAGGAATTCGGTTCTGTGCCACTAGACTGAGCCCTGCCAGCCTGTGCTGTTGGCTTCTGCTCCACTTCTCAGAGTCCCTTTGCTCCTGCCCCAGTTTCTTGTTTCATTTTCCTTGGGCACAGAGTGCACATCTGAGCAGAGGGGCCTCCAGGGACCCTAGGCCCTACATACCCTCTTTGGCAGCCTTCAGTAAGCTCCAAGCCCTAATGCAGGGGTTCTTAACCATACCAATGCCATGGACCCCTTGGCAATGTGGGGAAGCCTTTGAAGCCCTTCTCAGCATGCATTTAAGTCCATAACATAAAATACTAGGATGCCAAAGAAACCAATCGTATTGAAATACAGGTAGTAAGACTTTTTAAATGCTTATGATAATGAATACATTAAACATGAGGTCTGGTGGCAGATACATTAACAATTATAACTTTAAAGTAATGCTGAAATATCCCCAAGGTTTTAGGTTTGTGTTTGAATGTAGAAAATCTTCACTTGGCCTCTCTGACCCTTCATAGGACATCGAGCAAAGCTGAGGCCAAGAGAAGTGAAGGGGTCCCTCAGTGCCATTGGTGGCAGAGTTGGGGCACAGGGACATCTGGGGAGAGCAGGCACCCCTGGGTGTCCTCTCCTCAGCCATCTCAGGGAAGCAGACTTCCCTAGCCAAGAGGAAAGAGTTAGGAAACTTGAATTTGAGGTTCCCGTCTGCCATTACCTCAAGTTTCTCATCTACAAAGGGACAAATGAGAGAGATGGAAGTGGAGCAAAGGGATGTTAGAGGGACTTTAATGTATTTGTGTGCACAGTTGGACACTCTTTTCTCTTTTCTCCCCATACTGACAGACCAGATAGTCCTCTATCTGTGACGGTGTCCTTTCAGATGGCTTGCACAGTGATGTGAACATATCTGTGGTTGAACACCCAGCTACCCCCTCTGCCAGTTCACCTCCTGAATACCTCCTCTATCCCCACTGCTATGTCATCATGTCTCTACGGCTGGACTTTTATGACCCCTGATTGCTCTCTCTCTCTGCTCCTGTCTGCCTTTCACAGAGCCCAAACCTGTTTTGACCACAAGTCCTGACCATGTCCTCCTCCACAATGTCCTCAGTTGTCTCCTCACTGCCCACGAGACCAAGTCCAGCCCCTGCGAGTAAGGCAACCTTGTTCCTTCCATGTCATCTGCCTCCAGCCTCCTCTGCCTCTCCCTTTCCTTAGCCTCCTGGCCTCCTCCTCCTGCAGCGGGGTTGCTGCTCTCGTTTTGAGTCCTCCCAGGTTACCCACAGTTAAGAGTGCAGCCCCAGGGAGCAAGGAGGAGAAGGGATGATTCAGGAAACCAGAGATGCTGCTTTCCCAGAGCCTGGAGTGGTGAGCAGGGGAATCCCACTGAACATAGAGGGATTCAGATGGTGGGGGCAGGGGACGGCTACTTCTCTGTCCTCTGACTGGGCCAGATGGGTTATTTTCAGAGACCAGCCTGTAGCTCCTGGAGAGAGCTGGAGTCACCTGCACAGTCAGAGAGGGCCTATTATTTAACATGTGTATTGGAACCCGGCCACCAGGAACAGAATACAGCCCAGCAGCCGAGAATTCATAGAATCTTTAATTCTTAGAATGTCAGAGTTGGAAGGGAGCTTGTGGGTCTGTCCTCGGGTTGAAGCCTTCTCTGCTTCAGACAGGAAAGTAAAGCCTGGAGCAGGAGAATGACTTGCCCGAGGTCACGGTGACTTTGAGGCTGAGTTTGGACTGGAGCCAACATCTCATTTTCTTCCTTATCTTCCTGCTCTGGACTCAGAGTTCTGGACTCTCACCGGGAAACTGAATAACTGGTCTAGAACTGATTTACCTACAATGGGTTAATGTGTTATTGACGGTCAGTGTGAGTGCCGGCTCTTACCAGGGGTTCTCAACACCTTAACCCAAGGTCCCCAGCTGGCGGGCAGTGATAGATTACAAGTTTGCTGAAACAGAGCCCTTGGCCATGAGTGGAGCTGAAGCCTGGGGCAGCTGGAGGCCCAGCCACGTTGGGAGTCACCTCTGGCCCCAGATAGCTTCATAAGTTTAATCCCTCTGGGTTCTCCTGTGATATCCCAGAAGGAGTAAATTGGGAAGCACTGCATTAACCCCAAAGCATGAATAATTTTAGGGATGCTACCAGCAAGGTAGGGTTCTAATTTTGGCTGGACTTCTCCCTTCTCAGATATGTATTCAGGGTGGGGGAGGTACAGGGGAAGAAATAAAAGAGGTCCCTTTGTTGAGCCTCATTTAGTCTTTCAACCAGTGCCATTAGTACATGCCATTATCAACTCCATGATACAGATTAAAACTCAGAGTCAGGGAAACTAAGAGACTTAAACAAGATTTTATAGTTAGGAAGCAGTGATTTGGGATTTGAGGCCAGGTCTGTCCTTCTTTGGATTCTACACTTTTTTTTTTTTTTTTTGCACGGGGCGTGGGGGCAGGCACTGCGGATTGAACTCAGGGGCACTTAACCACTGAGCCCCATCCCCAGCCCTATTTTGTATTTTATTTAGAGACAGGGTCGCACTGAGTTGCTTAGCACCTCACTTTCACTGAGGCTGACTTTGAACTCGAGATTCTCCTGTCTTAGCCTTCTAAACCGCTGGGATTACAGGTGTGCCACCACTATGTCTGGCCAGATTCTACACTTTTTTTTTTTTTTTAAATTTTAATTTTTTTTAGTTATAGGCGGACACAATATCTTTATTTTTATGTGGTGCCAAGGATTGAACCCAATGCCTCACACATGCTAGGCGAGTGCTCTACCTCTGAGCCACAACCCCAGCCTCCTGATTCTACATTCTTGACTATTCTGCGTATTTGGTGACCCGCAGGAGATAGAGATTTGTGGCCTTTCAGACCTGTTCCTCTGGCATCAAGGCTGCAGATTCTCCCTCCAATTATAAGTCCCTGGCCTTAGGGAGACCTTTAGTAGGAGGGATGGGTCCTGAAGACCCCTGAATCTTTTTTGTAGATGGACACAACACAATGCCTTTTATTTTTATGTGGTGTTGAGAATCAAACCTGGGTCCCACCTGTACTAGGTGAGCGCTCTACCGCTGAGCCATAATTCCAGCCCCTCACACTTGCCTTTGTGGTATGAGATTATCAGTTGGATGGGGGTGTACAATTTAAGCCTTGCCTAAGATCCTCTTCAGGAAAGGCAAGATGGTGACCTATCCCTGGCTGCTGTGACACCTTGGAAACCCATAGAAATGAAACTGGGATAAAGGACCTTGTTCACCAGGCTAAATCCTCCCTTGAATCATTGCTCCTATGAGCAGATTCAGTTGTGCGACCAAGCCTTTTAGACTCATTGCCTCAAGGAGTCGCTCCGACAGCCCCATCTTGAGTAGCTCTTATTATTATCTTCTCCATTTTACCAGAAGAAGAATCTGAAGCTGTTAGAACTCATGGAGCTTGTCCAAGGCCACACAGAATGAGGCTCCGTGGCAGAGCTGGCATTTAAACTCGGGTCTGCTTGATGCCAAAGCCCATGTTCCCGTTACACTGTAGTGCAATCTGGCAGGGTGGGGAGAGCACAGTTCTAGGTCAGGATTCAAGACCCAGCCAGAACTCTGACTTCTCAGTGGATCTGAGTTAGGGGACCTTCAGTTAAGTCTTTTCTGGATCCAGTATCTAAAATTATAGAAAGGTAACTCCTTCTCTGCCTAAACCAACAGATTAAAAAGCAAGAGAAGTATACAAATTATGGCGCTGGGGTTGTGATGCAGAGGTAAAACACTTGCCTAGCTTGTGTGAGGCATTGGGTTTGATTCTCAGTACCACATACAAATTGATAAAATAAAGGTCCATTAATAACTAAAAATATTTTTAAAAAAAGAAATATACAAACTATTACCCATTGGAGGACTTAAACGGGGGGACCTGGCTCTACAGAATAGCATGCTAGATGAGCAAGTTTTTTCCATTTCCAGTAATTATGGACTAATTTATCAAAGATCAACCTTCTCACTAAAAATTATTAAAAGAGCTTATCAAAATAAATTGTGTGTGTGGGTGGGGGCGTATATGTATATATGCGAAGGCATTAGAGAACTACAAAAGCACCAAGGACCTGATGTGCTGAGCCAGAGAAAAGAGAAAAGCAGAAAAAACAAGCTCAATATTCAGCTGGGTTTGTTGGTACATGCCTGTAATCCCAGTGATTCAGGAGGTTGAGGCAGGAGGATCCCAAGTTTGAGGCCAGCCTCAGCAACTTTGTAAGGCCCTAAGCAACTTACTGAGACCCTGCCTCAAATACAAAATAAAAAGGGCTGGGGATGAGGCTCCTTGGTTAAGCACCCCTGGGTTTAGTCCCCAGTGTGAGTGTGTGTGTGTGTGTGTGTATTTTTTTTCCCCACTCCTCCCTCAGAGAATATGCTATTTCTCAAGAAAAGTCAAAGAAACTGGTAGTGTTGGGAAGATGGGGTATACAAAATTGGATTTCAGTGTCTACGAAAGAGAAGTATCCCTAAATATCCCAGGTTTTCAATTATAGTTCCCCAAAGGGAAAAACCCTAGGAATAGGCGTAAGATAGCAATTGACCAGCCTTGACAAAACTGAGGACCAACGTATAATCAATTTTAAAAAAAAATTTATTCTAATTTGTTATATATGACAGCAGAATGCATTACAATTCATATTACGTATAGAGAGCACAATTTTTCATATCTCTGGTTGTATACAAAGTATATTCACACCATTTGTGTCTTCATACCTGTACTTAGAGTACCATCTCATTCCACCATCTTTTTTTACCCCCTTCCCCCTTCTTTCCCTCCTTCCCCTCTTCCCTATCCAGGGTTTGTCTAATCTTCCTATGCCCCCCCTCCCAGCCCCACTAAGCCTCCTTATATCAGACTCCTTATTTCAGAGAAAACATTCAGCATTTGTTTTTTTGGGATTGGATAACTTCACTTAGCATTATATTCTCCAACTCCATCCATTTACCTGTAAATGCCATGATTTTATTCTCTTTTCTGCTGAGTAATATTCCATTGTGCATATATGCCACATATTCTTTATCCATTCATCTACTGAAGGGCATCTAGGTTGGCTCCACAGTTTAGCTATTGTGAATTGTGCTGCAATAAACATTGATGTGGCTGTGTCCCTGTAGTATGCTGTTTTTAAATCCTTTGGGTATAGACCTAGGAGTGGGATAGCTGGGTCAAAAAGTGGTTCCATTCTCAGTTTTCCAAGGATTCTCCCTACTGCTTTCAATATTGGCTGCACTATTTCGCAGTCCCACCAGCGATGTATGAGTGTACCTTTTTCCCACATCCTCGCCAACACTTATTGTTTTTTGTGTTCTTTCTTTCTTTTGGGTACCAGGGATTGAACTCAGGTGCATTCAACCACTGAGCCACAACCCCCGCCCTATTTTGTATTTTATTAGAGAGAGGGTCTCACTGAGTTGCTTAGTGCCTCACTAAATTGTTGAGACTAGTTTTGAACTCATGATCCTCCAGCCTCCGCCTCCCAAGCTGCTAGGATTATAGGCTTGTGCTACCACTCCTGGCCCTTTGTTGTTTGTATTCTTAATAGCTGCCATTCTGACTGAGCGTGAGATGAAATCTTAGAGTAGTTTGATTTGCATTTCTCTAACTGCTAGAGATGTTGAACATTTTTTTATATATTTGTTGATTGATTGTATATCAAAAATTCCACCAGAAAACTTCTAGAACTAGTAAATGAATTCAGCAAAGTAGCAGGATACAAAATGACTATAACAAGAATTTGGAGAGGATAGAAGTCAAGCAAAGAAAAAAGAAATGAAGTAAAGTTAGAAGCAATGTTTGATGATGCTCAATAATTAAAAATCCCTTTAAACCCCATGTAGAATGCATTTTTAAAAAACTGAGCTAGGACCTAAATCAAAGACATTTCTATATATCAGTGAAAAAACCTCTGAAAGGGAAACGAAGAAAATGACCCCATTTACAATAGACTAAAACAAAAAAACAAAACCAAAAAACAACTTGGGAATCAACCTAACAAAAGGGGTGAAAGACCTCTATAATGAAAACTATAGAATGCTAAAGAAAGAAATTAAAGATCATCTTAGAAGATGGAAAGATCATATTGTCAAAATGACAATATACAGATTTAATGCAATTCCAACCAATATCCCATTGACATTCCTCATAGAAATAGAAAAATTAGTCATGAAATTCATCTGGAAAAATAAGAGACCTAGAATAGCTACAGCAATTCTAAGCAGGAAGAGTGAAGCAGGTGGCCTCACTATACCAGACCTTAAACTATACTACAGAGTAATAGTAATAAAACAGCATGGTTTTGGCACCAAAATAGACTGGTAGATCAATGATACAGAACAGAGGACACAGAGACTAACCCACAAAATTACAGTTATAGTATATTAGACAAAGATGCCAAAAACATACATTGGAGAAAAGATAGCTCTTCAACAAATGGTGCTAGGAAAACTAGAAATCCAAATACAACAAAATAAAGTTAAACCCCCATCTCTCACCATGCACAAAACTCAACTCAAAGTGGATCAAGGACCTAGGAATTAAACCAGAGACCTTGTGTCTAATAGAAGAAAAAGTAGGCCCAAATCTCAATCATATCAGATTAGGCCCCAACTTCCTTAATAAGATTCCTAGTACAAGAATTAAAACCAAGAATCAATAAATGGGATGGAATCAAACTAAAAAGTTTCTTCTCAGCAAAGAAACAATCAGTAAGGTGAGTAGAAACCCTATAACTTGGGAGCAAATTTATACCACTTGCATATCATACACAGCACTAATCTCTAGGATATATAAATAACTCAAAAAACTAAACACCAATAAATAAATAAATAAATAAAAATAACCCAATCAATAAATGGCCAAGGACCTGAACTTCTCCACTTCTAATCAATTTAATGCTTTATAAGACTTTAAATGCCTACAAGAAGCAAAAGTAAAAAAATCTCTCTGAAGTAATACTAGGCAAGACCTCAAATTTTTCTATAAAAATTTCTTTAATACTTGGGCTGGGGATGTGGCTCAAGTGGTAGTGCGCTTGCCTGGCATGCATGGGGCACTGGTTTTGATCCTCAACACCACATAAAAATAAAATAAAGATATTGTGTCCACCTAAAACTAAAAAATAAATATAAAAAAAATTTTTTGTTGGGCTGGGGTTGTGGCTCAGTGGTAGAGCACTAGCCTAGCATGCATGAGGCACTGGGTTCGATCCTCAGCACCACATAAATGTAAAATAAAGATATGGTGTCCACCTAAAACTTAAGAATAAATATTTTTTTAAAAATTTTGTTTAATACTTGATATTCAAAGTTTAGCCGATACTTCAGTAGACAAGACCACATGGCTGAAAACCAAGAGGAAAAACAGACAAAAACAGTAGGCCCATAGGAGATCCAAATATTGACATCATGAGATATGTAACTTAAAACACATGTGTTTAATATATTTAATATATTATATGATAGGAAAAATAATTTTAGCAGAGAACCAGACTCTATTAAGGAGAATCAAGTGGAAATTCCAAGGCTGAAATATAATAAATGAACTTAAGAATGCCGTAGATGACTATAACAATTTATTAACACAGCTAAAGATAGAATTAGAAAATGAAAAGCAAATCAGTAGGAAGTATCCATATTATAGCACATATAGTACAGAAAAAGAATAATATGGAACATGATGAAAATTACTAAGTATATATAATCAAAGGTCTCAGGAAGAGAGAATTTGGAGAGGAGAGAAGTCAAGCAAAGAAAAAAGAAATGAAGGAAAGTTAGAAGCAATGTTTGGTGATGCTCAGTAATTAAAAATCCCTTTAAACCCCAAGTAGAATGCATTTTTAAAAAACTGAGCTAGGACCTATTATGGCATCACTGTCAAAAATCAACTGTACGGGGAAATTTTTGAAGGCAGTTGACAGCTTCTCAACAGAAATAATGGAAATGAAAAGAGAATGGAATAATATCTTACAAAGTGATGAATGGGGATAATATTGTGTGAGCTTAAAGGTTCTTGAGTTTTTATGTGTCTGAATCACTGGGGAGGGTAGACAAGAGTGTTAAAATTTTAGATTCTCAGATTCCACCCCCATACATTTGCATTTAGCATCTCTGGAGTAGCACCAAGACTACTCTCCATGAGCAGTCCGTGAATTCTGATGCAGAGAATTAATGGTAGATGGTTTGCTGTGATGGCTGCAACACTTCCTCCTGTTCCTATATGCATTCTCCTTGCAATGGGACGTTGACACTCCTCCAATCAAGAAATGCAGTCTGGGCCAGGCATGGTGGCACATGCCTGTAATTCCAGAGGCTTGGGAGGCTGAGACAGGGAGGATCCTCAATTCAAAGCCAGCCTCAAATATGGCAAGGCACTAGACAGCTTATTGATACCCTGTCTATAAATAAAATACAAAATAGAGCTGGGGATGTGGCTCAGTGGTTGAGTGCCCCTGAGTTCAATCCCCAGTACCAAAAAAAAAAAAAAAAAAAAAAAGAAGAAGAAGAAATAAAGAAATGGAGTTTGCTTTTCCTTCTTTTGACTCTTGTCCTTCTAACTTTACTTCATTTCTTTTTTTCTTTGCTTGACTTCTCTCCTCTCCTACCTGTGGCTTGGTTTGACCAATAGGTACTGGTTGTGGTAATGCTTTTATAGCTGAGACTTGGCTTCAAGTAGTCGTATTTTTAGTATTCACCTATTTGGAACTCAACTGCAACAAGGGATTAACTAATAAGAAGTGGAGAGAACTCTAAAGAATATAGGAACAGCAGATACAAGGAGCAGCCACCATCCCTGGGGGTGACATAGAACATCCGAGGAGGCATGCTGCCAGGACTGAGGCCCAGGTACTTTAGGAGAGCACATAGCTGTGATTCACTAAATGGTGGAAACGTTACTATGGTGCCATGCCAGGCCCATGGAAGTTGGTAGAAATCATCCTCTGGAAGTTGTTGGAAATGTGTCCTCTCAGGTGCCAGGGAAAGCCATTCAGAGGGAAATGTCTTATTAGAGATAACTGCTACAAAGTCACTTTAAAGGAATTCTGGGAAGCTACTGGCTGCTCCTGACCACTGTGCACCCCAGGAGTCTGATACTGGTGTCCCATGCTGCAGGGGCTGGGCATGGGACACCACTTGCACTTGGGGCGCCTCCACTCAGCAGGAGTCTACCCTACCCAGGAAGCTAAACTCATCTCTCACTTCAATGTCTCTCTAGCACTTCTGCTGACAAACTGAGCCTCCTACCTTCTGGCAAAGGAAAAGAAGCATTTCAGAGGCCCAGATCCACTTTAGTGGATCAGGAAAGAAGGGCAAATATGGAACTGAGACAGTAAATCAATGACCCGCACAGGCCACCTTGAACCAGCCCCAGTCAACCTGCATGAGCACAACTGTGTGAATGACCCTATACAGGACCAGCCAAAGAACTGGCTAGCTGCGCCCAGTCCAGATGGCCAAACCTTAGGCAAATGAGCAAATATAAAAAGTTATTTTTGAGTTCTAAATTTTGGGATATTTTTTATGCAAAATATCCTCATATCAGCATTGGAAGAAAGCTAGGCTGTTTTCCATTTCCCATTCTTGTGACTTTCTTTGTGCTATTCCTTATGTCCAAAGTGACATTTTTTTTTTAACTCTTGCCAAATGAATGGATTTTCCTACAGTTAATTAACTTTTATTTCCTTTCTTTTTCTTTTTTTGTATAAGGGATTGAACACAGGGGCTCTTAACCACTGAGCCACATCTCCAGCTCTTTTTATTTTTTATTTTGAGGCAGAATCTCGCTAAATTGTAGGACCTCACTAAGTTGCTGAGGCTGGCCTCACTGAATTGCAGAGGCTGGCCTTGAACTTGTGATTCTTCTGCCTCAGCCTCCCAAGCCTCTGGGATTACAGGCATGTGCCACTGTGCCCAGCAAATTAATTTTTTTTAAACCTATAACACATGTAGATAAGTAAACACATCATCAATGAATAGCTTCATAATTTTGGCCAAGTGTTTGTGTTCTTGCAACCAACAGCCATACATCCCCACCCCAATAACTCTCCCTTCCTGTCACTAACCATGCCCCGCTGCTGAAGCACAGCTCTGACTTCTTATACCATAGTTTAGTTTTGCTTGGTTTGGCACCTTGCATCAGTGGATCACACAGAACATTCTTCTTTTGTTCAAAATCATATCTGTGAGATACATCCCTGTGGCCATGTGTAGTTGCTGTTTCTGTTTGTTGCTGTATCGCTTTCAGTTTTGAACATACCATCACTTGTCCATCCATTCCCTTGATGTATAGTCAGGTTGTTCATGGACGCCACTGCTCCCATAGGCCTTGGGTGACCATATATGTGCATCTCTGGTTATTCCTCCGAACTGAATTACTGGGGTCAGCATCATCATGGTCACAGTATATTAAAACTTTATAAAAATCAAATAGGAAATAACATGCAAATGTTAATCACAATCGTGCGAAAGGAGGGGGCAAATAAACCACATAACACCTGTGCAAAGAGTGATACGATATCAGAAGAGAAAAAGAAAATGTTGACATGGTTGATGGGTAAAGAAAATAGGAGTGACTTTTCCTCTTGACATTCTGTTTCTCCCACAAGTGTATCATAACCATGTAGTATTTTTATAATCGAAAGAAACATTTAATCCTATTGATCACCAGTGTCTTGCTCAAATGTCACTTCCCTCCAAGTAGCTTTAGCATAACCAGATTGCCCTCACCATTCATACACCCCCTAGGGCAGAATCACATTTCTGTAGGAGCAGAGTGGCTTGCCTAAGAAGGTGCCCCCCGAATGTCCAGTCCTTTTCCTACAATCATAGACATTTCGTTAGCAACTCGCTTTTCTTTCTTTTTCTATTTGTTCTTTTTAGATATACATGACAGTACAGTGTATTTGGACATATTATACACACATGGAGTGCAATTTATTCTAAATAGGATCCCAGTCTTGTGGTTGTATATGATGTGGAGCGTCATGGTCGTGTATTCATATATGAACATAGGAAAGTTATGTCCGATTCATTTTATTGTCCTCCTGTTCCCATCCTCCCTTACCTTCCTTCCCCTTTGTCTAATCTAATGAACCTCTATTCTTCCCTCTCCTTATTGTGTGTTAGCATCCACATATCAGAGAGAACGTTCCCTTTGATTTGGGGGGATTGGCTTATTTCATTTAGCATGATACTTTCCAGTTCCATCCATTTCCAGCAAATGCCATAATTTCATCCTTCTTTATGGCTGAGTAACATTCTATTGTGTATATATACCACATTTTCTTTCTTTTTTTTTTTTTAGAGAGAGATGAGAGACAGAGAGAGGGGGGGGGAATTTATTTATTTTAGTTCTCGGCAGACACAACATCTTTGTTTGTATGTGGTGCTGAGGATCGAACCGGGGCCACACGCATGCCAGGCGAGTGCGCTACCGCTTGAGCCACATCCCCAGCCCACCACATTTCTTTATCCATTCATCTGTTGAAGAATACCTTGGTGGGTTCCATAGCTTAGTTATTGTGAATTGAGCTGCTATAAATGTTGATGTGGCTGCATCACTGTAGTATGCTGATCTTAAGTCCTTTGGATATATACCAAAGAGTAGAATGAGTGGGTCAAATGGTGGTTCCATTCCAAGATTTCTGAGAAATCTCCATACTGCCTTCCATAGTGGTTGCACCAATTTGCAATCCCACCAGCAATGTACACATGTAGCTTTCCCCCCCACATCTTTATCAACATATATTGTTACTTGTATTCTTGATAATTTCCATTCTGACTGGAGTAAGATGGAATCTCAGTGTAGTTTTAATTTGCATTTCTCTAATTGCTAGAGATGTTGAACATTTTTTTCATATATTTGTTGACTGATTGTGTTTCTTCTTCTGTGGAGTGCCTGATCATTTCTTTTGTACATTTATTGATTGGGTTATTTGTTTTTTTTGGTGTTAAGTTTTTTGAGTTCTTTATATATTCTGGGAATTAGTGCTGTTTAGTCAGGTCGTTCTGTACAGTGGTAAAGATTTTCTCCCATTCTATAGGCTCTCTCTTTACATTCTTGATTGTTTCCTTTGCTGTGAGGAAGCATTTCAGTTTGATACCATCACATTTATTGACTCTTGATTTTACTTCTTGAGCTAGAGGAGTCTTGTTGAGGAAGTCAGTTCCTAAGGGGACATGGTGGGAAGTTGGGTTGGCCTGCATTGTCTTCTAGTAGGCACAGGGTCTCTGGGCTAATGCCTAGGTCCTTGATCCACTTTGAGTTGGCAATTCTCTTTTCTTAAGAGAGCACTCTGACTTGCCATTAAGAGAGGCAAGAGGGGGCTGGGGATGTGGCTCAGGCGGTAGTGCGCTCGTCTGGCATGCATGCGGCCCGGGTTCGATCCCCAGCACCACATACCAACAAAGATGTTGTGTCCGCCGAGAACTAAAAAATAAAATATTAAAATTAAAAAAAAAAAAAAAAAAAAAAAAAGAGAGGCAAGAATCTGAACCCAGGCTGGGGATGTCGGTGAGGGGTCGAGCTCTTGGTTAGGGTTTTCGAGGCACTGGGTTTGATCACCAAGACTACAAAAACAAAACAACACGCACATTCACACACACACACACACACACACACACACACAATTACTGACTCCATTTTTTTTTTTCCTGAACAATACAAAAGTGTTGAAAGGCCAGTTGTCACTTAGCAAATCATTGGTACAGATGTTCAAGGGAGCTCACCCTAGAAAAAGGAATCTGGTGTGAATCATAGAATCAACCAAGTATGGTCTGAACAGAGTAAAGAGGCAGGGGTGGAGATTAAGGGAAAAACATGAATTTGGGAACCTCAGCTTTGCATTACAGCTGTGCAGCTTTTGGCAAGTTAATTTACTTCTCTGAAGATCCATTTTCTGTCTGTCACGTTGGAGGGATGATGGTGAACTAATTTCCAGGGTAACAAATAGGATTTGACTCTGATTAATTGGTGGTGGCTTCTAGAGAGCTGCATGGAGAAGGATCTTGGGGACCAGTCCAGGCTTTGTGGGGAACACTGCTGTGATTGATTAATAATTTCCTCCACGTGTAAGGGATTTGAAATGGATATTATACTTACCCAACATTTGTCCTTCCTGGACGCAGTCTGTTCATTCCAGGTTTAAGTCTATCTGTGTGTCTAGTGGGCATACAATTCATCCCACAGGCAATTTTCTTAATTCCAAAGGGGAAGGAATTTTAATTATCTTCTAAAAACCATAGGGTTTGTCTTCAGCAATGGATGTGATATATATTTAAATAATCCAAGAGACTTGCAGAGCTCCTCGGAGGTGGAAGCGTCTGCATACAAAGTGTTAATTACATACTTATAATCATTCTTTTGAGATAAATGATATTATCATAATTTCCATATTTGACAGCCTTCCCTGTCTGTGCATCGCCCTCCCCTCCGTTTTGAAGCCAGTCCTGGGAGGAGGGGATTTAACGGAGGTTGGTTGCATGGGCAGTGGCTGTAGGGTCTAAATGAGTGACCTGGGTGCTGTCCCAGCCCCAGCCACTCAGGGTCCTACCTGAAATGTCATGTGGCTTGAGATTTATTAATGGAAGTTGGCCTTTGTGTTATCTTTGAAACAATAAGGGGTCAGTGAAAGATATATACTAGTCGTGGCCATCAAGAGAGTGGTGGGGTATTATTTGAGCACATAAATTATGTGATTATGACTGTCAAAGAGACCCATGAACAAGGTGACAGGTAAGTACATCATCTTTTTAATTTTTAAAAATATATATCTATATTTTTAGTTGTTAATGGACCTTTATTTTTTTATATGCCGTGCTGAGAATCAAACCCAGTGCTTTATACATGCTAGGAAAGCATTCTACCACTGAGCCACAACCCCAGCCCCATATTTTTAGTTTTTGAGGAGCCTCCAGACTGCTTTCAATAGCACTGCCCCATTTGACATTCCCACCAAGAGTGCACATAATTGCAGCTTCTTCACACCCTTGCCAACACTTGCTACTTTCTGTTTCGGGGTTTGTTCGTTTGTTTTAGCAGCCATCCTAATATTAGGTGAGCAAATGTATTATTTTAATGCAATTCTAGGGGGAATGTTCAGAATACTCAACAACAAAAACAACAACAAACAACCCCTTTTGATAACCTGGAAGCAGGAAAATTTCTTTTTAATATTACAAACTATTCTGAAACCTCCAGAATTTCATCTCATGAAACATAGTCTGATATACAGCTAATCTCTCTCACCTCTGCCAGTTCTCAAAACCCTTTCCTGCAAGAAACCTCTAAAAACTCACCATCTTTGATCTACTCCTGCCTTGTAATCTCCTTTTCCTCCTCTATTCCCCATTCCTGTCCCTTCTCATCATTTTAATTTTTATTTATTTTATGTTATTGCAGTACTAGGGATTGAGCCCTCAATCCCCAGCCCTCAATGGACTATTATTTAGCCATAAAAATGTCAGGAGTGCTTAACCACTGAGCCACATCCACAGCCCTTTTCATCCTTTTTTTTTTTTTTTTTTTTTTTTTAACTTTGAGACAAGGTCTCTCTGAGTTACCCAGAAAGGCAACTGATCCTCCTGCCCCGGCCTCCTGAGTCATTGGAATTATAGGTGTGTGCCACCACGCCCAGCTCTTAAACAAGGTGTCCTCTGTTGGTCCGGCTCCCCAGCTCTGCTCTGGCCCCCTTTTCCTTCCTCTTCCCTTCAGAGTGCAGCAATATCCCCTTCTTTCCTTCCCTACATCTCTGGGTTCCAGACACCCTGGGGACCCTGTGTTCGGCCTCAGAACCTCCTCCTGAAACTTGCAGGGCCCCCTCATGTTTGGTGAGCCCTCTCTAAGCAAAGGGAGTGAATCAGAGGTAGCTGGCATTGAGGTCTCGTTACACACTCTCCCCCCTCACGCTGGGTGAGGTTCAGGATTGTCAAAACACAGAAACCTGCACAAGGAAACTGTCGGCTCTACTAAGCATTTCCCGAGCCCATTAAACCATGTTATCCATTATTTTTGGATGTTGACCTCATGCGGTAGGACTTGGCTGTATCATTCTATCATCATGATTATTTTTTAAAATTAATTTTTAGGTGTTTGTGGAGCTGGGAATTGAACCCAGGGCCTCATGCATGCTAGGCAAATGCTCCACCATGGAGCCATACCCCCATCCCACATTTGACCACTTAAAACAATGGAGTTAAATGTATAATAATATACTGTACAGAGTTGAAGTGTGTAGTTTAATGAGTTTTGTCAAATGTCCTATGACTCAACAATCAGCTGATTTAGAGAAATTGCAAGATCCCTAAAATTGGCGGAAGGAGCATGGAGTTTGGAGTGAAGAGATACCCAGTCAGGGTTCTGCCATTGATCTTGGGCAAGTCCTCTCTCCTCTGTAGGCTTCTGTTTCTGATCTGTACAAGGAGAAGGCTAACTCGAGGGGCTCCTTCAGCCGTAGGTTCACATGACAGAGCAGGTTTTGGAAAAAGGTCACTGGAGATCCTGAAGTTATGCAGAACTACTGTGTCCTGCGGACACTGGCAGAGTGAAAACGCCTTACCTGGAGCCTTCCAGTCACCTTCCCCAAGAAGAGAAACTAGAGAAATCACCATCCTCCCAATAAACAAAGATGGCGGAAACCAGCAAAACCAAGACCTGTCTCCCACAGTAATGTATCTAAGTCGTTGCCATCAAATCTCTTTTTTTTTTTCTTCCAGTACATAAGGGAAAGATTCTAAAGGGATTAGCTTGAAAATTCACAGCAAGTACCCAAAACACACTGTTTGCCAACTAGGTTGAGTTTAGCCACTTTGCTGTTTGGAAGCTAATGTGCCTTAAAAGAAGTCAGGGCTTTTCCAACAAAATTCAGAAGGAATCTCTCACATGCATGTGGCGGTGTTCACTTTGCAAAAAGCTTCTCGCCCATTGCCCATTCCTCGTTGGAATGGGCAGAAGTTGTTTTCAGAGGAGCAGACAGTGGTGAGCTCCCCCCCACCCCTTGTTCTTTGGTTTGGGCCCCACTCTCTATTTTGCAAACCAACTAACTCAGAGAACAGTCTGAGTTCAAGAGGATCTAAAAACAACAAGAGCACTCCACAGGTGGCAGCTAACAGGAATTGACCCTTCTTGCCCTCCCATTACGCCTTAACCCTTGTAATTCCTCCAACAGCTCAGAGAAGACTCCGTTTGACAGACAATGAAGCAGAGGCAAAGAGAGGTGTCATGGTTTGCTGGAGCTCCCACGGCAAGTAGGTTAGAGAGGTACGATTCCACCCAGGCAGCCTGGCTGGAGGCCCGGGCCCTTCACCCCTATGCTACAGTGCCTCACATTACACCATGCTGCTGATTAAAGAACTTTCTAAACAAAGCCATTCATTGGAGAGATGAGCAGCCTGATAGGCAAGCAAGGCCCCTATTTTGAGCCCTTCCAGAGGAGTCTCTTGGAGGGAGGTTTCAAGGCAGTTAGGTTTAAAGCAAGGATTGAGCCCAGTGTCCTAGACGATCCCTCCTAACCCAGAGATGACAGGATTGGTGAAATCTCTTCAAGATTCCAGCCTGACAGCTCAGGATGGTGACGGACAAGTCCCCCTGCCCTTGGGCTTCCAGATTGAACGTGCTTTCCCAGTCTACCAACCTGCCCACTCTGCTTTTCTTGTGGGCACTGGGATCACTGAGCTGGGTGAGCAGGTGACTGTGCGTGGCTCATCCCGGAAAACTGACAGCATGGTCTCTAGCCCAGGGACCAGGAAGGAGGAATGGCAGGACATTTGCTGCCCGGTTTAATCAGTGCAGTGTGTGTCGCACAGTGGAAATGCAACACACTCAGCTCACTTCCGGGCCTGAGGCCCAGATGTTAGTCATAGAGCCATAATCAGAGCTCCAAGGACTCTCTGCAGCACCCTGTTCAACTGCTTCATTTCACTCATGGGGCTACAGAGGCCCAGAGAGGGGAAGCAACTTGTCAGAGGCCACACAGCATTCATTCAACAAGTATTGAGTGCCTTCTGTGCTGAGCTTGGCACAGGAGGTATCAAAGGTGAGAAGAAGATGGAGCCACAGGATGGATGTGACAGGAGGCAATGGGCCAAAAGCATCATTCACATACGAACTCAGATTGTGATCTGGAAGTTCTCTCTGAGAAGGGGCCAGTCGAGCTGAGGCTGTATGAGGCAGCCAGTTACAGTGGAAATGTGATGCCCTAGGACTCCTGGGGATGAGATTGGGGGAGTCAAGAGGGATTGTGTGTGTGTGTGTGTGTGTGTGTGTGTGTGTATGTGTATGTGTGTGTACGCATGCACGCACATGCACAGGGTCTTGTGGGCACAGGTGAGAGGCCTGGAGCTTGTCCTTGTAATAGGAAACTCTTGAAGGGGTTCTTTTCAACAGAGTGACAGACGTGAGCACCTAACCTTTCCTGTTTCCCAGATGCGGGGTTCCCTAGGTACCCGGGTATCATGGAAGTTTGCAGAAAACACACCACACAATGCTACCCTCACAGACAAGCCTGGTTTTTCCTTGTCTTTATCTGGTGATCTGTGTGCACTGTCCCCACATTAGGAAAGTAGGCCACTCGGGTTCATTGGAAGTTCCTCCTTCCTACCACGTGTCTCCAGTAGACCTTGAGATCCAAGTGTGTGGGCAGTGAGCAACGTCTCTGGTCTGGTGGCTGTTGCTGGGACTGGCACTCCGACAGCTCTGCCACTTGCCACAGGCTTTCCCCTGCCTCATCCTGTGGTCAGCCTTCACCTCCATGCGTAGTTAAGGCCCTGAGAGGTCCTGCAGAAAAACCCTTGTTTAATATCATTCAACCCAACATTTCCTCAAATGGTTTGATGCCATAGAGGTAAGGAAACATTAGAAACTGCTATCAAGACTGCTAGGACAGGGCTGGGGATGTGGCTCAAGCGGTAGCGCGCTCGCCTGGCATGCGTGCGGCCCGGGTTCGATCCTCAGCACCACATACAAACAAAGATGTTGTGTCCGCCGAGAACTAAAAAATAAATATTAAAAATTCTCTCTCTCTCTCTCCTCTCTCACTCTCTCTTTAAAAAAAAAAAAAAAAAAAAAAAAAAAAAGACTGCTAGGACAGCCCGTGGCGCACACCTGTAATCCTAGCTCAGGAGGCTGAGGCATGAGGACCATGAGTTTAAAGGCAGCCTCAGCAACTTAGTGAGGCCCTAAGCAACTTAGCAAGACCTTGTCTCAAAATAAAATATAAAATGAGCTGGGGATGTGGCTCAATGGTTAAGCGTCCCTGGGTTCAATCCTTGGTTCCAAGAAGAAGAAGAAGAAAAAGACTGCTAGGATAGGAAGAAATTTCTTTTAAAAAAAATGGGTAAACTGAAGTCTGGTCAGGGAAGGGGGAAAGGTCTTTTCTAGGTCTCATAGGAAGCAGCATCAGAGCTGGACCTGGAAAGCAGAACTCCTCCTACACTCCACTGTCTGGTAGTGAGTGGGAGGCCTTGTGACAATCCTGAGCCAGTGTTTCTCAAAGGGTGTTCCATGGAACACAGAGGATTTGTTCTACATCTCATGAGTTTGGGAAATGTTGCAATCTCTTCCTCCTTAGAGGAGGCCCTGAGACATCCTACACCAAAACACTGGTTTGACATTGTTTAATTCATTGTTTCCTCAATGGTTTGAGGACAGCATACATCTTTTTTTTGTTGTTGTTGTTATTGATTTGTTCTGGGGGTTGAACCTAGGTTCACCTAACCACTGAGCAACATCCCCAACCCTTTTTATTTTTTTATTTTAAGACAGGGTTTTACTAAGTTGCTGAGGCTGGCCTTGAACCTGTGATCATCCTGCCTCAGCCTCCCGAGTTGCTGGCCCTGAGGTGTGCACGACTACCCCTGGCTAGAATACATCTTGATGCGTATTGATTCATATTCTGGGGAGTTCTCCCTGGGGAGGCCACCCTCTAGGAAAACTCTCCTCTCCACAGGCCCTGGCTCATCGCACTGGCATAGTAAATGTTAGCCATTATCATCATCACCATCGCTGAGGGCAGGGACCACATTTTATATTTTGGTTCACGTGACTGCTCCTCCAGGTGCTGTGTCCTCAGGGATGGAGACACAGATCAATTGCTCTGTCCATCAGCCAACACTGACAATGTGTGTTGACTCTGGACCACGTGGATCACGGGCCTCCCCTGAGATAAAGGGCAGCTTACTTCTTTCCTCTTCTCTACCAAAGCAAAGGCCTGGGGAATCCTTGTCAGGAAAGCTCACCAAACATCCCTGAAGGTCAGCAAATGCCAACTTGACCTGCCCTATTCCCTGCCTTCCTTTTTAGACTGAACAAATCCTCCTTGCCAGATTCAAGTACCAACTCAACTCCAGCCACCTTCAGGAAGGCTTCTCTGGCTACATCTGCCCTGTCCCTCTCACCTCTCCTTGTAACTGGCCCCTCTTTAGTCTCGTGAACTAGTCTATATCATGTGTTTAGTGACTGGGATGACATCAGTCTGTACAGAGATCTAAATGGGGGTAGTCGGTCGGAGTGACACAGACTAGGAGTGGCCCTGAGGTTCACTAGTGTGGCTGGGCCCATCCAATCCTATTTAAATTCCATTTAAAGAATACTGTATGGGGACTGGGTGTGTGGTTCAGGGTGAGCAAGTGCCTAGCATATACATAGCATGTACAAGGCCCTGGGTCTAACACCAGGAGAAAAACAAAACGTGCTCTCTCCGGCCAAAGAAAACACGCCCTCGGGGAAGGACACTAGATGTGGAAAACCTTCAGAAATCCTAGACTTCTAGCAACTAGTAGCAGACTCCAGATAAAACAAATCATCTTTCTGGGCCTCACTATCCTCACCTATAAAACAGGGTAACACCTGTTCCACCACCTTCGTGGGATTTGGAGAACATTTCTCCCGACAGTGCCGACAACCACTGCCCCCCCTTAAGACAACAGCGAAGATTTGTTCAGTGTTTACTATATGTCAGGTCCTGTTCCAAGCACTTTGAGTTCTTTAACTCACTTAGCCCTTTCAATAACCCTCAGGGGTAGGTACTGTTATCATTCCCACTGTACAGCTGAGGAAACTGAGGCAGAGAGAGGCAAAGGAATTTACCCAAGGTTGCAAAGCTGGTGGGTGACGGAGCAGGGACTGTTAAACACCTTCACGAATACTGGTTCATTTAATATTCTAAAGGCATAATGAATTTTATCAAGCAAATGTTTCTCTTTTCACCATTTTACATATGGAGGCATTGAAGCTCAGAAAAGCGAAGTGATTTGTCTGAGGACACAGAACTAGGAACTAGGCAATAATAAAAGCTGGCCAAAGCCCAGTTCTTCTGATCTCAAACTCTTGGTCCACCTTTTCTTTGCCACGTGTCAAGGCCAGGCAGGTGGTCTAGGAAGAGAACAGTGTGCTGGGGTAAGGAGTCGGGTTCCCTGGGCAAGGACCATGCCTGGTCCTTATCCTTTCCACTCCAGTCCTTAGGGCAAGACCCTTCTGTCCTGGAGCTCAGTGGTGCCCGTTTGACTGAGTGACAGTTCTATTGGCCAATCCCACGCTTGACTGGTTATGGTCTTGTAGAGGGGGTGCCTTCCTGCCTTCGTTTTGATTGCAGATTTCCATTTGTCTCCATGCACTTGGATATTTCCTGACCCTGGAATGTTCAAAAATGGTTACCTGAGTTGTTTGTTTGTTTGTTTTTGTATTTTTTTCTTTGTGTCCTCTGTTTCTTGACTGGCTTAGGGGTCTGGAATGGGGGAGGAGAGATGGGGTTCAAATCTTGATTCTGCCACCCTGGCATCCTGGAACAAGACAATATCTGTGAGTCTCCGTTCTTCAATGCCAACTAGGGGCAATCATGCCTATCCTGCCTTCATGAAGCCTTTTATAAAATATACAGTGTGATACAAACAGAAGGTGGGTCACTGTAATATAACGCATACCATAGGTACTCAAAAGATGATATTTAATTGACCGAATGGAAAGAATTTACAATGATGTGGAGACAGCAATCATAAAACAAAGTTAATGAAGGAAAAAAGCAAGAAATAAAATTGCTCTATGTGCAGTATTACATAACTGCTCTATGTGCAGCTATGTAAAATACAGATAGAAAAGAGTCTAGAAGAAAATAAACCAACATGTGGCCAGTGATTGACTCTAGGTTGGAGACCTATATATGGATTGTTCCACTAGACTTAACTTTTGTTCGTGTTTACTAAAGTTAGCACATTTTATTTTGACATTATATTTTATCATGTCATGCAAATACATCATAAAATATAAAATATCATAGTTATGTACTTATCATATACAATTAAAAATGTAAATCAAAATATGTATGACTTACCTGTCAAATAGAAAGTAGATAAATTATGTATAACTTATATATCAAAATATTTATAATTTATCTACATATTGATATCAATCAAAATATGTATAGTTTAGCACTTGGCACTTAACAGTGTTGCTCTCGTTACCAAAACTAATGTGATCAGGAGTGATTTGGAATTCATTCATTCATTCTTTTGTTCAGAAAATAGGCCCAAAGTTTCTGTTCTATATAAGGCACCAGTGACAAGTACCACAAGGGACACTATGAAGAATGAGGTATGATTCCTGCATCAAGACAGAGGATAGAGCATGCACAGAGCTAACCATAGTTCAATGCAGAATGTGAAAAATACTTTATATGCTTCAGAGAAATTTCTGCCAAGAATTAAGAACAGGGAAAAATCTGTTCTAGGTATGGAGATGAAATAAGATTTTGTGAAGAAGTTGAAAGGTAAGTGGAATTCTGGGCCAGTAGAAATGGAAAGGTATTACTGGTAGTAATAACAATAATAAAAGGTAATTAATATTTCCTTAGCACATACCAGGCACCAGGCATTGTGCTATTAAATTGCATATATTATCTCAGTGCTCTCCGAAGAGCTGAGGTAAACAGCATTCTCATCTCTAATTTATACATTGGGGAAACTGAGGCTTAGAGAGTTTTAAATCTGTGCGAGGGTTGCAAGGTGATCAAGATGGCAGACATATTCAAGATCTCACTCTCAATAGCTTTGTTATTTGAACCGAGGCAGGAAAACAATTTGCCATAACGAATAAGACAGAGAGCTTCCTAAAAGCTGGGAACATGTGTGTCTTGCACATCTCTCTCTGTTCGGAGCCTGGGCAGTAAACAGCAAGTTGTAGATGCTCAGTGAATTTGTCAACTGAGATGGGCATGGTGTAATCCCAGTGATTTGGGCAGCTGAGGTAGGAGGATTGCAAGTTCAAAGCCAGTGTCAACAATTTTGTGAGACCCTGTCTCAAGATAAAAAAAAAAAAAAATTAAAAAGGGTTGGGCATGTGGCTCAGTGGTAAATTGCCTATAGTTTTCAATCCCTGGTACCAAAAAAAAAAAAAATATCAGTGGAAAAAAATGAAAGAAACAGTGAGTGGTTCACTATTGCTGGAGTATAGGGTATGTGGTTAGAAGGCAGTGGGACAGGTTAGGATCAGGCTATACTGGGCGTGAATTTTGAGCAGAAGCAGAGCCTGTCAAATTTCCTCATTGCAAACCCTCCTCCTCCTCTACCACCCCTTAGTTCCTCTGAGCCTACTCCATCTGTAAAATGGGGATGGATAGGCTATTTGGATGGAAAAGGATTATGAATTCTTGCTGTTTATATCTACTTCACAGGAGGGGACCTTGGCTGGGCCTCTTCCTGAGAACTGAAATTTCATGGCATGTGCCAGAAGATCCAAGAATCTTCAGGGTCTGCCAAAGCTCCTCCCTTTTCAACTCCCCCTGTCTCCTGAATTGTTGGTGTAAAGAAACCTCAGAGCCTGTAATCTCAGCAACTCAGGAAGCAGAGACAGGAGGATCACAAGTTCAAAGCCAGCCTCAGCAACTTGGTCAAACCCTGTCTCAAAAAAAAACAGACTGGGGGATTTAGCTCAGAGGTAGAGCACCCTCGGTTCAATCCCCAGTACTCCCCCCACCCCCCAAAAAAAAGGTAGACTCAAGAGGCTCTGATATCAGGAGTGAGCAATACAGTGCCAGTTCTTCTATAAATACGGGTCCTGTGAAAAATCAAACTCAAAGGGGAACAGAACTACAGATCCGAGTATTGGGGTTTGAACTCAGGCACTCAACTACTGAGCCACACCCCTGGCCCTATTTTGTATTTTATTTAGAGACAGGGTCTTACTGAATTGCTCAGCGCCTGGTCGTTGCTGAAAGAACCATGCCCCCTTCTTTATCTACCTACCCACCCCTGCCCCCGCAAGACAGTTTCATGAAAACTTTGTAATTTCCTTCATGCTTCTAAGCTAGACAGGCAGGTATTCATTCCATTTTTTAAAAATATATGTTTTAGTTGTAGATGGACACAATATCACAATATCTTTACTTTTATCTTTATGTGGTGCTGAGGATCGAACCCAGTGCCTCATGCATGCCAGACAAGTGCTCTACCACTGAGCTATAACCCTAGCCCCATCCATTTGTAGCAACCCAGGAAAGCTCAGGAGGCTGCCCAGACTCATTCTACAAAGCCAGGAGAGGGGCCTCAGGTTATAAAATAATTCTCCCACCTCTCTAGTCTCTCCCCTGTCTCTCTTTAAGGAAATCAGCACCAGAAAAAAAAAATATTTAATTATAAAGAGGTTTTGGATCCACTTTATAATATTTAATTATTTAATTAATTAATTATTTTTGCAGTACTGGAGATTGAACCCAGGAGTGCTTTGCCACTGAGCCACATTCCCAGCCTTTTTTTATTTTGTGAGAGGTTCTTGCTAAGTTGCTGAGGCTGGCCTCAAACCTGGGGTCTTTCTGCCTTAGTTTCTCAAGTTGCTGGAATTGCAGATGGGTTCCACTGTGCCAACCTATAATCGCTATTTTTTAAGTTGGATTTGTGTCCCTGTGTGTGTGCCTGTGTACTGAATTTGAGAACATGATCTATTTAAGCCTTGGGCACAAGTTAGCTTGATTCTTATCACAAAAAGCATACTTTGTCGAACCTTCTCAAACCTTCTTGTTTGGCCTGAGGTCATGGATTGTTTAATTCTTTGGTCCCCTAATTAGAGTTTATCTTTTAGAGACACAGGATTCAACATTTTTAGGCTCTTTCAAGGCCTCAGTATTGATGGATATGACAATGAGGGAGGAGAGGCAGGCTGAACAAAGTGGTACATAAGAACAAGGTCTGGGAACTTAGACTGCTCTGAAGAACCCCACACTGACACTCCGCTGCTGCCTATGACCTTGAACATCCCTCTTATTTTGTCACATTTTTATTAGTGCATTAAAATCATACATTATAATGGGATTCATGATGCCATATTCATACATGCACATAACATAATCTAATCAAGCTCATTTCCTAGTACTTTCCTTTCTCTCCCTTCCTCCCCCTCTTCTACTTGCTCTACTCTTCTGATCTTCCATTATTGTTATTTTAATTAGCGCATCTCATTATGGTGTATTTGTACATAGACATAGCGTAATTTGGTGGATTTCACTCTCCAGTATTTCCCCATGTTATCCCTTCCTCCCTTTCTCTCAATCCCTTCCTCTACCACCTTATAAAGGAAGTGTCCTTCCTTTATAATTGAAGACAGTAACAGCTTCAGGGCTTAGTCTACTGCCTGGTACCTAGTAGAAACTCAGCTGACATTTAGGGAAAGAATACCTATCTTATTGGGTTATTATAAGAATTAAATGTGTTAATGAATGTTAAGAATGGGTTCATAGAACTCAGAAAATAATATTTAATAAAAATAGCTATTTTTCACTATTTGGTAATGACTATCATTTACAAAACAAACAAACAAACAAAAAAACATACACATAGAATGCCACATTGGGTCAGGAATCCAAAACCTGAATTAAATTCCAATTCCATCTTTTTTTTTTTTTTTTGGTACCAGGGATTAAACTCAGAGGAGCTTAACCACTGAGCCCCTTTTTTCATACTTTATTTAGAGACAGGGTCTCACTGAGTTGCTTAGGGCCTTGCTAAGTTGCAAGGCTGAATTTGAACTTTCGATCCTCCTACCTCAGCCTCACAAGTGGCTGGGATTATAGATAATGCGCCACCACACCTGGCCCCAGTTCTGTCATTTTAAACTTGTACTTTCCTAGCAGTGGTGACACATTTGAATTTTTCTCTCCTTTTATTTATTTTTTTTATAGTGCTTGAACCCAGGGCCTGAGCATGCTAGGCAAGTGCTCTATCACTGAGCTATGTGCCCAACCCTCTTTTTTCTCTTTCCACATTTTTTAAAATTGTTGCATTATAGTTGTACAACCCTCTGTTTTTAATGTAGGAAAAGCTACTGAATTTAGGATTAACAGATTAAGAGGTGAGGACTGGTTCTTCCTGGAGTGGGTGCATGACCTTGGATAAGTAACTTTATTTCTCTGAGTCTTAGTTTCCTCATCTACAAAACAAGGAGATTGAGTAATCACTGAGATTATTATTATTTTTTCCCTAGCTTTAACATTCTCTAATTCCAAGATGTAGTCTAATGAGGATCTCTCTCTCTTTTTTTCTCTGGCCCCAGTGTGCCCCTCCCTGGTGTGGGGAAGGTCTAGGGTGTGTGGATCCTAGTTCCCCTCCAGGTTCTACAAAGCAGGGCCTGGCCAGAATCCTTTGGCTGTGACTCTGCTGGGTAACATGAACCACTTACTTGTCCACAAAGAACCCTTGTACTGCTACAATTCCCAAAACAAAAAAAACAAAAAAATTTTTTTCATAGAAAAAAAATGACCAACAATGACAATTACGTGCCCTGTTAACAACAGAGAGGGTCTAGTGTGAATAATATCACCGGGAAATATTTATAAATAAATATAGTGCTTCCAGTGGCAATGTACAATAGTTTGCCTCATGATTAGGGGTATATATAATGCCATTATGTAAAATCCTGCTTAAATTCATTGGCATACCTTTATTTGTTGCCTTCCTCCATACCACTTTTTAAAACTTCTTTTTGGTGCTGTGGATTGAACCCAGGACCTCTTGCATGCTGGGCAAGAATTCTACCACTGAGCAATACATCCAGCACTTTTAATTAAATTTATTTACTTACAGTCCTTGGAATTGAACCCAGGGCTTAAATTTTGAGACAGGATCTGGGCTAAATTGTCCAGACTGGCCTCCAACTTGGGATTCTCTTGCCTCAGCCTCTCTAGTCTTTAGGATTATAGGCATGTGCCCGGGGCCCTTGATACACCTTTAGAAGCACTGGTCTAAGTGTATATCATTAACACAGCACTTTGTCTAACATTGTCTCACTTGATCCTTCACCGAAGTCCAGAGAGTTAAGGCATTATTCACCCCCATTTTTCCTTCCGGAGACGGGGGCTCAGGGAGTGTGGAGAGTTGGAGGAGACTGAGAAGTTGGAATAAGTTTCAGATTGCCAGGCTGTTCTCACCAGTACTTAAAACTCCTGATTCAGAGCCCAGCCTTGCTGGCTGGGGCAGTTTCAAGAGCCTTTTCACTAAGCCTTCCCCTATATCCAGCAGGTGGTGTGTCTAATCCTTGTTTTGGAGATGGCCAACATTCCAGGCTGTTAAGTCTGGGGCAGGTGGATCACTGCCAGTCAGAAGCCAAATCTGCCCCGGGGCCCACCTGATGTGTATAAGCGCTAAGGGGTCTTGTTAGACTCTAGATTTCTGGGTCCAAGCCCAGGCCACACCTAATTCCTAAGGATACTTTGGGATCTGAATTCAAGGATATCACCCTAAGTAAAGTGGCCAGTCTAGTTTCACTTATCACAGCAGTAATTACTGTTCTCATACTGAACAAGCATTTGTTTGTCACTTAATGTTTATTTTCTCTTTCCCCACTTTAGAATGTAAATTCCAAGAGGATATGGGCTTGTTAGCCTTGTTTATTGACAAACCCCGTTTCCTAGAACTCTGCAGGCCCCTACAGTAGGAGGACAGTAAATATTTATTGAATTGAATGTACACTGAAATTTGAAACCGCTGTCACACATCGCGCCTTCATTTTACAGTGGGGAAGTTGAGGCCCACGGAGATGGAAGTGACAGTAGAGTTGCGGAGTTGGTAGGGGTCAAGGCCAGGATAAAATTCAGATCTCTGGAGCATTGGTTCAACTCTACTCAAAGCAATTCTTTAGAAAACACAAAAACCTTTTGAAAGAAAAGACATTTCCTGCCTATAAATACTCGGTTCCCGGGGTCTGACCAGGTGGGGGGCATTGGTAACTCATGCCTACTTCATAGACACCCACTGCCCTGAAAGGTTAAGGGCTGGTCTTCGAGGCCCGGAGTCGAACCCCTCTCGGGACAAAGTCGTGGCCCGTCCGGCTGGGAGGAGAAGAGCAGAGCCAGCGGAGGTGAGGGCGGCTCGCCCAAGGTCACCCGGGCGGGGCCTGGAGGGGACCAGGTCTGCAGGGCACCGGACAGGGGACGGCGTTGTCGTTTCTTCAGGTCTTGATGAGGTCCCTTCTTCTGTATGTTCGAAGTCAGGACTGATATCCAAGGGTCCTTACCGCGGATCCAGCATTCAAACTAAAGAGCACGAGCAGGCCGGGCCAGCCGCGTGGCGCGTCCCCATGTGCTCCACCTGCAGCAGCTCTCCAGCGCTGGCCCTTTAAGACACCTCCCCCTCTTCACCCCCCCTTCTCTCCAGTCCCTCTCGCCACCCCGCCCCCTCCCGAATTGCATCAGGCACGTGCTCGCCCCCGTCAGGTCTGGGCACCCCCACCCCCAGCCCGGGCGGTGCTCGGAGGAATCGGAGGCGAGGGGCGGGGAGAGGGGGCGGGGCCACGGGGCCTTGCGCGCGCGCTCCCGCCGCCCGTCGCCAAGGGCCGGCCCGGCGGGCGCGCCCCCGCTGCGCCGTCCCCTCCCCTCGCTCTCCGCGTCGCGAGGCGCGCGCCCGCCCGCCGCCTGCCGCGGATCGCGTGGTCTGCTCCGCTCACCGCGCCTCTCCCCCGTCCGTCCATATTGCTGCAGCCCCCGAGCCGGGAAGCCCGGGCCGCCCCGGGGGCGGGGGGGAGGGAGGGACGGAACTAGAGGCCTGCCAGGCTCGGGGTGGGGGCGCCCTGCGAGGAACGGGCGGGGGGGGACGCGCGCCGAGGAGGCCTGGACCGCAGAGTGGGGGGCCTTCCTCCCCCCCCCGCCCCGCCACTGGGCCTCGGATCTACGGCGGCTGCATCCGACCGGGAAGGGAGCCGCGCCTAGCGTGAATCCCGATTCTCCTCCGTGGGGACTGGTGCCCAGCGCCCGGGAGGAAGGCGTCGCGGGCGCTCTGCGAGCCAAGTTCGAGGCGGGGGAGGCAACCTCGGGCGCGCCCGGCTTCTCCGGGGGGGCGGGCGCGCAGATGGCCACTCAGGTGGAGCCGCTGCTGCCGGGGGGCGCCCCGCTCTTGCAGGCCGAAGAGCACGGGGGGCTGGTGAGGAAGAAGCTGCCGCCGGCGCCCGAAGGCAAGGGCGAGCCCGGGGCAAACGACGTCGGAGGGGGGGAGCCGGACGGCGGCGCCCGGAGACCTCGTCCGCCCTGCGCCAAGCCACACAAGGAGGCCGCCGGGCCGCCGGAGCGCGAGAGCCCGCGGCCACCGCAGCTGCCCGGCGCCGAGGGCCCGGCCGTCAGCGACGGAGAGGAGGGCGGCGGCGAGCCGGGCGCTGGCGGAGGAGCTGTCGGAGCGGCGGGCGCCGGGCGCCGAGACTTCGTGGAAGCCCCCCCGCCCAAGGTGAACCCGTGGACTAAGAACGCGCTGCCGCCGGTCCTGGCCACCGTGAACGGACAGTCCCCTCCAGGTGGGTCTCCCAGTTGGCGTCCGGGGGCCTCTTCCGGGGACTAGGCGTCCCCTCCCCCAGCGGCCTCCGGGACCCGGGGGGTCGGCCACTGATCGTGGTGACTCTGGTGTTTTTAAAATTGTCTCCTGGCCCGTTGGGGTCGCCGTGCCTTCCCCCAGCGCACTCTGGGGACCCTGCCCCTGCCGGAGGGCCAGGCCTCCGAGAAGCCACTGCCACCGCCTGGGCCGCAGCGGTTAGTGGGCAACGGCGTGGTTCGGGCCTACCTCGCCAGGAGAGGGTGGGCGCTGGCCTGGGTAGGGAGAGCAGAGCTGGGGTCGGCTTAACCTTTCAGGAAGGCCCCTCTGCCACCGCGCCCCACGCTCCCGGTTTTGGTAGCCTTGCGAGCGTCCCCATGTTGTAAATGTTTAATGAGCATATGTCATGGGCAGCCCAGCGCCGGCGAGGAGTTGCCGCCGACCGCACGGATTCGGGGTTTAAAGTTATCAAGTTTTGTCCTCAGGAGGTGATAGGCGGCAGGGTCCCCAATTTGGATACGCGTTGGGGGTCAGTTACGGGGAGAGGGGAGAAAAGGAAACCCAGCGTGTCATTGAATTTGGTGGTTTCCCTCCCTGATCCTGGCGTCTTCCGCCTTGAGAGGGAGACCGACGGCGAGTGTGCCGGGGGGAGCCGGTTAGGGGGCTGGCGGAAAATGTGAGGCGGGTGAGGGGCGTGCGGCGACACGAGGGGCGTGTGCGGCGGGGGAGGGAGTGGCCGGCTGGGCTGGCGGGTGACAGTTGGGCGCCATGCGCCGCGCCGGCGGCCGGCGGGCTGCTCGCGGCCGCTGGGCCTCGGCGTTCGGTGCGGGTCGCGGCGGTCGGGGCGCACGGCGGCGGCCGGGTGTGCGTGTTCGCGGTGTGAGTGCGCCCCCTTCGCGGCATTCCTCCGCTGCCGGGAAAACGTGGTGCCTCCCCGCGCGGGGAGCTGCATGTGACTGCCGACCGGCGCCTCCCGAGCCCTCCTCCCCCTGCGTTTTTTGGTCGGTTTGGACCCGTCCCTTTCGGGGGAGGAGAGGGTGTAGGAAATCCCAGCAGAGCCGTGTCAGCGTGGGGAGGGAGGCGGTGCAGAATATGGAGACTGCTCTTGGCCTCCCTTTGCGGAGAACAGATCGGTGGCCAGTTTGGGGGGCGCGCCCTCCGTCCTCCCCTTGCCAGTGCTTTGGGGCACCATGGGTCTCGATTCTTCGGTTTTTGTCCTTTTGAAATGGTCCAGTGTTAAAACTGGCTGGGTTAGAATGATGGCCTCTGCCAGTAGCCCGAGAGCTTTTCCAGAACTCCTCCCTTACTTCAGTCGCTGTTGAGGCTGACTGGTTTGAACCGTCAGAATGGGTAAAATTGTAGGGGGAGCCTAATGCCTTCGTATTTTAGAGAGGAGACTCACTCTCTGTCCCAGGGAAACCAGATCAGTCAATCATGAAAACAGCGTGTTACCTTTTTATTCCTTTTTCTTTCTGTCTTTACACCCCCGCCCCCTCCACCAAAGGTTGCTTCATTTAGAGGAGGATTTGGGTTTTACCAGCAGTACTTCAAATCGTGTTTTTTTCCTTTTGCCTCCCTTCCTTTCCCTTCCAGAATCCTCTTTATGCAAAGAGCAATGCTGGAACCTCCATTTTCTTTCACATCCCTCCTATCCACCCACAGAGTAAGGGAAAACAACTTTAAGACATTCTTTATCCTGTCCTCCTCTTTAAACTCAGAGGTATAATCATCACGAGGAGAGAGCACTCAGAAGTTTAACTGGGGCTACTCATCCTGTCTGCTGCTACTTAACTAATGGTGAACCTGCCTTGTGGGTTTTAAATCAGCCATGACATCAGGTGGTATTGGGTGCCTGAGCTGGCATTTTGTGAAAGTCCAGCGGCCCTTGAGAGCTTGCATCACCGGGGTTATTGATCGTGGGAAGAAGACAGTTTGGCTGGCATCTCGCCTTTCCTTCTAAACGAATAAGCTGACTTGCTTTAAACTGCCCAAAGCAAAGTTCTGAGTTGGATAAGATTTGCTCTGTTCTTGTTTTTCTGGAATCTTAAGGCAAGAGAGTGTCTACTCATTGGTTTAGAATCTTTGGAGTAGTCTTTGACAGAGTAACTGAATTTATCCACTAACTTCTCTGTTTAAGCCTGTCATTAGGACTCTGATGCTTTTTGAGAGAAAATTATGTGATTGGGTTCTGTTTGGTGAGATTAGGTGGTGGTGGCCTTTTCTCTGCAGCCAACATAGATGTCTAAGGCCCTTTCCAGCTCTGGTTTTATTTGCAGCCTGGACAAGTTTAATGTGACACCAGTGGAGTGACTGTGTGGTCTTGGGAATTTTTGTGTTCTGTGATACATATGTTTTTTGGGAGTCTACAGAAATGAATGCCTCATAAGCAAGCTAAAAGCTTTCCAAGGCTTGCTGCAAATGCCTATTTTTAGCTCTCCTTTTGGCTCAGATGTTGGTGTTTTAGTTCTTTAAGGGACACAAGCAGTAACTAGTAATAAAATATGTTTTATGATCTCTCTCCTTTCTTGTGGGGTTCTCTATTCTGGTTTAAGCTTCCAAGCCCTAGGTTTGTAGTTTTTAATTCTTGTGATTTGCTTTTTGGCTTTTTGGACTCCCTTCTACAGAGGTTTTTTTTTTTTTTTTGCCTTATTCTAACCATAACCCTTCTAAGGATCTCTAAGATAAAAGAAGAAATGGTATATAGCAAAGTCACTGGAGTCAACTCCCTGGGCTCAAATGCTAGCTCTGCCACTTGTTAGCTGTGTCTCACCTTTCCCATTTATGTAATAGAAATTAATTTATGATGTATTTGCCTTATGGGAACCATTGTGAACATTCCCTGTGATGATACATTTAAGTTATTTAGCCCAATACCCAGCATAAGGTAGCTGTTGGGATGCCTGAGAGACTGGGACTTCTTGGGGCTTTTCTCTGAGTTTCATCTGTAAAATGAGGGTGTTAGAGAAAGGAAGCCTTTGTGTGGGTGTGTGTGTGTGGCATCAGTGCCCCTGAAATAAGTGGGTTCTCCTTAAAAATTGACTTTTGCTTCTCCACAGACACAGTATGTATGGGTAATCTTAAGGGTTGGAGAAGCAAAGAATTGGCAATTTCTGCTTTAGAGTATAGTGAGTATTAGTGAGTTTTTTAAAAAAAGAAGTGTTAACATTTTTATTTTCACTTTTGTGAAGACTATGGGGGGTGGGTACACATGTGCTCCAGGGATGTGGAGAAAGGCCAACCTAATTGGACTGCATGTGCTATGGCTGGCGCGCATGTAAGTTCGAACCTTCTCCTACCCAGCAGGGGTAATTGGTGGGTTTGTTGTGTACGGTACCTTTAACTTGGTATAATAAGAATGCTTAACTAGAGCTGGAGTTGGGGACAGGGACAGAGACTTAAGCATTTATTCCCTGGACATCATTTTGTGTATGTTTGTTTCCTTTGAAGTGCAGCTGATTTCACAAAATAAAAAAAAAGTATCCTGTTGATCCATGGTACCCTAGGGATCCTCCACCACACTGAGCTGGCCCAGATAAACTTGTACTGTCCCTTCACTTTCTTTTCTGGGAATGGACCCTTCACTGGATTCCTCAGCTGTACTAATTGGCATTGTTATAGATCTGGGGCATCACTATAATAACCCCACAATGTCAGGGCTATTGCAGACCCTGGCTCCTCTTTTCCCAAGTACAGGAAGAAGCCTGGATAGAAGAAATTTCAAGTTCCTGCCCTAGAATCATATAGTCTGCACTTTGAGTCCTAATTCTCTTCTAACTTGGATGAATTATTCAGAGGAACCCCCGTTGCCTCAGTCCTCACAATGAAAATAATGAGTATCTCGAGCCATTTCAGAGTATTGTGAGAATTAAAAGTGGTGTTTATAAATCCCTTAGTGGAGTACCTGGCACAGAGCAAGCAACGATACTGCCTATTTAGTTATTGCTATGTTAACTTTTTTGTTAATAAATGATGAGCATTATTAGTGTCAATTCCAGTTCTGATCATGCTCCTCACCAGCATGGTGGATGCCAGCACATCCCATGATTTCTCTGCCTTTGTTTCTTCATCTGCAAAATGAGGGGATTGGGGGCTGGGGATGTGGCTCAAGCGGTAGTGCGCTCGCCTGGCATGCGTGTGGCCCGGGTTCGATCCTCAGCACCACATGCAAAACAAAGATGTTGTGTCTGCCGATAACTATAAAATAAATATATTTAAAAAAAAAAAAAAAAAAAAAATGAGGGGATTGGTTTTGATATAAATGTCTTCAAGTTTTTTTTTAATTGTTTTTCTCTCTCTCTCTCTCTTTTTTTTTTTTTTTTGATCAAAGCCACACCCCGACCACCACCACCCAAGTGCCATTGTGATTAAAATTCCTAGGTCTTTGAGCACCCTAGGGAAACTTTTGGCTTCAGGAACCTAAGTTAATGGATTGCGGGTTCATAATGGAACAGCCAAACAGTGTGTGCCTTAACAGTGTGATAATCAAAAGTACATAGTACCACATATGAAAATTTTCCCCCATCAAATAAAAGTTATATCCAGCTCTAATAGAACCATAGGTCTAACTGCCAGTTTATAGGGAAAATAGGGATAGAAGAACAAATTAATTGTGAGGTAGCAGTTATCCAGTCTCTAAATGTGAGAACTCTAGGAAAAATTATTTTTTTAATCATTAAATTGCATTTTTTAATATTTAGTTTTTAGTTGTAGTTGGACATAATACCTTTATTTCACTTACTTATTTTTACGTGGTGCTGATGATCGAACCCAGGGTCTTGTGCGTGTGAGAGGAGCACTCTACTGCTGAGCCACAACCCCAGACCTAATTAAATTACATTTTTAAAGCTGGGAATTGATATAGATGAAAAGGTTCAGTCATTAATGCATTGTTGTGAATCCTGATTTGAAGAAATGGGACTATGAAAAGACATTGGTGACAATTTAGGAAATTTGACAATTTTAGGTGATATTAAGTAGTATTTTATAGGGGCTGATAATGATGTGATCATTCCTTTGTTTTTAACTTTGAGAGGTTATTTTGTTAGTGCTTGCCCAATTCTTTGCACTTCTGTTTCAAAAAGAACTGCTAGTTTAGCCTTAGTAAGTGAGCCTTAAGCTACCCCTACCCCCTTACTTTCTCCTTTCCCAGAGCACACAGGACACACTCTGCAGGGAGGGGATCACAGCCTTTACCTGGAGCCCTGGGCCACCTTGCCCTTCTCCTTCTAGGCATGGAGTTAGAATTTCACTGTGGCAGGGAAGGGAAGGGAAGGTATTTCTGACTCTTTAAGGGAGGGGATAGTCATGAACCCTCTTACTCTAAAGGAGGGGAGGTGGCGTTCTCTTTGCTGATCCACCCCTCTGCAATGGGACCTAAGTTGGAGTAAGCATCTTATTATTACTCAGCACCCATTCTGTTCTCCGGGAAGAAGAGCACGCCTGAAACCACAAAAATCTCTTTAAAATGGAGAGCTTGGCAGAAGGGAGTGCCCCTATTTGCAAAATCCAAGACAAGCTCAGAGGGGGTAATTAAGGTGTTGGGATGAGGGCTCACAGTCCCACAGGTACCTTAGCCAGGTTTTCTATCATGGCTTGTCCAGAATGCAGTCAGGGTGTGACCAGAAGATATGACCTTACCTTGCCTGGAGTTCAAGAAAAGGAATGTCAGACAGATGAAAAACTTGAGAAACAGCACAGTTCTGTGAAGGGAGAAATTTATAGAATTCAAATCAGAGCATGTTCGGAGGACTTCTGCTCTTATGCGCTATGTAACCTTACATAGGTTGCCTAGTCTCTGTTTTCCTTACAGAATGGGGCTAATCTTTGATCAGAGGTCTTTCTGAGGATCAAGTTGATATTGAGTATGGGGTAGCACAATTTATGAATTAAAATGTCCCATACAAATGTAATTCGTTTGTATTCCACAAGATGCATTCCAAAGCCAATATGTAAATTGAGGTAATCACCTGTTCTGAGGGCTTATCTGTGCCTCTCCTAAATGGAGGTTGATAATCAAGAGTTAACTGAAATTTCATTATGGGCTATTTGTGAAGTGTGGATCTACTGATGGATTTTGTAAAGCTGGCCAGATAAAACTCTGGTATATGTTGAGGGACTTCTCTGTCAAGTTTGAGATATTAATAAACTCAAACGACCTTGCATCAGAGGTCTTGGTTTATAGAGCTCTTGGTAATAATCCTCCAGTTGTATGTGATCACCTTACCCTTATACATTCATTCCAGGAATTTGAACAGCCATTCTTTTCTCTTTGCTTTGGAGTGAAGTTGCAAGCTTCTCAGAGGATTGAAAGTTCCAGAGTAGCTAGGAGCCATCAGGATGGATGGTCTGCCTGGGCGCTCTGTATGGTTTTTGCTCTGCCTTTCTCACACAATAATTTATTTAGGTCTTGATAACCCCGAGACAAGTAATAGTGATATACTAATTACCATTCACTGAGCATTTCACCTGTTCTAGCGCAGCTTGTCTTGGCAGGTGCTCTTTTATACCCATTAAACACATGAAGAAAGTGGTTAAGCAACTCTGTCCTAGTTGCTCAGAGTAAGGACCTTGGGGTCATACTGCCACGTCTGTTTCTTTGTTACTTCACATCTAATTTGCTAGTACATCCTTTTGACTCATACAAATTGCATCCAACCTAAACATTTCTTACTGTCTTCTTTGTTGCTAGTCTGGACCACACATTATCACTCACCAGGAGAAATGTGGCAGTCTCTGGTCTCCTGTCACTCCTGCTCAAAATTCTCTGCTGGCTTCTCATAGTAGAGACTGGAGACTTTAGAGTATTCTCCAAGAATACACCTGAGTTGGTCCTCCCTCCCCACCTCCCCCATCCTTCATTGTCTGCTCCTTACTTCACTCCTTTTCACCATCCTTTTCCTGAAACTTGTCCTGTGCTCTTCTGCTTCAGGCCTTTTGTTCTGGAGTGCTCTTCCCACAGATCACTGTAGTGGAGAGTCCTTCCCAGACCACCCTATATAGACTAACAAGGCCCAACCTTGGACTCCCTCTCCATTCCTCTTACCCTGCTTCTTCTTTCTTAGTTCTTATCTCGAGTGGGTCAAGATAAATTTGATATTTGACCTCTACTGTGTCCCTAGCACTTACAGCAATTCCTGGCCCAATGAGGTAGGCAGCTCAGGGGAATATTTAGTTAGTGAATAAATTGATGAATCTCATACTTTTAGTGACATTCAGTACATTTTGGACTCTGTTTGTGAGTAAGAAGGTGAAAAGCATAGGGAAAGGAAAGAATGATATTGGAGGGGGAGTACAGCAGGGACACTAAATTCAATCTAGGTCAAAGGAATCTCCTTGGAGGAAGCAGTGGTTAGGCTTGAATGGGAAGGCTGAGTAGGAGTTACTGAGAAAAGCCCTGCTTGATCTGTTCATTATGGGTCAAGAAGAGAAAAGACAGTGTGGTTCAGGGAACAGTTCCCTGTAGTGGTAGTGGACCTGACTGGAAGGTATGCATTCAAGCCTTGTAGTGAATGCTGAAGTCCAGTCTTAGCTGGAAGGCAGTTGGAAAGCCATTGGAAATTTTAAGTGCCAGAGTGGCATGGTCAAATGTTTTTTCTTTTGAAAGATAACTCCATCTGCAAGGCAGAACCTCTTAGATGGTTCCGGATTTCTCTTCTGATCGTTTGGGGCAAAGTTCCCAGGTTATAAAAGGATGCAGACTTCGTAAGTCATTACTAAAATGTAAATTAGCTGTCCCCTTTTAGGGGTGAGGAGTGGCTGGGGTTAATGGGATATCTCTGACTTTCAAGAAGGCTGCATTATCTGGAATGCATCTCAGTTGCTTGAAGAAGCACCATTGTGGATGGACTGTCCTAACAGAGCACCTCACATGCTTACTCCTGCTGCTGCTGGCTGGATAGAAGGAAGAGGTGATCCTGGAAGTGTAGTGGCTAGAGGCAGGCTTCTGCGTGGCAAATTGTACCCTACCACCAGGGGCGGCCCCATGGTGGAGGACTTCCTAGGCCCACATGCCAGGCAATCGCTCAGCAGCCGTTCTCTGCAGTTTGCCTCTGGACTTTTATAAGGACAGATAGCCATGTGCACAAGGTTTTCTTCCCATAAAAGCTACCTCTCTTTGGCTGCATCCACTTCTATTTACACCCACATTGAGGACAATGAGTTTGCATATGCCCCCAGATAGGCTGCTGGAATGAGATCCTGTAGTGGTGGGCTGGTTAGGCTTACACAGCTCAATTCCTAGTTGTTAGCCCTGTCCCCATTGGTATACCCTCAGGGACTTGCTTTTCCTTTTCTTCCTTTGAGAGAGGTGGGAGTATTTAGAACTGTAAGAGGCCACAGAGATCATTGAATGTAAAACTCTTCGTTTATAGGTTAGGGTATTTTGGGCCCAGAAAGAAAATAGGAGTTTCTGAAGCTCACAGTCAATTCAAAGCAAGGCTGCGACTTAAAATCACATCTACTGCAGTTCAGTTTTCATTCCACCTCTGGAGGAAGAAGTAAAATGGAATCGTTGAGCATGGACTTTGGAGTCCATCGTAGTTCGAGTTGGCCCTGCCACTTCTAACCTAGTGCCCTTGACAGGTTGCTAACTTTTGGGTGCAGTAAGCGAGGCTATGTCTAGAGTTCCCACCAACCAGGATCACTGTTGAAGGTGAGGTAGGTAAAGATATAGAAGTGTTTGATGGGAGCCTGGCATGTAGTAGAAGTGGTAATGGTAAGAGTGCTGTTTTTCTTTTTTGAGGCTTTGAATTTGACCCAGTTCTTAGACCAGCCTTGCTCTGTTGTCCTGGGCCCTCTTACCCTTGATCATTGCAGTTCGGATCTGAGCATGCATAGGAAGGCAGCCCATGTCACATCTTAGAACCAGTTCTTCTGACCTTGGATTATAGTGGAGGGGAATTTAAGGACTCTGGGGGCCTTGATCCAACAGTGAGCAGTCGTAGTCGTGATGTTTGAGAATGCTCTAGTGGGAGAATGTAACAGTGAAAGATAAGCTCAGGTGCTTTGCAGTAAAATTCTGCCACTACAACTTTGGAGTCTTTCTACAGCTTCGGGTTTGTTTAGGAGAACAGAGATCTCTGTTCTTTTGTATGGATATGAGAGAGACCAGTTGGTGTGGAGAGAATAGCCTTGTTTTGGAGCCCATTATAGGAGTGGGGTTTGGGCATAGTGTGTGAGAGAGAGACTGCCTCCAGGGAATGTGGGAAGGAGACAGGAAATCTGCAACACAGATAGGTGGCTCACTGAAACTCAGGCACCTATGAGGAAGGAATGGTTGAAGAACCAGGGTTATGTGTACAGGGAATCAAAGCTTAGGGTAGGTGGGAAATGCCAGTTTTCTTGAAATATAACATCTGAGTAGGCCTACTTCATTATAAGTGTTAGGTGGGAGTTATAGAGTGTATCTGGATTTTGGCTGTGGTGAAGTAATAACTTTCAACAGTGCCCCTAAATGATTCAACCATCATAGGTACTGAATTCCTTGAGTGGTCATATTCTAACCATTTGGATGGTAATTTGCCATAGGATCCTGCAGCTGTAAGTTGACAAAGTTCTCTTTACCTTGTTCATTTGAAATTTTTGAGTATCTGTTAGGGGTCTGAGAATTCAGTGGTAAACAAGACACATTGCTGTTGGGGCAGCGAGATGGGGCTTTACATTCTGAAAGGTAGAAGTCACAAAGGGGCATTCCCCATTGACCTGCTCAGGCCCAGTTTAGCCTGACAAGTTTTGGCTAATTTACATTTAAGAACACTTTAAAATAATCATCTATTTTAAAAATCATGGAAGTTATCTAGAAGCCTAGGGATTTACAAAACTATCCCACTGCATTATATACTTCTAAATGGATGAAAGCAGGGTACTATGAATTATAGAAAAAATGCTATTATGGTTACAGAAAACTAGAAGATCTAGCCATACCGGCCCTCTCTCAACTGCTGTTCAGTGGCACTTAAAGGGTCACTAGAGACTTTTGCCATCCTTGATCCAAACTTTCTTCCAGCACAAGGCCTTTGGGCTTAGGACTTCTTAAGTTTCATCATTCAAAGGAGAAACAGCATTCTGTCCAGCTCACAAGCCAAGGAGGATCTTTATGAGTAAACCATGAGAAGACTTTAAGGCCTAAGGTCCCAAGGGGGAAGACTGGATACCTTGAGTACAGTGGCCTTTAGGCTCTCCAGCAGTGGTAGAAAGCTCTCTCAGAACCTAGGAATTAGCTTGCCAAGGAAACTGAACTGTATTAGGCTTCTTTATCTCCACTCCTCCCATCTGTGCAATGGGTATAGCATCATTAATCTAAGTCCCTAAGGCCCTTTCCATCTGCAATGCCCGTAGGTGTGGGAGTGTCTAAGGCAGATGTTAGTTATGGAGTGGAAAGACCTTGGATAGAGGCTGTGGTCCTGCTGTTTGAGGAATGGAACAGAGGACAATGACGCTGGAAAGACTCTTCCAAAACGGCTCAACTCGTCCTCCTGGCACAGTTTTTGGTCTGGGGGGGAAAAAAAAACAATCCTAGACAGGGAATCTGGAGACTAATCCTTTATACCCTACTCTTTGGTTCACTGACTGGGACACCTTGGTCAACCTTCTGAATCTTTTGGACTTCCTTTCCATTTTCCTATAAATGAAGGTGGTTGAGCTAGAAGACCCTTCAGGATTCTTTCCCACAAAAATTAAAACTGATACATCACACCAGAGATGAAGACTGCAGTTGTTGAGAGAGATTTCATTCAATAGGATTGGCTTCTTCCACACAGATTGGACCAATTTGAGGAAGCCATCCCCCTGAGCTTGGTCAAGGCAGCAGGACTCTTTTCCTTATACCTGGGGCATTATGCCTTAGACTTCTGAAAAATCCAGGGTAAGATGAGCTGTTGAAGAAGGTCATGAGTACCTAAGCAGTGTGCAAACATTCGTGGCTCACCGCTTGAGAGCAATGTTGAGATTCTGACATCCTGAACTTGGTTAGGCTGGGTGATGCTGAGACCTTCCCTTCTGGCCCTGAGGGTTAGGCTAGGTAGGATAGAAGTCAGAGTCAAAGTGTCACCCAGCTCAGTTGAAGGGAAGTAGACCTATCTAAGGGGACTGTCTCAGTATTACAAGTGCTCCCAGGCTTTTCTAGAGAGCTACCACAGCTTGAGCTTGACCTTTGTGTGAAAGAAGCAAATTTGGCTGCCACCATTTTGAACATCGTATTCTAAAGTCCTTTTTTTGAGCAGCATATTTAAGAAAGAGATTGTTTGACTTATGCTGGAAGCAAGACAGAAACTATCCTGCTTTCCTGGTTTCATTCCACTGGGGAAACAGTGAAATAAAAAATTTGTTGTTGCTGCCTAACAACAAATCACCCCAAAACCTAGTAGCATAGGAAGCAACCATTTTACTCACTAATCTCTTGGGCAGGATTTGGACAGGGCTTGGCTCTGATTCTGTTCATGTGGTGGTGACATGGTCTGGAGGGCCTTGGCTGGAAAACTGAAATCAGGTGGAACTACAATGTCTTCAACTAGCTTTCCTGATATAGTAGCTTAGTTCTCACAGAGGACATTCCAAGAGGGGGCAAGTAGATACTGTCAGTATTCTAAGACCCTAGGACATTATTATGATAACACTTTTGCCTTATTCTGTCAGTTGAAGTGGTAGTCCTAGATCCTTTTGAGAATCAAGGGAAGGGGACATGGGCTCCATCTTTTAAAGGAAGGAATTTCAGTTTGTAGCCATCTCTAGTATCACGTGGTAGTTCAAATAGTGCTAAGGGCTGTGAAAGAGACAGTAAGGCAATCTAGTAGAGAAATGTTGGGGTCAGTGTGGGGCGGGCAGTCATGTTGTTGGAAATGGCTTGGAGAGTGAGCCAAGATGGGCTTGATAAGGAGCTGGTGATGAGTATTCTAGCCTGGGGAAACATGCAGGTAGTAATGAATTTAGAGTTCTCCAAGGAACAGAAGGCCTGCGTGAATAGGGGAAAGGGGCTCAAAAAATCAGGAGGCCTTTGGAGGCCAGCTTAGGAAGTCTGGATTCTGTTCTGAAAACAGTGGAAGAGATGACATGATCTGATTGCTGCTTTGTCATTACTCAGTTTTGTGGAGCTGGGCATGGGTTGGGTAGAAGGAAGCAAGGAGCAAGGTAGGTATAGACAGACGTATTTGTGGAGTAGTCCAGGAAAGAGTTGGAGAGCAGTGGATAGTGGTGCAGTGATATGGACCTTATTTATTTTGTTAATTTTAACTCTTTTCCCTGATGGGAGGCCAGCATAAGTCAAACGATCTAACTTTTGGATGGCTATTTCTTACTCGCTTCTCAAACTGCCTAGAAACTGACAGAAAGGCAGCTTTAAGCAACCAGATGTTTTTCCCCTAGTTCTGGGTCTCTTGGCCCCAGAGCCAGCTGAATGCTATCACATGCTCTATGCCCCTGGGTGGAGATGGAAGAGGGGTGTGTGTGTGAGTGGCCTGGGGGCACCAGTAGGTTTCTGGTGAGGTGGGGAATGATCTTGACCCTGAGTCTTTGTATCACAGTTTTTGCTGTGGGGCTTTTGATTTCAGGTTACTTCTTCAGGGTGAGGTCAAAGCAAGCTGCCCAAACTGAAAGCTTGGGGATCTGAGTTCTGATTTCAGCCCTGTTCTCTAATTTCTCCTGGCTAGGTGATCATTTCTCGCTACATGAGGGAATTGGATCCATGATGTCCAGTGCTGTGCTCAGCTGTTGCTGTTGTGCCTCTGGGCTGTCTCTGGAATTATTGAGGTGTCCTAGAATCTGCCTCATGGGTGGCAGGGATGCCCCAGGGAACCAGGCCAAAGTGCCAATATACCCTCCATTTCTTGTGTGCTTTTCAAACCTTCTAAGCCACCACATACATCCCATTCATTATCTCCATTCATTTTCACAACAGCCCTGTGGGATCTAGCTATAGTTGTGATCCTTATTTTGTAGTAAGGAAATGGGAGCTCAGAGAGGCTCTGTAATTTGCTCAAGGCTCTGCAGTAGTTAGTAAGTAGCTGGGATTTGTGCCCATAGCAGATTGACTCCAGAATTAATGTCTTACGTATTGTTTGGCCTTGCATTCTCCATGACCACAGTGTTCATAATCCTGCAAAGAAAACTATTTCTTGGGGAGACAGAGGACCCATACATATCTTCAGATTTGATGGCCTTGAAGTCCCCAGCTCTGCCCCTCCTATGGCTCTCTGGCATTAAGCCTAGTGGGTGTGAGCCAGGCCCTAAAACTTCTGATCCTGCTGGGATCCCTGGCCCTCTTAGAGATATTCCTCTTCAGCTCTGTCAGGCTACCTGCAGACTGGCTGGAAAGAGCTATCTATACCTTGTGGTTTTTTCAGGCCAGGCCTCAAGGCCATTAGGAAAGGAGGGGGGCTCTCTGAGCTTTGGTTTATCACCAAAGGGGATGGAAATACTGTTGGTTTTGGGCTTTTTAACTTTTTTTGAAGGGGAATTTTTTTCAGATTACGCTGCACCAATTTGTTGTAGAAAAATACCCAAATATATATTAGCAAAAAGGAAAACAATCTTGGCAGTTCCACCAACCTCCAGTACTATTAAGCAGTGATGGGATTGTGTATCTAACTAAGTAAGTGCTGCCTAATAGAAATATAGTATAAGCACACAATTTTAAAATTTCAGTAGGCATATTAAAAAATTAAAACAGATGAAGTCAATTTTATAAAATAACCCAAGATATTCAAAATATCAGTTCAACATGTAACCAGTATAATTATTGATATTTTATATATTCTTCATACTAAAGGTTTGAAGTGTGATGTTTTCATACTTAAAGCACTTTCTAATTTGGACTAACCACATTTCAAATGCTTAGTATCCACCAAGTAACTAGAGGCTACTTTGTTGGATGACACATTCTGGGTGTATGTGAGAGTGTATACACATATATATCATTTAAAAAAAATAGACAAAATGAGATAATATTTGTGAGCTGTATTTCTGCCCCACGTAGAAATAGGCTTTCAAGGGCACTTATCTTTAACACTCCAAGCAGCCTTGGAAAGGAAAGTAGCATTTTCCTAATGAGAGAAGGGTTAAAGAGCTGGCCCAATGCTCTGCAGAGAAGAAATGAAGGCAGTACATGCCCCAGCACTGCTGCCCGCTGTAGGCACTCTGGGGTTGAGCCTAGACCATGAATTTGGGTCAGAATTCACACATACACGGGCACATGCACGCTGCGCTTTGCTGAGGGAAGCAGGTCCAGGCAGGAGAAGCTATTTACCGAGGCTGTTACCTAGTGTTTAACATACAGGCATCCTAGACTCCTGTGCTAGTTCTTCCACCACACCCACCTGCCCTCTCAGAGCTTGCCCACTTGGTTTTGAAACTTGTTCAGGTACAAAAGGAAACGAGTAGAGGATGAGCACAGGCTCCTTATTGGTTTTTCTTCAGAGTGTCCCCAGGCCTACAGCACTCCCCACCCCCACAGAGCTAGATAGCATTGGTCCAAGTCTAACCAGGAGAACAAAGGCAGATAGATAGGCAGTGGGAAAAAGACTAGTAGTTGGAACAGAGTGGGTGCAATGAGTTGGCCTAAGTGAGGTTAAGCCTTAGAAATCTTTAAAAAAAAAATTGGGGGGGGGGGCGGTGTTGAACTCCAGGGCACTCGACCACTGAGCCACAGCCCCAACCCTATTTTGTATTTTACTTAGAGACAGGGTCTCACTTAGTTGCTTAGTGCCCTGCTTTTGCTGAGGCTGCCTTTGAACTCGAGATGCTCCTGCCTCAGCCTCCTGAGTGACTGGAATTACAGGCGTGTGCCACTGTGCCCAGCTCTAAATGACTGGTTTGTGAAACAGTCCTGTACTCCTTTGTGGCAAAAATCTATTTTTTATTCTTTGGATATTGGGAATTGAACCCAGAGATGTTCTACCACTGAGCCACATCCCTAGTCCTTACATTTTTTATTTGGGGATGGCCTCAAACTTGTGATCCTTTGGCTTAGCCTCTGAATCTGAGTCCCTGGGATTTAAGGGGGTGCACTACTGTGCTCAGTTACAATAAACATTTTTTAAAAGTACTTGACTCTGTTGACCTTTCCATCCAGGAGCTGTGACATAGCAATTTACCCTTTGAAGGGGAAAGTTTTCTTGCTAAGAATTGGGAATGAAGCCTGAGGATTGTGTGATGATCCCTTCATCACACTCCCACTCCTGTTGGCTGTGACTGTGATTGTAGTTGCTCTGAGATTCTTGGCCATTTCAGATCTCCCTGCCCCATTCCCTGACTTTGTGATTATAGACTTGAAAAGCCAGAGTTCAAAGGAGATTTGGAAGCCATCTGGTTATTTCTCATTTTAACAAAAAGCCAAGGCGATCTTGACCAAAGTCTCCCAGGTGGCACCAAAGGGCTCACAGTGTCCAGTGCCTGGTCTGTTTTTATTCTGCTTTGTTGCTCTGGGGAAGGAGAGAAAGGAGGCCCTTCAGGTGGTGGCTGCTGCCGGAGTGGAAATAGAGAAGAGAACTAGGTCTGGCAATGTGAATCCCCAAGGCAGATCTAATGTAGATATTGTAGCTTCTGGCCCTCCAGACACATGCCTTCAACGCTCTTTCCTGAGTCCTGAGAGGGCCAGGGAAGTCCTGCCCAGATGGAGAAAGTGTTGCCTGGTGATGTTCTGTGTTTCCTGGAAATAGGCTGCTTGCCCTTCTGCTCTGCCTTCCAGATGAGTTTTTGGTGCTAGGGTCAAAATGAAGCATCTGCTTGGGACTCCAGAACACTAAACAGATATGCAGGGCAAGGAACCCGAAGGAGGCCCACCAGTGGGTTTGGGGATAGGGTAGAAAACCTTGTCAAGTGGTGTTCAGAGATTTGTAATTTTCAGAATAATAGCAAGTATTGAGTACTTCCTATGTGCCAGGCACTTTTACAAGAACCTTATAAGTAATGACTAATCTTCTCAATTCCATGAGGTTAGGGCCCTTCCCATTTACAGAAACCCATCATCACCCAGGGAGAAGTGACAGAATCTAGATTCTGACCCTGGGGTTCAGCCCAGATGCACTGCCCTGCTGGTGGGATGAAGGAAGGTGGACCAGGCCAAGCTTAGAGGAAGGGGGCAGTTTTTCACACCCCCAGCCTACACTCTTTCCATCCACAGAGGTACTGTTGTATAATTCTTGCTCATTTCTACATTTTATTCTTCTGGGTCTTTCTTTAATTTCTCTAGAAGAACCCAGGCCTAAGAGTTGTAGGTCTTGCCTGGAATGAGGACAGAGTAGTCCCTGGAAGGAAAGAGCCCACCTTTCCCCTTGGCAATCTTGTTCACTTCTTCTTTTTTTTTTTTATTTTTTTATTTTATTTTATTTTTTAATTTTTTATTTTTTTTATTGGTTGTTCACAACATTACAAAGCTCTTGACATATCATATTTCATACATTAGATTGAAGTGGGTTATGAACTCCCAATTTTACCCCAAATGCAGATTGCAGAATCACGTCGGTTATACATCCACAATCTTGTTCACTTCTATATTGACAGTAGCTAGCACATAGTGTGGGCTAAATATTTGTCGAGCTGGAGAGCAGTATTCAGTCCTTGACAGACTGGAATTACACATGCTTATGTTGTGTGCCATTCTTTCTCCTGCCCATAACAGACTTGGACCCAGGTTTTTCCTGAGCAGTAGGCTGCCTGGGGGTCCTCTGTACAGCACCCTAGGCAAGACAAGCCTTCCCAGGTGGAGTTAAAAAAATTAAAGCCGTTATGAAAACTGAGCCCTGGGAGTATAGAGAGCTGTCTTGTTCACCAATGCTTCCTTCCTCTGTGCTGACACAGATGGAGTGTTGGGTGGAATTCTCTTTAAGAGCTTCTCAGCCCTGGTCACCATAAGGTAATTTCTCTGGTGGTTTATACTGTTTTATTTTTCCCTGTGCCTTGAAGAAGGACCTATAGAACCCCCTGCTTTTTCACCTCCTTTTCCCCTCTGCTGCCTGTCCTTTGACCTGCAGGGTCTCTAGTTTTCTCCATCCATGTTTCCCAGTCTGCTGGAAGAGGTAAAATTCCCCTGGGGCTTTGGTGCTGGCCTGAGCCCAAGGTCTTCAGGTCAAAGGTGGCCTTGGAGTATTGCCTTTGAAATAAACAGTGCTTTGACCTTGATTGTGCTCCCCCTTCTTCCCTGTGCTAAGTTGCACTGTCCTTACCTGGCAGGTACTTATGGGACTGAGAGAAGAGGATTCTGTCATGAGTGTCCTCAGTGCTCTGTGTGACTTGCAGGCTTGAGCTTGGAAGTCCTTTAGAGACATAAAGAACCTAGTGTTTGTCACCTTCAGTTCTAAGAGGGGTCTGGGATAGCCTGGGATTTCAGATCTTCGGGATCACATACCTCTCACTGTGTGTCCTTTGATGACAAATAGCTTTGCTTCTTTGAGTCAGGGACTCAAAGGGACAGTAGTTTCTCCACGGTGAGGATTAAAAAAAAAAAAAAACAATGCACAAAAGGCTTGTAGCCGGAGGCCTGACTTCCTGAGGTAAATGTTTAGTAAATGGAAGCCATTATTTTAAGGGACCCAAATGTCAGGGCATTGGGTGAACAGACAGCAAGGTTTAGGGTAGGAGAAGGCAGAGGCTGTTTGGATGAAAAGAGGAAGCAGATGGAAAGCTCCCTTCAGAAACTTCATTTCTCCTGGCACTGCCCCAGTTTGGAACTTGTAAAACTGAACCCAGGCCCAGCCCAGACTGAGCCACGTGACCTCAAATCTGACAAGACATTCTCTTGACCTGACCATTCTTGGTTTCTGGTGCTGGAGAGGGGACTATGGGTAAACAGGGATGAGCTTCTGAAACACCCTGGCTGCTGAGTGTGTGTAATCAAACCGCTGTAGCCTCCTGTCAGCCTCCTGTCTGCAGGTGCAAGCCCTTGGACTTGGTGACAGGGTCCTTCCTGGCTCTCACTCACTGGCAGTTCAGTTCTCACACATTATTTGGCATCAGCCTTGTACAGAAGAAGCTTGTTAAAACTCAATGCCCCAGGTTGGCCCACCTCCCCACATTGATTTCTGGAGTTTGGGAAGAGGCAGGAGTCTGTATTTTAGCCAACCCTGCGCCTCCCTGCCAGGTGCTAGCCAGTGCTCCAGTGTCCACAGACGTGAGGTGAGGGTTTTCCACACGGGTTTCTGCTTGGAAACTCCACCTGAGTGGGAGGCAAGTGAGGAGGGGACTCAGAGCCCATTTCTCTCAGAAAAGCTCTTGTCATTTTATTCTTTTTTTTCTTTGGTACCAGGGATTGAACCTAGGAGTACGTAATCACTGAGCCATATTCTCAGTTCTTTTTTAATTTTTTGAGACGGGGGTCTTACTAAGTTGCTTAAGGCCTATTTAAGTTGCTGAGGCTGGCTTTGAATTTGTGATCCTCCCACCTCAGCCTTCTGAGCCTTCTGAGCCGCTGGGATTACAGGCATGCACAGCAACACTTTGCTTTATTTTTCTTTTCAAAAAATTCTTAAATATTTAATATAAGAATGTAAACGTACTAGCGCATTTTTATTTTATTCTGTTTTGCAGTGCTGAGTGGGGATTGAACACATGGCCTCATGAGTACTAGGCAAGCATTCTACTGCTGGGCTACACCCCTAGCCCAAGAATGTAAATGTAAATAAAAAGAAATATTAAAACTAGAACCCAAGTACCTACTATTGGCTTAAGAAGTGCAGCCTTGATTTAAAAATGTCAAATGTTGCAGTTCTGGATAATAACCCTTCAGAAGTAACAGTTGAAACTTGTTGGATTGAATCCAAATCACTGATAAATATGTCCAAAGAAAACCTACCTTAGAATTATCTGGCAGATTCCTGACCCCACTATTCTTGAGCAGAAATCAGGAGGGTGAGATCACAGGATTCTACATTTTGATGAGCTCCTCAGCTGATAATTCTGCATTCAAAATATTGGGGTTGAAGCCCTTTGTAGCCAGTTTTAGGGGACACTTGTCCTCCTGGTAAGCTGGCTGCATTTAAGGGGATCTCTGGTGTAAGGACTATAAAGACACTCCAGATGACAGAATTCCACCCACCCTTACCACAGGCCTCTGAATTGAGAGACTAAAGACACTCAGGGAAATTTGCACCAAGCTTTACATATAAAGCTTTTTATATAAGATAGCTAGTACTGCAGTACTTGAGCCAGACCTGGCATCCCAGCCCAGAGGTCTGGTCACTCCCTTACTTTGACCTTGGAACATGGAGCAATGGTCCTTCTTTCTATGATAGCCAGATTTAGCAAATAAAAACAGGACACCAGTTAAAATTAAATTTCAAAGAACAATGATTTTGAAGTATAACTGTGTCCCAACTATTACATAGGACATGGTCTTAAGAAATTACTCACTGTTTATCTGAAATTCAGATTTAACTGGATGTTCTGAATTTCATTTGCTAAGTCTGGCAACTCTGTTCCTTCCCCCATTTCCCTTTTTAGGTCCCAGGGAGATTCTGAAATTGCCCCAAAGAAATAAAAAAAGATGACTGTGGGTTTTTTATTTTTTTATTTTTGTATATGTGTTCTAAATTTATTTTTAAATTATCTCATTTAATCTGTCAACTCTGTGAACTATTGTGGATCCTTTTCATAGTTTTGGAAAATGGGTGATTAGATCTAATGTCTAGAATTCTCTGTGTGTTGTCGTTTTTTTTTTTTTTTTTGGTACATGGGATTGAACTTGGGTACTTTACCACTGAGACATATCCTCAGCCCTTTTTATTTATTATTATTTTGAGATAGGGTTTTGCTAAGTTGCTGAAAAGGGCTTAGGGTGTAGCTTGGTGCCACAGCAACCCTGGGTTCTATTTCTAGTGTGTGTTGGGAGTTTTTCTTGAGAGTAGAGGGATACTGAATAGTGTGAGGAACAGTTCTGTGCCACTTTCAAATCCCTGAGCCCCCACCCCCCACCTCGCCCCATAAGTGACTGTGGTTGTGCATAGAGCTTTAGTTGGGGGAGAGTGGGGAAAGCTGTCATTGACTTCCCAACTCCCAACCTGCCAGAGTTGGAGGCAGCAATTTGATGATCCATCCCAGGTCTACAACAATTCACTGGTAACTTTGGATGCTGCCAGGTCACTCTTGGATCTCAGTTTTCCTGTGTATATATGATGAAATTTCTCAAGTCCTTTTCTGCCCTAGTGGGGTCTGGGATTAGCTTCTCTGCTTCAGTAGTGGGGTTCATCCAAAATAATTTCTTGAGGATTTGGATGCCTCTTTCAGCAGAGAATACCCTAAGATTTAGGAAATAAAAGTGAGCTTGCTGTCTTGTTTTATCTACTGCACACCCTCTCCATTTCTGTTTTCCTACAGCTGACTTTTGGTGCTTGACTTGAGGTGTGCTGATTCCAATTCCAAGGAGAACTGAACCTAGGTCCAGAGACATGCTGAGAAAACCAGATTGTACTCCTGTGCTGTTAAGTTGTAATGCAAAGGAATAATTGACCTCTCTCTTTCTCTCCCTGGAAGATAATGCTATGGAAATTGAGAAGCAACCATACTTACGTAAATTTCTTCATTAAGTAAATATTTACTGTGGGCTTACCACACACAGACTGCAATCCTTGACTTGGGACCAGTGAACAAGTAGAAATGACTCCTGCCCTCATGGAATTCCAGTAGTTTTCTACATAGGGCACACTAAAAACTAGGAAGGTTAGGGATGGGTGGTCAGTTCCATCTCTGCTGCTACTAGTTTGACCTTGGTTGAGCAAGCCATTGAACACTGAATCTTGGTCTCCTCATCTGTTAACTGGAGATCATTGTCATACTTTCTCTAGTGGTTGTGAAACAAACGATCTGTCCATGTTTAGAACTTTGGCACTGGACAAGGATGTGGGACCTGAGGATGATTGTGGTCTAGGTGGTTGAGATGTATACAGGTGTAGCCATTTGACGAGATGATGGGTACTCTGAGATACCACACTAAAGGCTGAATTAGAAATTGATCCAGGGTTGTTGCTGGTTGGGCAGCACCTGACACTGGGCAGCTGGGAAGGACTCCTGAGGAGTATTTACACTGAGATCTGTGACTAGGAGGAATCCACCATCCTGCTTCAAAATGTGCTGTGTCCTTATATAAGAGCCTTTCTTACTAGTAAAGGAAACTGTACATAGAAAGCAGCTTATATCAGTTTTTGGCACCTAATCAGTCCAAGGTAAAAAGTAGTTATTAATTTTAACTAGAACCCAATGTGCTCCTTAGAAAAGGCTGGTTAAGGATCTTGGAGGCCAGGGTTTTAATGGCTGCTGATATATTCAGCTGTGATGATTATTAATCAACTTTTGCGCAGTATTTCAGGGACTGCCATAGCCATGGGGTGGCTGTAGAGTTGTAGAGCCCATGTCTGGGCAGGGAGAGTATAAGCGTGGAGCAGCACCTGGGTCACCACAGGCTAAAGATAGTCCTCTGGGCCTGGGCCAGGCTGGCTAGCATGTGACCCTCTGCCCCTCCTCTGTGCTCAAGGGGACACAGACTCCCTGGCTTGGTGGCTGGCCTGAAGCTTCCTTTCACCAGGGCCCCAAGATGGTTTGACCTTCTGAAGGTTTCCCTCCCTTCCTCTCTGCCCACTCCTCTTCCAGACTCCAGAATGCCTTTCTGCTCTTTCTTGTGTTCCAGCTGCAGGTCTGGGGAAATCTGGGTGGGAGGGCTGGGCAGAGAGAGGCAATGGCAGCCGGAGGAAATTGGTGAACTAGCTGAGGAGGGTTAACCCAGCATTCTTTGAACTCTGTTTAAAAAAAGAAGAAGAAGAAGAAGTGGTCCTGTCAAGAAGGTGCTGGGGTCTGTAAGGGTGGGAAGAAAAGCTCTCCAAGTTCCCCTGTGACTCGACCTCATCCCCAGGCTGAGTGACAGCTGAAGGTAGTCAGGCTTTTCATAGACTATGCCCAGACTGGCTTGAGAGGGAGGGACAGGCACAGGTGGGTGACTCTGCGCCTGGTTTCACTGCCTTCCACAGTCAAGGTCCCAGTCTGCAGCTCAGACAGTGTTGGCTCTATCTAGGGAGGCTGAGGGTGGGGTGAGTCCTTGTCAGCTGCATCCCCCACCCCAGCAGCTTCTGGTCTAGGGTGTGGCTGAGGAGCCTCTCTGGGGCACAGTCTTCAGTAGAAGAACTAGGAGGTGGACCTGTAGGGAACATTGCTTTCCTTGTAGGGCTGCCGCAGTGTTAGAGTTAGCAATTCTGGTGGGGTACACTTGATGGCAGTTTGCCTTGATCCTCTGTCTGGAGGTGGGGGATGCTTGTCAGGTCATTGGTATTTGATCCTGGGAGTTTCACCCAACTCTGACCTTAGGTAACCTTGCCATTGAGAGCCTGCCCTGTTTATTGCCCAAAGTGAGGTGGTTACATGGACCCTTCCCCATCTTCTCTTTCACCTCCTCCTGGTGGTTAAGAACACAGGTTTTTGACTCAGAACTATGTAGCTTCAAATCCTGTTGTTCTGCTTGGTGACTGTGATCTTGACAAATAACCTTTGTACCTTGTACCTTGATTTCCCTGCTTGTAAAATGGGACCAATGAAAGGTACTAATTCAGTGTTATTTTAAGGATTAAGAATTACAAAGTGTAGAGCAGCATGGAGCACTCTGCATGCCATCTGATGCCATCTGCACTTTTTTTTCCTAAATATTTATTTTTTTTAGTTTTAGGTGGACACACTATCTTTATTTTACATTTATGTGGTGCTGAGGGTCAAACCCAGTGCCTCGTGCATGCTAGGCGAGTACTCTACCACTGAGCCACGATCCCAGCCATGCCACCTGCACTTGTTTGATACTGTCTTCATTGTGCTGCTGGCAACTCTTTCCTTGATACGAAATCTGACACCTTGCCTTTTTTCTCCTCACACCTGTAGAACCAGTATTCCCTTTAATTTTGTTGAGGAATGTGTGGCTCCCTTAGTGCAGGAGGGTCCCCACTGTTACCCAGCTGACCAATGCTCGAGTCTGGACAGGGACTTGGCACTGATTCCAGGCAGACAGTTGTCTGAGAATCAAGTCTAAGATGAGGTCTGGGTTCCTCTGGGACCCTTCAGTGTCTAGACATTTGTTTCTCTGTCCCTGGGAGGACTGTGTTGCCAGGCTCTGAGCTGAGGCACTGGGGTCGCTGTCCACAGGGAGTGCATAGTCTGGCAAGGCAGATAAGTAGCCAGGCAGTTAGCAGTGGGTAGTGAGAGCACACAACAGAGACACTTGACTGCACGTGGGATCTGGAGGATCTCCCTGAAGAGGTTGACTAATAGCCCAGTGGAGGGCAGCAGACTAGTGGTGAATGTCATGCAGCTCTAAGCCCAGCAGTCAGGGTGAACTGGGCCTCTTCAGCTGCCAGTCTCCAGGAGATGATGCTAGCTCCCAAGCCAGCATTCAGGCTTCCCCGTTCTCTGGTGGTACTTAGACCTGAAACCTGGTAGTTCTCTCTGTCTGCTCATTCCAGGTTCCGCAGACTTTCCTAACCAGCCCAGTCTTGTCTCACCTTTGACTACACCGGTCCTTGATTTCAATTCTAGCTTCTCCCTTCCTTTAACCAGTTCTCTGCATGACCTGATGAATTTGAATTACCATGTGCCTTTTCCCCTAAAAACCTTTGCTAGTGTCCCATCACTCGAACTGGAGTACTTTAAGGCCCCTTTGGGTAGCTTTTTGTATTAAAAGGTCAGCAGCTTTAGGATCTCTCTAGAACAAGATAATGTAGAAAATACTTGTTAAACTTTGTATCTGGGTTTAGACCTTTTGGTAGGCTGGAGAGACTGCTGGAGGCCCTCTCTGCCTCTCCCTACCTGATGTCTTGAAGAATGACTAAATTTTCCCATTACTGTAAAACTCTAGGCCTTTTCAGTGTCGGTCTTTCCTTTCCAACAAAGCAGAGTTTGATATCCTGCCTGTGGAATCAGGGAAGATCTGTGGTAAATTCCCTCATTTTTCTTTCTCCATTTAAGACGCAAAATTCTGAAAGTTTTTCTCTTCTGGAAAAACTTGCCCTGGAGCCCTGTCTGCAGCTGTCTCCTGTCTACAGGGCAGTGCAAGGGTGCACATGCCCTGCCCCCGCCCCCCCAACCCTCCATGGATCATTGCCTGGAAGAAGAGCCAAGCTTGGTGGGGATCATTTGTGATCTGGTCTGGGTGAACTGCGCCAGTTGATTCCCAGGAGTTCTTTCGATGCCCTCCGATTCATAAATGATAAAAAATTGGTGACACTGCTCTTTTTCTCTTGGTAAGGATAATGATTGCATGGAAATATTAAGCTGCTTTTGTGAATTTGAATTGTAATTCTCAGCAGTTGTTGAGTGTTTACTGTGTGCTAGGCACTCTCACTGTCTTCTAAAAGTGTTCCAGTGGTCCTGTACAGTAACTGCCTTTGGTTTATACAAAGGAGGCCTAAGTTCACAGGGCTCTTCAAAAGGCAGAGTAGGCAGGGATTTCAACCCAAGTCTAGTAATTTAAGTCTCTTGTGCTCGACAGCGGGACTATCTGGTTTTCCTAGGAAATGTTTGAATGAAGGGGTGTTCCACACTTGAAAGCTGAGGCTCATCCCCAGGAGTTAGACCACTCTACCCATCTGGGCACCTGCCATGCTTTCCTTCCATCCCCATATTAGCTCCTCTGTCCTGCCATTCCTCAGCCACCTTATTTCTGTCCTTTGTTTCCTTTCTTTATTAATCAGCATTAGTGGATTAGCTTCTGCTCCTCACCACTCAGAATCATCTGTTTTTAAGTAAAGATGGTGAGTTTGCCATGCATATACAGCTTCAGGAAACTGCCTCTAGTGCCCCTACCTCTACTAAATTCAGATTGCTTCTTGCACATGGACATTTTGGTGTGCTTCACTTTTAACAAATGCATGTATGTGTTACGGAAGCCTTTGACCCTAGAGTTAGAGCCAGTACTGGCTCCTGGCTGATGATGGTCCTGTGGGACAGAAAGTGCTTTTCTTCCTATTCCAGATACCCTTTAGCCTCTGATATGCCTTAGTTAAGGAGGAAGACCCTCCTAGGGCCTCTGTCTGCCATCTTCCCCCCTGGAATCCTGGGCCCCAGATCTATGGACAGGTAAGCCAGCTGGGCCCTGCCTGGGCCTGCCTTTCCACACTTGCCCCTCCCTCTCTGAGGACTGCTTCCTTGCCATCGCCAGGAAGCACTCTAACACCAGGGAGTTTTTTGACCCATTCCTGACACAGTGAGCTACTGGAATTCCCAGTGAGCTGGTAGGAGTATTGGCCAAGGAGTGGAGACTTGGAGCTCCCATCCCTGGGAAGCCTCTTCCCCTTTTGCAGCCTCAGTTTTCTGTCTACAAATAGAGAAGATCAGAACTATGGTCCTTTTTGCTGCTCTGACATTCTTTCACCGTTTTCTTGGGCAAATGAATAGTGGTGTTCCTTGAGATGGGCTTGGGTCAATGGTGGCAGACACAGGTTTTAGAATGTAGAAGTGGAAGGAAAGGACTTGTGTCCTGACTATATGGGATGGCGCTGTTCATGGGGATTGGTGTCTGCACAAAAGAATGGGTTTTGTTGGAAACCATTTCAGATACCAAGCCCTACTAGACCTGTGTATTCTCTTTGTGGGGGTGAATATGCACACAAGCTGGCACACGCAGTGGGTGGCTGAGAGAGGACCCAGAAAGGGATATATGATTTAAGTCAGAAAACCTAGCCTCCTGTAGTGCTGACAGCAGCTCATCTGAGTCTTCTTGGGTTTTCGTGAGGCCCCACATGATTTTAACAGAATTTTATGCAAGGCCTGAGAGGGTTTTCTCTCGATAGTGGATTTTGCTGCTGCTTTGGTGGCTTTGTTCTCCTTGTCAGGCAGTCTGAAGCTCTAGCTGGAAGCTAAGCAAGAGCAGGGCAGCATGGATCCTAGGGACAGGGCTTGGGTATAGAGCTTTTTCAACTCCACATAGGACTCAGGTAGGAGTATGCCTGCATATACCCAGACCAGCTTCATTCCACTCATTAGTTTAGGATTGCTGGTGGAGGAGAGAATCAGCAGGGCCTTCTTATGGCAGGGGGTCCCTTACATTGACTGGAGACTAAACTTTCAGTGCTTTACCATGTTCCATTGTGATCTTGATAAACAAAATGTTGGGCAGGGTGGTCACAATATGTGTCTCTTTTTAGTTTTGAAAGTCTTTTAATAAGAAGAAACAAAAAAGACTATTGACCTGAAAAACTGCCCCACCTTTTCAGGGAAAGTGTTCAGAACACTTTGCCCCTGAACCCGATTCCCTTTCCAAACTTCCTATTACAGGCCCTTTGGCTTGCTTGCATGAGTGCAGTATTGTTGAGGACTGGGAGAAATGACCAGCATGGCATGGATATACACTATCCTGGCCCTGAGGCAAAGCAGGTGAAGATCTTTAGCCTAATTAGATCTACAACTACCCGTTCGTTCCCTGTCTGGGTCAACTTAGGAGTTATAGGTCTCGGGGTTTAGAGCTGCCTGATGGGCCTGAGGCCTCCATCTCCTTGGGACTAAGATACCGTGTTTCTCTACTGCCAGTGCTGGGGGTGAGGGATGCTATGGGTTGGGCCTCACTGCATCAGATATCAGAAGGCATGTGGTATGGGGTACAATGAGGGGGCAGTGACTGGCGGAAGCCAGGAATGCTTGGGCTGCACAATCAGTCGGGCAAGGACACTCTCTACTCATTAAGAGAACATGGGTCTGATCAAGGAGTAGAACATTCCTTTTGAAGCCAGATGAGTAGATTTCTCTGGTCAGGGACTAGGGGCAGCTCTTGCCCTGGTATGGCTGGCCAGCAGTGCAGACAAAGTGAGGGGAGAAGTGGGTGAGTAGAACCCCAGGATGAATCTTTTCCTGTGGTCTCTGGAGCAGGAAGAGGCAGAAACCTTTGGTCTTCAGACATGCTGAGAAAATAAGTGTGGTTGTATAAGGTACTTTTAGAACCATTTCCTTTTCAAAAAAAGGGGGGGAAAGGACATGTTTCTTTAAAAAAAAAAAAGAGTTCATATCTACTTTTGTACAAGAATTAAAATCACTGTAAATACACTACTTCATTCGTGATAACACTCATGTATCCTCCCTGAGTTTTTACTTTGAGTGTGCAAATGCACATTTTAATTTGTTTAACAAAAAAGAAATGATTCTCATTTATTGTGCTCGTCTTGTCATACATATAGAGATATTCTCTTTTTAATGACAGGTGTAAAAATGGATGATCTTAAATTTATTTGGACAGTTACTATCAGATTTATAGAGTGCTTCTAATTTTTTGAAGTTATAAGTAACGCTTTGTTGGTCTTTCTGAACAGTTTTTTTCTGATTTGCCTCATCAGGATAAAATTTTACTGGTGGAAGTATCAAGTCAAATGGGAGCCCACTTTTTCTTTGGAAACTTGAGAGTCTCGCTGTTTATAAGATGTTGAGGACAAATATGGTCCCTGGACTTGATTGCCTTTTTTATCTTGCCTTCCCAATGATCACTAGCTCTGGTCTGTTCACACAATTACTTCTAGAATGTTAGGGCCAGAGAGATCTTTCAGATTCTGACTCTGAATCTGCTGTGATTTGGGAGCCCTGAATTAAAGTGCTAGTTTGGGCATGGATTTCCCTCAGGCCCAGGCCCCATTTTTATAGTAGGGTGTTGACTTGAGCCCTGAAAGGGCTCTCCCACCTCAGAGTCTGGGTTTCTGGGTTTTGACAGCCAACTCTTTGCATGATCTCTCTTTCTATGATTTCTTCAGGGAAGGGCTAGTACAAATGTTACTGGTGCTTGATCTCATCGATCTCATCTCTCCTCTGTCCACTCTGACTTCTTCCTCTGGGAATCTGAAGGTTGCCTGGTTGAGTAAGGATGGTGGTGAGGGCGAGGAGTTGGCAGTGGCCCTTCACAGGCTTTGCATAACCATTTTCTCTCTGCCTTGTTCCCACAGAACATTCTGCTCCAGCCAAGGTGGTGAGGGCAGCTGCTCCTAAACAGCGAAAAGGCAGCAAGGTAGGAAATGGCATGGGTAGGCCCTGGGGAGTCACTTGTGGCACTGCAGTGCAGTGCATTCTTTACCCTTGTAAAGAGTGCTTCTGGACTGCCAGGTACTGCTGGCTGCTCTACAGATAGCAGGGGAATGCTTTCTGGGCCCCAGGATGGATGGTCCTAATGAATAGACTGATTTGGCTCTTGATCTCTCCTCTCAGTAGAGCTGGACCTTGAGTGAGGGGCTGAATGGCAGAGGCAGGGTCACCCTAGGGCCCTCATAGAATGTTCCTTACAGGTTGGTGATTTTGGAGATGCAATCAACTGGCCCACACCTGGAGAGATAGCCCACAAGAGTGTGCAGGTGAGACCGGGAAGGGATGGGCAGATTTGAACTCTGTTTGGCTTCACAAACTTTCAAAACCTTGGGTTTTACCTTTCTTAATTTTTAAAAAAAGGGGGTAGTTGGGGACTGGGGTTGTGGCTCAGTGGTAAAGCACTTGCCTAGCATGTGTGGAGTACAATACAACATAAAAATAAATAAAGGTATTGTGTCCATCTACAACTAAAAGGGGAGTGGGTAGTTGGTTGGGCATGGTGGTAAGCACCTGTAGTCCCAGCTACTTAAGAGGCTGAGGCAGGAAGAGGATCATTTTAGTCCAGGAATTTGAGGCAAGCCTGGGCAACATAAAAATAAATAAATAGTCGTTACTATAATATGGGCGACATTAAAATAGCTAGGCATTCTCATTATTTGAGCCAGTGCCTTCTATTATGGACTGCCAGATACTGTCTGATCATCCTCTCTAAGTCTTCAGCTCTTGGTGGCTTGTGGGAATTGGCTATCAAATATGTTGCTGTATTCCAAAGCCTGTCTTCTATCACTGCACTTGCATTTCCTATAAGCAACACAGGAGAGGATATATTAGGCCAGGTACTGACCTCCAACTTGGGGAAGCTTATGTAGCTCTTCTAGTCAGTTGTCTTCTTCTTAGCACTTGTAACCTAAATCCCTTGTTCACTGGCTGTGACCACTTTGAGTGGGTGAAGTCCTTATTCTGGAGCTGATGTAGGTAGGCCAGGGGCCAGCATCTATTCCACCACACAGACTACCAGAACCACATGGTAGTCCCTATTGCAGGGAATAAACATTAGGCTCCTGGGCATTGTCTTTGACATTAGACACAGGTAAGCCTGAGAGACAAGTTGTCTTTCCCACCTCCTGGCCTGTGTGAATTTGCTTTCAGTAAAGGCATCTCAAGTGTGGAAGTAGGGTCTTAGATTGTATCTAGTTTACCTGCCATCACATGCTGTTGCTCCTCTGCCTACCTTTCTAGTGACAGGAAGCTCTTCCACTCATCCCAAAGGCTCTCCTACACACGCTCACTTCCTATTGCCTTACTTTCTGCTGTAGCCACAGTCTCACAAGCCTCAGCCTGCCCGTAAGCTGCCACCCAAGAAGGACATGAAAGAACAGGAGAAAGGAGAGGGGAGTGATAGTAAGGAGAGCCCGAAAACCAAATCAGATGAATCCGGGGAAGAGAAGAATGGGGACGAAGACTGCCAGCGAGGCGGGCAGAAGAAGAAAGGTGAGTTGAGCAGGACTTGAGAGGAGATGGCCACACAGAAATGAAATGGGGACTGCTGAGTGCTGTGGCACGTTCCTATAATCCCAGCAACTTGGGAGGCTAGGTGAGAGGATCACAAGTTTGAAGCCAGCCTCGGCCATTTATTGAGGCCCTAAGCATTTTAGTGAGACCCTGTCTCAAAGTAAAAATAAAAGACTGGGGATGGTAACTGTGTTGAATCCCCACTACCAGTTAAAAAAAGAAGAAGAAGAAGAAGAAGAAGAAGAACTCTGAGGACTGCTGGAGGATTTTTAGATCCAGCAGAAGGCTGATTGCTGTAGCCATTGAGATAATAGTATTCTCTGTGGCTGTTGGTCCATTAGTTCACCCTCTTGAAGACAGGAATTTACATTGCTTTTTTAAGAGTTTCCAAAAAATTGCTGAAATGGTTCAGATACAGATTCAGCTTTTCCAGTAGAGATCCAAAGTAAAAATGGTTTAAATAAGATAAACGTTGGTTTCTCTATGGGTACGGTGGTGCATGCCTTGTAATTCCAGTGGCTCGGAGGCTGGAGCAGGAGGATCATGAATTCAAAGCCAGCCTCAGCAAAAGCAAGGTGCTAAGCAATTCTGAGATTCTGTCTCTAAATAAAATACAAAATAGGGCTGGGAATGTGGTTCAGTGGTCAGTGCCCCTGAGTTCAATCCCCAGCCCCCCACCTACCCACCCCCACAAAAAAAAATGTTGGTTTATCTCTCAGAACGTTGGTGTCAGTCAGCCAGGCCTAATACTACAACTCCTGCCTGCTTTCCTTTTGCAGCAGTGCCTTGGCACTTCAGCATCCAAGATGGCTCCCTATTTCCTGCTCACTCTAGCTAGCAGGAAGGGAGAGAGGGAAGGACAGCTCTTTTCCTTGTAGGTACTCCACCTGGAATTGGCTCCTTTATTTCACAGGCAGGATTTTGACATGTGTCTGAAGAGAACCTAGAAAGTGTAGTTCTTTATCATCCTGGGTAACCATGTTGATGACTCTAAAAGTTTGTTCTCAGACTCTGTAGAAATCAACATTGAGAGTTAGCCAGGAGTCTCCATCACACTGAAGGCCATGGACCTCCTTACTTTAGAGATGAAAAAGAGGTCTGGTGTGTGGGAAAGGAATCTGCCCGAGGTCACCAAAATGTGATTTAAGCCAAAGCCCAGGGCAGCGGGAAAGTTGGGCAGCAAAATCCTCTCTCAAGCCTTTTTCATGTGTTCATGCTGTCCTCCAGGGAATAAACATAAGTGGGTTCCCCTGCAAATAGACATGAAGCCCGAAGTTCCCAGAGAGAAACTTGCCTCACGCCCCGCTCGCCCGCAGGAGCCAAGACATACACCTGCCAACCGAGGGGAGATCAAAGGTACACAACTGTCCACTATAGAGGGCCTGGACTTGGGAGATAACCTCAGGCCTGACCTGTTGCTCACTCTCCCCTCTAGGGTCTGAGCCTGCCACCTATATGCCTGTGTCTGTGGCCACCCCCACCCCAGCCTGGCAACCAGAGACCAAACCGGAGCCTGCCTGGCACGACCAGGACGAAACATCGAGTGTGAAGAGTGATGGGGCTGGTGGGGCGCGGGCTTCCTTCCGTGGCCGTGGACGGGGGCGTGGTCGCGGCCGGGGACGCGGCCGGGGTGGCACTCGAAGTACGTGAGGCCCCTTTGGGCTCCGGGATGTCCAAGGGAATGCGGCGGGGGTGGTGGGCAGGAATATTCTTTTTCTCACAGCACCCATTTCCCCGTAGCCCATTTTGACTACCAGTTTGGCTATCGAAAGTTTGATGGTGCAGAGGGGCCTCGAACCCCCAAGTACATGAACAACATTACCTACTACTTTGACAATGTCAGCAGCACTGAGCTTTACAGCGTGGACCAGGAGCTGCTCAAAGACTACATCAAGCGACAGATGTGAGTGTTGAGGGGAGCAGGGCTGCTGAGAACTGGGCGGGAGGTGAGGGGCTTCCAGTGGGTTGCAGCTGGCAGGCAGAGTAGGGAGTGCTCCCTTGGTGGCTAGCACAGCTAGGTGACTTTTCTCTTGGTCTTTCATCTGACTTTTCATAGTTAATTGTTGATTACTGAAGTAAAACCATATTTACCTTAAGGAAATTTGAAACTACCACTAATGAAAAGGAGGAAAGATGCCTAGAATCTGCCCACTACTGTGCCTCCATTGGTAATGAAAGCACTGACTGAATGCTAGCAAATGTTTATATATAGAGTTCTCACTATTGGCCAGGCTCAGTGAAGTATTTTATAGGCATTATCTTATTTTATACTGTGATCTTTTTTTTTTTTTTTCAACTGCTGAATTCCTGTGAGTTGGGTCTTTTGTCCCCATTTTATAGGTGAGCAAACAGGACCAGTACACAGCAAGTATTTAACAGTGCAGATCAGAATCCATTTCTGTCTGGTTGCAAAACCTTTGCTCTTAACCACTCTAATATATAGTCTCACTGAGCTTGGAGAACCCATACAAGGAAGTAGATAATTGCAGTATGGTATTACAAGTGTTTTAGGAGCAAAAGAGAAAGTGGCCAACTATATTGGAAACTGGATTTAAAGAGAGATGAGGAGTTTGCCAGTCATGCCAAGGGACTGAAGGGCAGAGAGAATGATTTGATCTAAAGTTAGTGGCCATTGAAGGTATAGCCTCATTTCTTTTCAGCCCTTATACGGTAGGAGAGAGGCAGGACAGGTGAGAGGCAGTGTGAAGGGGGCTGGGGTGGATAATGAAGCAGGGAAGGTATATTGATGAATTATGCTTCAGTTGCTTAGTGATGCCTCTTCTCCCCTCCACTTAGTGAGTACTACTTCAGCGTGGACAATTTAGAGCGAGATTTCTTCCTGAGAAGAAAAATGGATGCTGATGGTTTCCTTCCCATCACCCTTATTGCTTCCTTCCATCGTGTGCAAGCCCTTACCACGGACATTTCACTTATTTTTGCGGTATGTCTTTCTCCCTGGGGTTAGGGTACTGCGGAAAGAGAGGTCCTTACTTAAAGAGCTGAAGTTTGGAGCTGAGGCAGAATCCTCCGGAAGAGGTCCCTATTTAATATCACTAGATACCAATCAGTTTCAGATTCATCCTAATTGTTCCCCCTCAATTTTTTTGAAAAATAGTTTTTGAATATCAGGATTCATATAAGACCCATAAATTGTTTTAAGTTTTCTTCTCCCTCTTTTTTCTTGGCAGTTTATCATTTGAATAAACCAGGTTGTTATCTTGTAGGATTTGCCACAGAATAGAGATGTCATTTAACATGTTAATGTGGCTGGGTACAGTGGTGCACACATGCCTGTTATCCTATCAACTCAGGAGGCTGAGACAGGGGGATCACAAGTTCAAAGCCAGCCTCCGGCACTAAGCAACTCAGTAAGACCCATCTCTAAATAAAATGCAAAATAGGGCTGGGATGTGGTTCAGTCGTCGAATGCTTCTGAGTTCAACCCCTGGTACCAAGGGTAAAAAAAAAAAAAATGCTAATCTATACTACAGTTTTTTGTAAATTGGTGACCTGAAGGCATGATGAGGTTCAGGTTTTTGGAGTTGTTGTTTTTTTTTTTTTTTTCCCCCTCTTGACAAGGCTGTTACATAAATAATGTGTTTGCTTCAGGTGACTCAACATTTCTTCTGTTTGTCCCTCTTGTAACATAAGCTGCTATTAACTATCACTGTGTATTATTTCATGAGGAATTACAAAATGGTGATACTCTGTCAGTATTCATTTATTAGCTATAATACCTTTTTGAGGAGAAACTTGCTTCATCAGTTATTCAGTTACTACGAGGTTGTACAGGGAGGGCAGGTTTTTTTTCATTGTTTTTCCTTTTGTTAAGTTTACAGAAGTATGAATTGATTTCTAATACACTTGAGGGTTGACTAATGAGAGTTTTTTTTTTAATTTGTTTTTGAAGCATAAGCATGTGAATTTTTATTTTAGTCCATTGCAGTTATTGTTAGATCATATTGTTCCATATTTACTTGGCCAATGGGATTCTCATTCATCTTGTACATCTCCTGTTCCAGACCTAAAATGGCTTTTAAATTTTTTTTTAAATAAAAGAACTCTAGTTCCTTTTGGGTGGGGGAAATAATATTTAGAAACCATAGTCTGAGTTACAGGGATGCTTATTGCTACTTGATTGATCATTTTTTCTAGAGATTTGTTTTTGTAAGAAGTAGTATATTTTGAGAATATACTGTAAAATTCAGGAGTGCAGGATCTTTATCTAATCCTAACAATCTTATATATCTTCTTTCTACTCTGCCAAAAATACCTAATGGTATCAGCATAATTATTTGTTTTATTCCACAGTGTATACACATTCTTACACTAATATCTCTACTACCACTGAATTTTATTTTCCTTCTTCGATTTATGTGACTATTTTCAGTTATATGAAATAACCTGTGTGATTATAAACTCATTCATGAAAGTTTAAATTCTTTTTTCCCATATTTTTATTGATACATTATAATAGTACATGATAGTGAGATTCATTGTGTTTGGACATGCACACAATATAGCAATATAATTTGGCCAATATCGTTCTTAACATTCTGTCACTTCCACCTTTTTTTTCTCTATCTTCCCCTCTAGGTAACCTTTTCTGAATTCTTCCAGCACCAGCAAAATTGAGGTGCTAAGCAATTCAGTGAGACCCTGTCTCTAAATAAAATACAAATTAGTGCTGGGGATGGGACTCAGTGGTTGAGTCCCCCTGGGTTCAATCCCCAGTACCAAAGAAAGAAAGAAAGAGATATTTCTCATTTCTGTCCTTCACCCATGCTGCATGTTTTTTGTTTTGTTTTAACCTGTTGCCTGGTATGGACATTTTGTTTCTAGTATTTTTTACTAAGACACAAACTGCATTGGTGTTAACAAATAGTTTTGTGTATTTCCTTTTTCATATTTTTACCAATGTGTCTTTGCTGTAGGTTTCTAGAAGTAGGACAGCTAAATTAAAGGTGAATGCATATTTAAATTTTACTTCCTTTTTTAGGGAATGTGCCTTTTGCATTTTCACCAGCAAGTTATGAACGCACCTTTCCCCACCTTACAAACACACTATTTTTTCACAGGTTGAAATTTTCCCTTTTTCACTTTGAAGATTTTTTAAAAATATTTTTCAGTTGTCAGTGGACCTTTATTTTATTTATGTATGGTGCTGAGGATTAAACTCAGTGCCTCTCACATGGCTAAGCAAGTGCTCTGCCACTGAGCCACAACCCCAGCCCCTCACTTTGAAGATTTTTTTTAAATTTTTTTTTTTTTTTTAGCCAATTACAGTGGCACATGCCTATAATCATAGCAACTAGAGAGGCTGAGGCAAGGAGGATCCCAAGTTCAAGACAGAAGTCATCAATTTAGTGAGGCCCTAAGCAACTTAACATGACCCTGTCTCAAAGTAAAAAGGACTGAAGATGTGGTTCAGTGGTAAAACACTCCTAGATTCAATCCCTAGTACACACATTCCCCTGCTCCCCCCTCAAAAAATAAGCTTTTTAAATAGACAATTTTCTTCTCCATTCTAATCTTCATTCTTTTTCTCAGAGATAATGCCCATAGCAGTTTACTTGTGAATCCTAGAAAAATTTATGTGTATATACTTGTTTTTACATAAAAACTGTAAAAGGGATCTTGCACATAGTAGCCAACTCCTGCTTTTTCAACTTTAATATATTTTGTGTCTTTCTATTTCTCCATATGTAAAGCTGTTTGTTTAGTGTCAGAGTAGTGTTCCACTGAATGGATATGCCATAATTTATTTGAATTGTTAACATGATGGCAAGTTAAATACTTTTTAGGTATTTTTCCTGTATTACTGTGAATGGCCTCTTGTCTAAATCTAAAAACATACAGATCCCTGTGTGTGCAAGTATTTGCTAGATTACTGGAAGTAGAATAGCAAGGTCAGTGGGTAGGTGTGGTTCGCATGTTGGTATCCCCCTACAAATTTGAAGATCTTATCTATCTGCCAGTCAGGGAAGAAGGTGCTAGTTTTATAACATTACTGTTTGCACTGGCTTTAATACCTAAGCCTATGGGGACCCAGTTGTCCCATCATCTCCAGGATCTCTGACTGTTCTTGTCTTTCCTCTTCATTCCTTTTCCCTCCTCCTTTCCTATAGGCCCTCAAGGACAGCAAGGTGGTGGAAATTGTTGATGAGAAAGTCCGAAGGAGGGAAGAGCCTGAGAAGTGGCCTCTTCCTGGTCCCCCAATAGTGGATTATTCCCAGACTGATTTTTCCCAGCTTCTCAACTGCCCTGAATTTGTTCCCCGTCAGCACTACCAGAAAGAGACGGGTAGGTGCCCTGCTGGCATGTAACTGCCTCCTCCTTGTCCTTGTCCTCTGGCTAGCAGTCCATCCTAGGGCTGGCCTCAGAAAGAGGAGTAGAGGGATGAGGACCTCACTTTTCCATCCTGCAGAGTCGGCGCCTGGCTCTCCCCGTGCAGTCACCCCAGTGCCAACCAAAACGGAGGAGGTCAGCAACCTAAAGACACTGCCTAAGGGCCTGTCTGCCAGCCTGCCTGACCTGGATTCTGAGAACTGGATTGAAGTGAAGAAACGGCCTCGGCCCTCCCCAGCACGGCCCAAGGTAGGCTAGATCATCCCCTGCCTTGGGTTCTAGGACCCTGGGTGGGAGGGCTTGCAGGGCCGTGGGGTCTCAAATAGGCATAGAACTCTGGCTCTGAGGGTCAAGAACAATCACAGGTGGTCCAGGGTCGTAATGTGAGTTGGAGTAGTGATTGCAAGAAAATTGATAATGGCCCATTTCTACTTTCTGAGACCTCCTTTCAGGACAGCATTGGCAGCAGTGGCCCAAGTTTCCTGATTCTTGAATGTTCTTTTTGCCTCATTGAAATCCCAAATGCCATGTTTGCAGTGCCTTTTCCCTGAATTTGTCCTCCCTGTCCTATATATATATAAGTGCTTTGGCTCCTTAAAAGAGGGAAGGAAGAGTGAGTAGATGCATGGCCCACATGTGGTGACTTCACTGACTTTGAATCTGGACTGAATCACAGGTCTCCTGCACTGATGGCTCAGTGATTTGTGAAATGTGTTAAACAGCAAGACTTCAGTTTACCATAGGGGATGGTGGAGTTAAACTGCTCTGAAATATTAAGCTGGGGTACAGTGGGGCAGGGGCAAATAGAATCTACTGTTTGAGAAATATTTCCATCTTAAGCTAAAATACTGCCTGTCTCCTTTCCAGGAGCCAAATTTATCTTTACTTGCTCACCCCATCCACTCTTTGGTGACTTTTTTTTTTGGGGGGGGGTAGATGGACACAATATCTTTATTTTCATTTATTTTTTAAATGTGGTGCTGAGGATCGAACCCAGGGCCTTACACATATGAGGCACGTGCACTCTGCCACTGAGCTACAACACCAGCCCCAGAGATGACCTTGGACTTCGGGTCTAAGGAATTCTGTGCTTTTTATATTTTCACTGGCTCTCATCATCTTCTCTTTCTGTTGGTTCCAAGAATTCCCCACTGTTATGGCTACAGCCCTTTAAAAGATGCTGTAGACAGGCCCGAGGCACAGGGGAAAGGTATTAAGGGAACAAAAGCTTTACAAAACCCAGGCCCCTATACTACAAAGACGTGGAAAAAATGGATCCAGTCTAAGTCCCTGTACCAGAATTTGGGCTTCCACTCCCGCATGGCTCGTCTTGAACCTTGAAAGAGGTTTGGGGCTGAGGTGTAGCTCAGAGGTGGACCACTTCTTAGCATGCCCAAGGCCCTGGGTTCCATTCCTAGCACTACACAAAAAACGAGAGAGGTAGTTTGAGAGTTTACATAGGGTGCTCTTGGCACAGCAGGCATTACTTTTGGAAGTATGTATTGTGAGGTAGACAAATGGTTTCCCCCAAGAGTATCCAGCGACACTTAGATGCTGGGTTAACTGCCCTTGGGACATGCTGTTCTTCCTGACTAGTACACTCTATCCCTGTCTTAATCTGACTTACTTATGTTCATCATTTAGTAGCCATTTCTTCCCAAGAGCCTCCCCTAGCAATTCCCACTCCCAGTTGGTTAGGTACCCTCCCATGTGCTCCCACAAATCCTATTTATAGCCTTTATCATACTATTTGCATTTGGCTGGTTTGTTGACTTTTCTCCATTAAACTGAGCTTCCATCTGCTTGATGAACATTAGTTGCTAGGTCCTGACACATGTATGAGTGTCTAATGGAAAACAATGCAATTTGCCTTGTAGAGTGTCAACTTTATTATGAGGTATTGAATAGTTGGATAAATAGATGAATCAACCTGTGGAATTTCTGCTGTGTGTCTACTTCCAGACTAGGTGCTGTGTAGGATGTAAAGTAAATGAAAGCATAATTATGTTTGCAAGTGACTGTTATGTGAGCTGTGCGTGAAGGAATGTGGGTTCCAATGGACTACCCGTTTCTCCATGAAGCTCACTCCAGGGAGGGCAGTCTCATGCTCAGGAGCCAGAGCCTCCCTCTTGTGGGACAACTGCGGAAGCCTGGTCCAAGGACCCCTTGGTGATTCCCTTCTCCATGGTCTGTCCCTGTTTCAGAAGTCAGAGGAGCCCAGGTTCGCCCACCCGACATCTCTGCCACAGCAGCTTCCCTCCCAGCAGTTGATGTCCAAGGATCAGGATGAGCAAGAGGAATTGGATTTCCTGTTTGATGAGGAGATGGAGCAGATGGACGGGCGAAAGAATACCTTCACTGCCTGGTCTGATGAGGACTCTGACTATGAGATTGATGACCGGGATGTCAACAAGATCCTCATTGTTACCCAGACGCCACCTTACATGCGCCGGCATCCTGGGGGCGACCGTACAGGCAACCACACCTCTCGTGCCAAGATGAGTGCCGAGCTGGCCAAGGTCATTAATGACGGGCTCTTCTACTATGAGCAGGACCTGTGGACTGAGAAGTTTGAACCCGAGTATTCCCAGATCAAGGTGAGGCTTAGGCAGAGCAGTGTGTGTGTGCTTAGAGTACCTCTAAGAGAGGATGATTGGTTTTGTGATCTCCAGCTGGTCCACCAGTCCAGAGCCTCGTATTCTCCTGTAAGAGAAGCGTGGCAATTAAAGCAAGAGGAGATGTGTAGACATAACAAACAACATGGGGTGTGATTTATTGTCTTCCTTGAGCATATTTAATATCATAACAGTTGGGTAGATATTTCATTTTTGAGAATAGAATGAGTAGATTATCACATCTATTCCTAAATAATTAGGCATATATAAAAGTTTAAAATCCTTTTAAGGAACTTTCTTTGAGTGTGGAAAATGAAAAAAGATAGTTTTTTGGGAAACAGTCAAGGGACATCTGTTGCAGTTTTTTGCAGAGTGCCTATGTGGGGTGTTGGGAGGGCCCTTGGTGAGCCTGTGCAGTTAGACAGTGGCAGAGATGTGGGGAGGCACCATACTGCCTAGGTGAGAATCTGTAGTAAGCTTCTGGGGCTCTGCTGCTAGCCTGATCTTGGGCAGGAAAGAGGAAAGGCAGGCAAAGCCTCATCTCACACAGAGCCCCTACACTTTCCTGGCCTATTGTCTGGGGCTGGGGTCATGCTGCAGGGAGGGCGGGGCTGCACTGCCCTCTCCTAGATTAGCAGCCTCATACCAAGGCAACTGGGATTGAGGAGTAGTGAGGGGTAGCTAAAAGCTTGGGGTCCAGGAGTCCCATGGATGTGGACGTGGGAGCTGTCCTCCCCAACTTCCTGCTGGTCTTGATTCCTAAGCAGGCTGGAGCAGCTTGCTGACTAACATTTTTCCCCACCCACCTCACATCCTCTGCAGCAAGAAGTAGAGAACTTTAAGAAAGTCAACATGATCAGCCGGGAGCAGTTTGATACACTGACCCCTGAACCCCCTGTGGATCCCAACCAGGAGGTTCCTCCTGGGCCTCCCCGGTTTCAGCAAGGTAAGGGGCCAGGCCCTTGAGTCCTGGCATGGGTGAAAAGGTCTGACGCCCATGTTGGGGGCCTTCTACCTCTTGTTGACCCTTTTCTGCTTGTGCAGTTCCCACTGATGCCCTGGCCAACAAGTTGTTTGGTGCTCCTGAGCCCTCAACCATTGCCCGCTCTCTACCAACCACTGTCCCAGAGTCGCCAAACTATCGCAATGCCAGGACCCCCCGTACACCCCGGACGCCACAGCTCAAAGACTCAAGTCAGACATCACGGTTTTACCCAGTGGTGAAAGAAGGACGGACGCTAGATGCCAAGGTGAGGTGCGCCTGCTGGGCTAAATGGGCCCACTTGATCACCTTCCAGTGCTTTGCTTCTCTCCGTTTCCTTGTCTGCACCAAGAAAGGACCAGATCCCCACTATTCTTCATATCCTTAACCTGAAGGACTCACCCCCATATCTGCAAAATAGACTGGGTGTGGGAATGGTGGCCTAAAGAGACCTAGAGAGGACTGACTAGGTATGAGTCCTTCAGCAGATTCCTCACTCCCAAGCTGCCATTTCTTCACCTGTGAAACAGATGGATCAGTTGCTTAGCTACAGCTTTGACCATTATGTGGGAGAATGGATACTAAAATGCTTTTGTAAAATGTGAGGAATAAGACATATAGAACATCTTACTCCTATAATCTTACTTTGAGGTGATGCTCCTCAAAATTGTAGGAGTACAAATAGCAAATTCTGGATTCACCTTTACAGATGCCTCGAAAAAGGAAGACAAGGCACAGCTCAAACCCACCCTTGGAGAGCCACGTGGGCTGGGTGATGGATTCCCGAGAGCACAGACCCCGGACTGCTTCCATCAGGTACTGGGGGCCATGGGAGAGAGAGATCTGGTTGCCTAGGGATGGATGAGAGAGTCTTGAAATCCACTAGACCCAGATTGATCTAAAAACTAAAGGGATCCCCAACCTTCCCCCTACTACACCCCCTCCCCCAATCTAAATTCAAACAACCAGAAATATGGCTCCTTAGCCCAGGATCTGGGTAGGAATGCCTCTTTCTAAAGAGGTGATGTCAGAGCCACCTGGAGACCTGATTTTGATATGCTCATAAGAGAATATCAGAATTGATTTCAAAACCTGGGTATCTGCTACCTACCTGAAAGAGAATGGCCAAGTCATTGAATAAAAATTTGGTGGTTGGGGGTGTTGCTAAGCAGTAGGGCCCATGCTTAGCATGGCTAAGGCTTTGGGTTGGATCCCTAGCACCACCAAAAAACAAAAACAAGGACTGGAGATATGGCCTCACATGCCCAAGGCCCTGGGTTTAATCCCCAGTACCATCAGAAAAAAAAAGAAACAAGATTCCTTGGCCCTGCCCTAGCTCTACTGACCGAACTTCTCAGGGTAGGGTCCAAGATCCTTTTTATTTTCCTTAAAATGGCCCCAGTGTTTGTTCCTTGTGTTTTGAAGCAAGATTTGAGGGCACCAGATCTGTGCATGGTTTCCTGCACAGATGGCACAGACTGAAAATAGGCAACTTTTGGGAAAAATAGAGATCAACCCATGATGACTCATTAAGGAAAGTTGAATGTTACAAATTAGGTAAATATTAAAAGCTCAGATTTTGAGCCAGCAGGTGGTACACACCTGTAATCCCAGCAATTTGAGAAGCTGAGGCAGGAGGATTTTGAGTTCAAAGCCAGCTTCAGTCAGCAAGAGCCAGGAGCTAAGTAATTCAGTGAGATCCTGTCTCTAAATAAGTAAAATACAAAATACGGATGGGAATGCAGCTTAGTGGCCAAGTTCCCTTGAGTTTAATCCCCAATACCAAACAAACAAACAAAAAAAACAAAACAAAAAAGGATTTTGGCATCAGACAGATCTCAGTGGTTAAATAGCTCCTTGGCTATAGATGAGTCTCCCAGTTTCTGTGATCCTTAGTAACCTTCTCTTAAAACTCTGGCTCCAAGAGTTGACTCACAGTACATCAGACCACGTATATAAGTTAGAGCCCAGCACAGTGCAAGAAGCTGGATCTTGGATGATAGAGGGGATCAGAAGAACAACGGGGCTTCTGTGGGGATCCCAGTGACCTGTAACATCTTATGGCCTCTATAGCTCCAGCCCCTCAGAAGGAACACCTGCAGTTGGCAGCTATGGCTGTACCCCTCAGTCACTGCCCAAGTTCCAGCATCCTTCCCACGAGCTGCTCAAGGAAAATGGTTTCACACAACACGTCTACCACAAGTATCGTAGGCGCTGCCTTAACGGTAAGAAGACCAGGGGGAGAGGGCAGAGCTTCTGAGTTTTTACTTAGACCCAGAGGATATGGGCTGGAGGTCAGAAGGAACAAGTGACCATTTTCTCTGATCTTAGAACCAGAAATAATAGGGTATCATTTCAGCAAGGGCTGAAGTTAGATGCAAGCCAGATAATTTGGAACTTCAGGAAGCTAGGGGAAAGCAGCACTTACAGAGTATTTCAATTCGTGTTCTTCCTTCATTGCTACAGAAAAGCTCTTTCTGTCAATGACTCAGACATTGTCCAGTATGACCCACTGTTCATCACAAAGGGTATGCAGGAGGTGGGATATAGTCTCTAGAATAGGGATTACAAGTGATGACTTGTGGGCCAAGTCCAGCGAGTGATCTGGAGCTAAGAACAGTTTTTATGTTTAAGGAGTTATGAAGAAAACAAATTTGTGATACACTCATGTCTCCTGCAAGGCCTAAAATATTTACTCTCAAGCCGTTTACATTAAAAATTTTTCTGGCACTTCTCTAGAAGATAGCATGAAGAGAGAGCTTTGACAAATGCTCTTGGGTGTTCCCTTTTGTCACAGAGATGCCCTTTCCTTATAGATGTTCTGATAGGTTGGCTGTAGAGATGCCCAAAAGCAATCTAAACTTTGATAGGTTGGCTGTAAAGATGTAAAACTTGGCTACTAAATTCTTGGTTCATCTGCCTTATTTGTCCTTAACTGTGCATTTATGTAAATGTAATAGCAATTTCATCGAGATATAATTCACATACCATGCAATTCATTTATATTAAGACTGTTTACTGTAGTGGCAGGACTATTTTACTTTCCTAACAGTAGGATGTGAGGGTTCTGATTCCTCTGCATCCTCCAAAGACTTGTTATTATCTGTTTATTTTATCCAACCTCTAGGGTGTGAAGTGGTATTTCCTTATGGTTTTGATTTGCATTTCCCTGATCGCTAATGATGTTGAACATTTTTTTTGTGTGTGCTTATTGGCTATTTGTGTATCTTCTGTGGAGAAATATCTGTTCACATCTCTCTTTAGCAGGATTATTTGTCTTAACCACTAAGTTGTAGGAATTCTTTATGTTCTAGATACAGGTCCTTTGTCAGATCATGATTTTCAAATATTTTGTTCCATTGTGTGCATCATCTTTATACTTTGTTAATGCATAAAAGCTTTTCATTCAAATGTTATCTACTTTATCTATTTTCATCTATTTATTTTGTTGCATGAGCTTTTGGTGTTATGTATTGTTTTTTTATGTTTCCAGTTTGTACTTGGTAATGTTGGTAATGAGCAGAATGTAATCTGTTAGAATTCTCAAAAAAGTATTTGTTCATGCTTGGCCTTGTACCTGCGCTTGAAAGGGACAGGTTGAAATGAAGGACTGGAGTGAGGGCCTGATCCAGAAGCTGGTGCCACCTGCTTCAGATGGGCCTCAGCCCAGTACCCGGCAGCAGGGACTCATAGAGAGTAGTAAATGCTTAGTAAACATTTACTGAATGACTGAAGTGGCAGATGATGGGTAAGGAAATTGGGAGGCATAGGAGTAAGGACTTGTTCTTAAATCCCAGCATCCTAAGCAAGGACAGCCTGACACATGCCTTTCCTTTTTTCCCCCCTGTAGAGCGGAAGCGCTTGGGCATTGGCCAGTCTCAGGAGATGAACACTCTCTTCCGCTTCTGGTCCTTCTTCCTCCGAGATCACTTCAACAAAAAGATGTATGAAGAGTTCAAGCAGCTGGCTCTGGAGGATGCCAAAGAAGGCTACAGGTAAGTGAGGTTGGCGGGGGGGGGGGGGGGGTTCTGGCTGGCACTTGAGGGCTAATAAAGGGTCCCCAGTGACTGCTTTTAGAACTGTGGTTGGAAATCTTTTGCATGTGTGCCTGTTACTTTAAATGGGAAATATATTCACATGGTTCAAATTTCTCAAGAGTTTTTATTTTGTAGTAAAAAGACTTCTTATCCCTGGTTCTTGCCATCTAGTTTTTTTCCTCACAGTAACCTGTATTGTTACAATGTTTATAGGTCCTTTGTAAAAATAGTTTACACCTGTGTAAGCAAGTAGTTCTCTGTTTCCTCTGCCACATCACCATCCGCTCTCAGTCTATACCAGAGATGACTTACATTTTATATGGTATTTTTTTTGGACCTTTTTCTCCCTGCATGCTGGGAATTGAATTTAGGGCCTCAGACATGCAAATAAGCAAGTGCTCTGCCACTGAAGTACATCCCCGGCCTTTTGTTTTATTTTGATTCAGGGTCTTGTTGAGTTGCCCCAGTTGGCATCAAATTTGATTCTCCTGAGTCACTGGGGTTATAGACGTACACCACCCTTACCACCCTTATGTCTAGTACACATTGCCCTTTTTTCTTTATTTAGTGCATTATCTTGGAGGATCATTTTATAACTGAACATAAATAAATTTTTATTATAACTGGTCTTGTTTTGTTTAGCTCATATCCTATTAATAGGTAATATAGGTTGCTTATAACACTTTGCTTTTAGAAAATCTCTTTTATTCGTTTCCTCCTCCTCTGATTTCCAAAGTAAAACATTCTCTGTGTAAGCAATTTGAATGTTTGAGGAAGTGGAAGAAACATCCTTTGCTCCAGAGACAGCAAGTGTTAATGTGCTGTCATCTAGATCATCCTGTGAGTTGGGCACCAGTAATCCTAGCTACCCAGGAGGCTGAGACAGGAAGACCACAAGTTTGAGTCCCATCTGGGCAATTTAGTGAGACTGTCTCAAAAAAAAGTTGAAAAAAGGGCTGGGGGTATAGCTCAATGAGTAGTAGAATACCCCTGTGTTCAACCCCCCAAGTACCTCAAAAAGAAACAAGTCCTGTGAATGTATTTTTCTTATTTTTAGCATTTATAAGCATGAACATTTTTCCATGTTAAAATATATAACTTTTCCTTCTCAAGAAGTTGTTAAATACCTTTTATAGAAAGAAAATACAGATAAGAAAAATCACTTGGGCTGGGGTTATAGCTCAGTGTATCTTGACTAGCATGTGTAAGGCAGTGGAGTTCGATTCTCGGCACCACGTATCATTGACAACTAAAAAAATTTTTTTTAAAGAAAAAGATCACTTGAAAATCCAATTTCCATAGACAACCAATATTAATATTTTTAACTTTGTGCTCCTTCAGACTTTTGCATGCATGTGTAGATGTATAGTTTACATATTTATCTATAAAAATGGGGTCATTCTATTCATGTCCTTTGAAAAATGTCCTTTTTACTTGATGTACATTTGTACTTTTAATTTTTGACAACTTATATCTCATTATGGATTTACCATGATTTTTTCTTAATGTTTCTGTATTTCTAGACATGTACATTTTGTTTAATAATATCGATACAAACAGTTTAATACTTTTGTAAAATCTTAAGTCTGACTTTGGGCCATTTCCTTGGCATGTGTTTCCAGAAGTAAAATTTCTCAGAAACAGGAACAGGCAGAAATTCTGTAAAAGAATAGGTGGGAACAAATGGATGTGGGCATTGAGGGATACAGAGAGTTTTCCTGACTCCCCACAAGGTGCGAACATTTAATACTGGACCCACTTAGACTACCACTAAATGTCAGCCTTCGTAAAGCGTATTTGCCATTTTTTCAGTACAGAAGAACACATTTTTTAAACTGTTTCATATAGTTCCTTTGCTATGCAGGCACATTTCCCCCTCTTACAGATGAGGACACTGTGCCCTGAGTTCACTGACTTGTCCTCCCACAGATATGGTTTAGAGTGCCTTTTTCGATACTACAGTTATGGCCTAGAAAAGAAGTTCCGGTTGGATATATTCAAGGATTTTCAGGAGGAAACCGTGAAGGACTATGAAGCTGGTAAGAGGCAGAGTTGAATTTCTGTGCACCCTGGTCACCTAGGTTTTCTTCCTGTCTTCCCTAGTTCCACCCGGGCTTCACACAAACCTCTCTCTATATGTGCCCCTTGTCTCTACATTCTCCCCAGCGGTCCAAGCCCTTTCTACCCCTCTCTTTCTCCCTTTCTCTACAGGTCAACTCTATGGGCTGGAAAAGTTCTGGGCCTTCTTGAAATATTCCAAAGCCAAAAATTTGGACATTGACCCCAAACTGCAAGAATACCTCGGCAAATTTCGACGTCTAGAAGACTTCCGAGTAGATGTAAGCAAAAGTCTCCCCTCTGATCCTAGTGTTCAGGAATCAAGATACCTGGATTCTGGTCCCTACAGTGCCACTAGCCCCAAGGACACTTTCCCTGGCCTTCCTTCCTCTCCCAGTTTGGGTTTCCTTCTTAGTTTCTTCATCTATGAATGGGAGGGTGAGGATAAACAGCATCTGCAAGTTAGAATGGCATTTGCTACAGATTTCTTTTCTGGGTCTGTGTTGCTAGGCTGTCATGATACTCTCTCCCTTGTATCTAACAGCCCTTCCTGCTGCCGTGTCAAGTTTCCCACTAATTTTTATCTTGATTAGCTAGCTACAATAAATGTATTTAACTCCAGAAGTTTATAAATTAATATCTAGCATAGTAACGCATGCCTGTAGTCCCAGAGACGCAGGAAGCTGAGGCAGGAGGATTGCAAATTCAAGACCAGCCTGGGTGTCTTAGTGACACCCTGCCTCCTCCAAATTAAAGAATTTTGAAAGAGGTTGGGGGCATAGCTCAGTTGTAGAGCTCCCTGAATTCAATCCCCAATACCAAAATAAAAATCAATAAAATGTCTAGTCCTCCTCCATCTTCTGGAGTGATGTCTCTACAGTGACATCTAGTGGTGAGTTTACTGCCATGGCTGGAATTACTTGTTTAACTGATTCAGCAAATGTCTCTGTGCTAGGAGCTTCAGGGACTCCGGAAATGAGTGAAAGACTCTGCTTCAAAGTGTATAGTGGCTGGGGTGTAGCTCAGTGGTAATGTGTGTGCTTAACATGTGCAAGGACCCAGCACCAAAAAAGAAAAGGACATAAAAAGATCTTTAACCAAATAAGTCCATAATGTAGTAAAAATTTCTGGTGGTTTTTTTGTTTTTGTACCCTGAATTGAACCCAGGGGCATTTAACCACTGAATCATATCCCCATCCTTTTTTTATATTTTTTATTTAGAGACAGGGTCTGGCCACTAGGTTGCTGAGGCTGGCTTTAACTTGTGATCCTCCTGCCTCAGCCTTCCCTGGGATTATACACATGCACCACTGCACAACTGGTAATCATCTTAGTCACATCAAACCTTTTAGCAAAACGTCAGGTAATAAGAAAATGGTAATAATAGCCCTCACACTTATTATTTTAAAACTGCCACTGAGCCGGACGCAGTGGTGCATGTGAATTCAAAGCCAGCCTTAGCAATGATGAGGTACTAAGCAACTCAGTGAGACCCTGTCTCTAAATAAAATACAAAATAGGGATGTGTTCTATCCCTGGCACAAAAAAGTAAATAAATAAATAAAACTGCCACTGAGTGGTTATTCTCAAGTACTATGCTAGATGATTCTTATTGACCTCATTGGACACTTTAGTGGTGAAGTAGGAAGGGCTTATTATTATCACATACCCACAGATGGGTACACTGAGGATTGTGACTATCCAGGGGTATAGAAAAATATTTCCCAAGCCTCCTAATATATTCTATCCTTGCCGGGAGGGGTGTACAATTGCAGAGGGTCCTTATATAATTGATTGGTAAACCCCGAAGGTGGAACAGAGGTTTAATTTTGGTATCCCAAAGGGAAGATAATGTTCTTAAGGTCACAGGATCTTTGTTATGGTGATTTATAGTCTTGACATTTCATTCAGTGGTCTGTGGAGGTGCCTGGAAGGGAGTGAGGTGACCTCCAGAAGCATCTAGGCCTTCTGAGCTGAGGCATCTAATATACTGCATGCCACATTCCATATATCATCCTTCTGCAGCTCCCAAGCAATATGGATGTGGATGAAAGTCTGGTCTTTGGGAGAGATGGACCTAGATTTTGTGTTTTCCATTTAAACAGCTATGGGATCCTGGGTAAATTACTTTCCTGTGTCTCATTTTCCACATATGTAAAATCAGATCATCAAAGAAAGATGAGGGCCCCACAGGAGAATATGCATTAAATACATGGTCTGTGTCATAGAGAAATGCTTAATATCTGGTATTCATTTTTAAGGTCAAATCCATTGTCTACATTTGGAGGTAAATCTCTAGGCAGCCCTGGTAAGAAGTGGATAGTAATCCCCTAATTACCTGTGACTTTCTGCTCTGTTGCAGCCCCCCATGGGTGAGGAGGGCAACCACAAGCGACACCCAGTGGTAGCAGGAGGTGGCAGTGGTGAGGGCAGGAAGCGGTGCCCCTCCCAGTCTTCCAGCAGGCCTGCCACCATGATTAACCAACCCCCTACACCACCTACTGGCCAGCCCATCCGGGAAGATGCCAAATGGACAAGCCAGCACTCGGATACACAGACTTTGGGAAAGTGAAAAGCCCTTTAGCCCTGGGGATTAGAGTGGGGAAGGGGTGGGGTGGTCGAGGGTCCATGGGGGTGCCCAGTCCCAGGAGAGGGGACAAAGAAGGGACTGGCCTGGAATTAATAGAGCAGGCCTCTGTGCTGAGTAGCAGTGTGTACACCATTTGGGCTATTAGAGGTACCCTGGGCAGAGCCTCCACGTAACTCCCTTCTCCTCCTCTCTCCATGACTCTTCCATCCCAGCTTCTTCTAAGGGGGGAGGGAAAGGGGGGAGATTTTTTTATATATATATACATATATATATATATCAAGTTTTAAATTATTGATAGTTTGTCTGGATTACCAAAATCACTCTTCAGCCCTGCCCTCGGCTGATATGCCGCAACCCGGGTCCCCACCCACAGCCTCTTCTTGCTCCCCCCCCAAGCCAACTATGCAGCCCACCAGAAGGCCCTGTGGGCCCTATTGCCCAGCACTGTCCCGTGGAAGGCTCTGACAGCGCCTGGGCCCCAGGAGCACTAGCCCCTGACTATGTGGGGTTTGCCGTCACCATGTTCTCTCCCTGCTGTCCCTACCATGCCCTTCTGCCATCTTCTGGGAGAAGGAAACCAAAGGATCTAAAAGTGGGGGTTGGGGGAGGTTTCAGCCTCTCCCACTCCCCTTTCCCCACACCCCTTACTCCCCAGCCCAGAGAGACGCTGCTCATACCAGAAAAGACTATTGAAAGATGATTTATTTTATTTTTCTCTGACCTTTCCATCCTTGGAAAAACGGAAAAAAGAAAAAAAAAAAAAAGACAAAATAGACCATTAACAAAAAAAGAAAAAAACAAAAAAAAGAAAAGAAAAAAATCAGAAAACCCCCACCTAATCCATAGAAAGTGATGTCTTTCCCCTCTCCTTGGAAATTTTTTTTGTTTGTTTTGTTCTTGGAAATAATATTTTTTTAAAAGTTGCCTTATTGTGGAGCGGGAATCTGAAATAATACCCAAATGCCTGTTTTCCTCGGTGGAGTCAACCTGAAGAGCTCCCACCTTCTCTGGATGTGCCTGGGCTTGGACTGGCTGGATCTTTCTCTGGACTGAGTTGCATGTACAGTGCCTCCCGCCTGGAGGCAAGAGAGTTGGGGGCGGCTGTCAGAGCCGTGCCCAAAATATCCCTGCTGTTGCATCGTTGAAGCTGACGTCCTGTGTCTGTACACTGCTGCCACTTTCGTGTCCTTGCTCTGCTTGCTGTCGCCTCACGCCAGGCCCCGTCCTGCCGTGACACCCTTCATCCTACCCTTGGAATCCCAAGGCCAAGTTTGCTTCAAACTGTTGGAAAACAGAGTTGGCCTGGATCTGGAACACACTTGTCCTCAGCCCGAGCGTCTTCCCCATGCCAGAGGGGAAAGGGGAACACCTGGTAGCTGAGGCTTGGATATGTTTCTCACATTGTCCTGAAAGATCACCGAGACCTCAAGGAAGCTTTATGTCTCGTGAAAGGTGGAGAAAGGTGCCATTCTTTTCCGAGGGTCTGGTGGGGTCTCCCCATCTTGCATCCCCCCCTCTGCAAGCCATCTCTGCCCACCCTCTCTCTGATCAACCCCAACTGGGAACGAGACCCCGCCTGGGAACGAGGGATGAGGAGGAATTGGGGGCTGGGGGGAATCCTGCCAGTTGGTGAAGCCCTGTGGCAGGAAGGTATATGTGGACATAGAGTATACCTAACTTCTCTTCTCCAGCCACTGACTGCTTGAGTTGGGCTGTGAATGACAATGGAATGGCTGGAGTCTACTGTCGTCAGAAGCTAGGGAGGGTGACCGACTGACCCGCACAGACTGGGATGTGTGTCAAGTACGGGCATGACTGCATGTTCACCCCCAATGGGAACTGGGCAACACGGAGAAGTTTGCTGTCTTGTTGCTCAATTACTGAAACTTCTTTGACCCTCCTTTTCAACAGGTTTCTCTGTTGGCCCAAAGGTTGGGAATAGGAGACAGTATCCCAGGCTGACAGGGGCTCGCTTGCCCTCTGTCTTTGGGTACCTCATTGCTTTTAGTTTGTGTGCCCCCTCACCTCTGTCATCCCAGTGCTTAGAATGTGGGAAGCCCATCTCACTTCCTGTGACCCAGTCGTCTTGAACCAAGGATGAATGTCTGGTCTCTGCTATGACAATGGGATCTGAGGCTTCTCCCTAACCAGTCTGGTGTACCTGCCCCACATTGTCCCAGACACTGGACTCCTGACCCCCTTCTCTCTCCCTTTCCCCCTTTTTTTCCTTTGGGTCACTCAGCCCTGTATTGTATCCAGCACCACAAAAACCTCAGTGTTTGACCCTTGCTGGGTTTGGGGACACAAGGAAGCCTTGGAGGTGGGAAAAGGCTGTTCTCATCTAGTTACTCCCAGGCCAGGGGCTGCCATCCTCTCCCTGATCCTCTCAGATATCCCTGAAGGAGGAAGCACCTTTGGGGTGAGTAGGTGAGAACTTCATCTCAACATAGGCTGAGGAGGGGTGAGGGGCTATTTTCTTTCTTTCTTTTTTTTTTTTTTTTTTTTGTAACATGTTAGGAGTTAATGTTGCAAAGAGTAGTTTACATCTTCACTTTCTGAAGACACTTGAATTTAGGACCGATGTATCTGTGACAAGTATGAGTGGCAGGGGCCATCAGGACTAGCCACTTCACATCCACCACCTTCCCATGGGAATCTTAAGACCTGAGACACAAAGCAACAGCCTGCCCCAACCCCCTGTTTATTCTCTGCCCTTCTAAGGTTGGTCCACGCCAGAATGACCTGTAGGTGTCAAACAGAAGGTCTGTGTGTGCCTAAGCCCTGAGGAGGGACAGGTTTTTCTTGTGCCCTCTCCAGAACCTGAGACACATGCACTATCAGTAGAGAAGGCTACCCAGTCCTGCCTCAGCCTGGACCCCTAGGGCTCAGAACGACAGCAAGAGGCACTGAGCCCCCATGTCAAAGTTAAATGTTTTTGTTTCATTGTAGCTCTTCCCCCCCCCCCCTTTCTGATGATTGATTTACAAAAGAAAGTAAGCTGCTCAGGAGGCTCTGGAAGTGGGGTAGAGGAAGCAAGAAGACTAGCCTTTAGGAGAGCTAGGGGTGTTTTGCCAAAAGCCTGGGTAGAGTGGTCTGGATCATCTGGCACCCTCCCAAATGGGAACCTCAAAGTACCTCTTGTGTGGAAGGGTTCCTGGATTCTCCCCAGCCCCACCCTCTCCTTCAGCCATGTTGATGGCAGAGGCAGAGAACTTAAGAACTTACAGCCCGATTCTCACTGGAGAGGAAAACTTGTCATCTGGCTTTGCGAAGAAGGTTCCACCTTACGCTCGTAGTACATTATCTTTACCATGTGCTAGGATATCACATTTAAAAGGACAAAAAAAATGTAAAATACTTGAATGAGCTTGTATTATAACATTAATATTATTGAGAGTATCTGCTTTCCAGGCTGAAGTGATTCATTCATTATTCTAGTCCTGCTTTAGTCCTTTGTAATTTGTGGTAATTATGCTTTTCTTTTTAATACAAAAAATGTATAAAAATAAAAATTTGAAAAGGCAAAATACTGGCTTGTCTCCCATCTGGGGTGCTGCTATTGGGTGTGAGATAGAGCCCAGTTAGGGTTCCCCAGAGCCAGAGGAAACTTGCTCTGCATCTGAGTGGCACCTGCAAGGGCATTATCAGTGGACTTTGGGGGAGTCTGCTGAAGGCAGGGCCTCCATTGGGCTGCCAGTGCATCGAGGTGGCTTCCTCAATGGTCTTTAGAGCCTTTTTTTTTTTTTTTTTAACCAGCTTTAAATCCGTGTCTTAAGTGAGAGTTGGGGGACATAGACTGCCAGATGTGAGTGGGAGCCTATTTGGTGGCACTTGGGCTCCATCCACTGCCTGGGCCTGGTCTTGTAATCGAAGATAGCCAAGAAGAAAAGTTAGTGTCCCTTGTAGAGTGTTGGCACAGCCCCTCCCTGAAGAGACTCTTATGAGAGTGAAGAAGTAACAGTTCAGTAATCACACCTTATGGAACCTGTGTCGTACAGGGATCCCTGAGATGGGGATGGAACAGTGAGCCCCACTCTACAGAGAAAAACCAAAAGTGAGTCATAGCCTCACGTGGTCGTCTGACCATTTTCTGTCTCCCAGACATGGTGCAGTCCCTAGCAAATGGTCTTCTAGAGTTGATTTTTTTTTTTTAAGAGAGGAGAGAGAGAATTTTTAATATTTATTTTTTTTAGTTCTCGGTGGACACAACATCTTTGTTGGTATGTGGTGCTGAGGATCGAACCCAGGTCGCACGCATGCCAGGCGAGCGTGCTACCGCTTGAGCCACATCCCCACTAGTCTTTGATGGGCACTTAACTTCAGTACTACCCAGGACCTCTACTGGCCAAAGGAAGCTTAGAAGTAGCCAGGGTTCTGTGGATTGGAACTTTGGGAAAGGGAGATGTATTAGTTCAACATCACTTCCACACATTCCTGTCAGGAATGGTCATCAAAGAGGCTACTGATTGCACTGTCTTAGCTCCCAAATGTCATGATCATGAACATTAGAACAAGTCTTATAGGAGGAAAAAAAAAGTATCAGGAATAAATGGAAGCAAGTTTATTTAAAATGCTTTTTCTTCACATTTTCTGCTGGGACTTCAAGGCTTTTTTCTTTTTCCCCCCAGTCTTATTTACCAACCTCAGGGCCATTCTATTTGAGAAAAGGATAAGTGCAGGTGCCAAACAATGGCAGCTAGAACAATAACAGCCTCTTGTCCTTTTATGCCTTTTGTACAGCACCTTGAAATCTAAAGCAATTCTCATATAGTCTCCTCATCCCCCATCCTCTCAAGTGTACTGAGGGACTTGTTTCCAGATGCTTGCTTGTAGGTGGGTGCAGGCCAGCAGTGGGAGAATGTAACAGTTGGATACACTAGACAGGACTGGGCCCATCAAGGCCAGAGGGGGCAGGTGGGGCTTGGAAGGCCAGGGAAGGTGCTGCCTGCTTAGTGTTGACTTGGCCTACTGGGCAAGTCCTCTGCGGTCCTGGTGCTCAGAAGGAAGTAGTTTGGGGTAGTTTTGCTTGGAGGCTTGGCCCTGTGTGATCTTCCTTGTCTCAAAGAGATGGGGGCTCACTGTTGCAAAGAGGCTGGCCCCAAACTGGCCCCTCCTGCCTCAGCTCCCAGGTAGCTAGGTCTACAGGTCTGTACCAGCTATGTTAAGGTTTTTGTAAAACCACAGTAGATTATTTTCCATATATATATACTTTTTCCTGGTACTAAGGATTGAACCCAGAGGTACCTTTACCACTGAGCTCTGTCCCCAGCCCTTGTACTTTTTGAGGCAGGGTCATGCTAAGTTGTCCAGGCTGGCTTTGAACTGGTGATCCTCCTGCCTTGGTCACAGGATTACAGCTGTGTGCACCATCTCACCTGGTCACAGTAGGTGGTTTTCTTGGCCCAAAAGAACTGAAAGTCAGTAATAGGCATAAGTACACATATAAGAATTTAGTAAATTAACTAGATGTGGTGGCACATGCCTCTATAATCTCAATGACTCTAGGTTGATGGTAAGAGTCTCAACAGGTCAAGGTCAGTCTGGGCAATATTTTCTATTTTCAAAATAGAAAAATAAAAGGGGCTGGGGATGTAGCTTAGTGGTAGAGCACCCCTGGGTTCAATCCCCAGGAGGGTGGGGGTAGATGATAATGGTAGTAATGGTGGCCTTTCAAAGAGTAGTCTGAATTGTTGGGAGCCACAAGGTTCAAGAGCATGTTGCTCCTAAGAGGAGGTAAGGGAGGTAGGTGATTGTTTCAAACCCAGATAGCCCTGTTGCTTTGTTTCAGATAAAAAGGGTCCTGGTTAGATTTCATTTGAAAAATGTATCTGCTAAAACCCAGTCAAATAAACCCTGTTAAGAAAACTGGTTAACCATTTCAGAGAAAAAGAGTTTTGCCCTTTGGCCATTTTTTTCTGGACTCCTCTTGGGGGAAAGAAGGGTTCTCACCTCTGGTTTTGGTTCATGTAAGTTAATTAGAGGCCTCAGGTATCCCCAAAGGGTTGTGACCCTGATCCTTCTAGGTGAAGGGCACCCAGCTCAGCAGTCCTCATGGGTGTAGCCTGTGCTTCCTTGTTATCAGTTGATCAGGGAGGAGCACCTGTGGGTGTTTATGTGCAGTGAGGCAGAGTTGAAATGGAACCTCTGTGTGTGTGATGGGAGTGGGCGGAATTGGGACTGGCATGTGGCATGTGAAAAACAGACCTGTAACTATTTGCCAGGGACAACTGGCCCTGGCCTGACTAAGATATGGAAAAGCCTTTTGGGGTAGGAAGAAGCAAAGTGATATCTGATTCCCCCACTCCTTGACACCAGAAAGAGCTCTCCCTGGGGCCCAAATTGCCTTAGTCTTACTGCCCTCTCCATCATTCTCTGCATCTTACCTAGGCCACAAGACAGTGGGGAGGGGATGACCTTCCTCCATCCCACAGCAGAGGACCAGAGGGCCTGGCCAGAGCCCTCTTAAAGCGGTTTCCTCCTCTGACTGGCCTCCAGTCTGGGGAACCTTTTTTTCCTTTTCCTTAAGCTAACTCCTGGTCCCATGAAAGGACAAGGGCAGAAGTTTGGGGGAAGCCCTGGCCCTATCCTTGGCCCTGCTTTTCTAGGAAGCCAGCCTCTCCTCTGCCCTAATGGTGCCGTCATTAGAGTGTGTGGCTGAAGGAGGCAAGTTGTTAGGTGCAATCATGAGGCCTCGGTGTCTTGGAATCCCACTCTTGGGATAGGACTGGCAAGGGCCCTTTCACTCCATCTTCTTTGGGGAGTCGGGGATGCTCTCCGAGAGTGGGGTGAAGCCCAGCAGCAGGATGTGCCTCTCATAGGCCTTGGTCTGCTTAAACATGGTGTCGGTCCCATGGAGGTGGTCCAGCACCCCCAATACGCCATAGCATTGGTTGAACCTAGAGGAGAGGAGGGTACTGCAGTGCTGGACGGAGGACCATTTGTGGACCTCTCTGTCCTTCATGCTGGCCTCCTATCCACACCTATCACCACCATCCTGACCACATCCATTAGAACAACCTGGGGAGATCCTATGAGCATATATAAGGGGCCACTCCAGACCTGCAAAATCTGGAGCTGCATCCCCATCTCCCTGCCCCCTTTTTTTGAGACAAGATTTTGGTAAGTTGCTGAGGCTGGCCTTGAACTTGCAGTTCTCCTGCCTCCCCCTCCAGAATAACTGGGATGACAGGCATGTGCCACCACACCCAGCTTGGAGTCTTCCCTTGGAAACCTCACCATGTGATTCTGATGCACATGTGCTTAAGAACCTGACAGGACTATGCTTGCTCAGATATGGTCCAGGGGCCATCTGCTTCAAAACCTCTTGCCACATGTTAAAATGCAGGTTTCTAGGCTGTGCTCCTGCAAATATTTTGATTTGAGATACAGAGTGGAACCCAAGAGCTCACATTTTAAACAAATATTTCATGTGACTCTAGGAAGTACAGAGACCACACTTGAAAAAATCCTGGGGGCTTTCAGAAAACACAACTTCCCTGGAAATGCATGCAAGATTTTCCTGCACACACACATTTTTCTGAAGACTGTCCATAACTACATTAGAGACTCAAAAGTCTCTAAATAAAGGTTAAATTCCCAGCGACAGAAGAGCCCAATGTCACTAGCACTCACACAGTGTGCTGAGAGGCTTGAAGAGTGTGGGTGGTGGTTGTTGGTCAAGGACCCCTGTGGGGAGGAGGGCCTTACTTGAGATGGTGGTAGTCATGGAATTCAGGCGAAGGCAGGAAGGGTAGGTGGTAGCCACAGTGGGAGATGGTGGTGATGATGAGGGCCAAGGAAAACCACACCGTGATGGAGGACAAATGGGAGCCCATCACAAAGGGGCCTGCGATCACTGGCAGCATGTTAGAGGCCTGGAAGAGGAAGGATGATTGGATGCAGGCCTAGGAGAGGGAGGGGACCCAGGTGGGTGTCCACTTTGCCCCAAGGTGGTACCAGGAGAAGACTTGCTTGACTCAGATCTGGAGAAGATGGAAGTATCAGGACCTTGTTTTGTTGGAGACACTCACCTTTGTACCTTGGGACATGTTATTAATTATTTGAGCCCCAGCTTCCTTATCAGCAAAATCAGGATTACAGTGGTTGTTGGACAAATTAAGAGATTCAGCTTGGGAGGCTCCTAATATAGTCTGGCAGAGGGCAGGTTGACAATAAATGGCAACTAATTAATTGGAAGAAGAAAGGCCTTATGTGGTCTGATTCTCTGCAGGAGCCCTTAGAGAAGATGGTTGGGACCACCACTCTTCTCTGGAGATCCCAGGGCTGTACTCACCACGTGCTCTATAGGGTGGGCATAGAGAGAGGTCACCCCAATGGGGGCTGTCCACTCGTGGTGTTTCTTATGAATTCTCTTGTAGAATGTTGGGTGGTGAAGGAGCCTGGGAAAACAATTAGTACTTAATAATCTGCCAATTCTCCTTTCTCCCTCCCTACCATCAGAAGTCAATGGTAGGGACTAGGGGTGACATCTGTGGAGTCAAGTGGAAAACACTGATTGCACTCCTCTAGGTCTGACCCCACTCCTTAGGCTGTGTGCTCGGGGAATGGGTTACTTGGGTCTCTCTCACATTCGAATTAGCTGTGAAATAAGGGTGCTGCCCAGAAAGGATTCAATAAGGAAATGAATGGGAGACCGCCCACCCCCCATACAAATGGAAAAGCTCTTTCTTGGCTGGACATTCCTCAGTCGCTTATGGGGAAAGTTATGGGAAAAGTTCTTGTCTCCCTGCCACCCACTAGCAGGAGACTTGAGATCAGAGGGTGTTGGTCCCACACCAACAGAAGCTTCAGTGCAGAGCCACAGGTAGGGTGGGGGTGAGCTGTGCTCAGGCAGAGCCCCTGCTCACCGGTGCGAATAGTAGAACAAGACTTCCTCAATTAGGGTGAAGATGGTCAGCTCCAGAAGGAACAAGTGGAAGGTTGGCAGCTCCCGGCCGCAGGGGTCTCCCCGCCACTTGAAGAGGGGAAAGAAGAAGACTGCCATGGGGGGAGTGATCACGAACTGGTTGAAAAGAACTGTGCGCACAGCCTGGCGGAGTTTCGTGGGGTCTACCTGTTGAGGGAAGGAAGTGTGAGAAGTAGGTCTTCCCCGTTTGGAAAAGTGGCTCCACTGTGACCTGCTCACAGGAGCCTGTAACTCAGATAAATTTGGGGTGATGTCTGGGCATAGCTGGAAGCTCCTGCCTGACCCCCAGCCCTGGGACTAGGGACATCGCAGCAGGAAGGCCCTGGCTGTCGGGTGGATGAGTAACACCACTCCCTTGGAGACTGCCCCACGCAGTGTTCAGGCTGCCCAAGACTGCTTCTCCCTTCCTGGTTCTGCAGATAACACCACTGTCCTCTCCATCTCAGGCCAAGCATCATGTCTTCCTGGCAGGCAACCTGGGGAGCCACCAGCATACTTGGAGAAGGTGCCAAATCCCCTAAGTGGGAGAACCTTGTTAGTGAAGGATGCAGAGACCCGAGTTATCTGCCTCCTTGTGTGTCCAGCCTCACTGAACTAGGCCCAGGACAGACAGGGAAAACAAGGCAGGGTTGCTCTTCTAGCCTCTTGACTACCTCCTGGTGGTGGTGATGGGCTGTCAGGAGGGAGGCCTGCCCAAGCTTTTTCATGTGGGCCCACTGTGCACAGCTTACATCCCCCTTTGATCTCAAAATTCACTCATGTTTTATTTCTGTCCCATAATGAGGCCAGGCCTGGCCAGCCTCATTTGAGATCACATGTAAGATGAGGCCATGAATGTCTTCTGGAAATCTTGACCGAGAGGAAGGTGCCAATCTTGTCTGTTTGTCCATCCATGCATATAACTGGTACTTAGTGTTTACTATGTAGCTAGCATTTAGTGTTCTAGGTGATGAAAATCATTAAACACAACAAAAATTCCTGGCTTAATGGATTTATATTCTGGTAGGGAAGACAGGCTTTGCAAATATCAAAATATATATATATATATATATTGGGTGATAAGTGTTTTAGTGATAAGGAAGTTTAAAGGAGAGAAGGAGAGCAGCAGGAGCCCCAGGTCAGGGGCGAGGCATCTGTTCACTCTGAATAGACCCGGCAGGGTAGGCCTCACTGACATGGTAAGATGTAGACACACAAAAGAGAAGGGACCCGGCCAAACAGACACGTAGGGAAAATGCCTTCAAGCGAAGGCCAGGCTGGTAAGAAGGTCTAGGACAGCCATATTCCTGGCCTGTGTGGCTGGAGAAGAGCGAGGAGGCCGCAGGGTATTTGAGCCTGGAATTCAAGAGAGAGTTCTGTAGGACCTTCAATGTACAGGTGGTGTTTAAGGTCATAACACTGAAGAGATAAAGAGGGAATGAAGATAAAGAGGATCCAGACCAGAGCCCTGGGGCAGTCATCTTTAAGAGGTTGGGGAGAAGGAACCAGAAGGCGTGACTCTGAAGGAGATAAGCGGTGCGCCTGAGAGTGGGGTGTCCTTGAAGCCAAGGACAAGGGAATGCACAACTGTGGCAATGCATTTGGGGACTTAATGACACAAGCCTGAGCCTGGATCATTGGTGACCTTGCAGAAAGGACTTCTGGTGGAACTCTGTTTGGGGGAGACCACCTATTGGAAGAATGTTTCTGGAGAGGCTGAGCTGATGCTTTTGTGATTATTCCTAGGAGACACAGGCTGAAGGACTTAGGGATGAAGTCTTACAATGTCCTGAGCTTACCTTCAAACATTTAGGTAAAATATTACACATGTGTATATATTTATACATAAAGCAGAAATTCTAAAATGTTTACAATTGATGAATCTGAATGTATGTAAATGAGTGATGATTGTAAGAACTTTTCAACATTTTTGTGTCTGTGTTTGATTTTTTTTCATTATAACAAAATTTTGGGGAAAAAGTTGGACGGGGATGATTGGGAACTGGCTACGGTGCTAGTGATTTGGGGGAGGCAGGGTCAAGGATTGCTTTCTTTTTTATCATGGGAAAATGAAAAAATTATAGCCTATTTATAATACAGAGAGGAATAATCTGGGGTTGTGGTGGGGTAGAGAGAGAGAGAGAGAATACAAAAAAAGAGAGATGAGCCAGGTGTGGTGGCACACGCCTGGGATCCCAGCGGCTTAGGAAGCTGAGGAAAAAGGATCAAAGCCAGCCTCAGCAACTTATTGAGGCACAAGGCAACTCAATGAGACCCAGTCTCTAAATAAAATACAATAAGGGCTGGGGATATGGCTCAGTGGTTTGGATTCAATCCCCAGTACCCCCCCCCAAAAAAAAAGAGAGAGAGAAAGGTGACTGGGTGTGGTGGCGCACATCTGTAATCCCAGTGGCTTGGGAGGCTGAGGCAGGAGATTGTGAGTTCAAAGCCAGCCTCAGCAAAACTTAGTGAAGCTCTGAGTAACTTAGGGTGTCCCTGTCTCAAAATAAAATATTTTTTAAAAGGGGGCTGGGGATATGGCTCACAGATTAAGCACCCCTGGGTTCAATTCCTGGGACCCCTCCCCCTGCCCAAAAAAAAACGGTGAGAATTGCTGAAATTGCTAAGGCACTTTCCTGATGCAGACCAGAGGTGATAGGTGCTGCACACAGAGTGCAAGAAACTGCAGGTCAGAACAGGAAGAATTCACCTGCAGAACCAGGTGGGCAGGCGGAGGACACAGACACTGTTGCCAGGAGGCCCATGAGGTGTCTGCGAAGCTCTCTTGTGCTTTAGTTCTCTGAGTGAAGCAGGGAGCAAGGCCAACCCCAGGGAGAGAGGTTAGTTGGGGAGGTGCTGGTGATTCGAGCTTGCAGGTGTGCCCCAGGCATCCAGGGGAGTGGGACAGTAGCTAGACAGGGATGGACTGTGTGAGTGCCAGGTAGCATTTGGCCCCCATTTGAGGATCTGCTTCTGATAATTTCTCCTGGGGTCAGTCCTTTTTGGAGAAAGCCAAAGACTAAATGGCCCTGGGAGGTTCCTTCCTACCTATGTACCCACCTGGGCTGCACACAGTACAGGAGCACTGAATTTGGAGTCAGCTGGGATGGGCCCTGGCTCTGTGTCCTAGTCGCAGACTGATCTTCAGCAAGTCCCTGCACCTTTCTGAATCTTAGCCTCTGCAAAATGCAATGGAACCTCCCTACTATCTCCTCATTGCAGACTGTCAGGTTGTACAGAGGTTGGTGATGTTCTTGAGCTGATTTGTTGTTGTTGTTTGGTACTGGGGATGGAACTCAGGGACACTCGACCACTGAGCCATATCCCAGCCCTATTTTGTATTTTATTTCTCAGGGTCTCATTGAGAGGCACTCACTGAGTTGCTTAGTGCCTCGCCATGGCTGAGGCTAGCTTTGAACTCGCAATCCTCCTGTCTCAGCTTCCCAAGCCACTGGAATTACAGGTGTGTGCCATGGTGCCTGGCTTGACTGGTAGTTAAGAGCATGAGTCCTGGAATCAGAAAGCCCAAGTCTGAATCATGGTTCTACCTATGGAACATTTTAGAGCCTCCATTTCCTCATCTGAATAGTGATGCTAATTATAGTTCTTGGCCTCAAAGATGTAAGAATTTAGCCAGTGGTGGCTGCTAAAGAGAGCCATCATGCTGGGAGCTGTGGCCCACGCCTGTACACCCAGGGACTTGGGAGGCTGAGGCAGGAAGATCGCAAGTTCAAAGTCAACCTCAGCAACTTAGTGAGGCCTAAGCAACTCAGCAAGAACTTCTTTCAAAATAAAGGGCTGGGGACATGGCTCAGCGGTTAAGCACCCCTGGGTTCAATCCCTGGTCCAAAAAAAAAAAAAAAGAGAGAGAGAGAGAGAGAGATCCATCAATGAAAGATGAATATCAGGCTTTGACTCTCTGGGCTCACGTCCTGCCAGGCTGGACCTGGAGGAAGTCTTCCCGGCTGGCTGGTGGTTGTCATCTCAAGAGAAGGGCAGTGTGTGCCAGGCCAGCAGCTCCCTTTCAGGAAGGGGGCATTCTGAAGGGCTGAGTCAAGAGCACAGTTTACCTGTTCCGCCTTTCTGAAGTGCTAGGCCGGGTCAAAATGCCCTGAGAGCTGGGTGATTCACCCAGTCATCTAGCCACATGATCAAAAGATGATTGTTGTTTTGGCAAGGAAAGTAGCCAGAATGTATTTAGGGTGGAGCTGAAGAAAGAATCTGAGTTTCAGAACCAGGCTTTTCAGAACCAGAGAAGGTTTGTGGAGCTTGTCAGAGCACCAAGCAGGCCAGCCAGGCCCCTGGAGTGGTGGGACTCCCTTCCTGGTGCCTAAGCAGGATCTGGGCTTTTGTTCATCATAGATTTTCCCAAGTAACTTGCACCATTGGTTCAATTGAATAATTAGGAAGGAGGACCGGCTGAAAATGCAACTATCTCAAGCCTGGGTTCTGTGGTCCACCACTGTAATCCCAGCTACTCAGGAGGCTAAGGCAGAAGGATCGCAAGTTCAAGGCCAGCCTGGGCAACTTAGTGAGGCCCCCATCTCAGAATAAAATAAAAAGGGCTAGGGATGTATTTCAGTAATAGAGTGCCTGACTAGCATGTAATAAGGCATGGGTAGACTCCCTAGTACCCAAACACAACAACAATACAACTGCCATCTCTGCACTCAGAGTCCATACTCCTCTGTTAAGGTGAGATTATTGCTTGTCTTGGTGGCTGTCAGTCTCACTACCCAGTGGCAGCAGCACCCTGCTCTCCTTGTCTAGGTTCCCATGACAAAGAGGAGCCATCCAACATCCCTGGCATGGCCTAGTACCAGGCTGAGATGATTACTTTTTTTTTTTTTTTTGGTGGTGGTGCTAGGGATTGAACCCAGGTCTTTGTGAAAGTGATGCAAGCACTCTACCAACTGAGCTATGTCCCCAGCCCCCTGAGATGATGACTTCTGTCCCTAAAATGCCAACTGTAGGATTGAAGGGCAGCACCCCAGGTACAGAGCCAGGCCTGGGAATCAGGAGACAAGAACACTGGTGTACACTGACCCCTGGCTGAGTGACTCTGAGATTCAGGGCAAATTATTTTCCTCTCTGAATCTAAATTGAGGGACTCCTAATCTAAATTGCCAATGACTTCTTTGCTCACACTGGCCCCTCTGGGCCGGCAGTAAGAATTCTGAGACTGGCTTTCTGGGCTTTGACCAAGAGAAGTCACAGCAACTCTTACCGGTTCGTTCTTGCCAACCTGAATTCGGTAGCGGGAGATAAAGTTGGGTCTTCCAGTGGTGTCCACCACCAGTAGAAGCCCATTGAAGGCCCAGAAGAGCAGACAAGGCACTTGGGTGGTACCTGCAGTTTGAAAGCAGAAGGGAACAATCAGGGTGGCATTGGGCTTTGCAATACACATATTAACTGAACACAAGAGTTAGGGTGACTGTGCCTGGCTGGGGGGTCTTGGTGCTGGACACCAAGGGCCCTACTTAGAGTCCTTGTTGAAAAACCAGCTGTGGGACCACGGACAGGTCACTTAAGGAATATCTGTATTTTTTTTTTATCTTGGCTATAAAATGGGGACAACAATCTTTAAGGTTGTTAGATACAGATGTGCACACACACACACACACACACACACACACACACACACACACACACACATCAAAGGGTGTTCCTGCACATCATATACTCTAACAGAAATGATTTGAAATTGGCCTTTGGGAGGCTGTGCCTACAAAGCCTTTATGTACTAACTGGTGAAGTGCTTGGGTATGGAGGGTTCGCAGTGGGTCCTGGTCTAGAAGTCATCTGGGGAACCTGATCTCTGTTACCTAGCATGGAGGAGTGGGACTTCAGGTGTCATCAGGGCTGCATTTCCTGAAGTGTAAGGCTGTCAGCTCTTTCATCAGAGTCTTCATGCCCTACTCTTTTGGAGAACCCTGTCTGGTCCATAAAAGTGTGTTCATGGCTCGGAGAATTCCTACAGCAGGAAACCTGTTTGATTTTGTTAATATCAATCTTTCCCAGCCTTGTTTGACCCTAGAACTGTTTTCTCAGAACATCTAAAAATAGGATGTCACGATGTCACGTGTCCCTGTTTACACAGGATGATTTCAATTTACAGCTGGCATTGTAGAATAATTATGAATAACACCTCATTTTACCCTTATGAGTTTCCTTATTTGGATAATAAATAGTATGTCCTTTTCCACCTATTTTTTCTTTTTTTTTTCCACCTATTAACATTCTACAGCATTGACGTGCTACAGAATATTTCAGAAAATATTCAAAACTTAAAACAGATTTGAGTGGTGCACACCTGTAATCCCAGTGGCTTGGGAGCCTGAGGCAGGAGGATCACAAGATCAAAGCCAGCCTCAGCAATTTAGCGAGGCCCTAAGCAACTTAGTGAGACCCTGTCTTAAAATAAAAAATAAAAAGGGCTGGGGATGTGGCTCCATGGTTAAGTGCCCTGGTGTTCAATCCCTGGTACCAAACAACAACAACAACAAACTTATATTTGTTTCGAGGACAACTTCACTCTGTGTCTCTGCTCCCCCTCCCCCAGCCCCCTCCATCCTCCATCAGTGTCTTGTGGTAGGTAGGACATGGGAGAGACGTGGCCATCACTGTAGGGGCATAGGATTGGTACAAATCATCTGGAGGGTAATTTGGTAGTATCTGAAGTAAAAAAAAAAAAAGTGAGACAGAGACAGAAAGAGAGAAAGCAAGCAAAAACATATAGATTCGTATTCAAACATGTCCATCACAGCATTTTTTTTTAATCATAAGAAAACATTTAAAGCAGACTTAAAGTCCGTTAGTAGGGAATGGTTAATATGTTAGAGTCCTTCCATATAATGGAATAGACTGGGCCGCTGAAAATATTAAGTTTATATTGATTGACATAATGATGTGCCCACAGCCTATTCAATAAAAAAAAATGAGTTTAAAAAAATAGTTGGTGTGCTAAGCATGGTGGTACACGTCTGTAATCCCAGCAATTTGGAAGGAGGATCTTAAGTTTGAGGTCAGCCTCAATAACTTAGTAAGACCCTGTCTCAAAATAAAAATAAAAAGGGCTGGAGATATATAGCTTAGTGGGAAAGCTCCCCTGGGTTAAATTCCCAGTCTATATATACTTGATGTCTGATAGATATCACTATATATCCAATGTATTAGAGATAGATGCACACTAATATATTAATAGTGGTTATTACAAGTTGTCTGATTTTTATTTTTAACAATGAACACATGTATTTTTATACTCAGATATAATAAGTATAATAATATAATAATAAAGTTCTTTTTATGCTGGGAATAAAAATGTTGGGTTGGTAGTTACCCGGGGGTGTAGGGGTGTGTGTGGGATGTCCACTAAAGTTCCTACTTGGAACTATGAAAGTGAGTGGAGGAAGGCAGTATGTAAACCACTATGTAAAATGCCCTTGAACTTCCTTCCAGCAAATGTCTTCTCTCTCTAGTGTTTTTCTTACCTCCCAGATAATAGGTGGTTTATCTGTTTCACGTCACTGAAACAGAAGCATATAATATGATTTCCAGTCACTTTCCCACACGTCTGTGATCTGTTGTCTCTCAGTGGTTGCTTAATATCCCACTGAACCTTGTGAGTTTAATCAGAATTCTCCCAGCTGAAAATGATCCCCAGGGACATTGTTTGTACTTTTGCTTTGGGACAGCTGACACTTTTTTAGGTCAACAGGGGGCACTGAACCCAGGGATGCTCTACCACTGAGCTATGTCCCTTTTCATTTCTTGAGACAGGGTCTTGCTAAATTGCCCCGGCTGGCCTCAAAATTGCAAAACTTCTTCCTCAGTCTCTGTTACTGGGATTATGGGTGTGCCCCACTGTGCCAGGCTGGGACTGACACCTTTTATCTCCCCTTCTGGACTATGACCTAGTTTTTGAATAGGGTAGGCAAATACTTCATCTGAAATATTTCTGTATCTTCAGATAAGTTTGGCATATTGTACTATTCTGTTTTGTTTTGTTTTGGGTACTGAGGATTGAATCCAGCGACACTAGATCACTGAGCTACATCCCCAGCCTTTTTTATATTTTATTTAGAGATGGACTGGCTAAATTGCTTAGGGCCTTTCTAAATTGCTGAGTCTGGCTTTGAACTTAAGATCTTCCTGCCTCAGCCTCCCAAGCAGCTGGGATTACAGGGATGTGCCATCAAGCCTGGCCACATTGTACTATTAATATCATTTGAGTGAATGAATGTGTAATTGAGGATGTTCACTATGATAGGTAATGTTACAAATGTCTAGGTTTAAATGGATTTTTCCTTCCATGATGTTTTCTTAGGCTAGTTTGGAGGCATTTATGCTATCTAAATATTATCAAGTGGCCACTTGCTAAGAACTAGATTGTACCAGGTACAGGAGCACAGCTTAAGACAAAATAGAGTAGTTTTCTGCCCTTGTGGAGTTACATGTAGAAGCAGGATTATGGCTCTAAACATGCATTCATTTTTACATAAAACATTTCTTATTTTTCTATATTTTCAGTAGAGGGTCTTCAACTTTTTTTTAATTAATAATTTTGTCTCCATTTTTAAAAAGTTGTTCTACTTAGTTATACATGGGGTCTTAAACTTCTTAGCTTCTTTTCTTAGATATCCCGTATCTGTACTGTCCTCAAGCTTAGTACTCTTTTGTCAAGTCCTCATCCCTGGGAATAAAGAACTAAGAAGTCTCCAAGTAGAGAACAAAAGAAAAAGAGTGAAACCAGGCTGTGTGCCCTGCCCTAGGCACTGTGGTCTGGAAACCTCACCTACAATGAAGAGGATCAACTCTTTCCCTTCAAAGGTCGACAGCAGCCTCTCCCACTGGGCTTGCCAAAAGTAGCCAGAAGCACCCCAAAATCGCTGAAGATGCCTTGGAAGAAAATCCATTAAGTTTCTGATTAAAGGCTGATGGGCAGAGAGTTCCTTCCTCCAAGCTCTGCCCCCGACCACACCACCACTGCCCGCAGGTCCTGGATTTGAGCTGGGCCAAGCTGACTTACCATGTAACTGAATTCCAGAAGGCCACAAACAAGAGAAGACCAGAGCCCAAGATGAAAGCCGTCCTCCTCATGGAGCCCCAGATGTGTCCCTCCTGGAGGAGGACAAAGAAGCCTCAGACCCAGCAAGCCTCCTGCCTTCCCCCAGTTCACTGCTGAGACACAGCTGGGACACCACGGGACTATGGTCACTCCACCAGCTGACTTTCTCTCACATCCTGTTGGGGGCTGTTTGCTATCAAAGGTTCTGGGCCATACCTGGGTGTGTTATATAAAGCAGAGCTTCAGGTTCAGAGAGGGAAGGGAATTATTACCATGACCCTGGAAAAATTGTTTGGCAATTTAACATTCAAAGAAAGACAGGCAAGTCTTCCAGCTATTGTGCAATTTGTCACCAGGCCTCTTGGCACATGGAGATAAACCATCCTCTGCACTTTGGAATCACCATTAAAAAAAAAAAAATATATATATATATATATATCACAATGCCCAGGGTCCTCTCCAACCCAATTACACAAAGAGTCTCAGGGAGGGCCTGGATCAACCCTTCCAGGAATTCTAATGAACAGGCAAAGTTGAGCCAATCACCAGAGAAGGACCTGCAGAATCTACGAGGAGCAAAACTCTCCTAGGTCAAAGGAGCTCACTGTGTCCATGGGTCAGGCCTGTTTTCCCAGCTCCACCACCCAATCCCTTTGTCTTAGATTAGCCAGGGCTGCCAGCTGGAGGGGAAGATTAGCTGTTCTGAGAGAGGCCATTGTTGAGTGGCCCTTATATGTTCTTTCCAAAAGGTCCTTCTCTGAATCAGAGGTCACTGCGAGCTCAAAGGGCAAAGAGCAAAGTGCCAGACCCAGAGCAGGAAAACACTGGCTTCTAGGTGTGTCACTAATTCCCCTTGCACTATGGATAGGAATGACAAATGTCATACCCATACTGTGTGTCTAAGTCTCTTGGTAAGAGAGAGCTGGAGGTGGTAGTCCCAGCTCATCTACAGTTGGTGAATGAGGTCAGGTACAGGGGGCCAGGAGGGGTTGCTGACTGAATGAGGGTAGGTACAGTTCAATCCAGACCTTCAAGATCTGAGGGTTTTTGAGATGAGGGTCTCCTGTGTGGCCCAAATTGGCCTTAACCTCGTGGTCCTCCTGCCTCAGCCTCCTAAATAGCTGGGATTATTGGTGTGTGCCACCATGTTCAGTTGAGCACATTCAAGCAGTCTGAATTTTCACTGAACTAAATTATTTCTCCTCAACATTACTCCATCCCACATTTGATCAAACAACAACAACAACAACAAAACAAGTCATTTTTCTTTTCCCCATGGCCAATCAGATTTTTGCAGGACTGTGCTTCTCAGGATGCTGAATTCTGGAAACAACTCCTCTTTCTCTCTCTGCCCCCTGCCCCCTCCTTCTTTCTCTCTCTCTCCTTCCTGACCCTCCTCAGACTGTAGTGGCCAGACAGATTGCTCTTCCACACAAACCATTCCGAGGTCAACCTGAGTCACTAAACGGGTTAACTTGGGCTATTCAGATTATTCCCTTTTTAGGATTCCCAAGACTCTTTTCAGGAACTTTTCTTGGGAATTTTTCATCTTCTGAGTATCATCAAACCAAATTAAAACCTCAATTTCATATACAGGATTACAAATTTATCAGGGATGGTGGGTCTTCTAATCTACCTAGCAGCTCCCGGAAATTGTAGAAAGGAGTGGAGCAAGCTACGGGCTGTGGGCGGGCAGGGCAGGGCAGGGAACAACAGTGAGACTGAATCCCCTCCTTCCCTCACTCACTAGGGCAGTTATAAGGGAGTTTGGAGTCAGCTGTCCTCTGTTCAGCCAATGAAATGAGACCATCACCATGTGGCGGCCACCCCTAAACCTTGGGGGAAACCTCAGATCCACACCAGTGCAAATATGGAAAGAACCCCTGGCTACCGTCTTACCAGTATGCTGGGTGGGGTGCTCGCATTGAGCTGCTTGGACTTCCCGACGTTCCCAGCCTCTCCCTTCATCTGGAAAGAGAAAGCACGGGTAAGCGGGTTTCCTTCCACAGGCAACTGAGCAAAGGGGGAATGGAAGAAGTCAAGCCTGGCAGGGGTTTTTATTTTTATTTATTTATTTATTTTGGTACAAGGGATTGAACCAGGGGTGCTTGGTTATTGAGCCACATCCCCAGCTCTTTTTATTTTTTTTTATTTTGATACAGGTCTTGCTGAGGTTGACCTGAAACTTTGGATCCTCCTGCCTCAGCCTCCCGAGTTGCTGAGATTACAGGCATGCACCTGGCTAAGCTGGCAGCTTTTGTCCCTGGAACCAGACAAATTATTCCAAAATTTATACAGAGAAATAAATAAGCAGGAAATAGCTAGAAAAAGGCTGAAGGAGGCTGAAGGAAGAGGATCTCGAGTTTAAAGCCAGCCTCAGCAATTTAGCAAGGCTGTAAGAAACTTAGTGAGACCTTGTCTCAAAATTTAAAAAAATTAAAAATACAAAGGGCTGGGGATATGGCTCATGGTTAGGTGCCCTGGGTTCAATTTCTCATACCCCCCCAAAAAAAAATTCCAGTGTTAAACTTAAAAGCTGATAAACACATGTTAAAAACTGATAACATCTCTAACAGCCCAGAGGAGGCACTGTCCAATGTATGTGCTGAATTAGATATTTCTTATTTCTGAACATACAGACATATTGAATAAAATTTTCCTCTGCTTATCCCAGTCAACGTGTACATACATAAACTCCTTTGAATTTTAGAAAAACTTTATTCTAAGTAGATTAGGTAGTACTTTGGTACTACAATTTTGGTCTAACTTTGGTAGAGGAAGATTATTTCATAAAAGTTTGTCAACAACATCCACAAAAATATGTCCCCTACTTTTATATGAGATGTTAGTCTGATAACAGACTTTCTGGAATTTCCCGATAGACTTTCTAACTTTCTAACATGTCTATGATGTACACCTAAGCAATATCTCAGAGGCAAGAGATATTTTAAATAAAATTTTGAAAACTGGGAATGTTGCTCAGTGGTAAAGGACCCCTGGGTTCAGTTCCCAGTACTGAAAAAAACCCAATTGCCCATCAAAGCAAAGACCTTTTTCCAGGCTAGATTCTTCCATGGATTCCTATAATCCTGCCTGGGGCGGCTGAGGCACACCCACATTCAGCCACTGCTACTCATAATAGCCCAGGGACAGAAGCAAGCACATGTCTGAGGATGGCTGAAGAGATAAAATTTTGTGTGCACATAGGATAGAATTTTATTTGGCCTTAAAAAAAGAAGCAAATGGGCGAGTGTTAAGCAAGTCATAATAAGTGAAATAAGTCACACAAAGAGAAATACTGCATGAATCCACTTTCTGAAGTAAGGTACATAAGGTAGTCAAATTCATAGAACCAAAAAATTAAGTGATGGTGATACGGGGGGTTGGGTGGGGAGGGAAAATGTGGAATGGTTGTTGAATGCATATGTGCATCAGTTTTGCAAGATGAAAAGGCTCTGGAGATCAACAGATGTGAGCACATTTAGCGCTGCTGGACCAGACACTTAAAAATGGCCAAGATGGTGCCAGGCAGCGGAGGTGGTGCATGCCTGTAATCCTAGCGATTTGGTAGGCTGAGGGAGGAGTTTTGTAAGTTCAAAGTCAGCCTCAGCTTAGTAAAAACTTGTTTCAAAATAAAATTAAAAATAGGGCTGGGGAAGTAGCTCAGAGATAGAGAGTATGCCTGGGTTAAATCCTTGGTACCATAAATAGATAAATAAATAAATACTGACAATTAATTTTATATTTTATACCACAGTTTGGGGAAAAAAGCTTTAATAACTAAAAGTGAAGTGCTAGTATTTATTTTGGTCGGGGGGTACCAGGGATTGAACTCAGGGGCACTTGACCACTGGGCCACATCCCCAGCCCTATTTTGTATTTCATTTAGAGACAGGGTCTCACTGAGTTGCTTAGTGCCTCACTTTTTTTTTTTTTTTTTTTTTTGCTGAGGCTGGCTTTGAACTTGCTATCTTCTTGCCTCAGCGCTGAGATTATAGGTTTATAGGCGTGCTCCACCGTGCCCCACTTTGAGTTGATTTTTGTATGTGGTGTAAGGAAGGGGTCCATCTTCATTCTTTTGAATGTGAATATCCAGTTGTTCCCACTCCATTTGTTGAAAACCATTCTCTGTCATTGAATTGTGTCCCAGTCCAACCCCCCCCCCCACCCAGTCACACTGAATTGAATTGTCATTGAAATGTCTATTGGCAACAAGAGTGTTTTTTATATGGTTGAAATGTGGGGCCATATGAATGTGTTAACTGGTCAAAACTTCCAATTCTAATTTTAAAAATTATGATTGATAATCAGAAGGCACTTTCTCCTCCATCATTCTGTCATCTTGGCAGACATCACCCAGCATCTGTCACCTGAGCCTGGACAAAGCTCACAGGCACAGCCACAGCCAGGGCAGGCATGTCAGTCCAGAGGAGGTGGCCCAGGTTAACCCTGTGGCACCCTTGGTGCTTAGGGTCATCAGGTGGCTGAAGAGGAGCATTACAGCTCATTAGGGGGCAGGGATGACAGAGCCCAGACTAAGGGAGACCAGGTGAGCTCCCAGAGTCTATAGGTGACATGCCAGAGAGCCAGGATCAGGCCTAGCTTCCACGTGGGACTTCGTGCCCCTTAGTTTCCTTTCTACAGGTATGTATTGTTCTTGGTTTTATTATTTCAGAGGCTGGTGAAGGCGATCCCCCACTCACTGTCTTGACAGGGTCACAGTGAGAAAAAGTGTTGGCAAAGCCTCTCTCCCACTGTCTTGACAGGGTCACAGTGAGGATGAATGCTGGCAAAGCCACTCTGGTTGGTGGGAAACCGAAACCATGAGACCCTTTTTTATGTAATTGGGACTTTGCATTTTCATGCTTATGTTTCTAACAGGAGGCATGAGTATGTTAAATGCCAAACAAATTAAATTTCAGATAGCTAGAACAGAACAGGTAGTTCATGCCTTTGAGGTTGTTCTACTACCCCTCATCATATCAAGGACAAAGTAGAAGGCTGTTCTTCTATCTCAGTACACTGTGGACAAACCTGATAATGGACAACAATCATCCTTTGAAAGGACATGGGAATTTTAGGCACCACATTGATTATATCAACTAGAACCCAAGCCCATATTTCCAGCCTCTTAGAAAACCTAATCATTATGCTTATTTTACAAAGTTCACCACATGCAGTCTCATTTTTGATTAAGGAAAGTTATATTATACACTTAGGAAAGTTAAAACATATAAAGATATATTCTTCTCTTTTTATAAACCCTTTCTTACTTTACATAGGGATATATGATGAGCATAGTTAATATTGGTGGAAAGTGGATTGATTTTTAGAACTTACTTTCTATTGAGAAAGATTATAAAGATATGAGAACTAGGGGCTGAGGATGTGGCTCAAGCGGTAGCGCGCTCGCCTGGCATGCGTGCAACCCGGGTTCGATCCTCAGGCACCACATACCAACAAAGATGTTGTGTCCGCCGAGAACTGAAAAATAAATATTAAAAATTCTCTCCTCTCTCACTCTCTCTTTAAAAAAAAAAAATTAAAAAAAAAAAAAAGATATGAGAACTAGTGCACCTTGACTGAGAAACAAAGAAACTCTTTAAGAAATCAGCTCAATCAGTTTTATGAGAATAAATTTAGGAATTAATTAAAACAGCTTTATAAGACACAGTTTTAGAATAATGTTAGAAATATTATTTTATTTAGATTCTTAAGTTTAGAAATTCTTAACTTTGTAGTTGTATAGGTTTCTGATATGTTTTAAGAATGATTTATAAACTTTAGGATGTTTTAAATATAAGATTTAAAGGGACTTTTTTAGATGGGAATTTTAGATTAGAAATAAAGTACAAGTGTACTTTAGGTTAATGATTGGTTAGGAGACGTAGAGTCTGGTTACGTAGTTTGGCATTAGTTAATAAGAAAATAACATATCTTGGGAAAAATAGTAAATCTTGGGAAAATCTGAAAAATGTAAATTAGTGACGTATTTTATTAATGATTCTGTACTTTTAATAATTACATAACTGAAGGTCATATCCTGGAAAAATGTAAATTAATGTTACATTTTTTGTACCCCCAATCATGGTTAAGGAAATATCATGTCTTGGCAAAGTTTTAAATTATATAATCAATGACGTATTTTGAATCTATAATGATGAGAAAAATTGTAATAAAAGATGATCCAGAGAAAGCTGCATTAGCTCTCTCTCTGGAGATTGCTCCAACTGAATGACTCCTGTCTTATCTTTTTGCCGACGTCACTCATCCTTCAGGACTCCCTGGACCCCGCTAGGGCAGGACCCTGGCAAGAGGCATAATGACCAGTTGTGACTGTGGGGAATACTGCTCCCCTTGATCCATCATCCTTATTGACTGCTTAGTCTGGAGGGAAAGGCAGAGAGAAGGGAAAGTAGCTTTCCAGTGTGTGAGGAGTTGGGACATCAGAAGGAGTCGCCAAGCAAGCTGAATTCCAGGAGGCACATCCTGTCAGCCAAGAGGCTTCCAGGGGAGAACTGCTGATCCCTCTAAAACCACTCAGGGAGGCAGCCTCTGACTCAGGACAAGTCTCCGCAGACTTGGTGTGTGGGTCTGACTCCCATTTGGAGCCAGGACAATGGATTTCAGCTACGCCATAGGACAGGGCTCTGTCCCTACCCCTGAGCCTGCTCCCTGCTCTTTCCTCCTACACCCTTCCACACCACTGCCTGGCTGACTGCAACCTGCTGTGGCTTGCCCATATGCCGCACCTGCCTCAACAGGAGCTCTTACGAAAACCAACAAAAGAGAAGCAGGAGAGTGAAGCTGTGGCCTTGGCTCCCAGTTCTGCTGGGGTAGCAGCTCCTCTGTGCACCTGTGCGCCGTCCTGTTCTGCACTGCCTAAGCCTTCCAGAAGGATGGGTGTGAAGCATTTCACCATTCAGCTCCAACCAGCGGCAAACACTTCTCCAACACCAGGGTTTATGAGGACTTGGAAGCATACTCCTTTAAACAACAAATTTCTCTGATTTCCTTGTCCTGAGAAGTTCCTAGGGCTTCGTCCTGAGTTTGGCTCACATCCCCAGGTGGATAGGGGTCTGTCGGAGAAGCTACCCTTCCCATCAGGCTAGGATTCTGGGGTGAGGTGGTGCGATTTTTAATCTGGTGGTCAGTTTGCTGTCTGGGGTCCTTGAAAACTGGGTGCTTTATGCACAAGGGAGATGGTGCTAGTTTTTTTTTTTTTTAAGGCTAAGCCAATCAAATGTTTTCAGACATGAAACAAATGTCAAAGGAAACAAAGTGGGGAAATAGTTGGAGATCTGAATGTCCTCAAACCATTTGCAGATGGGCAGGGCCTTCATTATCAACAGGGGTTTTCCTCTTCCTGGCTTATTAGAAACTGTGAGAAGGACCCTTGACTCTCAAGTTAGCCATCTTGTTTGGGAAGGAAGCTGAGGGGGATTTGGGTCTGTTTGTTTTTAACGTGTCCAGGACTCTGATGTCATGTCACATGCCACAAGGAACTTCACTCTCGACTCAGAGTCTCCTCGGGGCGTCTGCCCTGTCTCATCAACCTCAGCATCTTTGCCAAGAACTCTTGGGACATGGCCTTTGATCTTGGGGAACTCTTGATCCCCAGAAATGTTTGTGAAGAACTCATTATGTGCGTGGAGCTGGGGGAAGCCCTGGAGATGCACAGGTGAATGAGAAACTTGAGGTCTAGATGCACAAATCCACCATCCAAAAGTCTCTCTCAGAAGTACTGAGCTAGAGGTCAGGGCCACAGATAGGAAATTTCTGAGTAAAACACAGACCTGGCACACCCAAGAAACTCTGAGAGGACAGTGCCCAGGCATTCTCCCTGCTCATGAATACACTGTAGACCAACCCCAAATAAACCTTTTCCTCCCAGATTGATTCTAGCTTATCCAAGGAATGCTATTTTTAGTTATAATACACACACTGAGGATTGAACATTTTACGACTGAGCTACATCTTCAGTCCTTTTTATTTTTATTTGAGACAGGGTCTTGCTGAGCTGCTGAATACCTCGCTAAGTTGCTGAAGCTGACCTAAACTTGCCTCAGCTACTCAGTTCCTGAGATGATAGTTGTGCATCACACATATATTTTTTAAAATATTTTTTAGTTTTAATGGACTTTTACTTTATTTATTTATATGTGGTGTTGAGACTCAAACCCAGGGCCTCACACATGCTAGGCAAGTGTTCTACCACTGAGCTACAACCCCAGCCCCACACCTATATTTTAAAATCAAAATAGATGTAAGATTCAGAAATATGAGTATCAAAACTGCCATTAAAGATAATCTTTATTTCATTACTGAGTTCCAGAGAAGCAGCTGTACAATTTTTATGAGGATGTAGATGATAAATTCCAATAAATAAATTAGTGCACATAAGTTCTTCTTTCTGAAAGAAGTGGTACACTTTCCTGTGGAGTGCAAAGTCAACTGGACAAATCATTTTTCCCTTCCTTTTTCATTTTTCTACCAATAAACTCAGAGTTAAATTTAATGCTCCATTATACTTCTTGGGATTATTTTTCTGATACATACTCTTGTGTGTTCATTCAACCAAATGAGAAAATAAGACAAATCAAAAACCAGAAATAAATCAAAATGACAGGGAATACAAATCATATCTCAATAATAACTGTGAATGTTAATGGCCTAAACTCATCAATCAAAAGACATAGACTGGCAGATTGGATTGAAAAACAAGATCTAACAATATGCTGTCTTTAAGAGACTCACCTCATGGGCAAAGACATCCACAGGCTGAAGGTGAAAGGATGGGAAAAAACTTATCACTCATATGGATGCGTAAACAAGGAGTTTCCAGTCTCATTTCAGATAAAGTAGACTTCAAACCAAAGTTAATCAGAAGAGACAAAAAAGGCCATTTCATACTTCTCAAGGGAAGTATATATAAATAGGACATAAATTGTAAATATTTATGCCCCAAACAATGGAACATCTATGAACATCAAACAAACCTTCTCAATTTGATCCTTCAAGAGTCAAATAGACCACAATACAATAATACTGGGTGACTTTAACACAGCTTTCTCACTACTGGACAGATCTTCCAAACCAAAACTAAATAAGGAAACTATAGAACTAAATATTACAATCAATAATTAGGATTTAACAGTCATATATAGACTATTTCATCCACCAATGAGCAAATATACTTTCTTCTCAGCAGCACACATGGCTCCTTCCCTAAAATAGACCATATCTTACTAAGCAACTCTTAGTAAATACAAAAAACAAAACAAAACAAAACAAAAAAACCAGATAATACCCTGCATCAGAGAACAATGGAATGAAATTAGGAATCAATGATAAAATAAAAAATAGAGGGCTGGGGATGTGGCTCGAGCGGGAGCGCGCTCGCCTGGCATGCGTGCGGCCCGGGTTCGATCCTCAGCACCACATACAAACAACGATGTTGTGTCCGCCGAGAACTAAAAAATAAATATTAAAAATTCTCTCTCTCTCTCTCTCTCCCTCTCTCTTTAAAAAAAAATAGAAGCTACTGTAACAAATGGAGACTAAATAATATACAATTGAATGATGAATGGACAGTAGAAGAAATCAAGGATGAAATAAAAAATTCTTAGAGGTAAATGAGAACACTGATACAACATATCAAAATTCTGGGACACTATGAAGGCAGTATTAAGAGTTATTGCATTGAGTGCATTCATTAAAATAATAAAAAGTTGGGACTGGGGATGTGGCTCAAGCGGTGGCGCGCTCGCCTGGCATGCGTGCGGCCCGGGTTCGAGCCTCAGCACCACATACAAAAACAAAGATGTCTTGTCCGCTGAAAACTAAAAAATAAATATTAAAAAAAAAGAATAAAAAGTTAGCAAATAAAAGACCTAACACTACATCTCAAAGTCCTAGGAAAAAAATAACAAATCAACACCAAAAGCAATAGAAGACAGGAAATAATTAAAATAAGAGCTGTAATCAATGAAATTGAAACAAAAGAAATAATTGAAAAAATTGACAAAACAAAAAGTTGGTTCTTTGAAAAAATAAATAAAATAGATAAACCCCTGGTCATGCTAATGAAGAGAAAAAGAGAGAAAACTCAGATTACTAAAATACAAGATGAAGAAGGAAATATCACAACAGACATGTCTGAAGTATAGAAGATAATTAGAAACTATTTTGAAAATTTATACTCCAATAAAATAGAAAATATCAAAGACAATCAACACATTTCTGGATACATACGACCTACCCAAATTAAATAAGGAGGTCACAAATGATTTAAACTAATCAATTTCAAGTAATGAAATAGAAAACGCCATCAAAAGCCTACCAACCAAGAAAAGCCCAGGACCAGATGGATTCTCAGCCAAGTTCTACAAGATTAAAAAAAAAAATTAACATCAATATTCCTCTCAAAGTATTCCATGAAATAGAAAAGGAGGGAAACCTTCTAAACTCATTCTATGAGGCTAATATCACCTTGATACCAAAACCAAAGACATCGAGGAAAGAAAACTTCAGACCAATATCCCTGATAAACTTAGATGCAAAAATTCTTAATAAGATTCTGGCAAATAGCATACAAAAACATATTTAAAAGATAGTGCACCATGATAAAGTGGGATTCATCCCAGAGATGCAGGATTGGTTCAATAGACAGAAATCAATAAACGTAATTCATCATATTAATATACTTAAAAATAAGAATCATATGATCATCTCAATAGATGCAGAAAAAGCATTTGACAAAATACAGCACCCATTCATGTTCAAAACACTAAGAAAAACTAGGGATAGTAGGAACATACCTCAACATCGTAAAAGCTATCTATGCTAAACCCAAGGCCAGCATCATTCTAAATGAGGAAAAATTGAAAGCATTCCCACTAAAAACTGGAACAAGACAAGGATGTCCTCTTTCACCATTGCTATTCAACATTATCCTTGAAACTCTAGCCAGAGCAATTAGACGAAAGAAAGAAATTAAATGGATACAAATAGGTAAAGAAGAACTCAAACTATCACTATTTGCTGATGACATGATTCTATACCAAGAAGATCCAAAAAATTTCACCAGAAAACTTCTAGAACTAATAAATGAATTCAGCAAAGTAGCAGGATATAAAATCAACACCCATAAATCAAATGCATTCCTATATATCAGCAATGAATCCACTGAAAGAGAAGTTAGGGGGGCTGGGGATGTGGCTCAAGCGGTAGCGAGCTCGCCTGGCATGCGTGCGGCCCAGGTTCGATCCTCAGCACCACATACCAACAAAGATGTTGTGTCCGCCGAGAACTAAAAAATAAATATTAAAAAAAAAAGAGAAGTTAGGAAAACTACTCCATTCATAATAGCCTCAAAAAAACCAAACCAAAACAAAACAAAACAAAAACCTAGGAATCAATCTAATAAAAGAGGTAAAAGGCCTCTACAATGAAAATTACTTTACACTAAAGAAAGAAATCGAAGAAAACCTCAGAAGATGGAAAAATCTCCCATGCTCCTGGGATAGGAAGAATTAATATTGTCAAAATGGCCATACGACCAAAAGTATTTTACAGATTTAATGCAATTCCTGTTAAAATCCCAATGACATTCTTCATAGAAATAGAAAAAGCAATCATGAAATTTATTTGGAAAAATAAGAGACCCAGAATAGATAAAGCAATCCTTAGCAAGAAAAGTGAAGCAGAAGATATCACAATACCAGACCTTAAACTATACTACAGAGCTATAATAACAACAATGTCATGGTATTGGCACCAAAATAGACTTGTAGACCAATGGTACAGAACAGAAGATACAGAGACAAATCCACATAAATACGGTTGTCTCATGCTAGACAAGGGTGCCAAAAACATTCCCTGGAGAAAAGATAACCTATTTAACAAATGGTGCTGGCAAAACTGGAAATCTGTATGTAGCAAAATGAAATTAAACCGCTATCTCTCACTCTGCACAAAAATCAACCCAAAGTGGATCAAAAACTTAGGCACTAGAACAGAGACCCTGCACCTAATAGAAGAAAAAATAGGTCCAAATCTTCACCATGTTGACCTAGGATCTGATTTCCTTAATAAGAATCCTAAAGCACAAGAAGTAAAATCAAGAATCAATAAATGGGATGGATTCAAATTAAAAAGCTTCTTCTCAGAAAAGGAAATAATCAGTAATGTAAGGAGAGAGAGCCTACAAAATGGGAGAACATCTTTACCATATGCACCTCCAATAAAGCATTAGTCTCTAGGATATATAAAGAACTCAACAAACTTAACACCAAAAATAATAATAATAACCCAATCAATAAATGGGCTAAGGAACTGAACAGACACTTCTCAGAAGAAGAAATATAATCAGTTAACAAATATGAAGAAGTATTAAACATCCCTAGCAATTACAGAAATGCAAATCAAAACCACTCTAAGGTTTCATCTCATTCCTGTCAGAATGGCAATCATCAAGAATACAGCAACAATAAATGTTGTCGAGGATGTGGTGAAAAAGGTACACTCATACATTTCTGGTGGAACTGCAAATTGTGCAACAACTATAGAAAGCAGTATGAAGATTCCTCAGAAAATTGGGAATGGAACCATGAATCCCACTCCTTCGTTTATACTCATAGGACTTAAAATCAGCATACTATACTAACGCAGCCTCAACAATGTTTATAGCAGCTTAATTCACAATAGCTAGACTATGGAACCAACCTAGGTGTCCCTTAATAGATGAATGGATAAAGAAAATGTGGTTTTATATACAATGGAATATTACTCAGCTTTAAAGAGTGAAATTATGGTATTTGCCAGTAAATGGTTGGAATTGGAGAATGTCATACTAAGCAAAATAAACCAATCCCACAAAACCAAAAGTCAAATGTTTTCTCTAATATGCGGATGCTAATTCACAATAAGGCAGAGGATACTAGGGAAGAATAACATTACCTTAGATTAGGTAGAGGGAAGTGGTGGAAGGGGAGGGGAGGGGATATGGGGATAGGAAAGACAGTAGAATGAAACAGACATTATTACTTTATGTATATATGTGACTGCATGACCAATGTGATTCTGGAACATGTACACTTAGAAAAATTAGAAATTATATATGATATATCAAAGTGCATAAATGCATTCTACTGTCATATATAACTAATTAAAACAAATTTTAAAAAATGACATATCTATAAGGATGTTCATTATGACACTGCTTTTAATAGCTAAAGACTGGGAACAATCTAGATGACCACCAATAAAGGACTGGATACGGGCTGGGGTTGTAGCTCAGTTGGCAGAGCATTTGCCTAGCATGTGTGAGGCACTGGTTTTGATCCTAAGCACCACATAAAAATAAATAAAAAATATAAAGTATTGTGTCTGTCTAATATATATAATGTATATATATATATATATATATTTGAAAAAGGACTGGATAAATAAATTATAATAAATTATAGTGCAGTTTACCACAATGAGATTTTTTTTAACTTTTTTTTTTTTAGAGAGGGGAGAGAGAGAGAGAGAGAGAGAGAGAGAGAGAGAGAGAGAGAGAGAGAGAGAGAATTTTTTTTAATATTTATTTTTTAGTTCTCGGCGGACACAACATCTTTGTTGGTATGTGGTGCTGAGGATCCAACTCAGGCTGCATGCGAGCGCGCTACCGCTTGAGCCACATCCCCAGCCCCAACAATGAGATATTACCTCACCTTAGTAAGAATGGCTATTATCAAAACAAGACAAAACAGAAGATAACAAGTTGCCGGGAGCAGTGGCACATGCCTATAATCCTAGCAGCTCAGGAGGTTAAGGCAGGAGGATCCCCAAGTTCAAAGGCAGCCTCAGCAAAAGTGAGGTGCTAAGTAAATCAGTGAGATTCTGTCTCTAAATAAAATACAAAATATGGCTGGGGGTGTTTCTCAGTGGTTAGTGCCCCTGGGTTCAATCCCTGATACCAAAAAAAAAAAAAAAAAAAAAAAAAAACAAGTGCTTGGATGTGGGGCAAAAGAGAACCCTTGCACATTATGAAAAGCAGTATGCAGGTTACTCAGGAAGTTACAAATGTAACGAGCCAGGTGTGGCGGCGCACACCTGTAATTCCAGGGACATGGGAGGCTAAGGCAGGAGGATCGAAAGTTTAAAGCTAGAATTTAGCGAGGCTCAAAGCAACTCAGCAAGACCCTGTCTCTAATAATAAATAAAAAAGGGCTGGGGATGTGGCTCAGTGGTTAAGTGCCCCTGGGCTCAACCCTGGGTACCAAAGAATAAAAATGTAACTATCATGATCCAGGAATCCCTCCACTAGGTATATAGCTAGAAAAAAATGAAAACAGTATGTCCACAAAACATCTGTACTCCTCTTTTATTACAGCACTATCCACAATTGCCAAAAAAGGGGGGGAGAAGGTTACAACCCAAGTGCCTATCAACTGATGAATGGATAAAGAAAAACCGTGGCACGTATACACAATGGAATACTATTCCGCCATAAAAAGAATGAAATCCTGTCACTTACAATAATATGAATGGAACTGGAGATCATCATTTTAAGTGAAATAAACCAGATTCAGAAAGACAAGTACTGGGCTGGGGATGCTGCTCAGCAATAGCACTTGCCTAACATGCACTAGGTCCTGGGTTCTGTCCCTAGCACCCCTGAAAGAGAAAGAGACAGATAAGTACTGCATGATCTCACTCATATGTGAAATATAAATGAGTGGATTTCACCGAAACTCAAGAGGCTGGGGAGAGAAGCCGGGAGGGAGGACTGGTTGATGAGTGGGTACAAAGTTAGTTAGATGGCAATAAGAAGTTCTGGTGTGCTGTTGCATAGTAGGGCAACTGTAGATAATGATGATTTACAGTATATTTTTAAATTAAGGCTAGAAGAAAGGATTTTGAGAATTTTCACCCTAAAGAAATAATTAATGAGCTGGGCCAAGTGATGCACACTTACAATTCCAGCTTCTAGGGAGACTGAGGCAAGAGGATTGCAAGTTTGTGGCCAGCCTCAACAATTGAGCAAGATCCTGTCTCAAAATAAAAAAATTTAAAAAGGGCTGAGAATGTAGCTCTGTAGTAGATCATCCCTGGATTTGATGCTCAGTAAAGCAAAAGAAGAAAAGATTTGAGGAGGTAGATATGTTTACCCTAATTTAAACATTACACAATGTATTCATGTATAGAAACATCACACACATATATTCAATGTTTATATTTTATGTATCAGTTAAAAATCATTTTTTTGTGTGTGTATGGTGGGCACCAGGGATTGAACTCAGGGGCATTTGGCTACTGAGTCACATCCCCAGCCCTATGTTGTATTTTATTTAGGGACAGGGTCTCACTGAGTTGCTTAGTGTCTCACTTTTGTGAGGTTGGCTTTGAACTCTAGATCCTCCTGCCTCAGCCTCCCGAGATGCTGGGATTACTGGTGTGTGCCACCATGCACAGCTAAAAATCAATTTAATTCTAAAAAAAATAGGTAAAATAAATTATAGTACATCCAGAAATGAAACACTTTGGAGTCATTAAAGGAACAAGGTAGCTTTGTGTGGATCTCCAGAGGTGTTAGGTAAAGAAAGCAACATGCGGAAGTCCTGCGGGTGTGTGGGTGCTGTTTTACGAACGTGCAGGATAACACAGGATGTGGCTGTCCCTGGAAGAATATCTAAGAAGAAACTCGTTATAGTGGCAGCTCCTGGGAGGGTGGGGACAAGGGAAGAGGAAGACTATCTTTTCACCACGGACCATTTTCTGCCTTTTGAAGTTTGTAGCATGAGCATATTTTGCTCATTTAGAAAATGACAGAAACATGGAAAATTTTTAAAATGAATTCATTGTCCTCTTGCAGGCCTTGAAGCCTCCTGGAATAATTATCTCTTCCTTTAATTATCTTGTCCCCCTTTACTGGAAGCCAGATGTTTTTAGTTATTGAAGGGATTTGAGGAGTCTTTGATTCCATTGAAATCTGTGCTACTTTTCCCATGTTTATTTTTCAGAGTAGAAGGATCCGTAGCTTTCAGGAGATTGTTAAGGACACTTACGGTTAAAATCCAGTGCCCAAGTTGTGGTGACTGCAACTGCTCCCCCCACCCCAGACTTCTTCTCATTAATAATTTTATGTTGTCCAAAATCAAAGCGATAGCAGTTCAAGCACCTGGTTCTTTTCTCTATGGATCACACCCTCCCCTCAAAACCATATAAAAGATATTTAGTATTTGATGGTTTTTAAATCAGTTTTTATTTCACGGTAGCTATATCCTGTTATTGGAAGCTACCTCAAACTCATGAGATGTACCTGAGAATAAAGTATAAGTAAACAGAATCAGACATTAAAATCAAAAGCAGAAGTCCGTAGAGACCAGGCTCTCAGTACAATCATAAGACTTTGACCCTGGAATGAGTCAGGCCTGGTGCACTTCAGGTCACTGTGTCTGTGGAAACTGGGCATTGATACAACTGAGTGATTAGGGACTGATATCCAAGTTCAACCTCTGACCGTGAGGTTCCACAACATCTCTGGCCAAAGGGAGAATGACTTTATCTTCTGGTGGTGAGAAAGTCTGTAGGAGTACGTGTAGGAGTAACAGCATTTATCTAAGGACATCTGATTTTATTAGCACAACCGAAACATTTTCTAACTTGCCCTTTATTCTTCAGCTTTGCCAGAACGCCTGTAGCCAACTCCTGAGATACTTATCTAGGTGTCTGAGTCCTCTAAGATTCACAACAGTATCATTCTGCTGAATATTTTATACCAAACCAACTTGCTTTCTGAGCCTCTCTGCCTTCCTGTTGACATATTTTCAGTTTTTATGTGAACACAGAAAGTTTCTGGGGGAGATCTCAAAAATGGGGGTGCAGGTGGATCTTTACCCAAAAAAGCGTTCTTTCCCAATCATAGTATTTAAGTTAGAAAATTTGCCAAGTAAAAGCTGGGCAGGGGGGCTGGGGATGTGGCTCAAGCGGTAGCGCGCTTGCCTGGCATGCATGTGGCCTGGGTTGGATCCCCAGCACCACATACAAATAAAGATGTTGTGTCCGCTGAAAACTAAAAAATAAATATTAAAAAAAAAAAAAAAGCTGGGCACAGTTCACCTGTAATCCTAGATACTCAGGAAGCTGAGGCAGGAGGACAGTTCTGGACAACCTAGGAGATTCTGTCTCAAAATAAAATAAAAAGAGCTGGGGCTGGATTTGATGGAGCACCCCTGTAATCACAGCAACTTGGGAGACTGAGGCAGGAGGATTGCAAATTCAAAGTCAGCCCCAGCAATTTAGCAAGGCCCTAAGCGACTTGGTGAGACCCTGTCTCTGAATAAAATACCAAAAAAGGGCTGGGAGATGTGGCTCAGTGGGTAAGTGCTCTTGGATTCAATTTCTGGTACCAAAATTAATTAATTAATTAATTAATTAATTAATTAATTAATTAAAAGAGCTAGGGATGTGGTTCAGTGATAGAGTGATCTTGGGTTCAATCTTAAGTGCAAAATAAAAAAAAAAGAAGGAAGAAAATTTGGTAAGTAAAATTTAAAGCAATTTTGTAAATATTTAAAATATTTAAGTACTATAATCATTATTTTTAAAAAAATATTTTTATAGGTTGACAAAATACCTTTATTCATTTCTTTTTTTAAATATTTATTTTTTAGTTGTAGTTGGACACACTACTTTATTTTATTTACTTATTTATTTTTAATGTGGTGCTGAGGATTGAACCCAGTGCCTCAGAAGTGCTAGATAAGACCTCTGCCACTGAACCACAACCCCAGCCCATAATCACTATATTTTTATTGGGTTTTCTTTCTCTAGCCTGACTGTCTCCTCCTCCTCCTCCTCCTCCTCTTTTTGAAATCTCCCTAATCTAAGAAGTTGTCTAGAGCTTGTTTCTTCTGACGCCCCCATTTCCCTTCTGAAGAAATGGAGGCATAGAAATGTTCAGTGTTTGGCTTCAAATTTGACATAGTTAGAGGCAGAATTTGAATTTAGTATTCACTATCACACCTAAGACTGTAGAAAGTATAGAATGTGTTGAGGTTGATGAATGCAGGGTGTCAGAGATTGAAAAGTCCACAATGGATAAGACCAGCCATGAATAATGGAGCTGCTACTAAGTACATGTTTCTGTTTTTGTTTTTAAATCAAAGACTATTTATTTACTTATGGTGCTGGGGATTGGACCCAGGGCCTTGTACATTTGAGGCAAATACTCTACCAACTGAGCTATATCCCCAGCCCCTAAAGTAAACATTTTCTCTAAAATATTAATCATTCTTTCAGGAGATATTTATTATGTGCCAGACACAATGCTAGACACGTGGGATACGAGGATAAATAAGATAAGATTTTTTTGCCTTATTTTATAAAATAATATTATATAATTTGATTTTCCAATGATAAAGTATTGAAGAGGAAAACATGAAATAGTGATTTAAGAAGGAAATGCAGTCAGGGAAGATAAAGAAATAAAATTCACTAAAAGTAAAGTTTCTAATATTTTATAGCTATGGATAGCTATAAATTTTATAGCTCCTCAAAGGCAATCTGATATAAATTATGAGAGTATCCAAATTAAATAATCTCTGTGGGTTCTTATTGAAAGTGGATGATTCTGGCTGTGCAAGCTTTTTATTGAAAAATCTCCAATCTAGATCAATGATAGAACAAAATCATAGCTGGAGTTCATGATTGTAAGAATTGGAACACAGGTCGGAAAAATAGGGTAAGGGTGGGAGGAGTAGAGACAGTTGAATTTTGAGGTTTTTCTGCATCCAGTCTTTCAGATTCTAGGTTCCTGGCTTGACTGTCTGCATGGTCACCTATTCCTTTTTCATAGGTATGTGATATATCATCTTCATGGGAAGATGTATTGTTTCTTTATAAACATAAATTTATTTTAAAAATTTACCCTTAGAGGACAAACGAAAACAAAAAAAAAACATAAAAAGCTCTCATGATCACCTGGTCTACCTTTTCCATCTTAGAGATAAGGACATGAAACTTAATAGCAGGGGGGACCCACTCCAAACTCCACATAGTTTCTGGCAAAATCCAGGTTTCCAGCTGGGTGTAGTGGAACATGCCTGTAATCCCAACAACTCTGGAGGCTGAGGCAGGAGGATTGCAAGTTCAAGGCCAGCCTCAGCAATTTAAGGAGTCCCTGTCTTGAAATTAAAAAATAGAAAAAAAAAATAGGGCTGGGGATGTGGCTCAGTGGTAAAGCACATCTGGGCTCAATCCCCAGTACAACAAAGGGAAAAAAAAAAAAATTCCAGGTTTCCTAACACTTTGCCTGGTGTGGTTTTGGAATAGCACAAATAAGTGGGGAAATGGAGAGACACAGGGAGAAGGCACCTGAGGAGTAATGCCCCTTACGCCTTTGTTCTTAGTCTGTTTGTATTCTAAAAAAGAACCGAGCTTTCTTCCTCCAGAGCTGGGAAATTGAGCTGAAATGCTGGAACACAGCCTAACACCTCTGGTGAAGGTTCTGAGGGCTGCTATGACCCACAGTCTGTTCAAGTGTGAGGCTCCTACAGAAGGAAGAGCCATAAGTATTGATTCAGGAAGAGAAATGCTTCCAGGTAAAGGTTAGCCTCCAAGACAGAAACAACTCCCTTTGGGCTGTTTGACTCCTTTTGCTGCGTGGTCCTTGCAGTGCTAGCAAGGACCTTGAGTTTACTGCTAAACTTGACTGCACTCCTGGGAGGGGACTCAGAAAGCCTGCCTGTCTTGTTTACTATGAGATCACAGGACTGCACCTGGCATGGAGCAGATACTCAGGAAGTGTTTGCTGAATAAGTGAAAGATGAGAAAAAGGAACAAAAAAGCATTGCTTTTTGTCCTGAGAATGTGTCCAACGTTTGCTGTTGATCATTTCGGTGACTTTCCCTAGTGTTACCTACTATTTGGTCCAATATCAGAAGCTTATGCTCAGTGCATTTCTGTTCTAGCAAACTGAATCACATCTCTGTGCTCCAACCAGAGAAATGTAGTTGAACTTCCATATGAAACTGACACAACCCAAAAGTCAGCATCTTGTCTTGCTGATCTGAGGCTCCAAAGGGCCTGTAGGGGTACCCTGAAAATACTGGCCTCTGATTTCTCTCCATCTGAGGGCATGCTTCTCACTCCATAACCTTGGTGGGAGTCCTGTAGGTCCCATCAGACCACTAACAATTCCACACCTGGAACCACTATTGATATATCTTAGAATGTTGCGGGAAACAGTTTTGATCTGGCTGTCCAGCTCAAAGCCCACACATCCTTTCAGAGATTTAAAAACTGTTATTATTGCCCCATTCCCTCCAGGTGATGTCAGATTAGAGATGAGCAGCAGTCAACCGAAGCTTCCCAACAGTCTTCCAGTTTGATTTGCCTCTTGGGAATTGCTCCTGTGCATGAATCTGAAGCCAAACCCAGTCCATTCGAGTTACTTGTCAATTGCCAGGAAAACAAAACTACAGAGGAGATGGATGGTACACACGTAGGCAGAGGATTCAGACATCTGTGAGAAACAGGTAGGAAAATGTCCCAGGACATTATTCGGAGGCAGACCTCACCTGTGGTGTAAGTAGGGAGGACAGGATGGTGGCAGAGGTGGGAAGAGTACATTTTGCCCTTCTGTAGGTGAACTTGAATGTGTCCTGACCTTCCCAAACAGCTCTCCTCTCCAGTAGCTCCCACTTACCTCTGCGGTGGGCTGTTCCCAAGCTTCTCCAAGGTCCTGGTGAGAGGTCAAGCCTGGATCTCTTCCCTTTAAAAGTGCTCAAGTGTCTGTTGCCCGCTAACCCTGTTGTTATTTGGGTGGGTCGGGAGGCCGGCCCTAGAGATCTGATCGCATTACAGAGCCTCCCACTGGCTCCAGCCAGGCACGTGATGAGAGAAAAAGTTTGGGTCTGTTTGGACTGAAGACAAAATGCCCTTTTTTTTTTTCCTAAAAGGCATGTCCTTAAAACTGAGAGGACACACGCACTTCAAACAAGAGCCTGAATAAAGTGCATTTAGTCACTGGTCTGGGTTCCTTTCTTTTTCTTTTCTTTTCTTTTTCCTTTTAAAAAACTCCCTTCCTCTTCTACACTTAAGAAAATGTCCCCATCTTGTAGGGGACAGGTTAATAAAAGACTTGGGCATCAGATGATGGAAGGCAGTCTGCGTTAATAAAAAAGAGTTAAGAGACCGGAAGATATAACTTTCTTCTTTTTTATTGTTTCTTTTCCTGCAGAGGCAGGCAGGCAGGGAGGGGCAGGAGAGCTGCACACGGGGCTATTGCTACTAGAGACTCCAGATGTAGGAAAGGCAAAGCTGTAGAGGGCCTGTGTATTTCACAGGGGAAGTTAGCAAACAGGAGACACGTCACGGAATGGGGAATGCCATTGTAAAAGAACTGAGTTATTTTAAAATTTCTAAAAAATCATTTTAAAACAGGCCAATATATGCATATGATATAAAACACAAAGGAGTCAGTCCAGGGGTGCTCTACCACTAAGATACATCCCCAGCTTTTTTAAAAAAATTTAATTTAATTTAATTTTATTATTAGTTGTTCAAAACATTACAAAGCTCTTGACATATCATATTTCATACATTTGATTCAAGCAGATTATGAACTCCCATTTTTACCCTGTATACAGCTTTTAATTTTTCTTTTAAGACAATCTTGCTAAATTGGCTAGGCTGGCCTTGAACTTGCAGTCCTCCTGCCTCAGCCTCTCTAGTAGCTGGAATTACAGGTGTGTACCACTGTGCTCTGTTGCCCTGTTTATTTATTTATTTATGTACTGGGGATTGAACCCAGGGGGACTTTACCATTGAGCCATACCCCTAGCCCTTTTAATTTTTTATTTTGAGACAGGGTCTTTCTAAGTTACTTACGGCCTCACTATAAATTGCTAAGGCTAGTCTCAAACTTGCAATCCTGCCTTAGCCTCCCTAGCCACTGGGATTACAGGTGTGAACCACTACTCCTAGCTTCCATGTTCTTTTTAGTGGTGGTATGCTGTGCCACTGTATGGATGTGTCATACTTTATTTGACCAATAAAAGACCATGTCTTGGGGGCTGGGGCTGGGGCTCAGTGGTAGAGTGTTCACCTAGCATGTGCAAGGCCCTGGGTTCGATTTCCTCAGCACCACATAAAAATAAGTAAAGGTATTGTGTCCAACTACAACTAAAAAATAAATATTAAAAAAAAAAAAGACCATGTCGTGGACATCTTACCCTGCCTAATTCCTTCTACAAAGCCAGGGCTCAGTAAACATTCAATGCTTACTCACAAATTTATTACATTTTATACAGTTTATGTTTTTGCTCACTTCTCTTCTTAGAATATTAATACTTTCTCTCTCTCTTTCTCTCTCTGTCTCTCTCTCTCTTTTGGTACTGGGGATTGAACACAGAGGTGTTTTACTGCTGAGCCACATCCCCAGCCAGGGTCTTACTAAGTTGCTTAAGGACTCCCTATAAATTGCTGAGGCTAGCCTCGACCTTTCATTCCTCCTGCTTCAGCCTCCTGAGCCGCTAGGAGTATAGATAGGCATGAACCACTCTGCCCGGCTAGAATACCAATCTTTTTTTTTTCAACATTCTAGATGCTTATGTTTTCATCCCCTGGCAGGCCAAATCTATCTTGTTCACTGATCTAACCTGACTACCTGACTTCCAAGGCTCTCCTTACTCTGGCTCTTTTCATATAAGATTATTTCCACTCCTTTCTCCTTACTAATGCTCAAACGTCCTTGTCATTCACAACTGTTGTTCACTGATGACAATGCACAGAAACTGTTTTTCTTTTCTTTTCTATTACCCCTACCTGAATATCATCGCTGATGCTGATCCTCCCGCTTGGAACATCCTTCCTGTTCCTGTCCACTCTTCTATGTCAGTGCTTTTCTTTCTGAACTTTTTTTCTTTTCTTTTCTTTTCTTTTAAGCTTATGAGAACAACATGCAGAGTAGCAGAAACTGTTTTCCTATAACCATTTCATTTAGGACCTTTATGTATTTCCATGGCACTAATAACTTTGGTACATAATAGATCCTCAGTAAATAGCTGATGGCTGGACAAGAATTACAGGGAAGACTGTCTTTCCAGTGAGAATATCTCTAGAGCTGTCTTTGGAAGGCTGCTCAGCTTTCCTTGTCTTATGGGATGTGAGACACCCCCTCCTGGATGATCTTCTTGAATGGAAGTGCTCCTGGAGATAGGAGTCTGTCTGAGCTCAGAGCCCTGTCACCAATCAGCTATTGTGACCTCCACCTCACTGAGTCTCAATCTTTCATCTGTAAAGTGAAGGAAGAGGATTAGTGGATCTCTTAGGCCTCTCCTGATTATCATGTCTGAAGATCTGGAATTGAGATTTATAATCATGTTTATCAATTTCTCTGGAATACGTTCCTTGTGGCCCTTTCTACCAACACACATCAGGTTAGCAACTTCAGAGAAACTCTGAAGCCTTTGGGGTCCCGTTGCTACTGGGACATTATAGAATGTTACCGAAATTTTGAGACAAGATTCTTAATGCTGTTCATATAAAAAAAATCACAGAAGTTTTTGTGATTGAGCTGTAATATTGAAGACTATGGGTGGTGTATGCACACAGAGCAGAGAGAGAGTTTTAGAACTAGAGAATTCCAAAAGATGAATTTTACTCTTCCCTGTAATAATGTACTCTCTTGCCTTCTTTCCATTGGCCTATATTTCCAACTGCCCAGCTCTGTAAAGACAAAGATCATCTTTCTTTGCAAAGTACCAAGTGTTCAGTTAGCAGTCTCAAAGATTTTCCTAAGAACAATAATCAAAAGGATCTAATAACAACTAATTCTCAGTTTTCTAGTAAAATTTCCTAAGTTGTCACCTTATATTTCCATAGGCAACATACTTTCTATGCCTGGAGAAACTAGCTGTCTTTTTCTTCTTATCTTTTTCTTCTTCTTTTTCTTTTTTTTCTTTTTCTTCTTATGTTTAGTAGAATTAAACAAAACAAAACAAAACAAAAAAACCAAGCTATCTTTATTCTATGTCCATGAAGTCAAGGTAACTTGAAAAACATAAAGCAGGATCAGGTCATTCCACTAGAAAAAATCTTCCAGGGTTTCCACTGCACTTGGAATACTGTCTTTTCGCAGGCATTAAGACTGTGCTCTGCAGCCTGGGGTCCAGCCTCTCTGCCTCTGGTCCACCCCACGCAGCTGCCAGGGCCTCTTATCACTACTTCTAACCTGAAAAACTTGTTTCTTATCCTCTAGCACAATTTATTACTTTGAAGTCCTTATCTGTTTCTCTATGATTGGGTGCTTCCTGTCTTCATCCCTGCCTATAAGTCACCTCTTCAGTGAGGCCTTCTTTGACCTGCATGGAAGTGATTTCCCCTAATCCAGTTATTCTCAGTCACATAATCTCATTAGTTTCCTTCAAGAAAACTACCACAATTTCTCATTATCTTTCATTTCTTACTTGAATGTTTGTTTTGTCAGTCCCTCCTATCAAATGGTCCCTGCGAGGAGGAGGCTAAGAACCATGTCTGTTTTATTCACCAGTGTGTATCCTCTAGTGTTACCATAGAGCCCTTGTCACAGCAAACGGGCCATAAATAAAAATGACTGGATGAACATTTAATCCCCAAGACTGACCTGGGAATCAGAAACTCAAATCCCCATTTTATCTCTGGAAGCTGGGTGACCTTGAATAAGTTATTTAATTCCTTTCTGTGAAATTAGGGGATCTGTTGGTTGGAATATTTATATTTTTTTAATTTTTAAAATTAATGACAAATTAATTTAAATTAATTAAAAATTAAATTGTAGTTGGACACATGCCTTTATTTTATTCATTTATTTTTATGTGATGCTGAGGATCAAACCCAGTGCCTCACACATGCTAGGCAAGTGCTCTATCACTGAGCCACAACCCCAGCCCCTGGTTAGAACATTTTTATGAACTCTCTCAGCATTAGAAATTTAAAGGGCTATGATTACTTACTTTTATTTTTATTTGTTTATGTTTGGGTTACCGGGGTTTGAACTCAGGGGTACCCTGAAACTGAACTACTGTAAGGGTCCGGCGAAACGTTGGAGTAAGAGACCACAAGAGACTGTCTTATGCAACAGCAGAAGGGTGGGTTTATTTGGAGACCAGCATGCTGGGGCTCGAGCTCTCTATAGCAAAGAGAGAGAGAGCCCTGAGAACAGCTTGAGCAGAGCTTATATACTTTCCCTGGAGAGGGCAGCGAGAGAAGTTACATTTTGTAGTTTGGCAGTTGGGGACAGCTCATTCTGGGAACAAGATTAGCAGACAGTCCACAGTTAGGGACAGCACATTCTGGGAACAAGATTAGCAAACAGTTCTTAAGATTTCAACAGTATTTTGTTAAGCATATAGAGAAACGGAGTGACAAGTACCTATTTTATTAACCTTTCATTTTCCATTTTTTCTTTTGGTTACTTTTAATCATAAAAGTGACCACTGGGGGGTGTCATATTCTGTGTCTGCTAGTGGGGTATATTGTTGTCTGATTACCATAAGTTTGATTTGTCCAATTTGGGCCTGGAGAAAGGAAATTACATGGTTGAGCAAACAGGGTCCTAATGTTAGCAACAATATAAGAATTATTAGAGGACCGGCCAAGGCTGATAAAAGCGTAGTTAACCAGGGGGACTGTGTGAACCAAGACTCATATCACCCTTTTTGGGTTTTTCTCTCTCTTTGACGCTCTTCAAGGCATTTTTTTTTAGTTTACTCATAGATTTTTTTACAACTCCAGTATGGTTGGCATAAAAACAACATTTTCCCCTTATTGCAGCACAAAGGCTTTCTTCTCTCAAGAAGAGGAGGTCCAACCCTCGCCTGTTCTGTAAAACAACTTCAGAGAGAGAGGTTAAAGATTCCTGTAAAGTTGTGATGGAGGTTTCTAATATCTTTAAGTTTGGGTCCATTGCTGTTTCTAATTGGGTCATTTGTTGTGTCCCATGGACCAGGGCAGTAGTCCCTGTGCCCATCCCTGCAGCAATTCCCATTCCTAATAAGATGGCTAAAGTGAGGGATACAGGTTCCCGGTGAAACCGGGTTGTATGTTTTTCTATTTGATCTTCAAATGAATCTGCGTCATGAAAGAGCATTCTGGGAAACATCTGCACCGTTACATAATAATTTATAGAGTTGTTAAATATCTGGGCTGAAATGCAAGGAGTCAACCCTGTGTTATATGTCCACAAAGTTCCATTATCAGGAGTAAGGAAACCCTGTGTGATGCTAATATTTTTTGTCTGGATATATAAGTGTTGTTTACTTTTAGGTGGAGACCTTATATATAAGCTTGCCTCGGTTACTTCTGGGAGGGTTAACTTAGGATTTTCACCCTAATTACAGGAGGAATTCTGCACTTTTATTGCATAAGTTCCATCAATTGCTATCTCTTCATAATAAGGAGGAGCAGAGGAGAGACAGAGCCAACAAGACTGAGTGAGATCTGGTTGTGTGAAATTCAGCACAGCAAAGGCTCCTTCAATTAGCCTCTAGGGGAAGGGGTTGACTTCATTTTGAATTGGGGGAAGTAAATGAAGGTGAAACTTGAGGAGTATGGGAAACTGAAAGGTCCCTAGTAGGTTTAGGTTCGGGTGGTCTATGAGGCCCAATTTTTGGCTTGATGGGATTGGGTCCTATGGTCAAGGGAATGTCTTTTCTCTCTAACCTGATAGTGAACCAAAGGTCAAAATCATATCCTGTGGTGTAAAATTGCATTTTATAGGTTTTTCCTGAAAGCTATGTCTAGATATTTTGGTTTCTTCCTTTGGAGGTGAAGGTTATATTTAGGGGGTTGCATAGGCTATTTGTGCTACATGGAGTAGGGTCACCTAGTCCAGAAGTTTCTGCTTGGGGGTTCCGTTTAAATGGGAGACATTGTTTGGGATTTAATTTAGTATTATTCCTTCTTACCCGAATCAGACACTGTCAGGGGAGTTTGGGTTCCATCAGACAGCCCCTGTATGTTCATATCTCTATGACTTACAGAAGAAGTCGGTTTTTCCCCCACATAGCCGTGATTGTTTGCGGCTTCGATAGTCTGCCGGGCAAACATAATAATCTAGGCTAGTTAACCTACATCTGGCTTGCATGTCCCTACATCTATAATGTTTGTTTCCATTATCTATGGTACGGAGGGGATTTAATGAAATTTTAGTGGGATCTTTTTCATTAGGGATATCCCAATAGGAAAGACCTATAGCTAGCTGACAAATATCCGGGTGGATAGATGGTCATTAGGTCCTTAAGGGGGCTGTGTGTAAGACAGACCATACTTCTTGTCTAATAGGATTTATGATCAGCCATTGCTGTTGAATGGGCTGATGAGGATTAGGACTATTGATGGTCAAGGGGAGAATCTATAGCCTTATCCATATGGCAAATACGCAATTTGAGAGGGTTATCAGTCTTTTCCAATTTCTAGCCAGAGTCTGGATAGGGAGCAGGCTTGAGATGAGAGGCATGGATCTTGGAAGTGATTCCGTCTACCTTTACCGCTGTGAGTGTTATAAGTAGCACCTGGTATGGTCTTTTCCAGCGGGGTTCTAGGGATGACACCTGATGTCGTCTTATGTAGACAAAGTCTTTTATTTGATATCGGTGTGGAGTCCCTTCATCCCCAGGTTGGTAGGCAGTGGCCAGCTGTTTCCACAGGTATTGCTGGGTTCTTTCAAGAGCTTTTAGTCTGTCAAGCAAGGGGGTGTTAAAGGAATCGTTAGGTCTTAGAGTTGGGGTCAGGTCCCTTACTGGAGGAGGGGCACCATAGAGAATTTCATAGGGGGTAAGGTTACAGAAAGAAACAGAGAAAGTATTTCTTGCATGAAACAGTGCATAAGGCAGGAGCATAGTCCAATCTTTTATGTTGGTCTCCAAGTTTAATTTCGTTAAGGTCTCTTTAATGGTTCTATTCATTCTTTCTACTTGTCTTGAGCTCTGGGGTCTATAAGCGCAATGTAACCTCCAATTAATTTCTAGGGTCCTGGTTAACCCTTGATTTATTTGGGCCATGAACATTGGTCCATTATCGGACCTTATTACCTTAGGCAGGTCGTATTTTGGAAAAATATCTTCCAGGATCTTCTTGACCACCATTTGTGCCGTTTCTTTTTTGGCAGGGAAGGCTTCAATCCATCCTGAAAATGTATCTACAAAGATTAGGAGATATTTAAGTCCATACCTTGTTGGTTTAATTTCAGTAAAGTTCATTTCTCAGAATTGTCCTGGTCTGGTTCCTCGAAGGTGTCTTCCTATAGGAAGTTTGGAGGGGTAAGCATTAACCAATTGATAGACCCGACAGGCTTTTGTTATTCCTTCAGCTATCCCCCCCCCCCCCGCCCCCCCCCCCCCGCTGTGAGCTGGTTAGTGGAAAACTCTGTTCTTGATCCTTTAGGAGTGCCTGCAGTTTCTTTGAACCAAAGTGAGTGAGTTGATGTATATTCTTAACGTAGTGTAGGGTTTTCTGAAATTGCAAGTTGGGTTCAGTGTTGTCAAGGAGTTCAGTGTCAGTGTCCTCAGATGTTAAGTTGTCGGGGTGCTCTGATGTAGTTAAATCTCCTGATTCATATTTCCTCCGTATGGAAAGTGTTAACATGGTTACTTTGTTTAGAGCTGCCAATTTAGCCTCTTTATTTGCCCTCTTGTTTCCGACCGTTACGGGATCGTTTACTTTTTGGTGTCCTGGACAGTGCACTATAGCTAGTTCTTTAGGGCTTTGTATTGCTGAGAGGAGGCAGAGGATCTCATCTTTGTTCTTTATTTTTTTTTCCGCTGAAGTTAATATCCCCTTTGCTGGTAGATAGCCCTATGTATATGAGCGGTAGCGAAGGCATAGTGGCTATCTGTGTATATGGTGGCCTTTTTGCCTGCTGCTAGCCTCCTAATGCCTTCGTGAGGGTGATCAGCTTTGCCTTTTGAGCTGATGTTTCCTCTGGGAGGTTAGAGGACTAGATGATTTTAGTTCTGCTAACTATTGTTGCTTCAGCCTACTGTTTACTGTCCTGGAGAAAGCTGCTGCCATCAGTGAACCATATGACCTCAGGGTGGGGCAGTGGCTGATCCTTTAAATCCTGTTGTATATTGGTTTCTTTTGCCAGTATATGTTGACAGTCATGAGTGATGGGTTCTGATGATTGTTCAGGTAGTAGTGTAGCTGGGTTAAGCCGGGCAGGGGGTCCCAATATTATTCTGTCCTTGTCAAGCAACAGGCTCTGATAGTGTGTTATTCTAGAGTTTGACAGCCATCTGTCTGGTGGCTGGCGGATGATGTTCTCTAGGGCATGGGGCGCTATAACGGTTAGTTTCTGCCCCAGCGTTAACTTATTAGCATCTTTGATTAGTAGGGCCGCTGCTGCTATAGCTTTTAGGCAATGGGGTCATCCATTAGCCACTGGGTCCAGCTTTTTAGATAAGTAGGCTATAGGCCTTTTCCAAGGTCCTAAAGTTTGAGTAAGCACTCTTCGTGCTATTCCTTTCTTTTCCTCAATGTATAGAGTAAAGGGTTTTTCTACATCTGGGAGTGCTAAGGCCGGAGCAGATAGCAGCGTTCTTTTGATGTTATCAAAAGCTTGTTGGTGTTCAGGGTTCCACTGGAATTGGGCATTTCCTTTTAACAACAGGTATAAAGGAGCAGCTAAGGTTGCAAACCTAGGTATCCATAACCTGCAAAAGCCAGTAGTCCCAAGAAACTCTCTGAGTTGCCTCTTATTAGATGGGGGTGGTATCTGCACAACAGTTTGTTTTCTGGGCTCAGTGAGCCATCGTTTACTGCTTCTAAGGGAATAGTCCAGGAAGATTACTTCTTGCTGGTAAATTTGGGCCTTTTTGATAGAAGCTCTATACCTGAGTTGAGCAAGCTCAGATAGTAGTGCTTGGGTCCCAGATTCATAGTTTTCCTTGGTGTCTGCTGCCAGTAGCAGGTCATCCACATATTGGAGTAGGGTGACTTTAGGGTGCATGGTTCTGAAGTTATTGAGATCCCTGTGGAGGGTTTCATCAAAAAGAGTGGGGGAGTTTTTGAACCTCTGTGGAAGTCTGGTCCAAGTTAGTTGACCAGATGTTCCGGTTTCTGGGTTTACCTACTTGAAAGCAAATAGCAATTGACTATCTTTATGTAGAGGCAAGTAAAAGAAAGCATCTTTTAAGTCCAGGACAGTATATTATTTTCGCTCAGGGTTAAGGGTGCTAAGTAGATTGTACGGATTAGGTATTGTGGGGTGAATGTCCTGCACTCTGTTGTTGATCTTCCTTAGGTTTTGTTTTTTGTTTTTTGTTTTTTTTTTTTAGAGAGAGTGAGAGAGGATAGAGAGAGAGAGAATTTTTAATATTTATTTTTTTTTTAGTTCTCGGCGGACACAACATCCTTGTTGGTATGTGGTGCTGAGGATCGAACCCGGGCCGCACGCATGCCAGGCGAGCGCACTACCGCCTGAGCCACATCCCCAGCCCCTTCCTTAGGTTTTGAACGGGGCTATAGTCCCTGGTTCTTGGCTTTTTTACTGGTAGCAGGGGAGTGTTCCAGGCCGATTGACAGGGCCTTAGGATCTTTAAGGCCAGACATTTCTGAATATGGGGCCTTATTCCATCTTTAGCTTCTTTGCTCAGAGGATATTATTTAATATTAATTGGGGAGGCTGAGGTTTTTAATTCCACCATTATTGGAGGTTGTTTTATGGCTAGGCCTAATCCAGTGGTTTTTCAGGCATCTGGGTAATTTGTTATCCATTTCTGGGATAGTTTGCCTGTTTGATCAGTCTTGGGGGTTGTGAAGAGTTGATGTTTATCTTCTATTGACATAGTTAAAGCTATGACTATAGGAGTTTTTACTGAAGGATTTAGAAATTCCATTTGGGGGCCTTTAGGGTTAAAAGTTATTCTGGCCCTGAGTTTGGTGAGCAGATCTCTGTCCATCAATGGGGCTAGGCATTCTGGGATCACTAGGAAGGAGTGATGGACTTTTCCTTTTCCTAGGTCCATGGTCCTCTTAGTTGTTCAAGCCCAATATTTACTGCCGTTAGTCTCTTGAATTAGAGACCTTTTAGTTGATAGAGAGCCCAATGGGGCCTTAAGGGCTGAGTATATTGCCCCTGTATCCATTTCAAAGTTTACTGGAGTCCCCTCCATTTCAAAAGTTACCTTGAGCTTGGGGAGGGGATCTGAGCCTTGACTTTCCTAGTCATCCTCCAAAGTTAGAATGGCTGGTTGGCGTGGCTGTTTCTTTCTAGGGCACTCTTTGACCTAGTGTCCTTTTTCTTTACAGTAGGTATAGTGATCTGAGGCCAGATGTGGTTTTTTGGCGTGGGCCCAGGGATCCCTTTCTGTCTCCCTGTCTCTTAACTTCTGGCCTATTTGTTGTTGTGACTAGGACCTTAGTCAATGCCTCAGTCTGTCTTTTGTTTCTTTCATCCTCCCTTTGCTCCCTTTCTTTCTCCCTTTGCTCCCTTTCTTTCTCCCTCCTTTGTTCCTTCTCTTCCTCAGTTTCTCTCTTATAGTATACCTTCTCGGCTTCTCTGATTAAATCTCTCAAAGTCATATCTTGTAATCCATCTAAGTGTTATAACTTTCTTTTAATATCCAGGGTAGTTTGCCTAATAAAGGCCATTGTGATAGATGTCTTTTGATCCTCTGCCTGAGGATCAAAAGGAGTATATCTTTTGATAGACTTATGCCTCCATAATTCTTTCCAGAAACATAGAGGGTGATTCATTAGGCCTTTGAATAATTTCTCTTACCTTGGTCAAATTAGTTGGTCGTCTAGCGGCTGCTCGGAGACCTGTTATTAGAGCCCGGTGGTAAGTGGACAGATGTTCCTTACTTTCAAAGGTGTTGGGGTACCAGTTAGGTCGGTTCAAGGGGAAGTCAGCTTCGATTATGTTGGGAAGTTGTGTCAGTCGCCCATTTGGTCTGAGGATATTTTTTCTTGCTTCCAGGAGGATTCTCTCTTGTTCCTCTGTTGTGAAGAGAGTGCCTAAGAGTTGTTGACAGTCATCCCAAGTAGGCTGGTGTGAAAACATTAATGATTTGATCAGACTTGTAAGCCGGGTTGACAAGTACCTATTTTATTAACCTTTCACTACATGTCCTTTTTGTTTCTTATTTTGAGCCAGGGTCTCACTAGGTTGCCCAGGCTGGCAGCCAATTTGTGATCCTCCTGCCTCAGCCTCCTGAATCACTGGATAAAATAGATTTAGTATATATTTGCAGGGCTGGGGATGTGGCTCAAGCGGTAGCGCACTCGACTGGCATGCGTGTGGCCCGGGTTTGATCCTCAGCACCACATACAAAGATGTTGTGTCCGCCGAAAACTAAAAAGAAAAAAAAAATTAAAAAATTCTCTCTCTCTCTTAAAAAAAATCAGAACCATTAAAAAAAAAAAAAAAATATATATATATATATATATATATTTGCAGATTTAAAAAAGATGAACTGGGGCTGGGGGTTTGGCTCAGTGGTAAAGTGCATCTATAGCATGCAGGAGGTCCTGGGTTCATTCCCTACAACCAACCCGAAAACCAAACAACAGATTAGAAAAACTCTTCAAAGGCATGAAATCATTAGAGATCAGAAAGTGTTTTTGATTGTAATCAAAATAATGCTCAAATGCTTAATTATGAAACATAACATTTGCTCTATTTTTAGGGGAATTTTGATGGTCTGTGGATAATTTCCAAGAGCCAGAAGAGTTTTTCTTTTTTCTATTATGTAGGAAAAACAGGAACACACTTTCAAAAGCAGGAACTACAAAAAAAAAAAAAAAAAAAAAAAAAAAGCCACTGGGGACTTCCACAGTTCTATTGTAAGACAAATATAAAATCTATTGAGGGGCTGGGGTTGTAGCTCAGTGGTAGAGTCCTTGCCTAGCATACCTGATGCACTGGACTCAATTCTCAGCATCACATTAAAAAAATAAAATAAAATCTATTGAAAGACAGCTTTATAAAAAGTGACAGATTTGTCTATGCCAGGGGAGGAGAGGAGAGGAGGGGACAGGAATTTAAATTAAAAAAAAAAAATGTAGCCGGGTGCTGTGGCACACACCTGTAATTCCAGTGGCTCGGGAGGCTGAGGAAGAAGGATCACAAGTTCAAAGCCAGCCTCGGCAACAGCTAGGCACGAAGCAACTCAGTGAGACCCTATCTAAATAAAATACAAAATAGGGCTGGAGATGTGGCTCAGTGGCCGAGTGCCCCTGAGTTCAATACCTAGTACACTCCCCCGCACCCCCACAAAAAAGAAAAAAAATGGAATGAATCAACAGGTTTTTGAAATGTGAGCACAGAGAATGACTTCTTTTTGTTATTAACTTGAAATCATTTGCCTTCTGCCCCATTTTCAAAAATATTTCAAACTCAAATAAATGTTCTAAATATTTATTTTCCTGTACTTAATCACACAAACATATGTAATTTCCTATATTTATATTTATCTTCCTATATATTGTACTTTTGAGAAGTAGAGTGCTTGCCTAGCATACATGAGGCACTGGGTTTGATTCTTAGCGTCTCATATAAATAAATAAATAAAATAAAATAAAGGCCCACCAATAACTCTCTCTCTCTCTATATATATATATATATATAAAGAAGTTCATCCTGCTAGGTTTATTTAGAATTGGGAATAATAGGAAGGCTTGGCTGACCAAGAATATCACCTGACTGGTTATTTAAAAAAATTTTTTTTAGATGTCAATTAACCTTTTTGTTCTTTTTAAATTTGTTTTTTGGATGCATGGACCTTTATTTTTATTCATTTATTTATATGTGGTGCTGAGAATCAAACCCAGTGCCTCACACATGCTAGGCAAGTGTTCTACCGCTGAGCCATAGCCTCAGCCCCTCAATTAACCTTTAATTTATGCCTCACACATGCTAGGTAAGCACTTTACCACTGAGCTACAACCCCAGCCCATGACTGGTTTTTAAGAAGACCCATTTAAAAAAAAATTATTTTAGTTGTAGAGAGACACAGTACTTTTTATTTTTTTATTTTACCAGGAATTAAACTCAGGGGCACTCGACCACTGAGCCACATCCCCAGCCCTATTTTGTATTTTATTTAGAGACAGGGTCTCACTGAGTTTGGCTCAGTGGTAAAGTGCATGTATAGCATGTTTAGTTCCTCACTGTTGCCAAGGCTGGCTTTGAACTTGCGATCCTTCTGTTTCAGGCTCCCAAGCTACTGGGATTACAGATGTGTGCCACTGAGTCCAGCAATTTCACTTTTCTTTTTTTTTAGTTGTCAATTGATCTTTATTTATTTACATGTGGTACTCAGAATTGAACCCAGGTCCTCATACAAGCTAGGCAAAGGCTCTACCACTGAGCTACAACCCCAGCCCAATTTCTTTTTTATTTATGGCTCAATATGTATACTACAATTTCTTTATTTATCTATCTGTTGATGGACACCTAGGCTGGTTCCATATTGTGAATTATGCCCTTATAAATGTGGTATGCATGTATGACTTTAATTCTTCAGAAAAATACCGAGAGGTATTATAGCTGAGTCATATGGTGGTTCCATGCCTAGTCTTTTGAGGAACTTCCATACTTATTTCCATAGTGGTTGTATTAATTTACAATACTTCCAACAGCATAAAAGTGCTCCCTTTTAAAAACATTTATTTTTTAGTTATATGTGGACATAATACCTTTATTTTATTTTTTTATGTGGTGCTGAGGATCTAACCCAGTGCCTCATACCTGCTAGGTAAGCTGTGAGCCACAACCCTAGCCCAAAAGTGTTCCTTTTTTTTCCACAACCTCTCCAGCATTTATTATTGTCATACCTTACTATGTAGTTTGTAGTTCAATGACAATACTTTTTTCCCCCTCCACATATGAAGTTATTTAACTCATTTCCAACTACTCTCTCAGTGGTTTGGGGCCTTTCTTCCATTAAGAATCACTGATTTCCACAATTGGTTTTTTTTTTTTGATAATTTTTATTTATTTATTTTTATTAGCTATTCAGCCACAAATGTTCTAATTTTGCCATAGCATGAGTATAATATAAAAACCATTGTCTATAATGTAATTCTACAGTGCCTCCTGAAATATAATCCATCTAGGTTTGGTTTATACTTTTCTCCAGTAATGAAAAAGGAACATTCAGTTCTAGGAGAGAGGTGGTGGAGGGGATGGAGATGGTGTTTCCTGTTTTGACTGTTTCAGTGCATATCAGGCCTAGGACTGCCCCACCTGATAGGGCTACTCTTTACTGAATCTAATTACAAGTGGGTGAAAAGGACATTAGAAACCCATAGAACTGACAGTGGGCAGCTGTCTTGTTTGCCTTCTCCACCCTAACATGCCTCAACAGAATGGCTGTGCCTTGCAGCTGAGCTAATGAACATTGACTGTTTCAGAGAACAGACTGAGACAGGCCAGATACCATTATTTATTTTTCTTCCTTTTTGCAGGGTGTCTCCTCCATTTATTAATCTTCACCACAACTTTGGGAGAGAGTCATTTTTGTCCCTATTTTATAGTTAAGGGAACATGACACTCATTTGGAGGGAAGGAGTTCAGTTCAGAAATCGCATGTGACACTTGGGGTGGTGGCAGATGCCTGTAATCCCAATATCTTCGGAGGCTGAGCAGAAGGACCCCAAGTTCAAAGCCAGACTCAGCAATTTAGGGAGCCTGTCTCAAAATAAAAATTAAAAAGGGGCCGAGGATGTGGCTCAGTTGTTAAAGTACCCCTGGGTTCAATCCCCGGCAAAAAACAAAACAAAAAACAAACAAAAATCAAAAAAGAATGAAAAGCAAGAACATGTGATCTTGTGATGCTTGTGACGCTCTAATCCAGGAGGCTGGGGGTGGGGCTCTTTTCCCCAGAGAATAGCTTTAGGGAAGCCATTTGCTGCTTAAGGCCAAGCTGGCATCCAGCATGGGCAAAGGAATTACGATTTTGGAGAATCAAACCAGGGAGAATTGTGCAATGTGCAGGAGTGAGCGGGAGGCAGGCACTAGGGGTATAGTTGCTGCAGGCATACCAACGTCCCTTTTGAGGCACCTGGGACTAAGACTAGACAGTGGGTGTGGAGGGGCGCCCCGCCCCCTCTCGCGGACAGGGGCGGGGTCTTGCAGGAGCGACTGTGAGGGTGGTCGGCTGTAAACAGCTGCGTGCGCCGAGTCAGTGCTTTGTCTTCTTTTCCACCAAGCTCCCCGCAGTGGTGCGACCCAGCCTGGCCAAACGCTGCCAAGGGCAGGGCTGGCAAAAAGACCTTTCTCCAGCCAGGACTGAAAGAGGGTCGAGGGTGAGACCTCCTAGGTCCGCTTGGGCCCCGCAGCTCTAGCAACCAAGCTCAGTGCGTCTGCTCGGCGTCGCGCCCACCTTGGGGCGCCTCGGAAGCCGGGGCGATGCCTGATCCCGAAGGCGTAGACGTCTTTGTGCTCCGGCGGGCCGGGGCGAGCCGGTTGCTATGGGAACGCTCCTCGCAGGAGGTGGGCCTTGGCAGTCGCCCAGACTCGGTTTGGGAGTGCCGCCCCACCCCCAACCGTTTGCCAGAAAGAATCCGTGAGGTAGAGGTTTTGTGAGGGGCCTGGGGGCTGCGTTAATACAGAGGGCGCGACCGGGCTACACCCGCAAACTAAGTCCCCTCCTGCCAAGGATTTTAATGGTACTTTAAAGCAGGGAGGAGGGGACGTTGTAACCTGGGGGATGTAGTTGGAGGGGACACACCCTTCACTAGGCCTTAGGTCTCCCTAGGCCACGCCCACTGGTGGGGGACTAGTTGTAGGCCACGCCTCTTCCTTGGGCGCGCGGAAGGACAAGCTAAATAGAGTAGGAATCGAAGAACTTGGGCCGCTAATCGCGCGGACTAGAGCCAGCCGTCCTCCGCATGCGTCTTCCTCCCCACCTTTTTCACGGCGCGCGGCTGTTCCAGCGCCTGCGCAGTTCTACCCGCTAGTTCACGAGCTGAAAGAACATGCACGGAATCACTGGGGCGCGCAAAAAGGGAGGAGCCGGCGTGATCCGGCGCGCGCGCGCCCCTGGAGTGACGCAAGAGAGCAGGCGAGTCGGGAGGATCGGGCGGATAGAGTGACACTACCAGGTTGTTGGTTGGGCGGTACGTAAGGCCGCTCTGGGAACGAGTGCGCCTATCTCACTGGCCCGCTAGGTTCTAGGAACAGATCCGGGGCAGAGGGAGGAGAGCGCAGGGTTAGGGCTTGCTGCCGCTGCCGCTACTGCTGCCCGCGCTTAGCGGGCGCTGACAGTCAGGGTAAGTCGGAACCCCTTACTGGACGGATGACCGTAAAGATGAAGCAGTGTGGGAGGCCAGGGGCCTTGTGGGTGGGAGCAGAGTGGGGGCGTGTGTGTGGGGCAAGATTCCTGAGAAGGGGCAGAAGCCCGTCGAATAGTAGTAGTAATAGCCAGCACAACAGTCATGTTCTAGTGATATATGCCAGGACTTTACGGAGTACCCTTATATCCTTCATTCTACGTAGCCACTAATGCAGTCTTCCGAGTGCATGCTGCTTTCAGACCCATTGTTCAAGATGGGAAAACTGAGGAATAAGAGGTTAAGTAGTTTATTCCGGGCCACACTGCCAGTACATGGTCAGGCTTTGAATTTGGGCTTGTCTGGCCCTAAGGCCTGTAATGTTTAAGTCTTTGCCTTACCAAGGGAGACAAAAAGGAATGAGGTGCTAGAAGCGCGGTGGGCAGGGCGGGGTGAGTGGGAGAGTATGGTTCAAAGTGGAAGGGTGACCCTGAACTGGAAGAGAATGACGGCGGGAGTAGGGGAGCTGACCCGAGTTTGGAACTTTGCGGGCCTCCCCCTTCTAACTCGCTGCCCCTCCTCTTTAGTTCTTGCGGCCTCACTTTTCTTTGCTGTTCTTTGGCTTTGTGAATCAGAGCCATTTTGGAGACGCCAGTGCACAGATTTGGAGCCCTCGGCCGTTTTAAGAACTGAACTGCGGTTTTCAGGGCTGTGTTTTCGGACACTGTTTTGGGAGATGCAGTGAGGAGACGGAGGTCAGCGGCAGCCCTTGGTGCCGCTCTTTGTACCGTGCGTCTGCCACTTCCTTTTTCGTCTGTCTACGCACGGCAAAACCTTTGTTCAGTGCTCTGTGGGGAGGTTCAGTCTAGCGAAGTGATGTTTATTTTTTTTCCTTGCACATATAAATGTCCTTTTCCCAAGCAAGCCTGGTACTCTGGACTGCTTGCATGGGAAACTGGCTGCTTGCTGGCTTTATCATGAGTTGCTCTTCAAAGGTTTCCTGGATGAGCAAGAAACTCGTGTTTAGGAGTTTACATTACAGTTCATCAGGAGCGACCTGAGCAGATGACTGTGCGGGTCAGCACAAGGCAGGGATCTTGGTGATTGATTTTGTGTGTGCATGTTTGTGTCTGCTTGTGAACATTTTTTTTTTTTAAGTTTCATATGTAGCTCACGTGGGAGTCAGGTTTTGATGTTAGCTTGTAAGGCAAACATTGCTTAGTGATCAAAATCATTTTCTTTAAAAATTTCTTAGGAAAGTGCAAAGTTTGTAATTGCCATTTTATTTCTGAGTATATCCAGCGCTGTCAGATTTTTTTCTTCTGTTTTGAAACTTGTTACTGTTTCTTTGGTTGTAACCCAGAAAAGTATTTAGGTTACCTTTAAGGGGTTGTGCTCTACAAATATTTGAAAGGCATGGAGTCATTCTGCCTGTGAAATGCTGGTATTGAGACGCTTAAAACGAGGAAATTAAACCCCCCAAAACAGCATGTTTGTAGTTCCTGTCTCAGACTCATTTTGGAGCAGATGTTCACTGAGTGGAAAGTGGCAGGCCAGTTGCTGGTATTCATTTGCTCTTTCTCTCACCTTTTTACATTACATTACATTCAGTAATTTGACTTGGTAAGTTAAATGTCCATTGAGTGACATGTCTTGTTTTTTAGTGGTACATTTAGGGACTTGGAAGCTATCATTTATTTCCCCACAGATTTTCTAGCTAAAGATTTGATGCAAGAGTGTCTTACAGATTCAATTGGGGGGGGGGTATTGGAGATTTCCCAGGGGCATTTTACCATTGAGCTGCATCCCCAGTCCTTATTTTTTATTTTGAGATAGGGTCTCCTGTCTCCCTAGGTTGCTGAGAACCTTGCTAAGTTGCTGAGGCTGGTCTCAAATTTGTGATCCTTTTGATCCTCTTGTCTTGCCTTTGCCAGTGTTCTCTTGTGTAGTCCCAATTTGTCATATATGTATAATAATGGCATTTTTAAAAACAGTGGTTAGCATAGCATTTTAATAACAAATTGATAAAATGAAGGCCAAATTTTTTTCTTTTTCTGTTTTTTTTTTTTAAATTTTTTTGGCCTCTTTCTCTTTTGTTGCTTTTGCTTTTTGCTTGGGTGGAAACATCTCCCAAAAACTCCAGACTGGAAAAAACAAAAACTAAAACTAAACAAACCCTATACTGATACCCACTTCCCCTAAATAAGTTGTCTTTGAAATGACACCAGAAAGGAAGTATACTTTTCAGTGAGGGAAATAGGAAGTGGTACTGATTGAACATTAAAAATGGGGATGGAAAATGGTTTTAACTCCTTTTGCAGGGGAAAATCATAAGCATGGTTAGAAATCTAAAATTCCGAGCATGTTCTTAATTATGGTCAAATAGTGGAATTCCTTCACATTCAGTTTTAACTTCTTTCTTTTTGTCTTTATCAGTTAATTTATTAGCTTTTAATAAAACAAAAAACAAGAATAAATGGATTCTCATCTAAGAAGTTTCTCTCTATATTTGTTGGGGAGATATCATATAGTCTACTTACATTTAATAAGTGTACTTTTGGAAAAACGTGTATAAGTGTAGGACACCTTGAATAAATGTTCTTTTTTTTTTTTTTGAGAGAGAGAGAATTTTTAATATTTATTTTTTAGTTCTCGGCGGACACAACATCTTTGTTTGTGGTGCTGAGGATCGAACCTGGGCCGCACGCATGCCAGGCGAGCGCGCTACCGCTTGAGCCACATCCCCAGCCCTGAATAAATGTTCTTAAAGGATGGTTGACAAAGTAGTAGATTGGTTTCTTGATGTTTGACAGTGCCATTTTGTTTGGTTCCAGATTCTCATAGTTCCATCTGCCAGTCTTATAGAAGACAGCAAAGATTTTTCTTGCTCTGTCCTTTGGAAACCATTCACATTCATTTTGCTGTTTCAAGGAAATGCCCTGAATATAAACACTAGAACCCACTATTATATTGTGTTCTTGGATTCATGTGATGGGATTGCCTTAAAAGTAAAGGGGCTGGGGCTGGGGCTCAGGCTCAGGCTCAGCAGTAGCGCACTTGACTGGCATGTGTGAGGCAATAGGTTTGATTCTCAGCACTCATATAAATAAATAAATAAATGAATAAAATAAAGGTCTATCAACAACTAATACAATATATAAATTAAAAAAAAGCAAAGGCCCTTAGAATAAGCTTCTTACTTGGTCTTTTTTTTTTTTTTTCCCTTAAGATGAGACCTTGTATGTTGCTCAGGATGGTCTTGTTATAGGACTGGGGCCTTCTGGGATACTGAGGCAGCAAGAAGGCCTCCTTTCAAATCCTGGTTCTTGTGATCAAGTCAGAAAGATTTCAGACAGGTCAGAGTAACAGGCCTGAATTTATTGTAGGGATAGAAAAAGAGAACGGGGATACTCTCAAGGGAGAGAGTGCTTCCTTTCAGACAACAGCTTTCCACATTTATTGAGATCTCAGAGAAGTTTCCAGAGAGTCCTGCCTAGGACTCTCTTTTGACTGACAGTGAAATGACATCATACGTTTAAGTTTCTACTGCCATGACCACTGTAGGTCACTTTGACCCATGCTGACCAGTTCTAATTGGAACCTCTTCTTACAGATTTTATGGTTAGGGGGTATTATCCTTATTTTCCTGAATTCTGGAGTCTTGTCTGTGAAAGGGTCACAAAAGTCCCTTCCCCATCTTCAAAGTAATTTGAGTTCTTCTTATTGACATTATTTTGGGCCTTCATTTCTCCTGCAGATAACAGGTAGTTTGCTGAGGAATGTGATATATTCTGTCCAGTTTAGCCAGATGGGTCTATGGATAAATTGCTTTTTGGAAAAGAAAGCACATAGGGGTCATTTTACAGAATTATTCCTTTAACCCCATGTTCCCGCTATTCATGTCTGTATGTTTCCTGTCTGTTAATCTCAAACTAGTGATCCTCTGGCCTCAGCCTTCTGAGTAGCTGGGGTTATTGGTGTGGTCCACTGTACCTGGCCATAGTATGCTTTTTGAGTTTTTTTGTGGTGCTGGGATTGATCCAGGACCTTGAACATGTTAAACATGAGCTCTATCACTGAACCCTCTCATGTGGCATTTATTGCAATAATAGCATTACCCTGAGGCTACATGATTTTTAATTTTGTCTTTAGAATATTTCTCTTCCCTAGTTTCATCCTGGAGGCATACCATAAATTATGTATACCTGCCTTCCTCTCTTCTTACTGTTGAATTGCTATTTAGTTTTTTTTAAACAATATTATATATTTAAAACTAGACATTAGTAACTTAAATTTTGATTTTCATTGTGGTTTTTAAGGTTTCAAATTAGCAAGTAGACTTGATTTTTACTGTTTACAGCCTACCTTTTATAATGTAGTTGCATAAATTTAAAGATTTCATTGTCTCCAGTCGTATTTGACTTGGATTGTGGGGAAAAATAATTTCCTTTTTTGGAGAATGAAAGGAGTCCCATGTCCTTCTTATTCATCAGGACTGCAAAGACAGGAGTGTGGACACTTGAATGAGAGAGTTTAGGTCTCCCTTTGTTATTTTAGGCTTTCAGAGATTGCAAGTACATTTAAAGGGCTAAAGTGATTCCTTAAGAAATATTTCCATGATTTGATCTTTGTGCAAAGTAACGTCAAAGTCATGGAAAAGGGCATATTTGTGGACCAAGGGAATAGTTAATCTTTAGAAGTCTGCAAAGTGCTGAAAAACTGGTTTAAGGTAGTGTATTCAATTTTGTGCTAAAAGACAATTTGGGCATATGTCCTTCAATAACTTTAGTTTCTTCAGGTTACAGAAATTTTGTGTGTGCCTGTGCTCATGTTTGTCTGTCTTGACAAAGGCAAGCTTTCCTGTCATATAAAATGGAAAATAAATATGCTTATTTTATCCTTTTAGCTTAAACTAATGAAGTTATGGCAAAATGTTGTTTTGATGTTTTTATTTTTGTTGACATACTACTGTACTAACTTACTTGATTTCAAAATATGTTTTTATATCTAGATCAGATCAAACATTGGATTACTTTCTCACTTAGTTAGCTAAAAGTGACTTCTCAGGTTTCTTCAGGATGCCTGCAGCACTTGTGGAGAATAGCCAGGTTATCTGTGAAGTATGGGCCAACAATCTAGAAGAAGAGATGAGGAAGATCCGAGAAATTGTGCTCAGTTACAGTTACATTGCAATGGTAAGGAGCACTATTCTATTTGATTTACTTTCTTGTGTGGACTCAAGAATGTTTAACGTGAAATTTTGAGAAGAAATTATTATATTTCTGTAAAGCCCTGGTAAGTTAAACTTCATAGAGTTTTGTATTGTTTTTATGAAACATGAGAGTGACCAGTGGGTCTCTGAGAAGGGTGTACTCTGTAATATAACTGTTTGAAAAGTTAAAGCAGAAATTGTATCAGCCCATATCACTATTCCAGTGATATGGTGAATTTGACTATAGTGTCTTTGAAGGTTTGTTTCTAGAATTTAAAAATCATAAGCCCTCACTTAAATTCCAGATTTCTGGCATCTCTAGAAAAAAAAAAATGAAGATTTGGAAATAGATGGTATGTACACATTCCTGCCTGACATCCAGTGGCTGGAGAGGACAGGGTATCTTGGAATTCCTCTTGTAGAGAGGCATGTGCTCTCTATTTTACTCCAGGGCCCATGGTTTGTTGTTGTTTCTTTCTTTCTTTCTTTTTTTTTTTTTGGTACTGAGGTTTGAACTCAGGGGCACTTGACCACTGAGCCATATCCCCAGCCCTATTTTGTATTTTATTTAGAGACAGGGTCTCACTGAGTTGCTTAGAGCTTTGCTTTTGCTGAGGCTGGCTTTGAACTTGGGGATCCTCCTGCTTCGGTCTCCCAAGCTGCTGGGACTATAGGTGTGCGCCACCGCACTTGGCCGAGTCCTTACTGTTTTCTTAGCTAGCTTGGTTTATTCTTTTATGTAAATTACCTGGAGTTTGTGACTCCTGTTTTAAAGGTAATATGGTTAAGTCTTTAGCCTGGTATTCAGAACTCTGTGATTTCTGTTCAGTCTTTTTATTCAAGATAAATGTGGTGTTGTTATTTTTTTCTGAGAGGCTATGTCACTTCCCTGTATTTCTATTTTAATTCATGGGTTAACTATCAATCTAGAATTTTTTTAAAAGAATGTTCTTAATTGATTAACTCTCTGTAGATATCCAACAACTACTTGTACTTACATCCTGCCTTGGTTGGTTGGTTATCTATCTATCTATCTATCTATCTATCTATCTATCTATCTATCTATCTATCTATTTATTGTGCACTACTGGGAATTGAACCCAGGGGTGCTCTACAAGTGAGCTATATCTCTAGCCCTTTTGTTTTTTATTTTGAGATAGAGTGTCACTAAGTTGCTAAGATGACCTTGATTTGTAATCCTGATGCCTCAGCCTCTGGAGTAACTGGGACTCAGGCATGGACTACTGCATCCAGCTGCTTAGGATTTTTAAATAGTTGTGCAAAGCTTTATGATTCTAGTGCTTCTTCAGTAGATATAAAAAGATCACTATTTCAAAATAGATTTTTTTGTGCCCAAGTGTGGGGTTTATCTCATAACTTTTATATATTGAAGCAAAATTTTATTGATGTAAATTTGTATTTCTGAATTATCAATTTGTGAAACCTAATGAGAGACTTTTTCCTTTTCTAGGACACAGAATTTCCCGGTGTTGTGGTCCGACCAATTGGTGAATTTCGTAGTTCCATAGATTACCAGTATCAGCTTCTGCGGTGCAATGTTGACCTTTTAAAAATTATCCAGCTGGGCCTTACATTCACAAATGAGAAGGGAGAATATCCTTCTGGAATTAATACCTGGCAGTTCAATTTCAAATTCAATCTTACGTAAGTTTCTGAGACACTTCTCTGTGTTACTTGTTGATCCTGCTATATCAGTGCAAACTGTGATTTCTACTGATTTTAAGTTTTGTTTCTACTGAACCCAGCTAGATGTTGAACATAATATAGTCAAACAGAGAATGGAATAAGGAACCTTAGAAACCCACTTAAAGAATTCTTAAAACTTAACATGAAAGACAACTTTGGGTTGAGAGTGCAGATCAGTGGTAGAGACTTGCCTAGCATGCACCCTAGGTGTAATCCCCAGCACCAAAAAAAAAAAAAAAAAGATAACTCAGTTAAAAATTGGTGCTGGTCATTGTGGAGCTTGCCAAGCTACTGGAGAGGCTGAGACATAAAGATCACAAATTAGCAATACCCTAGCAATTTAGTGAAATCCTGTCTCAAAATAAAAAATGAAAAGGGCTGGGGATGTGGCTCAGTAGCTAAGCACTCCTGGGTTCAGTCCTAGTATCAAAAAAAAAAAAAAAAAAAAAAGAAATGGCAAATGATCTGAATAGGGGTTTTGCCAGAGAAGATACAGAAATGGCCAGCTGGTGAGAGGATGCTCAATAATTAGTCAAATCAAAGCCACACTACTGGGCCTGGGGTTGTGGCTCAGTGGTAGAGTGCTCACCTAGCATGCATGAGACACTGGGTTTGATCCTCAGAACCACATCAATGTAAAATAAATATATTGTGTCCACCTAAAACTAAAAAATAAATAATAAAAAACCTCCCACTACTTCACATCTACTGGAGTGGCTATAGTTAAAAAAGATATAATGACTTAGAATAATATTTAATAATTAACAGAATTTAGCATAATGTAATTGAGTGTTGGTGAAGGTGTGAATATATTGAAATCCTTATACATTGCTGTTGGGAAAGGTAGACTTCTTTGAACTATTTTGGATAATAGTTTGACAGTTTCTCAAAAAGTTAAAGAGTTGCCACATGACCCAGCAGTTCCACTGCTGGGGTTATGCACAGGAGAAGTGAAAGCTTTACTTATTTAAAAATTGTACATAAGTTCATAGCACATTATTCAGAAGAGCCCAAAAAAGGAAATGATCCAAATGTCTATGACATGGGGAATGGATAATAAAATGTGGTTTGTCCGTGTGAAATAATGTTATTTTATTTTTTTGTGGGTTACTGAGGATTGAACTCACTCAACCACTGAGCCACATCCCAGTCATATTTTGTATTTTATTTAGAGACAGGGTCTCACTGAGTTGCTTAGCGCCTCGCTCTTGCTGAGGCTGGCTTTGAACTCATGATCTTTATGAAAAGGAGTGAAGTTATGATTCATGGTGCACATAGAGGAAACTTGAAGCATTGTCTGTTTTTTAAGAATAATTTTTTGACTGTTATTCATGTGTTTTGGAAATCTCTTTGAGGTTCAGATAATTTTAGGAAGTGATTGAATCTTTCAAGATCAGAGTGGTTTTTTTTTTTTATAAGAAACCTAGACCATGTAGGTTTTTTTTTTTAATATCTTTATTTTGTTTATTTATTTTTATGTGGTGCTGAGGATTGAACCCAGTGCCTCACATGTGCGAGGCAGGTGCTCTGCCACTAAGCCACAACCACAGCCCAGAGTGGTTTTTTTTTGTTTGTTTGTTTAAATATTTTTTAGTTATCAATGGATATTTTATTAATTAATTAATTTATTTGCGGTACTGAGGATTGAACCCAGGGCCTCACACTTTGCCAGGCAAGTACTCTCCTACTGAGCCATAACCCTAGCCCTATAATGGTTTTCTTTATGATTATTTCATGCAATTATATCTGGAAACAAAATTGTGAAATCTAGGTGTTGGGGTTGTGGCTCAGCGGTAGAGCACTTGCCTAGCACCTGCAAGGCCCCTTAGCACTACATAAAAATAAGTAAATAAAATAAGGGTATTATGTCCAACTACAACTAAAAAATAAATATGTAAAAAAAATTTGTGAAATCTAGTGGAAAAGGAGTTATTTAGCTTAATATATTTTCCTATTTTTGTATTTTGTGGGATTATAAATATTACTCCATTTAAATTGATGAGAATATCTTTACAGTGAAATATTATGCCAGAGTTAAAAAGGATGTTATTGAGTATTGATTTCAAAAGGTAATCTATGGTACACAGATATTGGGATGCAATTATATTTGTGTAGGTAGAGAAAATAGTACTATAAAAATAAATAGTTATTTCTGTAGGGTAGCATTATAGGAACATTAATAATATAATTCTCTCTCTCTCTCTCTCTCTCTCTCTATATATATATATATATATATATATATTTTACACACAGGAAATTTGCATCTTTTGTAATTAGGACATTTAGCTGGGGCAAAAATCTCATTTTTCCATCTATCACAGAAATAAGGGTTTTTTGCTTTATATGCTTGCTGATGAAAGATCTTTTTTTTGGTGGTGGTGGTGCTGGGGGATTGAACCTAGGGCCTTGTTCATGTGAGGCAAGCACTCTACCAACTAAGCTATATCTCTTTTTTTTTATTACATGTGCTATTAAAAATAAACATTTATTTGTATATCTCTATTTTTAAATTATGAAAAGTATTTCAAGAATATGTGTACTATAAATACAAGTTGATGGTACTATAGTTGCCTTCTACTTGTTTTGTGATCCACCAGCTAATTAAGAGAACACTTTGTTTTTCAGAGAGGACATGTACTCTCAGGATTCCATAGACCTCCTTGCTAACTCAGGACTACAGTTTCAGAAGCATGAAGAGGAAGGGATTGACACGCTGCACTTTGCGGAGCTGCTTATGACATCAGGAGTGGTTCTCTGTGACAATGTCAAATGGCTTTCATTTCACAGGTCAGTTCTAGAGAATGAGTATCTCTCTCTTGCTACCCTTTAGCAAGAATTGAATTCTTAGTTATTTTTGCAGTTCTGTTGGCTCTGTTCTATTCATCAGCAGCAGTTAGAAGTTGAAAATTGTAACTGAGCACAGTGGTGCGTTCCTGTAATCCCAGCTACCTCTGGCGGCTGAGGCGAGGGAATTGAAAGTTCAAGGCTAACCTGAGCAACTTAGACCCTGCCTCAACAATAAAAAATAAAAAGGGCTGGAGATGTAATTCAGTGATTGAACCCCTGGCTTCAAACCTTAGTACTGAAGAAAAAAAAACCAAAAAAACAAAACTCAAATGGTACTTACTTATAAGCTTCAGTTTTTCAGAAAACACTTTGAACATGTTGGTGCTTATATTGGTTTATGTTACATAGTATTGGACCCATCATTTGGCCATCAGTGGCTGTGTTTCCAAGTGGAAAGATGGAGGTTGGAAAGGATTACACCCTTGGTTGTCTTTGTACTTACTCTGGAATTTCCCAGTTATTCAAAATGCAGATTCCTGTTAGTCTTTTCAGTACTTTTGGATTTTTTTTTTTTTTTTTTTTTGGTACTGGGGATTGAACCCAGAGGCCCTCAACCACTGAGCCACATCCCCAGCCCTTTTTTAAATTTAGAGAGTGGGTCTCCCTAAGTTGCTTAGGACCTCGCTAAATTGCTGAGGCTGGCTTTGAACTTGTGATCCTCCTGCTTCAGCCTCCCAAGCCATTGGGATTATAGGCATGCATCACTGCACCTGGCACTTAAATTTTTGATGAATCAAACCCACATTTATAAATCCTTGGGTTCTCTTATTTCTTGCATGATAGCCTGTTATATGTTACTTAGTAGAAAGTTCACATTATAGTAGAGTATACTATTTGGAAGATTGAAAGCTCCTAACATGAGGTAGCATTATAAAGTTTAAGAAATAAAGTGGTTGAACATTGGGATCTGGTAACTGCTGTTTTTTTTTTTTTTTTTTAAATTTCCTTGCTTTATTCTTTCTTATAGTGGCTATGATTTTGGCTACATGGTAAAGTTGCTTACAGATTCTCGTTTGCCAGAAGAAGAACATGAATTCTTTCATATTTTGAATCTTTTCTTTCCATCTATTTATGATGTGAAATACCTGATGAAGAGTTGCAAAAATCTTAAGGTACAGAATATTTTTCTTAATATTAGCAAAGAGAAAAACAGAAAAGCAGACTTGTCATTTTGCTTTAGCCCTGTGTGTTCTGCATGCATTCTTTTTTTTTTTTTTTTTTGGTATTGGGGATTGAACTCAGGGGCACTTGGCCACTGAACCACATCCCCAGCCCCATTTTGTATTTTATTTAGAGACAGGGGCTCACTGAGTTGCTTAGCGCCTCAGCCTCCTGAGCTGCTGGGATTACAGGCATGTGCTACCCCTGAATCATTCTTGAGTTTCTGCTGGGTGCCACCTATTCTGCTAGATAGGGTGTCACATAGGACTGATTGATTTAGGATTTTTTATTATTTTTTTTAGTTGTTGATAGACCTTTATTTTGTTTATTTGTGGTGCTGAGAATTGAACCCAGTGCCTCACACATGCCAGGCAAGTGTGCTACCGCTGAGCCCCAGTCCCAGCCCTGATATAGGCAGTTGTCCATGCGGGATGACCTGGGCATGAAGGGAATTCTCTGTTCCTCTCATTCTAAGGCAGTGTTCTTCACCTGAGGCCCACAAAACCAGGGAAATATCTGGTAACATGAGGTGTATGTTCAGTGTGGGATGGGCTCTGTGTTGTGTCTGATTCTCAGAGGGGTTAGAGATTTGCTATCTAGAACTGGATTGGTGTTTATCATTTATTTAACCCATTTCTATATTAAAAATGTAGAAAAGAAAGGAGCCAGAAACAGAATGTTACACAATGTATCAGTTGGAGTGAAGTAGAATTAAATACCAAAAAGAGGATTGGGAGGCATATTAAGTAAATGGCCTCACTTTTTGCCACCACAATAAAACAAACTCTCAAGTGGACTTAGTTGAATCCAGTAGTGTAGTGTTGGGTCTATAATATTGTCTGTTCTCTGGACATCTCCAGGGAGGTCTTCAGGAAGTTGCTGATCAGTTGGATTTGCAGAGAATTGGAAGGCAGCACCAGGCAGGCTCAGACTCACTACTGACGGGAATGGCATTCTTCAGGATGAAAGAGGTAAACTCCATTGACTATGAGGACCTCTCTGAAGGGATTTGCTATTTAGAAACAACTAACTTGCTGAAGGATAAGGAGGTTGGTGATCTTTGTGGGCTCAGTTTCTCAAACCTTTATAGTTTCTGCTGGAAGTTAGTGGCCACTCTAAGAGCAGTTGTTTTTGTTTATTATGGTACATAATCAAATGTAGTTTGAGAGGCAGAAGCATTCTGAAGTGAACTACTTCAGAATACTCAAGTATTCTTGAGCATACTCAAGTCCAGAGTATATTTGGTGTTCCTAGCTGCTTTAATCCTTTAAGTTGTTTATTTTTCTTATTTTAAGAACAGGAACACATTTGTTAGGCCACTCATTTATGTATTGCTGAATTCTGTTAATTGTTAAATACATGGAGTTTACTCATTAATGAACACTGAATATTTCCTTTGATTTCTTACTTAATTCTAAGTTTTAAAATGTATTTGAAGAGATAGAAGAGTGAAAAACTGCTTTGAAAGATTAAAATGATTTTATTGACACCTTTGAGAAGTGAATTAGATTAATTGATACATTTCCTTGTGTTATTCCTAGTCACAAACCTCACTGTTAGCCATGTTCTGGGAAATTATGTTAGTCCACATTCCATCACTGTGATAAAATACCTAAAATGGGCTCTGTGTTGTGTCTGATTCTCAGAGGGGTTCTTAACCATAAAAGTTCAAGAAGTCACTACCCTAATGAATTGTTGGCATAAGAGGTTTGTTGTCTAGAACTGGATTGGCATTTATCATTTATTTAACCCATTTCTACATTAAAAATGTAGAAAAGAAAGGAGCCAGAGATATTCAACTTAAGGTGGAGAAGTCAGTTTTGGCTCACAGTTGTTATTGGCTTTGTAGTCTTGGGGCTGTGTTGAGGCAAAAAATCATGTCTGAGAGTGGGTGATGGAGGAGGCCTGTTCACCTCATGGTGGCTGGGAAGTAGGGAGAAGGAGGCGCTGGAGTCCCAGTACCCCTTCAAGGGCGCCCCCTCAGTGATCTAACTTACTTCCACTAGACCTTACCTCCTAAAGGTGCACCACCTCCCAGTAATGCCACATACTGGAGGCCTTCAACACAGGGCCTTTGGGGGTCATTGGAGATCTTATCTGTAACATTCTGCCTTTGACCACCAAAGGCTCATGTCCATCTCACAGTGCAAAATACATTGAGTCCATCTCCAAGAATTTTCAGATTGTTATAGTTACAGCATTCCTCCAAAGTCAGTGTTCAAACTCTCCTGAGACTTAAAGCAAACAGCTTTCAGCTCCAGTAAAAATAAACAAAACAAAACAAAACTAATTTTCAATTACATATTTCCAAGATAAAATGGCGTAGGGTAAACATTCCCATTCCAGAAGGGAGAAACAGGGCCTAGGAAAGGAAGGATTGAGCCAAAGCAAGACTGAAAACAAGCAGGGCTAACATTAAATCCTATAGTTTTGTCCAGCATCCTGTGTACACAGTGGCATGATGTGAATTCCAAAGGACTTTGACAGCTCTGCCTTCATGGCTAGAGACCATGTGGCCACTTTTGGGCTGGTTCTGCTTATGTTGTAGCTTCCCTTGCCCAGACATTTTGTGGCTTCCTTGAGTAGATGTTTTTTGTTTTGGGCATCTAACTTCCTGGGGTCTCCAGTGCAGCTTTGGCTTTACTGTCATGAATTCATGTATCACAGCTTTATGTGTCACCCTGTCAGGGGCTGCTTACAGGCATTTGACCCTGACATATACTGCTTGGTTCCCTGGCTTTCCTATGAAATCTTGGTGGAAGCCTTTGGGACCCCATAATTCTTGGCATTCTGCATGCAAAGTCAGCATCAAATGGACTGCCACGGTTTGTGGCTGGTCTGAGCTATTCCTGGGTCCATTTGAATCCTAGCTGCAACAGCCTAGTGCCTTGATAGCTGAACAAAGGAAACAAGAAAAACAATTCTATACATACCTTTATAAGCAGGGAACCCAAGGATAGTGGTGGTGGGGTTTTTTCCCTAAATCTTTGAGCCTGCCTTAGGTGGGGTCTTGCTGATCCCTGAGGTGTCCTCAAGGCATCTTTCCTGTTGTCCTTGTATAAAGTGCTTTGCTTCCTTTTAATGATTTTCATGGCACTAATTTTTTTTTTTTGCCCCAACTTTAAATAGACTTCTTTTCTGATCAAATTGCATGTTTTCCAGATCTTTCTGCTCTGATTTTTGCTCCCAGTTTCGCTATAAATCTGGCTAAAAGAAGCTAGCAGTATCCATGCTGTTGCCTGAATGCTCTGCTTTCTTGCAATTTCCTCTGCCACATAAACTTGTCTTTCATTTTTAAACTCAGCCTCCTACAAAGTTTCAGGGCATGAACAAAATGTAGACAAGTTCTTAGCCAGAATGTAACAAAAATGGACTTGAATCCATTTCCCAACAGAGTCCTATTTCTCTGAAACCTCATTAGCACAGCCTTTACTGTCTGCATTCCTATCAGCATTTTGATTTGGGCTCCTATCAGAATTGCCCATTAATCTCCACTCTAGCAAATTCAGGCTTTCTCTCACTTCTTTTTCCACACTTTTCCAACTTCTTCCTGCAAACCAGTTCTAAAGACTTCTGAGCCATATTGTGAGGAATAGTCACCAGTTTTCTGTTAGCTTTTGATTGCTGTGACAAAATACCTAAGACAATCAAAAGGATGAAAAGTTTATTTTGGCTTATAATTTCAGAGGTTTGAGTTTATTGTTGGTTGAGTATTGTTTTTGGACCAATGGCAGACCAGCATGACTGGGAATGTGTGGAAGAGGATATTTGTTCACTTCATGGCTGTTAGGAAATAGAGAGAAGGGAAGGGGCAGGGTTCCAATAAATAGCCCCTTAAGGGGCTAATGACCCTAATGACCTCCTTCCTCACACCAGGCCCCACCTCCTAAATGTTCTGCCACCTCCCAGTAGTACCACAGGCTTGTGACCAAGCTTCATTATGGCCTTTGGGGAAAACATTTAAGATCCAAACCATAACAGAAGTGTTTTGGGTTGGTGGTTCTCAACTGGGAATGATTTTGCTTCTCCCAATAATGTCTGGGGACATTTTGGGTCACCATAACTTGGTGGGGGAGGATGGTGTGCTGCTGGGCAGGAACACTGCTAAACATCCTGATACACTGCCAAATAAAGAATTATCTTGCCCAGTAGTGACATTGTTGAAATACCCTGCTCTAAGTGCTCAATGTCCATAACTCATGCCTTGTAACAATTCTGTTATCCCATTTTATACATAAGAACCATGGCTTAAAAATACTTGAAATGACATTGCCAGTGTTACAAGGTGAGTCAGTCTGAGTCCAGAGCCCAAAGTCTTAACTGCTGACTTGCCTGTGAAAGAGAAGGGGCAGGGGTACTAAACAGTACAGGGATCCTGCAGTAAGCAAATTCCTGAGAGTTCTGAGTTTACTAAGAATAAAAAGACTATGTACAGGAAAGGTGTGGAGCCCTTTAAAATTAGTTTCTAGTTTGCTAGATTTTCAGGGATTTTAGAGAGCTGAGAGGGGTGACGTGAAACTGGTATGACTCCTGGACTGATTCTCACTGCAGTTCTCTGTCCTACTCTGCAGTTATTTTTTGAGGACAGTATTGATGATGCCAAGTACTGTGGCCGGCTCTATGGCCTAGGCACGGGAGTGGCCCAGAAACAGAATGAGGATGTGGACTCTGCCCAGGAGAAGATGAGCATCCTGGCGATTATCAACAACATGCAGCAGTGATGACGGCAGGCTCTGCTGGGTGGGCCTGATCCCAGAGTGGTGCTTCCTGTGCTGACTGTGTACTCATCTTCCCCAAGAGAGAACACTTTTGAGCAAACTGTACCTGCCATCTGCATCGAGCAGAAAGACTTGTTTTACTGAAGACAGAAGATGTCTTTATTTTAGATCCACAAGAGGGGAATTTGCTCTGAATTTGTAAACAAGTCTTCCCTGTTCCTCATCCCCATGCCTCTCCTCTCCAGTTGCCTCTTACCACCAGCATCCAGGGCTCATTTGACACCTTTTAAAATATCCAGGACAGGTCTGAAACAAACTAGTAAAATGTATATAACTCTTACCTGTTGTCATTCTTTTTATTTTAAATTTGTTGCTGATCTCTAATGAAAGATTCTTGCTATGGTTCTCAGCTGAGCTGAGCGCTTCCAGGGAAAATGGTACAAAATGGTGTTCTTGGGAAATGGGTTATACATTTTGAGGTTTTTCCCTTTCCTTTTTTGACCCTTCTTGAGGACATTTACTTTCCTCATACTATGGTAGTCCTTTATGTACTGTTACATGGAAATGAATTGCCCACTGCTGAAATTTGAAGACAGTTTTACATCATCTGTCTACCCTTCATTCATGATCAACTCCAGGACGGATATTAAGTTGACCACTAAAGTACCTTGAAGTCTGTTCCACTGTGCCACTGAGATTTGGTATCACTCAGGCATCATCTGAGGTCATTTTAAATTTTCATATAATGAATTCGATCCTGAAGGAAATGAGGAAGTTCAGATTTTAGGGTCTTATGCATATTGTATTTTTAATAATGTGCTTTCAGATGGTTGTCTGTATTCTCCCACCTCTTCTCCATTTTCCCTGTTTAACTTTCAGCAAACTCCAGGAATTAGATGGATTAATGAGTACCAGGAATGAGACTCAAGTTACAGTAACTTATAAACAGGACAGTAAAGGAACTTGGTTTAGAGAGATCTCTTGGAGTAATATCCCACAAATGGGGATAGAAAGCTCAGGACTTTTTTTTTTGTTGTTGTTTTTAAAACTAATCATTTAAAAAGTACACTGTGATTTTTTGAATGACTACAGAATGGAGTTTTGAAAAACCAAAAACTTCTTTGGAATGGTGGAAATAAAAACCAGTAATTCGCTGAAGTGGATGAATAGTCTTGCATTTTAAAAGCTTATGGAAAACTCAATTTGAAATGATTAAAAAATGTCAAGTATTATAAGCTGGTATTTAAGATGCTTGTAAATATTATTTATGTTTTTAATTTTGTAAAATAAAGATTTTTTTAACCACTGGCATGAAGGTTTGGTCTTTGGAAGATGGAATGACACGGTAGGGTCTTGCCTTTATTATGTTACGTTAAAAACATTTCATCTGGTAGGAACTTGCTAAGGAACACCAGTGGACAGAATTGTCTGCTTCTTACCCTGCTGTCAAGCCTTGCTACGAAACCAATTTTATTTTCTGGGGCCACTTTTCTTTGGTGGATTAGCTTGTTGTTAATTAATGGAATTCTTTAGGATGTATGAATGTGAGGTATGTTAGACTTGGCTCAGGGTATTGTTTCTTTTTCTATTCTACTAAAAGTGTGTAATTATAAATCCAAAACAGAGCTAGTATTTAAAAATTTGTATCCAGTCTGGGTTTTGCTGTTGCCCAGGCCAACCCTGAACACCTGGGCTCAAGCTGTCCTACTGCCTTAGCCTCCTGTACAGCTGGGACTACAGGCATGTACCACTGTGCCCAGCAGATCTAATTTTGGCTGGGAGGGAGGTCGTGTATAAGGGCTATTTATTACTGTAAGATTTGGAAAGCTGCACTCAGCAGTCAAGGAACCCTGGCACTAATGAGTCTCTTACAGGTGTCCTTCCAAATTTGGATTAAAATAGGGATTTATCTTTTCTACAACTGAGAACAGAATTACATGTCAGGAGAAATGCTGAGATGAAGGGTAGAGGAACCCAAATGTTGAGTAGAGGTCTGGTCACTGCACGGGAGAGGCATGAGATTATTAAAGTGGTTTTAACTAAAGAACTGGCCAGAACTCTGCATAGTGTGTAAGTAGTCATTTTCAGAAAAGCATGGCGTAGAAGGGTCAACTTTGGGTATAGTTCAATCCTATATATACTGCCCAATATTTTGAATTCCCGTGTTCTGTTGTTCTGGTAAGGTGGACTGTCAGCCACAAGCCACTGCTGGAATGAATGAAGTCACTTCAGAGCTCTTTTAAGTCCAAGCTACCAGTGAATTAATTTTCTCATTTATTCAAGTCAGTGAATTCTCATTGAGCACCTACAAAGTACCGGACACTTGCTAAGTTCTCTACCCTCCCTGGAGTTTACAATTTCCCTGTGTTGTCAGACAGTAAATAATTCACACAAATACAGTTTAACGTATGAGTCACTGGGGTTGACATTGAGGGAGTATTTTCAGAGAAAGGGCATTTAGGCGGAGAATTAAAAACGGGTTAAGTCATCCAGGGGAACAATATAGGTAAACCCCCAGAAGTGACAGAATTAAAGTTGGTGTGTTCCAGCAATAAGACTATTGTGGCTGGAATCTAGGAGCAGGATGATAGTGGCCAAGAGGTGGCATGGGAACAGGCTTGCCCATGTAAACTACATTGAAGATTTGTGTACACCACCCCCCCCCTCCACAAGACTCATGGGAAAGGTTGTTAAGAAGGGAACTCACAAAGCTAGAGGAAGAATGGAGAATTAGTAATCGTGCATTCAGAGAAACTCTGGAAGGCCACTGCAATCATCCAGGTAACTAGGTGGTGGTAACCAGATGTTGATCTGGGATGTTGTAGGGGTAGGGGGAGATCCAAAACGATTACTTGGTGATATATCTTTGCCACTTAAGTACCTGAGTCATCTGCTTGGTGCTCTGGCTTATTATGGTTCTGATAATTAGGGAGATATAAATGATAATTATTTACTCAAATTATAATAAACATACTATACAGTATTAGACTAGGGAAGGAGTTTAAGAGGAAGATGAGTTGTTTGTTATACTTCTGCTATTGTTTTTTTTTTTTCCTTTTCAGAGAGGAAAGCAGATGCACATTCAAGGGAGAAAGGATATCTCAAGGGAGAGACATTTTTTGGGGTTAAGTTAAAAGTACACATTCAAGGGAGAAATGTGGACCATCGATAGGAGACAGCCTTGTTTTTATTGCAGTTTTCAAGTAGCAGTTCTTGAATCTTACCAAGTAGTATTTGTATTTGTGCAGAGCTCCTCCTCCCACAGGTAATGTTTTAGTGAATCACACAGGAGTTTGGAATTTCTAGTTTAATAACTGCTCATTACTCAAGTGGGAGGGAATACATTTTTTTTTTTTTTAATTTGTTGTGGAACCTGCCATCTAGTCTGCAGTTAGCCACACCCATTTATCTTTGCATTCAAAAAGATTCTCTACCCTTAGGACCACTGCATCTTCTTATTAAAGTTCAGTTACTATGTAAAGGACTATGAGGATTTAAATTTTACTATATTTCCTTTTTGTGATTTAGCATTTTTTTAAACATTAAAGCTAGGCACTTACAAATGTCTTTTAAACAAAACTGTCTCTCAAGCCTTTTTCTTATCTGAGAGTCTCTGTTAATTTCATTCTTGCTGTTTTTACAACTCCAACCTTAGGAATTAATTGAAAAACTAGATACCAAGCAAAAAAGCCTTCACAATGAATCTTAAAAGAAAACAGTTCAATTATTGGGAAGGTGTACTCCCTCCCCCACCTGAGATTGTCTAATTTTCCTGTCTTAGTAACTGGATATGAAATATTGTTCAACTGTTTAAATCTGCAGAAGGAAGAATAAGAATTTACAAGGGCTGGGGTTGGGGCTCAGTGGTAGAGTGCTTGCCTAGCACACATGAGGCCCTGGGTTTGATCCTCAGCACCACATAAAAATAAATAAACAAAGGTATTGTGTCCATCTACAACTAAAAATATTAAAGAAAAAACCAATTTGTAATTAAATAGTATTAGGGTTCCTTTGTGGAATGTCCAATGATCCAAAACTTATATACATAAAATTAAGAATATGCATTTTTCTTCAAAGAGTATTTGTGGTTTTAATTCTCAAAAGGGTTCTGTGACCACAAAAGATTAAGAATCACTGAAATAATTTCTTCCTGAGCTAATTGATCACCATCAATCATTTGTCATAAAACTGAAGGAAGGGATAACACACATTTGAGATAATTCTTTGTTCCTGTAAAGCTTTAGTAACTGATTTGTCCAAATAAGCAATTCTGTAAAACAATAAAATCAAACTTTCAACCTAAAGTTCAGATGAAGGATCAAGAGTCAACATGATGAGAAAGGCCTATATCACTTTCAAACTTGAGTCTTGGAAAGAGTATATGTGGGAGAGCCTAGGTTTTAATAAAAATAATTAAAAACAAAACTATACTAATAGTCATAAAATGTGGCAATTCCACCTTCAACAAAAATGAGATGTTTATGATCAGGTGAAGTATTTATAAAGGTAGCTGTGTTCAAGAACATAACACTTTGGGTGGTTACAAAAGTTTCTCCTCTTTGGGTGAAACCTGCATAAGGCTTTAGAGATGACATAATCACTCTGCAGGTTATTAGTTCTGAGCAACTATTGCTGGCTTCCCGTGATCTTGAGTTCCAAGTCAGACTCCACTGTGTCTAAGGGTAGACAGTTGATTCAAGCTTAACCCTCACTGTATTAGTCTGTATCACTGCAAACACATCTAGGGATCAGAGTGAATGCCTGGCGAGATGTAACTGCAGAGTTGAAAGATGTCAATAATTCTGTGGCACAGTTTCTGCAAGGTCCCTGAAAGTTCACGTGCAGAAGGTCTGGCAGTGTCTTTTGTAAGCTTTAGTGTTGCTGTATTTCTGAAGGAGTTCTTGGGCCTGTTGCTGCATTTCTTGGGTCACACAACCAGGGTACTGGGACCCAATATGAAGCAGGACGAGGCAGCACTCCAGCACATCTGGGAAGGGCCAGGTCTGAAAGATGTAAGGATGAATAAAGACATATTTGCAAAAGAGCCAGAGACGACACTACTAATCCAGATTCATCTAATCATTCTTCTCAGGCTGGACTGAGCCATTTCTCTCATAAATGACATGCAAAACTACGGTGGTTACTAGATTTCCTTGTCAAGTGATCATTTTTCTAGTGGCCTACTAAAATCAACTCAAAAAATGCTGCTGCTCTTCTTCTAGAGCCACAGCCAATTTTCTTACATACATATTTGTAAGCTATCATATATGTGGCACCATTTACATTTTACTTCTTACTTCCAATTGTAAAATGTTTGATTTGATTTCTCTTTGGACTCAGTTTTCAGACTATCTTGTGTGATCAATAATTCTAGTTTCATTTCCACAAAACATTTTAGCTAACCAGAAACAACTGGATCCTAAATTTTTAAATACATAAATATTTAGATTTTAGAGACTGAAGAGAGAAGTAGATTACCTTTAAAAATCTGCAGAGTCAAGTGATAACACAAAAAGTAGTGTCTTATCAGAAGAACTGCTATAGAGCTTACCTTAATGCTCTCAGGAAAGTCAGCCATTCTTTTGTTTGCCTCCGTAAGCCTTTTGGTTAATTCAGGTAGAGAGACCATCTCATTTTTTTCTTCTTTACTAGTAATAATAATAAAGTACAAGTCAGGTGTCTTGCCTTTAACTTTCCCCCTTAATTATTTTTATTATGGTAAAATACACATATCATAAAATTCACTGTCTTGAACATTTTTAAGTACACTTTTTCTGTAGTATTGAACACTTTCCCCTGATGTTGTAAAATCATCATTACCATCCACACCCAGAAATCTGTTTCTTTTTATCTTGTAAGACTGAAATTCTACATACATTAAATGATAACTCTCCATTCTCTGCTTCCCCCCTCTTGGCAGCCACCACTCTACTCTGCCATACAGTTGGAATCACAGTCTCTATCTTTTTGTGACTGGCTTATTTCACTTGGCATAATATCCTCAAGATTCATTCTCAAGAGCTGTAGATAAGCAAGGAAGGAAATTTTGACATTCTCTCTCTCTGGATATTTAGGTTGTTTCCTTGTTTTAGCTCTTTTGAATGGCTCTGCTATAAACATGGCTGTACAATTCTGAGACCTTGCTTTTTAATTCTTTGGCTGTATATGCAGAAGTAAAATTGCTAGATCATATGGTAATTCTGTCTTTAATTAGATGAACTGCCTATTGTTTTCCATAGTGGTTGTCTCGTTTATATTCCTACCTTTATGCAAAAGGTTCTAATTTTTCTATACCCTCATCATCACTTGCTACTTTTTTTTTGGCAGGGGGTGGGATATTGGGGATTGAACTCAGGGACACTTGACCACTGAGCCACATTTCCAGTCCTATTTTTTGAAAAAAATATTTATTTTTTATAGTTGTAGTTGGACATAATACCTTTATTTTATTTATATATTTATATGTGGTGGTGAGGATTAAACCCAGAGCCTTGCACATGCTAGGTGTGCGCTCTACTGCTGAGCCACAACCCCAGCCCTGTTTTGTATTTTATTTTGAAACAGGGTCTCACTGAATTACTTAGCATCTCACTTTTGCTGAGGCTGGCTTTGAACTTGCCATCCTCCTGCCCCAGCCTCCTGAGCTGCTGTGAATATAAGTATGTAATGCCACCATGCCTGATTATATCTTGCTATTTTTCTTTTTTATAGTAACCATCATAATGGATATGATGTGCCTTGTGTTTCACTGAAGTCTTGATTTGAGAGGGCAATTTAATTTGAGGTGATTTACTCAAAGGCAGGGAGGGCCTCATGCATTCCTGGTAAGCGCTCCAATACTGAGATACACCACAAGCCCAGACATAAATTTTTCAAAATGTACTATTGTTCTTCACCATTTTCCAAATCCTTCAGACACACAGCTCCAATAATAATAATTTAGGACTTTTCTGCATTTGACTGAAGTCAAATGTAGGCCTAGGTTTCTCTAGAAGATGGTTACACTGAGCCAGGGCTCCTAACTACAGAGATGTGTGGATGCATTATTTTTTTTCTGTGCAGAATGTTTCTTAAGCTTCTTAAAGGGGTCCTGTGACTCAACACTAAGCCACAGATTAGAGTCCACCCAGGCCTTGTGTAGGCTGGGCGGCACTTTACCACTGAGCTATAACTTTAGCCCTAACCCATGTTTTCATGGGAGCATTTTGAAAGGATTTAAGGCTTCAAAGTTTATTTTTTTTAAGGTAGTAATAATAGCTATGTTTATTGATTGTTCTAGTATTTTCTGGGCTTTGTGCTAGGGAACATAATGAAGGTAAAAGGTACTTAGCATAATAACCAAGCAGAAATTATCGGTCACTTGAAGCTTCCAGCAAAGCTCTGTAGTGGTCAGTGATTGGCTCCTGTCCTCCACTGGCCTGTTTTCACTGGACATGATTAGGAAGTGACAGCATCCCATAATTTAGATTTTGTCAGCTAAGTGTGCAGTTTTATACACTACTCTTTGTGTGTGTGTTTTTTAATGGTATAGAATAGAATTGTTTTTCATTAATGATGCAGTCATGTGACTCCACATTTTATATGACTGATTTTTTGTGGGGGAGGTAGGAGTTGGTAGCCTCATTTTTTTTTTTTTTTTTGGTGGTGGTACTAAAGCTAGGAACTTCTGCCTCTGAGTTACATCCCCAGCTCTTTTTAAAGTTTTATTTTGAGAAAAGGTCTTTCTCAGTTAGCCAGGCTAGCCTTGAACTTGAGATCCTCCTGCCTCATCAGCTTCTTGAGTAGCTGGGATTATAGGACTGTGCCTATGCCAGGCTCTGGTATATCCTTGGTGAGGAAACTAAAGCTGAGACATTAAGAGGCTTGCCTGAGGTTATTTGGTAGGGCCAGACCCTAGAACTCACATCTCATTTTGAAGTCGGTGCCTTTGGAATTTAACTTAAATATTGTATTATGCTGTTTCCAAATGACTCCAATCATTTACATCATGTACTTGAGACATAATGACATGAGAGTCCAGGAGGATAATTTTCATTCTGTGTTGTGCTCAACTCAGTACTTACCGCTGGCTCTGAGGACTAGCAAGGTCTTCTTCCTGTTCAGGTTCATTCTTATCGGGACCATTGGCTGTGGATTTACAGAGCTGACTTTTCTGGTGTTGACGGATCATTTCTGCCAAAGTCTCTTGGACTTCAGCAACAGTTCTGCGTGAGTTTTGGAGACTGGCATGCTTTTCTGAAAAGAGTTCCTTACAAGCACTCAGCACTCGCTTACTTTCTTCTGTGAGTCTCAATAGTAGTTCTGCAGGTCTGCTTGGCTCTGGCTGAGGAGCAGCTTCAGGGTCAGTCTCTTCAGCCCTGGCACTGTCCAGCTGCTCAACAGAGAGAGTCCTCCCGTGACCAGCCCTCGCCGAGTCACTGGACTCAGGGCAAGGACTGGAGAGAGACCACCAGATTTCATACAGACGCCCGTAAATAAAAAAGGCCTCCAAACTTTTGAAAGCTGGTATGGCTGGGGATTGATGGTCAGTTTGTCCCAGTTTGTCTCTTAGGTAGTCACAGCCTAGGAGAAGAAGGAGAGTACCAAGTTGTACATTTCTCTATTTGCCAGAAATCTGGCATCTTGCCCTGTTACCCAAGAGGAACACCCCAAGGAAAAGGACAGAAGGGATTGCACACTTCTCCCCAAAGCCAGCTGAAGCTAAGTACTTCCTGGCATGGGACAGTATGCCATCTGTCTTACTACAGGCTCTGGGGCACAGTGACTGAGGTAAGATCACAATGTGCTCTGAAAAAAATCACAATGATTTAGTTCAGTGATGAACTGCGCAGCTCAAGGAAGGTCTTTTACTGTGCTTTTCTAATCTTACTAGCTTGTGTCGCATTAACATTTCTGTTCCTCTTAAACTGGGGTTAGAAAGTGGGAAGGCAGTAAGGTGGGCAGGTAAAGGAAAATAGTGTAGACATCCTGGTTACCTCTTAGGAGCTTGAATCAGAGAATTCAAACTTGCTATCAAATGACACAACTTGGCCAATCTTCATCTTTTAATAACCCTGATACTCCTGGTAATACATAGTTGTGTATAGGTTGTCCATTAATGGGTGTGCCCCAGAGGCAGAGATGGGGGTCACTTACCATCAGGGAGAAAGGCCGAGTAGACTTCTTGCATGATGGTGAAGTTCCCAGAGTCGTAGCTACGGATCACAGCCCGAAGCAGTGCTTGCACAGCCTCATCCCAGGAGGCCACCTGTTGGCTCAGCACTGCCAAGGTCAAGTCATGGCAAATATGAAGCAGGAGCTGGAGAGGGGCCAGAGTTTCAGTTAAACCTCCTTTTGTGGCAGGCACTGCACGTAGGTACACTCAAGTCACAATTCTGAAAGATCCTATTTTCACAACCCATCTTTGCTTCCCCATAAGAAACTTTCATATCTACTTTCATAGCAACATACAATATCTGCAATTAAAGTGTCACACTGAGAAAATGCCTTTACATTTTCATTTCCTTTAAATAAAAACTATAATAAAAATAAAAGCTCACAGTATAATTAAGATACAAATCAACCAGTTTTAGATACATAATCTGATGAATTCTGGCAAATGTATAGTTTGGTACCGTATCACCAAAATCAAGATAGAACACCTTCATCAACCAAAACTATTCTGTGCTCCTCACTCTAGCCCCTGGAAAACACTGATCTGTTTCCTGCCACTTCAGTTTTGTTGTTTCTAGAATTTAGATAAATTGGACCACAGTATCTTATGGTCTTTTGTTTCTTTTAATTAGCATGTTTTCAAGACTCACTGACATTATTTGTGCAGCAGAAATGTGTTCCTTTTGTTTTCTGGTAAAATATTTCATTATATGAATGAACCAGTTTTTTTTTTGAGGTACTGGGGACTGACCCAGGAACCCAGGTGGGGGCTTACCCACTGGGCTACATCCCCAGTCCGTTTCTGTATTTTATTTAGAGACAGGGTCTTGCCAAGTAGCTTAGGGATTTGCTTAAGTTGCTGAGGCTGGCTTTGAACTCATGATCCTCCTGCCTCAGCCTCTGGAACTGCTGGGATGAATGGTATGTGCCATCGCACCTGGCCCAAATGCACCTCTGTCTGCATATGGATTTACCAGTGGATGAATATTTGAGTTGTTTCTAGTTTGGGCTATTGTGAACTAAGCTGGTACAAATGACTGTATGCAAGTATTCGTATGGATAATACCTGATTTCATTTCTTATAGTGAAATATCTAAGCAATGGAATTGCTGGGTCACACAGTACGTGTATATTTAACTTTAGAAAAAAACTAAGGCAGCCTTGGTGAAACATGCTTGTAATCCCAGCTAGTTGGGAGACAGAGGTGAAGGATTGCAGCCTGCACAACAACACGAAATCCTGTAATTTAGTACCCAGAACTGCAAAAGATAAAAATAACAACAAAAAACCCTGCCAGACTGTTTTCCAAAGCCCCCCCCCCTAAAAATTTAAAAGGATCCTTTCATTTTAAAATGTAGGGGGCTGGAGTTGTGGCTCAGTGGTGGAGTACTTGCCTATCATGTGTGAGGCACTGGGTTTGATCCTCTGCACCACATATAAATAAATAAATAAAATAAAAATAAAGATCCATCAACAACCAATTAAAAAAAATATATATATATATATAAAAATGTAGGGGCTGGGGCTCAGTGGTAAAGTACCTGCCTCGCACGTGTGAGGCACTAGGTTCGATCCTCAGCACCACTTATTTATTTTATAAAGAAAGAAAGAAAGATATTGTGTTCATCTACAACTAAAAAAAATACTTAAGAGATAGATCAAGGCATATTCACAAAATGGACATAGGCAATCAAAATAAATAAACTTGATCTCTTTGTATCAAAATGGGTAATTTTACAGTGGCCACTGAAATAAACAAGTCACAAAATAATATATATGGTACAACACAGAAACTGCTTTTGATGAGCCAGGAAATGGTGATGGGGCTGAGAAAAGGAACAACAGCGATTTCAATTTTTTCCTACTTTTGAACCAAACAAAAAACCCCAAATGAATATGTGTATTTACATTATTCTGTTTTTCTCTATACTATTCAGACTTAGAAAAAAAAATACTGACCCAAGACTACTTCAAAGCTAAAAGGCTTTAAGTAATCTACGGGGTTCTGTACCTGCCTTGTTTTTTTTTTCTGAAATGCAAACTTTATTTTACCTGCTTCCCTATTATACTGACATGAATTAAGGAAGCCTTGTAACCGAGTGATTAGTATCAAGTGCTGGCATAGATACCCAGGTACCTGTTTGGAGGGAGTGTTATTTGTGGCAGATGGATACTGGACATTTTGCAGCTTCTGAAAGACAGCCTGATACTGCTCTGGGGTGTCCAGGTTGAAAATGCTCTTCCATACTTCAGTCACTCTCTGGACAAACGGCCCTTCGGTGCCTGTGGCCCAAGCGTGGTAAGAAGAGAAGCCTTTGCCTTCTGGAAGCTGTTTTTCCTCAAGATGCCTGCACAGTAGCTCAAGCAGGCAAAACACGAGTCTCTGACTCTGGGATCCAACAACAAAGAGGAGAAGCATTACACAGAAAAGCAATTGATTCCCTAGAGAGTTTTCCCCGTTCTTGAAAGTATTCCCCTTTGCATCTGCAGCAACCAAGTCCCATCATTGTGAACTGCCTGTTCAAGTCAAGTCATATATGAGTGGGAAAAAGAGGCAGAGTCTAATAGATATTTTCCAGGGGTCTTTTGGGGGAATTCTATCCTTTGGTCCTTGGAGCCCAAGAAACCATTTTTATAACAAATCCTCAACTATAGTATCTTTTACTATAATTTAAGCTGCATATAAGGCCAGCCACCTAAAACTTGTGGCCCAGTTTGAGAAAAGATGGGCTGGGCTTATCAGGTTCCTTCTACCTTCCCAAACCCCAGAATGAAGAATACAGATGTAATGCATAAAGGCTGAAAGTATTGGGACATACAAGCTTTGCAGATCTGAGGGAGGGGCATGGAGCACAGACCATCTCCAAGCAGGTTTATAAAGGAATCATTTGATACAGAACAAAAGCAAAGACCATACAGTCAAAATGCACTCTTCAGAAAATTTAGTACAGCTGATAGGTGAAATAACTGTTCTGACTTTTTTTTTTGTTGTAAATTAAAGTCTCTTCAGATTTTGGTCATTTTATAAAAAATAAACTCTGTGGTACTCTTTTTTAAGATATACCATTTGTGCATCCATTTTTTATTTGCTCTTTCTAGAAAGCTACTCCCCATGTAGCATTTTCTTTGGACTTTAAATACTCAGCTAGGAACTGTCTTAAGCCTATTTACTATTGCTAGGGAAAAGGAATTTAAAAAACTCATTACTGGCTGGGTGTGGTGGTGTATGTCTGTAATCCCAGCAGCTCCAGAGGCTGAGGCAGGAGGATTGTGAGTTCAAAGCCAGCCTCAGCAACAATGAGGAACTAAGCAACTCAGTGAGACCCTGTCTCTAAATAAAATACAACACAGGGCTGGGAATGTGGCTCAGTGGTTGAATACTTGAGTTCAATCACTGGTACAAACAAACAAACAAACAAACAACAACAAAAATCCCCAAAAACAAAGAAATAGAAAATCAACACTAAAAACAACCTCATTAGTATCTGACAAACAGATTTCTAAAAGGGACCAAATGTGTATATTCTTTGGAAACTGAGTGAAGAATGCCAATGCTTTAAATATCATCTCAGTTTTGATGTGTTAAAAAAGACATTGGTACGTTACTCATCATTATTTTTTTATTGCTGCAGATCAAACCCAGGCCTTCAGGCACACTAGGAAGTGCTCCACCACTGAATTACATCTTCTACCAAATTATTCATTTTTAGCTACATAGGGACAAATAAGCATTTAAGAAATAAAACACTTCTATTTCCCTACATATTTTTATAATTTTTTTATAGCCTACAGCTGACGAGAGGTGTTACAGGAAGAGCACCATGAGTTTTGTTGGAGGCCAACCATGCTCTCCCTTCCAGGATGACCCTGCTGATTACATCAACGCAGAAACACTAGACTATAACCCAGAGGCTGGGGCCTAAAGGCTATTCACAGATTTTTTTTTTGGGGGGGGGTACCAGGGATTGAACTCAGGGGCACTCGACTACTGAGCCACATCCCCAGCCCTATGCTGTATTTTATTTAGAGACAGGGTCTCACTGAGTTGCTTAGCGCCTCACCATTGCTGAAGCTGGCTTTGAACTCACGATTCTCCTGTCTCAGTCTCCCAAACTGCTGGGATTACAGGTGTGTGCCACTGTGTCCGGTTTCACAGATGTTTTGTTTAAACTGATGAGCAAGGGAATTATTATGAATGTCCACATTACCTCTTGTAAGTACAGTAACTGAGAAGACATGGTACTTCAGTGGGATAAAATGGCTAGGGCTTGCTAGACACTTCTAAGGATAAAATTGAGTTTGTGCAATTGGGGTTATTCTTGCATTTGACTAGAAAAGGATTTGAGACTCATCCCTCTTAATCCCAGGAGAAAATAAGACTGACCTGTAGGCTTTCATGCAGCTGCAAGGCTTCCTGGGCTCCCACCCAGTTCTTGGCTAGAAGCAGCTCTTGGGCACATCTGAGAGCCAGAGAAGCAGACAACTCATCCTCTCCTACGATTGCAGCCAGCTCCGCCGCTGTTTTAAGTGATGCTGCATCCCCTTTTTTGGCCAAAACTTTGGCAGCATCATAAGGGGAAGTGGCTCCTAAATAGCTGTAATGTGAAGGCAAACCCCAAACAGGGCATTGTCATCAGAGCACCTATCCCTGCCCCCCCCAGGGTAGTAGCATTACTTCTTTCTGTCCACTTTGCTATGGCCTCAGGTGCCACGAGTCTGGTTGTTTTTGTGAAGGTTCAGGCCAGTGTAACTCAGCATGGTGTGTGACAGACAGACAATAGCTTGAGTTAAGAATATAGGGAACCTGGATGAGAGCCAATCTGAATCAAACAGAAGGGTCATTCTCTCCATTCTCCTTATTGGGAAAGGTATAAAACATCACTAGAAAATGGCAGAATCTCTGGGCCTGCTATTGAGGTTTACAGATGTTATGATGACTTATATAATACCAAATAGGCAGATCCTTCTAAATCTTGTGAAGTTGGGTTTAATACACATTTTTAAACATTTTCTAGCTACTTTGCTTCCACTTCTAGACTTGTACTTTAATTTTGTCCTGCTCTTGCTGGTGAAGGCTGTTCCTGGGTCACCCATGCTTCCCTCGAGCTTACCATTTGGCTGCTATGGCATAATGCCCATCTCTTTCTAGGATGGTTCCCCAGGTGAGGTACAGGTCCTTCAGGACTGGGTCCTCTGGGCGCAACCGAGCCTTGGCAACTGCAATAGCTTCCCTAAAGGCAAGAAGAGATACTTTAGCCAATACCAAAAGGTTCCTTTCTAGGAAGTCCTAGGAGGGACGCAGGGAAGAATAAACTGTCCCTTTTATGTTGTCTGTAATGTTCCAACTTTCTATAAAAAAAGGGAACTCCTCCATTACACTAGCAAGTTAAAAACACATGATTTTGTTCAATCTTCATCAAGCCAGAAGTTCTTACAGAATGGTCTATGGATTCCTTAGGGGTTCAAGGCCCTTTTGAGGGTTCATGAGGTCAAAACTATTTTCATAATAGTGCAGAGAGGTTATGTGCCTCTTAAAAAGTGTGCTGACATTTGCACTGATTGTGAAAAGTTATGGTGGATAAACTGGTGTCATGTGATCAGGAATCAAGAAAGTGATATTAATTAAACATTACTAATTTTACTAAACCCCTCAAGTCAACAATTTAAAATTCATGTGACAAAATGGGAAGAACATTTTATGTTCTTTGCTGTATTCCAAAGAATGACTGTCTCTAATAAAAACCTGAACTGCAAGTTGAACAAGCTGCTTTCTTCATGGCACCCCATTTCTTTAAAAAACAACAAAAAAAAACCTAACAGATCAATGTTATTTAGAGTTGGGTATCTGAAAGATGTTTTCTTAAAAAAGAACAAAGCAAGCCTATTACTATAGGGAAATCAACAGTATCCATTGCCAATGATAAAATCTAAGCTTGCTAGTGAAGATTCAAATTTTAGAAAACATTGGGAACCTGATAGCTTCCCAAAAGATAAAGACTTTTCTTATGAGATTGATGGTGATTACAGAGAAATGTGATTAAAAAAATATTTTTATAATGAACTGTGTCAACATTTGGAAGATCTGTATAACTCAGCAAACTAATATTTTCCAAATGGCGTACAAATTCTGAGTTGCGGCAAAATAAAGTTATAGCTGGAATAAAAGTGTTTTAGATTAAAGTGATATAAATATTTAAGAAGTATTGCGGGACTTCTATTCATAGTTGAAATGGAGCATTGGGTCCAGAATTACTCCCTTGCCATAAAACTTTTTTAAACACTGAGTAGAATTTGTATGAAACAATTATTTTCTTTTTTCTTTTTTTTTTTTTAAAAGAGAGAGAATTTTTTTTTTAATATTTACTTTTAGTTTTCGGCAGACACAACATCTTTGTTTGTATATGGTGCTGAGGATCAAACCCGAGCCGCATGCATGCCAGGTGAGCGCGCTACCGATTAAGCCACACCCCCAGCCCGAAACAATTGTTTTCTTTTTTTTTTTCTTTTTTTGTTTTTATTGGTTGTTCACAACATTACAAAGCTCTTGACATATCATATTTCATACATTAGATTGAAGTGGTGATTCTGCAATCTGCATTTGGGGTAAAAATTGGGAGTTCATAACCCAAGACCACAAGCATTAATGAAGACTCCAACCAAACCATGCTCTATGGTTGCTTTACTTATAGTACATATCCAAGTTTTAAAAAATCTTGGGGTAAGACAAGATAATACAAACGGAAGAAATGATTTACAGTAGAAGGGGTAGAGAGAGAAAAGGGGAGGGGAGGGGGGATAGTAGAGAATAGGACTGACAGCAGAATATATCAGACACTAGAAAGGCAATATGTCAATCAATGGAAGGGTAACTGATGTGATACAGCAATCTGTATACGGGGTAAAGTTGGGAGTTCATAACCCGCTTGAATCAAACTGTGAAATATGATGTATTAAGAACTGTGTAAGGTTTTGAACGACCAACAATAAAAATAAATAAATAAATAAATAAAAAGGAAAAAAAAACAAACAAACATTGTCGGATTAAAATTAGCTTCAAAATATGAATTTTAAGTAGACACAAAAGTCTATGACATGTCAACAAGGACAGTTTATTTATTTATTTATTTTTAAAGACAGAGTGAGAGAGGAGGAGAGAGGAGAGAGAGAGAGAGAATTTTTAATGTTTATTTTTTAGTTCTCGGTGGACACAACATCTTTGTTGGTATGTGGTGCTAAGGATCGAACCCGGGCCGCACGCATGCCAGGCGAGCACGCTACCGCTTGAGCCACATCCCCAGCCCAACAAGGACAGTTTAAATAAGATTTTTTAAAACTTGGATATGTACTATAAGTAAAGAAACAATTGTTTTCAACAGTGAAAAGCTGTCATTTCTAAGAGAAAAGGATAATGTGAGCCCTATTGTGACAACGACTTCCTATCTAAAGCACTTTCTAAGTGGAATCTTAGTGGAGATTCAGCAGACTCAAGAGTTGAGGAAAAACAGAACAAATGGAATTTGAGGGACAGGATACTAGAAAGGAAGAAGCTGCCCAGAGAAAGACTGCCAAAATTCTGCATGGGATTCTGTTTAGTCTCTGGCTAAATACAAAGCCATGATGTGTAGGACATTCCTTAAGGCTGAACAAAGGACATTTAGGGAAGAACCATAAGCTGAGCGATCCCAGAGCGCATTCAGAGCTTGGAGACATCAGATTTGTGAGTTGCTGAATAACACAAGGCAATTCAGTGAAGACTTCAGAAGGTAGAAGAGCTAAACTACTTCTGGGTTATGGATTTCTCTAATCCTGCCCTAAAAACGCTTAGACCATGTAATGAAAAAAATCTAGATATCTTCAACTTGCCAAAACAAACTTCAACACTCTCTGAAGGAAGAGAGCAAAACCCTACCAGGATAAGCAAAAGAAAATCTCACCAAAGCACATTATATCAAATTGCTGCAAATTAATGAAAGAGGAAAGTCCTAAAATGAGAAAAACCCACAGTTCCTGCAAAGAGAGAAATAAATTCAGCAGTCAAGTAAAGAACAATTCAAAAAAGGAGAAAATAAAACTACTGAAGCAGCGATAAGACAAACAAACAAACAAACAACAACAAAAACACAGAATTTGTTGCTGGCAGAACATAGTATAAAAAAGTGTTGGAAGTTCTTCAAGTGAAGACATTAATAGCAAATGGAAACTTGGATCTACATAGAAGAAAGAAAAATGCTAGGAAATAATAAACATGGATAAATATAAATGCTTAAAAATCACTAAAAGGTAAAGAATTATTTAAAGCAACATATTCATAGTGTAATGTGGGGTTATTACGTGTACAACATATTAAATATCATATGAAAATAGCAGACAGGATGGGAAGAAGGAAGTACAATGATACACATGAAATAGTATAATATTACTTGAAAATAAATTGTCATAAATTAAAAATGCTCAATACAAACTCCAAAGCAACCACTAAAAAATAAAGAATATACAGCTAATAAGTTAGTATTACAGTTTTAAATTAGAAATTAAGGGGCTGGAGTTGTGGCTCAGCGGTAGAGTACTCGCCTTGCATGCGTGAGACCCTAGGTTCAATCCTCAGCATTGCATTAAAAATAAATAAAAAATGGGGGTATTGTGTCAAACTACAACTAAAAAATAAATTAAAAAAAAAACTTAGAAATTAAAAACACTCAGTTCATCCAAAAGAAAGCTGGAAAAGAAGAAAAAAAAAATGGGACAAATAGAAAACAAATAGCAGGGCAGTAAATTTAAATCAACCACATCAATATTTACTTTAAATATAAATGGTCTAACCTTCCAACTAGATGGCAGTGATATCAGACTGGAAAAAAACAAGACCCAATTGTTTGCTATGTACAAGAACTATTTTTCTCATATTGTTTTTGGTAATTACATAAGTATTATAGTGAAACATAATATATATGGGAAAGATTTGTATCATTCTCAGGAATGTTGTTACTTCTAGAGAAGAGGGAATTAGGAGAGAATAGAGGAAAGGCATTTCAACTAAATGTGGAATGTTAGATTTTTATTTTTTTTTAAAAAAAGGGGTGGTGTCAGGAGAACTTCTGTAGTGGCTCACAAGATCCTGTTTCGTTTCACAGGTGGGCTTCAAAAGGGAGTTTCCACTGTAATAACTTGTTCATCTATTACCTGTTTTGTGTAGTTTCTTCATTTTATATTGCTTTAAAGAAGTTTAGATTATATTATGTACAACTACTGGATAAATTCTAGGACCATACAAACCTGTAAAAGTGGTTTGACTTGAGCAGCTCCACAGCTTCATACACTTTGTGAATAGAAAGCAGATGAGAGGCAGCTTTAACATACTGATCCTGGAAACACAACTGTTTGGCAAAGGCTTCCACAGCCCATAGCCATACATGGTAGCCAGCTGAAAAAAAGGAAAGACAGTGGTTTAAAAAAAAAAAAAAGGTTTATGGAAGGGGAGGAGGGAGCAGGTACATTTGGGCTGAAAATTTTGTTTCCCCAGATAATGCATTAAGCAGAACATTCAGATGTTGATTCAACTGCCATTACAGATCAGTTGCTTCTTTTGCCTCTTTTCACTTCCATGTTCAAAACAAATAGTTCCTTTGCTTATAATACTCAAGAGACACAAAAAAGTATTAAGTTCCGGAAAGTGGTTACCCCCTTTGGGGTTAAGGGAAAGAGCAACTGGAAGGTAGCATGGGGTAACTTCTAGAGTTTATCTAGTGGTATATTTTCTTCTTTTTTCTCTTTCTTTTTTTGGTACTGAGGTTTGAACCCAGGGGGGCTGAACCACTAAGCTATATCCCCAACACTTTTTTTTATTTTTAAGACAGCATCTCCCTAAATGTTGAGGCTTGCCTTGAACTTGTGATCCTCCTGCCTCAGCTTCTGGAGTCGCTGGGATTATAGGCATGAACCATCATGCCTCGTTGTAAGGATATATTTCTTGATATGGGTGCTGCTTACGAGAGTACATTCAATTTGTGAAATTTATTGTATACTCAAGATTCTTGCTCTACATATATAGCATAACTGGATAAAAAGTATAAAACAAAACTATACTTTATAGGATGGCATAAAAGGTTTCTTTTTTATCTTGGAACCTTTCTATCATGTCTTGCCCAAATTCCTTTCCCTTTAGGCAATATCCATTACCAAAACTTAGGAAACAGTCTATGAATATGTAACTACATTACTGTGTAAATACAAATGAATACTGCAATATTCCGTTGTGGACCTATACCCTGATTCTTTTCTGTCTGTATTTTGGATGTCCATTCCATGACAGAATGCATATAGCTGCCTCATTCTTTTGGTATGTACATAGACTTAATGTATGGATATACCTGCTGTAATCAGTCTCTTACTGATGCTGATAGACACAGAGGTTCTTGCAATCTCTGTTATTATAAACACCACTTTGATGAAAGTCATTCATGTATCTGAATATACTTAAATTCCTATAATTAGAATTGCTGAGCCAAAGGTTGTGTGTATTTTAATTAATGGTCAAACTGTCCTTCAAGAAGTTTTCACTGGCTATGGTTTAGATGTGTTTTGTACCTGTTCATGTGCTAGAGGCTTGGTCTCTACTGTGGCAGTGGTAAGAGGTGTTAGAACCTTTAAGAGGGGGGCCTAGTGGATGATAATTAGGTCAAGAGGGCACCACACTTGGAAAAGATGTTGATTGTATAGAATGGACTGATTCCTATGACAGTGGGTTCTTAGAGAAAGAACAAACCTTGGACTGGTGATATAGCTCATATGTATATTCAATATGTGTAAAGTCCTGGGTTTAATCTTCAGTGTGTGTGCTGAAAAAACAAAATCCAAAACCAAAACCAAAAAATCCAAAAAAGGAACAAAAAATCCTCAAGAAGCCGCTTGACCCTCCCCGATCTCTGGCTTACCGTCTGCCTCTGTTCTGCTTACAGTGCTACCACTATGATGCTTTTGACCAGAAAGTTCTCACCAGAGCTAAACAGACACTGGCATTATGCTTTTGAACCTCTATCCTATGAGCTACATAAGCTCCTTTTCTTTAGGTGTTTTGTTACAGTCACACAGAATGGACTAATGTGTCACCAATTATGCTTTTGGCATTAATGTGTCAATTTCCTGCCCTTTTGTGGGATCTGAGTTGAGGTATTAGCCTATTGTATTGTAGTGAATTGTACCATATTGTATTTAACTGCATTTATAAGTGATTTTAAGGTTGACATTGGTGAGCCATTTTTTAAAAAAAATATTTATTCTTAAGTTTTAGGTGAACACAATATCTTTATTTTATGTTTATGTGGTGCTGAGGATCAAACCCAGTGCCTCATGCATGCTAGGCGAGCGCTCTACCATGGAGTGATACATTACTGTGTAAATACAAATGAATATTGCAATATTGCAACCCCAGCCCTGGTGAGCCATTTTTAGTGGTTATATACTAGATGATAGTACTTTTGTCAGAAAGAACATACCTACTGGTGCCATAGCCACAAGATTATCTGTCAGCTCCCCTCTTTCTGCTGCTGTTTGGAGAACACCCTTTAAATCTCCTTTCCAAAGCATAAGCTGGTGAAATAATTCTGGGTGGCCATTTTCCAAGTGACCTTTCCCTGTATGGAAGAGAGACAGTATTTGAAAGATGTTTCAGAAAATCTGTCTTCATTGATTTCTAAAAACAGGCAGAATAAAAGAGAAAATTACAGTCACTCACTTATGAATTAGTCACCTACCAGAATGATTTTAAGGGGGCCTGGAACCAGTGTGAAAAGTTTCCCACTCAAACATTTTCATGTGTATCCTCTCACCAAAAACGAACATGTTTAGGACATTATGATAATGCAGGGGATGGATACAAATATCCAAGTTAGGGGCATATTTGCAAATATATAAAAGCATGGAGTTATGGAAAATAATATTTTTACAAAATAGCCCCCAAAGGAAAATGAAGCAAATGCTGCTTTGGAGGAGGGAGGGAAGTTAGCCAAGCATTAATGTCCCTGGGAATCCTTTTCCGATTACAACAGGCACTGAAGGAAGGAGGCAAAAATACCCATTCCTCACAATCTGGGCTCCTATCAATGAGTTTCAGCCTTCTAATCTTTTAATAACTAGCCCCTGACTATCCGACCGGCATACAAGTTCCAATGATGAAACCACCCTAATTGTATCCTATAAACCCCAAATCCTCCCTATAACTGAAGACCACTGTTGCATCCATGAAATGAGCCCCTACAGTGCCCGAGTGCTTGAATCCTCGAATGAATAAACGGCTTCTCTCAATCTGCTGAGGCTTCCCTGAATCTGCTGAGGTGTGCACCCCTCATTTTGTGCTTACAATGACAATAACAGAGAATGGCAGTCACAAAAAGAGGTGCATATAAATGTTAGGGAAGGATGAATACGGAAGGGATTACGTTGACTGGATTTGCCTCACCTTCAGTTTCAATCATTCTGTACAAGGTAGCCCTATCTGTGAAAAGCCCCAGGTGAAATCTTTCCTCAAGATCAGCAGACACATCCTCATTTAGCTCTGTTAATACAAAATAAATAAAGGAAAAAAAAAATAAGATTAAATCATCACATAGTTTACTGTTTCCTATCCAATAACTTCTGAATATTTTTCAAAACACCCACTTTAGACAGTGAACAAAGCAGATCTGTGCCCTTAATTTACTCCAAAAGGGACCTTAGCTCATTGTGAAGGTAGTAAAATATGAAAATATTTCTAAAATTTTTAGCTCAGGTGGGCAAAATCCAGAGACAATGTAGTTTGCTCAGAACAAAATTTTTGGTGAAAAAATGTTAAAGGAAACCTAAAATTCAACATTTAAATGCTACATCTAAATAAAAAGCATGCAAAACAAAACTAACAAGCAAAGAGTGTCCTTCGTATTCACTGCCACACAGCTGGGTGTGGTGGTGCATGCCTATTATACTCAGGAGGCTGAGGTAAGAGGATTCAAGGCAAATTCAAGGCCAGCCTTGGCAACTTCATCAGACCCTGTCACAAAATAAAAAATTGAAAGGGTAGAGGGTATAGCTCAGTGGCAGAGTAGCTCTGGATTCAATCCCTAGTACCAAAATAAACAAAACTATACACTGGGACCTACTGCAAAGGTTCATTCTCTGATTTTCAATAAGGGAAACAATGTAAAACTATATCATTAATTGATTAAAGGAAGTCTTTGCAAAGATCCAAAGGCTACGTATAGTAAAAAAGAGCATAAAATATCTCTGGCAAGACACAGGAAACTGATGATAATGTCGCCTCTAGGGAGGAAAAGAGGAGAATTGGGTTTTGGGGGAAGATTTACTTTCTTTTTAGACTATTAGAGTCTCATTTTATCATGTACATCTCTTACAACTCAACAAATTGAAAATAAAAAAAAAATAAAGTTGCTCAGATATCAAAATAATGGGCATTAAATGAGGGCTTTTTAAAAAATTATTAGTTGCTCATGACAATACAATGATCTTGACATATCATACATTTGAATCAAATAAGGTGTAATTTCTCATTTTTCCAAAAATAAAATAAAGAAACTGCCACATTATGAGTGTATTTCCAATAAGGAAAAATGGCACCTAAGATACTGTTCAATCGGGGAAAATGGAGGAAGGAGTTGACTTATGCTGAGATATTAAAGCCAAAATCCTGGTTTGGGCACAGAGATGGCTGCTAGCAGCTAGATGAGAATAATTAAAGCAGAGCACTACATATAAAAGGAACTGAACAGGGAGTCTGACAGCAGGGTGTGGGGGTGAAAGTGGGTGCAAAGGATGCCAAAGAATGCAGAAACACAGAAAACAACTTTAGAATCTATGTGCTCATTAATTTAACAAATAGTAAGCACCCGATATATGCCAGTTCCCAGAAGACTACACATGGGTCGAGGAAATGTATTTCTGTACCTCTGCAGTGCTTTGCAGTTGCTAGCACCAAACAGTCGTGATGAAGCTCTTCTTTGGACCTATGGTCCAGGCTTGTGCTCAGAGGAAGCATGGAACGAGCTTTTCTCTTTTTGATTAAGGCTTCTGAAATGTAATCAAAGTACAGACCGTCTCAAGAGCAGATCAGAAACACAACAGAATGATTACCTCTTATGGGATTGCAACCTTAGCTAGAGGGATACTACTGGACACACAAGTTCTTACTCCTATAAACAAACTTTCATATTTAATGTGCACACCATGTATAAAATGCCCTTGGTAACATTTATGAAGCAATGTATCAACTATCAACTCCAAAACGTTTCATCAAGTGCTAAAATAATGTTTAAAAAGAATGAACCCGATGGAAACACAATCAGAACACCAACAAATATTTAAAACCTCAACAAACCAATCAACCTCAAATACTTTTTGAGTTCTCAGTTGCATGTAATATCTTAGGATGGTCTAACAAAATATTTCAATTATTAGATACTGACCTGGCTTCTCTTTAGGTGGCTCCTTTTTCGGTAAAGTGACTTTGTTATTAATAGTGACTTTTGACTTTTCAAAGCCTGAGGAAACTGGAGTACTAATAACTGGTTCTTTCGAAACTGCATCACAAGGGAAAAACAGGAAAAATGTTTGGGATAAGAATAATGTAGAATTCAGTTTATATATATATATATATATATATATATATATATATATATATATATATATATTTAATTAAGAGCTTTATTAGGCCTAGCAATGTAATTTTATCTATTACCAAAACATGTTTTGGAAAGGACGTATGGGTGGTCTCTCCTCAGCCTCACCAACTGGCTATTTCAGAAACCTGTACGTTTATTATTCAGAACTTTTGGCTAAGAAAAAGACTTCTAGCCTCTTTAACTACGTTATCCTCAAACCCTACTCAGGTGATAAGTTGCTTTCCATATATTTAGGTCACTAAATAATAATAACATTTATTATGTAAACAAGGAATAACTTAACTATTAGAGAATATTAAGTATACATGTTACAGAATCACAACCCATAATCCTAAACATATATTTTTTTCCTTAAAAAACAAACAAAACCAAAAACCAAAACCAATATACAAAAAAACCAGGGCTGGGGTTATGACTAGCATGTGCAAGGCCCTGGGTTCGATCCTCAGCACCAAATAAAAAATAAATAAAATGAAAGTATTGTGTCCAACTATTCCAAAAAAATAAATATTTAAAAACCAAAATATCCAAAAACAACAACAAAACAAAACTTGCTGGACAGGGTGGCACAAGCCTCTAATCCCAGTGGCACAAGAAGCTGAGGCAGGAGGATCCTAAGTTGAAAGGCAGCCTTGGCAATTTAGCAAGGCCCCAAGCAACTCAATGAGATCCTGTTTCAAAATAAAAAATAAGAGCTGGGGATGTGGCTCAGTGGTTGGGACCCCTAGGCTCAATCTCTGATACCAAAACAAACAAAACCAAAAAATCCTGTTGACCTATAGGAGTAAAGAACATTTTGTATACCCATTAGGTGATATGAAGACATTCTGATGAACCTAAAATATAAATTACGTTTTTAGCTTTTTTTAAACCCAAACTACGGGTCCAGCAGCCATTCTTTGGGACACAATGAGTCAGGGATGCCTCTACACTATATATTTTGGTTGCACCGATTCTGCCACATTAAAAGTAGTGTTTTAGAATTAAACATAAATCATCAGTTCTATTTATACTGTCTTCTACCTAATCATATTTTTTAGATGGTAACAAGCATCTGATATTTAAGGTTGTATATAAAAGGATAAAAGTGTTAACACTTTACTTACCCTCAACAATTTACTTATCCTTAACAACTACTTCTCTTCAAACATGAGCTAGAATACATTATTGAAAATTAGTGATGGAATTTTTTTTGTGTGTGAAAAATCTGAGAACTGGGCTGGGGATGTGGCTCAAGCAGTAGCGCGCTCGCCTGGCATGCGTGCGGCCCGGGTTCGATCCTCAGCACCACATACCAACAAAGATGTTGTGTCCGCCGAGAACTAAAAAATAAATATTAAAAAATTCTCTCTCTCTCTCTCCTCTCTCACTCTATCTTAAAAAAAAAAAAAAAAAAAAGAAAAATCTGAGAACTGCCATATAACTTAACTGGATGGAAGAACTTAACAACTGATCTTCAGTTTCCCTCTGATAGGCAGAAAGGTAGGAATGAGCTCCAGAGAGGATGGGTGGGAACTCCTAAGTTTCCAGAGAGGTAGTGGCTTATATAGTCAGATTTTTAAAGGACAGTGGCTTCTTTGAATAGATATGACCAATAACATCATACTGTTAAGACCTTTTCCTGGTATTCTCTACAGGGTTCTATTTCCTTTATTCCTTCATCAAAGATGTTTATTTTAGAGACTTTAAAAGCTTTGAAGAAAACTAATAGTTTCCAAAGGCACCAAAGACACCAACCACAAAGACACCAACCAAGGTTGCTTGCTGGGGAGTTGGGAAATGAGGAAAGAAAGTAGTTGGGAAATAAGGCAAGTCAGAGACAGAAATTTCAGACTGAGTAAGAATCCAGCTTAGTTCCCTAGACATGACAAAATCTTAAGAGTTAGTGGTACCCAGTATCTGCACACACCCATTAAAGCAAGGCCACAGGGTGACTCTGGCTCCTGTGCTTCCTCCTCCCCTTCCTGGTCTGACACTCCATTTTCAACAGGTCCTGAGTTCTCCTTTATGCCCTCTTCTTCGTTCCCGTCAAATGACTCTTGCTTTACCGGCACTCGGAAGGTGGGCTTTTTCTTCTTTTTGGCCTTTGGCTTAGGTTGAGAGAGCCGTTTTTTCTCTAATTCAATACTTTTTTTGCCTGCAAAAATCACAAAAAAACACAGGTTGAACTACACATTCATGGTTAAAAGTGCCCTGGGTGGTCATCTCTAGTACATCATTATATCACTCTTTGCTCTGACAGCCTTACTCGCCTTTCTTTCTTTTCTTCCCAATGAAGTTTTATAGTCTTATTATCACAATGTAAACCAAGCCTTTTGAGATTTCATTAAATCATAAATATAATGCCTGATTACCCCTGAATAAGTCAGTGTGTGTCCTGCTAAGAAAGACATTTTCCAACATCACCATGCCACAGCCGCTGAGGTCAGGAAATCAATGCTGCTACACTATCACTATCTACTCCCCACACTCATTAATCAACTTTTGCCAACTGCACCAATGATATCTTTACAGCAAAAGCAACTGAACCAGGACCACCCACTGCATTGGACCATCCATGCCTTCAACCTGGAAGAGTTGCTTAGCTTTTCTTTGACTTTTATGATTTGAAATTTGAAAATTACAGATGAGTAATTTTGTTAATTTCCCTTCAATTTGGATCTGCCTGCTGTTTTTTTCAAGATTCAGGTTATGCATTTTCAGCAGGAACACACAGAAGTGAAGCTGTGTTCATTTCAGGGCAACCTATGAGGTAGCATATAATTTTTATTTGTTCCATTCTTTGGTTTAATCACTTTAGATTAATAGGGCATACTGTAGGTTACCCACCGAAAAAGTAAACTACTCCTGTTTATTATTAAGCATCCATGGATTTTTTTTCTTCTTTTTTCTTTCCCGTGTTAGGGATCAAACCTAAGGTCAAACACTGCCACTGAACTACAAGCCCGCTGATGTTTCTTGACTAAAAATTGTTACAATGACTGCTGAATATCAATCTGCATTTTTTCTCTGAGGAGTTCAATTTCAGAAGGTGCAATGTCCCGTGGGAGGATGCTGTGCTTTGGGGTGTGCAGGCATTCCTGTGGGGATGGCTTCTTTTCAAGATCCCATCATTCACTATAAAGTCATCAGGTGGCATAAGGAAGTCTTGCCTCCCACTTATTTAGGCACTCATTTATTTACATCAGTATGAATTTCTTCGTTAGATTATAATTTGTTTAGTGTTACTCATTTTTTAAGTTTTTATTCTTATTTTAAAAATCACTTGTATTGTGGAATGATTTAATACAATAAAATACCCACCTTTTTAATACTTTGATAAATTGTGACAGATCATAATTGTGTAACCCACCACTATGAAATGCATCCCCGCCCCAAGCTATCACTGACCTGTTATTACTCTTGTTTTGCCTTGTGTAGAGCTTCATATAATTAGAATTATATAGTATGTAGTCTTCTGTGTTCAATTTCCTATGCTCAGCATAATTTTTTTGAGATTCACTAATTTTGTTGTTTATCAGTACCTTTCTATTCTTTGATTTGGGGACTGAACTCTGGGTCTCGTGCTAAGCACATGCTCTACCACTAAGCTGTATCTCGCCTGTTACTTTCTCTTTTATGACTAAGTGGAATTCCATTGCAGGGATACTACACGATTTACTCATTTATCTACTGATCAGCATTTGAGCTGTTTTTAGTTTTTGGCAACCACAGATAATGCTGCTATGAGCATTCTTAAAGTCTTTATGTGAACACATAATTTCATTTCCTTTGAAGAAATTTCTAGTTGCTTAATATATTCTAATTTTTCCAGTTGCTTATGGCCAGAGTGGAATTTTCCTTTTACTTATTTTCAAGTTCAAATCCTCTCAGATTTGGTCAAGCTGGCTTCTGTGTCCTTCTGATGTGTCTCCTTAATTCTTTGCGTTCATCTTTCCTTTCTGGCATAAAGGAAGGTTCTAGGTTCATATTTAGCAACCAAGATCTGACTCCTAGGCACACTTGCTACTGTCTGAGGGTGTTGTTCTCAGCCCCCAAAGCCTGCCTGCTTTGCGTGGGCTGCAGACCCCTACTATCCTGTGCTCCTTTCCTGCATGAATGTCTTCCTTTCTTGTCTCTTATAAACTCAATTAAGAGAGCAAGAGAGAGAGGGAATTAGGAAAGCATTGTATGGGTTCCATGTTCTTACTGACCTTGAGGAGGCCGGGAATGAACTTGCATGGAAGTTAGCCATTTGTATACACAGAAGTCATCTGCCCCTGAGTAGATGCAATCCGGATCCAAAGGAGACCATGCCACACAAAGCAGTCGGCCTCGATGTCCTCGGAAATTATAAAGAGGCTCTTCTCGGAGAATATCCCATACCTGAACCAGAAGTCACATACATGACAATAAATTTTCTGGTTATTCTATTGTTTGGGGGGCATAATTTATTCAATTAAAAAATCCGTGGGGGGGGTGGCTAGAGTTGTGGTTGAGTGGTAGAGCACTTGCCTAGCATGTGTGAGGCACTGGGTTCGATTTTCAGCACTGCATATAACTAGGTAAATAAAGGTTTATCAACAACTAAAAAACAAAAAAACAAAAACAAAAACCTGTGGGCTCTTTATTTCCTCATGTGGTTTGTAATTTCTCTCTTAGGGGTTCAATTTCACAGTACTATTTCACGTGGGAGGCTTATATGCTCCAGTGAGTTTAGGTATTCCTAAGAAGGAGATTCTGAATGGGCTTTTATTGATGCACCATGGATCACACTGTTCCAAACTGGATCTATCTGCTAATATTTGGCCTGGGGCTTCTGGCATCATGAAAAAAATAATCCATACCTACATTAGAAATTGGAGTTCTAATTTCCCATAGGTAATTCTTTTGTTCCCAAGTCCTTGGACAAATGATTAGCTGCTTTGTTATTTCTTTAGTTATCTTTCTGTCCAGTTCACAGAAAGCAGGCCTGTCTTCATGGCTCCCAGTTTGTGCAAACAACTGAATTACAATTCAATACTGAGACAGACACCAATCACAGATGTTAGTTCCCTAGCTGCTATGGTCAGTTCTAGTTTTAACACCTAAACTCCTTCAACATAGCTCTGGCCTGGCAGCTCATCTTTATTTTCATTTTGGGGTTTGAAGAAAGAACTTTTCACATCAATTTATCCTACCATATTCATGGTATGTCACCCGGCTTGGCCTGCTAAGGGTCCAGATAAAACTAAAATGCCTTCTAGAGAGGGGGAGGGGGAAGAGGACAGAGTTTAAATTAGTGAGAGCCCAAGGGGCCAGGACAAAACAGTACCTGGGCTGTACCATCATAGGAAGCAGACACCAGCCTTCCATCATGATGTGGGCTCCATGCCAGACTAGTGATCTTGGCTGTATGTCCAGAGAGGGTCCGGTAGGGCTCTGTAATGGTCACTGGAGCCTCAGGATTGCTCTCTAAAAGGTAAGAGAAAGATATTACTGCTACCGTTACTAGCAATAACAAAACAAAATAAAACAGACTAGATGAAGGTGTTAACTCTTGTTAATGCATGAGTCAAGATTTTGTCAGATCTGATTTTTAGCAGATAATACTGTTAGTGGCTAAGTATATGGGCCTATTAACAGGGTTTGGGCAAATACAGGTTTAACACAAAAAGTGTTAGCTATTATTATTTCCTTCCAGAAGCCATCATAATGAAAATAATGCCTTTTAGATGTAATCCTATTAAGTACATATCCTTAATGGTATGGTATTCTAGATAAAAATGTATAATCTCAAGCTAATTATGAGAAAATCCCAGATAAAACCAAATTGTAGGAACTTGTAAAAAAACAACTGTTTTGAGCTGGAAATATAGCTCAGATGGTAGATTGCTTGCCTCACAAGCACAAGGCCCTGGGTTCTAATCACCAGCACCACAAAAAGAAAAAAACAAAAAAGTTCAGTATTCATCAAACATAGCAAAAATGCTAAATGAATCTGGCAAAAGGTAGATGAAAGTCTTTGCATTCTTATTGCAACTTCCTTTATTATTATTATTTTTTTTTTTAAAAGAGAGAGTGAGAGAGGAGAGAGAGAGAGAGAATTTTTAATATTTATTTTTTAGTTCTCGATGGACACAACATCTTTGTTGGTATGTGGTGCTGAGGATCGAACCCGGGCCGCATGCATGCCAGACGAGCGTGCTACTGCCTGAGCCACATTCCCAGCCCACAACTTCCTTTAAAAACTGAATTATTTAAAAAAAAAAGAAGATAAAAATATCAAAACTAGGATGGTAGCTGGGTGTGGTGGTGCACTCCTATAAATCCAATAGCTCAGGAGGCTGAGACAGGAGGGTCACGAGTCCAAAGCCAGCCTCAGCAAGAGTGAGGCCCTAAGCAACTCAGTGAGACCCTGTCTCTAATAAAATACAAAATAGGGCTGTGGATGCAGCTCAGTGGTAAGTGTCCCTGAGTTTAATTCCTGGTACCCAAAATGAATGAATGAATAAATAAATAAATAGTTAAAAAACAAAGATCTGTGCTGCTATGAAAAATAAGTTAATGTCCTTTGCCAAAGTGGATAATCACAAGGACAGTATTGGCTCTTTAACAATGCTCCTTAGTTATAGTGTATCTACTATATATTATTACAACCCTAATGTGTCTAAACTTTAATACTTTTCCCACATTGCTTTTAATTCAGGAGAGTGACTGTTAGAATAAAAAAAATTTTTTTTTGTTTTTGTTTCAGAAAACTAAAATTAGTTCAACAGAAATTAAAAATCAACTGTTTTCACTATTGCTGAAAGAAATCACTCTGCAACACTATGAACAGTTTAGTGATAGGTAATTTCTATATATTGAGGGAAAATGTATTCCCATTTCCCTGATATTAAAAAGAAAGGTCCATTGGGGGCTGGGGTTGTGGCTCAGTGGCAGACCACTTGTCTGGCATATGTGAGGCACTGGGTTCGATTCTTAGCACCATATATAAATAAATAAATTAAATTAAATTAATTAAAGACAAATAAATTAAAGATAAATAAATTAAAGATAACTAAAAAGAAAAAAATAAAGAAAGATCCATTAGGTGTGGTGGCTCACGACTGTAATCCCAGTGACTTGGGAACCTGAGCCAGGAGGATCCCAAATTCAAGGCCAGACTGGTGGATTTAGCAAGATCCTGTCTCAAAATGGCTGGATATGTAAGTCAGTGAGGGTGCTCCTGGGTTTTGTTTAATTACCAATACTGCAAAAACAAAACAAAATAAAACAATAACAACGAAAAGCAAAAGCCCTTCTGACCTTCTGAACTGTGGTTATCAGTAGGTGCTGAAAGGGGCTCAAAGCTGTTTAAGGTTCCTTCAGAGGTAAATCATTCATGAAAAAGTTAAACTACCAGGCAGGAACAGTATTTCCTAGAACACATGCAGACTCTGGGATGAGGCTGTGAGCTTGGGTCTCGATTTTGTCGTATACTAGCTGTGGAAGAAGTTAGCTAACCTCTCTAGACTGGACCTCAGATTCTACATGAGTGAAGTGAGGAGAACAACAGCCATCTCACAAGATTATGAGCTTTAGATGTCATCAAAGATGGGAATGGGCTGTGTATCGAAGGTGTGTATAACACAGCAGCCCTGCTGAAGGGTGTATAAACTGGCAGCTTTTTGGACAGCTTTCAGCATTAACTATTTAAAAAACTGTTTTTTTAAAAAATATCTTTTTAGTTATCAATGGACCTTTATTTTATTTATTTATATGTGGTGCTGAGAACTCACTGAGCCATAACCCCAACCCCCCCAAAAAAACATGTTTTTAATGTCCACATCTCTTCACATCTACTTCTAGAAATTTTATGTAAGAAAACTAGTCAGCCTCCTGAAGATTTCAGAAGTAATATTTCTTCTGAAAAAATGTAAATAATTTTAATGATTATCAATTGTGAATGGATAAATTCTGGTGTATTCATATCACAGAATGAATACATATTTGCTAATACTAAATTTTCATGTACTGAATTTGTACAAGAAAATTCACAATATAAATATAATAATATATAATGTGTACACATACGTGAATGTATTCTTCATTCTCTAAATTAACATTTTTGTCATGATTGTAAGACTTTTAGAGTAAGATGAATACAGTGTTTTTGAAAGGAAAAAAAGAAAAAAGACAAAAGAATGGGAAAAAAAGCCAAAAATAAAGTAAAAACATACAAAGAACAGAATGGAAAGTAGGTGAACGAGCAATATAACCCCCCCAAGTATGGAAGAAAACAAAGTTACCTAGGACAGTTCTCAGATTGTGCACATAAATGACAGCATTGTTGGAGCCAGAGGCCATCAGATAGCTCAGCTCAGGCTGGCTGCCATGATCGTGATGCCAGGAAATGGTATTCACAAGCTTGTGATGCTGTTGGATGGTGCAGATCAGTCTTAAGTTGGGAACCTGAAATATTTCTATTGATCTGGAATAAGAAACACCAAGACAAGAGGGATAATCAAATTACAGTGCAGTGTAAACAATCAGGTCCCTTATCCATCAGTCTAGGAAAGGTGAAATAGAATGAGATAATACTCACCGCAAAGGCCATTCTCTCATGGAGAACCAGATATAAAAGGTTGTTTTATAAAATAAGCATATTCAGCATTTAAAAATTCTAACACTGTCTGGAAAGTTGTATTTGTTAGGCATTAATAAATAATACATGGTGGTGGGAAGCTAAAAGAATTACTGACTGTTGTATGAACTTGGACTATGTATGTCATTGTGACTAACAATGGAAGGAGTGAGATCTACAAAGGATTTCTGCTTATTATTATTAAATATTGTTTTTGGTACCAAGGATTGAACTCAGGGGCACTCAACCACTGAGCCACATCCCCAGCCCTATATTGTATTTTATTTACAGACACAGTCTAATTGAGTTGCTTAGTGCCTCACTTTTGCTGAGGTTGGCTTTGAACTTGAGGTCCTTCTGCCTCAGCCTCCAGAGATGCTGAGATTACAGGCATGTGCCACCGAGCCCAAGTTAGTATTATTTCTTAAAAATGGAGTGTAATGAAGGCAGTTTAATGAAGGAGATGACCATTTGTGAGGCATAAAATAGCCTAAATATACTATAGGCAAATGCTATCTTTGAACTAAAATTAATCTAAATAATTCTGTTGTTCTGAAAGATGCAGAGCGCTCCTGGATCAGTTAAAGATATCAATGATAAATCAGAATATAAATTACAACGGGGCTTCCCTCATTAACATTACAGATGGCATCAGCCAGCTTGTGATTCAAAATATGTACTACTGCAAAGTTATTTCTTTTTTAAGAAAACAAATACATACCCATCTTCATTGCCAAGAGCCATGATTTTGCCATCTGCTTTCCAGCTGATCTCTGTGTGTACAGGCAATTTGTACTAGAAGCAAAACAAACCAATCCTGACTATAAACACTGTTCTTTTCTCCACACATCTTATAAATCAGCGATGACAGGATGGTGTGTGTGTGGGGGAGTCCCCAGAGTTAAAACATGTTCTAATTATACAACAGCCATTCTCCTAAACAGTCTTCTTAATTAGTTCAAGAATTATGAAGAACAAAAATTCTAATTATGACTTCCTAAATGGGACAGAGAGGCCAACAACTAAACATCTACAATGTTTAATCTTGTGAAATAAAATTAACTGGAGCAACTTTTGTCCCACAGTGAAGAATGAAATGTGCCCACTAGTCTTCCCAGAAGGTTTCTTGGTCCTTAACAAAAGCTTTTCTTGTTTTCTTCTTATCCTTTCAGTTTTCCAGAATTCCTACCCTTGCCACCTTTATATTTTGTATGTCCCTAAGACATCTTGGGTCCTCTTCTTTTCTTACTGTTTTATTTTATTTTTCTTTTTAATTCTATCTCACACACACCCAGAAGTTTTTCATCTATCATTTATGTGAAGGGATTCAAAATTTCTATTTCCAGTCCAGACTCCTTGTATAAACTTTTGATGCATATAACCAATTGCCACTAAACTAAAAACTTGTCAGAACAGTAATTTCTTTTCATTATTGAAGGTTAATGTATAGATAACACTTTAGACAATGAAAGAATATAATTAAATATAATTAATTTATGATTAAGTGATATTTTTATTCTAGCCATACAAAAATATTGAGCAGTGATTAAAAAGAATATTCATTTGAGGGGCTGGGGTTGTGGCTCAGAGGTACAGCGCTTGCCTAGCATGTGTGAGGTACTGGGTTTGATCCTCAGAACCACATAAAAGTAAAATATATTGTGTCCACCTAAAACTATAAATATTGGAATCTAAGTAAAGGACACAAGAAAATTGTCTGTATTGTTTTTGCAGCTTTTGTAATTCTGAAATTATTTCCTTTAAAAACAAAATTCCAATTCAGTCTTGAGAAAAAAAATATCTGTAGCCGCATTTAGAAACCATATGACAGGGCCATTTTTGCCACAGGATCATTTTGGTTGAAGTGGTTGGCATAAAAAGGATGTTTACTGTCAAGATCTGAAAACCAAGTGGAGCACACCTGTATTCCCAGTGGCTCACAAGGCTGAGTCAGGAGGATCATGAGTTCAAAGCCAACCTCAGCAAGAGTGAGGTGCTTAGCAACTCAGTGAGACTCTATCACTAAATAAAATACAAAATGGGGCTGAGGATGTAGATTAGTGGTTGAGCACCCCTGAATTCAATCAACAATACCTCCTCGCCAAAAAAAAAAAAAAGAGAGAGAGGTCTGAAAATCATAAATCACTATTGCAATTGAGACACTTTTTTTTGGGGGGGGGCGGGATTCAAGGATAAAGACTCTTAAGATATATATTAGAACCTACAAGTTCACTCACAGCCTGCTTCACAGTATCTGCAATGTCTGACTTGACAAGGCGCCTCTCTAAGAATGGCATTTAGTATGCAAGATGGAAAAACCAGAGGAATCCAACAGGAAACTCCAGATCACAATAACTCACTTTGAATGAATTGGTGTCCCTGATGAGTTTGTTGATGTCAAAGGCCTCCCCACTCAACTTCCAAGGGTTATGTTGTAGGACAATTCCTTCCCCTCCACAGCTGTATAAAGTGAGGGAAGGTCTGTCTCCTTCTCCTCCTACATGAGATAAAAAAGCTTATCAGTCTTGAACTTCACCAGTTTAATTATTTGTTATTACAGATTTGACCATGCCCTACTATGAGAATTAAGAATTAAAAAGAATCATGCATTTGAAGCATTCTAATACATGAGAATAAAGTTACTGTTCTTTCCATCTGAAGAGTTATTGGGAGAAGTAAAAAGGTATACTAATTCTATGTTAAATTCTATGATGGAACACATTCAGTTGAAACATTCTTCTAACATTCAAAGCTTTAGAGAATTCACATTTTCTTCTACAAATAAGTACTTTACTTTAGGCATTTAAATACATGAAGCTACAGGATTTCCCAGGACTAGCTATAAGGAGGTATCTTCAAAGGAGTGATTTTCTAAGTATTATAGTAATCCTCTTGTTGTGTGAACGGAATATAATTCCAATGCTGCTTGAGTTCTGATGATACTATTTATCCTTTCCACAGTAAGGCGATTACTATGGAAATTTACAGTCGTTTCATTGGAGTTAAGGAAAGTGTATCAAAGACTTTCGTTGAATATACTCAAAAAGATATTTTGAAAGACCCATCACTTATGGGAAAGATAAGACTGAGGGGCTAGAAATGGGAAAGGGGTGAAAAGTAGTAGTCAAAGGCCACGATCCAGCATGAGAAAACTATGTAAAATGAAAAAGTTCAGTTCAAAGACAGTAATGCTTAAGAGTTGTGGGGGCAGTCTGGGGAAGCTTATAGGTAAATGTTTTCTTCTGCAATTCTAATTTGTAACCTGCCACTACTGCTTTCATGGACCCCTAGGACTAGCAGACAACCAAGTAGTCACTGCACTAGAACATTTATGACTCTTTCTTGCTTTCATATCCTAGAATTAAATTGAAGAAAAGAAATTATATTTGTTAAAGAATGGCTCAGACACTTACCAAGTGACATTGGGGGTACGGGTGGTCCCCAAGCTAACGTGTACACAGTCTTCTTATGATATGTGCTAGAAATCTGGGGAGGTCTTTGCGGGTAAGGAGAGGTGGAGAACAAACAAAGATTTAAACTAAAAGGCACGGTGAAAAATACACCATATTTTTCTCAAAAGTCCCTATTTATAAATTTAGTTGCTGTATTATAGAAAAACTATTGAGCATTACTCTTCTCCAAATATTCAACTATAAAAAAGCAAACATTTAAATAACATATAACATAATAATATCCCATCATAACCAAAATGATTAAGCCCTAAACATATTTCACTCAGATAAAAATGTTACTCCCATAGCACTTGCCTAGCATATATGAGGCCCTGGGTTCGATCCTGAGCATCACATACAAATGAATTAAATGAAGGTATTGTGCCCAACTACAACTACAAAGTAAATATTAAAAAAAATATATTACTCCAATACATCTGGCAAGTTTGGTATGCTTTTTCTCTTATCTCCTGCTTTCTTTCTTTTTTGGACTGGGGATTGAACCCAGGGGCTCTTAACCACTGAGCCACATCCCCAGCCTGTTTTTTACTTTGAGACAGTGTTTCACTAAGTTGCTTAAGGCCTTGCTATGTTGCTGAGGCTGGCTTGAACTTGCAATCCTCCTGCCTTGGCCTCCTGAGTCGCTGGGATTACAGGTGTATGCCACTGTACCAGGCTAAAAGGTAATTTAAAACTAAAATATTTTTGAGATATTTTGTATTCTTTTCTAATACTAATACTTCAATATATTTTACACTTATAGCACATCTCAACTTGGACTTAGCACTTTTCTGGTGCTGACTAGGTCACCTATGACTAATGACTACTGTAAAGGGATAAGGTTGCTTAGCTATGACTTGCAGTTGATAGCAAATATAATAGGGATGATAGGAATACATAAATGAGTTAGAAATCACGTTAAGGGAATAACTAGACAAGTACAAGATATGGAGTAATCTATTTATCTAGGGGCTGGGGCTATAGCTCCGTGGTAGGACGAGAAGTAGGAGGGGTGTTTTATTATGCATGCTTTCATTCTTCTTTGAAATATGTAAATGTTCTAGATTAACTTTTGAACAGAGTTCTCTACCAGCTTTAATTATAAAATACCACTATAATCTGAATAGCTTCAAAGCTCAAGAAACAATCTCTTTTTTTGGGTATTGGTGGAAAGTAGGGTCATGGTTAATATTTTGGAAGGACTTTAGCCTGGTACAGTGGCATACACCTGTAATCCCAGCGACTCAGGAGGCCATATCTTACTCCATATCTTGCCTCACACGCCTGTAATCCTTAGTGGCTTAGGAGGCTGAGGCAGGAGGATTGAGAGTTCAAAGCCAGCTTCACCAACTTAATGAGACCCTAAGAAACTTAGTGAGACACTGTCAAGCACCCCTAGGTTCAATCCCTGGTAAAAAAAAAAAAAAAAAAAAAATCAAAACCAAAAAACCTGCAGAGGAGTGTCACGAAACCTGCGACCTCGTTTCTTGAGAAGGGGGAGTATCACAATTTTATGTTTGAAACTTTGTTTCATGTTTTAGATGAGATAAATGCAGAGACATATAGATAAATGGTATGGCTAAAAACTGAGATAAGGCACACAGATGTTCTACTTGTCTTTCAACTTTCATGTCTACACGAAAACTTTTGTAAAAATAAAAGCAAATGATTTATGTTAGTGGTTCCCCCAAATCAGATGGGCTGAATCAATATCACCTGAAAAAAATTTTAAAAATAAGATTCTGAGTTCTGAACCTCATTCTTCAAGTTAGAATTTTTTGTACATCATAAACTCAAATTAAACCCATCACTGGCATTTTGGTGAACTGGCCAAATAAGAATCAAGTATTGCTTACTTGCTGGAGTAGGTGTCATACAATCCCACTTTTCCATCATCAGTTCCAAAAGCTAAGCAACCTTCCTTGTTTGGGTGCCAGCACAGCTACAAGAAAAGAGTTTCCAAATGAAAATTTATGCGAAAGGGGACACACTGTTACGGGAATCTCAAGCATCTAAGCGTTCAAGTGGGAGACTTTCTTGCTGTTGATTTCTTTTAATTTTCATTGTTTAAAAGAAAAAAAAAAAGATGGATTAATAGCAAAGTGAAAGTCATCTATAATTTCACCATGCAAAACAAAAAATAATTGCCAATTTTGTTATTTTTCTTTTCAGACATTTTTGTGAATAAACTTAAATACTTATAATAGAAAAAACATGACATATTGTAGACTAGGGTAAAAGATTCTAGAATAGGGGCTGGGAATTCAGCTCAGTGATAGAATGCTTGCTTAGCATGCATAGAAACCTATCCTGGCACTATAAAAAGAAGAAAAAGATTCTAAAACAATTTAGAAAATACAGTTTAATTAATAATTAATAAATTTGGAATGATGTATCTCAAATTGTCAAGACTATTTCTCTGGGTCATGGTAATGGGGGCATGGAGTAGAGGGTATTGTAGAAAAGAAAGTCTACTTTCTACACTTCGTTATTTAGTGTTCTTTTAAAATCACCCATATTTATTGGGTTTAGAGTAAATAGCCAACACAGAGGTATCATTTTAGAGAAAACAAAAAATTAAAACATGTTTTCTACCCTGCATTCAATTTTATAATTTTTATAAATGATTAACATCCTTCCATAGTTAAAAAAAACTCACTACTATTTTTAGTAATTTGATACCATTCTAATATGTAGTTATATTATAATAATAATCTCCCATAAATACACATTTAGGTTGTTTTTAATCAATTTATTTCTGTTAGAAAACATGACAAGTAAAACAAAGCCTTAATAATTTCAAACTCTGAATCTAGGGATGGTGAGTTTGTTTGGAGGATTCTGCTTTCCTAGTTTCAAACTTCATCAAAAATACCTTTAAACAACTTTTGATTTATAACAGAGTTCACTTAAATGAGTGGATATTCTTAAAAAAAAAAAAAAAAATTCAAAGAAAGTATCCTTACCGCTGTAACCTTGGATTTGACACCCTGCCAAAAGTTTTTCACATCATAGTTGTTCTTTATGGATAGAGTATTCCATACACGGATCATGCCATCCCCGACGCCTATAGCCAAACAGCCCACATCCACAGGAGAGAAAGCTAGGCTGTAGGCAAACCCACCGAGGGAAGGCAGGGTCCAGCAGCACTCCAGTGTGGCCAGGTCCCAACATTTTACCTGGAAAGATTTAGTTAGGATCTAAATATTTCAAAAAAGCAGAGAAATAGGAAAAAGGCTCCAATATTCCAAATGGGATAAGCTCATAGTGAGCAAGGACAATGTAATTTAACCATTCAGTAGGAACTGGAAAAGCATCTCTTAGAGGAAAAAAATCAGCAATAATCACACAGCTCAACAGAATCTTGGAATATATTTATTCCCAGAGATGTCCAGTGAATTCAGGGTCATAGAATAAACCAGAGGGCCTGGGGATGTGGCTCAAGCGGTAGCGTGCTCGCCTGGCATGCGTGCGTCCCAGGTTCGATCCTCAGCACCACATACAAACAAAGATGTTGTGTCCACCAAAAACTAAAAAAAATAAATATTAAAAAAAAAAAAAAAAAAAAAAAAAGAATAAACCAGAACCCAGACCTCCCATTTCCCAGAGGTCAGTGGTCTTTCCATTCCTGGTAACCTCCTGATTCAGCAAACTAAATAAGGAGGAACACGGCTCCAGCACATGGAAAGATCGGAGTTGCAATCTAAAAAGCAAAATGGCTTACAGTCTAGGAGTAGAAATTTTTAGTTATTACTAAATAGAGAGACTTGAGAGAAAATGAAGTTTATGAGCCCAGCTCAAAAGCAGAACAGCAAGGTCATGGGCTCTAAATACAGCTAATTCTCCCTCAGAGAGATTTCACCATGAGCAGATGATTCTGCTTCTTAAACTACAGATGGGGATAAGTCAAAGCATGATGATCTTATGTGCCCTTCTGAGGGCACTTCTACTCATCTTTATCATAGGCACTTTAGCAGAAAAGCATCTTGGTGGTTCCTCACCTTCCTCCTCTCTGTGCATTGCTGATATATAGAGTGACAACTGGCAATAGCACCTCTAAAACTTTAAGTAGGAAGATGGTTTGAGGACCAAGACTTTCTAATCCCACCCAGATTGCAAATCCCTATTTTACAAAGCTGATGAAATCTAAGCAGTTCTTACATCTCTATCCATTGATGTGGAAAGAAGCAGGTGCTTGTTGTCCTCAGTTTGCAAAGGACATAAATTAAACACGATTCTGGAATGATTCTGTCCTTCTGATGAAGTGCTAAAGAGGGTATATTTCCGTCTCCAAGACTGAGTGAGATCCCAAAGCAGCAGTTCACCCCTGTGAAGACGAACACAAGCAATCTAAAGCAAGGATTATTGAGTCAGAGTCAGAGTCCACAGTTGTAAAATAATTATTTTTGGTCCTTTGATAAAATAAAAGTCAACATGGCTGCAGAAGGGTCAAAAAAGAGAACCATCTTCCTTTTCTGAGCCTTAAGAGATTCGCTGCCACGCAGAAATGTCACAAACCGAATCTGCCAGAGGGAAAATACTTGACTGCCTATTGCCTCTTGACTTGAACATTCCAAAGGACTGGTAACATTTATGACAACCCTGCTCTGTGACAGTTTCCAACTGCTAGACCTGCTTCAATCCCCCAGACAATGCTAAGTGGCAGGTAGCCACTTCTTGTTAGAAAGTACAAACCCATGCATTTCCAATTTGCAAATCTGTTTTGCAGCTGAATAAAAGTAGTTTTACTTTTCTTTTAACCTTGTTTGTGATCTTGATTCACACCTTTAAGGGGAGAAAAGCTGCATTTTCTGCCATATTCACAAAATATCTCTTGGGGAACACAGAGAAAATCATGAATGCCTACAGAAAGAGAAGCAAGTAACATGGACGAGAAGTGGGAGGGGTGTTTTATTATGCATGCTTTCATTCTTCTTTGAAATATGTAAATGTTCTAGATTAACTTTTGAACAGAGTTCTCTACCAGCTTTAATTATAAAATACCACTATAATCTGAATAGCTTCAAAGCTCAAGAAACAATCTCTTTTTTTGGGTATTGGTGGAAAGTAGGGTCATGGTTAATATTTTGGAAGGACTCTATGTGTTTTACCTGTATCACCTCATTTAAAGGCAGGAACTTGTCTACTAAATTAATTTATCATCTTCAGCAACTACGCATTTAAAATGTCTATGGCTTGCCTCTCCCACCCAAAGTGCATGCTGGTCCCCTGGGAGCCTTCCAGGGGCTGAGGGCTGCTTGCACCTATAGGTCTTACACAGATCCTGCAGAATTATGTGACACTCTTATTTCAGTATGATGGATAGCTTAAGCCAGATGCTTTCAGGCTCCAAACTAGATTTGTGATATATGTATCTGGTCTTTGTTCTTTCCTGGCATATAACTCTTAAAAGCTTTGAGATCTCCAAAGGCATATATATATGTTCTTGTATGCTAATAAGTTGACTAATGGTTGGCAGACTTTAGGACAGCTTCATGTTAGGAGTTGGTCACCAGAAAGACTAACGTGGGACTAGATGGTTGGAACTTTGAGCCCTATCCTCAACCTCCAGGGAGAGGGAAGGGAATGAAGGTTAAGTTGATCACCAATCGTGAAGAATTTAATTATAATGCCTATGTAATGAAGCCTCTATAAACCCCTTACCCCCAAAGACAGGGCCCTGAGAGCTTCCAGACAGCTGAACATATGAAAGATTCTAGAGGGTGGCATGCCCAAAGGGCCTGTAAACTTCTCCTATATCCCACCCTATGCATTTCTTCATCTGTTTCCTTTAATGTCCTTTAATGTCCTTCTAATAAACTGTGAGCAACATGTGCAAATTAACTGAACCAAAGGAGGGGGTCGGGGGGCCCTGATTACAGCGTGTGGGGCAGAAGTCCATGCAAAACCACCTGGGGCTTGCAACTAGCATATAAAGTGTGTGTGTGGGAGAGCTGGGTGCAAACTCTCAACTGGGGGGCATGACATTCTGCCAGAACGGAAGTGGAAGATACCTAGCTGCAGAATTAATCACTTGCTTGCTCGGCAGGAGAAATCCCCACGCCTTTTGGAGTCTCAGAAGTCTTCTGGATTGATAATTGTGGTGTGAAAGCAGAGGAAAAATGGTTTGTATTTTCCCATGGAAAGTGCTCAATCAGTTTTGTTACCGAGTGGTCACAGCCTTGCTAAGGGACAAAAAATAGTATCACCTTCTCTGCCTCTTGCACACATAAGGCAGGTAAGCAGCAGGTTGATTCTGAAATTCAGATGTGTCTGACTTCAGAGTCAGATACTCTTTAACTCCAGGCTTGTTATGTGTGTGTGTGTGTGTGTGTGTGTGTGTGTTTTAAACAATTCTGTTTGCAGGGCACAGGTCTCATGATTTTTACATTTTAACTGGCCCATCATAACACAAGTCAATACTTGGGTCATAATGGACCACTTGTGTGTGTGAGACCTATCTTCTGTGTCTCTAATGAGAAGCCTAGGAATCTTGATGCCACACAGGAAAACAAAATTTATCAGAAAAAGTATGACCAAAGCAGACTTACCCAAAACAACTGGACACCAGCTGCGTTGGCTGATCCCTGGGCCAGTAGAGTGTCAACCATAGGCGCTCTTTGACGGTTGGGTCTACACCCCCTCCTCTTCTCTTCAGAAAAGGTAGTTTCAAAACCATCACTCCTGTAGGTGAAATGGCCAGTGAGCACCAAAGACATTGAAACCACGAACTTAAAGACAATACATGATCTGCGATTTAAAGGTTTGTTAGTTACTGACAATGAATACACTATTTTCCCATGGAAACATTATACATGGTGATTAATACCAGCCCACCTACCTTTAGGTCAACAAGATCTTCAGGCTGTCTTGGCAACCCAAACATATTAAGAATATTTCTTTTGGTCTGGAAAAATGACCTCCCTATTAGAACTGAGAACTCAAGTGGTAATGCAACCCAAAGTTAGAGCTGGAAGGACAGAGAGCAGGAATCCTCCTCCTGTTGGTCATAAATCCCTTTGGCAGACAACAAATTGTGACAGGGGAGCATCTCTGTCAGCACTAAGCTGGTGGTTCCTAATCTGTACTGGGTGTTAGAACCACAGGTATAGTTTTAAAAAATACATGTGTCAGGGTCCAGCACCTAGATTCTGATTCAGTAGATTTGAAGTGGGGTCTAGGAGCCTATATTTTTCCAAAACTCTCCAGCTCATTCTGCTACACAACCAGAACTGAAGGCCACTGTATTACACAGCTGTAAGTTTAGAGGTTACCCTGCTGGAGGGATTCCCATCCAGATACCCACATGTGGATTTTTAGCTTCTTTGGACAAAGTGTTTGTATGGAAATACATATCTATGCTGGAAATACACACACACACATTTATTTATTTAATTATTTGGGTGGTACCAGGGATCAAACTCAGGGCCTTACACAAGCTACGTAACCTCTCTACCACTAAGCCATATTCCCAGAATATATTATTTATTCTGCATTTATACAGTAGAGATCTTTTTCATTCCTTTGCTCCAGGTCTTGCCAAGTACCAACATTCATGTCCTTAAATGTCTTTCTCTCCGTGGCAAATAGTGACCCTTCTATAAAGCAGGGGTCCCTGGCTTCTCTTAGAATGCATCATAAACTAACACTCAAAAAATTTCAGAGTACAGAGTTCTAGCCCAGGCTAAACCAGGGCAGCGATTTTATACACAGGAAAGTAAAAACAAATTTTGGACAGATGAGGCACTCTCAGAACAAGAAGACAGAACAAAAGAACAGATAATTTCACTGGATCAACATAGCTTATATTACAAAAGAAACATCCAACATCAATTTTACCTCGGCCTCGAGAGCAGCTCCAGATTCGAATGGTCTGGTCTTTGCTTCCAGTCGCTAAGTAACAGCCTTTTGTTACTGGAGTTTGAGCTATAAGTTTCCCGTTGGGGATTTCAGGCTCTTCTAAAAGAAAGAGGGTATTTTGTTTTTATTTTGCATTAAACATGTACTTGTGAAAGAAAAATTAGTTTCCAAGGGTTCCCAAAACTTAGCGATCACTTTTCATAGGTCTGGTATGTGAAATCTCAAGTTTTAAATGTAATTGAGACAATGCAAGTCTACCTACTTTGTTTTTTAGGTCTAAAGAATACTCTCCTTTCATTCATCTCTACCTGAATTTTCCTCTTGGTTTATGGATAAACAGTCTTCACCAGGTAGGGGACACCAGGCTATGGAGTGGATTTCATCATCATGGCCTCGAAGCCTGTGAATAACTTCTCCTTTCTTACTGATGTCAATTATAACCACTATGCCATCCTTATAGCTAAAAAACAAGAGTTAGAAATATTAGTGAAAAATGAAGACAGATAGTCTCTCTAGTAAATATTCTTGCTTAGGATTTATCACTGTGAACTTTTAAAAGTTATGTAGGTGCATTTGGGGTAGGGGAGGAGGAGAAAGAACAAGAAATACTTCTGTTGTTTTTTCCTAAGTGTTTGATGCTTCCTAGTTTTGTTAACACCCTTCTCCATGTTGCCTTTCAAAAGTTCCAGCAGTGGAGCATACTTTTATTCTAAGGGAACTGACAGGAGTTCCAGTTCTGATAGAAGTCCAGCAACTCCTCTGAATTAGAGATGAATTTATTCTAGTTCTCTGAAAAGTTTCCTTTTCATAAATGACACTACTTTTCTAACTGGAAACTGAAAAGCCAAAGCACTCAATATTCTAGATCTGTATGTTCCATGGTTGCCATTTTATGAATCTAGAAAAAAACAGAGACATTCTAAAAGCTTTAAAAATATGAATTATTTCAGACACATAACAGAGTATCTACCACCTAGCATAAGAAAAAAATAATTACCAAAACATCTGAAATACTTTGCTTTACCACATAGATCAAACCTCTTTTTCCCCTTCCCAGAGATAAATCACTATTTCTTAACTTTGCTAGCCTTTTTTGGGTATATATTTTTAAATACAAAAGAGAAGTAGTCTGTATATCTAAAAACCTCATAGTAAAGGTATCATGCAGGTTTATTTACTAATTTTTTTTTTTGGAGCTTACTTTTTCCACTCATTCTGTTTCTGAATCATCCATGTTGATACATGTAATTCTAGTTCGTGGTCATTCACACTATTGTATGTATGAATCCTGTATTATATGACTACATCACAGTTTATTCAGAGTCCTTTTGAAGGGTTTCCATTTTTTTCTGGCATTACAAACATAAAAGCCGCTACTAATGTACTGTAACAATTTCACATGTGATGCCTAGAAATAGGACTGCCAGAATGTAAGATATGTGTACCACTACTTTACTAGATAGGGCAAAACTGCTTTCCAAAGTGGCCGTATCTACTTACACTCTCTATACAACAGATAATTCTACAGGGAAAAAACAATAGTGCAGATTAAAAAACAAGCAAAAAACCCCAAGAATATATCAATCTTTTGACTACCTGGACTTTGAAGATCATCAAGTTATACTACCTAACTGTCACGAGATCCAGCTGTTTTGAAATCTTTGAGTTAAGCTTTCTGGGAATAATGTCTTAAAGATCGTCTATAAACAAATGCTTCTGAGCCAATCTTCTGTGCCTGACGATGCAGTTCCCTCCTCCTTACAGACTTTACTTCTAAGAATTGCTGCTTTTTTCAAGGTTTATTTGATTCAAGTTTCTTTGACCCCTGGACACTACTACCCTTTCTGCTCATCCTCTAGTACCCTAACTACAACAATGCTCCCACTTCCTGAGACTGCCCATCTACAGACCCCCAATATTTTCGTTACCACTTGCCCTCACCCATCTTCCTACCCTTCCCTTCATGCAGAACAGATTTTAGGATCCATAATTATAGTTGCTCTTTAAAACACTACAATCTCCCTTTCTTCTCTCCCTCAGGGTTATTTATTCCACAAAACCCCAAACCTTATTGAATCCAAAGAGCTCCTTTTTCAATCACTTTGACTAATTTAAATTCATGACCATGGTCCTTAGCTTGGCCACTCAGCAGTGAACATTGAACCACCAATTTCCCTAAGTTCATTTTCCTATTCTTTGGAGTGTTCATGCCTTCTTCTTGACCCTGAACTTGACTCTACCTCTTTCATTTATCTTCACAGAGAAAATCTGAAGCCACAGAATGGAATATTTTCTACTTCCAAACCTACCTGTAATTATTTCCATATTCATTTTCTCTTTCAGTACTGAAGACTGAACCAAGGGGCGCTCTATCACTGAACTACCTCTCCAGCCCTTTTTACTTTGAGATGGGGGCCTCACTAAGTTGCTGAGGCTGGCTCCAACTTGATAACTTCCTGCCTCATCCTCCCAAGTCTCTGGAATGCATGCATTACCTCACCCAGCTTATTTCCATATTTTCAACTGTTTTTTATTCTACTTGTTATCTAAATCCAATCTCAACTTTTCCATAACAATCTTCTGTATTTATCAGTTTACCAGCAATAAGCTGCAACCCCGCCCCATTATGGCAACATGTCCTTGTATCTTTCATTTAATACTCTCTTGATTCCATACCTCCTCTCTGCCTTCATATCCGTGCATACTTTTACAAGTGTGTTAGGATAAGTTAATAGAAATAAAATTTTTCACACTTTGAGAAAAATTTATTTCCATTAATTTATCCTACCCCAAAACAAGTCTCTAACATCCACTTCCCTCAGACTTTCATCTCTAACATACTAGTGGAAATACTTATGTGAAATCTTCAAAACGGAGGGAATAAATGTCTTTGTGTGAGAAGTACATGGACTGGAGAGGGAAGGGGATGCCCACTCAGGCAGCTCATGTGAAATAACCTCAGTGATCAGGAAGAACACAGATCCCAAGGCCACATCACTTCCCCAACCTAATGGGAATGACTGGAACCAGAGACAGCAGTCCTCTGGGAATCATAAAAGATAGTGAGAAAAAAGTGCAAGAGGACATTTCTAACATTTGAAGGTTGACTGGAAAAATCAGATAAGAAGAACAAGGAAAGCAGAGTACAGCAGAAAAGAAGAAAACAAAGAGGGAGGGAGAGAGATAGAAAAGACCTAGAGATCAAAGGAATAAATGATCCCAAGGGCTCAGGGGAGCAGTTAACATCTGAATTCGAGGAGTAAAGGCATTGGAGAAGGTAATGCAAATGAAAAATATGAGCAAAAACAAAGTAAACTATCCATACAGATGGCAGAGCACTTACCCAATGGCAACTAAATCTTCATGATGAGGTGAACAAGTAAGACAGAAAATTGTCCTGGGTTCTATAAAGAGGTGCTGGCTGTCATTTCTGTTGAACCAATAACAGAAAACGATTCCTTTTTCATCCCCAGATACTATTAAGTCCTTTACTCGAGGAGACCAATGCAACGCTGATATTGTATGCTTCAAAACAACAATAACAAAATATTTGTTTCTGATTTGTCAATGCCCAATTTTTACTTATTTTAACCTGTTTCACAAATAAGCATAATGTTAAACATGATATAGGTACTTCATAAATACTTATTAATGCTACCTGTTTAGCAACACTATATTAACTGTAGAAAAATTTAGACTACTGGGGAATTAAAGAATCATTAATTTTTTTCCTTCCTTCAATGCAAAGTTCTTACAAAGTTTAAGCAGGTCTTTTCCTTTCCTTTGTTCTCTTAAAAGGCAGGTACATCATGTAATCATCTGTTTTAGAAATGAGTTTCAGTCACTCATTTATAGTTTATACCAGGTGTCTATTTTAAATGCACAACCAACTATTGAATATTTTAGACTTCACGAGTCATACTGTCTCCTTTGCAACAGAATTTTGCTATATGAAAGCAGCCGTAGAAAGGATTTAAATGTGGTTGTATTCTAATAGTTCTTTGCAAAAACAGGTGGCATAGTAGTTTGCTAACTTCTGATTTATAAACAAAATATGCAGCCTCTTTAAAAAAGCTTTGAGACAACTTACAATACAGGGCTTCTTATTTAATTAATGAGTACATTCATAAGTTACCCTGCAATGATAAGTTACCAAGACTATTTGAAACAAAAGAACTCCCAAAATATACATAAAAAACATTATGAGAAATCAGCAAGCCATGGTACCTGATGGAGTGCATGTTCTGTCACAACTGTTTTTGTCTCTACATCCCAGATTTTCACAGTCCCATCATCGGAGCTGGTGGCACAGAGGTTGTACTGACCAGGGTGATGAGAAAACGTGAAGCCAGAGACTCTTTCAGTGTGTCCCACCAACTCTCCTATGACTTCAGGTAAAATTACACTTTAGGTTAATTAAACTGCTATCCCAAATTCCAGATAGAATCATCCTGTTGTTGGATGATAAGTTAGCAAATGCTTTGGAGTTACTTAATTTATGTATAACAAAAATACCCACAGACTTATAACCAGAATCCTAGGTGCTTGTACTGGCTCTTCAGACAAATCATTTTCTCCCTTTGAACTCCCAATATTCTCAACTGTAAAACAATGTTGATTTCCCTTGCTGTGCTTAGTTCACAGGCTGGGGAGCAACTCAAAATGAGAAATATAAAAGCCATTCAACTTCAGTCTGGCTACAGGTAGTTTGAAATGGAATAAATATCTGGCATGTCATATTCTAAAGCATAATCAAAACCTAGTTTGGAGCCGAAAGCATCTGACTCTACCCATTTATCACACGGAACCAAGAGTGTCACATAGTTTTGCAGATCTTGTGTAGGGGCTGCAGCTGCAAGCAGTCCCCAACTCCTGGAAGGCTCCCAGGGGACCAGCGCGCACTTGGGTCGGGGAGGCAAGCCAAGACATCTTAAATGCCTGGGTCTGGACACTGCTAACTTCAGTAAGCTAGCGGTCCCACGTGCGAGCGTCGGGAGGCGGGACCGCTCCGCCACAGCGTGGTGGGGATCATTCTTGGAGATTCATCGCGACTCATCTTAGTGACTTTGGCAGACCCCTTCTCTCTGCCGCAGTCGCAGACTATCTGGAACTATAGGAAAAGGGGTGACTGGAGACGATCAGCCGGTGTTCCGGGGGAGAGCAGGAGGGCTGCGGCCCAGAAGTGGGGGGAGTTACCTCGAAACGCGGGAGTCCCCGGGGTCGTGCCTGCTCCTGGGCCCACGCGCACAAGGAAGACGGAGGTCCGGGCCGCGAAACCGAAGAGGCCCCCGGGCACTGCATCGCTGCAGCGGGTGCAGTACCAGTTAGGAGAGGGCGGCAGCGTCCGCGGTTCCTGCCCCATAATCACCGGCAGCCGAGGCAGAAGGAAGCAGGTACAAGGATGGATCTTTCGCAGCTCCACGCCGCAGCCGGGAAGGGGGCGGGGTCTACTTCAAGCCCCGCCTCCTCGGGCCGCCACTACGGCGCGCGCCGAGGTCCACACGCCATCGCGCGCTCCTTTCCCGCTACCTCTGGGCTGGGAAGGGCGGGGCCGCGCCGCGTTCACTGCGCTACTCCTCCCAGCCTCGAGGAAGGCAAGAGTACGCCCAATCCGGTTGGAGGGTTCTGTCCTGCCTAAACTCAGCCCTGAGGTTAGCTATTTTCACTTCCCATAGCAAACCATTTAATTAACGGTTTAGACTGTTGGAGCCACCTCCGCCCACTGCCGCTTTATTCTTTGGCCCTGTGCGATCACTGGCCCATGCGAGGGTACCTTACTAGTTCCAGACATATTTTAAAGACATCTGTAAGAATGTAGTCAACGAAAAATTAAAATATGGATCAGAAATCAGAAAGAGAAGGAATAGTTTTTGCATCTGGGTCGGGATCCTGAATCTGGGATTTTGGTATTCAAAGATTAAAGAGGAATGGAGTCCCTCTTTTGGTTTGCTTGATTGTGCGCCAACTCTGAAGGGAATTGTATGCGGTTAAATTCTGTGGAGAAAAAAGAATGGAACTCCTTCCAACTCAAACATGCCAAAACGCTCATATTGTGTTCCACAACTGTGTTGTTTATTGCTTGTTTGCACTGGGTACCTGGTGGCAAACAGAAACCTGAAATACCTATCCTCAGAATACAGATGTCAAATGTATTGGGATGTCTAGGGGCACTAACTTCGGAGGCTCAGAACCCTACATTGATCACTGGCTTTGCCAGTGCTTAGGCGAGACTTTAACCTCTCCAGAGTATGTTTCCCATTTGAAGATGTTAATCCTTGCCTTGTTGGTTTGCTGAGATGAATACACGAGGTTTAGTGAAGCGGCGGCCAGGCACATCTGGCGGTAAGTGCCCATGAGTACGGACTCATCTCTTGGAGGGCAAGCTGATTAGTAGGGGTTAGAAGATGATACGTCGTATTTCAGGTAACTGTTCTTTAAAAGGGCTTTACACGACTTCCAATGACCTTTACAAACTTGTGCCACAGGGAGTTATTTCTGACAAGAAAACTCAGGTCTATTTTGGGGACTCTGCACCCTTACTCCTTTCAGACCACTTGTGAGATGAGGCTTCATAATTTTTCTGAATCTTGGTGAATTTCTACAAATCCACCATTTTTCGGATTTTTTGTTTTTTGTTTTTTTGGCTCTGAAGCTAAAGCCCAGGGACGCTTTACCACTGTTCTACAACCCGAACCATTTTTATTTTGAGGCAGGATCTCTTTAAGTTATAAGGATTTTGCTAAGTTGTTGAGGCTGGCTTGTGAACTTGCGATCCTTCTGCCTCGGGCGTTGGGATTGTAGGCTTGCGCCACTGCGCCCCGTTAGCTTTGGGTCTTTATTAAGTCATTCAATTTCAAGTCAGGCTGGCTTGGTTATACTTTAAGCCTGGGCCGCGTCTTTGCTGTCTCCATGGCAACACTGCTTCCGGGTGAGGGGCCAATCCTGAGTATCGCGCATGCGCCTCGCCTCGCTGGCCTTTGAACTCCGAGGCTTTCGCCGGGGGAGGGGAAAGATGGCGGCGGCGGTCCTTGCAGACTTTGGTAAGAATTGCTTAGTGGTTCAGGGGCAGGAGAAGGGTTAATAGGGGAGTCCGAGCTGACAGTTTGTATTAATGTTGCAGGTGCATCATGGATACAGAGCCTGAGGAGCCGGGGGAAGCTGGCCTTGGGGTAAGTCTATCGCCTTGGCATTTCACTGGGGCTCGGCCACCTGACTAGTCAGTGTCTGCTTCTGGGTCAGTCTGTGCTTTAGGCAGTCGGGCCACAGAGGTGAACTAGACAACCTGAGTCTGCCCTGTCGCCCCGTTTTTCCACCGTAGCCCCGCGGGGACCAGGATTACTCGTTGCCCCAGGCTGTTCTAAATGTGTGTTTTTAGCGGCCGCCTGGGTCTTTCTGAACGCTATGTGATTTTCCCCCTCTTACCTATGGGAGAGACTAACCTTTCTGCTTACCTCTTTAGTCACTTGCTTACGTGGGCGGGAGCTCTGTTGTGGACAGTCTTGGCTTGCAGGGTACCCGACTTGCTGTGACGTGTTGGATGCGTTATCACTTCCTCCTAACTTTCTGCATGCATAGTAGGTACAGCTTTACCCATTTTTTCGGAGGAAAAAAATTGAAGTTTTCAAACGTGACAACTTGCCCAGGGCCACTCCGATATGGGAAATTTTGAAGCTTTGAATTGTACTCCGTAGAGCATTCTGTAACCTCAGGACAAAAATGTTCTTTAAAAGTGAGGAAATATTATGGAATTGGGAGCTGGGAAGAATCCTGTCCTCTTCTGCTTGTCTCTTCTGCAGTACAGAATTGATATTGGAGATGGATAATTTGATTGTAAATTTTCTGATTGGTTCATTTTTTTCTTGTTTATTAGTTCATTGGTTCTGGAGACAGATGAATTGGGTATGAATTAGGTATGAATCCACCTATTAACTGTGTGATTTAGGAAAAAAGTTACTTATTCTTTGTGTCAATTATCTCTTATGTGATATGAGTGATGTTATCACCTAATGCATACATTTTTTTTTCCCCTTGCCAAGGATACCTGAACCTAGGCCATTGGAATGCTAGGCAAGCTCTCCACCACTGAACTACACCCACAGCCCTTGTAATATTTTTAAATGAGGATTAAAGGAGATAGTGCTTTATGAATTGTTTAGTACAGTGCATGTAATAATCCCACCCTAAGTCCTAGCTGCCATTAATATTGTCATTACAAGTTATTATTAAGTTTTTATTATATTTAACTTTGTCCTAGGCTCATGAGTCCTAGATGAATGAAGAGGTAAGCTAAAAAAGGCGAATAAGAAGCACTGGCTCTTAGGATTTGCCACACTTTGCTTTCTTAGATTACTTCTGTTACTTTGCCCCCCAACTATGCTGTTTTCTGAATATTCTGTTCATCCACTTGCTTCTTGGCTTTTTCATGCTGTGCTCTCGCTTGTCTATAATGGTAGGCCTACTCATTACTCAAATCCCTGTTCAGATATTCCCCCTTCAGAAAGTTTTCTCAAATCTTTCTAGAACTGGAGAAATTAATTTTTCCTTTCTCTTAGCATGTGTGCCTTGTTTAATGGCTACGTGTAAGTGTGTGTGTGTATTTCTGTGCCTTTACTAACTTGTATATAAGAGTGGTAGGGACAGATGACTTGTTTCTCTTTGTAATTCTTATATAGGATCTTAAAATATATTTTGGTAATGTTTGTCAATTTCAATTGTTTTGTGCTGACTTATACTAGGAAACTTTTTTTGGTACTGGGTATTGAACCCAAGGGGGCTTTACCACTGAGCCAATCCCCAGCCCTTTTTAATTTTTGGAAACAGGGTTTCACTAAGTTGTTTAGGGCCTCACTATGTTGCAGAAGCGTGCCTCAAACTTGAGATCCTTCTGCCTCAGTGTGGGAGACCAACTTTACACGTGACTGAGTACACTCCCTGGCTGGGTGCTGAGGCGCTCAGTTGCAGAAATGTGGCAGAGCTTTCCCCACTCTTCTTGGGTTCGAGGGTCAGTGTCTCGTGCATGGATGTGTCTTGCTACAGCCCCATGGGTGAGGCTACGCTCACCTGTTCCTTTATAATATAACTCCTTGCCCTGTTTAGGATAGAATCTTCCATGGAAGTGCCTTGTGTGTGTCCCCTTCTCTTACTATGCCCTTGGGTGCCAATCAATCTGTTGACAGTGGACATCATGAAACCCCCTGAAACCTGACCCCTTGCCTCATTTGAATAGCTTCCCTCAATAAAAAGGGTGCTCTCTCTCTCTTTCTGCGGACCCTTAAGGTCAGAGGAGCCGTCACAGCGACCCCAAAGAAAAAGGTGTTTGTGTCTCTTGTGTAGTTATTTCATGCAGCCTAGTTAGCCCAGTTAGCCCAGTTCAACTGGAGCGATCCCTGAGCCTTTTAGTCGCGAGAACAGAAACCTGGCACCTCAGCCTCCTGAGTCTCTGGGATTACTGGTATTTGTCACCAATCCTAGCTTATACTAAAACTTTGAGTAAATAACTTGAGCAATTTGACTTCAGTTTTTCCATTCATGTCATGATACAATAATGTGTTAGGTAATCTGTATGGGTCTTTGCAGTTCTGAAGTTATATAATTTTATGAATCCTCATTCTGGACTTTTTAATCAGGGAAATGACTATATGAAAACTAAGTAAAAAGGTGTAACTAATGCTCACATTAATCATGTAAAAATTTTTTTAATTATTATTAAAAAATAAACATGACTGTTTAAACCAGGGATTTAATCCAGGGGCACTTTACCACTGAGCTACATCCCCAGCCTTGTTTATTTGGTTAAGAAAATAATATTGTTGGCCAAGAAAAGCTTTTCTATAGTCTGTGTTTAGTAGCAGACTGACAGGTTTTAGTCTTTTAATTTAAAGTCTAATATTTTACCGTTGGGTGCTTTTGGTAAGTTTTGTGACTTACTGAACATTACACAGTTAAGTTAGGCAAAGTTAATATTTAAACAAAAAAATTTCTGGGCACATTATAGGGATGGCAAAGTGATGGGCTCAGAAGGAATTTGTTAGGTGGATCTTTTTTGCAAGGGGTGATTTTAAAGTTTAAAGAATGAAATAGTATATTTTGTTGGTTTCAAAATAAAAGGGTTGGTGTAAAAGTGTGAGGGGTCTAGTGTCTAAACTATGTATAGGTTAAAAATTTCCACAATGAAAGCCAGGTTGGAATTGACATGATTTAAAGTTTGGAAAAATGATGATAGCAGTATGATATATTTGAATAACCATTGGGCTCCAGGAGGTAGGTCTGGATTTCATATGTATGCTTAGGACATATGTTGTGGCCTTGGGTAATTTGCTTAACTTCTCTGAGGCTCAGTTTCCTTATCTCAAAAATAAAAAAGAATGAAATAGTATCTACCTTAGAGAATATTGTGAGAATGAGAATGAAGAGGCTAATATGTAAGGATGTCTACTGCAGTATCTGGCCCTGTGGAGATGTGGTATGGGAATGATACTGCTATGAAGTTCTTTAAAGGAACCAGACTTTATGCTGTAGCCATCAATAGCTACTCTGTACTCTTTTACAAGAGATTGCATGTCTTTATTAGCCCTATTTACATAGAACAGTTAGCAAGTTGATAAGAACTGGGACAAAAATTAGTCTACTTTTCTGTTGAGCCAAGTTACTCTTCAAAGACTTTTCTGAAGTAGAGGGTAGAAGTTTACCTTTAGTTTTCATTTATCTGTGCTTTTAGTATTCTGATTGTCATGATCAATGAATTTTGACAGTTACAATGATTTTGTGTCCTCTTAATTAAATCTTACCTCGTGACCTGATGAGTTGTGTAGGAAAATGGTGCTTAAATATGAGTCATACACCTCTTTAAAAGTGTAAGGAAATCGACGAAACATCTTTGTGATAATTGCATTTCTAGTGTTGCTTATAATTTCATAATATTCCATGTAGACATCATGGATTGTGTTCCAATCTTTATCTGCTATCTTTATGTTGTCTTTTTCTTTGTGTCTGTCTCAAAAGTTCCTTTGCTTCTTGCACAAAGGCTCATGTAGTTGTGTTTAGGGCAAAATAACAACCCAGGATAAGCTCCTTGCTTTTAAGATCCCAAATGGGGCCACATCTTTTGCCATTCAGATCCCAGGGGTCAGGATGTTCACCTGTCTTTAGGGCCACATCATTTTGCCCACTGCATTCTCTTTCAAAAGAGCTCCTATCGATCATCTTAAAGCATTTTTTTTCCCCCCACAGAAAGATGCCCTGTAGTCACACCTTTACTTCTGCTGCTACTCCAGCCTAGAGTGTACTTCACTTGGTTTCTATGCAAGTCTGTGGTTTGTTCAACACTCAGCTTGAGTCCCCTTTCCTTAAAGTCTTCCTAATTTCAGCCCTTAAGTTTTTCTTTTTCTGGCATCTGAATGCCAAATGCACATATGTGATTGATTAACTGAATCTTAAATCACTTTCGGGTTGCAAATGTTTTATCTCTCTGCATTCTTATCACCTAGAATAGTACCTATAGTATAATAAGAAATAGAAGTGTATGTATAAGTTGATAAAATGTAAGCCATCCTGAAGAGATCCAAGTTTTTACTCTGGAAGGTTACCAGGAATTGGGATTCATGTTTTTCTTTTCCATTGCCAAAAAGGAATATTAATTGCAAATTCAGCCTAGTACAGATTTTCAGCTTTATGTAATAGCATAGCTTGTGTGCTTTTCCAAATGGTTTTCACTGTTTCAACTATTCTTTAGAACTAAATGAGGCCTTTAGAAGTTCTGTCTACCCATGCTATAAGTTTCTGATTAGAAAATGACTTAATACTCTGAATAATATACCAGTGATCTGAAAGGGATAATGTCTTATTGCCAAATGACATTTGACACCAAAGCCTTCTCTTTGTTTATATTGTGGGTCTGTGAAATAGGAAGTTGATCAAGAATATATGTATCTCCAGGCATGATGGCACCTGTGTATAGTCCCAGCTACTCAGGAAGCTGAGGCAGGAGGATTACAAGTTCAAAGCCAGCCTGGGCAATTTAGCAAGTCCCTATCTCCCAAAATAAACAATGAAAAGGACTGGGGATATAGCTCTGTGAGATAGCACACCTAGGTTCAATCTCCACTACTGAGAATGAAGAGGCTAATATGTAAAGATCTCTACTGTAGTACTGAAAAAAACACATGAAAAAAGAAAAAAATATACGTATGTGCTTGTTGATTTAGTCTCAGATTATTTCTTAATATTATTCTGTTGATACTGACTTTTATGATTTGTTCTTAATCCTCTATGGTGGTCCAAAATCCCTGGTATATACGGTATATCATGGAAAAGGAAAGTAACATAGGGGCAGGAAAGAATGGGACATTCTTTAAACTGTTGCTTTAGGGCTATGCTGATTTGTCTCAAGAAGTTACAGACTGAAGATCTGTGTGACAAATCACGCTTGCAGATGTGTGTAGTTTGCTCTGCACCGTGTAAAATCGTCTTTTTATTTTTAATTTTTTTTAATATTTATTTTTTTTAGTTGTAGTTGGACACAATATCTTTATTTTATTTTCATGTGGTGCTGAGGATTGAACCCAGGGCCTCACACGTGCTAGGCAAGCACTCTACTGCTGAACCACAATCCAAGCCCAAAATCTTCTTTTTACATTGACATTAAAAATGGGCAGTTTTGTCAGATGAGATGTGGTGGCTCTGCTTGACATTCCAGTTACTGAGGAGGCTGAGGCTGGAGGATCACAAGTTCAAAGCCAGCTTGCAACTTAGCAAGGCCCTAAGCAACTCAGTGAGACTCTGTCTCAGAATAAAAATTAAAAGGGTTGGGGATGTGGCTCAATGATTAAGTGCCCTTGGGTTGAATCCCTAGTACCCGCCCCCCCCCCCAAAAAAAAAGAATGAAAGAAAGAAAAAAGGCAAATTTTCCATAAAAAATGAGGTTTCTAGATTCTTTTATCCATTGCAAGGCATGGCAACAATTTTATATAGTTGAAGGATGTGCTGCCTTCATATGGGTCATGTACCCTTCGGTTTTCCAGTTTTTCTGCCATGTATAAATTTTTTGTAGTTACTCATGCCTAGCCTTCCTACTTTACCTGCGGCCGCCTATATTCTTTCATTCATTTTACACATATGTATTGTTGTCTGCTGTCTGCCAGAAATGATATCCTAGCACTGGACAGAAATCCCTAGAGCAGCATATAGAGCATAGAATCTTGCGAGAGGTGCAAATGATAAGTACAAAATAGTATATATTAGTGACATCTGCTTAAGAGAACATGCATGCTGAGTTTGGAAATGTGGGGATGGGATTATGCAGGTTTTTTTTTTGTTGTCGTTTGTTTTTTTAAATGGTGCTGGGGATTGAACCGAGGGCCTTGTACTTGCGAGGCAAGCACTCTACTAACTGAGCTATATCCCTAGCCCGAGTATGAAGGTTTGGATAGAGAAGCCTCACTAAGATGATAATGTTTGGGAACGGATCTGCAGGGAGTAAGGGAGGAAGCTGTGCCAACATCTGAGCAGAAAGCGTTCTAGACAGAGGAGACCATAAGTGCAACAGCTTAAGAGGAGCCATGTCTGGAGTGCAAAAACAGGGAGTGCAAGGCTGGGGATAGTTGTGGGGGGTGAGTTCTGGCATAGGAGGAAAGAGTAGGATATCCTGGAGATCCTTGGGGAGTCATTGAGAATACTTTAGGTTATTCTGAGCAGGATGAGAAAATTCATATAGGAGTAATATGATCTGAATTAGGATTATGAGGGGTCTTTTTGCTGCTGTGTTAAGAATAGGGTGGGGATAGGGAGCAAGGATAAGAGGAGAGATCATCGGATGTTTCAGGTAGAGATTTGCTTTCTGGCAGTAGTGGCTGTGAAGATGGGTACATGGCTGTGTTCTGGCAGCATGTTAACAGAAGCTGGTGAGACTTGCTGGTGGAGTCTGAGAAAAGCATGGTGACTCCAGACTTTATGACCTGAACAACTGGAGGGATGGAGTTATCATTTACTGAGGTGGGAAGACTGCCAGAGGAGCAGGTCTTAGGGAGAATATCAGGAGCTCACTTTGGGGCTTGTTAGTTCTGAGATGTCTAGTTAGCAGTTGGGTATAGGAGTTTGGAATTCTGGAAGGGATGTAAATTTGGGTGTCATGAGTGCATGAATAGTACTTAAAGCTTTGCGATGGTTAGTGAGGGTAGATGGGAAACAGAAGAGTCCAAGGGCTGATTCCTGCCTGGGACATCAATGTTATGATAGGTCAGAGAAATGAGGAAAAAACAGAGGAGACTGGGGGGTAGTGGCCAGAGAAGTGAGAGGAAAACCCACAGTGTCCTGGAACCCATCTAAAGATAAAGTTTTAAGGAAGGGAGAATGACCAGAGATATTTAGATTTCTCTCAGCTGAGGACTGAGAATTAACCGATGGGTTTTGCAACAGATACCTTCAGGGAGCTTGATGAAGCAGTTTTGGTGGAATTTTTTTTCCTAGACTGTAGAAGCTAGGAAAATAAATGGCCTAGGGAAATAAAATATAGTAGGACTGCTGGGCAGCCTTAAGGACCATTTGGCTTTATGAACACAATTGTAAAATTTAAGCATTTATCTATCCTTGGCCTACCCATTGAGGAAATATGACTTATTAACCATTCATATGAATACCACATGATGATGTCTACCTTTTGGAACAGAGAGGTTGTGCTTCTCATTCTGCAACACAGCACTACTTTATTTATTTTAGTGTTACTATTGCTAATAGGGACTTTCATCTGGGGGCAATTTTGCCCCTCCTCGCGCGGGGAACATTTGACAATGTCTGGACACATGTTGGTTGTCACGACTTGGTCAGGCAGTAATACTTTTGGTATCTAGTAAATGTAAGTGCTAAATATCCTATGTTGCCCCAACTGTCAGTACCTCAGAGGTTGAGAAACTCTTGAGTGTATTTTTGTTCAAAGTTTCTGGAATTTCATTTTTATGAAAGTTTGCTAAACAGTTATTTCCTTGTTTGTCCTTGACTATCCCAAAGTAAAATTATATTGAGCTATGAGAATATACATATTGCTTCAGTCTCTTTATTTCAGATTTTAGTTGAGACAAGAGGGAGGATGTTCTTTTTATTCAGTCTCAAGTGTATGATTCACTTATTGTTCTGATAAGTAAATACAGAACAAAGAACCTTTTACTTTGATGAGTGTAATAGCACGGTATTCTTAAGATTGAGCTTGAGGCCCTTTCTGTCTTCACTTGGGGCTTGGGCATACCTTGTAGTGAATTTCAAAATGAAACTTTCAGCAATATATAGGAGGTATTATTTCTCTTTCTCAAATTGTGACTTTAGAAAGTCCTCAGACACACTGTCCTATCTGAATTAACTATTAGTCTTAAAATTTGATTTATCTGCTATTCTTCATTGCCTGATGACTGCAGGCAGAACTTAAAAAATGATACTTAAGTTTATCCGTGTGGGCAGGTGGGAAACACCCGGATACTGAGAGTGGAAATCCAGATAGGAGTTCACAGGTACCACTGTCTTGGCAGGCACTCTGGCATCCTGACTGCTGTTGGCCACTGTGTGTGTGTGTGTGTGTGTGTGTGTGTGTGTGTGTGCGCGCGCGCGCACGTGCGCGCACTCTCTCTGTGTTACAGTCATCCTGGAGACCTGGTTCTTTTTTTTAAACCCAATTTACAAAGATAGTGTGAAACTCAAGGACCTGAGTTTCCTAGTGAATGAAAGGTTAGTGGCTATGATAATGATATTTGAATTTTAAAATGATCCAAGTTGATCCTGGGTGTTTTATGAAGTTGTCTTTGGTACTTTTTTCTTTCTCTTTTTTATTTTCTTTCTTTTTTCTTTTTTTAACTTTCACTTGTTTGCTTTGTTAGAATAGTAGCAGTGAACTAGAGCTATGGGCAGACTTAAAACTTGGTTGGAAGTTTTGTTTGAAAAAAATCACAGTAATCCCTGCCATCAAATTTAATTCCACCAGCTTCCGTTTCTTGAGTTTGTTTTCTGTACTGACTTTTCTCAGGCTCACTCATGTAAAAAGTCTTATAAGATCTTTACTTTTTGGTTAATTTGTTTTTTTAGCACTGGAGATTGTGAACACAGGGGTACTCTACCACTGAACTACATCCCCATCCATTTTTATTTTTATTTTGAGACAGGTGGCTAAGTGGCCCAGGCTGGCCTTGAACTTGTGATTCTCCTGTCTAAGCCTCCCTGGTAGCTGGGATTACTGACATGCACTACCATGCCTATCTGTCAGAACTACAATTTTGAATTGGTTTGTATCTTTTAAGTTTGAGGTTGGTTCATTTTTATTTAATTTTTTTTTGTTTCATTTTATATGGTTTAATTTGGTGTTATTCTAATAATTGGCCAGGAGAGGGCACATAGGAACTTTTGATTCAATACACATTAATTATTATTTGGAATAATATTTTAATTTGATGGCAGTATATTAGCATTTACTTGATAGTTCAGTTTATGAACATTTGAATCTTGAAAATTGTGGGTGTTCAGAAAATTTCTTATTTTTAATTCATAACATTAAATTTATTAAGCGTCATACTTAATTCACCGAATATGTATTGAAGATTTAAGGAGTGCAAGGCACTCTGCTGCTATACAGGTTGGGGTTCAGAACGCGGACCTTGCCCTCAAGAAATCTCTGATTAGTATAGTCATGGTGTCACTGAAGAATTGAAATCAAAGCCAAGATTTGTATTTCTGCCATCATGCTGTCAGTAATGAGATAGAAGTTAAGTAAGGTTAGGAGAGAACTAGAAATGATACATTGTTTTTACAAAGAAACCAGGCTCCAGGAGGTGACAAACATAGTGTACCCACTAATTGCAACTACATAAAAATATAAATTCTCATGATTACAAATTAAAGAAGAAAGCTTGAAATTGTGTAATGTAAATCTCACACTTGAGAGGATTTATTCTGGGGGTGATGGAGAGAGAAGTATTCATAGTGCTTAATTTCAAAATATACTAGCTCTTACTGTTTATCATGCTAGACACCATAAGATGCATCATATCCATCATTTGCACAAGGAGGTAGGTTTTAGTTCTCATTTTGTAAATAATTATATTTAAAATTTATTGAGTCTTTTAAAGTATCAGATTAAGTATTTTACTTGCAATATCTCATTTGAGGTAACTTACTGATGGGAAAATTGAGATCTATAAATTTATATGACTTCCCCAAGGTCATTTTCCAAGTGCATTAGAGTTAGGATTTAAGGCCCTGGTCTAGCCTCTGCCCTCATCACCTGGCTTATAGATTCATTAGGATATTTCTGCACTGCAGAATCATATATTCTTATTTTGAACTTTTTTAGTTAAAACATTAGAATCTAAATGTGGATGGTAAAAGTACACATTTTAGTAGGTATTTTGATGGCACTAATTTTGACATTAGGATATGAGACGGCAAACTTGAGGTGAAATAGAAGAAAGATCTACAGGAAGAGAACAGATTTGTTTGATTTTTAAGTCTGAATGGTTTGAGGATCAAGCAAACAAACAAATAAATAAAACAAAACAAAACAAAACAAAAAAAACAACTTTGACAAATGTATCATCCAAGTCCTAGAGTGAGAATCTGCCAGTACACAACTGGGTTAAATGTTTATTCAGCGTCTGTGTGCCAGACAGAGTCCTTGGTGGTAGAATACAAGAATGTTAGACTTGCCTCAAGTTGCTCAACATCTGCACTCTCATTCTAGCATACGATTCTAGTACGTGAGTATTTGTATTTATTTGAGGGTATGATCCAAGTGGCTGTACTAGGCTGCATACAGTACAGTGGTCAAGTCACTGTTGCATGGCTAGCAAGAATGAAATATTAAAACAATGACCGGAATCTCCCAGGGGGAAGGGATCAAGTGAGCTTCATGTAGCATGACTTTTGAGCTGGAACTTAACATAGGACAAGCATTTCATTCTGGAGGTAAGAGAGAGGAGAAAGCAGCCTAAGTAAAGGTGTGAAGGTCTGAAAGTATGCGGCTTATTTAGGAAACAGTGAACATCTGTGTGACGAGCCATAAAGTGAATAAGGCTGGGAAGGACAGATTGGGGCCAGATTATAAAGGGTCTTCTGTGTCTTGCTAAGGAATTTGGACTCTGTATTTCAGATAGTATGGAACTGTCAAAGTGTTTGTTAACTCTTTACTTGTATACACTCAGACATACACAGAAGTAGACAATATGATGAACTTCCATGTACCCAACATCCAGCTTCAATAATTACTTAAGACCGACCTTGTCTGTAATTTTTACTCTTCCTCATCATATTTTTAAAGTAATTACCCATACTATATGATTTTATCCATAAATATTTAACTGTGTGTCTCTTTAAAAAAAGTATAAAATATCTTGTTGATGTTTAAATTTCCATTGGCTTAACTGTCATACTTTTGAAATTGTGATAGTTCACACATTAAAATTGACATTTTTCTTGAGTCTTTTAATCTGTAGGTTTTTTATTCCATTCTCTGTTTTTCTCATGTAATATATTTGTAGAAGACAATGGGTGGTTTATCTTTTTTTAAAGAATTTTCTGTTGGCTGGATTTTGCTGTGTGCCTCTGTACTGTATTATTTAACATGGTCTCTTTTCTCTGTATTTTCTGTATTGAATCTTGAGTCTTGATCAATTCAGGTTCATATTTTGTGGGAATGACAAAGTCAGGGAGAGTTCCTGGTGTGTTCTTCTGTCAGGAGGCACTTATGCCTCCATTATCCATTAGTTCACTACTAAGGATTATAAAAAAAATGCTATTATAATTATTCTACTTTTTCATTATTAACTCCATAGAAATCAGACTTTTCTACATATATTGCTTGGCCACTTAGTGATATAGTTTGATTAGAGAAAAGGATAAATGCTTGATTCTGTCTCTTCATTCACCAGTTTTTAAAACATATTGACTCACTAGCAATGGTAACTAATTTTTTTTAAGCTCTATTATGATCTCATGGCTTTGAGTACATTTGCTGTATTTTAACTTGCTGATGTTATTATTCTTATTAATGCTTAGATTATCCCATTTTTGGCACAAATTAGCTCCTGAGTGGCTTTGACATACTCCTGGTAGTCTGGTAGCTTCCTTGCTTTCTGGTATGATGAGTTGTTCCTTGCTCATCTTATACATTTTCTGTCCAAGATCTGCAATCAGCTATTTCTCCCAGAAGTTTAGTTCTTTTCAATGGGAAATGAGATTTCAGAGTCATAATCTGGATACTAGAGGTGCTCATTGTTCTTAGTGTTACCGCTGTTTACTGGTGAGGAGTCCTTGCATCCCCAATGCTGAAGTATAACACCAGAGAAGCACTCCCAGGCAAGTGGAGAGCGGAAAGTGGAAGGCTTTATTAAAGACAGCAGAAAAGACTTCCTCCCAGAGGAAGAAGGGGAAAGGTGGGATCTGTGGAAGGGGGAGGTCTTCCTTTTTTTATATTTAATGTCCCTCCACATTCCTGTCCTTTGTTTCCCTCTATTCTGCAAGAATGTAGGTGGGAAGGCCAAAAGGTGGGAGATGAGGGACTGGAGGAGTAGTCTGGGCAGGAAGGGCCTGGGGTGGTTTGATTAGCACCCCCCCCCCCTTTGCTGGGAGCTACCTCATTAAGAGTTCCTTAGGATGGATTGGGGCCTCGGGGACATTAACATTTCAATTTCCCCTGCTGTTGTTCTGGTTTACTGGACTCCATTTTCTTTATCTTACTCGATATTGGACCCGATTTACCTAACTACACTAACTACATATCTTTAAATGTGGCTTCACTAGGTTGGTCATTGTTTCTAGACCTCTTCAGTGGAGAGATCTAACACTTAGATCTTGGAGAGCATTTTGAACCTTTTATTTTTTTATGTGTGTTTATGCATCTACTTGCTCCCACACCAAGAATCTGAGTTCTCAGTGGCACTGAAAAAAATGTTAGAGTTAGTATATTACATAGTTAGCATTTGCTTTATCCCAACAAAGGTGTCTATGCTGAAGAATGACACGAACAGCTCTATTTTATAGAAGGGTAACTAATTTTGTGCTCAGGCAAAGGAAGATGGTATGGAATAGGTTAGTTGATGGAAGAGGGAGCAATGTAGAGGCTATAGCTGTAGTTCTGAAAGAGAAGAGGTCCTGAGCCAGGGTGGTGGCAGGATTGGAGAAGAGAGAAAGCATTTGAGAAATTTCATGAGAAACATCTGTAAGACTTGGTGGCTCTGGCAGGATAATGTTTGGGAAGTTGAAGATAGGGGACCATTCAAGAATAATTCCATGTAGTGGTTTGGAGGGGCAGAAGGTGCTGCAAGATGGGTGAGGTGGATGAGCATTTGGAGTTGGGGAGATCAAGGAATAGTGAACTTAAAGCCTTCGTTATCAAGTCTCTCAGCATATTAGTTTGACTGAGACTTTACCCTTGACTACCTTTTTTATATTTTCCAGTACCTAACAAGATTCTCTGATTTATTTAGACTTCTGTTATTTCTCATCTCTGTACTTCTGCATAGGTGATACATGCCTTTGCCATTATTGGGAATGTATGTCCTCTGCTTGTTGCGGTCTTGTTTGAGATTAACCTGAAGTCAAATGAAATCCTCTACCTCTGTTCCCTGTGTTATAGTTATGTATGGTTTTATGTTGACCTTTAATTGTCTTGTTTATTTGTCTTGTGGATTCAACAAAGCTGGGCAACTTCACAGGTTCAGTCAGGAACTCATTATGCCTTTTTCAATTTTACTTGGGTCTGAGCTGATTTACAGTAGAGAGTCAGCATTTATTGGCCAGTCAGGGCAAAAGATCTTGGGTTAATACATTTTTATTATTTGGCTTAAATGAGTTATTGGTTCTTTTTTTAAAAAAATATTTTTAGTAGTAGATGGACATAACTTTATTTATTTTTTAAGTGTTTCTGAGGATCGAACCCAGTGCCTCCCACATGCTAGGCAAATGCGCTACCACTGAGCCACAACCCCAACCCTTATTGATTCTTTTTAGTTTTACATGACAATTTTGATAAAATTATATAAGCATGGATTATATCTTATTTTAATTAGGACCCATTCCTATGGATGTACATGATGGTGGGATTCACTTATGTATTTTCATAATGTTTATTCTACTGAACTTCTTTTCTTCTCCTACTTGCCTTTATTATGGTTTAGCTTCCATATATCAGTGAAAACATTCAACCTTTGGTTTTTTAGGATTGGCTTATTTCACTTAGCATTACAGTCTCTAGATCCATCCGTTTATTGGCAAATGTCATAAAGTCATTCTTCTTTATGGCTGAGTAATATTCCATTGTGTATATGCACCACAGTTTCTTGCTTGACTCATTCATCTGTTGAAGGTCACCTAGGTTGGCTCCATAGCTTACTATTGTAAATTGTGCTGCTATAAACAATGATGTGGGAGGACTACTCACCTTATCCCACCACACTGGGGCTTAGAGATCTAGAGGAGAGGCCTGACTGCACCACATCCAGAGATCCAGAGAGCAGCCCACCCTGCGCCCTGTAGAGAGCCAACCTGCGCTGGTGTTCCTTATTCACCAAAGCATGGCTCCATAGCCCAATGTCAGGGTACATATAGACTTGAGATTGCCACCACCACAAAACTGGGATATCGATACTTCTATTAAGGGATAGCAATGACGACATGATAAAACGTCCCTGTGGGCCTGGCTGCACCAGATGATCTCTAGTAGATGTGGTAACAAGGAGTCTTGCATGAAGTTGCCTATCTCTTGTTTTTCATACTAACAGCCAACTTCTTCTTTTTATATATATATTTATTTTTTAGTTGTAACTGGACACAATATCTTCATTTTTATTTATTTTTATGTGGTGCTGAGGATCGAACCCAGGGCCCCGCACATGCTAGATGAGCGCTCTACTGCTGAGCCACAATCCCAGCCCCAACAGCTAACTTCTTAGGATTACCTTCTCACTAGTCATATAATCTAATACCTCCATATTCTCACTCCAACTCCCGAAACCCCCTTCCACCATTAGAAACTGTAAACCATTACGCAAACCTATTGACTATATGGTAGAAGATAACTGAACTCATCATTTCTAATTATAGTGACAAAACTGTAAATATAAAAATAGAAGCTAACTCATATATGGCTGCATGTTGGGTACATTGAGTGCTGTAATATTGATCTCTCTCTTAAAAATGAGGTAACCTATAGGGACTCTATAAGATAATAGGGCAGAAGCTGTAATACCATGTAATACACTGCAAGAGAAGAAGACACATAGACATTATGAAAAAAACAAGGGAGGAAAGTGCCCTTAACAAACCAAGACACTACAACAATAGGATCCATCGATAGCACAGATGGTGAAATGTCAGAGAAGGAGTTCAGAATATACATAACTGAAGTGATTTGGGAATTAACAACAACCTAAGTGAGCAAATACAGGCAAAAATCAATCACTCCAACAAAGAGAAGAGAACAAATACAGGTGACCATTGATCACACCAACAAAGAGATAAGAGAACAAATGCAGGTTGCAAAAGATTACTTCAAGAAAGAGAGATACTAAAAAGCAAGTAAGCAAACAAACAAAACCAAACAGAAATCCTTGAAATGAAAGAAACAATAAGCCAATTTAAAAAACCAATAGACTAGATCACTTGGATAACATGACCTCAGACAATAAAGACAAAAATGCACAATCTTGAAAATAAAATTGACTTCACAGTGAAGATGGTAAGAAACCATGAACAGAATATCCAAAAATTATGGGACACCATCAAAGGACCAAATTTAAGATTTATTGGGTTGAGGAAGGTTCAGAGATTGAAATCAAAGGAATGCACAATCTTTTCAATGAAATAATATCAGAAAATTTCCCAAGCATGAAGAAAGAACTGGAAAATCAAATGCAAGAGGCCTGTGGGACACCAAATGTACAAAGTTACAACAGATCTACACCAAGACACTTTATAATGAAAATGTCTAGCATACAGAATAAGGATAGAATTGTAAAGGCTGCAAGAGAAAAAAATCAGATTACCTATAAGGGAAGACCAATTCGGATCTCAGCAGATTTTTCAACCCAGACTCTCAAAGCCAGGAGATCATGGAACAACATAACATATACCAAGCTCCAAAAGATAATGATGCCAACCAAGAATCTTATATCCATGAAAATTAAGCTTCAAAATTGACGATGAAATGAAAACCTTCCATGATAAACAAAAGCTAAAAGAATTTACAGCAAGAAAGCCTGCACTACAGAACATTCTTGGCAAAATGTTCCACAAGGAGGAAGTGAAAAACAATGAAAATCTCCAAAGGGAAGAACTACAATAAAGGAAAAGCCAACTAAAGGAGAAACCAAGTCAAGCTAAATACCAAAAATAAACAAAAATGACTGGTAATGCAATTCATGTCTCTTTCAACCTGTTTTGATAAATTTTTACACATAAAAATTTTAACTACAATATCTAATTTTTCAGGTTTTTGTTTATTTCATATTTTTTAAATTTTCCATTTCTTTTCACAAAATTACACAAATATTTTCTTTAAAAATTTTAGCATTTTATATGTTATATTTTAATATATAATTAATCTGGTGGGTGTATATATACATTGCCTGTGATATGAGATGAAGTATATTTTACTTTCTTATAATTAAAAAAACATTATTCAAGATTCAAGGATGAAAAAGACCAGTCAGGGTAAAAATTGTTTAATAAGGTAATTATAAAGGTAAGGGCAAGATTGAGGGAAACCAACAAATTTTATGAAGCACCTTTTCTTCCATAGACTTGGAGCAGTAGGAGGTGGAAGAAGAGAGAGCCATTATGAAAACCTCCTAGGAGAAGGCGACCTAACTGAAGTTATTCCCTCCAAAAGCATGAAGAAACCAACTCACAGTCTAATAGGGTCTGATAGGGATGAATAAAGCACCTCGCTCTATTCTTGTATATTCTAAGTTCATCTCCTTGGTGTTCCTTTCTGATGGAACTCAACAAGAAACCACATAACAAGGGGACTTATCATGCAGCCTATAGCATATGTCTCACCAAAAGGTGAAAGATGGAGAAAGGAGCCATTGGTTACATGAGGCTACTGCGTATTTGAAATGTGTCTAGTCTGAATGGAGGTGTCCTATGTGTTAAATAGACATTAGATTCGAAAGAATTACTAGGACAAACAAAATGAACATGAAATATCTTATTAACAATTATTTTCTTTGCAAATTATGTGTTCGTAATCCATTGGATTAAATGAAAATGTATAAAATTAATTTCTTAAATAATTTTCTTTTAAAGAAGAACAAAGTAACATTCTGTATCTTGACTGTAGTATTATATATATGTATATATGTTATAATTTTTTATATTTGTGTTGTCAAAATTCATATAACTATAAAATTAAATAAGGAAAATTGTACCATGTATAAATTATAGCTCAACAAACATGACTTTAAAAAGAAAAAAAATTAATGCTGACATTATTTTGACCATATATTCAGTATGTTGGAAAAATATCTTCTTTATTCCATAAATAAATAAAAGACTGTGACACTATTATTTTCAGGACAATCTCCTCAGAACACTAACATCAAATACTCAAGTGTAATTTTTCTGTTTTTAAAAATATTTATTCTCCAGTTTTCCACAACATCTTTATGTGGTGCTGAGGATCAAATCCAGCACCGCGCTCATGCCAGGCAAGCGCGTTACTGCTTGAGCCACATCCCCAGCCCTCAAATGTAATTTTTCTGATGATATTTCATTTGTGTCTTTTTTAAAGCAGATGTTGAAATAACAAGCTGATTTGACTGATATTTGGAAACAAGATTTTTTTTTTCCACTTATAAACTTCTAACAATCACTTAGCCATGAGTTAAGATTTCTCCATATGCTTGATTAAAATGTTAAATTTCATTTAAAAATAAAAATCATGCATATAAATTAAGTTTATTTTAAATGCTCCCTCAATTATTCCAAGTTTCAGGGGGTTAATCATTGTATTTTGAAAATAATTAAGATGTTACATATTCATAGAACATTTTAATTTTTTTATATTGAATCATGAGTATTTGTCATGACAAATGTTTAAGTAATTCAAAAATTATAAGGCAATGAACAAATTTATAATAAATCTTAGCTGTTTGACAGGAAAAAAAAATAACAATGATATGGCTGCATCACTATAGAATGCTGATTTTAAAGCCGAGGAGTTACATAACTGGGTCAAATGGTGTTTCTATTCCAAGTCAGTCTTCTGAGGAATCTCCATAATGCTTTCCAAAGTGGTTTCACCAATTTGCACTTGCACCAACAATATATGAGCATACCCTTTCCCTCACATCCTAGCCAATGTTTATTGTTGCTTGTATTCTTGATAGTAGCCATTCTGATTGGAATGAGATGAAATTTCAGTGTAATTTTAATTTGTGTTTCTTTAATTGCTAGAGATGCTGAACATTTTTTCATATATTTGTGAGGCAAGTGCTCTATCAACTGAGTTATATCCCCAGCCCTTCATATATTTGTTGACCATTCATATTTCTTCTTTTGAGAAGGGTCTGTTCAGTTCCTTTGTCTATTTATTGACTGGGTTATTTATTTTTTTTTAGTTTTAAATTTCTTGGATTCCTAGAAATTAATGTCCTATCTGAGGGGCAGGTGGAAAAAATTTTCTCCCAACTGTAGGCTCTCTTTTCATGCTCTGGATTGTTTCCATTGCTGTGAAGAATCTTTTTAGTTCGATGTCATCCCATTTAGTGATTTTGATTTTATTTCTTGTGCTTTAGGAGTCTTGTTAAGGAAGTCAGTTCCTGAGTCAATATGTTAGAGCATTGGGCCTGCCTTCTTTCTAGTGGTGCAGGGTTTTGGTCATTCCTAAGTCTTTGATGCATTTAGAGTTGGTTTTTGTGCAGAGTGAGAGATAGGGGTTCACTTCATTCTATTAAATATGGATTTCCCTTTTTTCCACCACCATTTGTTGAAGAGACTATCTTTTCTCCAGTGTATGTTTTTGGCTCCTTTGTCTAGTATAAGTTAACTGTATTTTGGGTTTGTCTCTGTATCTTCTCTTCTGTTCCATTGGTCCTCTTGCCTGTTTTTGTTATCCCAACTCTTTAGTATAATTTGAGGTCTGGTATTGTGATGTTTCCTGCTTCATTTTTCTTACAAAGGATTTCTTTGGCTCTTTGGGGTTTCCTATTTTTCCAAATGAATTTCAAAACAGCTTATTCTATTTCTATGAAGAATATCATTGGAATTTTGATGGGAATTGCATTGAATCTATATAGCACTTTTGGTAGTATGGCCATTTTGACAATATTAATTCTGCCTATCCAAAAACATGGAAGATCTTTCCATCTTGTAAGGTCTCCTTCAGTTTCTTTCTTTAGTGTTGTGTAGTTTTTTGTTAGGTTGATTCCTAAGTTTGATTGTTTTTTTGAGGCTATTATGAATGGGATGTTTTTCCTAATTTCTCTTTCAGCTAATTCATTGGAATATCGTGGTTTTTTTTTTTTTGTTTGTTTGTTTTTTGTTTTTCTTTTTTGGGTGGGTCGGGTACCTGGCATTGAACTCAGGGCTCCTTAACCACTGAGCCATTCCCAGATCATTTTTTTTTTTTCCCCTTTAACAGACAGGGTCTCACTGAGTTGTTAAGACCTTGCTAAATTGCTGAGGCTGGGATTACAGGCGTGCCCCACTGTGCTTGGCTCATATAGGAATGCAATTGATTTATGGGTGTCAATTTTATATTCTACTACTTTGTTGAATATTTATTTATGAGTTTTAGAAGTTTACTGGTGGAGTGTTTGGGTCTTCTAAATAGGGTACCATGTTTTCAGCAAATAGAGATAGATTGAGTTTTCCTTTTCCTCTTTGTATCCCTTTAATTTCTTTCTTTTGCCTAACTGCTCTGGCTAGGGTTTCAGGAACTATGTTGAATAGAGGTGGTGAAAGTGGGCATTCCTGTCTTGTTTCTGAGTTTAGAGGGAATGCTTTCAGTTTTTTTGTCCACTTAGAATGATGTGGCATTGGCTTTGTTGTATATAGCTTTTATGGATTTTTGAGGAATATTCCTTCTATCCCTGTTTTTTTCTAGTGTTCTAAACATGAATGGCTGTTGTATTTTCTCAAATTTTTTTCTGCATCTATTGAGATAATCATATGGTTCTTTATGTGATGTATATCCATTCTAATTATGTTACATTTATATTATTATTTATAAATTTATTTATATTTATAAATATAAATCTATATATTTATAAATTTATTTATTTAATTATGTTTCATTTATATTATTATTTATATTCCATTCTAATTATGTTACATTTCATTGAGTTTGGCACTGATTTTAATTATTTCCTGTCATCTATTGATTTTGTTGTTGATTTGTTCTTCTTTTTCTAGGCTCTTGAAATGTAATGTTAGATTATTTATTTGGCATCTTTCTATTCTTTTATGAATGAGTTTAATGCTGTGAACTTTCCTTTTAGAACTGCCTTCATAGTGTTCACTATTCTCATTCACTTTTAATTTCACTCCTAATTTATGTATTCATTCATCACTCAATTGTGAATTATTTAGTCTCTAGGTATTAGTTTCTACTTTTTGACTAATTGTTGCTTTCTAATTTCAATTTCTAATGTATTACGATCTTACAGAATGCAGGGCGTTTTCTCTCTCTCTCTTTTTTTTTTTCTTTTTTTGCACTTTGCTTTGTGGCCTAAAATATGGTCTAGTTTAGAAAATGTTCCATATATATTGCTCAGAGAAGTTGTATTCAGTCATTGATAAATGAAATATTCTATGTATATCAATTAGATCTAGATTATTAATTGTATTTTTTTAGTTTTGTATCTTCTTTATTCAGTTCTTGTTTGGATTATTTATCTATTGTTGAGAAAGGAGGGTTCAAGTTATCCAGTATTATTGTGTTGTGGTCTATTTGATTCTATTTGATTCTTTATTGTTTGTAGATGCTCCATTATTTGGTTCATAAATAAATATTACTGTTGTATGATTCCCTTAAGCACTAAGAATGACCTTCTTGGTCCCTTCTTATTAATTTTGGCTTGAAGTTCATTTTATCTGATATAAGGATGGAAACCCTTGCTTGTTTACAAGATCCATATGAGTGGTATGTTTTTTCTCATTCTTTCACTTTCAGTCTGTGGATGTCTTTGCCTTCGAGGTGAGTCTCATGGAGAAAGCATATTGTTGATTCTTGTTTTTTTAATTCTAAAAAATTACATTCAATGTTATTATTTAGAGATACTTTTCATTTTCTATCATTTTGATTTATTACTAGTTTTTTGGTTGAATTAGATTCTTCTTTGATTGACTGTGCTTCTAGTGTAGCTTCACCCTTTGCTGGTTTTAATTTTTATTCTCCATTTCTTCTTCATGAATATTTTATTTATTTATTTTAAATACTTATTTTAGTTGTTGCTAGATATTTATTTATTTATTTATTTGTGGTGCTGAGAATCTAATCCAGAGCCTCACACATGCTAGGCAAGCACTCTATCATTGAGCCACAACCCAACCCAGTGAAATATTTTATTAAGTGTGTTTCATAGTGCTGGCTATCTAGTTGCAAATTCTTTTAACTTTTGTTTTTCATGGAAGTTTTTACTTCACCTTAAAATCTGAAGCTTGATTTTACTGATTATAGTATTCTTGTTTGGCATCATTTTCTTTCAGACTTTGGTATAAATTATTCCATGACCACCTAGCTTTTAAGTTCTGGGTTGAAAAAATCAATTGAGAGCTGGATTGGTTTCCCTCTAAATTTGATCAGTCATTTTCTTTAGCTGCTTTAAAAATTCTATCCTTATTCTGTGTTAGGCATTTTCATAATAGTATGTCTTGGAATGACTGTTGTATATTTGGAGTCCTGTATGCCTCCTGTATTAGGTTTTCCATTTCATTCTTAAGATTTGAGGAATTTTCTGATATTATTTCATTGAAAAGATTGTGTGTTCCTTTAGTTTGTATTTCAGAGCCTTCATCTATCCTAATGAATCTCAAATTTGGTCTTTTATATTATCCCATATTTCTTAAAAATTGTGTTCATGGTATTTTAACATCTTTTCTCTACATTCGACTTTATTTTTAAGATTACATGTTTTGTCTTCATTGCTGGAAACTCTTTTTTTCCAAACACTCTAGTCTATTGGTGATGCTTTTCATTGACTTTTTAACTTGGTTTATTGATTCCTTCATTTTGAGGATTTCCTATAGATTCTACTTCAGAATCTCTATCTCCTGTTCTTTCACTTATTTTTTCTCTCTGATTTCACTCCTTACATCATCTTTTACCTCATAAATCAGTTTAACTATAAACTTTCTAAATCCCATTTCTGACATTTCCTCCGCTGTGTTATCAGTGGATCTGTTGTTGAGGTATTCTGTGATGTTTGTGATGATCTGTTCCCTTGCTTTTTCATATTGTTTGTGTGTCTACCTATCTATCCAGATGGATCTGAAGCAGTGGAATTTTTACCCTACATGCTTATAGTATCTTTGTAGGTTTCTCATGCCTCTCAGATTAGGGATGAACCCAATAATAGCAACAACTTGTGCAAGTAATATATAGCAGTAGCCTAGGTACTTTGTTCCTATTTTGTTGTCTACAGTATTAATTGGCACAATAAGCAGTGCCAAATAGTGGGATCAGCAACTTCCATCAGTAAAAACAGTAAATAATCATAGATTATGTCTGGTATAAAACCAAATAGTAGGTGTTGTATTTGATTTCTGCCATATTAATTATTGCTATAGCATTGGCAGTGGGGATTGGCAGTATATAAACCAATTAGTGTTATGAGGTGTTAAGGATAGAGTTGATCAAGAGGAAAGAAGAGAAAAGGGGGTAGAAAAGTGTTTGCAATTTTGAGGGGTGAATAGGGCGGGTGTAATGGTGATGGAGAATGTGTTGGTTATGAGAGAGGAGAAAAAATAGAAGTAAAAACTTAAAGGAAGAGTGAAAGAAAAGTAGCCTCACACAAACCAGATCTTTGTGATGATTTTTATAAAAGTGGTCTCTATTAGTGATTACTTCTAGAATGTTTCCATTTGTGATCCTTAAATCGTTTTCAACAAAATGGAGCTAGCTAAAGTAGTAAAGAAGATGTATAAACTCTGCAGAAAGGTTCTAAGTTTCTCTTGTCTTGCAGGCTGCTTTCATCTCACAGTGTGTTACCCCAGTCTTCCATCCACATAAGTGCTTCACTTGACATTTCTCGAAAATGGGAGAAGAAGAATAAAATAGTTTATCCTCCACAACTGCCTGGAGAACCTCGGAGACCAGCAGTAAGTTTGTGGGTAGAACTAATCTCTTAAATTTTGATAAAATTATTCCATGACAAGATTTATTCTTCCATGACAAGAAAAGAAAAAATTATACAACAATTTGCATGATCTTTAATATATCAGATTTCTCTCTGTAATTTACAAAGGTCATCACTGCTTTACTTGTTTGTTTGCCTTTAATAAACCTCTTGATAGGCCCTTAGCTCTAAAACTAAGCAGAAAGTTTAAGACACACTGCTTTTGATTCCAGGAGGTTTGCTGATGAATTCTTGATGGAGCATGATGAATTGTCAAGAATGACTTAAACCAGCTGGGCACAGTGGCTCATGCCTTTAATCCCAGCACCTTGGAGGCTGAGGCAGGAGGATCATGAGTTCATAGCGAGCCTCAGCAAAATCGAGGCACTAAGCAACTCAGGGAAACCCTGTCTCTAAAAACAATACAAAATAGGGCTGGGGATGTGGCTCACTGGTTGAGTACCCCTGAGTTCAATCCCTGGTACCCAAAAAAAAAAAAAAAAAAAAAAAGACTTAAACCAATGGCCAATATTTAAATATATATGGCTTTCTAATTTTATATATTTGACTAGACATGCTTTTTTTTTTTCTTTTTGTAGTACACAAACCTTTGAACTTAATGTTGAATTAATCATTGGATTCCTACCAGAGATTTATCCTATTTTTAGCTGTTCAGAATAATTTTACCCTCTCCAAACTGCTAGAGATTATTCTAGTTTGAGATAAAACACTAACTTAACATCTTAATGTGTATTTATTGTGGCGTACATACACATCTGCTAAAAAGTCTAAGCAAGTAATAACATAAACAAGATGAGAACATTTAAATCCTTAAGACAATAAGCCGTGATAAGTATTTTAGAAATAGAATTGTTGTGTTAATTATAGATTATTCAGTTTAGTAGATATCTGTTATTAAGGAGCTTAGTTTTTATATGGACTTGAAAACATAAAAATTTATTTATTTATTTATTTGTAATGGAGATTGAACCCAGGGATGCCCTACCACTGAGCTTGCATCTCCAGACTTTTCGTTTTTTTGTTTTGAGACAGGGTCTCCCTAGGTTGTGTAGGCTGGCCTAGAAATGGTGATCCTCCAGCTCCTGAGTTGCTAGAATTACAGGTGTGTGCCAGTGCACTGGACTCTAGACAGCATATGTTTAATAAAGACAGACTGAGTTGCTAAGTGTTGGTCTGTATTAGTACTGCTTTATGTACTTTTTTGTTTTAATCTGGTGGAGTTACTTTATTGACTTTTAAAAGAGCTCTCTCTTGGTTAAGAAATCAGAAAAAAGATGCTAATAATTTAAAAAAAATAACTTTTAAACTTTCATATTTTATCATGATAGCAGAATTTGAAGGTTGGATTTGTTACAGAATCTGAGCTATAAAGTATTGACTTCATTTTATAATTAAGCAAAATTTAGACAGTTACATATTTGATAAATATTGTACATAAAATATTATATAATTAATGTACTTTCTTTACTTTTTACCTGAGTTCTTTGAACTTAGACATTAATTGGAACTATATCATGATAATAGTATCTATCATCAGGTCCAGAGTCTGAGCCGAATTTTGTACTGTCCAGTGCCATTCTTTTTGGTTACTAAAAAATAGTACTTCAGCATAAATCCCAAATGTCAAAATTCAAATAGTTGATATAGTATTTAATCTGTTTAACTGCAGGAAATGAAGAACAATGTCAGGCTAGTCATTTGTTTTGTATTTATATTTCACCACACATGCTTACATGCACCCTGCCCCCACATGTCCTTTATATAAGTGCCAGTGTGAACATATTTGATTTGATTCCATAATCCTTTTGGAGACAAATTATGACTCTAGGAAAATAATGTTTGGTAAATTGATGTTGATGTACCAGTTAAACCTGTGCATCAATTACATTTATTATGACTATAAAATATTAATATCTTTTGTTATTACCTAGCTTACTTACAAGGAATTATTTACTCACCCAGCTATACACACACACACACACACACACACACACACACACACACACACACACACACTCTTACTTATTTATTATTTGATACTGAGGATAGAACCCAGGAGTGCTTAATCACTGAGTCACATCCTCAGCCCTTTTTTATATTTTATTAGAGAGAAAGGGTCTCACTGAGTTGCTTTGGGCTTCGCTAAGTTGCTGAGGCTGATTTTGGACTCACGATCCCCCTGCCTTAGCCTCCTGAGTCACTGAGATTACAGGCATGCATTATAGTGCCTAGCTACAAATTTTATAATACTGTATCATTATGCATAGTGTTCCTTAGACTTGCTCAAGTGGTAGTTGAAAACTTTTTTTTTTTTTTTTTAGAATTTTTAAAATATTTATTTATTTATTTTTTAGTTTTCGGCGGACACAACATCTTTGTTTGTATGTGGTGCTGAGGATCGAACCTGGGCCGCACGCATGCCAGGCCAGCGCGCTACCTCTTGAGCCACATCCCCAGCCCGCTAGTTGAAAACTTTACAATTTTTTTCTGTTGAGGATTTGATTCGGAGCCTCTGTGTGTTAGTTAAGAAGTACATCCCAACCTTTTTTATTTTATTTTGAGATAGGGTTTTGCCGAATTATTGGATGGATTTGAGCTTGTGATCCTCCTGCCTCAACTTCCTGAGTAGCTGGGATTACAGACGTGCCATTGCACCTTGCTGTAAACATTGTAAAAATTAGTTTTGTCTTGGTTTAAAAGAGATAATATCTATTACTCTACTTAATTCTGATATTCTGCTTTGGAATACTTAGTTAATAGCTGATAAATAGGGGTAGTAAATAAATTCTGCAGCTGTAAATTAAATGAATGTCACCTATGTAGACATGTTTTAGGCCACTTTCAATATTTTTGAGAGGACTGTTCCTAATATGGCTAGTACCAATTTTCAAACAAAGTAGATTCTTATTTAGACTTATATGTGGCTTCATTATGGTAAAGAAAATAAGAGAAATTAAAAGGGCTTTGTTCATGAGAGTCATACATTACTTGGATTTGAGTTTTCTTTTGCAGAATTTAGAAAAGATCCATGTGAAATAAATTAAAACTATAGTGAGAGTATATCAAAACTGAACAGCCTCTTTAACAGGCATGATTTTAATGTATGGATTAATCACTATACTGATAATAAGCCACATGTGGATACCATAAAACTTTTTTTTTTTTCGTAGGCACTTTGTTATTTGAATCATTATGTGCATTTAAAATAAATTGATTTTGGGGTTGGGGGTAAAGTATAGCTCAGTAGTAGGATGTCTAGCATACATGAAGTCCTGGGTTTGATTCTTGGCAAGATACACTTACACATACATGCGCACACACACAATAAATAGATAGATAGATTGATTGATTTTTGAAAAAGCTATTGGTTTAGATAGTTCATGGTTTGGACTTCCTTTTACTTAATTTGAATAACTGTTTTGTGCATCTATCCTCACTCAACTATATCTAGTATATATGTATACTATATTTATCTAGTATATAGTGTATATGCAGTGACCTATAACTGTGTCTTCTGACTCCAACTTTGTCACGTTCTCTTTTTGCTATGATAGATGTATATACTGCGACTTTGTCTTGTTATATTTAGAAAGTGTTCTTTAGACTGGGGGTGTAGCTGAGAGATTGAGTGCTTATCTAGCATGTCTAAGGTCTTGAGTTCAATCTCACCAGCACCAAACAAAGGAGGGGGGGAGTATTAGTCATTTCACTTTTACAAAGTACATGTAGAGTACATGTTTGCTCTTGCTAGGATTACTATCTGTATATTTAGATTATTTTTAAACTAACTAATTTTTTTTAATTTTTAATTTTTTTTCATTGAACATAGGCACAATACCTTTGTTTTATTTATTTATTTATTTATTTTATGTGGTGCTGACGATCAAACCCGGTGCCTCACATGTGCAAGGCAAGTGCTCTACCACTGAGCCACAACCTCAGCCCCTAAACTAATTATTGATAATTAATTTAAAAATATATATAGTTGAAAATAAGATATATTTTAGATTAGTTTTAAACACACATGTGTGTATATTATTATTATTATTGTTATATTTTATTTTTGAAAAATTTAAGGACAATAACATAAAATTCAGGTTTAAAATATCCTATCATGGGAATCCATTAATTGAAAAGCTTTTATAGAAAAGATTTTATCAGGTGGATTAATTTTTGCAGATTAGTATTATCAGTGGTGACACTTCTCCTGGGTGCTCCCTAGGATACTTTATTGCTGAAAATGTCATTAGGCTATTGGTATAGTTTTCAACTTGTCAGCTTCTATTGCAACTGAAATGAAATTTGCTATATATTTGTTTTAGTCAGCTTTTTCTGCTAGCTGTGACTAAAAGACCTGACAAGAACAATTTTAGAGGAGGAAAAGTTTATTTCAGGGCTCAGATTTTAGAGGTCTCAATCCATAGACAGCTGACTCAATTCCTCATGGCTGTGGTGACGCTGAACATGGTGGAAGAGTATGGTGGAGGGAAGCAGCTCATATGATGATCAGAAGGAGAGAAAGAGACTCCACTTGCCAGATACAAAATATACCCCAAAGGCATGCCCCCAGTGATCCAATTCTCCGACCACACCCTATTCAACTTCAGCTACCACTTAATTAATCCCATCAGGGATTAATTCACTGATTGGGTTAAGACTCTCATCACCCAATCATTTCTCCTCTAAACCTTCTTGCATTATCTCACACATGAGCTTTGGGGGACACCTAATATCTAAACCATAACGATATTAAAAGATGACTACTTGAGAAAACTGCTATTTCTAAGGCATTTGAAAATTTCCAGCAGGAGTCAGAATGTTAAAAAATTTTGAGATCTTCTCACTCTTGTGTGCCTTGAATCTTTTCTGATATATATATGTATATATATATATATATATATATATATATATATATATATATATATATATATATATAAGCTAGTAGGGAAAATAGTGGAAAGAAAGTGGATATTAGAGTCAGAAGGGAAACTTCAGAAGGTACACATTCGAGTTACTTCCCTGTTTTTTTACTTTGTTTTTCTTTTATAAGTTTTGTGTTCTTAGAGAAGTCATTTGATTTCTCAAATTTTCAATTTACAAAAGGATAATAAAATGTTTCCTTTCCCAAGTCATAGAGTTAGACTAAATGAAATACTGGGAGTGCTTTATGAACTAGAAATTGTTTAACAGAGATTGATTAAAAGAAAAGAAACAAGGTATGTCCACTACTTGAAACAGAAAATTAAAAAAGCTGACCAGCAAAATGTTTCAAGATACTTTCATTCAAACCTTTTACTGTCCTTCTGAACAGAGATGTTGCAAATGTTGGCATATACTAATCATTTTTAGAGTTTCTACTTCTTATTTAGTAATTTTATTTTATTTTATTTTTTGGGACTGGGGATTGAACCCAAGGGTACTTAACCATTGAGCCTTTTTTATTTTTATTTTGAGACAGAGTCTCCCTGAGTTGCTTAGGGCCTTGCTAAGTTGCTGAGGCTGGCTTTGAATTTGCCATCCTCCTGCCTCAACCTCTTGAGTTGCTAGGATTACAGGTGTCCACCATCATCCTGGTTTCTTTAATTTTTTAACATAGTGTGATTTAAGAAAAATCCAACTTTGTAGGGAGAAAGAATCTCCAAATTTTTAGAATGTTTTATTTCTTAATGGCAGCATTTGTATTGGGCATAGAAAGCAGAAACTTGATCAGCGTATATCACTGTTATTTTGATAAACTTGCTACAGTTTATATCATTTTGATAAACTTGTTACAGTTTTTTTTTTCTTCCCTAAGGAAGTCTACCACTGTCGAAGACAAATAAAATACAGCAAAGACAAGATGTGGTATTTGGCAAAATTGGTAAGCTAAAATAACTATTACTATATAATGCTTAATAACAAAGCCATGAATCCCCCCCATTATTTGAACAATAAATACATACCTGTCCTGATTTTCCCCAACAGTGAGGAATATAGCTGCATAATACATGTTCAGATAATAAGAAGATAATTTAAAAAGTGATAGTTCAGAGAAATATGATTTTTGCATGTTTTAATCTTTTTTCTGATTTAGTTGATTTAGTTTTCAAAGGCACAGGAGCTGGCTGTAACCAGAGCATCCAGGAAGCTTACTTGCTTATCTGTAAAAGTTGATTTGATCCATTTTAATACTGTTGATTTTTAAGTTTTTTTTCCCCAAGACATGAAATTTATAAATGAGAGAAAAGCAGCAAATGTAGTTGCAATTTATCCTGCAGGTGGAAGAGATGCATTTAATGCTAATTGCAGTTGTTGCCAATTTGTGATCTTTTTGTCATGCCATTCTCTTTTAATGTACTTAAAACTATTACATCCCAGGCCTTACAGTTAAGGTGTTTAAGTTCACTTTTGATTTAAAGATGGGTGGTATCCCTCTTCACACTTGTTTTCTTCTTGTTATGTGGATTTAATTCACTGTTTCTAGAAGTTATTCAGATTATTGTAAGCCTTTCTGCTTTTCACTGAAAAGGGAACATTGATTTTATAAATTAATTTATTTATTCTCTCTCGTCTGTCACCCTTTAATTCTAGATACGAGGAATGTCCATTGACCAAGCTTTGGCTCAGTTGGAATTTAGTGATAAAAAAGGGGCCCAAATAATTAAAGAGGTAAGCTTGTCAGGCTGGTAATGGAGGAGATAAGGACATGCAGCTATCTTTCAGGTGTTAGTAAACTCAGCTCAAGTCCAGAATTCCCTGAATCTTCTGGTGTAAGTATTCACTCTATATAATACAGATTTAGATTTAAACTTAGTTTTATTAATTTTTTCCTCAGGAATGTGGTATGCTTTAAGCATTTTTTTCTTAAAATGCTTTTATTTGCACCATACATTTATTTATTTTTAGTCTATGAAGTGATTACCTTATTTTTAATGATTTGGTGTGATTTTTTTAGAAGATTCTTTTGGGAGAGGGGACCAATTCCAAGACAGAGCCTATGATTTTATAACTAGCTGAATAGAAGGAGCAGTGGAATGGAACTGTGGAGAATTGGAATCTCGTCCTTTCTCTTATATTTTTCCTGTGACCTTGGACAAGACATTTATCCTGTCCAGTTTTGTTTTGCCTGTGTACACTAAGTGGAATTGGATCTGGTGATTTATACGGATCATGCCAACTCCTAGTGTAGCTGATTCACTAGGTACAAATGTGCCAATGGCAGTGAAGCTGACTCATTCTAGGCCCCTTATGTTCCTTTTTCAAAAAGCTGAGTCACCATTATCCCTTATATAGGTATTTCAGCATTATTTTTTTTCTCTTCAATTAATTCGCCTCTAAAGTCAGTTCTTACTTTTCAGGTTGTAGTTGACTAGTTGAGATTGGTGGATTCAGGCCTCCCATATAGAGCTTGGTCTTGCGTGAACCAGTTCAAAATGCATTCGCCAAGTGTCTGTTGCTCAGCATTGGACCTCATTCTTTAAAGGAGTAAAAGATCTAGTTTCTGTTATTTCTGACAAATTGTCCTATTTTTTAAAAATGTGAGGAAGTTAAGTTATTTGAAAATATCTATGGAGCATCAATTTATAATTTTAGCTTTTTTAAAAAAAATAATTTTAGCTTTTTGATTTTGTGAACTGATGTTGTTTATAGTTACTTTGGATCCAAAGTTTAGAATTTTCAATAAGATGTAGCTCTTGAATTTCTTGGACTTTTTGACGAGTTCCTGACTGAAAGGCATCGTGTGCCTTGTCACGAGCACTACTTACAAGCACTGCCGTGTTCCTTTATGGCTTACACATATCACTTAAAATCCAGCAGGATAGACTGCATTCCTGCAATAGCTATTCTTATCTGAGGAGGGAAAGCTCACTGTATCCCTTATCCTTAGTACTTTCATCATTTGATTTTCTCTTTTTAAAACTGACTATAAAATGGAGGCCTGTGATTAGCAGTCACATTAACAGAGATAACAAGAGATGAGAAATTTAATTCTGTTTTAGTTCAGGATTAGCCATATGAGAACGCCTTTCTTTTCCTTGTTTAAGGTTCTTTTAGAAGCACAAGATATGGCAGTGAGAGACCACAATGTGGAATTCAGATCCAATTTATATATAGGTAAGATTTTTAATATTCTTAGCATTAAAAGTGTCTTTCAGTGCTGATGCCATATTCCCTATCTAATGACAGTCTTTGATATCTAACTACTTAGGTTGCTTTGACAGTGAAAATTGCTGCCAGTGGCTTATTCTTAAACCTTAAACATATCGATGCTAATCTGTTATAAGTAATATTAACTACTGTTTTATTCTTGCTTGTTCTGAATGAGACTAGATCATGAAATCTCTTGCCAATAATTATTAAATAACCCATTTCAAGATGGGTACTAGCATGATCGTTTAATCATACAAAAACTAAGAAAGAACATAGGTGATTAAAAAAAACCATTAAATTCTTTGTCGACTGGAAGGCAGTGAGTATAATTACATGTGGACTTAAAATATCTTTATATGTACCATGCCAGGTTCCTAAGCCATAAAAGTGTCTATAATTTAACCTTCAAGTTATCAGGATGGAAAATCTCTTGAACTGTCAAAGCCAAGGGAACTTGGAAGGTTCACTTGACCCAGATGTTTGTATCCCTTTGTTATTATGTCCTAAACCATTATCGCTGCTTTTATGTGTTTGTTCCACATCAAATTCGATAAGTGTAGATGGAAATGTTTGGGAAGCGTGATGTGCTATACAAATAAATGTAGGGGATTCTTTGCAGCATACCTTCACATAGCTCTTGTCTTATGAGGAGATCAACAGTTATGACAGAGCCATGGTAAAATGGACACTAGCTGGACTTATTTTTTTCCTTTCAGTTCAGCAGCAGTTACTTCTGACATCAGCAGTTTTCTAATCAAAGATGTTGCTCTTGAGGCAGAATTTTCTTCATCTGTCAAACCTACGTATCAAAGAAGGATTATTTTATCTAAAGATATTCTAATTCAGATCCTGGGAACTGTTATTCTTCAGAAATTGGAGGGTTGGATGGGGCTGATACATTACAGGTGGAATTAGTTGTACTTTTAATTTTTCCAGCAATTAGATTAAAAAGAAATAATCTAAAATGTACTATGTCACATAATCTTTGCCCTACTGGAGATATTTTGCTTAAGTTAAAAAATCTCATCTCTGCTTACCCTAGAATTAATGCCAGCAACCACACCTCCTCCTTAAATTCAAATTAGTTATGGTTTTCAATTGAAATGTCTTACTTTAAAGCTGACTTCTTTATAACTAATTTTATTCTGATACATGCACAAATGTAGAGGGAAATCAAATTGGCAACTCAGAAGATGCAGGGCCACAGTAGTTCAAAATCATGAGCATTTTCTTCTGGAAGCAGCGTGCATAAATACTAGGAAAGAGCCCAGAATCATTAGATGGGATGAAAAGGATAAGGAGTCAACCCATTTGCTTAAAACCTTGGTGACCTTTTCTGCTCTATGATTCTGAATATCAAATCAAATTTAATTAATTTTATTCAATTTCATAGGGATATGAGATACTTAGCAGTTAGACTTTGTAATGGATTCAGATACAAATGAAATTGGGATTGTCTTTAAATCTTTTTCACAAACTTTCTTTAAATCCTTTTCAATAATTATAGTAAAGAGAGTCTCAGTAATTATGGTAAAGAGAGAGAGGGAGGGAGGGGAAAAGATAGGCAGGGGAGAGAGGGGTGCGCTGAGGAGCTTAAGTGAAAGAGCAAAGTCCAGTGTTGCCTTTAAGCAAAAATATACTTTACCAGTCCTATACAGATGGGCCTTTAATTCTGCTGAAAATCTCTGCCCCACCTACAGTCTGTTGAGTTTTGTGTATAAATAATTTTTCTTCAATAGGATTAAGAAGTTTGGATTTGTCTTAAAATTTTAAAAATTTATTAAGTCTTTTGATATGCCTACTTCCATAATCAAGAGATGAATACCCTCAGGCAGATGAAATATCTTTTTTCCATGTCATGTAGACATTCTATCACTATTTTTTTTTTTTTAAAGAGAGAGTGAGAGGAGAGAGGAGAGAGAGAGAGAGAGAATTTCCAACATTTATTTTTTAGTTCTCGGCGGACACAACATCTTTGTTGGTATGTGGTGCTGAGGATCGAACCCGGGCCGCACGCATGCCAGGCGAGCGCACTACCGCTTGAGCCACATCCCCAGCCCCCACTATCACTATTTTTTGCCAAACTTATTAATAAGAATCCTATGAGGTTCTTACATACTCAGACCTTGCCACAATCCTACTGAACCAGAAACCCTAGGGGGCAGACTTGGGAAACTTTAATAAGCACCCTAGTGATTTTTATAAAATGTGGGAAACCAGTTATTTCATTTTGTTCTTGGAAAGGTATAGTCATGTCATTTCATAGATTTCTCTTAGAATTTTGAAAGACTAATTACTTATTGGCTGCCATTTTGGTTTATTAATGCTCTTTCAGGGCCCTGAAATAAGTGTACATATTTAAAGGAAAATGCTTTTTTGGTTCTCATTATAAGGTGATTCCTTCAGATGTCTGTCATTGTTCTAAAGCTGATATCTGGTGTTGCACAATTACAGATTTAGAAAGTTCATTTCCTTTTCAAACTTATAATGATGACTAACGACATTGTTAACAGAACTTAACAAGTGGACTGATGTCACTGTGTAGTGATTCATGGCATCTAAAATGATTCACTTTAGAGAAAGTGATCAGCTGCCTTTGTATATCAGTCTTCTGGGATTAGAGTGATGAAATGGGAGTTGGGAGGGCTTCTAATGTTGAAATGTTTAGATTCACATACAATCAAAACATTTACAATATTTTAAATATACCTATTGGGTATTATCTTAGAAGCATAGGTCATTCCCATTTTTGTGATGTTTTAATGTTTTCTTTCATTTAAAAATTATTGAATACTTAAACTGTACATACCACCTACATAATTGGTAATGATAAACCTTATATATCAGTTTAAAACATCTAGCACATGAAATTTTGTTCTTTGACAGTAATATTCTTTTGGAAGGATATATAAGTTCTAAGTTGGAACAAAACCATATATACCATTAGCATTATATGTATTTTGGAAAACTTTGAAACTTGTATCAGAATTTGAGTAAATTTCTAAGGATATAATTATTTAATAATGATATTAATTAGCAGAGGATGATTTTCACAATAATTTCTGTTCTTTGTGGATTTTTTGGCGGTAGTACAAAAGGAATGTAAGTGGTTGAGGAAGAGATTTCTACATATGAAAAATAAGCATTTATAAAGATAGTGTTTGATTTGGGACCTAAAAGAGTAATACAGAGACATGCTATCAGTATGGGTTAGAGTAGTCATGGATATTTTCCAGGAAAGTTTGGCCTTTGTGGGTAGGTTTTGGGAAACTGGAGTAGGGTCTAGGAGAAGAGCATATTTTTAAAGTGGGGTAACCATTTAAGCAAAGGCACATAGACTAGAAGGAGCAGAAATTGTGTGATATAACTATGAGTGGGACAAAGTGAAGGAGGTGGAGTAGATGTAATTGGAAGAGTAGAGTAGGCTAGGCCCAGGTTTCTAGGGGGCTGAACATGGTAGGTTGTGGCATTTGCTTGAAGCTACATTGAAGAGGAATCACAGGAAGTTTTTGGGCAAGAGATTTATGTTATTAAAGTTAAGTTCACTGAGACTGTTAACTATAAACAGTGGTTTTGAAATTGTCCTCAGAGGGGCCTTTGGGATAGGGCCCATGATATCTTGGTCATGTTATACCCTTGGAGCCCATTATTGAGCCTGGTACCCAGTGGGAACTCAGTAAATATTTGTCAAGTGGAGTGGCACCATTGTGAGTCTTTCCCCACCTGTTTCAATGAGAACAGATTCACATGACAGTGGTGTGTATATTGTGCCATTTTAGTTGCAGTGGTTCCATAACAAAGGCAGTTTGAAACCCCTAACATAGAGGATTGGTAGAGGAGAGATTAGTCAGCTTTTCATTACTGTAAGAAACATCTGAGACCAGTCAGTTTAAAAAGAGGAAAGTTTAATTTTAGCTATAGTTTTGGAGGTTTTAGGCCATGGTCATCAGGCCATGACCCTATTGCTTTTTGGCCACTTGTAAACCTGCACATCATGGTATCAGCATGTGGTGAAACCTTTTACCTCAGGGCTGGAGGTGAAGAAAGAATGAGACAGGTTCCTGCAGTACCTTCAAGGGCACACCCCCAACGACCGGAAAACCTCCCTCTGGGCTTCATCTCCCAAAGTTTCTGTCACCTCCCAAGAGCACCAAACTGGGGACTAATCCTTAAACATGCATGGGCTTTTGGGGGACATTCCAGATCTAAACCATAGCAGTGGCTGTTGTGAGCATTCCTGTTACTGGATAATAAAGAATATTGGCTTTTCAGAAGAATTTGTTTTAGGGCTGGGGATGTGGCTCAAGCGGTAGCGCGCTCGCCTGGCATGCATGCGGCCCGGGTTCGATCCTCAGTGATGTTGTGTCTGCCGAGAACTAAAAAATAGATATTAAAAAAATTCTCTCTCTCTCTCTCTCTCTCCCCCACTCTCTCTTAAAAAAAAAAAAAGGCATTGTGTCTCTTGTGTGGTTATTTAAAAAAAAAAAAGAATTTGTTTTGACACAAAGAAATGATGGCATTGTGTGGTGAAAGATGGGTAGGTGACCTTTCATGGCTTTGTGATGGAATCATGGCTGGTACTTGGCAGGTATTGTGTTTCTGTTCTTGTGCAGACCTGCTCTGAAGTTTGTGCTTGTGGGGAGATGGAAGGAAAATGGGAGTTTAAACATCTGTAGGGTTGATCATTGTATTTTGATGGATTGTATAGTGTGCGCAGTTGACTAGTTTCAGTGCTTCTTCGATATAGTTGTGTTCCTTATCTTCAGTGTATTTGGAGATTGGTGCTCTCGTAGTTGCAGTAGCAGTTTTAGATAGAAGTAGCCATCTTGTTTGTAAAATGCTTTTTAGAAATCTCTTGCTCACTTCTGTTTCACCTTTCTTATTTGTAGGTTTCTACCAGGCAGGTTGATCCAGGGAACCTAGTGCTTACTCAAAGTGTGTAAGGCTGCTATTTTTGTTGTTTGTTTTTAAATATGTTCTAATTAATTACACATGACAGTAAAAAATGCACTTGACATGTCCTACATAAATGGAGTATAACTTCTCATTCTTCTGGTTGTACATGATGTAGAATCACACCGATCATATAGTCATATATGTACATACAGTAATAATGTCCAGTTCATTCTACTGTTCTTCCTACCGCCATACCCCTTCTCCCTTTACTCCCTCTGTCTAATCCAAAGAACCTCTATTCTTCCCTAGTCCCCCACACCCTTATTGTGAGTTAGCATCCACTTATCAGAGAAAACATTTGGCTTTTAGTTTTTTGGGATTGGCTTTTTTTCATGTAGAATGATATTCTCTAGCTCCATCCATTTACTGGCAAATGCCATAATTTCATTCTTTTTTTTTAAGGCTGAGTAAATACTCCATTGTGTATATGTACCACACTTTATCCATTCATATGTTGAAGGGCACCTTGGTTGGTTCCACAGTTCAGCTATTGTTGAATTGAAGTCCTATAAACATTGATGAGGCTGTTATCACTGTAGTATGCTCATTTTATATTCTTTGGATATAAACTGAGGAGTGGAATAGCTGGGTCAAATGGTGGGTCCATTTCAAGTTTTCTGAGGAATCTCCATATTGCTTTCCAGAGTGGCTGCACTAATTTGCAGTCCTATCAGCAAGGTATGAATGTACCTTTTGCCCCACATCCTTGCCAACACTTATTGTTGCTTGTATTTTTGGAGTGAGATGATGAGAGGAATGAGATGATGAAGTCTTAGAGTAGTTTTGATTTGAATTTCTCTAATTGCTAGAGATGTGGAACATTTTTTCATATACTTATTGACTGATTGTATTCCTTCTCCTGTAAAGTGCCCATTCAGTTCCTTAGCTCATTTATTGATTGGGTTATTTCTTTTTTTTGTCTTTATTTTGTTTATTTATTTTTATGTGGTGCTGAGGATCAAACCCAGGGTCTCACATGTGAGAGGCGAGTGCTCTACCCATGAGCCACAACCCCAGCCCCCTGATTGAGTTATTTAAAAAAATTTTTTGGTCTTAAGTTTTTTGATTTCTTTATATATCCTGGAGATTAATGCTCTATCTGAGGTGCATGTGGTAAAGATTTTCTCCCATTCTGTAGGCTCTCTTCAGGTTGTTGATTGTTTCCTTTGCTGAGAAGAAGCTTCTTAGTTTGATTCCATCCCATTTATTGAATTTTGATTTTATTTCTCGCACTTTAGGAATCTTGTTAAGAAAATCAGTTCCTAAGCTGGTAGGGTGAAGATTTGGACCTACTTTTTCTACTATTAGGTGCAGGGTCTCTGTTCTCATGCCTGAGTCTTTGATCTACTTTAAGTTTTGATTGTGCATGGTAAGAGATAGGGGTTTAATTTCATTTTGCTACATGTGGATTTCCAGTTTTCCCATCACCAGTTGTCGAAGAGGCTGTTTTTTCTGCAATGTATATTTTTGGCACCTTTGTCTAGTATGAGATAACTGTGTTTATGTGGGTTTGTTTCTGTGTCTTCTATTCTGTACCATTGGCCAAGTGTCAGTTTTGGTGCCAATACCATACCGTTTTTGTCATTATGGCTCTGTAGCGTAGTGTAAAGTCTGGTGGTGTTATGCCTCCTGCTTCACTCATCTTGCAAAGGATTTCTTTGGCTCTTTGAGTCTCTTATTTTTCCAAATGAATTTCATGAAGCTGTTTTCTTTCTGAAAATTCTTACTAATGTTTTCAGTGCTGAGTAGATGGAGTTGGTGTAAAGGCAGTGACACTTCCCTGAGACCCTAGGCAGCTTTCTTAATCACTTTCATCCTTAGCTTTCTCTCTGGCAAAGCTCGGAGGAACCCACTCCAGAACAGGGTGTTGTGGTTACAGGGTTGTCCATATTACTTAGATATCGTCCTTGTATTTATAAAGTTAGATTACAGTAAGAATGTAGGAATACCAAGTGTTGAAATGGATGGGTTGATATACATTCTGTAAAATTTACTTTCTTAAAAGGCTTATTAACTCAAAAAGTAACTGACTAAATATATTTAGGAAATAGTAGAAGGTGGCTACTACTAAGAGTGAACAAGTGATCAATCTCTTACGTACTATTTAAAAGATTTCTTCAGAATTCCGAGGTTAGACTTTGATAGGCCACATGACAGAGGGGAGCTGAGGGTGAGGTTGTGCTGTCCACATTCCTAAAACTGGCTGTGAATCAAAATTTCAGATGGGAGTATTTGCTAGGGATTTGATTTCGAAGACCCACTTTAAATATACTAAATTAGAATCCCCAGAGATGGGGGTATCAGTGTCATATTTTAAATGTGTTCCCTAGGTTAGTCTGGTGTAGTCTTAGGGGCAAATTTGGGAACCCCTGGCTCCAGTGGCTTGTCATCACAAGTATAGAAGAATCAATTAGAACTCTTGACCCCAGCTTGCAGGGCCCTGCGTAACCTGTCCCTGTCTTCATCTCGGATTCCTTTCTCTTTTTTGTGCCACACTTACCCTTGCTTAATATAGTTTAGCATGCTGGTCTTTTTTTCTTCCTAAAACAAGCCAAGTACATTCCTTCCAAATGTTCCCTCTGCCTGGAATACTTTCTCCTTAGACATTTGCTGGAATGACTCATTCTCACCTTAGATCAAATGTTTCTTCCTCAGGGATGCCTCTTGACATCCTCAATGTGAAGTTGCCCCCACCATTGCATCAATCTCTTTCACATCTCTGATTTAATTAATTCATTGTACTTGCCACCAACCAGAATGACTGTGTTTTCCCCCTCCAGAATGTGAGTGGTGTGGAGGTAGGGGCCTTACCTTATCTTGTTTCTTCAGCACCTAAAATAGTGCTTGGCCCTTGGTGCTCAGGAAGTACTTGTGTAGAGATGAGCCTACTTCAGCCAGCCAGTGAGGCTCATGTAATGAATGCTAGGATCTAGGTGAGGAAAGGTCACGAGTTGCTCCACTGATCAAGCTGTGGTCTTGTGGGGAGCAGTCATTTCCTGTAACTCTTCTTTTTCCTCCCTTGTAGCTCAGTCCACCTCAGGGCGAGGCCAGTGCCTGAAACGCATCCGTTACCATGGCAGGGGTCGCTGTGGGATCATGGAGAAGGTTTATTGCCATTATTTTGTGAAGCTGGTGGAAGGACCCCCACCTCCACCTGAGGCACCGAAGACAGCAGTCGCCCATGCCAAGGAGTACATTCAGGAGCTTCGCAACCGGACCATCATTCACACTCTGTGATGGTGAAATTCAGACTCCACAGTGTATATATTTTGTCGTTTATTTTTTAAAAATAAAAATTAAATACAACTGCTTTTTACGATTTGTCGTGGAATTATTGAAACATGGTATATAACTGCATATTTTATATGAATATTTATAAGGTCTTGCCCATCTCTCTTGAGCCTCTGGGTATGTTTTGTGCATTTGGAAGCTCGAAGGGGAAGTTAGCTTTCAACTTCAGTCGCAGACTGTATTTCAGAAGGGTTTCTGAGTGTCTTTTGAAGGGAATATTAGCTTTTCAACCAGTGTCCTGCAGATGGCAGCTTCTGTACAGGGATTGAATAGAATGTTCTAAGAAGCTCATCCTAATTCACTTGATTTCCCCTTGGGGCCAGGGGAGGGTGTCTTGGGGTAAGTGTGGCTGCATGGTGCTTCTTTACAGTATTTTAGGGCACTTTCAGCAGTTCTGTTTTCCTTTCACCCTCAGTGTAGACTGGTGTGGGAATGATTATATATTCCTTTACTGTTCTAGCAGTAACTTTAAATTAGAGGAGTTAAGTATACTAATTGAAAACTCCATAAACTCTTCAAATTTCAAGCTTGTTTAAATAAAGCCCATTTCCCTCTCCTAGCAACAGTACTTTGGATATCTTGTTCAAGACTGATTTATTTTTCAAGGTGAATTCAATTGCCGAGAGGGGACTTGAAGCAACCTCAGCATTGCATTCTAAAATGAAACAGTAGGTGGCACTCACTCACCTCCTTTTTAGCAGAAAATTGATCTTATCAGATTAAAATGTTCAGCACTACCTGGTTTCCTTTGATATGCATGTTTTCATTGACAAGAGTCACTCTTTGTCCATAGCTATGTGGATAATGTATCTCATACTTTTGTAGGCAGAGAAAGGTTCTAAGGTGCTTGCTTGTTAATGCAGACTTGTGGGCCCTACTCCCGTGATTCTGATTCATTAGGTCTTGTGGAGGGGCTAGTTCCAGAAATCTATGTTTTAAACAGGCACTTCCAGGCAATTCTGTTTTAGGGAACTACGTTCTGAGAACACGCCTGTAGGAGAACGAAGAATGTAGTTTAGTGCCATTTGGAATCAGTACTAGCTAGTACTTACTGCAATTCCTTTATTGGCCAAGCTCTGTGCTAGTTTTGTAGTAACTCTTCACAACATTCTGCAAACCTAATATTGTTTTGCCACTTTATAAAGGAAGAAACCAAAGCAAACAAATAACAGAGTCACACAGTGTGTGTATTATGTGTGTGTGTATATATATAATTTTAAGTCACAGCACATATATATATATATATATATATATATATATATATATATATATATATATATATATATATATTAGTAACAGCATATATATATGTACTGTGACTTAAATTAGGTTTCCAAAGAACCTGGCTCTGCATTCCTAACAAAAGCTGGGTTTTTGTTTCTCTCCAGTTAAAGTAAAAGGCTTCAGGGCTCAATGGAAGAAGCCAAAGTTTAGGGTGGACTCCCTCTGGATCCTGAGCCTTACAGTATGGAGTCATGGAAATAACACTGGTGTGTAAAGGCCAGTCTTCATTCTAGTCCTTGGGTGTTCCTTACCTACAAAGAAGATCCTCAGCAAGTCCTTTCCCTGCTGGTCTCCATTTCGCTCATCTATAAAACGAAACTTAGTGTTCTCTGAGGAATTACTTGAAGAATTTGTTAAAAAATGCAAATTCCTGGGTTGTGCTCTGAAACTAAGTGAATCAGAGTCTCTGGTGTGGGAGACCAGGAAACACCTGTCCCAGTGGTTTGCTTGTTGAAAGACTGGGCCAGAGGATCCCTGTTCTGTTTCAGCATAGGTACTCCATGATTCTCAGCCTTGGAGCTTAGAGTTCCTCAGATTTGACTGAAATAAACCAGATGGTGGTGTGAATGCCATAACTGTAAATTATGTAAATGAAAGTACTGCTTCAGTAAGGCTATGAAAGCTGTTTTGAAAAAGGTAGGGGAAAAATTGAGCTTTTTTTTTTTTTTTTTTTTTTTTTTGGTGCTAGGGATTGCATGATAAGCACATGCTCTACCACTGAGCTTCACTCCCAGACCTCTCACCCTGGATTCTAATGAAGAAAATTTGTTTGTGATTTAAGGTTAAAGCCTTAGATTTTGGAACTACTGTGGTGTGTTTTGAAGTATTTATAGCTAACGTAGCATTTACCATGTATGTGGTGCCATTTTAAGCACCTTATGTGTATTGTCTCAGTGGACTTTTCCCATTGTGACTGTGATGTGGTAGAAAACATCTGGTGAGTTTCCATGGCTGAGCATGTACTGACTGACATAAAAGAGCGTTGTGGTCCCCAGTCGAAGTTTAACTTTATTTTTCAGAACTGATGCCCAATATTCTTGATTAATGTCAGTCACTGAATCCTTGTAATTTCCTTTATCAAAAAATTTTGACAGACTTAAACTTTTGTTGCTTGAGTGGGTCACATTCAGAAGCACACAGACCCCACAAGCATACAATTCAACCAGTGTTCAGCTGGTGAAGGAAGGTGCCCATGTAACCTCCACTAGGTCAGAAAAGAACATTCATAGCGACTCTGGTACCCTTCCTGCCCCCTCTAGGCACTGCCCACTCTCTGTTCCCCAAAGGTAACTCTCTGCTCCCCAAATATACATACCCGGTTATTCTAACCGGGTATGTATATTTTTCTGAGTTGTCAGCTTTTTTTTTTCTTCAACTTGGCAAAATTCATTGGAAAATCATCATACCTGTTGTGCTGAGGTATAGCCAGTGAACAGAGTAAAGCTGACCACTGCCCAGTGGAGCTCACACTGTGATGGAAAAGACTGTAAATCTGTCATAGCAAGTGTTTGCTGTGTTGCATACGAATATGAAGGGATCAGAGACAGGGGAGCAGACTTAACTGGTGATCTGGAAAACAGTTTTTTGTTGTTCGTTTGTTACTTGAAGAGATGCAATAAGAGGCAAGGGTCAAAACAGCCAATGTGTGAATCAGTGAAGAGTTATATTGACTGGAAAGATTTTGCTGTTCAGCGTATGAACATAATGCTCATTTCTTTCCTTCACAAGATATAGGATATAGTATGGTGTATATACTATTTTTGTAGCTTAGTTGGATTCAGCAAATTTTATAAGGTTTAAATCCCAGAGAAAGTCAGGTGAAATGTACCACAAACATTGCAAGTAAAATGAATGTGTTTATCTGACAGTTAAGAGAAATTAGATCTTTTCCATTCATTTTGTTTTAACCCAGGCTGCAAAAACAGTTTAGTTGTTTACAAGGGCCTCAATCACATGTAGTTTTAAGATGAAATGTTTTTGGAGCATGTGAGTATCTAGACAGATTCCTAAGCAGGAGAAGGGACACAGGTGACATGACATTAAGAAAACTGGCACCTCTTAGGCCTCTGTTCCTGGTGTAACTGTCCAGGATCAGATTTCTTTTTGAAAGGTCTATGCTTTATTCTTATATTAAACCAACCTAGTGTGAATTCTCTTAATGTATAATTTAGAGCCAGATGCAATGGTGCACGCCCGTAATCTCAGCTACTGAGGCAGGAGAATTGCAATTTCTAGGCCAGCCTTGGTGATTTAGTTAGAACTTGTCTCAAAAAATGAAAAGAAGTGAGCACTGAGCTTTATAGTTCAGTGTTGGTGTGGGAGGCCCTGGCATCAATCTCCAGTCATGAGGGGGAAAGTATAATTTTAGGATATGTCTATTACAGTGGTCTAAATAGTTTGAATAAAAGAGGAAATACTGGTAGATGAATTTTACTTGTATACTAAATTTTTTTTCTTTTATTGCTTCTTCATTAGAGATTTGAATGAACAAATCATTGTTATTTCACTTTGGAAAGCAAGGAATGGCAACATGGAAAATCTAAAAAAAAATTGTTAAAATGAACTGACTGTTATTTAATGTAAATGTGGAGAAACATTCTGCAATCAATTTGAGAAAATTTCTAAACCTCTTAAAGGTCCACCCAAAGGACTTAAAAAGAGCATACTATAGGGACACAGCCACATCAATGTTTATAGCAGCACAATTCACAATAGCTCAACTGTGGAACCAACCTAGATGTCCTTCAGTAGATGAATGGATTAAAACATATACACACACACACACACACACACAGACACACACTGGAATATTACTCAGCAATAAAAGAGAATAAAATCATGGTATTTGGAGTTAGAGGAGATAATGCTAAATGAAGTTAGCCAATCCCCAAAAACCAAATGCTGAATGTTTTCTCTGATTTAAGGAGGCTCATTCATAGTGGGGTAGGGAGAGGGAGTATGGGAGGAATAGAGGAACTCTAGATAGGGCAGAGGGGTGGGGGGGGGAAGGGTATGAATACACGAATTTGTGTGAATATACTTTGTATACAACCAGAGATATGAAAAATTTTGCTCTATATGTGTAATAAATATTGTAATGCATTCCGCTGTCATATATAAATAAAAGATCATTTATAAATTCCAGGTGCCCGTGGTGGACCCTACAGTAAATAGTTGTGATTTTAATGATTTAAGTGTGTCTAGCCATAGTTCTTCACTCCTCCCTATGACCTTGCTCTTTGCACTGACTTTGCAGCTGCTCTGGAGGAAAGAGTCTTTGAATCTGGGCTGGCTTTGTGACTTCTTTAGCTTTGCATTAGGAGTAATGGTTGCCAGGTTTAAGTCTTGGCTTAAGAGACTTTGCTTGTTTCCTCTTTCTTGGGTCTCTGTTTCTGCTGTGTAAATATGCCAAGGCTCCCCTGCTAGAGGATGGGAGACCACATGGAAGAGAATAGTGGGTCCCTGGCTGAGAGCCAGCCAGCCCCTCAGTGGCAGAGAAGCCGGCCTATGGGACCAGAATTGATTACAGAAACGTGAAAATCCCAGTTGAGGCTAGAACTCTCCCACTCCCTGCCATGATGATAGACTCATGAACAATAGTAACAGCTTATCGTTTAAGCTGCAGAGATTTGAGGTGGTTTGATAAACAGTAATTTACTCTGGTAAATATTTCAAAGTTTGTACCCTACAGAAATAGTCTGTCCTTTTCAAATGACTGTAAGAGTCTATAAAATTGATCCAAAGCTTATCTCACAGAGAGTCATCCAAATTTAGGTAGGCAACTTTTAAAATTTATATTGTCCTAAAAATAGAAAGTTGTTCTGTTTTAATAAAGTTTAAACATTATTCAAGCTGTTGGATAATAGAACTCTCCTTACTCTTGGTTCTTTGGAGGACAATCATTGAAATGCCCAGACCTGTGAAACCAATCAAGAAATACAAATGAAAAAATTAGGAGTGGGAAAAGGGCACACAGAGAAGATTATGACTCCTGTGTTGGAATGTGCTGGATCATTATTGTCAGCTTGGCTGACCTGGAAGTACATTTCCCAGAACCCCCTTTCCTATTTTGTTTTGGATTAGAGTTGGCCAAAAGATGAACTAGAGTAAGAGCGAGCAGTTGGAAGTGATGCTCTAGCTATCGCTGTGGCATCCTGCTATCTAATATAGTGGTGCCTCAAAGACCCCAAAGCAGCAAGTGTCTGTGTTGCGTCCAGCCCAGTTATGCCAGGGCAGTGGGGTAGGTCGCAGACAAGCCAAGGAAAGTGCCCAGAGACAGTATGGTAATCATCGTGGAGAGGTAAGCTTATAAGAGGCCAGCGACTGCTCCAGTGGGCGTTCAGTGCAGAGGCTGACAGCATCTGAGCTCTGCCAGGCACCACCGCTTCTCCCTCATTGTGCTCTGATCAGTGGCAGCTGACTGGATGAGTGTCACATGTCCTTTCCACAGTGCCCTCAGTTTTACAACTGTCCCCAGGAGTTTTATATGTTAGGCCTCAGAAGACGTGGCATCATCAGCATTATCTTGCTCGGTTTGCTTTTTTAATTTTTAGTTGTAGATAGATACAATACTTTTATTTTATGTATTTATTTTTATGTGGTGCTGAGGCTTGAACCCAGTGCCTCACACATGCTAGGCAAGCACTCTACCACTAAGTCACAACCCCAGACCTCCGTTTGCTTTTTATTTTATTTTTTATTCTTCCTCCTTTCCCAAGGTTTCTTTGGCTTTGCAAAATTGGCAGCCTCAGGTTATTCTTATAGACTTTATCAAGTCTCCCATTAATCCCAACCCATAATATCAACGTCTACATTTAAATATTGAGCTCTACCTATATATGTAAATTTAGAAAATATATGCACACGTATATACAGATATATGTGTATATATAAATTTTATATATAAAAAATAGATAAGGTTTTATATATAAGACCTAGACACACATATATATGTATGTGTATATATGTATTTCCATCCCCAAGAAAACTAAATGATGACTCACTCATTGATGAGCTCAGAAGTCACTGTGTACCACATTTTTAAAGTAATGGAGCTAGGGTGCAATCACTTGGCACATGGTACCCTTTGGCATACTTCAGTTTGCTTTTTTGACAGCTTCCAAGGAGCAAGAAAATCTCTTCCTACAGATGACACTAATTTGCCCTAGTTACCAGCATAAGAGAAAGCCATTGTCCTTTAACATTACGGGTGCTTGGACTTAAGCACAGGCTTGCTCTCATTGTTCCCTTAACTTGGCTGGGTTGTGGAGAACAGAAAGGGAGCATTCAGGGACATGATGTTACACTGTCCCCCTTTGTTTTAGGGGTGACACAGCATCCCATTCCAGTATCTTCTAAGAGTAATCTAAGATAAAGTGAATTAATAAGGAATAATAAATAGCTCAAAGAATTGATGAGAGGGCCCAAGAACTTGGCTTTAAAGCTGCATAGCCGGAGCACAACCCTCCTTCCCCACAATGGGACAGTTCTAGAGAAAATGTCACCCATGATGCTGTGGACTTGATACCAGGATTCTGCCATAGCTGCACAAAAGGACCCCTGCATTGTCTTGCTGGAATGTACTGTCTCCTGGTCTGTGATGACCTAATTTTGTTCTCCTCCCATGTTTGAAACTTGGATAAGTAATTGTTATATATCACCTGTGGCTGAACCTTAGCTAGAAAGTACCTTTTAGTTTTTTAGTCTTTTTTTTTTTTTTTTTTTGTACCGGGGATTGAACTCACAGGTGTTCAACCACTGAGCCAATCCCCAGCCCTTTTTGTATTTTATTTAGAGACAAGGTCTCATTGAGTTGCTTAGGGCCTTGCTAAGTTGCTGAGGCTGGCTTTGAACTCAAATCCTGCCTCAGCCTCACAAGTTGCTGGGATTACACACATGCATCACCACTGTGTCTGGCTAGTATTTTAGTTTTATAAGCATGCCAGTATCCTCCAGCCAGGGATATCCTTCTGCATGAGTGCAACTGTAGTTGAGCCAGTTTGCTTTATTGGTGGGGAGAATATACATCATGAGGAGTTGGGGTTTGGGGTATCTTATTGAGAGGGCATTAGAACCGATGGCCAGATTTGGGCATTGTTTGGGTGATTTGTGGAGAGTCTAAGGAAGCAGGGGTTCATTCTGGATTGAATGCTGTCAAAAATGGGGCAAATTCTATTGACTTATTTCAAATTGAAGGGGCTTGTTGAATAGGCTAATTTATCCTATCTTCTGCAAGTCATATTACATTTAATGAAGAAGCTCTGGTGTTACGCTGAAGTCAGGTACAGTATGCCCGCTGTCCACAATCATTTAATATTTTCTGAAAGTTCAGACAAAGCAGTAAAGCAAACGAAATAAGGAAAAAAAAATCTTTGGAAAGGAAGAAACAAGTTTTTACTTGCATATAATTGTCTACCTAGCAACCCACGAAAACCAACAGAAAAATTATTAGAAGGAGAATTTAGTAGGACAATTAGTTATAAAATCAATGTGTAGAAATTGAAGCTTATCTTTTAAAATCAATAATCAGCAAAAAGCACAATTTTAAGAAGGCATTAAAATAAGAGATGAAAATATCTAGGAATAAACAAACATAAGTGAAAGCCTGTATAAGTAAAACTGTAAAGCCTTATCGGGGAGCTTGAAGGAAAGCTTGACTATATGATAAGGTGTAGGGCACTTGTGGGTGGGATAACTCAGTAATTATGTCATTTCAGGTGTAATAAAAACCTCTATATGTGTATATGTATGTGTATGTGTTTGTTTATTTGTTTATTTATTTTTGTACCAGGGATTGAACCCAGGGACACTTAACTACTGAGCCACATCCCCGGCCCTTTTTATTTTTAATTTTGAGACAGGAATGCACTAAGTTTCTGAGGCTGGTCTTGAACTTGTGATCCTCCTACCTCAGCTTCCTGAGTCATTGGGATTACAGGCAGGTATCACTGCTTCTGGTTAGATGGCATATTATATATATATATATATATATATATATATATTATATATATATATATATATATATATATTTTTTTTTTTTGGTATCAGGGATTGAACCAGGGGCGCTTAACCACTGAGCCACACCCCCATCCCTTTTTGTATTATATTTTGGGACAGAGTCTCACTGAGTTGCTTAGGACCTTACTAAGTTGCTGAGCCTGGCTTTGAATTCATGATCTGCCTGCCTCAGCCTCCTGGGATGCTAGGATTACAGGCGTGCACCATCTAGACAGCATAATTCTAAGGTCATCCCAGAAGGATGAAGAAATTTTGGAAGGTTAAGGAGTGATTTACATAGCTGGAAGGGAAGATTTATTATAAAGTAGCATAATTTGGGGCTATTGAATAACAATAGCCCCAAGACAGGCTTAAGTCAATACAACTGGTATAAAATAAAGGCAGAATTTAAATGTACTCACACTCTGCTGAGGATATAGGAAGCTGCAGAACGCACCACTCCCACCCTAACTACAAGAAAAATGACAAATAGCAAAATCGTTAATTTTGTTGAGCCCATGAGATAGATGAAGTTGTGAGGCAACCATGTCACCTCAAGAGACAAACTCCTCTAAGGACAGAGAGCTGTGCAAACTCCTAGCCTGGCAGAGCACAAGAAGAGGGGGCACCATGATGCACAGGGGTGAGAGGAAACCAGTTTGAGTGCCCAGCACTGCCCATCCACGCGCGGGTGAGAGTGTGAACCTGGAGGGGCTGAGCCACACTCGGCTGCAGACTCTTTCCCCAAGATTTCCACAGGGTGCTCCCAAGAACTACAGAGACAGCAGGAGACTGGCTCCCCCCGGCCCACATCCCTGGAGCCAGCAGGTAGGTGGCACTCGAAGCTTGCTGGGAGCACACAATGCCATGTATTTCCCTGGATTCCTCCCTCATAGGAATCAACATCCTTAAGCCACTGCAGGTAGGTAGCAAATTCACTCTCCCACAGAACTTGAAGAGGTCAGTGGGTATGGAAGAGGCACAAAACCTCACTCCTTGGACAGTTTTCCCTGGACAGTAAACGAAGGCCTCAGGAGACTCGAATGGCAAAGTATTCCAGGGCAGACTGACAAGGATACAAAGCTCAAAAGATGCATGAAAAGCATTTGATAAAAGTGAGCATCCATTTATGGTAAAACTCAGCTAACTAAAGCTTCTCACTCTCAAAAAGGGCACCTACTAAAGACCTACAGCCAGCATTGTGTTTAACACTGAAAGATTGAATCTAAATCGTGGTACATTCATGCAAGGGAATACTAACTACTCAGCAAGAAAAAGGGTGAACTACTGATGCACCCGGCAACATGCATGAATCTCGGAAGGATCATGCCAGGTCAAAGGAGCCAGACTCAAAGGCTGTCTACTACAGGATCATGTATGTTGATATTTGGGAAAAGGCAAAACTATAGAGCAGGGAGCTGATCAGTGGTTGTCGGGGCAAGGGGATGGGGCAGAGGAGGGGGACAAGGGATCAACTCCAGAATGATACAAGGGAACTTTTTTTTTAAAAAAATTTTATTATTAGTTGTTCAAAACATTACATAGTTCTTGACATATTATATTTACAAGGGAACTTTTTGGAATGATGGAAATATCCTTGAATGTGCTGGTGACTGTAAATTGTGTATATTGACCAAAATTCAATACTCTTAAGGGACAAAATTTTCTCTATGTGAATCATATATTAAGAACCTTAACTTTTAAAAATGGTTCAGAAAGAAAGTGTCATTCTGAATAATGCTGAAATTATTGGCAAACCATTTGGAATACAACAACTTTACATTTCTCTCATGACATAAAAAGATGAATTCTAAATGGATTATAGATATGTTTGAAAAAACTATTAAAAAAAACTTAGAAGTAAGCAGAAAATATAAGTGATGATTATGTAGGAGATAAAAGCATAAATCAAAAACAAAGAAGGGAAGAGGTTAATGGGACAGGTTGCCAGAAGGTACAGGGGATGCATCCTTGAGACAGGATCCACCGGAGTCCCCCGCTGCCCTCCCCGCCTTCTTCCTTTTCAGAGTGTGAATGGTAGGTAGTTATGTGGGCACTTACCAGTTATTCATCACACTGTAGCCCTCTGTGTGTGACCCATATTTTACAATAAGGAAGAAAAAAAGAAGCTAGGGGTAGCACATCTGTAATCCCAGCACCTCAGGAGGCTGAGGCAGGAAGATTGCAAGTCTGAGGCCAGGCTGGGCAACTTAGTAAGACTCTGCCTCAAAAAGGGATGGGGGTTTGTGACTCAGTGATAGAGCCCCCCTGGGTTCCATCTTTGGACCACACACAAGAAATGAAAGAGGCAAATTTGGGGTCCACTTATAATTTCTTGCATTTTACACACAGGGGTATGTAGGCTAGGGAGGCCAAAAATTTCTCCCATTTCCTAGGTCAAGTTTCCATTCCTTATCCATGTCCTTACAGCCAAAGCAGCTGCATGATTTAGCAAAAGTTAACACACTCTGAACTTTTTTCCGGGTGTGTGTGTGGTGCTGGAGATTGACCTCCGGGCCTGGCACATGCTAGGCAAGCATTCTACCACTGAGCCATCATACACCCATCGTTTGAATTTTTTTTTTTTTTTTGAGACAGGGTCTCACTAAGTTGTCCAGGTTGACTTCATACTTGGCGATCCTCCTGTCTCAGCCTCCTGAGTAGTTGGAATTGCAGGTGTGTACCTCCACTCCTGGCTGACTGGACTTCTAAAAATTAAGGTCAGTTTGAAAGAACCTGGGTTGCAGATATGAGATATTTAATAAAAAAGAATAAATATTTATGAAATCTATTGACCTGGGACAGAGAAAGCCATTTTATAAAGCAAAGGCAGAAACCATGAAGAAAAAAATGGGTATTTTGAGAGTGTTACAAGCCATATGTGGGTGATCAGATTATGGGAAACTCTTAGTTTTTCTATGTGTGTTTTTCTGATTTTTGGTATTTTCTAGGTGGAATGTGTATCATCTAGGTGACTGAAAAAAAAAAAACACCAGTGAAATTAAAAATAAGTCTCATTTTGAGAACAGTGAACTGGAGCATCACGGAGGAAGGCAGCTAACCCAGGAGAAGTGAAGGCTTCGTGCTTCTCTCAACGCTGAGTTTTCACATGAAACCTTACGGGTTTTAAAGGTGGAGAGCAATTGATTAAAGGACCTTGAGCAGATGTTGGTGAGAATGTGGCCACATTAGGATGTTGAAAGAGGATGAGGCTTTGACACCTGCCAGCCTTGGACGTGCAGGTTGTAACCTGAACAAAACTGTTTTCCGACCCTGCCTTGATCATCACAGATGTTAAGGTCCAAAGAAGGCCCAGCACCAGGTGGAGGACAGATGGAGAGCACAGCAGGAAGCCTGGGCCCAGTCAGAGAGACGAGGGGAGCCCCTCCACCTTCCACCCGGTGACTTGTGACGGGAGGATAGGAGACAGCGGACTTGGTGGTGTTCCTGCTGGTGGCTCCCGGCACTGCATCCTGCAGCTGGATGCTCCTCTGTGTCTGAGTTCCCTGTTCTGAGAATCTGTTGGTGTGAAGTGAGAGTGTCCAGCGATGATCGTCTCCTGGTTAAGCTGTGTTAATTGTGTTCATGGGACAGAGAAAACCTGTGACGGAATGAAATGTACAGAGGTCTGTACCCCGAAAACCCTGGCCTAGTTTTACTCCCCTCTCTGCTCTCTAAATATTTCATGGCACCGTTTCTGTCACTCCAGGGGCCTTCGGGACAGTGGCTACTCCTCACCTTGGCACATAAAGACCTGCTTTTCCTTCTACAGAGCAGCGCCCTCATTACCACATACTCCAGTGTACAAACCAGCTGAGTTCTCTGACACTAGGCACGCTATTTCATGGTTCTGGGCGTGTATAGTCTGGTCAATATTATCAGCTGTCTACTGTGTGCCAGGCGCTGTGCTAAACTATGATCCCTCCTCAGAGCATCCTGTTGAAGTCTTGGTTGTTGTCTCCATACATGAGAGGACTGAGGTTCAAAGAAATGAAATAATTCGCCTAGGCTCACACAGCTAAGTGACAGAGTTGGGATGGGAATGCAGGTTTAACTCCAAAGCCTGACTTTTTCTTGTTAAAATATAGAAAAAATGTATCACATAGCCTTTTTAAAGTGTTATCATTCTGCAACATTAAATACGTTCACTTTGTTAGGCAACTATCACTACTATCCATCTTCAGAATTTAAGTTTTCCCATCTAAGACTCTGTATCCATCAAACACTAACTCCCCATTTCCCCTCCCTGGAGTCCCTGGAACTACCCCCCTAATCTCGTCTATGGATTTGACTGCTCCGGCTAGCTTGTGTAAGTGCAGTCAACCAAATTTGTCCTTTTGTGACTGGCTTATTTTATTGAACAACTAGTATTTTTATCTTTGATCACTACCCAGGCCGGCAGCTGGCAGGTATCTTTACTGTAAAGTTATTCTTTATTCTCCTTGTAAAAATAAATATCTTTGAGTCAGTACATCTCTCTTTCCTCACCAACCCTTCACTCACTGAATTCTCAGCATCCGCTGATGTTTCTTTACTGAATTAACTACTATTATAGTTGCTGAATGGCGACTTTTTAGTGTAGTGTTATTGTCATTTCTTTTGCATCTAGTAGTTGTATTTGTATTATAAAGTACTTTCTCTTTCCATTTATTTTTAACAGCATGGATTTATGAGTGCATATTGTATTCAATAGTTTTTTTTGGGGGGGGGATTGATCTCAGGGGCACTCAACCACTGAGCCACATCTCCAGCCCTATTTTGTATTTTATTTAGAGTCTCACTGAATTGCTTGGCACCTTACTAAGTTGCTTTGAACTCTCGATCCTCCTGTCTCAGCTTCTGGAGCTGCTGGGATTACAGGCATGGGCCACCATGCCCAGCTATTCAATAGGTTTTAACATGCTACTGTCATTATTTTAATGATCAGAATTTCCCAGTTTGCCCAGTAGGAGCCACTTCAAAGTGGTTTCTGGTTTTTTTTTTTTTATTTTTATTTTTTTGGAGTACCAGGAATGGAACCCAGGTCACTTCCCACTGAGCTACATCTCCACTTCTTTTTATTTTATATTTTCAGATAGGGACTTGCTCAATGGCTGAGGGTCTGGCTATGTAAGTTGCTGAGACTACCTTGTATTTGTGACTGTCCTGCCTCAGCCTCCTGAGTCCCAGGGATTAGGGGTGTGCCACCAAGCCTTTTAACATCACTTCATGATTGCCTGAGTACTTCCTTACTTTATGACATAAAAGGTGCCCCAAGTTCAGTTCATGTTAGTTTCAACCTGGATTCAACAATCCGAATACAGCAGACCTAGGACGGTGGTGCACACCTGTATTCCCAGTGGCTGAGGCAGAAGGGTCTCGAGTTCAAAGCCAGCCTCAACAAAAACGAGGTGCTAAGCAACTCAGGGAGACCCTATCTCTAAATAAAATACAAAATAGGGCTGGGTTGTGGCTCAGTGGTTGAGTGCCCCTCAGTTCAATCCCCAGTATCCTCCTAAAAAGGCTACCCCTAAATGTTTAAAATGCAAAAACAGAGTAAGTTATTCAGGTTGCTTCTTGGGCCTATTCTCACGCCTGTGCCTGTTTGAGACTTTACCCAGTTTGTTACCAGATTCGTTAAGTATCAGCCCCCAAGGAGGAAGTGTGCATTTTATGGCCAATTAAGCATTAGCTGTGAACCTGAGCATCCTTGAGAGGGGATACAGAGAGGAGCAAACCCTGATGTGCATTGCAGGATTGCAGGGCTTTCTCCTCTCAGACACTAAGGGCCTGCCAGTGTGGGAGCTCTGTCTGGAGGGAGGAGAGTTTTACATATTTCTCTCTAATGGTAACAGAAGTGAGACTGTTGTTGTGAAAAGACACACGGTTTAGAATGCACCATATGGCCCTGAGAGGTGTTCATCACTGCAGCCTCTCATGGCTGAACTCAGAATGGCTCATATTTCTGCATTGATGGAGGATGAGCCACTGACTGCCAGGAAATACCCATTGTAGCAGCTCTTCAGCCATGTAATTTAAAATAATTACTAATTAAATGAAAATAAAATAGAGTCCATAATAACAATAATAACCACTGTAGCATTGGTCATTACCCAAGTACTGCTTGCTGGAGCGTTACCTAGGGGAAGATCGCCTGCGAAAGGAGAGGGACTTCCAGGCAGCCGGCGGCTTTGTCGCTGCTGTTGAGCAAGGAGGAGGAGCCACCTCGGTGCCACAGACCTCATTTTCTATTCCCCCTCTATTGCTGATCTCATATGGTTTCAAGGAATTTGTTCACTAGTACAGAAGGCAGGATGCTATTGAAAAATCAAGGCAAAGGGACAGCCATGGGGCACTTGGTGAGGGATTAATATTGTGGCAGGAAAAAACTCAGACAATTACCTTGTATTTGACGGGCATCTCTCTGATCCTCACCTAAAGGCAAGGCTCTTTTGCAAGAAGGTCTTTGAATGCATGTCTTCAACATTAAGTGGCTGGGAGCAAGGGATGTGCAACAGTGTCCATGGAGCAGGGTCCTATGACTTACAGAGGTCTGTGGGTACTGAAGAAAGGAAAAGGTGGAGGCTGTTCAGCAAGTTTTCTGGTTTTCTTTTGGGGTGGACTAAAAGAATGTGCATTCTCTTCTTCATTCATCCATGCAACAGATGTTTATTAAGTATCTACTATGTGCCAGATGTTGTATGAGGTGCTGGGAATATTAATCAAGGCAGACATGGCTGCTGACCTCAGGATCTGGCAGTCTGCTAGGTAGGGAGGAATATATTAATATGAAAGCAGAAAAGTATTACAGAGGGAAAGAAGAGAGAGCTTGGGAGGATAGCAGAGAAACTATTAGCAATGTGGCATTTCTGAAGGACAATTTGAGAAAGTGCCATTTCTGCTGAAGCCTGAAGTCAAAGGAGAGTTTGGCTAGGTAACTGCTGAGAGGAGAATGTTCCAGGCTAAGGTATGGCTATGGGAAAAGGCTCTGAATGAACATGCAACTTAATTTGTTTGAGAAACTAAAGAAAGTCTAGGGTGTATGGATTTCATTCCAAGTTCAATGGGAAGTCTCAGAGTCAGGAAGTAGCAACACCTGGTTTATATCTGTAAAAGTTCAGCCTGGTTGCTGGTGGGAAAGAGCCTCTGGGGATCAGGGCCTGAGCAGAGGCAGGAAAACCAGGGAGGAGTTCCTTTAAGAATTCAGGTAAGAGAGGAAGGTCACTTGCACTAAGGAGATGGCAGGAGATGACCGGAAGGAGAGAGATTGGGTGTTTGTTCATTTAGGCAGCAGAATGGACTTGGGGTACTCAGGAGAAGGGAGGAACTGGGGCACAGATACCTGGCTTGAGCACTAGGGAGAATGGTTGCACAGTATGCTCAGGTGTGAAATATCAGAGGACAAATGAACCTGGGGATTAAAGTATTTGGATTTTAAACATGGTTAAATATACATAACATTAAACTTACCATTTTGACCATTTCTAAGGGTGCAGCTCAATTGTATTTCTTGCACAGTTATCATTATTCTCCGTCTCCAGAACTTTACCATCTTTCCTACAGATGTCCCCTGCCCTTCCCCAGCCTCCACTCAGCATTCTGTTTGAGTTTGTCTGAGTTTGGCTGCTTCGGATGCCTCCTAGAGGCCCCATCGTGGTTGGTACACTAGTACCAACTGGATTTCAGAAGAGACCTCCTGCTTAGTCTGAATCCTACAGGCCAGGATGCGCAGCAAGCTCTTTAGGAATAATTTATCATGGTGTACCTGCCATGTTTATTATTATTATTATTATTATTATTATTAGGTACTAGAGATTGAACCCACAGATGCTTTAACACTGAGCTACATTCCCAGTCTTTTTTCATTTTTTGAGACTGGGTCTCCCTAAATTGCTTAAGGCCTGGCTAAGTTGCTGAGGCTAGTCTTGAACTTGAGATCCTCCTGCTTCAGCTTCCGGAGTCGCTGGGATTACAGTCATGCAGCCATGTGCCTGACTCCATGTTTGTTCTTAAGGGTTCCTATTCCTACCCGGCTGCTCACTGTTTGAGGATATGACCATTCTGGTGAACACTCTGCACCTGGTTCTCTCCTTTCTAATACATGTTGTTGCTTAGTAGAAAATTAATGAAGAATAACCAAATATGAGCTGCAAACAAAAGTGATGGGAAAAGGGAAGTTTTTTGTTGTTTTGGGGGGAAGGTATATCTGGTGAAAATCAAATATTTTTGACAATCTTTAGAGTGCATGGAAGGCATTTTGTTTGTTTTTCCTTTTCTTTTTGGTAACAAAGAAAATGCAGTTTTAAAGTGTTTTCCAATTTCTCTCTGAGCTCCCTTTCGTTCTCTGATTTCTTAACTCCTAATGGGGTAATATAAACCAGTTTTCTGTCGTCTTATTATTCTTCAAAGCTGTCGATTTACTCTGAACACAACGAAAGCAAAGATGTTATTAAAATAAAACAACTTCCAATTGAGCTGCTAATAAATGCTGAAATGCATCCACATTTTGCCTATTGATTATCTCCAGCCGACAAAAGCAAACACAAGCTTGTACGGCATGCTGCCTGTGGAAATGAAAGATTTAATTAGATGAAAACCGAATGAGCTGGAAGATCTACTGCGCTCGGGCCTCCAATGATTGTTGTTCATAATTGGCTGTTTGAAATGTGCCCCCTTCTTGAGCCTTTTCACTTAAAAAATTCCCCACAGTGCATTAAGACAAGCTCATTGTTAGACTCTTTCCCCCTGTGCGTTTCCCCAGCTCAAGGTTGTGGACTAGAATGAGCCCTGTCAGGCCATAAATCAGGTGTAATAGAACATCTTAAAATTGAGAATTAGCAAGCAAGAGCGGGGAGATTGGTTCCTCTCCATCTCAGGCCCATCTCCAAATGCTGGAGGTGGGAAAGAGGTGCTGGTGGAAGATGTAAGAAAAGGTCCATAAACTCGGAGAGTGGAGTTCTTTAGAACTCACTGGCTCTGTAAGTATCTGCATTTAAAGTTTAGTGTCTGGTAAATGCACTGATAGTTGGCGGCTGGAGTGTATTAAGAAGTTGGTATTTGCTGTGCCAGGAATGTTTCAAACACCTTTCAGGCATCTTGCTTTTGGGAACTCCACCTAGACAAGTTTCCTGCTTGGAAACCCAAGCATATGGTGAGCCCTTGAAGGCTCTGCTTTCTTTCTTCACACAAGGGGGATGTAGATTGTGCCTTTCTCATGGGTTAGTTATGGGGTAAAGCTTTTGGCACAGAGATGGGGCAAATGGGAAGTACTAAATGACCGTCAGCTCTGACAGATCGTCCCTTCCACATCTGCAGGTCCCAGGAAGAATATAACATTTCTTTTATTTCCCATAGCACCTTGGCCAATGTCATATACTTCTGCCCACCATAAAAATTAAAGGCCATATCAGTGGCTCAGTATTTAGATTCTCAGAGATTTGGGTTGGAGTTGACAGACATGTAACTAGTATATATTTAAAATCTTCAATTGTTTTTAAAATATCACATTGTGCCAGGCACGGTGACTCACTGCTGAGAGCCATTAGCCAAGTAGGTATGACAATTTCCTTGCCAGCGTACCCCATGTTGCTTAGAGGAAGGACTCATGGAAATGGACTTGCCCGGACATTTGCAGTGACATTGGATATATGTTTGAGTAAGGTGACCTTGCTCAAGGACCAGGGTGGATCTGGGTTTAGGGCAGATCAGGTTTTAGGGAGTATCCCGCTCCTTGGGTTTAGGGCGGTTCCAGGTTTAAGGTGTACCCTGCCGGGAATAGGGCGTATCCTACTGATTAGAGCCTAGTGGAGTACGTGAATTTTGCCCAGAACATGAATTTCCCCAGAATGTGTTTGTAGAGGGCGAATGTGAGTTCGGGAATAAAGAATTGCTGTTTGAATTTACAAGGCTGTGAGTGGCTCGTGATTTTGTGCCCAGCCAGACTGCGGCAGCTCACATCTGTAGTCCCAGCGGCTCGGGAGGCTGAGACGGGAGGATCATGAGTTCAAAGCCAGCAACAACAAGGCACTGAGCGACTCAGTGAGACCCTGTCTCTAAAGAAAAGCCAAAATAGGGCTGGGGATGTGGCTCAGTGGTCGAGTGCTCCTGAGTTCAATCCTGGTACCCTCCCAATAAATAAATAAATAAATAAATAAATAAATAAATAAATAAATAAATAAATAAATAAATAAATAAGCACTTTGTTTTTCTGATTACAAAGCAGTAACAACTGATCCTTGTTGAGAATGGTGGTCAAAAGGGCAGGTACATGGAAGCTAGACTACGGGTTGTAGGGCAGGTCTAAGAGGGCTATAGTTAGGCTCCCTTTCTGAGGCTTCTGGCAGGCTATGTTTTTAGTATGTGGTCAAGGTCATGAACACTCAGATTCAGCATATGGACTCAAAGTCATAAACATCTGCTCATGCACCTGTCCCTTATGTAACCTGTTGGCACTCTGCCTTCTTGGTCTGGCCTGCATATAAAAAGACCTATGGCAAGACTCAGCGGGGAGGGGCTGCTGTCACATCTGAATAAAGCATGTCTACTATCCTAACTGTGCCTCTTTTTCCACCTGCCAAGATCCCAAATCTGTTTCCCAGGGTCTAAGCCCCTGCAGGACCCTGGTGCATGGTCCTGCTCCCCACCAATGGAATCAAAGGACTGTATGGAGATTCCATGAGTTAGTATGTATGCAACATTTGGAATGGGGTCTAGGACATAATGACATCATATGAACTCAATAAATACTGACTAGTATTAAAAATAGCCCCCCAAAATAACAGACCACTCATTCTAATGGCCCTCAGATAAATGGCATATGTGTGTATATGTGAATATATATATATATATATATATATATATGTGTGTGTATGTATATATACATATATATAACATTTCTTTTATAACAATATATATATACATACATATACACACACACACACATACAGACTATTTATTTAGTTCTTAATGCCATTGCATACTGTGCTCAGTGATTTGCACATATTATCTCATTTAATTAACATAGTAGTCCTATAAGGTAGGTGATACTATTATCTTTTTGTTTGTTTGAGATGAGTAACAGAATCAGTAAGGTTAGGTAATTTTTCTAAGGAAATATAAGTGAAGGAGCTAAGATTCAAATGCAGGTCTCTGATTCCAGAGTTTCTGCACTACCTTAGAAGGCTGACACTGAATTCAGACAAGGCAGCTCGTGTGAAAAAGACAGAAGCGTGATCTAAATTGACTCCATGCTATGACTGCAGCTCTGATAATCAGGCCCCAGATTCTATCTTGCCACAGTAATTTGGACATTAAAACAAAGCTGGCACAGGAGGAAAAACCCTGTCATCTCCAGCACAATGCCACATGTTAAACAGACACTCAGGAAACCTGGATGGGTTCTTCTAAAAGTCTCTATTGAGCGCTTACATGTTCAGGTCTGATTCTTCGTGTCTTATTATGCTGCGTTTATGTGGCCCTAGAATCTCAGGCTACATATTTCCCTTTAATATCTAGCCCCTTTAGTCACTACTACTGTATAAAACTACTGTGATGTGTTCTTGTGTCTCAAGTGCAATTTCCAGTCAAGTCAAGCAGATAAATAATGTCAATGAAAATATCTTTTGCAGATGCTGACAGTACTTATCCATCCAGAAATGAGGAGATAAAGGATGAATAAATGTTTAATTCTATTTTGCATGTTAATGTAACCATGGAGCACTCTTGGTCACCAAGCAAATTAATTGTCACAAAATGACAGTCAGTGACACACTGTCTGTGCTGAACCGTTGTCCGTTGAATCAGCCGCCCTGGGCATGGTATTGTAGGAGAAGCAGGCTTCCTTGGCCAAATCCATGACCAACTGTGTTGCATTAGCATATTGAAAGGGTCCTTGGAAAAGCCAGGGCATTGTTTTCTAGCTTCCTGTTGGTTCTTGGCACAGTGTGGATTTGTTTATGCAGTGAAGTTTCTCTTCTCTTGTGAGGGGAGGTGCAGGGCAGGATTTAGAGGCTAGCTTCCTCAGCCCCCAGCTGTGTGACTTTTACAAGTCACAGCCTCTCTGAGCTTTACTTGGTTCATCTGCAAAATGGAGTTGTGACTAATAATTATCATATTTTAAATTAAGATAAAATACACATAAACTAAAATGAAAACTCCTGACTATTTCTAAGGGCACAAGTTCAGGAGATGAATAATTATATCTAAATATAATTGTGATAGTACCAATATCACCATCACTTGCCTAGAAGAGTCATCATGATGATTAAATAAGGAAAAAGGATGGGAAGATGTCTAGTAAAAATAAAGTCTCTTGCAGATACCAGTTGTTACGGTAGGCATGACTTTGTCCCCTCCCTTGACTTGGTTTCCCCACTGGGGACTTAGACTTCACATGCCTCACTCCTAGCACTTTGTGAAATGTGAATTCTTACCTGGCAGACGTTTCCATCTCAGTAGGGAGATAAGCCTTATGCAAAAAGACTAAGTTTTCTCTAGCGAGACAAACTTCATTATGCACATGGAGGTTTTTTTACTTTATCACCCAGGGAGAGAGTCACAGGTAAAATCACTGTGGCTTTTTGTGAGGCCCCGTATTTCTCTCCATCTATCTCTATCTCTTTCTCTATCTACACCTATATCTATATCATATCTTTCTAAATCTATATCATCTATATCTGTATCCATATTCATTTATTTAAAAAGTATTCATCCATTACCTCCAAAGTGCTAGGCACTATTTGAGGTCCTAGGGATACAGCAGTGAATGAGAGAGCAGAATCCCCTATGGGGCTTACATTTCAGTGCAGAAGGCAGACAGCAAGTCAGTAGATATAAGTTATCAAGTAGGAAGTGGCAGATACTATAAAGAAAAATGGCACAATGTAAGGACACGGAGAGTGAGAAAGTGTTGAGAGCCATAGCTGAGTCGGGATGGCTCCTGGCATTTGCCAGAAGGAGTGGTTGAGAGGTGAGCCATTAAGATGATGATAATTAAGTTAAGCTGTGTATAATTGCTGTGACTGGATTATGCTGGATTGAAACAGGCTGTGTATTCAGTTGTATATAGACCCCTGTTGTCTGACAATAGGGTGGCTCCTGCTGCCTCGGGTGCCCGTGCCCGCTACTTTTGAGTTCTCCTGGAGCCCTCTACTTTTGAGTTCTCCTGGAGCCCGGTGGAGGGCGGGGAGAGTTCCCGAGGAGTGCGTGTGGAGTGCCAGTGAGAGTTTGGGCAATAAAGTAGTTCCTGTTTGAACCTACAAGTGCCTCGTGGCGGCTCCATTATTTTGTGCCCAGCCAGACTGTGGCATTTGGTGGCCCTTACGGGAATGAACCCGTGACCTTGGCGTTATCATACTCCTGAATGAAGTAAGGAGATCAGCATGTGCAAGTCTGGTGGGGGGGGGGAGTAAATCAAATCCAACAGCACATTAAAAAGATTATTCACCATGACCAAGTGGGATTCATTCCAGGGATGCAAGGATGGTTCAATATAGGCAAATCAATAAACAGGCTACATCACATCAACAGAATGAAGGATGAAAGCACCTGATCATCCCAATGGATGTAGAAAAGACATCTGATACAATTCAATGTCTCTTCATGATAAAAACTCAAATTGGGAATAGAAGGAACATACCTCAATGTAATAAAAATCATACATCACAAGATAGAATCATACTGAGTGGAAAAGCTGAAGGATTTTTCTCTAAGATCTGAAATAACACATGGATGCCCACTTTCACCACTTTTAATCAACAAAATACTGAAAATCCTTGTGAGAGCAATCAGGCAAGAAAGAAATGAAAGACATCCAAATTGGAAAGCAGGAAGTCACATTATGACTGTCTGTGGATGACATGGTTTCACATACACAACCAAAGATTCCACCTAAAACTGTTAGAAATAATAAACTCAGCCAAGTTGAAGGATACAACACACAAAAAGAATAAACAGGATTGTTATAAATGGCTAGAAAATGATGTGAAGTAGAAATCAAGAAAGCAATCCTGTTTATAATAGCTAAAAAAATTAAAATACCTAGGAATAAATGTAACCAGAGACTTTAACCAAAAATATTTCTACAATGAAAACTGTAAAACATCAATGAGAGAAATTAAAGTGGGCATACCAAAAATGGAATGACATCCCATGTTCATGGATTGGCAGAATCAATTTTGGCAAAATGCCTATGCTACACAAAGTGCCGTATAGATTCAGTAAATCTCTATCAATCAAAATACCAGTGACATTATTCACACTACTAGAGAAAACAACCTTAAAATTTATATGGAAACACACACACACACACACACACACACACAGAGACACCCACCCCCAACCAAACCCAAATAGCTAAATCAATCTTAAACAAAAAGGACAAACAGGAGACATTACGCTACCTGACTTCAAAATACATTACAAATCTACAATAAAAGCTTTAATAATCAGTGCTGGGAAAATTGGATATCCACGTTCAGAAGAATGAAACTAGACCCCTACCTCTCACATATCCAAAATAACCCCCAAAACCAAAAAAAACTCAAACCACTGAAAATGGAGTCAAGACCTAAATGTAAGACCCCAAGCTGTAAAACTACTAGAAGAAAATAGGGGAAATTCTTCAGGGCATTGGAAAGGACCAAGTTTTTTTTGGATAAGATTCCCAAAGCATGGGAAATAAAAGCAAATGAAATTATATCAAACAAAAATGGAAAAAAACCAACAAACAAAATCAACAGAGTGAAGAAACAACCTGCAGAATGGGAGAAAATATTTTCAAACTACACAACTGACAAGAGGTTAATTAACCTGGATATATATAAAGGATTCAAACAACCCAATAACAAAAAGAAAAGCTAAACCAAGTCACCGAATGTTGGGCCCGTGAGTTGGAAAGTAGTCTATGCTGCCTATGTGAGGGGGCTCTCAGGGCTCAGCACACTGAATCCGGATATTTGTGGTTGGAACACTGACCAGTCCCGGCCCCATCACCATGGTAACCTGGCCACCCTCAGGTGCACAGCGTGTTCCTTCCCTTCTGCTTTTTTACCACTGATTTATTTATTAGCCCCTTGGTTGCTGCTCATAAATGTGTTGCTAGCTGTGCATAAAGGCTTGCCTATGAATAATAAAGTGGATCGAGTTCCCTGAAGCTGGTCTGGAAGTCTTCTGGAGGCTGGGTTCCCTCTATTTTCTTTTCTGTGTATATCCTAGAGACAGCCCTGGGCCATGGGGTCAAGATGACACACAACACCTACCATTGTGTTCTGTGTTCCAACCAGCAGGAAGGGGAGAGGAACCGGAGGGCAGGCTGGTTAGTTTTAAGGGTGTGACCTTAGAATCATAGACATTGTTTTATCTTCCATCGGCCATAGTGTTGCCAGATTTAGGCCATGACAAAGAATTCAAAAACCAGTTAAATTTGATTTTCAGCTCACAATCAGTTTTTTTTTCCAAATGAGACCAAAAATGGAAAATAACCAACAAAGAAAACAAAATCAACCGAGTGAAGAAACAACCTGCAGAATGGGGAGAGAAAATATTTTCAAATCACTGGACTTTTAATTTGGGACGTATTTATACTCAAAAGTTATTGGTTGTTTACCTGAAATTCAAAGTTCACTGGGGGTCCTGCTTTTCACCTGCAATTCCACCTGGCCATAACCTGGTCACAGGAATCCACCTCTTTGCTAGACGGTGGGAAACGTCACCTTGAGCTGGTTGGTAATGTGTCCATCCACCACTTGGTGCTTCAATTGCTTTGAAGGAAGAAGGGAAGAATAAATGGGGGGGCGGGGGAAGGGAGGCGATGTGTATCGATTAGCAGTCTTTGCCACAAGGGACATGGTCTCATTCATCTTATATTAGTATTTATCAGGCACTTTTGAATTCAAGTACTGGATAAAGAAGACCAAAAAAGCCTCCTGCTCTCAAAAAGTTTATATATTAACATAAGCCGCAGTAACATTGTAACATGTAGAATTTCAGGTAGTAATAAAGAAGTTCTGAAGAAAAATATGGCCAGGTTCCAAATTTGTTAGGGAAGCTGCTTTTTATTTTATTTTTTTAAATTTTAAAAAAAATTTTTTTAGTTGTCAATGGACCTTTATTTATTTATTTATTTATGTTTTAATTTATTGATATGTGGTGCTGAGAATTGAACCCAGGGCCTCATAATTGCTAGGCAAGTGCTCTACCACTGAGCCACAACCCCAGCCCTGGGAAGCTGCTTTATAAACGGGGAAGTTTCCTTGGGGAGAAGACACTTGAGCTGAGACCTGGTCACGTGAGGGGACAGCCAGGGGCATGGACTTCTTCTGGACCAGTTGGTACAGACGCCTCAGCCTTGGCATGCTTCAGGAGCTAGGGGAAGTCCCACGGAGCTGGCATGCAGGGCCTGAAGGGGACGGCTTAGAAGGCCATGACAAAGAATTCTTTTAAATTCTAGGAAAATTACAAGCTCCTGGAGGATTTGGAACAAGACAGTCATGTGCTTTGACTTTCAAATTTTAAAAAGCTCACTGTGCGAGGTTTAGACAGTGGGCTGCATCAATAAGAGGGGAAGGAAGGAGAAGCAGTAGGTGGATCTTCCAGTGCTGTCATTTGGATAGGGCCCTGGGGCAGGGGGAGGGAGAAGTGGCAGGAGCCAAGAAGTGCAGGTAGGCACCTGGGTCTTCACCTTACAGGAGAGAGACTCCAAGCTGGAGCTGGACTCTGGTGGTGGCGGGGCACGTGGTCTTGCTGCTTTGAGAATGGCAGCCCAGATTCTGACATTGCAGTAGGAATAAGAGAGAGAACAGGGGAGCGAAGGGGACAGTGTTCTCCCTTCCACATGTAGTTCTCTCCAGCACCCAACTCTGAGATTCCGGAGTAATCTTGTCATTGGCTTCCTTAGAACGATGTCTTATCTCACCCTCTATGGAGAAAAAAAAGCGTCTGTGCCAACTGCATCATATTTGGCAACTCTGATACCAGTAGAAATGTCAACTCTGGCAAGAAGGAGGTGATGGGTTTTATTCTTTGTGGTCATCAGGCCCTGGGATGTAGAGGAAAGAGGCTCTGACACAGCAGCCACACCTGGTTCTGAATCTCTTTTACCAGCCTTGGTTTTAATTTTTTTTTTTTTTTTGCATCTGCAAAGTGGGACCGTGGAACAGCTGCTCCACATAGCTGCTGAGCTCTTGAAGAGAGAGGGAAATGTACCTGAGGGGACTCGCAGCCAGTACATGGGATTCCACTTCCCTTCTTTTGCACAACCAGGCAGGCATGGTTGCTGGATATGCAAGGTTTTATGGGATTGTAGTTGCTCTCAGCACTCGTCTTTATCTTCCCACCAGCTCCCTTAGGATCCTAATCTTTTCAACATTCCCCACCCCCTTCCCTCCTCTTTCTATCCTGTCCTGAGGCCTGGAGCCCGCAGACCCCATGGCCTACTTAGAAACTGGAATGAAGAGCAGAGGAGGAAGGCTGGGAGGAGGGATCGGGAGATACGGAAGGCCCTTCCATTAGCCTGATCCCTACAGGAAGGGATTAAAGGGAAAGGCCTTATGAACTTACTGTTCTTTCTTCCTTCCTTCCAGAAGCACACAGCTGATAAGAAGCAAATTAGGAGTGTAAGTTCCTCCCCACCAAGTGCTGTAGAGAGAGCTGGCCTTCTCCTGTTGGCCAGTTAGGCTCAACCCACAGCATTAACTCAGGTGGAAGTCATCACTACCCTTACTGAGGCTGACAGAGACCAGAACCAGAACCTTCAAAAGGGACGGGGAGATGCCACAAGGCCCCTGGCTGCTGCTGTGGGTAAGTGGGGAGCAGATCTCATTTACTGGGTTTCAAATGTAGGCCAGCTGGCCAGAACTTCCTTGGATGTAAAGATTCATAGAGCTGTGGACTCACAGCAGGAAGAAGAGCTTTAGAAACCAGGAGAGCTCTTTTTTCTTTTAAAGATAGAGTGAGAGAGGGGAGAGAGAGAGAGAGAGAATTTTTCAATATTTATTTTTTAGTTTTCAGCGGACACAACATCTTTGTTTGTATGTGGTGCTGAGGATCGAACCCGGGCTGCACGCATGCCAGGCGAGCGCACTACCACTTGAGCCACATCCCCAGCCCCAAGAGAGCTCTTTTTTCTACAAAGAAGGATACTGAAGCCCAGAGAGGGTGGCAAAATAAGGAACTTGCCCCAAATCATACAGCTCAAAGCTCTTGGTGGTCTTTGGGGTCACACACACACACACACACACACACACACACACACACACAGAGAGAGAGAGAGAGAGAGAGAGAGAGAGAGAGAGGTATTCAAAATTTCAATCTATCACTATATTTCTTGGTTAAGTTACTTATTTTTCTAAAGGTTTAGTTTCTCACTTAAAAGGTGGTGCTAAGGGCTGAGGCTGGGGCTCAGTGATAGTGCACTTGCCTGACATGTGTGAGGCACTGGGTTCGATTCTCAGCACCATGTAAAATAAATAAAGATCTACCAATGACTAAAAAAAAATAAAAAAATAAAAAATTTTTAAAAAGGTGGTGCTAATAATAGTCCCTACTTAATAGGGCGATTATGAGGTCTAACAGGGTAACCCATTTGTTATGGCTTAGATATTAGGTGTCCCCCAAAAGCTCATGTGTGAAACAGTACAAAGAAGTTCACAGGTGAAATGATGGGGTTATGAGAGTCTTACCTAATCTGTGCATTAATCCACTGATAGGGATTAACAGGGTGGTAACTGTAGGCACTTAGGGTGTGGCTGAGGGAGTGAATCACTGGGGTATGACTTTGGGTATATATTTTGTCTGTGGTGAGGGGAGTCTCTCTCTCTCTGCTTCCTGATGTGATGTCCTCAGCTGCTTTCCTCCGTCACACCCTTCCAACAGGATATTCTGACTCACCTCAGGCCTGTGGACTGAGACCTCTGAAACCATGAGCCCCAAATAAACTTTTCCTCCTCTAAAATTGATCTTGTCAGGTCTTTTAGTCACAGCAGTGAAAAAGTTAACATACCCTAGTAGGGAACTCGGTGCTTGACACTTACTAAGTGCTGAGTAAATATTGCTGCTTTTCTTTTTTGTGCTGTTAATGATGATGTATTTTGGGGGGTCTCAGGGATGGGTTAGTAGGATAATCCTTCTATTGTTAACATGCTTCGGCCTCTGTAAGGAGGTGGGTTGATTTGCGTTCCCCCTTAAGTGCTAACTCCTGGTGCCTGGGAGCGTATTTGGAAATAGGGTCTTTGCACATGTAATTAAGCTAAGATGCAGTCCTTCACCCGATGACCAATGCTAAAGAACTGGATTTCTTTCTTCTCTATAAGAAGTGGGAAGCCTGGATTCAGACATCTGGGAAAACCTGTGTGGAGACAGAGGCAGAGATTGGGATGACGGTGCCACAGACCAAGGTGAACACAGAAGGTGTTCTGTCTTCAGGTGAGGTGAGGGCCGGGAGAGTATCAGTCTCCCCACACAGAAACAAGGAAGGGTTCTGTCTAGAGCTTTTAAGGGACCTGCCAGCCACCTGATTTAGGACTTTTAGCTTCCCCTCTGGGCAACACTCAGTTTCTGTAGTTTTAAGCCACCCGTTTGTGGTGATCTGTTATGGTGGCCCTAGGAAACCAGTACAGAGAATCTCAGTGAGAGGGATCCTGCTTTGCGCCCCCCATTTAGGCATCTGGTGGATACTGTGAGCATTCATGTGTGAATCAGCCACTGAGCAATAACTCCCCACAGAGATCTTGGAATTTGCCTCCTGACTTGGTGATGCCCAAGGCCCACGCACATGTTGGTTGCAAGGGGACACAAGTGCCACAGTTGAGGAGAGCCAGAGTTGTCATGGTGGGCCAGATGTTGGAGATCACAGAATGGCAAGCACCCTCTGGGAAGAGACCAAGGGGACACTATTGGTCAGAGGACAAAGACGTCTGTGGCTAATCTGTCCCAGTTGTGTTAACCCACTCTCCTTCCCTGTCGAGTGGGTGTTGGGGGGAGACTCGGAGACACTGGGGTTGATACAGGTGTGGAGAAGGCCTCTTTCTTCAGGTGAGGTGAGGGCCAGGAGAGCATCAGTTCTCCACACAGTGAAATTACACCAGGTGCCTGAACTTCCCAGCGTCAGCCAGGTGTCTGTGAGTTCCTTTGTGTTGCCCCAGGAAGGTCCTGGGAGATGGAGGAGTCCTTTTCTAGGACAGAATCCCACCACCCCTGATGCCCACTAGCGCCTTCTTCTCTGCCTCTTTTTTCCCGGCAATGGGGCTGGCAGGTGCATGCCAGGTCCTCCCCCACAGAGCTGCACCTCCAGCACCGAGCAGCTCTGACGTTCTCTCCTGCCTTCTTCAACCAGGAGGGAAACAAAATTCACAGACAGAAACCATAAATCAGTTTCAATATTCACTGCCAAAGCTACTACTATGGGAAGTATTAGGATTAGCTTTGAAAGAAGAGATAATACATCAGGAGAAGGTAGGCAGTTTTCTCAGTTCCTGATTCAGGGGTGAAGGCCAGTGGGAGGTGGGGGCAAGGGCCTGTTCAGTGAGGGGCCCATCCACCAAGGACTTCTGTGCCTGGGCTGAAGTTTGTGGTTTGGACTGCTGGGCTCCAATCAAAACCAGTGCCATTTTGACTCTGAACCTTTGCAACCCAAATCAAAAGAGTGACATCATTAGGATTTCCTAGGCCATCCACTCAGGGGAAGCCTCGATTCTTAGCCCATTGATGGAGAAGCCTTGTTAGGCGAAAGTGTGGGACAGGGAACTGATCAGTCAAGGAGGCAAGAGTTCAGTGGCAGCACGTGGCAGGCTGGGTGGTCGGGGAAGGCACTGAGAGGTCAAGAGTCTCTGCCCTGTTGCTTTGAGAATTGGACTCTGGCCTGCAGGATGAGGGGCTTTTGAGGATTGCTGCAGAAGAGAGTCCCCTCACGTGGAGTGTCCACTGCTGGCAATTCCAGGGAGACAGAGGATTGATGGTTTCTAGAGGATGGGGAGAGGGAGGAATGGCAACGGGTTTTCTTTTAGCGTGGAGTGAATAGGTAGAAGTGGTGAGAAACCAGGTGGACTGTGGTTGTACAACATCGTGTTACTAAATACCCAAGCAGCACATTTTATATTATGTGAATTTTAGTTCAAAAAAACCCAGAAACTCAGGCAGAACTCTTTTTCTGGATGGCCTCTGTGGACAGACAGCCGGCTGCACTATGAGCCAATGCAGTGCCCTCTATGTGGATACCTCTATCTTCTGGCCTGCCCTGTCCTTCCCACTCTGAGAAGAGGCCACAGAGCTGCCTCCACCAACCCCACCTGATAATGAGCATGGGCTTCCTGCAACCCTCACCCACGTATAAGTCCTGATCCTGCCACCCACAGGGTGGATCTGAAGCCACATGTCCCTGGGCTTCAGTTCCCTTCTTTGTTAAGTGGGGATGACAACGTCTACCTCACAAGATTGTGGGGGAATGAACTAAGTGTGTCAAGTATTTATCACAACGCAGGACACATCATCACCACTCAGTAAGTGGAAGCGGCTATACAAATGATAATCCTGTTGTCTACACCATCTGCCCCAGCACCGTTTGGATTGCCAAGATCCAGGTGTAGAAAGAATTTTTTTCTAATGGGGTGACTATTTCATGTACAACCAGAGAAGTGAAAAATTCTGCTCCATTTGTGTACAATGAATCGGAGAAGGGTTTTCTACTGTCTTGTATAACTGATTAGAACTAATAAATATATTTAAAAAAAAGAATTTTTTTCTTTGGCTAAGACCTTTAAACAGAATCCTCAACCCCACAGCGTTTTGTTTTCCACCCTGGCTGAGAGAATCTTGAACCAATTGAAAAATAAGACAGAAGTCCAAGGAGAGGGTTAGGAAGGTATCACCATCTTATGGATCAAACTGATTCTGGGGTTTAAAGGGATTTCTTCCAGTTGAACCCCAGATCGTGACTTCTCACCCATCACAGAAAAAGCCAGGGCTGGCCAGACCAGCGTCTGCTCCTGCTGAATGTCATCCTCTTAGCTCCGGGAACGCAGCAGCCAGCTCTCAGAAAGGGAGCTTATTCCAAAGCCCACCTCCCAGAGCAGGGATGGGCCTCCAGGAGGGAGGCCAGGAACGTGGCCACCAGGGGGCAGCCTTCTGAGTGCAACCGAAGGAGGCAGGGCAGTTGGCTGGCTGTGGGCCCATGAGTGTCTCCGTAGGGAGCAGGGGGAGGCTCCTGGGCCCTAGGCTGGTGATCCCACCATGTTCTGCCTGGTCTGCCATGGGAGTGCACATTCTCCAGGGGGTGACTCCTTCCTTTACCTCACTGAGCACTTCTTCATTACCAGAGGAAGAAGAAGAGCACACACACACAAAGCCTGCAAGGAGCCTCGTTCTATCCAACCTTAGGGCAATTCCAAAGCACAGTACAGGCCATCCGCTCAATGGAATGTTAGGAAGCCGTTTAGAATGGCGGGTCTGCAAAGAGTGTGTTACCGCGTGGGAATCATGTAGCATCATGTGATGATGAACTGCACACAGCATGTGAACTCAGCCATGTTAAGATTTGTCCAAGGAAACTGAAAAATTTGAGGGGAAATTTCTAAAATAGTCATCGTGGTTGTCTTGTTCGTTTTCCCTCTCCCTAGAGCTAACGAGTGTTTCTGCAATAAGCAGGTATTTCCTTTGCAATGGGAAAACCCAACTTTATTAAAAAAAAATAGAACTAGTTATACAATAGCAAGGGTTATATATTACCAGTCAAACCAACAATTAGAACTCCATAGATTCATGAGATTGCAGAATGCTAAGGTGGCAAGGAACCCTAGAGATTTTCCTAGTTTGAGGATTTTTAAATAGTTTATTTTTATTTATTTATTATTATTTTTTAGTCACAGATCCTTCTGAGAATCTTCTAGAAACTATGACTTTTTTTCTCAGAACATATATACATATCGTCATTTAAGTGACTTTTTGTTTCAAGTTACACAAAGCTCTGATCAAAGCATCTTAAATAATGGAGGAAATTCATTGGCTTATATAACTAAACAATTTAGGGGGATCAGGTGAAGCTTGAGCTAGCACTTGAATAATTTCACCAACACTGTCATTTCTTCTCTCTCTGCCATGCCTCCTACAGTATTGGCTTCATCCCAAGACTGGATCACCTGTGGGCTCCAAGATGACTGGTGGATGCACTTGAAATGTAATTCTTAACATTTATGTCCAGCAAGAAAGAATCTGTTTCTGCATTGCTAGCAAATGTCATAATATTTGATGCAATTATAAAGTTTAGATGCATGCTTATCCCTGAACTAATACTTCAACCAGGAAATAGAAAACCAATCACCTTAGTTCAGTTACTTGTTGTGCCTGAAGCTGATATGGAATTAATGTCCTTGGGACTACATTACTCTCCACATACAAATTGAAGACATAAATGTCCTTATACACACAACTCTCTGCATATAATTTATCCTTTTTGTTTTGTTTCTAGTATTGGGGACTGAACCCACGGGCACTCTATCACTGAACTACATTCCCAAGCTCTTTATATTTTTTTCTTTAGAAGCAGGGTCTCAATAAGTTGCCCAGGCTGGTCCCAAATATGCTATCCTCCTGCCTCGACCTCCTAAGTAGCTGGGATTATGGGTATGCACCACTGCCCTGTTAGCCTTATTATTGAACTCCCTGAAATTCTGCAGATTAAGAATTCCTGGTCTACTATCACCCTCCTAGTTTAGCGATCAGGACTTAGAGACCCAGAAAGAAGTCATAAATATCCAAAGCCACAAGGTCCACTGTCTGCCTGCCCCACACTCCTTCCCAGTAAGAAGTCAGAGATGAGTACATAATAAGTTAGACACTTCGCAGATCCCAAAGCTTCCTGAAGACCAAGACCAGTTTGCATTTGAATGAAGAGACAGGGAAGGCCTTATATCCAGGGGCCAGAAGTGTCCAGAAGGGGTGAGGCAGCTGCCCTGAGCGGCGGCTAGATGTCCCCCATGTAACCCTGTGTGGAAGGAAAACATTCAAAGCAAGGAGAGAGGATCAGCAGTTCCATTACTCACACCCGTATCTGGAAGATAATCATTGTAATTTCCCTTCCAAGATCCCTGCTTGCTCGGAAACGACTATTCTAATAAGCACTTGTTTATGAAACAGCGCAGTAATTGGATTGGAATGTGAATTATTAAACTGGATGTGGGGTGGCAAGGCTCACCAGGTGTTTAATGATTATGTTCAAGTGTGTGGGGCCGGCCTGGTTGGTTGAGAAGATAATACTCCCAGGAAGAAAATCGTTTCAGTGTGGGTCAGGGCGGGAGTGTCTTCCACAAATTTCTGAAATAGCTGTGCAGAAGAGGCCTTGCAAGGGACCGGGTTCAGCTGCCTCCTTTTAGAGATGGGGAAAGTGAGACCCAGCATGGATTTGTTGAAGGCTTGCAGTTCATTGCTGCTTTATCCATTTTCCCATGGTATGCACAAATCCCCAGGCAGAACCCTTACTTTGGCTTATCTAAACCACCAGTTCTTTGTCCCCCTACCTACCTGGAGAGACTGGAAAACTTTTTTTTTTTTTTTTTTTTTTTTGCATTAATGGGTATTGAACTCAGGATTTTACACATGCGAGGCAAGCACTCTACCACTGAGCTATATCCCCAACCCCAGCTCACCGTTTTGATTACTGCTAAGATTCCTGTCGCAAGGTCAGTTCCACCAGGTGGCTGCCATGCAACTGGGGGCTGTGGAGGCGGGTGGTGGGGATGTGGGCGTCTCCAGGGTCCTAACGTGTTGAGAGCCACAGCCGAAGGGGCCCCAGCAAACTTCCAGCTTCCAGCAAACTTCCAGCTGCGGGCTGATGATTGGTTCACAGCGGCCCCAGCAACATCTAGCTGATTGGCTCCTCTGTGGTGATGCTCATTGCTGTTTCCCTGCCCTTTCAGACCACGGAGCTGCTCACTGGGGGACTTCTTTGGCTCCGCCCATGCGACCCAGCCAATCAGCCTCAAGAGCAGGAGGATTGTGGGAGGTGGAGAGGTGTGTGTTGGGGTGAGAGGCTTGTGGGAAGCCGGTGGTGGCAGTTGGCTCTGAGAGTTTTTCCTGAGGAGCTGTGTGGTTTGGCGTGTGTGGTTCTAAAAATAAACTTAGTTTCTTTTGACAAGTGGCTCCTGAATTGTGCCCAGCCAGACTGCGGCACTAATGGGCAGTGGGAGCCATTGCTTTATAACCCGGGGATTGCAGCCATAGCAGCCTGTCCTTGAGCTCTTGTTCTGTCTCTTCTCCTTGGAGACCCAGATTTCTGTCCTTGGCCTTCCGACGCTCACAGTCTCTCTCTTTCTTTAGCTCATTGCCTGTGTTTAATATCTTTCTATTTGTTAACGCAGTGATTTCTGCTTCTTACACTCACCTGTGAAGTCCAAAAGTAACACCGTCACCTTCATCCATCTGCCCACGGTTGACTTTCCTTCTGTGTAGTCTGGATCTGGACTTTCCCTCAAAGGCCCGGGTGTGGAAGGCTGGCCCCCAGCCCACGGTGCTCCTGGGAGGCAGTGGAACTTCAAGAGGTGGGACCTAGCGGTGGAGCTTCTCTTCATTGAGGGTATGATTTTGAAGAAATGGGGGACCCTGGCCCCTTCCTCTTCTTCTTTTTTTGCTCCCTGGCCATGATCTCAGCCGTTCTGCTCCACCCCCCACTTCCCACCATAGTATGCTTCCTGGCCACAGGCCCAGAAGGCCAGATGACCATGGACTGAAACTTCCAAATCTGTGAGCCACATTAAACCTTTTCCCTTTATAAATTGATCATCTCAGCTCTTTGTTCTAGTGATGGAAATCGGATTCACACACCTTCATCCATCCTCTTTCCCCACTTCGTCCCAGTGAACTCAAATTTGGAGATAGTTTGGGCTTTTCTTCTACTATTCTCATATACAATCAAATCTTATAGATTCTACTTTTTATGGTAGTCAGCCTGTTTTATAGGATCCCTTTAGATTGGATTAATGAACAGAGAGAATGTGAAGACTTGTCTATCTGTAATGGGCATCAGGCATGGTTGGATCTAGGAATTTAGTCAATGCCATTGGGACTTGTTCTGTCTCTCCTTTGCCAGGCTGTGCTTTCTGCCTGTCTCTCTCCAGTGGTATACTGGAGCATCGTGACAGCTCTAGGCTCACATGAGCTTCTGTGAGAAGCCAGGCATGGTGGTGCACACCTGTAATCCCAGCTACTCAGGGGGCTGAGTAAGGTGGGAGGATCACAAGTTCAAGGCCAGCCTCAAAATATGATAAACAGGGCTGAAGGAGTAGCTGCGTAGCATGTACAAGGTCTTGGGTTCAACTCCGAGTACTGGAAAAAGGTTCTAGATAAAGTCTTTGTGGGTAAAACTGACCTTACCACTTGTTATAGGTTGAATTGTGTTTCCTCTAAAAGATGCGCTAAAGTCCTAACCTCTGGTACTTCAGAATGTGACCTTACTTGCAGATGTAATGAGTTGAGTCATGATAATGTAACAGTAGAGTGGCCCTTAGTCCAATATGGCTGGTGGCCTTATAAGGAGAAGAGAGAGAGGCACAGGACAACACCACCAGACACACAGACAGGGAGGGACTGTGTGTGTGTGTGTGTGTGTGTGTGAAGATGGAGGCAGTGCTGCCCCAAACCCAGAAGCTAGTGGAGGTGGGGAAGCATCTCTCCGGGGGCCTGTAGGGGACAATGGCTCTGCTGGTGCCTCAATTTCAGGCTTCTATCTTCCAGAAGTGGGAGAAAATTAATTTATTTGGGGTACTGGGGATTGAACCCAGGGGCATTTAACCACTGAGCTGCATCCCAGCCCTGTTTTATATTTTATTGAGAGTCAGGGCCTCACTGAGTTGCTTAATGCCTTGCTAAATTTCTGAGGCTGGTGTTAACTTGTGATCCTCTTGCCTCAGCCTCCTGAGCCACTGGGATTACAGGTGTGCACCGCCATTCCTGGCAAATTTCTGTTGTTTTAAGCCACCTACTCCGTGATTCTTTGCAATGGCAGCCCCCACTGTTTCAACCCCCACTATTGCCAGGCAACTGGAATAAGATGCTTGGCCAGGCCTTGGTCCCCCTGTCCACCCCATGTGTCATTTTTCACTCCAGCAATATGGACTGGGAGGGAGGGAATTCTGGATCCATAGAGAAGATTTGGGGGGCATGTTCCAGAAAAGGGGGACTGGAAGCTCCATTGGTGAGAACTAAGGTGTCCACTGTCACTCGAGAGCCCTATTTTAGGTCCCAGCGCTTCTTGCATGAACTGCTGATATAATCCCCCAACCGCCCTTGAGTTCCTTCTCTTCCTCTTCCAGCTCATCTAATATGAGATGTTGGATTATCGGTCCTCGTTTTGGGTTTCAATCTTTCCACTCTCTGTGAAAAATCCTTCCAGGGCTCTCCAAACCAGCAGAGTTAAGGTTCCATGCTTAAAAGGTAATTTGAAGCTGGCTTCCACCACCCCTCCATTTCCTTATGGATTTGTTTGTTTAGATGTATGTGTGTGTGTGTGTGTGTGTGTGTGTGTGTGTGTGTGTGCGGTGTTGGGGATTGAGTCCAAAGTCAACTCACTCTTGAGGTCTAAATCAAACTAAGTCTCTTCCAAGAATCTTTCCAGATTGAAGAGAAGCTTCCAGACGTCGTCTGAGCTGGAAGTTTTCAGCAGACCTAATTCCCGCCCCCCCTCCATTTCCGCTAAGGCTCTTGTGTTAGTTTTCTACGGCTTCCACAAGAAAATACTGCAGAGTTGGTGCTTTACCACAGGAGTTCATTTTCTCACCATTCTAGAGGCTGGAAGTTCAAGGTCAAGGTGTCAGGAGGGCTTTCCGTGTCTTGCAGAGCCTGTCTTCTCTCTGCACCCTCACACGGCCTTTTGATTCCAAGAATCAAATGAAAATAGAAAGCGGTGATTAAGTTAAAATGAGGCCATTAGGAAGCCCCGATCCAATAGACTGGCGCCTTGTAAGAAGAAAGACAGCATGGCGGGGGTGGGGGGTGGGGGGTGGGGGGTGGGGGGTGGGGGGGTGGCAGTGGCGAGCCCCACACGCTCTACCCACCCTGACTGTTCCCAGGCCCTGTCTGTTCAGAGTGTCCTTCTCCACTGGGCTGAGTCTTTCCTCCTTCATCTCTCTCCACTCCAGCCCTTTGCTGTGCCACCATGCAGGTAGCACTGGGTCTTTCTGTGTCCCCCTCTGCTGTGTCATCCAAAGCCTGTGGATTTTTTCCAAGTCTCCGTCTACACTGGAGCTCCAGCATTTCCCCAGTCCCCCATACACCTCCACGAGTAGCTTCTCTTCAGTTGTGGTGTTTTGTTTTTGTTTTGGCTGGTGCTGGGGACTGGACCCAGGGCCTTGTGCATGCTGGGCAAGCTCCCTACCAACTGAGATATCTTCAGCCCCTTTCCAGGTGTTTTGATTCAGTCCTGTGGAGAAATGGGTGGGAGCCGGGTGCCTCTCATCCACCATCTTGAGTCTATTAATCACCTCTTTGAAGGACCTCTCCAGATATAGTCCCAGGGATGGGGGCCCACCCAAATGGCCCCATGTAACCTTAACATCTCTTTAAAGACCTCATTTATGAAAAATGTTATATTTTGGGATACTGGGGGTTTGTGACTTCAATATCAAGTATTTTACTGGGATACAACTGAGACCATAACAGTACTTAATACTTTCTATTTTGCTTTTTGAATATATGTATGCTCAATTTTTTTTTAGGGTAGCAGGGAATTGAACCCAGGGGTACTTAACCACAGAACCACATCCTCAGCCCTTATTTTTTTTTTAAAAAAACATTTTATTTAGAGACAGGGTCTTGCTAAATTTCTCAGGGCCTCAATAAGTTGCTGAGGCTGGCTTTGAACTCTTGATCTTCCTGCCTCAGTCTCCTGAGTTGCTGGTATTACATGAGTTTGCCACCCTGACGGGCTCTATGCTCATTTTAAGTCTTAGAAGATGGTAAGTGACTCACAGGTAGAAGGTGTACCTGTCTATATCCTTTTATCTCCCTCAGTGTTTAATAAGTTTTCGTGGACTTACTAAATGCTCAGAATTTTTGTTGAATGAATGAATGAATGATATATAAAATGATTTTTTTGATTAATAAGAATTTTCATTTCCTGCCAGGCACATGCCTATAATCCCAGTGTCTCGGGAAGCCGAGGCAGGAGGATTGCAAGTTCAAAGTCAACCTCAGCCACTTAATGAGACTCTGTCTCAAAAAAAAATTTCATTTTCCAAATTTTATATAAAAAAGTTATCTAGTGGTGGTAACTTTTGGGTTTGATGTTAAGATCCACAGTTTCCCCAGCCCCCCAACTCTGTCACTCTGTGTTCTTGAACAAGTCACTGAATCTCTGGGTCTGTGCTTCCTCATCTGTTAAATGGGGATACAGATGTTTTAAATGATGTTTATGAATATTAATGAAATAGTTTAGTCATTCAAAATATTTTTGCAGCACCAACTATATATACCAGGCACTGCTCTAGGCACTGGGGATACCGTGGTGAACCAGCCAGCAAGGTTCCTATCCCCATGGTTCTTGTGAGGCAGCTGACGGCAAGGTTGGAGCACAGAAAACCCTTGCAGGAAGTGCTGAGTTCTGTGTGGATGTTAAAGCACAGGCCGATCAGTGCAGGTGCAGGCTCACCTCCTGGAAAAGTGTTTAGTGACCTCTCCAAGGAGGTGATATTTGACTGATGTGAAGAAGGAGAAAGATGCATCTGTTCTGTCCTTGTGGGCTGGGGAGACGGGCATTCCAGGCAGATGAACCAGCAAAGGCCCTGGGGGGTCGGGGAGTGTGACCATCACCTGAGCTGGCAGAGCCATGACTTTAAAGAGGCTCAGTCCCTGCGCAGCCTCCCCAGGCCTCACAGCAAGACCCAGGGAGCTGGGGCTCTACTTCTGACTCCACCCAGGTGCTCACCTGGGACATCACTCTGCTTGCATGCAGACTCGGCCACCTTGCCTCTTCCCTGCCCCTTCAGGCTGCCTGTGCTCAGAGAGGATCGAATGAGACGTGGGTCAAGATGCTAGGAAAATCTGAGGTGCTGCCGGAGTTCCTGGTGGCCTCATCATGTGGAAACGCATTGCCCACCATCAGGGGATGTGGACTTTGAGTTTAGCAACTAGCTGGCGGATGGGAATTCCTTATGGAAAGCGGCTGTCACACCAGCTCAGACCTCAAATAATGCCTGTGCCAAAGCAAACTGATAAGATTTAAATGGATGTGGCCTCAGGGATTTAAAACCTGCCTTTCGTAAGTGTTGAACTCTAACTTTCTTTTCTAATGAGCTCTATACCTGTTTGGTATGTGCAATTGCCTTGTTGGGGCTTTTGGGTGCTGATGAGACTATTGGGTTAGGCGTGTGTGTGTGTGTGTGTGTGTGTGTGTGTGTGTGTGTGTTTGCATTGTAAAAGGGTCTTCTGCCCAGTTACCAAGCATTCTACTGCTGCCAGTGAACTGTACACATTATTTCTTCCATGATGCAGTTGTACCCAGATGCATCTAAATGATACAACAACAGACCATTAATTCCAGTTTTTTTTTTCTTTCTTTCGGTACTGGGAGTGAACCTAGGAGCACTCTAACTCTGAGCTACATCCACAGCCCTTTTTAGTTTTCACTTTGAGACAAGTTCTCACTAAGTGAACCAGACTGGCCTTGAACATGCAATCCTCTTACCTCAGCCTCCTGAGTAGATAGGGTGGCAGGTGTGCACCACCAGGCTTGGCTTCTTCCCAGTTGTTGGCCGTAGCACGTATTTCCTTTGAACTTGTTCTCCGGTGTCCCCCTCCACCCCCTGAACCACTTCCCTACATCTTTTGCCCCCCCCATCTCATCTGCTTGATGCTTACATTTTTGTAATTTAAACATCCTTAAGTGCCCAGCGACTCCTGTTCCTCACTTCAGGACTCACTCTGAAGGCTGGCTGGGAGGCGAGGCCTTTGAGATAATGGATGTGCATGCAGGACAGGTCACCAGTGCTGAGAGAGAGTCTGTGACTGTCAGGGAAGAGGAGCATACTTCCCACTTTTACCTGTGTGAAGGCAGAAGCGCCAGGGGCATTGTATGCAGTCTGAGTTTAGAACATAACTAGGGTTGTGCTGAAATCCTTCCCGAGCTGTGGAAGCTTAGAGAATTCATCGTCTCCTCCCTCTGCCTCTTCCCACCTGGGTATCTGGGTCCGACTCTTGCTCTCTGGCTTCTGTGTCTCTCAGTCTCTCTTTGTCTTGTTCTCTGTTGCCTCCGCCCTACCCTACATCCCCTCCTGATTGGCCACAGTGGGATGAAGCTCTGTTCAGTGAAGGGGCATATCAAACCAACAGCAATGGTGACTTTTATTTTTTCAAGGAAAGTTATCAGTTATGAGTAGGTAGGTAATTAAAGATCAAAAGAATCCTATTTCCCCAAACTAATGAGTGGATTTCAGAAGGAGGTGAAACAGAGATAGTAGGCATTTTAAAAAGAGAAGGGTGAAGAGCTGGAGGTACAAAGCTCTGGACCGAGGTGGCTTCTTGCTTTGGGTTCAGAGTCTTGAGCAACTGGGTACCACGTGGAGGGTGGGCAGCCTGGGCAAGAGTGCCCAGGAAGGTTAGCCGCTGGGGGCTGCTGGATGGGCTTTTGTAGTCCAAAGGGTTAATACTAACTCAACAGCTGCTGCCAGACTGGCTTCTTTTTTCCAGCATCAGTGCCTGCTGTCAGTCTCCTGCTGGTCTCAGTATCCTGGGGCTTTCAGAGGACAACGCAGCCAGGAGGATTCCCCAGACACCCTGGAGCAAGCCTCTCCTGAAGCCCTCATCCTTGCACATTTCCTGGGTTTATTTGTCCAGGGAGGTGCAACAGCTGTTATGCTAATTTTCTCTATCTCTTTTGTGTTTCTCTCTCTCACACCCACACCCTGCAGAAGCCTCATTCCCCCCAAGCACATTCTCAGCGACAGACTCTTGTGGAAGCACATTTGGCTAGTTAATGGGGGAAAAGGACTAGTGTTATAGAATTGATGAGTTCAAGGAGTTATGGAACAGTCTGTTCAACATAGAAAAATTAGAAAATATAAACATAAAACCAAAATTCCACATATTTATTTTTAAGTTAAATCCTAGCTTTTTAAAATTGAAAAAAATGATCTACAAACAGGAAAGACATAGTCATACACAATGGATGTGGTGTATGACTGGTGGTGCACGTCTGTATTCCTAGTGATTTGGGAGGCTGAGACAGAAAAATTGCACTTTGGAAGCCAGCCTCAGCAACTTAGCAAAGTCCTAAGCAACTTAGTGAGACCCTGTCTTAAAAAAAATTAAAAAATTAAAAGGACTGGGGATGTAACTTGGTGGCTAAATCCCCAGTATTGCAAAAAATGAATAGAAAATAAACAAAATCAAAGCTAAAAAAGTTACTCATAAACTTCAGAATGTTCTGAAATTAAGGGCAAGATCCCTGTCACTGAATCTCTAGTCTTTTTCTCTTTTCTTTTTGTAACAGGAATTAAACCCAGAGGTTCTTTACCACTGAGCCACATCCCCGGCACATTTATTTATTTATTTAAGTTGCTTAGGGCATCACTAAGTTGCTGAGGCTGACTTTGAACTGGTGAGCCTCCTGCCTCAGCCTCCCAAACTGCTGGGATTACCAGTGTGCACTAACATGTCTGGCTCAATCTTTTACTCTTAAGATAGAATATTCCAGAGATTTCCTGTGATTGTAGATGCAATCTTAAAAAAAAACAAAAACAAAAACAAAAAAAACCACGCAATCAAGATGAACACACTGTTCTACACCTTGTTTTTTTTTTTCCCAGAAGAAAGTGTTCATGTATTTATTACCAAACTGACCTACTAATGCAGAGTGTAGAAACAAAGAGAAAAATCATATTCCCCGTAAAACATGTCCACCTGTCCAGAGAGTGGTGGCTTTTCAGCTTGATATGGCATAATGACAGTGACCTTGCTATAGTGTAAATGGGCATGTCCTGCCATGAGCAAGTCCTCCTGGGCCCAGCTGGGTCCTTCTCCTATGTCTCCTCTTGGAGTGGAACCTGACTCTCCTGCCAGTGCTCATCCAAATCCACAGGTGAATGAGCAATTTTGCTTCTGTATCTTGGCCAGGAATTGCTTGATCCTGAGAGTCTCGAAGGAGGACACAGGAAGGAGTGGAGACAGGCACACACACCACGCCAGGGTAGAGCGAAGGAGCTGCCTTGCGTTTATCTTCATTGCATTCCAGACACCTTCCCACGACAGCACACACGGAAGACTTGTTGAGCGTGGCCAGCACTCCTTAGCTGCTGTGTGCGGTTATGAGAGACCATGCCAACCTGCGAATGACTCTGCAATACATATTAGAACAGAAAGAAGTAAGACAAGACAGAACACCAGAGACACTCAGCACCACCAGGCAATGGTATTTCGTTATTCAATAGTTGATTATATTCATGCCATCTTTGTGGAAGGTTGTGGAAAATAAATCGATTTTCTCCTCTCTCACCTGAGCTCTCCCACCATACAAACCCCTGACAGCTGAATCACCTCCCTTGATGTCAGCAGGGGCACGACCCCCGTGCCCTGGCGATACGTGGACTCCGTCACATTTTGTTGGAGGACCCAGGAAAGAACACACCTGCCTCCCTGAGCCCGAATGGAGTTGGCCTTGAGGGCAGGTGTTGAGGGCAGGTGTTGAGGACAGGCGTTGAGGGTTTGCTCATGTGGAGTTCTGATGGGTGTAGAGAACATTGCCTTTTATGGGTTGAATCTGGAATGTCCCTCAAAGTCCCCTGTGTTGAAGGCTTGGGCCTCAGGATAGCAATGTTCAAAGGTGGAGCTTTTGATGAATGATTGGGTGATGAGGGCGCTAACTTCATCAGTGGATGGATCCGTCAGTACGTTCATAATTTGAACGAAGTTTTGGAAGGTAATGGAACTGCAGGAGGCAGGAGCTGGTTGGAGGAGTGGGCCTTTGGGGAGTGTGTCCTTGGGGCCTCTACCTTGTCCTCGGCTCCTTCCTTTCTCTCTGCTTCCTGGCCACCATGATCCTCTGCCTCACTGCAGGCCCACAGCAACAGGGCCAAGTGATGAAGGACTGAAATCTCCGAAACTGTGAGCCAAAGTAAATCTTTTCTCCTCTACATTATTTTTCTCAGGTATTTTGTCACAGCAATGAAAAAAAATGCCTCTTTCTTAATATATGGGGTCTGGAGAAGAAACTCCTCCTACACAGGTTTGTGGGTAGGCCTGTGCCCTGATATGGTTATTAAAATTACATCCATACAGTTAGCAATTACTGCTACTCTGAGTTTCTAGTGCTCTGTCTCTATGACTCCCTTCACCCTGTTCCTCTCCAAGGATCACCTCACTGGCCCTTCCCCTGATCCAACAATCAAAAGGTGAATGTCAAGTAAAGCCAGGGCCTCCAGAACACTGCTCCAGACCTATTGCCTGTGCCTGTTCTAATTGGCATAGAGGGGATGGTGGATGTGTCAATCAAGCTGTTAAAAGCTTTCAGTGTTATCCTGCTTATGAGTAATAGTCAGTGTAAGCAACACCCCAGCTTCTGCAGAGACAGTTTTGTGACAGGGAGACTAGTGCTGAGCAGAGTAAGTATTATGAGAAAACAAAGCCCAGGTGTCAGCTGAGATGCTACAGGCCACACCCACTTCACTAGGTGGCGTCCTGAGAGCCACTTTGACCACTTTGGTTTCTCCAGAACAAGCATTTCTGGCAGGACCCCAGCAGCAAGGCAAACTGGAATTGTGGCAGGCGGTTATGTTGCAACCACCTAGCCACGATACCTGGAGAGCCGAGTTTAGGAGCTCGAGAAGATTCTGCTGGACAGCGGTGGAACACTCAGAAAGACACAGGGTTGGTGCCGACTCTTCCTTCTTTGTCACTATTGTAGACAAGTCCCTTCTTAATGAAACCGAAAACATAGTGAATGTAATTTAATTGGGTAGATCAGGTGGAAGTGGAATAAATTGCTTTTCTCTCCTTAATTCTCTTAGGTACCCAGGGACCAATTGGAACAAAACATAATCTGACTCATTGGAGATAAATATCTATAAACACATTTTCTCCTTCCAGTCTTTTTTTTTTCCTGGACAGCTAAATATAAATAGGTGGGTGTATTTTTATAAAATTGAAATGATTCTGTTTTACTTAGTTTTGTATTCTGCTGTTTATACCTGGCATTATATTAGAAGCAATGAATAGGTCATTAAATATGCTTCTAGAACAGAATATTTCATATTTGTGTAATATTTTATCACAGAGCTATATCAACATTTATTTAACAGTTCTCTTATTTACGTGATTCCCAAGATTTGGCTAATATAAATAGCTGTGTGATCGTCATATCTTTTTAAAACATCCTTGCCTAAGAATAAAGAATCTCATCTTCAGAGGTATTTCTTTCTTATTTTGTTCATATGACAACATATCAACTTAGATGCGGCCATTATGCTTAATTTTCCTTCCATCCGTTTTATGGTCCTTGCACTAATTGGCTCCTTAAATTCTCTTTGAACCCTCCCTTAGCTCAATGAGAGAATCCAGAGGCCAATCAGCAGCTCTGGTCTCTGGGAACCTCTCTGATTTATGGATTTTCTGGACAAAGGGGCAGATTGTGGCTACTGCCAGTCGCTCCTAAGTTTGTAGGTGTAGTGTAAGTATCTAACATGGGAGGGAGTCTTTCTTCCTGTCGCCTCCTGCTTCTCTCTTCTCCCCTCTCTCATTTTCTCTCTCTGAAGTGGGAGAGATTGGCATAACCAAAGTCTCTGCTCACATCTGGACCCATGAAATGTGGGCCAGCTAAGTTGGGTTACATAAACGAGCATAGCAAATTCTGCTACAGCCTTGTGCTGAATGGGAGGAAGAAGAAGGTTCTAGAAAAATAGACTGGCCAGACAGGGTCTCTGACAATGAAGTCCCCTAAGACAGGTTCTGATCCAGGCTCTGCTACTAACCTGCTGTTTGAATTTAAGCCACTCCGCCTCCTCCAGGACTCAACGTGCTGATCTTGGAGAGTAGACAGTTGGACTGACTGGTCCCCAGATTCCCCCGAGGGTTCTTTGGCTTGTTGGTAAGGTCGAGGCTGTCAGCGAGGGCGTCTGTCTCATGGCATGTGTCTTCTGGCTAGCGGACTTCTCCAGTCCAGGTTTGTGATGAGTTCCTTGACTCCCATCTGCTCCACCGGGCCACAGTGGAGACCCTGACATTTGCAGTTGACTTTCAAGAAAGATAAGCGTGAGTGTTTCTTGCTTTACATTGTAAGTGACATGGGAGTCAGAGGATTTGGGACAGTCATTTTCCCTTTGACTCTGTGATGGCATTGTGATTCCAGATGTGGATTTTGCTTCAGTGAATAGGAGATAACAGAAGGCTTTAGAAATCATTTAATCCATGATTTTTATTTATTTATTTTGTACTGGGGATTGAATCCAGAGGCACTTTACTACTGAACCACAACCCCAGCCCTTTTTAATTTTTATTTTGAGATAGGGTCTTGCTAAACTGCTTAAGGCCTCGTTAAGTTACTGAGGCTGGCCTTGAACTTGCTGGGATTACAGGCATGCACCCCTGGAAATCCAGGGGTTCTGAATCTGGATTTTATGATCCTTGAGGTCTGGGAATATGAAAATTTTAGGGAAAATGTTGTGTATATGTATGTTATGGACCCATTTAAAAATCCAGTATATTTTTGAGATGTTATTTACATTAAAAATACGGATTAAGTATTTATTTGATAAATTCATAACCTGATCAGCCACCATCCAAAATAAGACTTATAACATTTCCATTACCTCAGAGGGTCACTGTTGGTGACACTTTCTGGTCAGTCTTCCCTCTGCCTGCCTTATCCTTGTTAACCACTTTCTGACTTAATTTTCCATGGATTATATATTATTTTTCTGTTCAGAATTTTTATGTGAATAAAATCACACAGTTTTTACTTTTTTGATCTGGTGTCTTTTTTTTTTTTTTTTGGTATCAAGGATTGAACTCAGGGGCACTCGACCACTGAGCCACATCCCCAGCCCTATTTTTATTTAGAGACAGGGTCTCACTGAGTTGCTTAGCACCTTGCTTTTGCTGAGACTGGTGATCCTCCTGTCTCAGCCTCCCAAGCTGCTGTGACTATAGGCGTGAGCCACCATGCCTGGCTGGTGTCTTTTGATCTGCCTGAATTTTTAAAGAGTTAAAAAATTTTACAATCTTATTTTTCCTTTCCACATTTTAAAATTGGTGCATTATAGTTGTACATAATAATGGGATTTATTGTTACATATTTGCACATGCTATATAACAATACAATTTGGTCAATATCACCCTTCAGCATTTTCTCCCTACACCCCCCACCCATCCTCTGGTCCCTTTACTGATCTCTCTTTGATTTTCATCAGATCCCTGCTCCCCAGCCCTGTTTGTAAATACAGATTAAGTATTTATTTGATAAGTCAGGTTATGGACTTATCAAATAAATACTTAATCTGTATTTTTAATGTAAATAACATCTTTTTCCTCTCTAGCTTCTATATATGAGAGAAAACATACCACCCTTGACCTTCTGAGTTTAGTTTATTTTGCTTAATACAATGGTCATAAATTCCAACCATTTCCCTGCAAATGACATGATTTCATTTATCTTTTTTGCCTATTTTTTTTTAAAACCCGACTTTTAGAGCAATTTTGGATTCACTGCAAAATTAAAGAGATTTCCCATGTGTTCCCTGTCCCAGCACATGGGTAGCTTCTCTGATGGTCAAGGTCTCCACCCAAAGTGATATATTTGTTACAAATGATGAACCTATGTGGACACATTGTTATTACCCAAAGTCCACAGTCTACATAGGGCATTAGGTTTACTTCCTTTGTTTCTTCAGTTCCAGGGATGAATCAGGGCTTTTTTTTTTTTTTTTTTGCATGCTAAGCAAGTGCTCTACACCCAGCTACATCCCCAGCCAGGAGGGGTCGCTCTTTCCCCTGCTTTTTTCCTTTCCCCCTCCTCTTCCTCCTCCTTCTCCTCCTCCTCCTCCTCCTCACTCTCTCTTTCCCTCCCTCCCTCTTTCTTTCTTATAGTGGGGAAGTGGGTTTTTCTTCCTTCCTCTCTTCCTTCCTTCCTTCCTTCCTTCCTTCCTCTCTTCCTTCCCTTCCCTTCCCTTCCCTTCCCTTCCCTTCCCTTCCCTTCCCTTCCAGTCGTGGGGAAGTGGGGATTGAACCCAGGGGCACTTTACCACTAAGCCAGGCCCCAACACAATTAATTTTATTTTAAAAACTTGAAACAGAATTTTGCTAAGTTACTTAGGCCCTTACTGAGTTACTAAGTCTGGCCTTGAACTTGCAATCCTCCTGTTTCAACCTCCCAAGGTATGCGCCACTGTGCCTGGCAGAATTCATGCTCGATGTTGTATATTCTACGAGTTCTGACAAAGGTATAATGCGACATGTATCTATCATTGTAGTATTAAACAGAATATTGTCACTCCCCTACAATTCTTCTGGGCTCTGCCTATTCATCCATTCCTTTCTCCAACAGCCTGACAAGCACTGACCTTTCTGCAGTGTGCATAGTTTTGTCTTTTCCAGAATGTCATATAGTTGGAATCCAATAGTATGTGGGCTTCTCAGATTGGCTTCTTTTGCATAGTAATATGTATTTAAATTTCTGCTGTGCTTTGTTATGTCTTGTTAGCTCATTTCTTTTTAGTGCTGACTAGTATTCCATTGTTTTTATGTATCACAGTTTTATCCATTCACCTCCTGAAGAAGGACAGCTTCAGAGTTTTAGCAATCCTGAACAAAGCTTCTACAAATATCAGTGTGCAGATTTTAGAATGAACAGGATTTCAGTTTTTTTTTTGGGGTGAATACCAATGAGTGTGGCTGTTGGTTGCTAAGAGTATGTTTAGTTGTGTAAGAAATCACCAGACTGTCTCGTACCCTTTTCCATTTCCATTGGCAGGGAATGGGAGGGCCTCTTCCTCCACATCTGGCCAGTATTTGGTGTTGTCAGTGTTCCAGGTTTTAGCCATTTCCATAGGTGTGTGGTGGTATTTTATTGTTGCTTTCGTTAGCATTTCCTTGATGACCTAGGAAGTGAGCATTTTTTCATACATTCTTTTGCCTTTTGTGTATCTTTTGTGATTTTATCATCTGCAAACAGTCATAATTTGACTTCTTCCTTTCCTATTTTTATCCATTTTATTTCCTTCTCTTGCCTAATTTTTCAGGATAGAATTTTTAGTACTATGTTGAATAGGGATGGTAAGAGTGGACGTTCCTATTTTGTTTCAAATTTTAAAGGAAATGCTTTCAGCTTGTTCCCATTCACTATGATGTTTTTAGGTTTGTCACATATAACCTTTGTGTCGTTGAGGTGTTTTCCTTCTAATCCTAGTTTCCTCAGTGTTTTTTAAATCATTAATGGGCGCTAAATTTTGTGGAAGGCTTTCTCTGCATCTGTTGAGATGACTTAGTGATTTTTGCCCTTGATTGTATTTATGTGATGCCAGACACTTACTGATTTGCATATGTTAAAACATTCTTGCATCCCCGGGATAGAACCAACTTGATCATGATGTGCAATCTTCTTGATATGTTGTTGAATGTGATTTGCTAATATTTTGTTAAGTATTTTTGCATTTGAGCTCATCAGGGATATTAGTCTATAATTTTCTTTTGATGTGTGCTTATCTAGTTTTGGTATGAGGGTGATACTGCTTCAGAGAATAAATTTGGAAGTGTTCAATCCCTTTCTATTTCATGGAATAATTTGAGGAGTACTGACATTATCTCTCCTTTAAAGGTTTCATAGAGTTCAGCTGAGAATCCATCTGATACTAGAATTTTCTTTGTTGGAAGCCTTTTTATTACTGCTTCTCTCATTGTTGGTTATTGGTCTGTTTGGATTTTCTATGTTCTCTTGATTAAATCTTGGCAGGTTGTATGTGTCTAGAAACATATCTTTTACTTCTAGGCTTTCCAACTTAGTGAAGTATAAGTTTTCAAAACAATCCCTAATTAATCATTAATCCTCTGGATTTCTGTGATTCCTGTAGTGGTTTTTTCCTTTTTATCTCTAATTTTTATTAATTTGGGTCTTATCTCTTTTGATTAATTTTGCTAAGGGCTTATCAATCTTGTTTATAAAGAACTAATCTCTTAATTTCATTGGTTCTTTGTATTTTTTAAAAATTCTATTTCACTGATTTCAGCTCTGATCTTAATTATTTCCTTCATTTCACTGGCTTTGGAATTGATTTCCTCTTCTTTTGCAAGGGACTTGAGATGCATCATTCTATTGTTTATTTGGGATCTTTGTGATTTTCTTATGTAAGCACTCAGAGCTAAAAACTTTCCTCTTAAAGCTTCCTTCATAGTGTCCCAGAGTATCTGGTGTGTTGTATCATTATCTCAGTTGAGTCTAGGAATTTTTAAATTTCTCCCCTGATTTCGTCTATCATCCATTCATGAATCAAAAGTGTAGTGCTAAATCTCTATGTGTTTATACAATTTCTGTAGGGTTTTTTGTTTTGTTTTGTTTTGATTGCTAATTTCATTCCATTATAATCTGATAAAATGCATGGAATTATATATATTATTTTATATTTGCAAAGAGTTGCTTTGTGGCCAAAAATATAGTCTATTTTGGAGAAAGTTCCATGAACCACTGAGAAAAAAATGTATTTGACTGTTATTTAATAAAATATTCTATAGATGTCTGTTAAGTCCATTTGATTTACAGTATTTTTCAGGTTAAAGAGTTTTTTTTTTAACTGAGTTTGTCTGTATAACCTATCTATTGGTGAGAGAGGTGTGTTGAAATCACCAAGTGATATTTTCTGGGGTCTATCTGAGTCTAATTCAAGTAGTGTCTGTTTTATGTAATAATGTGCCCCAATGTTTGTCATAAATATTTATTATTGTTATCTTCTTGTTGAGTTGCTCTCTTTATCAGCATGAAGTCACCTTCTTAGTCTCTTCTGATTAATTTTGGCTTGAAGTGTGCTTTTTTGAATATGAGAGTAGCCACTCCTGCTTATTTGGAGGCTCTGTTTACATGGTGTATCAATTTCTATCCTTTTGCTTTCAACCTGTGACTCTCTTTGCCTATAAGTGAGTCTCTTGCCAACGACACATAGTTGGGTCTTATACCTAAATCTATTCTACCAGTCTATTTCTTTTAGTTGAAAGTTGAGACCATTTATATTTAATGTTATGGAGAGATCTTTATTAATTTCTGCCATTGTGATTGATTTCTAATGTTTAATTTGGTTCTGTTTCTCATTTGCTTAGCTACTTTTTAAATGAGATTTGTTCTTTTTTAAGTTCTGGAGTTAGTTTTTATTTATTTATTTTTCTGTGTGGAGTATATCTTCACGTATATTCTTAGTGCCAGCTTAGTTTTACTTTCTGCTTATCTTGAAGGTTTTTATTTCTTCTTCAATTCTAAGGGATAGCTTTGCTGGACATAGCAATCTTGGTTGGCAGTTATTTCTTTTCAGGACTTGGAACATAGAATTCCAAGCCCTTCTGGCTTTTAGAGTTTGTGCTGAGAAGTTGTAAGTCATTTTAATTGGCTTCCCTCTAAATATGACCTCACGTTTTACTCTTGAGGCTTTTAAAACCCTATCCTTATTCCACAGGTTAGGTATTTTAATTATAATGGAGAGGTTCTTTTTTATCTTGTTTATTTGAGGGTTCTAAATGCTTCCTGTATCTTAATGTTCATCTCATTTTCAAGTTTCAGAACATATTTTGTTATTATTTTCCTAAAGAGATTATCAGTTCCTTTACCTTGCATCTTACAACCCTCTTCAAGGCCAATGGTTCTCTCTCTTTCTCTCTCTCTTTTGTACTGGGATTGAATTTAGGAGAGCTTAGCCACTGAGCCATATCCCAAGCCCCTTCATTTTCAATTCCAATGATTCTAAATGTATTCTCAGTGTTGTCATTTTCTTTTCTTTAATACTATCTGAATGTTCAAGGCTGGCCACTTTTTCTTCCAGTTCTGAGATTCTATCTTTATCATGGCTTCTGGTTGGCTTCTAATTCTCTATTAGAGAGACTTTCAATTGAACTTTTAAACTGATTTATGTGTCTCTTAATTCCTAGATTTCTGTTTGGTTCTTTTTAAAATATCCCTATCTCTTTACTGAATTTCTCATTCATATCATGTACTGACTTCCTTAATTCATTCAGTTGTTTTTATTTTGGAATTCATTGATCACTTTAAAAATATTTTTGTGTACCTGTTTTGGGTTTTATGCATTTGTTGGAATAGATTTCTCTTCCATTCTTATGTGTGGACCTTTTTAGGGCACAACCTGCTCTTGTCAAAGTGTACTAGAGTGATCTCCATGGAAACCCCCTCATAGGTGTGGTATCCACAGCCTTTGTGTTAATTCTGTTTTTGCTGTAGGATCATATGTCCATGAGTAGGACCTGAGGGCCCTCCCCGACCATTCCTACTTGGGACCTGGTCATTTATGTTTGTTTTTGTCTCTTCTATTTGTATTAAAGTACAGCTGAAGTTTGAGTGTGGTTAATTAGTGTGTGGAGTTAGGTGTGCTGTCTTTTAGCTGGTTTAGTTCAGCAGCAGAGTCTCTATCGTGAACTTGTAGTGTCCCTGTAGATTCCCAGCAGTTTCTGAGGTTTAGTCTATAATCAGCTGATGCCAAAGCTCTGGGTTCAAGGTGAGATAGAAGGTCATGGTAGAATAAGGCAGCTTAGTTCATGACAACCAGAAGCAGAGCTATAAAAGGGGATTGTGGGAGGCCTCTGGAAATATATCCTTTATGGAGCCTGAGACAACAGGCTACTGTTGTCTAGCAAGCCTGCTCAGTTCTTGGGCGTGCCCCTCATGAAAGATCAGCTGCATTCTTGTAATGGGGATAATTACATAAGTTTTGGAAATTTACTACTTATGCTCATTTGCTTTTATGCTTTACAACATATTATGAAAAACATGTCTTTCAGTTTTGGTGGGGGATGCTGGTATGATTTTCAAGTTGCTTTCATGAAGAAAGCAATGAAAGAAGTCTGAATAACCCTGATTCCTGCACCTATTACTTTGTGAGACAAGCTAGGCCCAGAATAGCCAGGATGGGTCAAGAATCCCACTTTTTAGCAGAAGGTAGGGGCAATGCCAGAAGCATTTCATATCAGTTAAGTTTCTTATATTTCTTGCTGTTAATTTTAGGGAAGAAATTTACTGAAGATTCTAGGATGTTCAAAGAATCTCAGGGAAGGCCAAATCACACTGTGAAGTCCCTGCAGAGGGGAGGGACACCATTGCTCAGCATCAATGCTGGCACTCTCATTAAGAAAGTTAGGGAGTGGACTTCCTGCCTTATGAATCAAAATACTTTGATTATTTCGTTCATCAGAATGTAGATTTGGCACGATGTCTGCTTCTTCCTATGGTTGATTTCCAAATTAAAACCTCTCATACATCTGATTGGCCAAATTAGATTACATGCTTAAACCTGAGCTGCAAAGGCAGTTGGAAAAGTGAGGTCCTGGCTTCTCTCTTATCAGAGGTGGGCTACAAACATGCTCACAAGATTCGAGATAGCTGTAATATATGTCTATTGTTCAGAACCACACAATTACATAAAGGTGACATTACTGAGCATGGCAGTTAGATGAGATTAAAAGGAGAGTGAAAACATTTTGATTAACTCTGCCTCTCTGTTTCTCAGAAAATTAATAAAATGAAACAAAGAATGGTTTGAATAAGGAGAGGAGAAATCCCCAATTCTGTCTGGCCATGAAAGAGATTGTATGAGTTTATTTATTTGCATAAGGTTTTATAACCTATTTATATTCCTGTTTTGCAACTGAGCTAGTCTTGTAGGATTAAGGAGGTTTTTGTGGGCTGATCTGGGGACCTAATCATCACATGGAACATTGTGCAGTGAACAGAGACAGAGCAACAGCTGAGACAACACTTCCCACTTTGTGATTGATCATTTCCTGATGCAGCCCCAGCCATGCTGGCTGCAAGAAGCGTCTTGGCAGCTAATAAAGTCATCTCTGGCATTATGAAAATCTTTAGGTTACAAAAAACAGAATCCATTCAAAAGTTTATTGCAAGACTACAGAGTTATTTCTTGGCATTCAAAGGTAGAAAGTGCAAATGAGTCCCGTAGAGGATTGAGCCAGGACTCTGAAAACACAGAAACCAATAGAGTGTCTCTGTCCCTCTTTGTCTGTCTGTCTCTCCATCTGTTGCAGCATGCTCTGCATAATTTGTCATCTCTCCTTCTCTCTAACCATCTGCTTCATTCTTTCCTCTCTGAAGACTGATTTTCTCTGCCTTTGTAGAAAATGGCTACTTCACATCTTTATATGTCCTTTCTGTCCAACAGCCAACAAGGACAAACTGGCCTTTCCAAGTCTGGGTTCCAAGTGCCTGGGATTAGATAATTCCTGAACAGTGTGATTAATGTCTCCCCCAAAATGCATGCTTACCTGGAGCCTCAGAATGTGACCTTATTTAGAAATAGGGTTTTTGCAGATGTAATTCATTAAGGAGGGGTTATTCCTGATTATGGTGGGCCATAATCCAGGGTCTAGGATCCTTATGAAAAGATAAAATTGAACAGACACAGACACAGGAGAGAGTGTTATGTAAAGATGAAGCAAAGATTGAAATTATGCTTCCACAAGTCAAAGGGTGTCAAGGTTTGCAAGGAACCAGCAGAAGAGAGGAGAGAACATGGACTAAATTTTCTCTAGAGACCGAAGGCAAATGCCAACACCTTGATTTTGGATTGATAGCCTCCAGACATGGGAGAGGATAATTTTCTGTTTTTCTAAGCCACTCGTCTGTGGTGCCTTGTTCCAGTAGCCCTAGGAGACTAATGCAATTTCTTTGGCTCATTTGGGTCTAATGTCCACCCAGGTCAGTTGTGGTCAGTGTTAAGAAGTTGAAACCAGAGGCCCTAAAGAAGCTGCTTTAAGAAGCAGGTGTGGGAGGGGCAGGCAAATTGATGAACAAATATAACAATTTTTCCATGCTTCCTCAGAGATTCTGGTAATCCCTTACTCCTCCTACCTGTATTTATAGCCTTTGCAACACTTCCGATCAAGAATTAGAATCTGCCAGGCACTGTAGCACACGCCTGCAATCTCAGCGGCTTGGGAGGCTGAGGCAGGAGGATCACGAGTTCAAAGCCAGCCTCAGCAAAAGTGAGGCACTAAGCAATTCAGACCCTGTCTCTAAATAAAATACAAAATAGGGCTGGGGATATGGCTCAGTGGTCAAGTGCCCCTGAGTTCATTCCCCAGTACCATTCCCCCTCTCCTACCAAGAAAAAAAGAGTTAAAATCTATTTCCCTTCCTTTCCATTTTGAATTAGCCTTGTCACTTGGTTTGGCTAAACATGCAGCAGGAGGTTTGGGTGTTGGTTCTCTGCCCAGGCCTCAAAAGTATTGCATGCTTCTACTTGCTGTCTTGGGGCTTTACTGTTGCCATGTAAATAACCTCAACTGGCCTGTTGCATGACAAAAGAGACATGACCAATCACTTCCATCCCCCCAGTCACCAGTCAGCCAATTGCCCAACTTGTTAGTATGGTCATTCTGGACCCACGGAATCCCAGCTAAATAGCCAAGGAATGGCACACCATGAGCACACCCCTGAAGATCAGTTGATTCTGGTCCAAATCTACAGAATCACCCAGCTGACCCATAGCATCTGGAGTGATATTAAGAATAGTTTTAAGATACTAGGTTTTGGAATGCTTTGTTATGCTGCAATAGATAGCCAAATCAGGAAAATGTGCTAATCTAGATTTTAGTACACCCGATTTGACAAGCGGAAAGAATTTATTCATAAAACAGGGAATTACTAGCTTCCATGTTGATAGGTGGGTCAATTGGGAAAATTAATTGTAATATTCCTGGGTGTTGATCTCCTTGTCTGGTCTCCAAAGTTAGGGTTCTCCTAAGTGGGTTATTGGGAAGAGTAAATAGGACACAGTGTAGAGCAGCACATGATAAGTCATGAGCAGGTATCCTTTCTCTACACTCTGACTTTTGGTTCTTCATTGAAGCATTGATAACTTGAGAAACTAATAGAGTCCACTGTATAGTCTTGAAAGCAACGTGCTACTTAGTGTAGCCTGGGAGGCCGCGGGCATGGTCTGGCCTCTTAGCTTTCTGTTTGCTTTACTTCCCTCCCCGGCTCATTACACCCTGAACAAGGGTGTCCCTCAGTTCCCTATACACGCAACACCTTCCCACATGAGAACCATCATACTTCTCTCCACCTCAGAGAGCCTTCTTTTCTCTCTCTCCTGGTTTGTGAGTTTTATATCATAAGATGTTTAATCATGATTTAAACATCCCATGATTTTGGCATGTTTGTAGAGCTGACCTTTATCACAATAAAATTTCAGGATATTTCTATTTCCCCCAAAAAAACTTCATGCTCATTCTCAGTGGCTCCCTTTTTTGCCCTCCTGAACCCAACCACTAACACAGCTTCTGTATAGATTTGCCTTTTGGGATGTTTTTATAGCAGTTACGTAATTTTGCATCTCTTTTAATGACCTTCTTTCTTGTTCTTTGCATCTCAGCTAATGTCTTACCTCCCCTTCCCTCAAACTTAGCTGTTATTCTTCATGTCAGTTCCTTATTTCTGATCTTTGTAGAACTTATTGCAATTTTTAATGATTTGACTTATTTTGTTTACTTGGTTTTTTCTGTCTTGGATACTGAAAAGTAAAAATCACGAAAACCAAAAGACAGCAAGTGTTGGTGATGATGTGGGCAAATGGTTACCCTGAAATACCATTGAAGGGAGAATAAATTAGTACAGCCATCATGGAAAACAGTATGGAGGTTCCTCAGAAAACGAAAAATGAAACTACTGTATGATCTGACTATTCTACTTTTGGGTATTTATCCAAAAGAATTTCAATCAGGATCTTGAAGAAATATTGGTACTCTCATCTTCGTTGCAGAATAACTCACAATAATTATAATGAGAAACAACCTAAACATCCACTGATGGATGAATACATAAGAAAATGTATATACACACTGGGATATTATTTACCCTTAAAAAGAAGGAAATTCAGTAATATGCAACAACATGGTGAATCTTAAGGACATTTTGCTGGGTGAAATTAGTCACAGAAGGACATGATTCCACTTATATGAGGCATGGAAAAGAATTAAACTCAGCTGGGTGTGGTGGTGCATGCCTGTATTTCCAGCCTCTCGGGAGGATGAGGCTGGAGGATCGTCAGTTCCAAGCTAGCCTCAGCCATGTCAGCAAGACCCTAAGCAACATAGCAAGACTCTGTCTCAAAAGAAAAAAAAAATAACAAGTTGGGAATGTGGCTCAGTGGTCAAGGGATCCTGGGTTTAATCCCTGGTGCAAGAAAAAAAAAAGGAGGTTTAAAAGTCATAAAGTCATAGAAGCAGAGAGTACAATGGAGTGGAATTTTGGCTGAAGGGGGAGGGGAAGTGGGGATTTGCTAATCAGCACATCAGCAGGCATAGAGTTTCAGTTATGCAAGATGAATTTGTTGTAGAGACCTGCTGTAGGACATTGTGCCTATATCGAGTAACCCTGTGTTGCATGTTTTGTGGAAGTTAAGTCTCTTATTATGTGTTCTTATCACAATAAAATATAATTTAAAACAATGTCAAATTTGAAAGGGAAGCTCCAAACTTCTCCCTTGCAGAGATCATAAACCATGACAAGCAGCATCCACGAATTGTCACAATTGTTTGGAAGTAGCTTTCCTATTGAGGTCCAATATAGCACATGTCCATTGCTAAATGACTGGGAAAACAGAACAAAGACTGGAACTGATTTGTATGCAGCATTTTCTAACCTTCTGTCACCCAGTCTGGGGAGCTCTTGGTTTGGGGCTTTGTTTATTTTTTTGGCATGTGGAGAATGATGGGCCCTGCATTGTTCTCTGAGTTCTATTCATACAGCTGGGCTGTTTGCTTGGCCTGTGGACTGTGAGCGTATTCTCCTACATCAGCTCCTGGCTTGTTTCTTCAGAGGTTTTGGACCAAAAGCATTTCCTTTGTTCATTTGCAAATTGAGGATTAGTGGCATCTAGACTTTTTCCGATGGGCCAGCAAAACCTGTGTTTAAAACAGAGCGAGACTGCAGCCAGACCTGCGGGAGTTGGTGAGCAGACTTTGAACGGAGCAGAAATGGAAAGGAAGCTTTGAGGGGTCTAGTAGGCATACAGATCAGGAACCCTTTGGTTTAGGGGGCCGGGGAGCAATCCAAATCAGGAACCCTTGTTTGGAACACCTTCCCAGAGCCTTTGCCATTTCTGTGACCTTCTTACCTGCAATTTCTCATTTAATCTCATTTAAATCCTCCCAAACTCCCTAGAGGTAGGAAATTTATTCTCATTTTGTTATGGAGAAACACATGAAGAATACCATCTAGGGATTCTTAGCTAGCAAGTGGCAGGGTTGGGATTTGAACCATCTGATCCGAAAGCTCCTGTCTTTAAAAAAAAAAAATTATTGTTCTTAGTTGAAATAATTCTTAATAATTAGGCTTACTAATTATGGGCCAGATTCTGCAGTCCACTCTGTAAAGGGCCTAGAGACAGAAAAAAAAGTCGCCCTAGTGCTTTAGGTACACACCCCAAACACCCGGATGATAAATAGGCATTCAATTTTGTAACTGTCTATGTGACCTTGGAGAAGTGACGGGAACTTTCTGCATCTCAGTTCTCAGGCAAGTCAAACGAAATAGTCATCTGTACCCACTCCAAAGGGTCATTGAGAAGATTTAGAGAGAAAATAGATCATTCATTCACTCAACCTGTAACTATATATCAAGTGTTAACCACATGCCAGGCAGAGAGCTATTGTCAATCTCATGGGCAACACACATGCCCCAACCCATCACGGAGCTTACAGTTTAGAGAGGAAGATAGAAAACAAGTAGTTATGAAATATAAATGAGGGATACCATAATAACAGAAGCAGGACATACTATGGAAATGTGTAGCATGGACACTCAGCTTCCAAGTGACTTCAAAAAATCTTTGTGAATCTCCTAGCCTTGCACATATTATAAGGCATAATTATTTCATCCACAACATTGAATTATCTAATTTCATTAAATAGGCTGAAGCCCAGTGCAGTCAATCTAGGGTGATCTGACAATACGAAATCTGTTTCTGCCAGAGATGGAATTGAAAGAAAGCTCTGAAGGCTTATTGGAAAAAATGTGGGCAGGATAGTCCTAACTCTAAGGTAAATCAAGGGGTCTTTGTTGAGAGCCACAGCTGAAGGGGCCCCAGCAAACTTCCAGCTGCGGGCTGATGATTGGCTCACAGCGGCCCCAGCAACATCTAGCTGATTGGCTCCTCTGCGGTGATGTTCATTGGGCTGTTTCCCTGCCCTTTCAGACCATGGAGCTGCTCATTGGGGGACTCCTTTGGCTCTGCCCATGCGACCCAGCCAATCAGCCTCAAGAGCAGGAGGATTGTGGGAGGTGGTGAGGCTTGTGTTTGTGTGAGAGGCTTGTGGGAAGCCGGTGGTGGCAGTTGGGCTCTGAGGGTTTTTTCCTGAGGAGCTGTTTTGTTTGGCGTGTGTGGTTCTAAAAATAAAGTTCGTTTCTTTTGACAAGTGGCTCCTGAATTGTGCCTAGCCAGACTGCTGCAGGTCTTGTTTCTGCATGTGGATTAGCGGTTAAAGCCCAGGCATGGACATTGGGTGACCCAGCTTTGTCACTGGCCTGGAGCATTACCTGGACAGGTCACTTCCCTCACCAGAATGTGAGGGCTATGAGGGCAGGGATTGTTCTTTTGTTTGCTGAAGTATCCCAAGAACATTTAACAGAGCCTAGCAAATTCTAAGAAGCAACAAACAGCAGATGGACTGCCTGATTAAATTCTTGTGCTCTCATTTCTCTCTTCTACACATGGGAACTGGAACTGGAAGGGGATTGAACTGGTTGATGAGCTCTTCTGAGTTTCCAATGGAGTCATTACAAATAATAAATCCCAACAATAAGAGCCCACAGTGGTCACAGGAATAATGTCATTAGCACGTGAGTGCCTGGGAATTTCCAGTGGGATATATATGGTTTTAAAATATTCAACTTTCAGATCCAACTTTTCCCATGAATGTTTTATTTTTCTCATTTGCTCTTTGTGGGATCTCATGACAAGCTACCTGAAGTCGTGAGGATTGTAATAGGAAATAAGAAAATAATACATTTATTATTATTAGTGCTTTCGGAATGAACAACCCAGAAGATATAAGATGACATTTTTTTAAAGATGACATTTAAAACCACACATTTTCAAGAAAAGTAAAGACGCACATATTCGAATAGTCTTTTTTTTTCTATGTACATGGCTGCAAATTTTGCCCTAGCCTGGGTGTAATTGTTATAAGTATAATTATAAGTAATTGTTCTGAACAAGTTTATACATTGTTCAAAATAAGATGACATGAGCTTTAAAGATGTTTGCTGAGGATCTGTCAGGTTGCAGCTACAGTGATGGGTGTGTTCCTACCTATCATTATTATAGACGTGGCAACTGAGGCTCCTGCTATCTGCCCCAGAGGGAAACATTAGACAGTTGAATTTGTAAGATGTATGAAATATTCAACGAATATTACTTATTACTGTTATTAGATAAGGTCCCATAGCTAGTGATTGACAAACCTGTACAAACGCATCTATCTGCTCTTCTGACTCCAATAGTAGTATTGAATAATGCCACATCCCAACATTCTCTAGTTAAATAAACATACATGTGTTTACTTCATATGTATGTATAAAGATGTATGTATATATTATATGTGTGTGTGTGTGTGTGTGTATTTTTTTTTAAATTTTTTTTCCCTTTCTCAGTTCTGTCTTAGGCAGTTTGGGCTGCTATAACAAAAATATCATGGATGGGTATCATGGCCAATAGAAGAGGCTGGAAATTCTCAGAGTAAGATGCCAGCAGAGGAGGTGTCTGGTAAGGGCCTGCTTTGTGGTTTGTAAAGGATTGTTTTCTTGTTGTGTACTCACTGCTAGAGAGAGAAAAGACAGAGGCACAGCAAGCTCTGTATTTCTTCTTATAAAGTACTAATCCCACTCTTGGGGGCCCCAACCTCATGACTAGCTAACGCCTAAAGGCCCCGCCTCCTAATACCCCAGCATTGGGGTCAGGGTATCAGTGTATGAATTTTGGGGGAACACAAAAATTGTCTATAACAAGCTCAGTATGTGGCTTTTAAAAGTTTCTTGTTACTATTAATACTTTTTAAAAAGTGTCTTTCTCCCTCCCCGACCTCACTGATAGAATACAGAGAGGTCTCTTCGGACTTCATGGAATTATGCCTTGTCAGAGAAGAATGTGCCTTTTTAAGGCTCAGGTGGTCCAACCCCATTTATGTGACTGATGGGAATCTGATGCTCAGAGTGGCTGGATGGCTTTCTTGTGGTAACTTGGTGTATTAGTGTGATGGTGGGGATGACAGCCCGGCTCTCCCTTGGTGCCTTTGTGAGGGACTCCTCAGGCCACAGCAGCCTGGCTGGGAGTGGCGAGCAACTGCCGGAGGAGGCTCAGAGACAAGCAAGGCTGAAGACTGTAACAGGACTTCATACTGTCAAGTGCAGAAAATCACAGCATGGAGTCTGGATGCACGGCAGGCAGGCTTTCTGCATTAATGTGACTGCAGCCATTGCTTAGTGACAACAGTGTAAATGTGAGAGCTGCTTCTCTCTGGATGCTTAATTTGTCAGTCCTCGAAAGTCCTATAGGTAAAGTACTAGTGTTAGTTCAATCTCCTCTATTTCCTCTTCCTGAAATGCCCATGGGTTGCTCTTGTTGTACCTGTTATTACAGCATAATCCAACATGGAGTGCTGGAAGGAACCCTGGATTCAATCCCAGGATTGAAGGAAACTCTGGATACAAACTGCCTAGCTCTGAGGCACAGCTCTGCTGCTTCCTTGGGTTGTTAGTTTGGGTGAATCACTTAAACTCTCAGATGCTCTGTGTCCTTCCCTGCAAAATGGGCAATGATGGAATACACTGTGGGAATTCAGTGAAATACTGTGAGTGAGGTCCTTGGCAAAGTGCTAGGATATAATAAGTTCTCAATGAATGTTAACTGTAGGAAAAAAAACCCCTTCAACCTTTCTAGAATGTGGATTTGGGGAAAGATGCTTCTCTTCTCTGAAGCTCAGAATTTTCAGCTGTAACTAAGACGGCTGTCCTAGAGATTCTTCTGCAATTGTAGTCTTACCATGTCTTTCATCAGTGATAACCTCTTCCTCACAACTCCTGAAAGTCCTGCATTTGGACTTCTCTTATGATGCATGTCCCACTCTTTGTCATAATCATTTTCATCTGTGCCCACTCATGAGCCTGTCTAACCCAGTGACTTGCTCATACTTAATAATCACTAAATATTTGTTGAGTGGTTGGACAATGTTTAGTGTTTCTGGACCCAGTACATCACAGAGTTGAGTGGTCATGTTGGTGTGCGGTACTTTTCATTAACTTTTTATTATAGATAACTCTGAATATGTACATAAGAAGAAAGAATAGTAAAATGGATGCCGTGATCCCATCGCTCAGCGACATTAATTATCCATCACACCTAATCTAATTTCAACTAGTCTTCACACTGTTCTCTCCCTTAGATTTTTCAAAGCAAACTGTAGACATCACATAAAGTTCTACAGAAGAAATTCAGAATGTACTTCCAAAAGAAAGAGGGTATTCCATATGTAACAATACCCTTATCACACCCAGAAAATGACTATATATTTCTAATATTATTGAATAGTCAATATTAATTTTTCCCTGATTTTTTTGTACATGTATACATATTTACAATTTGTTTATCAGAATTAGGAATCAAATGAGGTACATGCATTGCTTTGTATTTCATTGACATGCCTCTTGAATTGTCTTTTTCTCTCTTCATTTCTGTTGGTTATTTTCTTTGTGTATTTTGGGGCTCTGTTGTTAGGTGCATATATTTTTATAATTGTTATGCCTTATAGATAGATGATTGAAAATTATGAATTGTCCTTCTTTGGCTCTATTAACAGTTTTTGTCCCAAGGTCTATATCATATGATATAATATAAAAACTCCAGCTGTCTTTTGCTTGCTGTTTTCATATCCTTTTGTTATGTCTTTTCCGGTCCTTTTACCTTCAACTGCTTTGGGTCTTTGAATCTAAAATATGTCTCCTATTAACAGCATATGGCTGGTTCATTCTTAAAAAATCCACTTTGCCTAAAAGGATGTTTGATACACTTGCATCTAATGCATTTACTGATAAAGTGGGTTTGTGTCTGCAGTTTTACTATTTGTTTTCTAGCAATCGATTTATTTTTTGTTTCTCTGTCCTCAGTTTTCACCTTCTTCTGTTAGATGCAGATATTTTCCAGAAAACAATTTAAATTCCATTGTTATTAGTTTTATTATAGTTTTGAATTTAAAAATTTTGAGATTACAATTAACATCTTGATTTAAAACATTCTAGTTTGTATTAGTACCAACTTAATTTCATAACATTGTTCCTTATAGTTTTTTTTTTGTGTCTTGTGGATTGAACTTAGGAGTACTAAACCACTGAGCCACATTCCCAACTCTTTTTACTTTTTATATAAATTCCAGAGATGAAAAGTATAATAAATCACATGGAAAATTCTCTAGAGGGCTCAACAGAAGATTTGAGCAAGCAAAAGATAATAATCATTAAATGTGAAGATAAGTCAGTTAAGATTGTTCAGTCTGAGTAATAGAAGAAATGGAGAAAAATGAACTCAGAGAACTGTGGGATACTATTCACTGCACCATGTATGCAATAATGGGAGTCTCAGAGTAAAAATAAAGATAGGAACAAAAAAGAATATTTGGAGAAATAATGGCCAAAATTTGCCAAATTGGATGGAAAAGCATTGATACATCCAAAAATCCCAACAAACTCTTAGTGGGATAAATTCAAAGATGCCTCATCTAGACACGTCATAACCAAACCATTGAAAGACAAAGAAAGAATCTCAAAAGCCTCAAGGAGGAGGTCTTTTGTCAACTACAAGGAATCCTCCATTAGTGAACAACTTACCTCTCACCCGAGCCAACAAACTAGAAAGCAATGAGGTGACATTGATAGAAATTCTATCAACTAAGAATTCTTTATGTGCCAAATCTGTCCTTTAGAAACCAAGAAGAACTTAAGCATTCATTGATAAACAAATATACAGAATTGGTTACTAGAAGAACTGCCCTACAAGAAACCCTAGAGAAAATCCTTTGGATTGAAATCAAAGCACACTAGACCATAGTTCATTCATATGAAGAAATAAAAAGAATGGGCTAGGGGTGTCATGCATAGGTAGAGTACATGCAGAAGGCCTTGTGTTCAATTCTCAGCACAAAAATAAATAAATAAAATGCATACAAATAATTAAATAGAAAGATAAATAATAAATAATTAAGAATACCAGTAAAGATAACCATGTAGGTTAATATAAAAGACACCATAGAAATATTGTTTCTTTGAAGTTCTTTCTCCTATATGATATAAAAACTGCATAAAGTAATGATAAATATGTGTTGATAAGCATACAATGCTTAAAGATTTAATTTGTAGCTGGGCACAGTAGCACACACCTGTAATCCCAGCAACTCACAAGGATGAGGCAGGAGGATTGAAAGCTCAAGGTCAGCCTCAGCAACTTAGTGAGACCATTTGAAAAATGAATTCTCTATAGTTTGTATTCCTTGTCATGTGTGGTATACCAAAGCCTCTGGTCAGTTAGCTTAGTGGTCAGCTAACAATTAGACCAAGATTTTCACAAGTGTCTAGAAAAAAAATGCGTCCTAGTTCTTGGTAAAGAGCTCTGTTTCTGCTGGGGGTACAACTTCAATGTTCAGTCAGGCAGTTGACAACCTTGCTTTAGCCTTAACTTTTAGCTTGAATAGTGCCTCAGCCTTAGCCAGAGTTGAGAACTTGAGACTTCAGCATGCATACCACCCAATGTTTGCATGCAGACTTTAAATGTGCAGCAATATGTTAGAGCTTTTCAAAACTATCCATAGACATTTATTTCTTACTTATTCCTCTTGAGCTTTTTTGGTTAGCCCATTACTTACCTCAACTATTATCAGATACCTCAGGCACCCAGGATGTAAAATAGCAATTGCTTGGATAAATGCCTCTGGGGAGAAGTTTCACTGAGTGAGATCCAACTCAGGACTAAGACAAATGGACTTCAAATGGGACTTTCCAGGGAATCACCAAGCATTTTAAATGATAATTCCTGGGCATGGGGTTTTGAAAGGGCTCCAGCCCCATTGTGCCCCCTTTAGTGACAACCAGGGTGCTGACCTTCTGCATGATGACAGGCTCTTGGTTTTCCAGTCCTGCTGAGCTCTGGGGAAAGGGAAAAAACTAGAACAACTGACACTGTCACAAACCTCACTGTTCTTACTGGGATCCAGTCATTTCTCCTGGATAAAGTCTCCTCAGATTTCAGCAAGCCTTTGGTGCATTTCTAGAGCTATGAAAAAGAAGATTCTGACAATTTTTGCCACTATTCTCATTGATTTTATGGAGAAGAATTTTGGAGGTTTTTACTGAACTATTTTCACCTGTGCCTGCTCCCTCTTAAGTTTCATTTAATTTGTAGTTTCTTCCACCATTGTTTGTCTTTGAAATATTTTTGGGTTGATAAAATTAGATTATTTCCTTTATAAAATCTAGATTTGCTGATTGCATCCATGTGGTATCACTTAACATGCTCCTCTCTCCCTGAATTTACTGTGTTTTGTAAGTTAAGAGTTATGATCATATTCATATTTGATTTCTTTTTTCAAGATTACTTCATGAATTGCTATGCTCTTCCAACAGGAGGCACATAAATCTGATCCTTTAAAAAGTGATGTTAGCCAGGTGTGGTGGCGCATGCCTGTAACCTCAGCAGCTCAGGAGGATTGCAAGTTCAAAGCCAGCCTCAGCAATGGCAAGGTGCTAAGCAACTCAGTAAGACCCTGTCTCTAAATAAGATACAAACAAAATAGGGCTGGGGATGTGGCTCAGTGGTGGAGTGCCTCTGAGTTCAGACCCCAGTAGCTTCCCCAAAAGATTTTAATAGCACTAATAGATCATTGCAAACATCTATCAGTTCATTAGGCTTGCAAAATGGTGATATTCCAATGATTTCATTTATTCATAATTTAATACTTGGAATTCTTGTATAATGAAAAACTTTCTTCATCAGCTAGTTCAGTGAAGGTAAGCATAAGCTACTTGGAAGGCTGAGACTGGAGGATTGTGAGTTCAAGGACAGCCTGGACAACACAGTGAGACCCTGTCTAAAAGGGGGAAAAAAAGGTGAGCCTAATAAATTGGTATTTTCACAAAATGAAAATATGCGGTCATAAAGTTGATTTAATCATGCAAAAGTTGGGCATAGTCTCTGGCATAAGTGTTAAGTAGACTAGTAAAATTATGATTGTATAAAATGGTGAAGTGTCTCATTAGTTGACACCTTAGTTGCTCTTTGGGAAGGAATTGTTTTACTTTAGGGAAATAATCTGAAAGGTCACTTGTCAGAATAGGTGAAATTTCAAGGCTACAGGTCATCACAGCAAATGGATAAACTATCTTACATTTAAAGTAAATAGGAATTAGGAGGTGAGGGTAGAGTTGGGGACAGATTAGGGGCCATAGCAGTTTAGGATTAGTAGCAAATAAAACAGAAATAACAGATTTAAATAAAGTAAAAAGGTATTTATCTCATGGATAAATCGTTGTAGTTAGGTAGTGTCACCAGGGATCCAGGCTCTTTTGCTTTTATTCCAGGGCCACTAGTTCAAGTTCAAATGGCATCTGGACTTCTGGTCATTATATCCACATTTGAACCAGCAGGAAGTAGGAAGAGTAAAGGAGAGCATGCCTCTCTCATTAAGGACATTTCCGAGGAATCAGGCACACAACTGATATCCTCTTTCAACCCATTGCCATGATATAAATGGCTCCACCTGATTTCATAGAAGACTGAGAATTGTCTTTCCTGAGAACATATGCCCAGGAAAAAAATCAAAGATCCTATTATTGAGCAAAAAGGGAAAGCAAATACTGAGAACAACTAGCAGTCTCTTGCCACAGAGAAGAGAGAAGAGAGACCATAAAGCTGGTGTAAGTAACCAGTAAGAATTTTCTAAAAATGTAGTGCTCCTGGATTCTCAAGAACAAAGATGCAGCCAGGCATGGTGGTGCATGCCTGTGATTCCAGCAGCTCAGGAAGCTGAGGCAAGAGGATCACGAGTTGAAAGCCAGCCTCAGCAAAAGCAAGGTGCTAAGCAACTCAGTGAGATGCTGTCTCTATATAAGATAAGAAATAGAGCTGGGGATGTGGCTCAGTGGTTAAATACACCCGAGTTCATTCCCCAGTATCCCCCAAAAAACAAAAACAAAGAGCCAAACAAAAAGAACAAAGATGCTATCTTAATTTGGATTCTTCCACCAATAGACATTGAAACCAGTAGTTTATCTAGTAGCAATTTAAATTAAATTAAATTTATTTATCTTTTTGTGATTACTAGGGATTGAACCCAGGGCTTTGTGCATGCTAGGCAAGTGCTCTACCACTGAGCTGCATCTCTAGGAGGTGATTCTGGGGCATATCAGTATGGGAGTGGAGAAGTAAGGCAAAGAAGAACTACCAATATGGAGTGCTTTTTAAGTCACTTTTGCTACTGTGAGAAACCAATTTGATTCTGCTGATTAACTCTGAGGCTTTTAGAACATTTGCCTCAGAATTATCCCAGTTAAGAAGGGAGGATCTGGGGCATTTATATACCAAATCGTTTGGGGATTACTTGTAGGAAGTGTTATGAGTACTTCTGAACTCCTCTGGGCATAGGCAGAGCTGGCTGTGCCATCAGAGGAAGCCATTCCACCACAGGAAGTTGAGCCATTTTCTCTGCCATGTAAGGTCTGATGGGATCTGGTAGGGTCCCAGCGCTCAGCTATCGATATCTAAAATCTTTGAAGCTGTTTGTTTTGCTGAACTGCAGTTGTTTTGTCAGCTTTTAGGAATGAGTTCCTGACTGGGTTGAGAGGGTATAGATTGGAGATTGAGGAGGTGGAACAGTGAGATGGTCTGAAAATCAACTAAACTGGGAGTTTCATCTAGAAGAACCTGAGAACACAAACGGGCTGGGATTTGCAAAATCTTGGGGAACATTTTGGATTTCTAGACTGCAAGGGCACACTATTTATCTGTTGATCTGTGACAGAGTACTCCAGAACTTAAAGCAAAACCCAGTGTTTCCTACTTTTGTATTTTAGGAATTTCAGCATAGTTTATCTGGGTCAACTGCTCTAGGGGTTCTCATGAGGCTACAACCAAAATGTCAGCTGTGGCTGGGGACTTATCTGAAGGCTGAACAGAGAAAATACATTGATTTTTTTTTTTTCGTAAAATGCCTAGTTCCTCATTGTGTTTTCTCATTGACTGTCAACTGAAGGCTGCCTTGTGTCCCTTTATCAGAGTCAACAAAAGAGTTTGTTAGCAAGACAGAAATCACCACCTGTGTTAGTCAGCTTTGTGTTGCTGTGACAAAATACCCAGGAAAATCATTTAAAAAAGGTTTTTTTTTTTTTTTTAGCTGTAGATGGACACAATACCTTTATTTATTTTTGTGTGATGCTGAGGATTGAACCCAGGGCCTCACACCTGCTAGGCAAATGCTCTGCCACTGAGGTACCACCCCAGCCCAGAGAAAAGATCTATTTTTGCTCATGGTTTCATGGTAAGCAAGCTCCATTATTTCTGGGCCTGCGGTGAAGCTGTACATCATGGTGGAAGGGCATGGTGGAGCAAAGCTACTCACTTCATGTTGACCAGGAAGCAAAGAGACAGAGAGAGAAAAGAAAGGGCTGGGGACAAGATACACCCTTCCAGAACATGCCCCCAATGACCTACTCCTTCTAATCAGGCCATATCACCTGTAGTTTCCAGTATAGTCTGTTGAATTACGAACCCATCAATGGATTAACCCATCGGCGAAGTCAGAGCCCTCATGATTCTGTTATTGCACAAAAGCTTTAATGCATCGGAGACCAAGGCTTCATCACAGGAGCTTTTAGGGATATTTCAGATCCAAAGTATCTGTTGTAATCTAATTGATCATGGAAACGATGTTCCATCATCTTTTCCTTTGGTCAAACGCAAGTTGCTGAATAAGTCCATACTCAAGGGAAGGTATAACTATACAAGGATGTGAATGGGAGGAAGCGGGAATGCTTGGGGGCCTACCACATAGAACATGCAGGTTGTGTGTGTGCTCCTGGGTGTGCATTGCACACCTGTAATACAGTTGCACTTTTCTATATACTGCAGATGCCGTGGCAGGAAAAAATTATCAAAATATATTTTATCCTCTCTGGATAACAAGGTCAGAGAGACCCCAGCTGACCGCCGGGTTTCAGTTAGTGCTAAGATACTGGTTGTTCTCTCTGTAACTAGAAGCATGCTTGATCTGATGTGGGGTAGGAAACCTCTGTTTCTGAGATGTGTCATTATGAGGACTTCTTTTCTCAAAGAGGATTGGGTGTTGGGCTATTTGCTTTCTTCTACTGAGAATTCTGAGAATTCAGGGAGGACAGAGGAGAGGTGGGGTCCGCCCTGAAACTTGTGTGAAGGCAAATCTATAAACACCAACTATAGAGCGTGAATCTCACCAGCAGAGAGGATGGGAGAAAAGGTTTCAAAGAGGTTTGCCCAAATTTATCATAAAGCTTCCTCTCTGGGTCTTTAAGACTAACATTTCCTATTGCATTTAACAACACATTCAGAGCCTAAACTCTGGTACCAATTCTTATTCCTCAATTCCTGTAGCACTTCTCAGAGTTTTGTTTTTAATAAACTCTGGGCAAGATGATGGGATGTGAGTTTGTTAGCACGCTGGTTTCAGAGCCTGGTGTGCTTGCTAGGCTGGGTGGAAGCTGAGGCCTTCTGGGATTGGGTTTCTTGTCTTAGGATCCTGAAAAGAGTTCCAGAAAGTCTTTTCCAGATTCCTTTGGTCAAATGCAAGTTGCTGAATAAGTCCACACTCAAGGGAAGGTATAACTATACAAGGATGTGAATGGGAGGAGGCGGGAACGCTTGGGGTCTACCACATAGAACATGCAGGTTGTGTGTGTGCTCCTGTGTGTGCATTGCACACCTGGGTGGGTTAGAGATCATTCAATGGGGTGGGGGTGGTAAGGACGCAGAGTCCCAGACAGACTGCATTTTGAGGCTCTGTCCTACTCTTACTTCACTGCTGCTTCTACATTCCCAATAGAAGTCAGAGGAAGCCCCTCAGTAACTAAGCAGATGGAATTTGGAAAGTAACAGTTCTGTCACTTGTGAGCCACAGGCACAGCCTTACCTTTTGGAACCCTGGTTTTGTCGATTACAGTTATTCCTGCCTGAGAACAGCTCTTTAAAAACAACGTGCAAATTATGTTTTACACAGTGTCTGCACACAAGAACTGCTCAGGAAGTTATGCCCGTGTCTGGGTAGGGTAGATTTGAGAGTTGCCACCTTTACAGATGTGGAAGCCCAGTGTGAACAGCTTGACTAGGCCCGGGCACCCTGCTTCCCCAGGTCTCTTTGGCTGGGTGCTCTTTGTCTCTTAGGATCCCGTATCCTCCCCATCCCCTATAGGCTTGAACCCCTGGCCAGTCTTCCAGTCCTCTCCTGGTGGAGCTGAGGGCTGTTGGCCAGAGGGCCATCCACACCTCTGTCTACCTGGACCAAAGTTCTCTGCTCTCCTGGGCCTGGCAGGGAGTAGGTTGGAAGAGAACAGGAAGGGAGCCTGAATGAGGTCCCCTGGGAGGCATCCAGTGGGTAAGTGCTGACCCGCTGGTGGAAAGCATTTAAGTGGTTCTCTGGCGTTACCTAAGAGCATTCAAAATGCAATCCAGGGCCACAAGCATTTTCTAAAAGACTGAGAGAAATGCCTTCCTGCTGGGCTCAGGAGGCTAACGTGGGGAGACTTCTTGTCCAATTAAAGTATTATGGAGCCCAGCTGCTTCTCAAGGTTATTTCTGAAGAGGGAGGGTTGATTTTTCTCCCTACTTTATGGCTAGAGACAGAGCAGAAAGGCCAGTGCCCGAGGAAGACCAGAGGATGCCTGAGTCCAGGCAGAGAGAGCTGGGCCTGAGTTCTGTGTGGATGAGTGTGTGTGTGTGAGTGTGCCTTCCCTTCCTTCTGGATCTCTTGTCTCTTAGTGGCTCTGAGAAGTTAGACCTCCTAGGTATAAGTCCTGTGCATCCTCGGTCAAATGGAAACGATAGTAGTACCGGCTTTATCTAGTTGTGAAGGAGGTGCCTGTCAGGTGCTTAGCAGGGTGGCCAGCACATAGTAGGTGTTTCTCTGTCTTCTCCCTTGTGTGTGGATTTCTCTATAGGGCACTAGCTGTCTTGGTGTCAGGGAACAGAAATGATTGCGGGTGGGCTCCATGGCACTGTCCTATCTCCAGCACCAAGAGCAGCACCTGGTTGAGAATGAGAGCTCAATAAATAGCAGATGACTGAATGAGTGAGTGAGGGGAACCACTAACTTAAGTAGAAACGATAAAGTAATGATGAGGACGCAGAGTGTTATAAGGAACCTAAAGACGGAGATGAGGAAGGCCCCAGAGAGGTTTCAGGAAGAGATACAGGCAGGGTCTGGAAAGTTACGGAGACACACTTAGCATCTCTCTCCACCGAGGCCCAGTTATTCTGTTCTTTTTCTGTATAGATAAGTTTTCTTGCTCCTCAGACCATCTGGTGAATTCAGGCCACCTCATAATTATGAGTCCAGCTAATTGTAGTTCACCGATCTGATGTCCTGAATCTCAGGTTCACATTTCTAGGTGGGACTATGATTGACTGAGTATTTATTACTTCTTTAATCAGAAAATGTTAGGGAGCAGGGTCACGTAGTGGCACCCCTTCCTCTCATGGATCTGGAGGAAGTTTCTAGAGAAGGGACTGGAGAGTGGGCAGACGGGGGAAGTTCAGTGGCTGCCTTGTCCAGCTGCATGTGCAAGAAGAGGCCAATCTGCAAAAGGGGTGAGGGTGAGCCAAGGGCATCGACTGCATCCTGAGGATGGAGTGTGTAGAAATGATAAAACTAGTGGATTTCCTGTTCCTCAAGGTGGTATTTAGGGGGACTTTGGGGAAACTCTTCCCATTGAGGCCTGAAATTTCCTGGGCAATCTGCCTTCTAATATTTTAGATAGGAATAATGAGTGTTAATGAATGTAAGGCCTTGAGCAAGGTAAGACAGAGATCCTGCTTCTTTCCTGTAAGCTCACCACAGGGGAATGAGTTACATATGCAAATCCCTTGTCTTAGTTTGGAGCTCCCCATGGTCCTCCCAATTAGAGAGCAGGAAGTTTCCCTAATCCACTGGTTCTCAGAGTGGTCTCCCACCCACAGTTCTTGTTGCCTGGGAACTTGTTAGAAATGCAAATCCATAGGGTCTCCCTCTATTCCACCTCCAGATCAGATGCTGTGGAGCTGGAGCCCAGAAACCCTTTAATACATATAGAAACACAGACACACACACACACACACACACACACACACACACACACACACAGAGACACACACACACACACACACGCATGCGGCACCCCAAAGGTTCTGCATGTTAGAGCCAGGAGAACTACTACAGCCTTCCTCTGTTTTTAGGAGAGACTTGTCCTTTAGTTCAAGGACTGCTAGGTGACATCTGTGTGAAGACTTTTCTGAGCAAGGTCTTTGAGATTGAGCCCCGAGGAGACTTTGAGTTGACATTGCCATGAGCTCCAAACTTTCGCTTCTCTGAGCTTTGGAAGAAGTTATCATTCCTGAAGGGAGGTTGGCCTGGAAACTCCCTATGGAGGATGAGCTGTGGAAGGTGACACCACTCTGTCTTTCATCCTTCAGGTGCATCGGTGATGTCAGCAGGAGCTTCCTGCTGGGATAATGGACACTTCCACTTCCAGGCAGAGGCCGGTGGGGAAAGCATTCTGAACTGAACCGATTTCAAATCTTAGCCTTTAGCTGTCAGCGGAGGGGGAAGGTTGGTAGGCTGATTCGGTGCCTCCTGTCCCTTTGGGTTACCCCATTTGATTCCCATTATGGCCCCCTGTGGCCTTTGGAGAAAAGTGAAAGTAGTTAGACCACTACTCCACTGGTAAGAGGGGCACTCAATCCAGACAATCACATGTCCACACCATCTCTGTTAACCACTGTGTTACAATTTGGAACCCCCCACCCTGATTCCTTTTGTATTTTTCCTCTCCCCTGTCCCAGGGGTGCATCTTGTTCTGCTCGGAACCACTCACCTCAGGGAGGGTCGGGCAGAACTTCCAGCCCCAATAAATGAAACCAAGAGGTCTGGAGCACAGAGGACTTACCATTCCCCTAGCCCTGTACAGGCTAGAAAAAGACCCCTCTGGTGGAGAGGGGAGGGGGAGGCCATAAGAACAGTGCACTGGTTTGTGCTCTGTCCCCTGGGCTCAGCTCCCGGCAGGGAATAGCAAGAGAAAAACAAAATGTGACCAGTCTTGTTGGAGGAAGGCTCACTGTGGGGACTTCCCAACTCAGAAGCTAGTGCCTTTGCTGGGTCCCAATGAGTGAAATACAAAGGCCGACAAAGACTCCTTGAGCTCTAATCAGCTTCTTCTGTATCTTCAAGATCCTGGCCTTGGGCTCTGTCCTTGGCCTGCTTAGTTTAGTTTTAGCAAAAGTCCTGGTGAGTCAGTTTAGCAAAACGTCCCCTACCTTGGGTACCTGACCACTCTTGAAACTTGAAGGAATTCCTTGTCCTCTGCCTTGGCTCTCTTATCACCCCAGCCTGCCTTCAGCAGTGACCTGTGGTGTCTGTCTAGCAGAGTCCTCCTACCTTCCTTTCTCCTCTTAGCCATTTCCATTCACTGTCTCCCCATTTGCTCCTTGGCTGTCAATCTGCACTTGTCTTAGTGGCAGGTGGAGCTGAACCTAGATTCCCTCCCTCGTTGCAAAATCCCACTGTAGCTCTCTCCCTGAGTGAAGCCTTCCAGGGACACTTAACCGAGCCACATCCCCAGCCCTTTTAATGTTTTAATTTTGAGATAGAGTCTTGTTAAGTTGCTTAGGGCCTTGATAAGTTGCTGAGGCTGGCTTTGAACTCATGATCTTCCTCTTGCCTCAGCCTCCAAGCCTCAACATCTTTAATATGTCTGAATAATTTATTTTTAACAAGACATACGGGCATCTTACCACAGCATATTGATTCTCCAAGAATCAACGCAGAGGACAAGGAATTCCTTCAATACCCTCCTCTGCGGTCTCCAGCACATTCTGGTGCTACAGATGTGTACAGGCATAGAGTGGAGGTAACAGGTGGAACTATATTGCCTGAAAATAAGTTTCTGCCATGTTGTTAGATGAAGCGTTCAAATCAGGCATGTAGCTGAACTATAGAAAATAAGGAGATCAGGCTTTTTGCACAACTGAGCGTATGAAGTGGGAATCAGAACCTCTGCATGTAGTTGGCTCATTTTCTCCTCAACACACCTGTGAGGTGAGGAAAGCTCCCTAGGATCCCTTCTGTCTCTAATCATGGCACTTTACAGCATTTAGCTATGAAATCCATCATGATCACCCACCCTTCTTTTTGCCAAAAAAAAAAAAAAAAAAGTAAATATTTCTTTTCTAGTAGTTGGTTCTTAAATTCCTCTGTGCTCACCACTAGGTGGGGTTATGAATTGCAGGATGCTTAGGGTCCAGTTGAAACATATTTGTTGGACGACTGCAGGATGAGCAGATCAAAAGGATGGGGTGAAGGGTGATGAGCTTCTCTTCTGGGCTCAGAACCTGCACTCTCTCCATCCTCTGTCACAGCGTTTATACTCCTTACTTTGTCAAATTGGGTTTTCCCCTGACATGAGTAGTGTTAATTGCAAGTAGTTCAGAAGTTCATCAGATCGTTCAGAAGTTTATCAATTAAAACTGTTCCGTTTCACTTCTCAGATATACACTGGTAAGCTTGGTTTATGTCCTTCCTGATTTTTATTTTTATTTCTGCCTCTAAATAGAGATACGTTTACATGTGCATCTGTGCCTATTTGGTTTAATCCATGTTTACTCATGTGTAGATATGAATAATACATGCATTTTTTTCCAACTTGCTTGTGTTTTACTTAGGATATTTGGCAAACATGAAGCTGTTACCAGAGTCCTAGGCCACAGGCCTAACTAGGGGTTCCAACAAACCGTGTCAGGTCACTGGCCCCAAAAACCAAAGAGAAAAGGCAATGGTAAAAAGCAGGATGGGGACTTCACTCACTCTGGTTCTATTGGGAAGGCTAGGTAAGCTCACTGTCTCAGCCCTGCCTTTGGGTACTGACTTCAGGTTTATGTAGAGGAAGAGCAGAGACGGGCTAGCTGTGTATGTAATTAAGCAGTTGTGATCACACTGGTCTGTCTGTTCACTATCTTGTTCTGGCTCTGCAAGGGGGCTTCACAGAATTCCTCATCACTAGAGGGGGCCATCTCCACTTATTGGTCAGAATGTTTAGTTATCACGTTGCAGGATTCTCATGTAGACAGACGGGACACCAGGGCCTTCAGCAGGAACAGTATTTAGAAGTGTAGGCTTTGGCTCAGCGGATTCACATCCAAAGGCTGAGCCCCGAATGCAGGCAGCCTTGTCTTACATACCTCTTGTTAGTTCCTCTGTTCTTCCCAGCTCTTTGTCTCCATAGAAGGTATTACACATTCTGATTGGGCATTCTATTTTTATACTATAGTGTTGCAACAGTGTTACAACAGAGTTGTAGAGTGTGCTCATTGATACTGATGGTGCCATATTATCTTTCCTTTGTTCTGAGGTATGAAGTGGGAATCATAACCTATCACAATCAGACCTGTGATCCTGGAAGGGGCCATTTGGTTTTCGTGAGATAACAGCGAGGCGGGTTCATTGTGGGATGATTTATCTTTAGAGGATCAGACTCATGGTGGGGTGATCTGCCTGCAAGGCTCCAGGCTCTCCTCTTCTGGGAAGGTGCAGGATAATGCCTGAAGACTTTTAGGTGCCACTCCATGGGTCTGGAACAGGATGCTGTGCATGCTGACAGTGGAATGCCCCTGAAAAAATCTTGCCTTAATCTTGAAATGGGATGAGATAGGTAAGGTAAATTTAGGCATCATAAATCTTGCACAACCAGTTTTTACGTCAATACTCCTTAAGTGATCTACATGCCTCTGTGTAGAACTCAACAGGTCACAAGGATTAAGGTAATAAAGGAGACAGATACAAAAGGAGAGCAGAGATGCCAAGTTTCTCCTGCTTTTACCATTGGACATCTGCAGGCTTCAGATGTAAAGAGTCACGGCTTTTTGCAAAAGGCAGCCCCTCTAAGTCCCAGTTACGGTCTCATTAATTGACTACATAGAATTTCCATGCTAAGATTCCATAAATATTTAAAACCAGACTGCTCTGGATGGGCTTTCATTTTTCCTCCCTTCCTTCCTAGTGTTAAAAAAAAAAAGATTTAACTGGGAGGCCACTAGGCCACGATGGCCTTGGCTGGCTATGAAAGCAAACTGAAGCCCCCAAAGTAAGTGTAACCAATCAGAATCCATAAAATAACTTCCATTGGGGTGCAGGGGTTCTCTACTCTATCCAATCACATATAATTCCTTTGTCTTGCTTCCTCCAATGTGTTATCAAAATTTCCCCTCAGGCCAAACTGCTTGTGATCTTGTGCTCTCTGATTCCTGTATGGTCCAGTGCTCAGATAAACTCTTCAAAAATTTTATGTACCCAAGTTGAACACTCCTTTCTTCCCTGCCCCTCTCCATGTCTTTCTTCCTCCCTTTTTTTCTTTTTGGTATGTTGCAATGACTACTTTCATCTCTATAACTTTATGCCCTTATTTTATTTTCTACCATCTTGGTCTTTTTTTTTTTTTTCTCCCCACTTTTAGGTCTGCTGGATCTGAAGTTATATACATTTACACTTTGGTAGCTGCTGCCAAATTGCCTTCCTTTGAAAAGGTTGTACTATTTTTAACTCCCCCCAACAGAGTTCCGAAGAGCAATGTTTCTAAATTCTCCGGTTGTATTTCCTTGTCTAATGGCCATTGTCCTGCCAGACTGGAAGACTCCCTGAGGGCAGGAATCTGTGTGTCTGTCTTCACCTAGGCTCCCAGCCTTCAGCACCTTGCCTGACCCACTGCAGGGACTCGGTAAATATTTGCTAAGTGAAAGAAGAAGTGCAGAATGAAGACCTGCCAGGGGCTCATTCTTAGGAGTTTACCTGGGAAAATTTTAGAAAAAGAACTTTAAGTGTTTGGGCTGGGGATGTGGCTCAAGTGGTAGCGCACTTGCCTGGCATGCGTGCAGCCCGGGTTTGATTCTCAGCACTACATACCAACAAAGATGTTGTGTCCGCCAAAAACTAAAAAATAAAATGTTAAAATTCTCTCTCTCTCTCTCTTAAAAAAAAAAAGAACTTTAAGTGATAAGAAAAACATTTAGACTTGTGTACTTGGGACAGTGAACTTAAAAACAGTAGCAGCAGCAAGAACAAAGACTATGTTGTTTTATTCCAAGGTGGGGGAGGAGGGACGCCTGACCGCTCCAGGTGTGCTCAAGCTGGGTAATTATTTGCACATAAACGTAGACATGGGCCTCCTCTGGGAGGCTGGGCATCCTTACTATGGATTTCTAGGCAATTCCCTGTGGTTTGTGGACTTCATTTGTTCTAAGTGTAAGCTAGGTTGCCAATGCATGGTCTGGTTTTTGTGGCCAAGACATAGTGCACAGAGTTCTGGTTTGTGGCACAGAGTTCCTGGCTTAAGTCATGCTTTTTGATCTGTGGCCTTGGGCAGGTCATCTCACCTTTCTGGGCCTCAGTGCCCTCATCGCTGGATGGGGTGAGCATTTCCACAGTGCCTACCTCTTGACCAGTCGTGAATCCCCCAAACAGATGGTGATTGAGGAGTGCTCTGCTAATGGGAAATATCAGCTGGAAAGCAGCTTGCTGGCTCCTGACAAGACACTGTAGAGGGTGGAAAAAGAGTATTCTCTCTACCCTCCTTCATCCTGAGCTGGACTCCCTTAACAAAAGACAGATTAACAAGAGAAAAGCAAGACAAAAAACACAGATCCCTCTCCTATATGGGAGATGCTGTTGTCTCTTCCTTATTCTCAGGGGATACATTGCCTGGCTCCCAGTGCACGCCTGAAACTGTGGATAGTAACCAACCTTATGCATACCACACCATGTTTCCCATACATAAACATCTGTGACCAAAAGTTGTTTAACTTACAAATTAAGAACAGAATATTAACAACAATAATCACACAGAACAATCATAATAATATGCAATAGTGTCATAATATTTATTATGTGTTTCAAATTACAACACACAATAATATACTATAATAAAGATTATATAAATGGCTTGTCATCACTTGTTTTAGGAGATCCCTTTCTTTCTTCTTCTTTTTTTTTTTTCTTTTCCAGTGCTGCAGATTGAACTCAGGGCTTCATGCCTGCTCTGCAAGGATTCTGCCACTGAGCTACAATTCCAGACCCAGGGAATTCCTTTTTGAAGTCTTCATATGTGCTCAATGCTTTCTGGAGCCACACATAGCCATCAGTTGAGACACGTTTTCTATTCATGTCTTTCACCCACAGATTCAGATTTAAGGTATTTTCCATTTCAACTAAGCACTTATCATGAATGGAGGCTGTAACTTTGACAGTTTGAGTTATGATAGCAAAACTTTATGGCCAGAAGATTCATTCTTATTACAGACCTTAATAACTTCAACATAAGTTTTTTTTTTTTTTTTTTTTTTTTTTTTTTTTTTTTTGGTATTGAACTCAGGGGCACTTGACCACTGAGCAACACCTCCAGACCTATTTTGTATTTTATTTAGAGACAGGGTCTCACTGAGTTGCTTAGGGCCTCACTTTTGCTAAGACTGGCTTTGAACTCATGATCCTTCTGCCTCAGCCTCCTGAGCTGCTGGGATTTCAGGTGTGTGCCCCCACACCCAGCCAGCATAAGATTTTTTTTCTTTCCTTAGTAACTTCAGAACTCTCATCTTTTTGCTTAAATGAAGCCCTTTAAGGCTTCTTTTGGCATATCTGAGTTGCCAACATCGCTATCCTTATTCTTTGGGGACATTGTTAAGTAAAATGAGAGTTACTTGAACACAAGCACTGAGATACTGAAACAGTATCTCAAACAGTATCTGCAACTGATAACTGAGTTGGCTGTTAGGTGACTAATGGGTGGGTAGCATATATAGTGTGGATACACTGAAAAAAAGGATGGTTCATTTCCTGTGGGGGGAAGAACAGCATGGCACAAGATTTTATCACACTATTCAAAAAGGCTCACAACTTAAAACTTATGAATAATTTCTGGAATTTTACACCTAATATTTTTTGGACTTTGGTTGCCTGAAGGTAATTGAGATTCTGGAAGGTGAAACATCATATTAACAGGCATTGCTGTCTTCAAGGAAATCTCAGAGTCCAGTTTGAAGAGGAGATATCAACAGTTGTCTTAGACTTTAGGCTTAAATACCATCATCTCCCCAATCAAAAATAGAAGGGCATGGGGAAAGCCCAGGTTATAGAGAGGTGACCCAGAAAAGCACCATAAGCAAGGGTAAGGTAGTTATGCAGGTTTAAGTAGATGCCTTCTCCATTAACAGAGTGGCTAGTGATTTAGCCATCCCTCCCTCTCTCATGCAGAGAGACACTCTGCCAAAGCAGATTTCCTTTACAATGTCAGTTTCCTTTATAAAAGGGCAACTTCTACTCTTGTTTTCAGAGCTCCTCCTGTGTCTGTCTTTCCTCAAAATAACCAGCTCAGAATCATCCTTATGTCAAAGAGGCATATTGTGGGATGGTGTATTCTGGCATCCTACAGTCATGTGGTATGTTATGAACCTCATCAACACAGGCAGGAGAGAGGGTCAGAGGGAAAAGCAAGGCTGGCCTTATGCTAAAGGAGAACAACATTGGAAGGGCCACTGGACCGAAAATGATAAGTGACCAGATGGAGAAGAGTCTGAAGGGCAAGGTGGACAGTGAGGACTGAAACCCCTCCTGGGGACAGGGGATCACGGTCCAGCCATCCAGGGAAATGAAGGGCTTGGCTCTGTCACCTCCATGAGGCAGGGCCCTGTCTCCTTTGTTTCATTGGGTATGTCGTTAACCTTTGCTCAGCACCAGCCTAGGGGGAGAAGGTCACAACAAATTTAGTGGGAGGCATTTTTAAGTACTTAAAACAATAAATCCTCCTGTTCCTCTAGTTGGCCGGCGGGGGCTTCACCAAACCTGGGAATTCAATTTTGTGCAGCACACACAGTTTGCCAAGCGTGCTAAGTCACCAGGAGAACAACTTGATGTATTGCTTTTTGGGGAGAAATAGCTATGTCCCTTTCTTTTTTCAAATTAACATCTTTTCATACTGGTCTGACAAGTGACTGATCACCTGAGCATATATCCTGGCTTCAAGTGATTTAATGTCACTTCCTTCAGTTTCCCTATCTTTATTTTCATGCCTTACAAAGTAGCGAATAGGAAACGTTATTATGATGATTGCTAGAGAATCAGCGCCTGATTCATATGCCCTAAACCCCAGGGCCTGACATTTGGTAGGTGTTAATAAATGATGAGTAGGTAAATGACTAGATTTGGCTGATGGCTGTAGACCGCCCTATTTCCTTACCAGAGGGTCAGAGGAGGATTTTGCTTTGTCTTACTTTTGCTTATATATTCACTTATTTTTGCATGGTGGGTGTTGTGTATGGGACATGGCATACCCTGCTCATGTGGGTCATATTGTCCAGGCTGCTAGGAGTGCTGGTGGCCCCTTGAGGGACCGCCTGAGTTTCAAAGAGCAGAGCAGCTTTGCCAAGATTGGCCTCTCCTGATCCATGTGGAATTCTAAAGCCCTGGACTTCTCAATTCAATCAATTCTAGAGGATCAGTCTGGCTCTAGATATTTTGGGGATTGACTGTCCTTGGGCTGCATCACAGGTTCACTATCTCTACTGTTCCCTTCCTCCACAGGTGTTGAGCCCAAGATTAATCCTCAATTAACCTCTTACATGCTAGCCTCCATCTCAGAATCTGCCTCCCAGGGCGTCCAGCCTGTAGAATTTGTTTTGTTTTTGTATATTACTCTGGGCTTCTTCCTCGTAGGCAAAAATATCAGTTAACGTTTACTGGGTTCTTCCAACAAACCAGGTATTCTTCCTGCCTGGTCTGGTTTGGTCCTTGTGACACTCCTGGGAGTGGCCCCGTTAGAGTCTGCCTGTTGCAGGTTAGGGCACAGCTGGGGATTCAGTGACTTCTCCCTGGCCACCCAGCTAGTGAGTACTGAATCTAGAACCCAGCCTCTTGGATTCCAGAGGTTACTACTCTGCTGGTAACCCAAAGTTGGGCATTGGATGAGCCCAAACAAACATTTCTCAAAAGTTTTGTAGAAACAAGGGGATTTTGGGGATGAATAGGTAGACATTATTTCATGTCCAGGGGCCTCTGCAGAATTGACCACATGCATTAGTGACTAAAAGATTTGAGAAGTCCTACAGAGGAGTCTTGGGAAGGACTTGATCAATATTCATATTTTAAAATTCAGGTATATTAGAGGGCTGATTGTCAAAAACCATCCCTGTCATAAAATCCAGCTTTGAAAAATATTTGATGGGCATCAGTTCTACACAGATATGTTAAAAGCTGTTTGAAAAAAATTATAATTAGAACACAAATGATTAATTTAATTAGGTTATTTTTATAAGGAGAGATATCTAATCATCAAATAATTTTTGAGCATGCACTCTGTCTTGGGAATGTTCATGGGAATATAAGTAAGGGTAGATTATGGACTCTATCCATCTCTTCCATGTTCACTACAGATCTTGCTAATCTGTCACTGCATCATTGAACCTAGATGTGGCCACAGAATTCTCACTGTAGCACTGTAGATAGCCACAAGTAATTGGGAGTTGGCAAGTGAGATGAAACCCATTTCTACAAAAACTTTATCTACAGAGTATAGACATGCAAAAATGAAGGTTATGTGCCAATAGAGAATGAGATAAATACTAAAAGAATTATAAAGTCAGAGCATATAGTGCATATCATAGTCCAGGGTAGTCAGGGAAGGCTTTGTAGAAGAGGCAGGAGTTAAATTGGGCTTTGAAAAATGGGAGAAAATTGGGTGGAGCTCAGAAGAGGGGAGATGTCCCAGGATACTCCTAAGAGGATTTAAACCCCAAATATGCAAATAATAGCCTCAGTCTAAAATTTTTGCTGATATCCTCATCACTGAGCATGGACACTGGTGTTTCCTTATCCTAGTGCCCAGAAAACTGATACCTTTCACAGTAACTTTGACCTTCTGATTGACTGCCAGCATCTGGATTGTGATTTCATTCTCTTTCAGAGTAAGAGACAGAGAACCCACAATTCTGGGGGCCCATAAATTACTCCTAGTTATTGCAGTGACAACAGGCCTCTTCGAAGGTGACTTGTTCACTCCCTGTTTTATAGCCTCATATATCAAAGAGGGAGACGGAGTGGAGTCAGTTACCATGAGGAGATCCAGGCTGCAGGAGAAGCGGGTGACAACTGTCTATGAAATCGAGCACTTTCTGTCAAAACTTAATTAAATCAGCCCTGATTCTATAAATATCAGAGCAAGGTTTCCCTCTTGCCTCCTTCCAGAGCCCCCCGCCTCTCCCTGGGCCTCTAGAGAAAACTGTGTGGGGTGCATCGCACTAGGAAGCATTTGTAAAAATCAGGCAATGATTGGTTGAATTCAGCCTTTGCATGGGTGCACGGAAGCAGAACAAGCTGCAGGTTAGAAGAGTCAATGAGCTGCAAGAGGTGTGGACACTCAGCAGGGCTGTCAAGGGGAGGTGACTGGATGGGATGCCAGAGACTTGGATTCTTGCCCTTGGTTGCCTCTAAGTAGCCAGCTCTGTGACATTGGGCAGTTCTCTTTGCTTTTGTGTCCTCTGTGTCCTCCATGCAGATGATGTGTAAAGTTCTGTACCAGCCAGCATAGCCATCATAGTGACTTCCACCCCCAAGGTTTACTTCTCATTCATGCTGCACGTCTAACTGGGGTCAGGAAGGCTCATTCTGTGTCTCCTTGCTCCGGGACTCAGGTTGATGGAGCAGTCACCACTTCCATTGCTGTAGGTTGCAGTGGCAGAGGAAAAGAGTGCTCTGAAGGGTCTCCTACTGGTGGTCAACTGGTCTAGAAGTCACATATGTCTTGTCCTCTCACATCTCATTGAATAGAACAAATCCCACGGTCTCACACCTGCACAAGGACCAGAATATGCAGTCCTGCCGCGTACCTGGCTTTTGGAGAACTGCATTCATGAACTTCCCAGCCTCTTCCAACATCAGTGTTTCATATTTCTCTAGTTTCCACTGAACTCTGAATTTTTATTCCTACCTTTCATTTTTGACTTGGATTCCTGAGTGGATTAGGTTTGGATTGGACCTCCTTCACCCACCAAATGCTGACAGACAATTCCTTAGTCTCCTCCGGGACAGAGGCTACTACACCTTCATGGTTCTAGAAGCTGTGCAATCCTGGGAAGTTGCTCTGTGACTCAGTTTTCCCATCTGTATAATAGGAATAGTAAAGGTACCTACTTAATGTGGTTTCTGTCAGTTGGTATTTAGAATGGTGTCTGGCATATATTGAATTATCAAAAAGTGCAATACAAAGCAGAGGCAGTGAGCCTTGGACCCATGCCTGGCAGGTGGGGAGTGCTTGAAAATATTGACTTGTATTCCTCTTAGTGATATAGCATTTGGTACTGTTGAGTCTACCCTCTGCTTTTTGGAGCTTTTCATTCTTTGTTTCCTGGGTGCCATTCATTCATAATTTTCCTCCTGCCTTGATTGTATTTGATTTTTTTCCGGACAGGCTTCCCTAGTCTTTCAAGTCTGAGGTTTCCCAGAATTCCATCCAAGGGCGTCTGCTCTCCTCCTTTTCTGCTTTCGCTTGCTCATGCTCAGGGCATTGGTTTTCACTACTCACCCATGGCTTCCGAAGATTCACCCTAACCCCACCTTTCTCCATGTCTCCTGGCTTTGTCCATTTGGATATTCCACAGTATTCTATATTTCTGTAACTGAATGCTTTATCTCCATCATCATCATCGTCATCATCACCATCATCATCATCATCATCATCATCATCATCATCTAGTCAGCTACCATCTTCTTTCGCTGATTATTAGCATGGTAGCCCAGAGGGTGAGCTTTCAAGTTACAGAGGCCTGAGATGGAATCATTGCCACATATTGGATGTGTGAACTTGAGCTAGTGACCTACTTTCCTAACCTCTGAAGTGAACATGGTAATGCCCACCTCATAGGATTGGTTTAAACATTGATTGGGGTCGTTAGGAAAATCACTAGCATTGTCTCACTGGCATTTATTGAGCACTTATTATCATTTGGATAATAGTGCCACGTGGTGTTTTATTTCATGATGGGCCACATAGACAACAGTGGTCCTAAGATTACATCACCTAGTGACATCATAGCCATGTTAGTTTGTGTGAGTACACTCTGAGGTTCACGTAACCATGGAATCAATTAATGAAGCATTTTTCAGGGATACATGACTCTTATCAAAATGATAATGATATTCTCTGTAGCTCAGGCGCTTCTGTTTATTAGGTCTTACTTTCTCCTGCTGGGATGATTACAATGGCCTAACTCCTTTATCTCCTTGCCTTATCCAGTTACCTCCACCAGAGTCTTTTTTTCCAGAATTTTCTTTCTGAACACAGCTCTGATCATATCATCTATTACTTAAAACTTCCAAATATATCACCTTGTTTCTTGAAGGATAAAGGCCATACTCAGGAGCTCCAGATGCCAACAGTGTTAATTTTCAGAAGAGCTCAATAAATATCTATGGATCACTAATTCTCTTACCTGCACTCCCCCAGCACAGCTCTCCAGTAAAGGTTTAAGCAGGACCGCACACTGACAGTTCCAGGGGGCACTTTTCACTTTATTTTCTATGTAAAGGAGGTGTGTCTGGACCATAGTGGGCCTCCCTGGAGTGGGACAGAGAAGAGGATTGGAGGATTCTCTCATAGTCCCTTTTCTTGGTCTGTTCCCTTTCTCTTAGTGCTTCTGAGCCTCAGGTGAATGGTACCAGAGGTAGAGAGAGGGCCTGTGACTATGAAAGGGCTTATAAATTAGGAAGCCCTCTCTCCTACAAACGTTCCTGCTTTTTTTGCCCTCGGTAGTGACTGTGAACAGTACAGACTAAATAGAACCTAATCGCCTGCAGTCAGCTTCCAAGATAAAAGCCCCATTATGAGCACTGGGTGTGTGAGAGGCCGGAGGACAATATTTATTTGTAATTTAAACTACCTTATTTCTCTTATTTTTACAGCAGTCCTCATAATGGCAAAAAATAATAGTGGAGCAAAAGGGAAAAAATAAAAACAACAATAATCCCACCCCACACAGGAGTGAACATTATTAATTCCTTTTCCCTTCTAGCATCTTTCCCAAGCTTGTGTGGCATGCACATCATTTGATAGCCTACTTTCCCCACGTAATGTACCACAAATCTCTTTTCACGTTAATAAATGTGCCTTCATGGTGTGATTATGAATGGCTGCATATTATTCCAGTGTGAGGCCACTCTTCAATTTATTTAGCCAATACACTCCTGCTGGCATCTAGGTTAATTCTTACAAACGGGCGGCAGAAATATCCTTACAGCTGCATCTGTGTGCACACCCCTCCCTTCTCCTCAGGTTAAATCATACAACTAGAATTTCAGGGTCAAAGAATAGGCATATTTTTTTTAAAAAGGCTTTTGCAAAGAACTGTCACTTGTCTTCTAGTAAGACGGTGTGCTTGATTGGATTTCGAAGGTCATTTCTGTTTAATAGTGCATGGTGCAAAATAAATAAACTTTGAACTTTCAAATGGAATTAACCTCTCCTAGGCTATAATAAGGGTTTAGTCAGAAATGTTTATGATTCTAGCTGGGGATGGTGCTCAAGGACAGAGCACTAGCAAGCCAAGCCATATTAATAAGTTTTAGGCTATCCTCTTCATTGGATCTTTTTAACATTTAAGAGGTAGAGTATAATTCATATAGGATATAGCATTATTTTAATTAATTTCAGTAGGGGGAAGCTGACATTCATACACATCTGTTTCTCCCCAGGCATATGGAAAGATGACATTCCCCAATTCTTTTAGTAAGGTGGGACTCATGACAGGTCCTACCCAATACCCTGTGAACAGAATGATGTGGACACTTTTGGAGCAAAAGACTTAATTGCTTATATGAGATTCCCCTTGACTCTCCTAGGTATTTGCCAGGGGGCCCAGCCCCCTATATTACAGGTTGTGCACTGTGGGATGACAGAACCTCAGTTACCCTAGCATCTCCTAGAAGCATCTCCTAGAAGACAGTGGACCTAGAGGGTTACCTGTACCCATGGTAGACTATGCAAATGAGAAATAAATTTGTGCTAGGTTACTAAGATTTTGGGCTTTATAAAAAAATTGAAATATAATCTAATTTATCCTGACCATAATTTTATTCTAGATCTATTCTAGATGTTATTGGGTCACTTTATGAATATTCCTTATGGTATCTGTTTTGTGCTGGGCACTTTGGAGGACAGAAGAAAGCCTAAATCTCTGTTTGCAAAGTACGTACAGCTTGTTACCTGACTCATCTCTATTGCTCATGGATCAATGTGCATTCATAACAAATATCATGGATGGATACAGCATCATGTACTTTCTAGAGGCACTTGTCATGATGTACTAGCTCACCTTAGTAGCAGGCTCAGTGAACATCTAGTGTTGTGGAAGGGTATCACCTGCCCTGTCCTTACCCTCTTCCTTCAGTAGACTTGTCTCCTACTCCATGCAGTCCTAGTGTGGTCACCAAATACAGTCCCCACTTCCCTGGCTATTGGAAAAGGCACATAACTTCTGTGGAAGGTTTTTGAGTTGAAGGTAGAGTTGGGAGTTTGATCTTGCTTCCTGTGCCACAAGGAATAGAGGAAGTAACACCAGAAACAACGTCCCCAAGAAGCCCGAGGTAGGAGGACAACCCACAGACCATGGCTGAGATGAAATCTGGACTAAACTCAAACGCTAATGCTGTTTGAGTCTTTGCATCCAGATGGAGTTGGGGCCAGTATCCTATGCACCTCCAGGTGGATAAGCTAATAATGTCCTGTCTTCATTTATGTGTCAACTAGCTTCAATCTCTTCCAATAATAAGAGCTCTCATTAATGCAATTATTTTATTTGTTGATAAAAATAAATAATAACATGCCAATAACCAACAACATATGCAGAAAACTTCACATGCAAATCTTGTTTTATCCTTATAATAACCCTGCTTCATGGGTGTATTTATCAGCATCATCCTCACTTTACAGAGGAAGAAAGTAAGGCTGGGCCAAGATAGGGGTACTTACCTAAGTCACACTTAGTTAGAGGCAGGAAGGAATAAGACTCAGTTAGTCTGATCCCAAGCCCATCTGTCCACATGAGCACTAGTCTCATTTCAAAGCTTATAGAAAATGTTTTCTGCTCTTTGTTTCTCTGTCTCAAATTATCTTCAAGGAGTGACAAAATAAATTGTGACTGTTTTGTGGACGTGAACAAAATTTCTCTGCTTTGCAGAAGGGAAATACAAATCCTTATGATATATTTTTGATTTTTAAAGATTTTGAAAGAAACGTTTGGTTATTTGGTGTAATTCTGGTATCTTTGCTTAGATACCAGAGTTTGGAAATGGGAGGCATCGTGATAATGAGAATGTTTAATGGATGAATTACTATCTTTATGCCCACGATTCTGTCTGCTGTATTATCCCATGCTGCCATAGATCATTTATTTTGTTGCTTTCTCTCCTTTTGAATATCAGACCAACTTGGAGGAAGCTAGCTGTGGGTCTCTCTGGTGCATCTGTCTGGACAGGGCGGGCCAGGTGCTGAGGGGGTTTTCAGACTCCTGCAGTGGATGAATGTGGCTGCCGGTCACTTCCAGTGAGCCATGAAGCACAGGAAAGGTGTAGTAGCCTGCCACTCTAGTGCTGGCAGCTCCAGGGCTCAGGCAGCAAGCACAGTGGTCATTATACTAGCAGTGTCCATGGATCTAGAGCCAGTGACTCCTTGGGGAAAGCACGAAGTCTTGAGGGTCAGTTGAAGCCTTTGCACTGTTAGGTTGAAGGGTCAGGACACTGGTTCTTGGCACCTTCTGATTGAGTTTACATTTCATTTGCACGCAGAGCATTGCCTCTGTAAAGGCCATTGTCCTTGCAGACTCAGCAGAAATTTAAGGAAAGACATTGTATTGGAGGTGACGGTCGAGTGCAGAGTGGACAGTCGTGGATTCCGGACACAGACTGCCTGCATTCAAGCCTCAGCCTCTGGCCCTCCTGGTTTTTGGTCCAGGCAGTTGACTTTGCCTCTGCCCTTCCATTTTCTCATCTGGCCAGTGAGGGTGATTATAATACCTCCCTGCTCCCCAAGAGGGTTGTTAGAAATTGAAAATTAATTAGTGCATAGGAAACACTTGGATCATGTTGGACAGGGATCTTGTGTCTGATCAGTGCTAGAGAGACACTTTGGGAAGGCTGGTGTTTGCATGTGAACAGAGAGGTCCTCAGTGCGTCTAGATTAGTACTTAGCGACCTTCGGCAAGTCACGTGCTCTTTCTGCCCTTGAATGAAATGTGATCACTTGAGGATACATCCTCCTGAAGTCTGGCACATCAGAAGTGCTTAGTAGATGGGACTTTCCTTCTGAATCTCAGTCTTCCCATCTGCAGAGTGGAGGTAGTCGAGATCTCTTTAACTGCCTAAGAATTTGAATCTGATAGTCAATGTCCGAATGAATGAGACGGAGTTGAAGGCTGTCTCAGGATCTCCCGGGGCCATGGGTTTGGAGGCACCTGATTGAGCGCCTGGCTGTGTGTCGTGTTGGTGGTTATGAAGTTTCAACCATCAAGCAGCCAGCGAGGCTGGTCAATGGGAACAAGATTCCAAACACGGGAAAGGAACACCCTGGGTGCATGAGGACAGCTGCTCAGTGCCTGAGACTGAACCTCCTTCTGTGGAGCTGGAAGGTGCTGGAGGCTGTCACCCCATCAGGAAGCCATTATGGTTGAAGATAAAAAAGGAATCCACTGCTTCTCAGGCTCCAGCCCTGCATTTACTGGAGAAGAAAACTGAAGCCCTGAGACCTGCCCAGGTCCCAGTGTGTGGCGATCACTCCTTGACTCTTAGCAGCAGTGTGATCTTAGACAACGTACTCAGAGAGAAGCTCCTTAAACATGACTTTTCTAAGACAAGGATGACATTAGAGATAGCTGCTTCATACAATGCTCTTAACATAGACCAATCCTGAGCCATCAATCAAAGGGCAATGATCACTAGAGGCAGCGTTAAGAGTCCCATCTCCTCTCCTGGGCTGGGGCTCTTTTCTCCTTATTGAGATGCTGTGGAGGACTTGGGGTCCTTGGAACTTCTGATCCATTTACTTCAAGTTAATCAGCTGCGACTGTGCGAGAGCACTGCCTTATTTTCCCATACTCTACCCAAATTCTGGGGTGTCTAGGCCCCTCACACCTGACTCAGCCTTACCCCCTCAGCCCATAGGAGCTGCCAGGGCTCTGCCATTTCAGTTGGGCAGTTGTCTCCAGAATTTCCCATCAAGTCCTTCTCTTTCCATAATGATTCTGAGACAGAGGCTCTTTTGTGCCGTGCTGAGACTACCAACGAGTGGCCTGTGGGCTGAATGTGGTCCAGTGGAAGAGCAGATCACGGCTTAAAATGTTCCTTTGGACTTAGCTGGGGCATGCACCAGCCCCTGCCCCCATCCACTGCACTATATGGTCCTTACGCTCACCCAGTTGACACATGCTATTTAATTCTTTGGTCTAGTTCCCATAGGCTTTTGCGATTCCAACATCTATTTGAGTCCAATTTCACAGCTTTGTAATCAGAAAGACCTGGGTACAAAAGCCAGGCTCTGCCCTTACTAGTTGACTGGTCTCGGGCAAGTTGTTTGACCTCTCTGAGCTTCAGTACTGTAGCTTAGGGTCTAGCTTCTGGTAAGTTCTTAGAAAACATCATCGGGAACTCGAAGAGCTCTTTGTATTTGAGAAGCGGAAGCCTCTGGCTCTTTAGCTGCTGTTCACATTAGTCTTCTTGAAATTAACACTCTGTGAAGCTTTCTGGCCAGACTTTCTCACAGTCCTCTTATTTTGGAAGCTTGACTGTTCAAATCCTATCACCCCATTTCTTTGGTGGGGTGGGGGGAGTGGGCTAGAGAGAGATCCAGTGTTGTAAGTTCCTGCAGGTTTCCTGACTCCCAGTCCCATGCTCTTTATTATACATAGTTACTGAGCCTCTTTGAAATGGATGCTATTTTTTTTTAATCTTAATTAAAAAAATTTTAAAAATGTGTTCTTTTTAGTTGTATGAGACAGTAGAACGTATTTTGACATATCATACGGGCATGGAGCGTAACTTCCCATTTTTGTTGTTGCATGTGATGTGGAGTTATAATGGTCATGTATTCATACATGAACAAATGAAAGTTATGTCTGGTTTCTTCCCCTGTCTTTCCCCTCCTCCCCACCCCGCCCCGCTCCGCCCCATGGCCTATTGTGAGTTAGCATCCCGCATATCAGAGAGGACATTGGCTTGGGTTTTTTGGGATTGGCTTATTTCACTTAGAATGATAGTATCCAGTTTGAGATGGGTGCTACTGCCCCCAGTTTAAGATGAGAAAACTGATTTACAGATAAGATTGGGTTAAGTGACAGGGTAGCTGGATATGATATAAAATTAGCCAAAATTGGGGCCATGTAAGTTAGGGGCAACTTAGTGGCTTCCTTAAGCCTCAGTCTTGTCATCTGTGAAGTGGGAGATTTCTATGAGCTTGCCTCTAAGGTCTTTTCAGCTCTGAAGTCCTAGAAACCTCAATCTGCCTCTCAGACTCACCTCTACTATCTTCCAAAGAGCAGAGTTGGAGTTGACGAAGTTTGTCCCTCAAGGGTTCATGTCCTTACAACTTTCCTGAAGATGATGTGTGGAAATTGCTTTTACTGCTGGATAGGGACGTTTGTAATAAAAGCCAACTCCTTGGGTGCCCTAATTCCACTTTAGGAAGAATGAACATATTGTTTTAATTAATCATACGAAAGCAAAATTAGCATGATTGTGTGATAGGTGTTGTAAATCACCCCGATCCACATCGACGAGCAGAGAGCATTTAGTTATTCTGAAGTTGTTAAAGATTTTATCTACCCAAGTGAAAATTCAATTAGTACTAGCTTCAGCTTATATAAAACTGAGGATTTTCAACTGTGGGAAAATGCTCTTTGTGTGTGTGAATACCACCTTATGCCACTTTGATAAATTACTGTAATTAACTGTATCCTACGCAAGCTAAACAAAATTTACTGAACTGTTGTTGTATAAAAGGGAGATCGTCTCTTCTCTTGTTGGGGAGATTACTCTAATCTCTACATGATACTGCCTTGAATATCGTGCTTTTTATGCTGAGGTCTGAAAATATCTGCAGAATTCTTGCTGGCACCAGAGAGAGACGCTTGGTTCCTTCACACTCCACCTTTCCCCCTCTGGGTGCAGAGACATCAGCTATAGGCTTCACTGTGATTCAATTAAATGGGCTACGTTTAATTACCTAGCTGGGGAAGCACTGCGAGCAGAACCAATGTGGAGCACCCTAATAACTTAGCCAAAGGGCTGAGTTATTTTGGGAAGAGCAGAGGATGATGGAAGAGGCCTAGACTCACTCTGGCACAAACGGCCCGGCCCGTTCCTTTTTGTGACTCTGTGGCTCTGTCCGTCCCTCTTCTCCCCTCCAGATCTTACTTGTACTCCAACGCCAACCCCTGCTCTTTTTCAGAAACCTCCCAAAGAATTTCATAGGTATGTTCTTCTTGGAAATATTTGCCAAGTACTCTTTCCTAATCCATCAACATATCTCATTATGGGTTCTCTGACCTTCTCTTCTTTTCACCCTCCATGAGATCTAATTCTCAATAAAAGACACCAGTGGACACTGGCAGGATTCCTCTCAGGAATGGGCCAGCTTCATCCTGAACTTTGTTATAGCAACTGTTCAACGCCTAACTCTTTGTGGGCAAAACTCTTGGAACAAGGTCACTGAGCCACAGTGTGCCTAGTGTCGTGATCATTTGGAAGGAGTTTTCAAGTTATTTTTTAGCAGCATGACTACTGTTATTGTTAGCGAACACTTACTGAATACATGCTCTGTGCCAAGCATGTTGCAAAGGGCTTTGCAGCTATAATCGTCTTTAATCCTTACTGGGACCTTGTGAAATGGTTGTTATTAGCTACAATTTACAGATAAGGAAACTGAGGCTCAAGAAGCATGAACTAGACGGGTGTGGGTGGTGCACGCCTGTAATCCCAGCAAGTTAAGAGGATGAAGCAGGAGGATTACAAGTTCAAAGCCAGCCTTTGTGATTTAGCAAGGCTCCAAGAACTTAGCAAGACCCTGTCTCAAAATAAAAAAAATTAAAAAAAGGCTAGGGATGTTGCTCAGTGATACAGTGCCCCTGGATCCAATCCCTAGTAACAAATGGAGAAAAAAAGGTCTAAACCTGCTTAGGCTCACATAGTTAGAAAGAATTTGAAGTTATGTCCTGTCTGGTAATGAAGGTCATGTTCTTAGCCTTTGTACAAAACTGCTACCCATGCTAAAATTTGTGAAAATATCAAGGTATTCAAATGATTTACTCGCATCATTGTGCTGTAGGATGTTTTCCTGGCCAGAGGTTGGGAGCTTTGTATAATCCTGAGGATTTCCGCACTGGTGTATTGCACACAAGAGTGTCATCTGTCTTCTGTCATAACAGGGAGATGCGTGAGAACTGTCAAACCCTCCTACTGCCCTCAAGAGAGGCAGCTCAGGGGCCTTTGGAGTCTGGCCAATGCATTGCTGCCACAGGATCCGTCACTAATAACTTGGCTAATGAAACTTATGGAGCAGTTTTCTTCCCAGGAAACACAATTTTTGTCATGGGTTCACTGCCTTCACGGACCCATCTCCAGCCTGCAAAGGAAGAAAGAATACGACAACCTCTCCAAGTGTCCATTTTGTGTTCTGTAATATGTGCATGATGACCAACCATCTTACAAAGGGGAGTTTTGAGGATTGGATGTGAAATGGCCTTAAAAGCAGAAAAGCTGGACACATGTGATTGTCACAGAGAAATCTCTACCCGTGTGGCGCATATTATTGGGGATTTGGCCAGCCAGCAGGCAATCACCTTTTGAATAGGTCCCCACTCTGGACATTTCCTATGGGAACCACCTCCCTCTGGATATTTTAGGTGTGATCCCATGTACAACCACAAAGCCACATCCCAGGGACTCAGAGGTTGCTGCTGCTTCTGAAATCCCTATACCATGTCCCAGCTGGCTCTAGAAAGGTATATCAAAGAAGTCTGTTCTACACACAGCTGTGAACAAATATTTGCATGAGAGTTAAATTTAGGTGTCAATTTGAGTAAATTAAGAAATGCCTAGGGAACCGGAAAAGCATGATTTCCAGATGTGTCTGTGAGGATGCTTCCAGAGGAATTTAGCTTGTGAGTTAGCTGACTGAGTGGGAAAGATCCACCCTCTATGTGTGTGGGCATTGTATGATTGGCTAGGGGCTCAGATACAACAAAAGATGGGCATGTTAGCTTTGCAATACTGTGACACAATGCCTGAGATCATCGAGTTAATGAAGAAAAGGTTTATTTTAGTTCATGGTCTCAGTTTTTCAGTCCATGATTGCTGTTTCTTTGGGCCTGTGGTGGTATGATTCATCATCATGGTGGGTAGGCATGGGGGAGAAGGCCTTTCTATCTCATTGGGCTATGAAGCAGAGAGAGAGAGAGAGAGAGAGAGAGAGAGAGAGAGAGAGAGAGAGAGAGAGAGAGAGAGAGAGTGTGTAAGGGGTCAGGGTTCCAGTATCTCCCTCAAGGATATACCCACAAGGGCCTAACTTCTTCCATTAGGCTCCACCTTCTAAAGTTTCCTCCCCACCTCCCCCCAATAGCACCCAGATGGGGCACACAGCCTTTAACCCGTGGGCCTTGGGAACACTTTCCTAAACCACAGCCACAGAGATCAGGATTTCCTTGACCTCTTTGGAGCTGGGATTCACCTCTTCTCTGTCCTGTCAATACTCCAAGCTCTTCAGTCTTTGGACTCTAGGACTCACCTCGTGACATCCCAGGCTTTCAGAACCTTGGCCTTGGACTGAGATTTCATCATTGACTTCCTTGGTTATCAGGCTTTGGGCTTGGAATGAGCCTTGCTGCTGGTATCCGAGGGCCTGTGGCTTGCAGGTGGCCTCTGTGGGACTCCTCAGCTTTCCTGGAATATTCCCCTCTCATCTCTCCCTCTCTCTTTCTAATAAGATCCTTTTGGTTCTGTGTCTCTGGAGAGTCCTGACTAATACAGTTTGACACGCGTTTTGAGCAGTCCAACACTTCAGTGCCCCCTTCAGTGAAAAACAAATCACTGTTGCGAACAGCATCGCGGCCACAGAAGCAAAAAGAAAAGAGGAAAAAAAAAACCAACCAAAAACCCAAACATCCACAGTCGTACCACCCTTCCAAGTCCCTCGAGTGAGTCCAAATTTGTTTACTTGAAGTTTCTGGCCATTGGATGCGATGTTTTACATAGTTGCAATCCAAGTGGGAATAGCATTTCCTGACCTAATAATACATCCTAAGTGTTTCCTTTGCTACTCCATAGGATTCTTAATTTTAAGTAGCTCTAGAATATTTTATGAAGTGTATGAGGGTATCTTAAATTCCTTAGCTGCCCTCCTCCATTTTTGTTTTTAGGTCTTTGTCTTGACTTCTACTGTCGGTCGTCACAAATTAATCTGTCCCTGTTCTCGACAATTATTTATTGACCCCACTGTCATGGGCCATATCATAGTGCAGGGCAGTGGGTGCCGTTTGGGGTCCTTGATCTGATGAGGCGGACAGGCAGGTGACTAGAGTGAGTGGTAAGACATAAGAAGGGCTATAAGTAAATCATGTCTAACTGGAGCCAGGATAGTTGGCAGGGAGGCATCCATATTAGACAGGATGTGGAAGTTAAAAAACAGCTTCTCTTAGAAGGCGCCTTAGTCTATTCAGGCTGCTATGACAAAAAGCCTTCCATTGAGCAATTTATGGACCTGAGAAGTTTATTACAGTCTGGAGGCTGCAGAATACAAGACCAAGGTGCCAGTGATTAGGGAGGGCTTTCCCTCTGCTTTCAAGATGGTGACTTCTTGCTGCAAACTCGTGTGGCAGAGGGGTGGGGATGGCCACTTGGGCTCCTTTTATCAGGACACTGATCCTATCTTTGCAGGTGGACCTTTCAGGACTTAATCAGCCCCCAGGCTCCCGCCTCTTAGTACTGTCACCCTGGGTATTAGTTTCCAGTGTGCACACTTGGAGGGACACAGCCTTCAGACCATTGCAGAAGGCAGGGTTTAAAATGAGAACGAGAGGGAAAGATGCCTCCTAGTTTGGCAAATGCTGCAGGGGAAATGACTCCTGGCAGAGGAATAAGGTTTGGGGCCATGAAAGAGCTTGTAGAATTAAAAAAACTAACAAGCAGCGGGCTGGAGAGTGGCGCCTGGCGAGCTTGGAGACTCAGGAGCCCGATTTTGCAGGGGTTCAGAAGACATGATGTGTCATTCAATTAGAACAAAACATTTCATATTAGAATAATGCTTGGGAGCTTTTGTAGTGTTTGGATACCAAACCTATGAATTATCATCTCTAGTTTATAGGAAGAAAAAAAAAATAAGGCCCAGCAAGGTGAAATGACATCTTTGGAATTGCACCACGAGTCCATGTCTGGCTAAGGAATGGAGACAAACGTCAACACTGCACCCCTTTTCTCTTCACCATTTTGCTGTGCAGTTTCCCCAAATGAAGCTTTGGATGCTTTATTCAGTCTCCACCCACCAGGTTTTTATCTACACACTCTACCATGGCCTCTGATGACACACTGGTTGTGTTAAGGAGATGGCAAGGGGGTGGGAAAGGGAATTGAGGAAACTGAGGTTTATCAAAGCTACACAAATGATTACCTGGTTGTTCTTGCAATTGGTCAAAGGGCAGTGACAAGTGGGGAAGCCCCATGGGGTTTGTGATTTGCCAACAGAACATAACACAGCCCCAAGGGGCACAGGAGAGGAAAGCCCGAGGAGAGAGGATTTTAAGTGGAAGAACTCTGCAGAACAGAAGGGCGGGAGGAAGAACAAAATAAACTTAGGACTTTATTTGAGAAAATCCAGGGAAATACAAACTCTCGGGATGGTAAAGTACTTTAGGATGTGTTCTTTTTAATGCTGGGAGACCCGGATGTCTGCTGCATGACTACCTGTGACTACATCCCAATGGCCCAGGGTTGAGGCAATTGCTGCCTCTGTGGGCAACTTATTCCAACAGCCAATCATTTGGTCAACAGACATTAAGGACCAGTGTGCACCTGCCAGGCACTGGGCTAGGTACTGGATGGGGTGAAGTGACTGAAATGAAGCTGGTTTCTGCTCTGGTGGCATCTACAGTCTAGTGGGGGTTACAGATAGTTAGCAATTTAAAACATGAGCCAAATATTGCCCCTTATGCTATTATAAAAGATAAGGGTGCTAAGACAGAATAAGGGAAACAGGCAGGGAAGTGGTTAAGATTTGGGGGTTCAGAGTGGTGACATACAACTTGATGCTTGAAGTGTCCCTGTTGCCTCTCACCCCCTCTCTTCCTTTACTGTCTCTTACTCCTTGCCCTCCAACCACATTGGCCTCCTGGCTCTGCTTTGAACATTCCAGAGATGCTTCTGCCCCAGGGTCTATTTTTTAATTATTCCCTCTGCCTGGAGTGTTCTTCCACCAGATATTGTCTCCCTAGTTTCTTACATCCCTTTAAATACTGGTTCAAATATCAACTTCTCAATGAGGACTTCTGTGACCAGTCCACCATACTTAAAATGGCAACTGGTCTATGACCACGCCTGCTTCTTTCTCTAGAACTTGCTCTCAGTCTTCCCCATAACACTTATTATGAAACACACTATCTTATTTACTCATTTTGTTGTTTATAGGGTTTATCTCCGGCTAGGCTTATGTTCCACGAGGGCAGGCTTTCTTGTCTCTTCTGTTCACTGCTGTATCTAAGCATCCTGAACAGTTCCTGGCCTGAAGTGATACATAGCTGTTGAATGAATGTATGAATAAAACCTGTGAAGAGCAAAGAGTGTCTGAGGCAGAAGGATCTGCATGCACACTGGCCCAGAGGTCAGAAAGCTCAGAAGACTCATGAAGCACAGGAAGATGGATAGGCCAGGGGGAATGAGGAGGTGCAGTGGGCAGGAGCCGGATCTTCTGACATCTCGGATTCTTAGGACTTCTCCCCCTTATACTGGAACTCTTGCAGATTCATAACTGGCATATCCTTGTACATATTACCCCTGTTCTTAGTTCTGTATGTTGGAGTAACACCAAGAAACCTTTTTAACTGATGATGGTTGAAGCTGGACATCATATCCATTCTCCACCTCTGAGTTTTCTCCAGGCCAATGGTTCCAGTTTCTTTGATAACAATGTCCTTTAAAAAAAAATTAATAGATTCCAGCTTACTTCTTACCCACATAAAGTTTAATCCAAAGTTTAATTCAATCAGTAGGAAACACGTCTCCAAGTGGCAATTCAGAGAGCAAACTCCTTACCTTTTGTGGCTGTGTTATCTTCAAAAATGATCTCTATGGAGGTGGAGAGAACATGGGGAAGTACATAGGGGAGGCTTCTAGGGGCCTGGCCTGGAGGTGTGTGACATCACCTCCGCCAAGTCACATTGGTTAGAACTCAGTTCACAGTCACACCAGTTGCGGGGATGACTGGAACTTGTGGTCTCATGGTAGTGCAGGAAGCAGGGGTTTTGTGATTGGGCGGCACTCTGACATGTGGGTCAGTTTAGCTGTGTCCTTCCTGGCTTCTTCCTCTCCATCAGGGGTGGCTTTTGAAACTTCCCACCCTCTATTTATTCCCTTCTGCTGATGCAGTGACTTGTCTGTATTCCTCTGACAATGCCATTTCCAGAATAGAGCAGGGCGGAAACTAGCAGGCAAGGCTGTTTGAACATAGGTGCTCTCAGCCCTCAGGGCCAGGGGAGGACCCGTGGTCCATCTCCATTCTTCTGCCTTTGGGCTGCTTGGGCAGATTTCTTGGCACCTCTCTTAGGTGGGATATTTCTCTTTCTAGCCATGCCCCCGACTGCTCCCACGCACGAGTCCAGAGGTGATGCATTATGACCCTTACAGCTTGGGTTTCAGTATCTGATGAGCCTGCATTGGAATCCTGAATCTCTTTCTTTACCATCTGCATAGCCTTGAGCCAATACCCTAAGCTTTGTACTTAATATTATTTTTGGTATTGGGAATCGCACCCAGGGATTCTCTACGACTGAGCTACATCCCCAGTCCTTCTTATTTTTATTTCTTTTTATTTTGAGACTGGGTCTCACTACATTGCTGAGACTGGCCTCGAACCTGCAATCCCTCTGCCTCAGCCTCCTGAATTGCTTTCAATACAGGTGTGCACCACTGAGCCTGGGTCTATCTTAAGCTTTTTAAACCACAGTTTCTTCTGTAAGATGGAGATGATGAGGACAGCAATAACAATACAGAATTTCAGCAAAGCATCCTTGAGATAACTGACTTAAAGTGCTTAGCATAGGTCCTGGCACATGCTAAGAGCTCAATTAGATGAGGCTAACGACAATGATAGTAATTAACCACTGTCTCCTCCAGCAAACAGACCTACTACATGTTCTTTAAATAGTTCTTGTTCCCCTCTCCATATAGTTCTTCCCAATTTTGCATCACCCATGCTAACAGTCTTACCTTCTCCATCAATCCAGCTCCTCCTTGGATTCCCTGCTGAACTTTCTGCCTTCCTAACTCACAACCACACATCTGCCGTGCCTCCTCCTTGCTGAAAATGAGTAAGAGCTGATACTTGAGAGTCAGGAGGGCATACATTGTACAAGCTCAGCCTGAACCCTTTCTCCTCCCACCTAGAAGCTACTGGAAATGCTGTATTGATCAGGATGAGTGGGGGCTTCCCAATGCTTCTCCATTGTGAACCCAAGACTCCCTTTATTTTCCAAAAGAACAGCCACCACAGATAATTTTCCAGTCTGACAAGCTGTTGCAGAGAGTATCTGGTGAGCTACTTTCTGTTTGCCAAAACTCATTAGAGATGGATAAAGTTAAATGGTTGTGGGAGCCAACCATAAAACTGTATGTCTGTATTAGCTGGAATCATGCGTGTTTTCGCCTTTTTTAAAAAAATATATTTTTAGCTGTAGATGGACACAATATCTTTATTTTTATGTGGTGCTGAGGATCGAACCCAGTGCCTCATGCATGCGAGGTAAATGCTCTGCCACTGAGCAACAACCCCAGCCTGTGTTTTCTCCTTTGTCACAAATGAATTTGACTCATAAAAATGAGGCCCTGGTTCCGTGGGGTGCTGGAGCCCAGGGTACCTGAACATGTGTTGCTTGCAACCCTCAGCCCCACATTTGGTGACATCTGTTCAGTCTGTGGAAACTGGCCAATGCTGTGAGCTGGGGCTGTGCCCAAGTGGTTGTTGAACATTGTCAGCTGACCGCTGCTCTGACCGCCACAGAGCGATGGGGTCCAGCTGTCTTTGAGGCTCCCCCATTTACATCAGGCATGATTTTGGCAAATAAAATGTCTTTAGAGATAACTTTCTTGTCCTTTTGGGCCCCAGTGCTCCCAGGAATGTCGAATGGAGAGAGCACTTTGCTTTGGGGGAAGAAACTGGACACTGGAGCCAAGGATGGTTGTTTCCATAGCAACCTGGGCAGGGAGGGGGACTGGGAGGCGTTTTTAAAGCAGCACCTGTCAAGTTGTACCGTGCAGGTGGATCTGATTCTGTAGGTCTGGGACGGGCCCAGAGACTCTTCATTTCTAATAAGCTCCCAGTGGTGCCGGTGCTACTCTGTGCCACGTCATGAGGGAGGAGGTGCAGGATCCCTGGAGAGCGGGCAGAGGGGTCTGAGGCTTGAGAAGACTCGTCTCACGGTAAAACCACCAAAGCCCAGAGACTGGCGCTTCTCTTGCCCCGGCTTTAGACTGCCCAGTTTTGAGGGAGGAAGAAGACTGAGACTCTAGAAGCAGGAGTGCCGGATTAGGCAGAGCTGGATCCAAAGACCACTGCTACCCAGCAGTGTGACTTTGGCAGATTGCTGGCCTTCCCCGAGTCTCAGTCTTTTCAGCTATGTAATGGGACTGTCACTTCTCGGAGGGTGAGAGGATTAAAGGAGACAAGCGCTGTTCCACCCTGTGAGCACCTTTCCTCTCCATGTCCTTGTGACTGGGAGCCAAATGACCTTCTTGAGCAAACAGACCAATAGTTCACCTCAGACTACTATCTCATGAGAAACGAAAATTATAGATCATCCTTAAAGAATCGTGAAAAAAATCGTGAATATAGAAAAGAAAGGCATGCATGATGTTCTCCCTACTCAGTTATTACACAATTGACAGTTTTTATTTCCTATCAGACTTTTGTATATATTTCATTTTAAAACAAAAACAGGATTTATGGTCATCTTGTTTGGTCACCTTCTTTTTAATTATCAAATTGAATATACCAAATTGATCATATGCTACTGGTAGGTTTCCTGTCCATAGGTGGAGATCGCGTGTTAATTTTTTAAATGGCTGTCCATTTAAAATAGCCTTCCAAAGACTTGAGACAAAAATCTGCTTCCTGGACTCAGTTCACCTTTTGGGAAGGAGCGTACCAGACTTCCTCTTCTGGAACCTTCTTCTTCTGGGTTTCCTCAGGAGTCTCCAGTTAAGAAGACCAGCACAGCCAGACTTCAGCAGGAAGTCCTGAGGGATCCAGAGGGAGGGTGGAACCTTACTCTGGAGACAGCCCCAAATAAGATTCTGGTCCAAGGACAATCTGAGACCAGGGGACATTCAGAGACTCTGTCGCCACGGATCTGCAGATTAGGTCATGAAACGAAAAGATGTTGAGTGAAGGAAAAGTCCGAGGAGGCAGGAGATAATGCACTCAACTCTCTGAAAGAAAGTCTATCCAGGGAGGCCCCAAGCGTCATGAAGGTGGGTTCCTAAGAGCGAGTCTTGAGGCCCTTTAGTGCCAGGCCACCACGGGAAGGAGGCACTCATTCACCCGTTCCTTCCTCTAGTCCGTGCCATGGCGTGGACGTTGAGTGTCCTCTGCAGCCTGTGTCCAAGGCCTGGTCCCCACTGTCACGCTCTTGGGAGCTGGTGGAGTCTTTGGAGAGTGGGGTCTTGTGGGAGCCCTTAGGCCAAGGGGATTGTGGGGGCCCCCCTCCTCTTCCTTTCTCTTTGCTTCCCCACTTGAGGGGAGCAGCTTGCCTCTCACCATGGGCTCCCCTTGCCACAGGCCCAACGTGGCAGCACCAATCCATCTAGGAGTGGAACCTCCAGAGCTGTGAACCCGAACAAACCTTTTATCTTTATAAACTGATTATCTCCGGGATCTCACGACACAGCCGATATTCACAGAACTCCTACTCTGTGCCTAAAACTTCTCTGGATACCAGAACGTCAGAGTGAAGAAAGTAAATAGGATCTCTGCTCTCAATGGATGATACGAACTAGAGACAGATGTGCTTGAGCAGAAACACGACCATTCTGAGCTGGCAATAAACTCCAGGAAGAGAACAAAAAAGGTGAATATGATGGAAAGAGACCGGGACTGCAGAGGCAGGACAATCAGGACAGGTTTCAGCTGAGCTATGAAAGACACACGCTCATTTCTTTTGAACCTTCTGGTAATACATCATAGGAGACTCCTCTTCCTGGCACGAGTGAGGACTTCAAGGATCACAAGTGAGTGTGCCATTTAGACCCTCAGTCTTCTCTTCTCTAGACAAGCCTCTCCAATTCTTTCAGCTGTTGCTCACATGACCCAACTTTGCTCTTCTCAGAATGCTTCTCCATTAATTCTGTGCATGTGCATGTATTTTGTTTTAAATATGTATTTTAATCTGGTGCCCAGAATGGAACATTCTGTATGACCGGGACAAAAGGACTATCATCCCCTTTTCTTGGATGCTGCATTTTTATTCCTTCCGTGAAAGTAGCAAAAATGTTCATTTTTGGTTGAGTGCATGACAGTGTTTTCTTAATTGAGCTTTTCTGTCAAATAAATCATGTAAGTCCTTTATGCAGCTTGTACTGGTGCCCTGGGATTTTGGAAAGTAAATGCAGAGGCTTTTAGTTATTTTTATTAAATTTAGTCCTTTTTTTTTTTTTGGCCTAATTCCTCCAGTCAGTCTGTGTCTCTTTGCTTTCTGGCTCTGCCAGTCAACATATTTAGCTCCTTCAGTAACTTGCTAAGGAGGCTCAGGGGGTGTCCTGGGGAGAGAGAATGGCAGCTGGCCTAAGGTGGTAGGAAAGGGAACTGAAAGGCTGAGTGGATTCAGGATGTATTTGGAGGGTGAGCTGATGGGTTGGACGTGGTAAGGAAAGGCCAGGGCCAAACATGGCATTTGGATTTGGGGCCTGAGCAATGGGGCTGATATGAATAGGGGAAGACTGAGTGGAAACCTATTTGTGAAGAAAATCTATTCCACTCGGTGGGATTACAGTAAGTACTGTTTTCTTCTTCCCGCTTTCTGAATTCCCAAGCATTCACACTAATTGGGGGTGAGAGAAAGAAGGCTGGAAGGTGAATTCAGATGCTGGACCCGCAGACCTGGCGGGTGGGGAAGGAGAGGTCCTGCTGGCGTGGCGGGGGGGGGGGGGATGATGCAGGTGTCTTTGCAAAAACCAGACTCTAGAAAACAGTTCTGAGTTCCTTGCAAAAGCAGAGCCCCAGAGGTCACCCTGTTGAGCCACACAAATTTCTGATAGGAATAGAAATGAAAGATGCTCCCAGTCTCATTCAGCTTTTATCAAATACGAGAACCAGAGGGCTTGATCCAAGCTAAGGAAGGACTGAGCCCCAGGAGCTGCGGGTGAGTATGTTAACCAGGAATGGTTAATCCTTGGAATATACCTGTAGAAGGGAGCGATCAAATAGCATCGATGCTTTTGAAATAGATTTCATAGTTGGAAAACAGAAAGCTGGGACATTTATATTGCCAGGCTGTGTTCTAGGATCTTTGCCAAGAGATTTTTCTATGTAATCACAGAATTCTGGATATTAAAGGGAAGGGACTTTAGACCTTCACCTTGTGCAGGGGTTTTAACCAGGGTGCACACTGGAGTCACCTGGGGATTTATATCAGGGTTTTATAGCCTTAGATTTTGCTATCGAGCTGGGTACCTTATTTTGGAAAAGGTTCCTGTGTCATTTGAGGCATACCTGCCCGTCAAGGACTTTTGATCTGGTGTAACCCCCTCATTATAGAGAGGAAGAGACCAAGACTAGACAAGATTAAGAGGCGACCCGGGAGTCATCTTCATCTCAGGAAAGATAATAATAGAGTAAGACCATTTGATCTCTTCGTGCCGTATTAGACAGAGACTTAATATTAAACAAGGACTGATTAACCAGATCTAGTCATAAATACGTGTAGATCTGAAAACAGAGTTGAATGAAAAAGAAATAGAGTGAGATTTATATATAAATTCAATTCACTTATATAAATTAAAACAACACACCTGGTTATTCATTCTACAAACCTTCCACATGTTTTTGAAGATCTACATCAAACACCTTAGAGGAGCTGCCAATTGGAGGAGAGGGACTGGGAGAAGCTTCAGGGATGAAAAAGTTAACAAAGCCCAAGAAAGGGACCAGTCTTGACTGATAATAAAAGTCTGCTATGAATCGAGGTATGAAAATTTTCAATGTTCTGCACTCGAATCTTCTTTAAAATCAAACCTATAATCAATAGATGAATGTGTGTGTATTATATATGTATGTATATATCTATATATGTATCTGTGTATTATTAAGTCATATAAAAAAGTGAAATTCTGGCTTGGGAGGCTGAGGCAGGAGGATCACAAGTTTGAGACCAGCCTCAGCAACTTGAGGGAGGCCTTAAGCAACTTTGTGAGACCCTGTCTCAAAATGAAAAATAAAAAAGGGCTAGGGATGTGGTTCAGTGGGTAAGTGACTCGGGGCTCAATCCCTGGCACCAAAATAAATAAACAAACAAACAAATAAATAAATAAACAAAATAAAGGAATGAAATTCTGATACATGCATAACATGGATAAACCTCGAATACAGTATGCTAAGTGAAAGCCACAAAAGAGCAAATATTATAATTATAGAAACACAGAAAAAACCTCTGTTCCCTTTATCTGTAAGGAATGCATTTCAAGACCCTCAACAGACCTCTAGAGCCACAGATAATTCTGAACCATATATATATATATATATATATATATATACATACACACCCATAATAAAGTTTATACATGAGGCACAGGAAGAGATTAATGATAATATTAATAATAAAATAAAACCTTCTAACAAAACACTATAGTAAAATTTATATGAATGTTTTCTCTCTCTCCTTTTGTCAAAATATTCTAATTGTTCATTGTTCTGTTGTAATATATTCTGATCATGATTTTCTGCAGGTAAATGAAATCATGGAAAGTTAAACTGCAGGTAAGAGGGAACTGCTGTATTTAGAAAAGGGCAAGTTCATAGGGAGAGGAGGTAGGTAGAGGTTGCCAGTGGCTTAGATGCCTTGGGCTTGGGGGTAAGGGCTTAATGCTCAATGGTTTCAGAGTTTCTATTAGGAATGAGGAAAAAGTTTTGGAAACCAATCTTGGTGATTTTTGCACATTTTGCATATAATTAATGCTGCCAAATTGTGCATGCAAAGCTGTTAAAAATTTTGCAAGTATGATTTTCCTTTCCACTTTACTCTGTAGAGAAATGGAGGAACTGCAGAGGGAAGGAAATAACAGTACTCAGGTAGGCACTGGGATGGGTGTAACCATTGCATTCTCTTCTCTGAAGTACCAGGAATGTCTAGAGTAGGCTTCTGTGGTGGGCGTTTTGGGCATCTTAGCATCTCTCTGGCACTGTAAAGATTTGAACTGGGAATTTTTTTTTTTTTTACATAAATAGCAGCTGTTACTAAATACTTTAATTTGATGTCTACTTGGCACAGGACATTTTTGTCCATGCTATTTGAATGAAAGTCTGAACAGGTCTGCCTTCCTACATTTTAGCTTTGGGCAGGTGATGACTTTGTCGAGAGGAGTGTATGGTATGTACAAGGTTCGAATTCTATCCAATAAGGGGCCTTTCAAAAATGCAATTGAGAAAGAACCCACACTTGAAGAGTTCTCCGTTAATTGTGCTGAAAACTTCAGAAGTCCCTCAAATTTCTTTTATTTCAGCCATTTCCTCTGTCATTCCCCCCAAATAGCTGAGAAGTGAGTTAAATACTATTAATCTCTCAGACCTCTAGTCTCTGGAGAATAGAAAGGACCGTTGATAACTTTTTTTTTTTTTTCTAATTGGCAAGAAAAGTTTAAGTGAGCTCTTTCAGCCCTGAAAATAAGTTTTGATTTGTGTAAGCTGAGATCAGTTCCTACTTCATTTAAACTCCTTTCATCCAATCTTAATTATATCCATACATCTCACAGAAACTCATCTTCTGGTCTGGTGGAATTATCATTCCAGATGAAAGTGGGGACAGACCTGCCATTCCTAGTGATTGACAAAAGAAAGTGCATTTGTCCTATTGCCTTGCCCAGTGATAAGCCGGTGGCCCAGTTACCACTGGTCATTTGCATGCACAGGGGACCATTTCATTAAGAATTTCATTAAGATGGTAATGTTTAATGTTTCCTGGGAAAAATAAGTTTTTGGCTTGTTCAATTATACAATTAAAGTCAGAGAATTAGGGAGATTGCAAACGGCTTGCATAATGTGGGCACGTACAAAGATAAAACTTGTAAATAAGTTCAGAAGAGTCCAGTTCTGCACGCATCCTGATGCTGAATCAGATAAGGAGGTGGGGCATGTGGAAAAATTCTGAGCTGAAAAGTTCACTAGATTCTACCTCTGGGGGTCTACTCGCTGAGCTCCTTCCTCCTTAGGAGGATGGTAGAACAGACTGAGACCTCACAGGAAGGGAGATGGTGGAACAGGGTGAGGGCTGTCAATTGGCTGGTCAGGTTCTAGAAAGTTCTCCTCACTTTTTCTAAAGGCAATGACTTCCTTTATGGGAATGAAAAAGCAAAAGTGTAGGTTCATAGGATTTATTAAGTGGGTAGCCATAGTCTTTTGTTTTTCATTTTTTTTCAAATTCTAATTTATTTGCAATGCTATTGATTTATTGGAACCCAGGGCCTCATGCATGTTAGGCAAGAGCTCTACCACTAGGCTACACCCCAACCTCTCTGATTTTCTTTCCTTACATCTGAGGCATCCTTAAGGGTGTGTCCTCCTATCCTCTTCCTGCATTCTTTACTGGCCTATAAAATAGTTCTATTTTATTATTACTATTTTTTATTCTAATTTGTTATCTATGACAGCAGAATGCATTACAATTCATATTACACATATAAAGCACATTTTTTCATATCTCTGGTTGTACACAAAGTAAAGTCACATCATTCCTGTCTTCATATATGTACTTAGGGTAATAATGTCCATCTCCTTCCTACCCACATACCCCCTCCCTTCTCCTCCCTCCCCTTTGCTCTATCTAGAGTTCATCTATTCCTCCCATGCTCCCCATCCTTAATTCATTATGAATCAGCCTTCTTATATCAGAGAAAGATTTGGCACTTAGTTTTTTTTGGGATTGGCTTACTTAGCATTATATTCTCCAACTCCATCCATTTACCTGTGAATGCCATGATTTTATTCTCTTTTAAGGCTGAATATTATTCCATTGGGTATTTATACCACATTTTCTTTATCCATTCATCAAATGAAGGTTGGTTCCACAGTTTAGCTATTGTGAATTGAGCTGCTATAAACATTGATGTGGCTGTGTCCCTGTAGTATGCTGTTTTTAAGTCCTTTGGGTATGGTCTGAGGAGGGGGATAGCTGAGTCAAATGGTGGTTTCATTTCCAGTTTTCCAAGGAATCTCTATACTGCTTTCCATATTGGCTACACCAATTTGCAGTCCTACCAGCAACGTATGAGTGTACCTTTTTCCCCACATCCTCACCAACACTTATTGTTGTTTGTCTTCATAATAGCTGCAGTTCTGACTGGAGTGAGATGAAATCTTAGAGTAGTTTTGATTTGCATTTCTCTGATTGTTAGAGATGTTGAACATTTTTTCATATATTTGTTAGATTGATTGTATCCCCTTCCGAGAAGTGTCTGCCAGTTCCTTGGCCCATTTATTAATTGGGTTATTTGTTTTATTGGTGTTAAGGTATTTGCGATCTTTATATATCCTAGAGATTAGTGCTCTATCTGATGTGCGTGTGGTAAAAATTTGCTCCAAAAATGTAGGCTCTCTATTCACCTCACTGATTATTTCTTTTGCTAAGAAAATTTTTAATTTGAATCCATCCCATTTATTGATTCTTGATTTTAATTCTCGCACTACAGGAGTCTTATTAAGGAAGGCGGGGCCTAATCTGATATGAGGGAGATTTGGGCCTACTCTTTCTTCTACTAGTGTCTCTGGTTTAATTCCTAGGTCCTTGACCCACTTTGAGTTGAGTTCTATGCATGGTGAGAGATAGGGATTTAATTTCATTTTGTTGCATATGAATTTCCAGTTTTCCCAGCACCATTTGTTGAAGAGGCTATCTTTTCTCCAATGCATGTTTTTGGCACTTTTGTCTAATATAAGATAATTGTAATTTTGTGGGTTAGTCTCTGTGTCCTCTATTCTGTACCATTGGTCCACCAGTCTGTTTTGAAGCCAATACCATGCTGTTTTTGTTACTATTGCTCTGTAGTATAGTTTAAGGTCTGGTATAGTGATGCCACCTGCTTTACTCTTCATGCTTCTTATTTTTCCAGATGAATTTCATGACTTCTTTTTCTGTTTCTATGACGAATGTCATTGGGATTTTGATTGGAATTGCATTAAATATGTATAGTGTTTTTGGTAGTATGGTCATTTTGACAATATTAATCTGCCTATCCAAGAACAAGGTAGATCTTTCCATCTTCTTTAATTTCTTTCTTTAGTATTCTGTAGTTTTCATTGTAGAGATCTTTCACCTCTTTCATCAACTTGATTCCCAAATCTTTTATTATTATTATTATTTTTGGTGGTGCTGGGGATTGAACCCCGGGACTTGTGCATGTGAGGCAAGCACTTTACCAACTGAGCTACATCCCAGCCCAAGCTCTGCCATTTTTTTTTAAAAAAAATTTTTATTGGTTGTTCAAAACATTACAAAGCTCATGATATATCATCTTTCATACATTTGACTCAATTGGGTCATGAACTCCCATTTTTACCCCAAATACAAATTGCAGAATCACATCGGTTACACACTCACGTTTTTACATAATGGCATATTAGTGACTGTTGTATTCTGCTGCCTTTCCTATCTCCTACTATCCCCCCTCCCCTCCCCTCCCATCTTCCCTCTCTACCTCATCTGCTGTTGTTCAGTTCTCTCCCTTGTTTCCCCCCCTTTCCCTTCACAACCCCTTATATGTAATTTTGTGTAACATTGAGGGTTTCCTGCCATTTCCATATGCTTTCCCTTCTCTCTCCCTTTCTCTCCCCCCACTCGTCTCTGTTTAATGTTAATCTTTTCCTCATGCTCTTCCTCCCTGTTCTGTTCTTAGTTGCTCTCTTTATATCAAAGAAGACATTTGGCATTTGTTTTTTAAGGATTGGCTAGCTTCGCTTAGCATAATCTGTTCTAATGCCATTCATTTCCCTGCAAATTCTATGATTTTGTCATTTTTTAGTGCTGCGTAATACTCCATTGTGTATAGATGCCACATTTTTTTTTATCCATTCATCTATTGAAGGGCATCTAGGTTGGTTCCACAGTCTAGCTATTGTGAATTGTGCCACTATGATCATTGGTATGGCAGTATCCGTATAGTGCGCTCTTTTAAGATCCTCAGGGAATAGTCCGAGAAGGACAATAGCTGGGTCAAATGGTGGATCCATTCCCAGCTTTCCCAGGAATCTCCATACTGCTTTCCAAATTGGCCTCACCAATTTGCAGTCCCACCAGCAGTGTACAAGTGTATCCTTTCCCCCACATCCTCGCCAACACTTATTGTTGCTTGACTTCATAATGGCTGCCAATCTTACTGGAGTGAGATGGTATCTTAGGGTGGTTTGATTTGCATTTCTCTGAATGCTAGAGATCGTGAGCATTTTTTCATGTACTTGTTGATTGATTGTATGTCCTCCTCTGTGAAGTGTCTGTTCAGGTCCTTGGCCCATTTGTTGATTGGGTTATTTGTTATCTTATTGTTTAATTTTTTGAATTCTTTGTATATTCTGGATATTAGGGCTCTATCTGAAGTGTGAGGGGTAAAAATTTGTTCCCAGGATGTAGGCTCTCTATTTACCTCTCTTATTGTTTCTCTTGCTGAGAAAAAACTTTTTAATTTAAGTAAGTCCCATTTGTTGATTCTTGTTATTAACTCTTGGGCTATGGGTGTCCGATTAAGGAATTTGGAGCCCAACCCCACAGTATGTAGATCGTAGCCAACTTTTTCTTCTATCAGACGCAGTGTCTCTGATTTGATATCTAGCTCCTTGATCCATTTTGAGTTAACTTTTGTGCATGGCGAGAGGAAGGGATTCAGTTTCATTTTGATGCAAATGGATTTCCAGTTTTCCCAGCACCATTTATTGAAGATGTTATCCTTCCTCCATTGCATGCTTTTAGCCCCTTTTCAAATATAAGAAAGTTGTACTTTTGTGGATTGGTTTCTGTGTCCTCTATTCTGTACCATTGTTCCACCCGCCTGTTTTGGTACCAGTACCACGCTGTTTTTGTTACTATTGCTCTGTAGTATAGTTTGAACTCTGGTATTGCTATACCTCCTGATTCACACTTCCTGCTTAGAATTGCTTTTGCTATTCTGGGTCTTTTGTTTTTCCATATGAATTTCATGATTGCTTTCTCCATTTCTACAAGAAATGCCGTTGGGATTTTGGTTGGCATTGCATTAAACCTATAGAGAACTTTTGGTAATATCACCATTTTGATGATGTTAGTTCTGCCTATCCATGAACAGGGAACATTTTTTCATCTTCTAAGATCTTCTTCTACTTCTCTCTTTAGGGTTCTGTAGTTTTCATTGTATAAATCTGTCACCTTTTTTGTTAGGTTGAGTCCCAAGTATCTTATTTTCTTTGAGGATATTGTAAATGGAGTGGTTTTTCTCATTTCCATTTCATAAGTTTTGTTGCTGATATACAGGAATGCCTTAGATTTATGCGTGTTGATTTTATATCCTGCCACTTTGCTGAATTCATTTATTAACTCTAGCAGTTTCTTTGTAGACCCTTTTGGGTCTGTTAAATATATTATCATGTGATTCGCAAATAGCGATAATTTAAGTTCTTCTTTTCCTATTTTTATGCCTTTAATTTCTTTTGTCTGTCTAATTGCTCTGGCTAGTATTTCAAGAATAAAATTGAATAGAAGTGGTGATAGAGGGCATCCCTGTTTTGTTCCAGATTTTAGAGGGAATGCCTTCAGTTTTTCTCCATTTAGGATGATGCTAGCCTGAGGTTTAGCATATATAGCTTTTACCATGTTGCCAGGCTTTGCCATTTTTAAAGTATCAATTTGTTTCTGCCTTTTCTTCCAATTCTTTCCTTACTCTTCTCTAAAGAAGAAAAGTGATTTGATAGTTTAGTAAGTGGACCTAACTCTTCTGAAGGATTAGAGAGCTGGAAAGTTTAATATTTTAGCAATATATGTGATTCACATGTGAATATTGGATATTTTTGTTCTTTAAAAATATTCTCTAGGGGCTGGGGTTGTGGCTCAGTGGTAAAGCGCTCACCTAGCACATATAAGGCCCTGGGTTCGATCCTCAGCACCACATATAAATAAATAAAATAAAGGTATTGTGTCCAACTACAACTAAAAAAGTAAATATTGAAAAAAAAATATTCTCTAGGGGCTTGGGTTGTGGCTCAGTGGTAGAGTGCTTGCCAATCACTGGGGAGGCCTAGGGTTCAATCCTCAGCACCACATAAACAACAACAACAACAACAAATGAAATAAAGGTTAAATTCTTAAAAACAAAATTCTCTAGGCCAATTGTCCACAGTGGTTCCAGCCCTCACTCTCTCTTTCAGCCATGTAAAGAATGCCTTTCACTTTATTATGCAGAGCAATTGGTTCTTCTCTAGCTTCTACTTTCTAACTTGACCCTGGATTTTCTTTAGGCCACTCTTTTGCTGTAAGAAAATACCCGAGACCAGGTACTTTAGAGACGACAGAAACTGATTCCTCTTAGTTCTGGAAGCTGGAGGTCTAAGACAAAGGCACTGGCATGTTTGTGATCTGGTGAATGGTGCTCTCTACTTCCAAGATGGTGCCTTGCTTGCTATTCCTCCCAGAAGAGAGGACCACGGTGACCTCATATGGCAGAAGAAACAGAAGGGCAAAAAGGGACTGAACTCATTCCTTCCATCCATGTTATGAGGACACAGCTCTCATAGCCTGCCACCTCTCCGGGGCCCTTACTTCTTGACACTGCTGCGCTGGGATTAAGTTTCAAGATGAGTTTTGAAGGGGACACAAGCGTTAAAACCACAGCCCTGGAATGCCGCCCTTTGTTCCTGTGATCCCTTCCAGGCCTGTGTGAAGAGATGGGTTGAGATGGTGGGTTCAGCCTGCAGGAGCTTGGCCTACAAGGTGTGTTCTTAAAGGTCATTGGTGTGGCTGGGACCCAGGAAGGCTAACATGGAGAAGGGACCAAGGGAAACATGTTGTATGCTCACCTCCCATCTTCTGGAACCTTCCAAAAGCTTAATACTAATAGATTACTCACTTTTTTTGGGGGAAAAAAAAGTGCTTTCACCTGCTCCACAGCCCCATTGTAAATAGCGAGAGAACATGAAGTCAGCAGCCAGAGAAAGCCCATACACAAATGGCACTTTCTGCACCTTAAACTTAATCAGCCTTTTGATAACTGAGATATGTCACAGAATCCAAAAGGAGGCGTCTCAGGCCCAGGGCGGAGGTCAGATGGTTATTGAAAAAGTATATTTTATACTTTGTAGGCCGTGCCTCATCCGAGTCCCCACATGCGTCCATATGGAGGTGATGGTTCTCACTTCTTGAGTCTCCTGCGAGGACGAAAGGGATTATGAAAGAGGGTGACGACGGGCCAACAGACTGGTTCATACGATGGCATGCTACACACTTACACAAAGAGGAAGAATGTTCACCCTCTGTTTCTCCATGGCCTGCAGGCTTCAGCCTCTGCCAGGGACCAGGACAACAGCCGTCTTCACCGGGAGCAGCCGAGGGGACCCTGGCCCCCAACACAGAGGTATTCCTCTCCTTTTATTTATTTATTTTTTGTGGTGTGCAATTGGCATTGAGATTGCTGTTGATACAAAAGGGGTTTTTGGAGCCTGCCTCCTTTACCCGGGGTCTACCTGTTAGAGGATCAGATGTGCACAGAAGTCGTGTGAATTCTCCATATGTCCCAGCAGAGAGACGAGAGGCCGTCTAAGTATCCCCTGTGATATTTTGAAATAGGTAAACATGAGTGTTATGACGGAGGCTGTGACTATTTCATTAAAGAGGCTGTTTCAGTTCACTTGTTCATTCCTGGAGACTGATAGGAAAAAGTAGCATAGAATAAAATAACTTTATTTTTATGGTAATTTTCCCCATATTTTATGGGTACATTAGAATTATACAAAATAGCGGGACTCATTGTTACATATTCATACATGCGTACAATGCAACGGTAGAATTTGGTGGCTATTTCCCCTTTCTAGAATAAAATAACTTTAATTCCATGTAAGGATCTCAAGGTATGCTAAACTGCAATTCTTGGCAATCTTCTCAACTGTCCAATCTTCTATTTAGTGGGGCTCAGGGTGGTATTTAACTGATATTTTGATGCTAATACTAAAGTTTGGTAAAGACATTACGATGAAACTTTTTTTCCCTCTTTTTCTTGTAATACTTAAACTGCAATTAATAGCTGAATCTAGATGATTACTGGGTCACTAGTAAAGTATTTCAGAGTGAACCCAACGACGGCTATTAACAAACTGAATGGAGAATGTGGTTGATTCAATCAATTAAAGGAATGATTAACATTTTAGATTGAATAGGAAAAAAAGTTCTCAGGAACAATATTAAAACCCAGCACTCTCTTGTACCGAGGCTAAAAATATTTCTTTGAAACTGTGCCCTGTACGTTCTGACACCAACTTGGCAGCATGGTGTGACACTGTGTTCATGTCCTCTCTGTGCTCTGGGGTTGACTATTTTAGACTTGATCTTTTGCAGAACCTGAGAGAAGAAACCAAGTTATTTGTCAACTTGCTGTATTCCCAGGACTTTCTAAAATGATAGCTATGGTGATAAAGGAAGCTCAAAGCTTTCATTCTCTCAAGCTGTCAGCTGAGACCCCAGGTGACAATTAGCCATGGATATGAGAGGCTATGAAAGGCCTTCACTATTTCTGGCTCAGGAAACAAATGAAAATTTATAAGTAAAATTCTTACAATCCCCAGTTGTGATTCTTTCAAAAAGTGGGTCTTGGATTTCAGGTGTGTAGACCCCCTACTTGTTTGGAATTGGGCTAAATCAAAGTATGATAGCAATGGTGCTGGCACAGGACAGAGAGTGAGGGGAGAGTAGTGGCAGGATTTGATTTTCGCCCCCAATGGGTGCAATTTACTAGAGTTCCATATATTTTTTCTGTCTGATGTGTTATCAATAGTATGCACTTTTGAATTAGATTACCTGACCTTTTTAATACTCAACAATGGACTGAAAATGAGTTATTGAAGAATTTAAAATACAAAGAATATTTTCCCAGAGATCTGACACTGATATAAATGCCTCCCAACAAGTCCCAGCCAAAATACCATTTACCATTTTGCTGTTTGAGGCTACTAAGGCGTAGCAGAGAAAGAGTCCTTAAAACCAGAGTCAGAGCACAGGATATCGGATTTGGAAGTTGTGTAGAAAAGCAAACTCAGCCTCAGTTTCTCCTACACTCTCACAACAGGTTTCTGACACCAGATGTTCCCTCCCCACAAGCAAGCAAGGCTGCAGGAGTGGGCACCAGCTGTCCACCCACTGACCCACGTCAATGCTGACATTGTCTACTTGGTCATGATGTCATTTTGTGTCTCACATCTTGAGGGCTCTGTCCCAGGAGCCTGTCCCCCTGCTTGAGACATGAGTGACCAGTCCAGGCCTCTGGAACTTCTGAGCAACCAACTATAAATTGGGCTTCCTATGACTCCCTTCTGGAATTTATTGATCTGCTAGAGTGGCCCAGAGAGCTCAGGGAGGCACATTCACCAGCTTATCTTAAAGGCTACACCAAGGTTTCAGATGAAGAGAATTCAAAGCGGAGGTATGAGAGAAGGGGCCACTCTGGGTATGCCACCCTCCAAAAATTCCCTGTGTTCAGCTCTCCAGAGCTCCTGGATGCCTGGCCTTTGGGTTTTATGGAGGCTTTATTACATAAGCATGCTTACATCATCTACCCACCCAACCTGCAGCCCTCTCCTCTCCCTGGAAGATGGAGGATGGGCTCAAAGTTCCACCCTGTCAATTCAGTTGTCCTCTTTCCAGTGACGTCCCCCATCCTGAGGCTACCTGGGGTCTTCCACCATCAGTGAACTCATTGGCGTATGAAAAGACAGTTCTCAATTTGTAGGTTCCAAAGATTTTATGAGTTATAGGTCAGGAAATGGGGACAAAGACCAAATACAGTTTTTGTAATATCACAAAGATCCTTTGAGACCATTTTTCTGTAAACTAACAGTACCTGGTAAGTCTTGTGGGTTCTGTGGTTTTAGTCTCAATGATTCAAGGTGGCGTAGGTATCATGAAAGCACTGTGGGCAGTTCTTAAACAAATAACATGGCTATTTTCTAATGCTGCTTCATTTACAAACGTGGTATTTGGATTTAGCCCATTAATCAGAGAGAGAGATCTGATGTCAGAAACCTGTTGTGACACCTACTCTAGAGAAATGCCTTCAGTTACAGATGGGGAAATAGTCAAGTCCACATGTCTTTAAAGTAGTGCCATGGTTCCAATAGGGTTCATCTCCACCAAAACTCATGTTGAGGCTTGGTCCCCGCTGTGGTGGCGTTGAGAGGTTTCATGGCCTTTATGAGGCGATTTGGTCATTAAAGGGATTCACGCTTTATTGGATTTTCTAATCTCAAGGGACTAAATAAATGATTGTGAGAATGAGTTTTATAAAGTGAATCTGGCACCTTCTCTCCCTCACCCCTACTTCTCTCTCTCTCTCTTATCTTTTCCTATTTCTCCTTGTACATTCATGCTTGCTCTTTAGCTATCTGCCATGAGTCCAAGCTATCCAAAGCCCTCATAAGAAGCTCAGCAGATGCTGGCACTTTCCCAGCCTCCAGAGCTGTGAACCAAAACAAAAACCTCTTTCCTTAACAAATGCACCCAGTCTCAAGGTATTCTTGTATAGCACCAGAAAACAGACTAAGACAAACCCTTAGCATGGTGCCTACCATGTAGTAAATATTCAACAAATGGTAGTTATTTTGATCATTTGGAGAGTCTTTTCCCAACAAATGATTCAAGGGAGATGGGAGCTATAGAAGTATTATGAATAATGACCACGACAGTATGCCTGTGTGCTTATGTTAGGTACATATACTTACTATGCTTGTTTTTCTTAAATATGAGGGAAATGTTTCTCTGCTAGGAAGGATTTGGAGCCTTTCCCTGATTTTTTTTTGTTGTTAGATTTATAAAAATACAAACTGTAATATGCTATACATGGCACTACTCTTCCAAATTTAGTTATCTCATTTGGTTCACTAACTACTCCAATTCCATGTTCTCATCCACAGAATATACCCCTGGACTCCTACGTGGGCTTCTAAGATAGGACTCTGTTATTTTACAGTCTGATCTCTCTCTCCCTTCCTTTTTTTTTTTTTTCTTACCTTCCTATCTTAAATCAGGTCAAAACACAGACTCTGGGGTATAGTGTATCATTTTGAGAGACACTGAATGTTGCTAAAGTGACTACAGAATTATGGGGCCATCTCAGCCTCTCTCTTTGCTGTTAATATAGTGATATTTTACAGTTAATGTTGGTGAAGTGATGGAGATAAAAAGCAATATCTGAGTGCTAAATGTTATTACTAAGAAAAGGAGAAGCAGAATAATTCTTTTTATATGTGTCCTTAGCCACCCCATCCTAAACCTACTATCAGCATGGAGTTTCATAACTTTAACGGTTCCTTTAATAATGTTCAAATCAAATGTGAAGTTAAGAAAATGAGGCTCGCTGACTTTCTCGCATTCTGCCTGAGCCGATGTTTTAGGCAGAGTATTGATAATATTTCAGTTGTCATGAAGCCGACTAAACAAATGGTATGAGAATTTCTTCAGCACTGGCCAAGTGCTAGGGTTGAGTGGGGGCAGGCTCTGCCAAGGAGGAGTGACCGACAGGAGGTAAAGCAGGATGCAAGGGATAGAGTCCTGGTGGACGTCCATTGCTATTACAGGTATGTACTAAATTGTTGGAGTCATTGGAAACTAAGATCTTTTTCTACCTCCCTTGGGTTTCTTAATAACAGCTTTATTGAGATATATTTCATATCCCCTACAATTTACCTATGGAAAGTCTACAATTGATGTATGGTTTTCAGTATGCTCACAGAGTTGGGCAACCATCACCATCATCAATTTAAAGACATTTGGTCATTTTTGTCACCTCCTGCGAAAAAAACCTGTACTATTAGCAGTCAACCCTCTTCCCAACATCCACCTCGACCCCAGGCCCCCACTGATCTTTTTGTGTCTATTATCTGCCAGTTCTAGACACTTTGTATAAAACAGAATCATATGATCATACAATCTGTTGTCATTTGGGATGGACGTCTTTCCCCTTAGTGTGATGCTTTGGGGGTTCATCAATGTCTTAGTATACATCAATTTTGCATTCCTTTTAATTGCCCAGTAACGTTCCATTGTGTGAGTGTCTCATCTTTTAAAATTTGTTTTTAGTGTACCATCTTTAATGTATCCATTCATCAGCTGATGGGCATTTGTTTTTTTTTTCCACTTTTTTGTATGCCTATGAATAATGCTGCTGGGAACATTCCTGTGCAAGTTTTGATAAAAATGTTTACAGTCCTCCTAGGCATATATCTAGGAGTAAAATTGCTGGGTCACATGGTAACTCTGTATTTAACTCTTTGAAGAACTGCCCAATTGTTTTCCAAAATGGCGATAGCATTTTGCTTTTCTACCAGCCTTGTATGAGGGTCCCTATTACTCTACACCTTCTTCTGTACTTGTTATTATCTTTTTTTTCTATTAGACCTATTCTACTGGGTACAGAGTGATTTCCTCCTTGTGTTGATTTTTCACTTTCCAAATAACTAATCATGTTGAGATCTTTTCATGTGCTTGTTGACCGTTTGTGTGTGTGTGTGTGTGTGTGTATGTATCTTTTTGAGACATGTTCTTTTTTTTTACAATGAATTTGTAAGAGTTCTTCAAATATTCTAGATACAGATATTTTCTTCTATTCTATGTGTTGCCTTTCTACTTCCTTGATGGGGTCTTTTAGCACACACACAAAAAATTAATTTAAATGAAGTCTTTATCTATTTTTTATTTGGTTGCTTGTGCTTTTGGTGTCATTTCTAAGAAATGGTCACCTGATCCAAGGCAATGAAGATTTACATTTAGGTTTTCTTCTAAGAGTTGGCTGGTTCGGATCCATTTTGAGTTCATTTTTTTTTGTGGTGTGAGTTATGAGTTCATCTTCTCTCTGCATGTGGATATTCAATTGCAACAATACCATTTATAAAAGAGTTCATTCTTTCCCCATTTGAATGATTTTAATCAGATAGTCATACATATCTGGGTTTCTTTCTGGACTCTGAATTTTATTCCACTCATATACCAGTATATCCTTGTGCCAGTTCCACACTGTCTTAATTTTTGTAGCTTCAAAGTCAGTTTTGAAATTAAGAACTGTGTCCTCCTACTGTGTTCTTCTTCTTCAAGACAGTGGTAGTTATTCTAGTTCTCTTAAGTTTTTGTGCTCCTTTGCGTTTTAAGGGAGTATGACAAGGTAACTTCTGTCCAAGCCAAAATTTTAGTTCCTTTGAGAGGTTTATGAACGTAGTAGTTCTAACAGTATGTCAAGGCCAAAGGAAATAGGCAATTCAGTCTGTATTATCATAGTATAGAAATGGCAACGTTATTTAAAGGTCAGATTTTCCCCTCAGCACGATGGGCTGCTCATCTCTCCATTTTATTATCATCCAGAAAGACACATTTTTCCAAGTGCTCATACAGTCTTTCTAATTATGCACAGCACATCTGAGTTCTGCATTAAGGATCATAATTACGACTCTAGCCTGCATTCTTCGTACTTAAATGCATCTCTTCTAACACTGGCTCTAAATGAGTTTACTTTGGGGGTTCCTGCCAATGCTGTGTGGCCTCAAGGGGATGTTGCTGGAGTTGGAGATCTGGCATGAAAACCTTGAAGAAATGCTACGGGAAAGCCCGAGATAATTTTGAAGAGAAAGAAACTCAAGTTTAGATTCTGCTCATGACACTTGTGATACAGGACTTCTGGGGTTTTTTTTTTGGTAGCCATCAGAAAGTAGTTGTCATGTATTGGTGACATTGGAGATGCAATGTATTTGTGGAGTAACTATTTTTGTTGTTGTTTTTTTTTTTTTTTCCTGCTGTGACCAAAAGACCTGACAAGAACAATTAGAGGAGGAAATTTATTTGGGAGCTCACAGTTTCAGAGTCTCAGTCCAAAGGCAGAACATCATGGTGGAAGAGTGTGGTAGAGGAAAGTGGCTCAGGACAGGATCAGGAAGCAGAGAGAAAACCCAAGCTCAGCTCACCAAATACAAAATATGTGCCCCAAAGACACACCCCAATGACTCACCTCTTCCAGCCACACCCTACCTGCCTTCAGTTAATCCCTATCAGGGGATTAATTCAGTGATTGGGTCAAGGATCTCACAGCTCAATCATTTCATCTCTAAGCCCTCTTGCACTGTCTCACACATGAGCTATTGGAGGACACCTAACATCTAAACCATAAAACCTGCTATGTGCGAACTCTGCTTTATGATACATCAGATATGATGATGAGGGCATATTTAGAAATCCAAAGATATGAACAATTATGGAAGTGGAACAAGATGGTACTGAGTAAGACCCTCTAGCTATTGTATCCCACCGAAATATCAATTTGAACTGTTACTCATGCATGAAAGTACCTTCATGCATGAGTAACAAGAATAAAAAGAAAAGACACTTTGAAGAAAGCAGGAATAAAAGAGGGGGTATATAACCCCTTTCCTAACAACTCCAAGCAATACAGCATGGAGAGAGATCCCCTAATTGCAGGAAAAAAAGAGAATTAAGCCCTGACCTGAGACTTGCAACCCAGTACTAGGCATGCCACGGTGGAACCTAGCTAGAGCCCTGTGGGCACTGCTTTCCAGCCAGGGACTGCAGACTCAAGCTCTGGATCTGAGTAACTTAGGTGGCCAAGGTTCTGCTTCTTCGATGCCCACCCCCACCCCTCCACTCCCCCACCTCATGCAACATAGCACAAAGCAAGACACTGTCTACTGAGGGGTAGGAAGGGAAGTTAGCATAGCACTTTGCCCGTGACTCAGTACCTGGACCATTGCAGTGAAACCTGGCACCCAGACACAGCACAGTGGTCTCTGACCCTGGGCAAGTGCTCACAGATGGAGCCTGTGGACATGCCCCCTCCCCAGATGGAGAACTGTGTCCTGGTAGGAGATTTGTGCTTCGGCTCACAGCACCATCAGCCAGAGTGTGACCTGAGCACATCCCAGAGACGGTGCAGATCCCAGTGGTCATGAGACTTAGGAGAGGCCCAGCTTACTGTCAGCTTTGATGGCCAAGGGACTGCCTCCACTGTCTTTCCCCCGCCTCGGGCAGCTCACATGGAGATAAACTCCATCCATTGTGGGGTAGGACAGGGTTAAGCATAGAACTTTGCCTGAGAATTCAGTGCCAGGCTAGTGAAACCCACCAGTAGGTGGATTCCAACAGTCCCTGTCCCCAGGCCAGTGCCCACAGAGATTCTGGACCTGCTTTGGTGCCAGGCAGAGACCCCCGACTCATTTTCATGGATTTCTATTCTGACCAGTTTACTTGTGGCTGGCTGCAGTAGCCGCAGGTTGTACACCACAGCATCAAACAACCATAGCAGCATAGCCCTTGGTCCTGTCCCTGTGTGGGGCTGGTCTCAGCAGGCTGAGAGCTCTGAGGATGACCCAGCATTGCAGCCCTGATGGCCACCGTACTTCCCACTCCATCCCTCCTCCACCTCCAAGCGGAACAACATGGAGACAGTAATTTTCTGCTTGGGGGAAAAAAGAGGGAGATAAAGACCAAATTGCTGCATCGGAACCTGTGCCCAGTCCCTCCACAATGAGGCCAGAGCCTGGTGGTGACTAGTCACAGGCTGGTGAGGTGTCTGGGCCGAGTTCAGCCTCAGATGGAGGGGTTGTGAGTAGACTAGCCACTTCCCTAGTTCATGCTGAACAACATACCAACTGCAATTTTGGGACAAATTTGAGGAAGGGATGCCCTGTAGTTCTGAAATAGTAGAAACCATGTGGTCCCGAAATAGCAGAATTGACCCAGAGGCTCAGAGAAAACAAGCAACATGGTTGGATTTTTTTAGAAGGTTAGGCACAAAGGAAGCCAGATTAGAAGACTGGAATCCATACCTAATCCTTCAATGCTCAAAGGATGTCGTAGGCAAACCAACACCAAGAACTTCCAGGGCACCACGACCTCACCTAACAGACAAAATAAGATGTCAGAAACTGACCACAGAGCAATTAATATATGTGAACTCTTGGACAGGAAGGTCAAAATAGCTGTTTTAAGACAGCTCAATGAACCTCAAGAAAACACAGAGAAGAGAATTAAGTACTCTAGCAGAGAAAGTTAACAGGGAGATCAAAGTAATTAAAAACATTGAACAGAAATATATGAGCTGAAGAGTACATTAAAAACAAATAAAAATGTGGCAGAAGGCATAAGTCATAGAATAGATAGATCAAAGAGAAAAAAGAATCAGCTCAAAGCTAGGCTGTTGTAAATACATAGAGAAGAAAAAAAATAATAAAGTAGAAGAAAAAGTCTTATGGGAAATTTGGGCAGCATTAAAAGAACAAAAAAATACGCTTATTTGGGTTCAAGAGGAACTGGAGAATGTCAAAGGGGGAGAGAGATTATTCAAAGAGATAATAGGAGAAAAATAGAGAAGGATACAAATATGCAGATGGAGGAAGGTCAAAGGTTATCAGATTCTCAACCTTGTCTACTCTGAGATACATTTCAGTCAAACTTTCAAAGGACAAAGGCAAAGAGAGTATTCTCAAAGCAGGAACAGAAAATAAACAATACACAAGGGTGCTCCAGTTCACCTGACACAAGAATTCTCAGGAGAAACCTTACAACCTAGGAGAGAGTGGGATGAGATTCTCACAGTAATGAAGGGGAAAGACTGCCACCCAAGAATACTGCACCCAGCAAATCTAACCCTTAGAAACGAAGAAGAGATAAAGACATTCTCAGTAAAACAAAAGCTGAGCGAATTTGTTACCATCAGACGTGTCTTACAAGGAATAGTGAGGGGAGTTCTTCAAACTGGAGCAGAGGCTGAGTAAGGAGCACACGTCGGAGGCACACAACTCACTGGTAAAAGTAACTATACAGACAAATTCAGAATGCCCTAAAATTGCAAACACGGTGCACAAATACCCAAATCTTTAGCACGAAGGCTAAAAACAAAACACCAATTAAAAATAACAATGGCATTAAAATGTTAAGAAATAGGCAATTTATAAAGATATAAAATGGGTTATAAAAATTCAAAATGCAGATAGGAATGGAGTACAAGTGTAGAATCTTATCTATTAGTATTTTTCTTTTTAAATATCTTTATGATCAATATTAACTTACTACCATTTCAAAATAGGTGGTTACAAATACAAAAATTTCATTAACCTCATGGAAACTACTAAGCAAAAATCTATCACAGATACACCAAAAATAATAAGCAAGGAATAAAAAACACTTTAGAGAAATTCAGTTAACCACAAGGTAAGACTAAGAGAGAAAAGAACTATAATAAAACTAGGGAAAACAAGTAACCAAATGGCAGTAGTAAGACCTTACTTAATTACTGTCCTATGAGCTGAAGAGTACATTAAAAACATTAAAATGTAAATGGTTAAATTCTCCAATTAAGATACAGAGAGACTGAATGGATTACAAAAACCAGACCCAACTATATGCTGCTTTTAAGAAACTCATTCACCTCTAAGTCCATGTATAGACTAAATTTGAAGGGATGGTAAAGATATTCCACAGAAAGGGAATCCAAAAGAAAGCAGCAGTAGCCATAATTATATAAAATAGACTGTGAATAAAAAGCAGTAAAAAGTGACAGGAAAGTCATTACATAATGGTAAAAGGGTCAATTCAGCAAGAGGAAATAGCAATTATAAATACATATGCACTCAATTTCCAGAGCACCTACATTCATAAAGCAAATATTTCTAGACCTAGAAAAAGAGATGGACTTCAGGCCAGTAACAGCTGGAGACTTCAACACCCCACTTTTGTTCATGTACAGATCATTGACACAGAGAATCAATAGGTACAGGAGAGTTGACCTGCACCCTAGACCAAATGGACCTAACAGACATCTATAGAACATTCCATCCAACAACTGCCAGATACACATTTGTCTCAATAGTGTGAGGAACATTTTCCAGGACGATCACATGATAGGCCACAAACAAGTCTCAATAAATTTAAAAAAAATTGAAATAATATTGAGTGTATTTTCTGACCACAGTGTGATAAAACCAGAAATCAATAACAAGAAAAAACACTTTTCACCAAAGAGATGAATGGTCTCTGTGATAAAAACTTTAATATAATGATGAGAGAAACTGAGGAGGACATACACACATACACAAATGGATAGACATCCCCCATTCTTGGATTGGAAGAGAAATTTTGCTACAGTGTCCATACTAACTACCCAGCCCTAAAAATGGCCAAAGTCCTGTGCTTTGCAGCAACATAGATGGAATGGGAAGACATTATGTTAAGTGAAATAAGCTTAGCACGTAAAAGCAAATGCATCATCTCACTCCATGTGGAATCTGAGAACAGCTGGTCTCATAGAATTTCAAAGTAGAACAGTGGTTACCAGGGCTGGGAAGAGTGGGGAGAAACCAGGTAGGGGAAGTTGGGTCAATAGATGCTGAATCTCAGAGGAATGAGCAGTTCTGGTGTTCACTTGCACTGTTGAGTGACTTTAGGTAATCATGCTGTACCGTATATTTTGTAAGAGCTGAAGAAAGGATTTTGAATGGTTTACCCCAAAGGAATGGTAAATATTTGAGGAGTTAGATATGTTTACCCTTATTTGAATGATAGTATACACTATGAAGACATAACATGGAACCCCATAAATATGTACAATTAAAAAAAAATTTTTTTAGTTGTTGATGGATCTTTATTTTATTTGCTAATTTATATATAGTGCTGGAATCACATGTCTGAGGCAAATGCTCTACCACTGAGCTACAAATATTCCAGCTCCAAATATGTACAATTTTTATGTGTCCATTTAAAAAGTTCAAATACACAAAATGAATACAAAGTATTAATGAAAGGAAAAGTATCAATGCTTATACTACCATTAGATTCTTGCTTCCTTTAGTAAAAAAAATCTTAGTCCTGTCATTTTCTATCTGTGGTCTGCAGAATGCCCTGGGCAATGGGTTTCTGTAACAGGTCCACAAATCCTCATGGTCACTGAGAATAAGTCATATGTCTTATGCATAAATGTAGGCTTTTAAAAACATATGTAGATGACATTATGATTAAAATTTAAAAAATACATAAATGCTACTGAATTTAGTTGCTCTTTAGCATGTACTTTTAATTGATCCTTAAATTATTTCTCTAGTGCTATTATATAGAACTTCCCATAATTTTAAATAAAATCCATCCCTCTACTTTTTATAATTTGAACTTTTTACATTAACCAGAGATATGAAATATTGTGCTCTATATGTGTAATATGAATTGTAATGCATTCTGCTGTCACATATAACAAATTGGAATAAAAAATTTTAAAAAAGAAAAAAATACAAAAGGCAAAATCCTCCACAGATGAATCATCCCCCCCCCCCCCCGCCCCTGCTCTCCTGCAGCAGCATACAGTTTAGCCTGCGTGCACAGTGCTTTCCTTTGCAGGGTGTTTCTATGTTTCCACATAGAGATGGTACATTCCTTTTAATGACCGAATAATATTCCTGTGCCTGCATTGTTATTTGTCATGGCTTTAGGCTTTAGGTTACTCTTTTCTTAAAAAAGAGGGAATTATTTTGATGTCTACTTGTTAAGAGAGATTTTAGGCTTGTTAATAGCAGAAGCCTCCATTTCAATGGTTCTTACCCATTTTCCTCTCATAAGTTCCGTAGGTATTTATCCTCACCAGATTGGTTCACGGCTCACCCTTTTTATGTCATAATGTGTTGAATTATGTTTTATGCTGGATTAAGAGATGGGAGGGTTTGTGGCAGGATGCTCCACGAAACCCAGAGACCTGGGTTATTCCTTTCACATAGCACTAAGAGTCTACTGGTCTCCCTGAGCAGGTGTGGGGAGCTCTAGGTCTATTTCCTCAGTATTGGCAGAGTTCCCTGGGAGACTGATGTGGGTCCACATGAGAGCAACAAGATGATGCTCAGTGTGGCAGCTCTTGAGGGGACTGGAGGCAGGTTCCAGAGAGAATCAGAGATATTGGGATGAGAGGGAAGGGAATGCGAGTTTGAGTGCTATTGAGCCCCAAGTTGAATGTCCCTGACATTCTTGGAGTTTCTCTCTTAATGTTGCTTTTTCTTTAATATATGAGTTATTTCATTTTTTTCTCCACTGTTGGACTTAGTTTTCTCTGATTGCATGTTTTTTTTTTTTTTTTTTTTTTTTTTTTAGGATAATTTCAGTATAAGGAACTCACTTGTCATGGGCTAAATTTTGTTTCCCCCAAATTCACATATTGAGGCACTACCCTCAGCGTCTCAGAATGTGTCTATTTTGACCTGGGCCTTTAAGGAGACCATTGGCTAGAATGAGGCCATTTGGGGTGGCCTCTAAGACTGTATGTATGACTAGCGGCCTAATAAGAAGAGGAAGTGTGGACGTGCAGGAGAGAGCCCAGGGACGGGGACATATGGAGGAAAGACCACATGAGGGTGCCTTGGGAAGGTGGCTGCAAGATGAGGAGAGAGACCTCAGGAGGGGACAAACCTGCCTGCCCACCTTGACCTTGGACATCTATCCTCCAGAACTGCGAGAAAATCCATTTCAGGTGTTGAAGACACACAGTCTGTGGTATTTTGTCATGCCAGCCCTTGCAGCCTGATACCCCATTTCAAATGGGCTTGAACACTAGAGGACTAATTTGTTTATATACCCCCCTGCCCCCCCAGAAGAAGGGGGCTCCGCGGTTGGCTAATTTAGCCATGCATGTTACCATCCAGCAGCAGGCTTTCCTACCTGCTGCCTATCATTTGTTCTGCTCACGTTTGCTGCCTAAACATGGTGGTGTGTAAGTCCACTTGTTAAACTCACGTGTTTCGTGGAGCATGACTCCTGTCAGGGCACACACAGTGATTCCGGGCCCTTAGGCGGTGGGGTGGATTTAGGTCACTTGAAAGTGGCTCAAGGCTGGACTGGGAGAGCTGGGGCTAAAAGATCGCTTTCCACGACAACTTCTTCACCAAGTCTGGAGCCTTGTGCTGGGCTTGTAGCCGGGATGTCTATCCTTACTTTCTGAAGCTTGCTGGCCCCAGCTTAGTTACATTTCCTAAATGATATGGATGACTCTCCTCCGAGCGAGCAGGCCAGGAGTGAGTGTGCAAAAGAGCCAGGTGGACATCACATGGTCATGTTCTTTGGTCTCCATGCTTACCAGGGGAACTAAAGTGTCTCAAGGTGTTAAGAGGGCTGCGTAGCTCTATGCAGCACGACTTCACACATTCATGTCTGGAGGGAGAGACAAAAGGGAACAGTCCCTGAAGCATCATCAGTAGGTTTCTTCTCAAGTCTCACTGGCCAGAATTGGGTCATGTGTTTTTCCCCAAGTCAATCTTTGGCAAAAAGAACATGACTAACCTTTCTCAGCTTAGCCTAACCCAGACCTACCTACCTACCTTGGGCTCAGGACAGGATGGTTTTCCTTGAGCCTAGGTCTCAGAAGGTGGGCAAGCACTCTTCAGAACTGGAAGAGCCTTGAGAGTGAAGGGGCTGGGCGAGGTGACCAACCTCACCTACATGAGCTTTCTACGGGGAGAGTTTGGCCTCATCAGGAAGAGTTGAAGAAAGAGGCTTTCATTACCTCCATTGCCTAAGACCCCAAGAAGACCACAATTTGAATTATTTTTCACTCTTATGTTTCCTCCCTCTTTCCTCTTGCCTCTTTACAGAGATCCATTACAGGTTTTAGTACCAAGAGCAAATGCTTTTCTTCTTGGGAAATCAGATGATGGCACAAATAGCGTGTTCTTAAAGCAAATGTGACAGTTACAATAGGGCTTCAGCCCCCAGGTAGGGTCATCAGAACCCAATGTGACAGCCTCAATGCATCCTGATTCCTCATAATGAGCATAACAGCCTCTAAGGAGATCTCAACCCAAACTGGGTTAGGAGTGATTGGTCAGTAAGTGGATGAGCGCTGTGCCGCCCGCCACAGGCCAGGTCTGCCGAGAGCCATCATCTCCCATCTAACGTGTTCTGACCACTGAGCGCACAGAGGGAGGCCTGTTCCTCATGGAACAGGTCCGGGGCTGGAGAGGATGTGCCCCGTGACTCACACCGACACAGTCCCAGAGAAAAAGCAGGATTTTTTACACTGGGCTGATGAATTGAAAGTTGCTAGAAAGTTGGTAGAAAGTGTGTGTGTGTGTGTGTGTGTGTGTGTGTGTGTGTGTGTGTGTGTGTATTTGTCTGTTGTATCTCTTTGTGTGTCTCTGTTTTTTTATGTGGGTCTTTCTGAGTGTGTGCCTGTGCATCTTTGTCTTTCTGTCTGTCTGTCTCTCTGGGAATGGATATGATATGGTTGTCTTTGTGTGCTGATTATGTCCCTTTCTATGTAGGTATCTCAATCTGCATGCAGATTTCTCTGCATATGTGTGTGTATATCCCTGTGTGTGAGTATGTATGTGTGTGTATGCGTATGCAGAGATCAAACAGAGAAGAACCTGAGAAGAGGGCCTCCATCCTTGCAGGGAGGTATGGATGGATATAAGACAGGGTGTATCATGCACAGGGTGTGGGGTAGCAGGTAGGTCCCCTGGGTGTTCAGTCCAGGTTCTCCTAGAAATCCCTGGGTGATTTTCTGGGATTGATTTCAACCCTGTAGGCCTTCGTTCTCTTGGAGATATACTACTTGCTTAGCCTAGCTCACAGGGATTTTTCTGAGAATGAAATAGTAATGTAATTTAAAATGCTTTTGAGAAAGTTAAAAGCACTATAAAAAGAAAGGCATTAAATGGATGAACATTGGACTTGATTCAGGGAAGACCTCTATGTTCAAAATATGCATGGGAAGGGGACTTTGATTCCAATCAAAAATCTCTGGTTGATGGACCATCAAGGTTGAGCCAAATGCGCTGCGTGGCAGGAAGGGAGAGAATCAGCTTCATGCTTTAGAAGGACATCTTGCTTTGTCACCAAGGCAAAGGCCCATTGTGGCTGCCACTTCTGACCAGCGGATGGTGGCTGCTGGGAACACAGCGCAGACGAGCTTGTGGAGGCCACGTCCTGGCAAGAGCCATAAGATCCGTTGGGACAGCCTGCCATGGGTGCTCAGAGCGGGGACTTACACTGCAGGCCTGGGCCAGGGCTAGGCAGTATCAGACTTGGAATTTGAAGACATGGAAGCTGCTGCAAGTCAAATCAAGTTTTGAAGTCATTTACCTTCTCTTCTCCCACACTACCTTGGTGACCTTTCCCAGGTGGGTTGACAATCTAATTTAATTTTATTTTCTGTTACGTGGAAGTGTCAGTAACTTTATGTTAACTCATACGTAGACTTGTGCAAAACGATGGAAAGACAAGGGCTTACTGGAATTGGGAAAAAGAGATAATTTAGATTGTCATGACAGATGTGAAGAGTCTTCTATCCTCTGCCATAGTAACATAATCTATTTTACGCTGGGTTTTGTCACAAGTTTTTTTTTTTATATCTATAATTTTTACTTATTCCCCAGAGTCCAACAGAGATCTTTAAAAACTTAAGACATATCGTATTAAATGTCATAACACTTCTCTTTTGAATCCTGTCTCTTAAATATTTTCTTAGTTCCCAACCCTTACCTGAAGCCTTCTAGGTCTTTCCACAGAAGCTTTATGACTCAGCATGTGGGCAGTGCCTTAATTTCCTTTCCTAATGCCCCTTCCCCTGGTCCTTTCAACTGGAGTGTGTACATTCCTTCTCTCTTTATCTGAGTGAAAAATGGGTGTCACTTGGGTAGGTGCGCATTGCCCGTATGAGCTTGTGTGCTGGCATCAGATATCAGTCACCTCGACTATTGATCCCTTGCCAAAGTCAGTAGGGAGAGAAATGCTGTTTTAAATAGGTTTCAGTCATCTTTTTTTCCTAACTTGGGGGATTAGAGGTAGCTTGTGGGCTGGACAGCAGGACGAGGGAGGAAGTTGAACATTGTTTTTTAATAGAGTGATGACTTTATGAAGTATGGCATGAGGAATATGATAGAAGTGTCCTGTGGGGACTGGGTGGGAACCAGGCAGAATTCACCCTTTCCTCCCTTGTTTCAATGGAAGGTGGTTAAACCCCTCTGCATTGGCCATGAGCTCGTGTTGCAGGACCAGCTGGCAGAGCTGAGGCTGGGGCAGAGGTGAAGGGCAAGGAAGGCTCCAGGAGAGCAGTGATGTTTACGTCAAGGTCAAGGGGATGAAGAAGTGTGGCCAAGGTGCCCCGAAGTGGGTGGAGGTGCAGAAACAGCACACACGAAGCCCTGGAACTGGGAGAAGAGGGAGGCATTTGAGGAGTGGTCAGGTGTTGAGAGTGGCTGGAGTGTGAGGCGGGAGGAGGGGGAGGTTTGGCTGTCGAGGTTACCCTTCACGTGACCTTGGAGGATTCATTAAGACCTTTACAGTCCTGCTTCTTTAAAGCACTTCTGTATCACCTGGAGGACTGGTTAAAAAGGCAGATTTGGATTCTGGAGGTCTAGGATGGGGCCAGACTCTGCATTTCTAACATTTTCCAGGTTAACCCATATGAGGAAGAACAAAGCTTTTGACCCCAAGGGCAAAGGCCAAACCACCGATGGGCTTCAGGTAGGAGAAAGGCACGAGGAAGCTGTGTGGTAGGAGTCATATCACCAGCAGTGCAATGAGGAAGACTGGAAAATGGATACCAGTGTGGACGTGGGGTTGGAGACAGTCGGGTGAGACTGGTCAGCTCAGGTGGAGGCAGTGGGCATGTGGGCACTGCCTGTTGCTCCTCCCTTGTCCTGTGCTGCTCAACTTCCTGCAGTGAGAATTCTGTCCATGTCTGTGTCCTTCACCCACAGTGGGCTCCCGGGCAGAGGTGCTTAGGCACTGTAGGGGGAGGAGACCCGGCACTGTGCTGAAGAGCATAAGCCGTGGAGTCACCAAAGCCTGGACTCAGTCCCAACTCCACACTTCCTGGTTGCTTAGCCTCTCAGAGCCTCCATTGTCACATCCGCTATAGACGAAGGCAATATTTGCTGGTGTTGACAAGATTAAACGAAGTGATGTAGATAAAGCGCTTTAGCTCTATCTATGTTTGACATTCAGTGATGCAAAAAAAAAAAAAAAAAAATAGACAGAATTCTTGCTCCAGCACGTTAGAGGCTTTGGGGATTTGAAAATGAACAAAGTGGATTTGGTCCCTGCCCTCTTGGAACCCTTGATCTATAGCAGCGGTAGCTCAGTTATTCTCTGCTATAACTCCTTGCCGTTGTCTCACCCATATTGTGCATGGAGACAGGAGGAAGCTGGGCTGGACAATAACTCCCCGCAGCTCCTTACTGAACAAGCCACCGAGATGGACATTCTGTTCCATACATTCGATTTAATTGATTCCTCAAACCCCAGCAGCACTCTCAGCTTAATTACCCATAAAGCTGAAGCAAGGATACTCGAGGTCTAACATCATTTTCCAGCTCAGTAATCTATATGTGGCCAACCCTGCAACATTACATTTAATGGCTTTCAAAGGCTTGGGAGGGTATACATGGGGCTCATCCTTAACGAGTGCCTAGGTACGGCTCAAACTCCCCGTGTGAAATAACTTTGCTTTTGAGGCTCTATGTTTTCAAATGAGGAATAGCACGGTTGCACCCTGGAGAGCAAAGATGAGAGACCAGAGGAGTGTGAAGTGGCAATGGGAGGAAAAATGGGGGTGGTCTTGGGCAAGGAGGACCTGGCCTGGAGGGAAGAGAGCGTTGGTGGCCCTAGGACCTGCTGTCAGCGCTCCTGCTGCAACGGCTCAGTCAGCACCCTTGACTAGAAAGGCTCTGGCTACTTCCGCCAATAGGAATTTCATGGAAGATGTGGAAGGTGGCTTCCACAGGGGGAAACTGAGAAGACTGGAGAGGGGGAGGCAGTGGGAGGTCCAGACTCTGTAAAGGGCAGGAATCAAACAGGACTGAGGAGGACTGGGCTGCAGAAGCCACAGCAGTGGCCTCGTGCTGTAAGACACTGCCATTCAACACTGGCTGAAGCATTTGTTCCAGACCCATAGTCCTAGAGGATGTCCAACTGGCTGAGCACAGGTCATAGGTCTGATCCCGGGATGTGAGTTTGGAGAGGGAGGTGCTGATGATGTCAGCTTTTGCATTGGGAGGTGGCCCTCCTGCTGTGACCGTACACAATGGTGTGGTTGGTGGTAAATCCTCAAAACAAGATCAATCATGTCATCAGGATGTCATCAGGATGATGGAAGCATCTGTAACCTGCAAAACATCAGGTTGATGACTTATGAGCTCAGAATTAATTTTTTTCTTTGAGGTTTATTTAAATAATACTTGACATTCTGCTTTTCCCCCAGAAAATGCCTCTTCATTGTTCTCCTTGCACTTTCTATTTCTCCCAGCTCTTGCCATACTGCATTTTTTTCCCTCCGTATTTCTTTCTTTCTTTTTTTGGTAATGAGAATTGAACCCAGGGGTGCTTAACCCCTGAGCCATATCTCCAGCTCTTTTTCACATTTTATTTAGAGACAGGGTCTCGCTGAGTTGCTAAGTGCCTTGCTAACTTGCTGAAGCTGGCTTTGAACCTACGATCGATCATCCTGTCTTAGCTTCCTGAGCTGCTGGGATCACAGGAGTGTGCCACTTCGCCTGGCTTTTTTCTCCACATTTTTTGAATTGGTGCATTATAGTTGTACATAATGGTGTGGTTTGTTGCTATATATTAGCCCATGCATACAATACAACAATATGATTTGGCCAATATCTCTCCCCAGCACTTACCCCTCTCTCCTTGTCCCCATCCCCTGGGCCCTTTTCTCTACTAATCTCCCTTTGATTTTCATGAGACTCTTCCCTCCCCGCCAACCTTTCTTTCCTTTTTCCTCTCTAGGTTCCACATATGAGAGAAAATCTATGACCCTTGACCTTTTGAGTTTGGCTTATGTTGCTTAACATACTGTTCTTAAGTTTCATCCATTTTCTTGCAAATGACATAATTTCATTTTTCTTAATGACCAATATAACTCCACTGTGTATATCTACCACATTTCCCTCATCCAGTCATCTGTGGGACACCTGGGCTGGTTCTATAGTTTGGCTATTGTGAATGGTGCTGCTATAAACATGGGTATGCATGGATCACTGTGGTATGCTGACCTTAATTCTTTAGGACAGATACTGAGGGAGTGGTACAGCTGGGTCATGTGGGAGTTCCGAGCCTCGCCTTTTGAGGAACCTCCATACTGATTTCCATAGTGGTTATACTAATTTATAATCCCACCAACAGTGTAGAAGTGTTCCTTTTTCTCCTAGTCTTCTCCAAATTTTATTATTGTTTGTATTCTTGATTGTTCCCTTTCTGACTGGGCCACAGTGCATTTTGAGTATTCATCTGTGAGGCCAACTCCCCAAAAGCCTGGGAGTATCTTAGGGGCAAGAACTGTCTTGATTCACAGGTGTATTTTTAGGGCCCGAAAATGTGCTTAGCACGTAGAAGACATTTGATGACTTATTGTTGAAGAGAACAAGTATACGTGGCCTCTGTCTTACCAGAAACATAGCTCTAAGCAGCTGGCCATTTCAATGGGCCATTTCTCTATATAGGAAACATTTAAGTTTTATGTTATGGCCTGTGTATGTTTAAAAGACCATTCTGCACAGACATGCAGGTTTGAAAAACGTAGAGTCAGAGACTTAAACACAGGGACCCGGGGATTTAGGCCTCCTGTGCATTTTGGTTTTCATTCACTTGATTTTTAAGGAATGTTTTCTTTCACAAAAGCTTTTTCACTTAATTTCCTTGTCTTTTTTGGCATTAGGTGAACATTTCCTCTTTCATCTGGAGTCACAGTGTCCTGCTTCTCAGGGTGAATTTCTGCAAACCCCTTGGGCTTTGCCAAGGCTCAGCTTTGTGGTTCTCAGCAGAAGCTCACTCTTTGGGGCCTGGTAAATTTAGTTGTCATAGCCACCAACGAATGAATTCTTTCAGAGCTGACCTTTACTTCTAGGTGGAGAGTCTTATTTAAGGGTGCAGCAACTCCAGATCCTGGGTTTTATCATAGAACAAAATCCTCCTGAATCCCTTTTAGTGAAGTGATTGGTAGAGGCTTGTGGAGAAAGGAGGCATTTTGATCCTAGATTTCTGCCGCTCTGATCTCTAGTCCAAAGGAGCAATAAAAACTGACTAGACCATTATAAACAGAGAAGAAATGCTTTGAAAGGTCATGGAGTAGCCTCACAGGGGTCAGAAAGCATGGGGAACAGGGTAGGATCAAGCGGAGGCTGAGCAACTAAGACCCATGCTAGAATTATGGACAGACCCTGGCCATAGAGTGGACTGATGGGATCCCACAGCTGTGCTGCTGCTGGCCACCGTGGACACTCCTAACCTCACCTCTCCTGGGAAGGGGGTGATTCTAGTCACCACCTGACCTCAGAATGGATTCTCCTATTCTCCGCATCTCTAGCTCCTGTTTCAAAGTCCTGGGTGGGACCATTCGAATATGCAGGTCTGGGCCATATTACCATAGTCTATTTCTGAGGAGATTAGGAGATGAGCATTATGTTTTCCGACTCTGGCTCCTAGTAAGTGATGGAAGGTTGTTGGGGGCCAGGGGGGGGGGATTCCTCCATCTTGGAAAAGAATTTCATCCTCTGGGTAGCCAAAAGAAAAACCCCAAGAAACCCTCATGACATATTCATTTACAATATTCACTGGAAGCCATTGTTGGGAATAGTCATAGAATGGTCTTTTTGGTGTTTGAGATCTTGATAATAAACTGCCTTGATGGTTGATGGCGACAGGAGTAGGTGGAGGACGATAACATACTGTCCTTGTCATTTCCTTGAGTGTCTGAATAAAATGTCCTTGACTCTGGCAAAGTTCACACAGAACTTAGTGCAAAGGCTTTAGATTCCAGCCTTTAATCTGGGCTCTGCCATTTACTAGCCGAGTGACTTGGGAGCCTAGTTGGATCTCTCTCAGCCTCGGTTTTCTCACTGGTGAAGCAGGGAGGAACTTGGCACCCATGTTTTACTTAGGGTTCCCGAGAGGTGATCTCCAGAGTGCCCTTAGGTCGGAGCCTAGAGTATTCTAGTGCTTAGTACCTGGAAGCTACTAAGGCTGAGTTAGAGGGACTTAAGGTTGGAGATTGGCTAGAAGAGTCAACATACAAGGCCTGCTGAAGTCCAGGATGGACCAGATGTCCACCTCCAAGGATCACCTAGAGGAAAGAGGTCATAATAAAAGATGAAGTGGGTGACCTCCAAGTTGGATGACCTCTCTCAAACACAATGGGCAACTTCCCAAGTGCTGCTGGTCACAGGTGCCTGAACAAAACAATCTGCTTCCAAAGTACAATTAAATAGGCAAATGCTCAGTGATCTCATGGGGTAGACCCACCCCGGTGCCCCATCTGCTCAATTTAGGCACAGCGATTAGGGAGTGCAGGGGAAAATGTTCATCTCCATTTAACAGAAGAACTTTTTTTTGTGTGTATGGGGAGAGCAGGAATTTCTTTGAAGATCTTAAAAAAGGTGTTGTCAATCAAGATCTCTCAACAATCTTTGTTTAGGTGACAACCCTGGGAAAGTCACCAGTCCTTAGACATTTCACTTTTGACATTTCGGCTTTTGTTCCAGCTAT